>NC_071630.1:10355538-11675917 GCF_014839835.1 Dryobates pubescens
ATTTTAGCAAATAAACAATTGAAGATGAAATTCTTTATCATTGTTGTGGGAGTTGAGGGATTGTCCTTTAGGAAATTAGGGTGATCTGTAGTCAAACCTATGGGGGAAAAAAAAATACCCAAGAAAATAAAATTTCTGTTAGTGGCAGTAAAATAAATGCTGCAGATATCTTGTGTTAAGAGCCGAGGTGGTGAAACCCAGGAGAGGCTGCTGAAATGAAAATATTGTGATCACATAATGAAGCCCGTGGGAGACCTAAGGAAAATGATAATAGAGGAATTGCAGTGATGCTTTAATGTCTGTGGATTTGAAATGATACCAAGATTGATTATACTGTGCAACTTAACATCCAGTCTTGTGGACAGGGATTAATTATTAATAATTTTATTTCTATACATAAGGGGGAAAAAATATTTCCGATACTAAAGGCACAAAAGGTTGGTCCAATTTTAGGGCAAAGTAGGACAGTTACAGTATAGTGCATGTTCTAGGATTTCTTCCTCTGCTTTCAAATTTAATTCAGCTTTCAGTTAAAAAAAAAAAAAAAAAAATCATTATAGGAAATGCTGTTTCCAGAAACATGGTGAAGAATCTGTCTGGGAAGAAGAGCATGTCCAGAGGTTTCAAGTGCTCTTGAAATGAGAAGATCTATTCTTAAAGTGAAGTGTTACTTTTTCATTCATTGCAATGTTGTAGAATATTAAGATGACTCTGTACAACAGTGTAAATGGAAGCAGATGCAAAAAGAAGGCATGATGGACTAACCAAAAAACCCCAAAAAACTCCCACCAAACACCATGAAATACACCATTCTGCTTTTAATAACAGAACAGTGGAAATACTAGATGATGCTTGAAGTGGAATCCTGCTATTGCAAACTGCTTGCATTGCTCTTTCTTTCCTCACCCTCAGAACTACTTGATCAGTGTTTTTCAATTTTTGTGGTTGTAAACCAATTCTTTATTTTTGTAGGAAAATTAAGAAAAATTGCTTTTACTATGAAATAGATGAGAGCATCTTCACTTCTGTATTTTCCAGAATGTAAATGCATTGCACTTCAACTTGTGCCCTAGTGTGATTGTTACAAGAGTTTCTTGTGAGGGGGAAACAAACATGAAAGCAGATGAGATATGGAATATACTAAGCTGCTGTGAGCTCCGAAAACTTTCATAAAGGAAATCTCCAGCTCTCAATGTTAAGACTAAACCAGCAGGTTTACAAGAAGACTGAAGTAATATCTGAGCTGCTAGTAAATACTGTATGAGAAGATCTTCATTGATCTTCCAGAGAATGAGGCTGTTTCTTGGCTCACATCCAATGAAGATGTATGGTGTAAGAAGCAGGTGCTAAGAAGTTCCCATGTTTTGCCATCTACTTCTGCTAAGCAGTGAAAGTTTCCCTTTCACCTTGGAACTCCATCAAATCCTGATGCTTTTCAGCTGCCCTAGCCCTACAATCCTTTCTCTGAAACTTTAACAGAAAAACTTTGACATGTTTAATTTGGCCTTTGGTTTGGTTTTGTTTCTCTGTTGTAGTAACTTCTTTTTCAATTGGGTAGAAAGACAATGAATTCTCTATGGATCATTTATGTCTCAGATTGTAAGAGAGACTAATAGTCTTAGTAACACAGAGTGGCTCCTGCTGTGACAACCAACCATCAGGATCCTGTGGCTTGGGAAATAGTCTTTTTTTTCTCTTATTTGTCTGCTTTTTGAATTCTCATTTAGTTGTAGGCTCAGCCACAGCAAACCTCTCCTTACAATCTTGTGTATTATTATTCACTCAGAAGAAATATATAGCAGCATGAAAACAAAATTGTCATTTTGAAATTGATTTGGATTGTTCTTTTTTTTTTTTTTTTTTCTGTCCAATCCATTCCAAGTCCTTTATAAAATATTTAGCAATGCCAATATTAATACCTGAACTGAATTTAGATGCTTTATTTGCCCATGGCCTGAAAGTAGAAGCAACAAAGGAGAGATGAAAGAACTTATTAGAGTATACACTATGTTGGTTTCCATAGTCATGTCAAACTGGGTAATGGTTATCATATCCACACAGAATAATGGTGTAATTTATGGATCTGGTGAAATGCACTTTAAGATACACCTTCTGATCACAAGCTCTTTTTAGGATAGAATGACTTGTACAAAAAGTGGGTTTGCATTTTTTGTGTTGTAGCTGGGGGACAGGCTTTTTCCTTGTTTTTATAACTGTCCACAGAAAATGTTACTCCTTGATTCTTAGGCACTTCTGCCACTAGCAAAAAGTCTTTGCAGCAGTGTCTCACTATGCTGATCAATTGATTAAGGAACACTATTTCTTAATGCTGACAAGTTTAAAATATTGTTGTCTTCTGCTTCTATGTGTTTGAATTTATTGGAAAAAATTAATATTTTCTGGGATCAAAGACCTTTAGCTTTGGTCCAGATAGGCTAAGAAAAAATGGTCCTCAGGGAGTCTTGAAGTAGAAATAGGTAGTAATTGACCTGAGCAGACTTTTCTCTTGTTCGTTAAATATTTACGAAGTCTAACACCAACCCCCTACCCTGCCCACTAAAAAGCCTCCAAGAAAATCCTACAGCTTTTCCTAGGGCCTAGTTTTTCACCTTTGGGCAACTAAATCACAATGTTCCTTGATAGATTGAAGTGTGTTTACCTCTTGAAAATAGGAAATATTTTCTGTGATTGTTTGCAGAACTGTTTTCAGTTGTGGATTTCAGAAGTTCATCCTTATTGATCTATCGGAGCCAAGGGTCAAAAAGCTTCAAATGTCTAATTGATCTCCTTCTTCCAAACTTAAAACCCCCAACTTTTTTGAGTGTCTTAAAGCAAACTAAGTAATTTTAGGTAATGGAATTTCAGTTTTGGTTTTCATTTCCAGGAAAAAATTATTTAAAACTAAAACCAAAATCCTAAATCTTCACAGAAGAGAACTAGTATCTCTGCACTGTTTATTGTGCTTTGCTTTGGGTTTTTTGTGGGGTTTTGTTTGTATGTTTGCTTGCTTTCTTTGTTTACATCACCTGCATCTACTGCAGCTGAATATTTAGGTTTCATCTTTATAGTGGCAAGTCTCTATATATGGCAAGTCTTATACTAAGGCAGCATGTTTGTTTTGCCTGCAGCCTGTAAGCTGGCTAGGCACTGAAGCCCCAAGGTTTCAACCCCTTTTGAAATCTCTGATTATAACATTGCAGGGTGTAAGAATATACACTTTGACAGTAATCAGCTTATTCTTTCATCCTGGGGATTTTTTGGTTTTGTGTTCTTGTTTTGGAAATCCTGGTGAGCTCTATCTGTCTTAATGTATAATATTTTTTTCATCTTGAAAACAAAGCATACTGTGATATGAAACCACTTATTTGGTATGTATGCTAAGATACATCTCAGCTAGTCTTATCCTTTGTACCAAAGCTAACGGTTGTAAGCTCATTAAGTAACCTCATTAACACACTGAGCCTCTGTTAAAGCTGCACACTGGATATGTTTCCTTGGAAGAGAATTTGGTTTAAAGGTAAATAGAGAGTGATTAAAGAAACTTTCACCTATTTTAAGAAAGGTAGTTGTACCTTAGGAAAAGGGAATCAAAGCTTACCCTATGTGTTAAGTCATTAGAAAAATGTCTATCCTGATAAACTGGATAGCAACACAAAGCTGAAACAAGTAATTTGTTATATTCCTCTGAGACTGTAACCTTCTTAATGACCACAGTTTAAAATGTGTATTTCACCATTCATATATTTTTATGTATAATGGGCTGAAGAAGGATGAAAATTTATTTTGTGCAAATGATAAACTATAATGCTATGCATTTTATGTTCCTAGTTCTGTCTCTAGTATCACACCTCTAAGCTGGGAATGATTTGGAGGGTAGAACAGTTTGAATGACCTGTTAGCACTGTAGGAAATCAATTCCAGTGGTGTTAGAATTTAGATGACTTTGGTAATCTTTTCACATTATTTCATACTGTACTGAGGAGTAAATGGCTGGAATTATATACACACTTTGCATGGTGAAGAAAGTAATAGCTGTAACCACATTATTTATGAGTGAAACAAAAGAATTTGATGAAAAAGCCTATAGTAGTTTGTGTATATGAAGAGGACATTAAAAGAGAGTTAGCCCAACAGATGGTGAAAGATTCCAACTCAACTATTTCTGCAGTCAATGTTTGATTAACTTCAATATTTAAAATACATGTTTAACCTTGAATCAGATACTCCTTGTATAAACAGCCCCAAATTATTTGCAATCCATTTCACTGATTTTTATTGTATGATTTATTTTTGTTGTTCTAGATGCAATCATTTGAAGTTGATTCTGTCACAATGTTAGTGACCCCACTCTAGTGGAAGCTACCTGAGAGAGCATGTATGTCATGTTCAAGAATGTTGACAGTATTAATAACATTAATAACATTTCTTCCCTAGAAATGCCAATTTTTATCTTGTCTAGTGGTTGAGGGGAAAGCTCAGACAGCTCTGTTCTTCAGAGCATTAATTTGTTCTAACTCCCATTATTTGAAGTAAGAGGATCACAGAATATGTTACGTTATAGAGTGGCAACGAATGCTCCTGGTTTAAACAACTAAATGTATGCAACACTTCAACAGTCCTTATTACAGCATTACTGTGTAATATGGAGTAACCTTCCTACGAACTGGAAATTGAGTTAAGTGCCATAACACAAAGCATAATAGGATCTTCTGAATTACCAAAGTCATCACTAGCTCAGGAGGGTGGCAATTCAGCCTGAATTAATTACAGGTAACATGCTGAACAGCTTTCCATTGGAAAAGGCTTCTTATCAATTCTAATACCTTAGAAGCAACCACGGTATTGTAAATTATGATGAACTCCTAACTTTTGTTATATCTAAGGCACAAGAGGCAGTCTGCAAGAAGATGAATACTCTTGTAAAAAAAAAATCTTTTAGAGGGATTCAATGGAACTCAATAGGTTGTCTTTTCCACTTGTATTTCAATGAGTGGTAATTTAATGCATTGTTAAGAAAAGATTCAACTTATGTGTGTTTTCCAGATCAGTTAACCCTTCCCAATATATATTTTATGACTAGTATTAATGTGCTGGTGAAAAATAATATTCTTTGAGCAGGAAATGCAAAATAGTATTTAATCTTAGGGTCAAAAGAAACACTTTAAGATATAACGAATTATTACATTATTTATGTATTCATTTATTTGCTTATGTATACCTAGGAGAAAATAATTGCTTATCCTTTAACAAACCATACTTAAACTTTTTCTGTAATACTCATCTGGATTTATACCTTTACTGGTAAAAGTTACAGAGGTGTGCTTGAGTAGAGAGAAAAGGTGTGAATGCAGCATTTAAATTCTTTGACTTCAGGAGCAACAGCATGGTCCCGTTGAAATAATTTTCTTCAGTGAGAGCAGCATCACAGCAATAGGTCTGCTCCAGAACAGTAGTGGTGCATCCTATTGCTATCACATATAGCTCTGTGTGTATATGCACACAGACATGAGTTACACACACACACACGTGTATCATCTGTATGTATCAATTCCATGTTTTCTCAGACAATGAAGATTCCAAGTTTCAAGTTCTAGCTTAAGGTGAATAAATATCTTTTAGAACAAAGGCTGACTCTAGCTGGCATAGCATACCTTTTAGCTGTCTGAGCATGCTGACAGCAGCTAAACAGACATTTCCCATTTCTCAGTGGTGTAATCAGGTAGCAGGGTTGGCTCTACAGTAAAACACTGAAAGAAACGATACACGCCGCTCAGCCTGTTTCCCTGGCTGTCAATCTGGTAACATATTTATTTCACAAAGAAAAGCAGCACCTTTTCATAATATATATTTCAAATATAACTGAGTACTGTTTCTTAGCAACCAGAGCTCAGTAGCTGGTGATCCCTAGATGAGCCATTGAATAAGGGTGAAACACGGACATGTGCTTGTGTAGTGCGCTGATTATCAGGTAGCTCAGAGAGGAAACAAAGGTATTCCAATACCAAATTTCTCTCAGTAATTTTTGTTAGTTTCACTTAGAGTAAAGGAGCACTCACCTAACCCCAGCTAAATTCTGGTCTTTGCTAGGAAAAAATTACCATTTTCTTTCATAGTGACCAGAATAAATCAATTTGAATTGCCCCAAACCCATACATGGAATAAATGTGACCTGACTATAAACCAGATGTTTTTTATGAATAGAACCTCAAGAAGTAATTACTCACAGCTTGTTTTAGAGACACATTCTTTCGCTCTGAAAAGAAAATGTGGCCATGTGTTATATTGTAACAATAGCTTTGAGTGCTGCTAAAGAACTTTAAAGATAACTTGCCACTTGACAGAAAATGCTATTTTGTGGACTCTTATTTTTATTCTGTGGCTAGTAAGAAAAACAGAGTGTGGGAAAGAAACATTAAAAAAAAAAAAAAAAGGTAAACCAGTCTGGTCATGTAGCTCCTCCTGTGCAAAAATTCTCACATTAGATCCAGACTTCACTGCTTCTGCTACTTCTGAAGTGTTCCTTACTGATTGGACATACACTTTTGCAATCAGTGACATTCATCACAGATCAGAGGTAGACATCACAAGTTTATGCAGAGAGCCTGAGGAAATTAAATTAAATGTAAGTCATATAAAGTGTCCTTCCACATGAGTTTTCTAAAGAGATATATGAAATGATGTGAAATGGATGTTTAGATTGATCAATGTATGCAGGTCCAAATAGTAACAGCAGAGATGATAAAAATCTACAGTCATTACAGAATCACAGAATCACCAAGGTTGGAAGAGACCACAAAGATCATCAAGTCCAACCTGTCACCACAGACCTCATGACTAAACCATGGCACCAAGTACCACATCCAATCCCCTCTTGAACATCTCCAGGGATGGTGACTCCACCACCTTCCTGGGCAGCCCATTCCAATGCCTAACAACTCTCAGTGAAGAACTTTCTCCTCACCTCGAGCCTAAACTTCCCCTGGTGCAGCTTGAGACCTCAAAAGACCTGTCTTACTCCTATAGCAAGAACGAATTCAGCCTGGCATATTCCTGTGTTTCCAATGGAATTTAGATTAACAGAGTAACAAAATAATGCAAAAGGAATAAGGGAGAATTCTCTTGGTTTTTATGGTCTTTGGATTATAGTCTAAATGTGAAACTCTGAGAGAGATGAATCCATAGATAATCAGGAAATATGAATGTGGTTCTTCATCTTGAGTTTCATTTGCTCAATGCATGCCAAAATCTTAAAAACATACGGGGGGTGGAAATCTTGTGATCGGAAAATTTTTTAATGTCTTCAAATCAGCTGAAAGGCAGAATCAGTAAGTAATTTACTACTTTATTGACCAATTATTTGTGACTGTTTGGGCAGACCTTTAGCTTTGCCTAAGCTTAGTTTGCTGAACTTCAATATTTGTCTTGTTCATTGTAAATATTGTAATATTTTTTTGTCAACAATCTTTGCTAATGTGATAATAATACTTGGCGTGGTGGTTAATGCAACGTAACAAAACCCATTTGTAATTGAAAAACCCTAGTGAAGCGAGGGCACTAAACAATCAGAAGACTCAACTACCAAGTGATAACATTATGACATTATAGTCATTACAGTAGTAATTCTCATTGACATTTATAATGTTAAAAACATATTCACCAGAGGCATTCTTTATTGAAAAGTCAGAGAATTTATGCAAGCAGTATATGTCTGTTGTATATTCTTTTAAAAAGAATATTAATCCTTATTTGCTGCTCTTCTGTTCTATCCACTGATGTTATGTTGAATGTTACCACTGGCTCATTTCAATGCAAGATGCAAACTGCTGTGTAATGAGTGTTTTGTTTATTTGTGCAAAACCTGCAATTACGAGGGGCAGTGCCATGAAATATTAAGAGACTTGCCATCTGTTTGTGCAAAGACATTAGGTGTGGCTGTAGTCAAGGCTGATTGCTCTGGAGTGGGAATGAAGTTTTTATATTTACATTCCATATGGTGCAAGCAAAATATGGCAAACAGTGTTTTTAGATTACATACACAAGGTGATCCTAGCTTTACTGCAGTCCACATCAGATTTCTTCTCTCGGTCAGTACGATAGTTGGTTTGTTGTTGTAGGTATTAATTTTCTGTAATTTTGAATAGATCTTTCCATTTTAGATACCATTATCACTTTTAACAACTACTCTACATTTGCAAAATCCAGTAGTTCACAGCAGTAGAGCAGAAATCCACCAATGTTGATTGCAGCAAAAAGGGCAAGTGTATCTAGAGCAAAGACTGCAGAAGGAGATATACTCACTGGCCACAGTGGCTAGAATAGTGTATGTGTGTGTTGTCTTCAAATGGAAGAGTTAAAAACCATCCCATCCTTTTATTATTTAAAAGGAAGGTGAGTTGTTTTCTTGATGTTTTGTTTGTTTGTGGGGTCTGTCTTTCTTTCTTTCTCTTCCTTTCTTCCTTTCTTCCTTTCTTCCTTTCTTCCTTTCTTCCTTTCTTTCCTGTCTTTCCTGTCTTTCCTGTCTTTCCTGTCTTTCCTGTCTTTCCTGTCTTTCCTTTCTTTCCTGTCTTTCTTCCTTTCCTTCTTCTGTGTTTTAACACCTCTGTGCCAAAGGGAAGGGAAAGTACAGAAGGAGTGAGAACATCACCAGAATGATCATAATTCAAATTCCCAGTGAAAACCTCATCCATACTCTCATTGCTCTGATTGGAAATTTCTCCTGTATGTCCATCTAAATGTATATTATGTTTCATTATCTGTTCTTTGGCTGTGATCATCCAATGCCTTTAATTACTGTTTTGTTTTCCTGATGTCTGTCCACTGGTGGATTTACAGCTAATCTCATGGATGTTTTTCTAGGTAAAGTAATCATTAGGTTTTGAGCATTGTGCTAGCTTTCACTTTCTGAAGCCATGGCAGAGTGATACTACTTCCAAGCTCTTTTCTTCTCTTTCAATAACCTATTACCTATATGAGTGCTTCTCTTATTATGTGGATAGTTCATTTTTGGCCAACTTGATTGCAGCATTTCCTGTGTGGATGATGAACCATCTAAGTAAAGATCTTTCCAGGTCTAGAAAAACCTATCCATGAATTTTACAAAGCACTTGTTGGTAGTATTAATAGCTTAACATTTGTTTTTCCCAATTTAGGTGATGGCACAGTGTCCAGGCAATAATTGGTTTTGATAGATTACTTCAAAATTAAACACAGAGATCAAATTTTAATTTGATCTAACAGTAATGTGATGTTTTCCTTGCAATCACAAGGATATCTTTAAATTTCTAATTTGAGCTTATTGGATCAGTGCCTGTCTCTAACCATAGAGTTTTGCTTTTATGCTGCTTGCCCAGTAAGGATCCTGATTCATTCCCACTACTACCATAATAGAAATAATAAGCAGTAATAAGGTGAAATAATGTGAAAATAGAGAGTATAGATTTTTAGTCATCAGTCTTTAGAAATGTTGTCTTTCACATTTAAATTCTGTGCTGACAGTTTACTGAAGGAATGAGGGCAATTTACATTTTAAAGCTGAGTCTACAAAATTGGCTTGGCTCATTAGAGAGCCATGGTTGGGTTTTTATAAATCTGTTCCTTCTTTTTTGCTTATCCCTTCCTCTGCCCTATTCACATTTAATCTCTGCACATGCGCATAGCATTCCCATCCTGCAGTAAAAGACAAAACTGTTCTTAAACTTCATTACGTAGGTAGCTTGAAATAACCTTTCCCTGCAACCTGTGGAAGTGATTTCACAGATTTTTAGACTTATTTGTCAATGTCCATAACTAAGCAACCTACAGGATTGTCACTGGAGACAGATCAAATTTATGCCCACTTCAATTTCAAAGAGAATAATTGAAAAGTTCATTTAATCTAGGTATATTCCATGCTGACTTTTATATTTCCTGAAGCTTCCATTCACATCAGAGATCTACCTGGGGTTTTTATCTCCTTTTCCACTCTCTCTCTTTTTTTTTTTTTCCTTCTTTTGTCAGTTAATGGATAATCAAATGCACATTTTATATGAAAAAGTGTTCAATGGTATTTTTTTTCCCCTCCTGGACAATTTGAAAAGCAGGAAAGTAAAGTGAACATAAAAAGATTGAATTCAAACTTGCACACATATAAAGCTCAATATTTAGATTCTTCTCTGGGCTGCTTTCATTTCAGCTCATATAGGGAGGCATAAATTAAGCCCCCCTACATAACAGCCTATTTTCAATTGGAGTTTCATTTCCATGAAGGACAAACAACTTTATGTATGAGGTTTCCTGCATACCTGCTGTTCCGATAGCTTGTCTTTTAATATGAACAAGCCAAATCAGCTACAGGAATCATCTAGAACTGAATTGATTTTGAAGATGTATCTGGTGACAAGTTGCATGAAACTATGCAACTAGCTTTTAGTTTAGCTCAGAAGGGAGTTTTTTAAATGAGTCTGCAGTTCTCCCCTTTTACTGTGTTTTGCTTCAAATCATGTATTAGACTTTGCGATCACAATATGGGCTCCTTTTGAATGAAAGCAAACTGAAAGTTATGTTTGAGAGCACACCTTTCATGTTTAAGCTCATCATCGGGGAGAAGCTGGTGCAAGCAGTGTGGAGTGCAAGTGTTAGGTCCTCATCACTGATTTTGGCTCCATGCATCTACTTTTGGCCCATCCAGGTCTCTGTTCTCCTATTGCTTAGGTACTAATACCGTGTATAGCATCACTGCAATTATTTGGTCTTTTATTAAAGCCCCATACCACTTTGCAATCATGGATGTCTGCAAACCAATGTGTGAAAATGCTGACTACTTATGCAGTAATTAAGCTTTATTTTTTTAAAACTATTAAATAGGGTCTTTAACTCTTTGGAGTTTCAGATGCAACCTATTTTTAAAAGGGAGAATTTGCTTGTGATATAAAAAGCTTCACACTTTATCCAACTCAGAAATGAAATGCTTAAGGTATTGCTGTTTAGGTTCTTTCTATGTGTGTGTATGTGAGTACTTTTGCTATTGTTCCTAACAGGATGGAAAGGAAGTTGTTTGGACATATGAGTTTCCTGTTAAATATACAAGACTAGTGATCACCAAGTAATAGGCCACCACAGAGTTTAAAGGGGAACAAACAGCAAAATATGGAGTTTTGTTAGTTGGAGACCTTACAATGTGTGAAAGTGATTTCACTGAAAGTCCAAGAATGTTCTTTTCCTTCTGCTTCTCAGGCTTTTTATTTCATTGCTACGGACATTGATCTAGAATAACTTAGGTGAGGACACGGGATGAAAGTTAAGGACTGAGAAGTCATAAAGTAAAGCTTTAAGAATTTATTTGATTTGACAATGCGGTTAGTTTCTCTCATGTTGTGGAAAACAGTGAAAAACAGTGAAAAACAGTCTGATTTCTCCAGCTCCCAGTAACTGTTTCAAGCAGCAGAAGTGTTGCTGATTGCGGTGTAGGTTGCCAGTCTTGTAATAACAGATGCAAAATGTAATACATGGTCCAGGCCATCTCTGATCTTTGCTGCTGTATTATAAACAGGGAGGATCATACACTGAAACAAAGCAGAAAGCTTGTTCTCCCTGTGCAGAGTTTTCTGGCACTAGCAAGTCTTCAGAAACATTTTAGATTCAGATTCCCAAATGAAATGCAAGTGTTTACCTGGCAAAAATCAATGCAGGTTGAACCACAAGCAGTAAGGCAAGATAATTTATTACCAGTTTTCCAGTCTGGTGTGATTTTCCTGACTTCTAACCTCTGGATAGAGTCCATATCCTTTCTTGAGTGATCATTGCTTTTGTACACTAACATCTGTGATCTTCAACAAAACCCATAGCTTTTCAAAAGGTAGAAGGTTAAAAGTGAAGAAATTGAATCACTTTTATTAATTGTGAGTGAAGAAGCAGGAATTGTTTTTTATAGTAAGTTCCTACTCTACTGTGTTTGTTCAAGGGCTGTTTTAAGCTTGAAGTGATTCCATATGATGATCAATTGTTTGAGAAGCATTCATTTCCACAGCCTTAAAACTTGTACTTGTGATTGATAATGATGATTCTAAACAATCCAGAACAAGGAGACTCTATATTCTGTCAAGTGGGTAATTTGTTGATTTGTTTGTCTGGGTTTTATATTGCTTGAATATCTATTTACACACTATATAGAAGGTGGGAGAGAATGTGATGACACAGCCAATAAATGAAATTATTACCATCTTGTTAAGTATCTGAAATATGTGTCAGCAGGCTCCAGCATGATGACTGTGAGGAAATTGATATTTGTGCACCTGTGAAGACAAGGCTTTAGCTTTGGTATAGCTGTCTCTAGTTTTTAATAATGAAAGTTATTAGTATCTTGAATATTCCAGTGGGATAAGTTTCAGTAAACAGGGAATCACGGTATTATGATCTATATCTTCTATATTGTTTTGTTCCATGAGTAGTTACTTCTCAACATGCTGTTGGCCTGATCTGAATGCATGTGGAGCTTGTGGGAGTTTAAGCAAGGCAGAATTAGTCAATATTGTTGGCAACATTTTGGTCTTGTATCTGTTATTCCACTTTGGAATTGGATTAATCTGGATAACAAATAGTCATCATTAGTGGTGAATAAATCCCTATATGGAATTAGTATCGTGTCCTCTACATTTGCTTCCTGTTTATGATCCACAGTACCTTACTATGATAGAAAATGCAAGCACTGTGAGATGGATTCCTGTAGTATTTGGTCCCCCACACCCATGCAGAGGACTGACTGTAGTCACCTGGGGCCATTACCCATCCTCAGCAGATTCCGGACAATTTCTTATTCCTGAAGGCTCTCTGTGAGTGTGTTTAGAGCAAATTGATTGTAATAATTATCTGCTCTGCATGATATAATTTGGCAAGATGTCTATATAGTAAAATAATCTGTAGAGCTGGTAGGATTTGGCATTGCTCCTACTTTATTTTAACAGTAGCAGTCTACTGATAGCATGAAGTAAAAGATAGCCGAGTCTGTAACAGGTTGTAGAGAAATGCAGAAATATTATCTTGACCTGTTTTCCTAGTAAAGCTTCCCTGGGGTTGCAGTGTAAGTCTCGTCTCTGTAAAACTAGCTTTCAGGCCTCTTAATTCTTCGAATGCATTCACTGAGAGAGTTGTTAGCCATTGGAATGGGCTGCCCAGGGAGGTGGTGGAGTCACCATCCCTGGAGGGGATTGGATGTGGCACTTGGTGTCATGGTTTAGTCATGAGGTCTGTGGTGATGGGTTGGACTTGGTGATCTTTGAGGTCTCTTCCAACCTTGGTGATTCTGTGTGATTGTGTGTCTGAAAAGTAGAAGGGCAGTGGAGGAGGACCTCAGCCTTTACCTGCTTCTAAATACAGACCATAAGACTTCTGTCCTACTTCAAACCTGTGTTCAAACCTTAGTGTGGCCTGTTCATGTTCATCAGCAAATGCTTATGCCTTTTGAGAGTGTTTATGTGAGGAGCAGTGTTTTGCTCACGTTGTGAAGTGCAGATGCTCACATACTAAGGACACAACTGGTTCTTTACATTGTTCTTCTCTCTCTTCTCCTTGCTGTTAACTGGTCCCATTCTTTAGTTAATAAATGAAATATAGGAGGAGAACTTACACATGGCCCTTACTTCGGATTAAGAATTTGGTGTACTTGCTACTTAGGCACAAACTGCAGGCTCTGCTCAACCTATGACACATTAGAAAAAGAGATTTTAAAAGATTATAACTCCAAGCATCTGATGGGTTGAAGATTCTTAATTTCTAAGTAGTACTCTTTCTTTTAGTATTCCTAGTGAATCAGATCTCCTTGAATTTCAGAAAACTTTAATCTGTATATATAATAATAAGACCCTGCTGCTGAATTGCTGAATGATTTCTTCATGTATTTTTGTAGTTTCAAGGATCTGTATTGAGAATCCTAGGATGTCCTTTGTAGAAAATTATTTTGATCATAGGCATTATTGACTGGTAAAATGGTGTTTATCTTCAAAATAAGAAAATCCAGGAGCTTTAAGGAAAGAATAAAGAAAACCACTGAAAAGAGGACTCCTTTCACTCCAGTCTCATTTGTTGAAAGAAAATGCATATTAATTAAAAATTTAGACACTTCATTTCTGTTTTCAAGGCTCCTTGCAAAAGACAAATTATTTTCTACATCTAGTATGTTAGAACTGACAGATGAGATTAATATGCTTCTTAAATTACCATTACCAAGGGTCAATTAATAAGTGAACTAACCTTGTGAAAGTCATTCTGAAAGACTAGTTATGGATCTGCAATGGTCCCTGTCAAATTACATAGAATTGAGAAAATGAGAAAGCTGTCAAATAAATATGTTACCTACTAATTACATTCTGCATAAGGTAAATGAGCTTTTGTGATTGTTGGTAGAAGGAACAAGAAATAAGTCCAAGAAATGTTCCTGACAATTCTACACAGATTTGGAGTAAGATTTACCTGATGGAACATGCATTCACAGAAACCTGACTCTGTAAGAGTAACGTGAAATTTCTTGGAAGTCACAGAATACGTGATGTGAAGGGTGAATGACAATTAGAGACATATTTCTTAGGCTATTTTACCAATTATCACATTGGGAAATGCAGATTTCTCCTGTTTTGTTCCTTGAATTTTATGATATATATTTTAAAATTTGCTTCTTGGCATTCAGATTTTAACTTGCTTAGACAAATAAAGGCTTCATTAAGACAAGAAAGACAACAGCCATGTCTGCTGTGTGACAGGACAAAAATGAACACATGTAAGATTTCTCTCTGTGAGAAGGACTTTGAAGAATACCTTCAGGCTGAGCAAGTGTCACATTGTTCACAAATCCTATTGCTTGTGATAAGGTTACAAAACTACAGTGTTTACAAAACCAAGATCATAGTAAAGTACTTGGCATTATTGCAGAAAATACTGAAGATTTAAGACACTTACAGCAAAAAAAAAAAAATCACTGATAAAACCATTTTGGGGATAAAAACTGGGTCTTTACAGCTGCTGCAAATTGCAAATAGCTTTTTATCCAATAGATTTAAATGTGAGCCCATTTCTAGGTTACTGGTGGCCTCTGTTAATAACATAACTACATCTATTCCTTAATAAATTACTTATTAAACATTATTATGCAAATATGAAACACTATATAAAGTCTTAAACTGGGTGTATGACTGAAGTGATTAGTCAGCATGGCTATTTGACACTGCACTCAAAATCCAAAGGCTGAAATGTCTTCAATTACAGCCTTTGATGGATCATTTTAAAAGACAAATGTGGTTCTGGAAAAGAACGTGTTCAAAAAGAAGGTTAAGGAAGAGAAGTTTCCATACGTTTATTCACTTCTGTTCTCTGTCATTTCTGCTGGGTAAAACAGAACATAAAGCAGGGGGCGGGGGGAGGCCCTTAATGTCTCTTTTTTATCTGCTTTTTTTCCTTAGAACATTTTTCTAACATTGAAAATCCTATCTAGATCAAGATATTTTTGGTGAGCAACTTCATTTGAGTTGAAATCTTACACGATATAATTTACCTGCTGTCAAACCCAGTTGAAGTGGTGTAGCCTGTTACTACCATATTCCAGAACATGTCAGGATTTGATGAGCTATGAATATTGTGTTTAGTCATATGCATTTTTATAAGATTTTTTCCCAACATTCTACTAAGCAGGCAGTGCTTCCCTCTCTGAATCCACCTCCCCTGCCATTTTTTTTTTCCCTGCAGGAAAATGTTGCATTTGTAAAGTTTTGGTTCCTTGCTGAAGAGGCAAACCACAGACGTTTTTCTTTATTTGACCTTTTAGTGAGAAAGATGAAAGTTTGATCACTTAAAATAAGTTTTTGTTAGGTGCACTTTCTGTGATTAAAACTTCCACTTCTTTTTTTTTCTTTTTTTTTTTTTTTTTAATTGATTAGTATGAAACTCATTCATAGATTCACAGAACCAATAAGGTTGGAAAAGACCTCAAAGATCATCAAGTCCAACCTGTCACCCAAGATCTCATGACTACTAGATCATGGCACTAAGTGCCGCATCAAATCCCCTCTTGAACACCTCCAGGGACAGTGACTCCACCACCTCCCTGGGCAGCACATTCCAATGGCTAGCAACTCTCTCTGTGAAGAACTTTCTCCTCACCTTGAGTCACCTGGCACAGCTTGAGACTGTGTCCTCTCATTCTGGTGCTGGTTGCCTGGGAGAAGAGACCAGCCCCCTCCTGGCTACAACCTCCCTTCAGGTAGTTGTAGACAGCAATAAGATCTCCCCTGAGTCTCCTCTTCTGCAGGCATTTATCCCCTGATAAAGAAATATCCTTTTATAAATAACATCGGTAAAATTAGGGCAGGTGAATAAGCTCAGTCCACTCATCTCTCTCTCTCTGGGCTGTTTCCATTTAATGATGTGTATAGGTATTTGTAGAAGAATACAGACTACCATCTATTGAAAAGTTAGGTGATCGTGCAGCCCTGGTTTTGAAAGGTGACACACAACCACGTTTGTAAAATATTTAACATACAGAAAAATTAGCAGCCTACTGCAGATTTTAGCATGTTTCCTTTAGTTGTCATTTCTTTCTTTGACATAAAATGAAGCAATTGCAGAGCCTCTTAAATGATGATTCATGGCCTACTTTGTGTCTGAGAAAATATTTGAAGAGCTTTCTGTCTTCATAGGCAGGTCTACTAATCTTATGGTTGTGTTTTGTTTTGTTTTGTTTTGTTTTGTTTTGTTTTGTTTTGTTTTGTTTTGTTTTGCAGCTGATTCTGCATTCCCTATGAAGGAGTTTCTCCCAAACAATAAACTTAGCTCTATGAGATCAGTTCATGCAACATTTTTTTCCCATTTGTGTCTTCACTAGCTGTGTTCACTGAACAATTTTTGTATGGCAAGTGATCATATTATAGTGATTTATTGCTTGCAACTTCCATATTTCTTTAGGTACTGTATATAATAAATATGGTTGTTTACATAGCTTTAGGTGCTTTTTGTTATTCAGATGCCATGGAATTTACTTGGTGTCATAATAACAAATCTTCAGTTACAAACAGAATCCTTTTACTCTTTTTGATAGACTCTGTACAGTTGATGGATTGCCACTGATATGAGCCCTAAAATCAAACTCCTGGTATTGATTGGACTGAGTTTCTGTATGTGTTTTGCATTGAACTAGTGATTTAGTTAATAGTGATGGATTTGTAAACAAGTTACTCCAAACTGAAGAAATTATCTTGTATTTCAACCAGCAATATATTGATGCAAAGTGACCTTGCCATGTTGAAGGAGAATGCTTTTTGGTGATGTGTCAGAACTGAGTGAAGATGAACTTCTATGCAATTTACAACTGATTAGTATTTTATTGAACAGTGAAGTCCAATCATTATGCATGCTGTGTGTACCAACTTTAGGAGATAGGACTAGAACCTAGTTATGTGTGACACTGGAACTGGGTGAAGGAAAAATACTAGGGTACAATCTTTTTTTTTCTCTCTTTTTAGACAGAAACTTGTGCAATAAGATACTGCTTGTACTCACTGGGGTTACTAGCAATTATGTTGGTAAAAAATGGTGACATCTGAAAGTATAATCAAGTAGATTTAATGAAAATCATACTGTACTGTTAAAATGCCTCCTTTTTTTCTTTTCTTTTTTTAGGTTCAGATTTTAATATATCCTGGCTTATTATTTGTAGAAAAAAATCTGTGCTGTGATGTTAAGTCCCTTAATTGACGTAGTTAGGCTCAAGGAGAGTACAATGGAGTAAAATACCACGGGAGGGATTTCCATTACTTTGCAAGTGCAATGCCACTCTGGGGCTAAATATATGAAGATTGAACAGCCTGGTCTATGCAAGAAGTCACCAGTGCTCCTGAGAATAAACTTCAGAGGGCCTCTTCAAGGACTTCTTGTTCTAGGTCATTGAAAATTTGGAAAAGAATTAGTTACAGATGCCTACAAGAAAGGTGGGGGCGGGAGGGACTTCTTAGGGTGTCAGGTAGTGATAGGACTGGGGGGAATGGAAAAAAAAAAGAAATGGGTAGATTCAGATTAGATATTAGGAAGACGTTCTTCACCATAAGGGTGGTGAGGCACTGGAACAGGTTGCCCGGGGAGGTGGTAGAAGACTCATCCCTGGAGGTTTTTAAAGCCAGGTTGGATGTGGCTCTGGGCAACCTGATGTAGTGTGAAGTGTTCCTGCCCATGGCAGGGGGATTGGAACTAGATGATCTTTGAGGTCTTTTCCAACCCTGACAATTCTATGATTCTATGCCTCTGTCAACTTTAACAGCTCAGAATGATGCAACATTTCTCCTGCTTTGCACATTTGTTTCTACTGTATGTTTAATTTGCCAGTTTTATCGTAGCAAACCTTTTGAAATTACAGTTGCTTTTATTTAATTGCTATTTGCAACAGGCCGTACTTTTATATGACTAATTCATTCCTGGTATTCCATTAGTTTTTATCTCTGTTGCTACAAAGACACTTCTCTTGATGTTTTTCAGTTACAGCTGTACATTAGGAAAAGCAAATTTTAGTTCAACACCTTGTGGTGATGAGTTCTGGAAGTTATTCATTTTATGATCATTTATCTTGCAGGTGCATGAAGAAGAATCTTGCTGATTGTTGTAATTCAAAGTGGTCTTTATCATTTACAATTTTTGGTGCAAATGCCATTTAATGACTTTTGCCACCAACTATATCCAGACTTTATTTTTGTTGCAATAACTTTGACTTTCCAGTTCTCCCTTTGTTGCTAAATATGCAGTTTTCCTTTCCTATGCATTCTTTCCCCAGCTGAAACAACTGATGCAATTTGATGCAAGCAATGCAAAACTTGAGAGCTGCACCATTGTAATTTTCCTTGTAAAAAATGTTTTAGTTGTATTTTTTTGATTAAAAATAACTTCTTTTAAGATTTCTAAATTATCAAAAAGTTTGAAATGTATCACAAAAGATAAAAGTTGATGGTTACATTGTGAGTCTTGCAATTCACAAAATTACTTATATGGAGTTTTCATAATTTGCATTTAGAAGCAGCATGAGGGAGAGAAAAAGAGAGGTCTACTTTATCTCCAGAAGTAAAATAGGTGTCAAAATGTAGCATGGATAAAGTCCTGAAAGAGAGTGAAAAATCAGTAAGTCTGTAGATTTGGCTTGAGATCTAACTTTACAAAAATGTGGCACAGCAATGACATGGTGATGGAGCATATATTGTACCAAGGAGATGGCTTTACTAACATGCTTGGTGCAGTAATTTAAAGTTGACTAAGATCTCTAGTTGACTAAAAATCTCTAGTGAGAAACACTAGGCCTTCTAATTATACCTTAAGATGAATTGTTCTAACATGTAATGCTAGAACACCATAGGTGAAGAAAAGTGAAACATTTCAGAAAGTTCCTGGACTAAATGTAAGCAGTAAAAATAAATTAACATGAAATAAATGTTGTCTTCTAGTGTGTCACCATGCAGCAGATCCTTGTTAATCCTTTGGGAGCTACAGGAAGAGACTATTAGTATGTTAATTTTGCTAATTTGAGGCTAATTGACTAAATATTTCTTTATTGACTATTAATGTAGAGACTTGGCCCAACATGTTAGGAGTTACAAAGATCAGTTTGAGAGAGAAAACAGGTAGTTAGAAACAACTTTTCATTTCAAATCAGTCTGCCCTTGGCATATCTTTCCACTATATATTTCAGGAAATTATTTTTCTACAAGAACAAAAAACCCATTGGATAGTTCATTCTTTTTTTTTTTTTTTTTAATTTTTTTCTGTTCTTTTGTCTATGCAGAATAGATACCCTGCCATTTTGGGTCAAATATTATAAACAACTACACCGTTACACTAAAACAGAGGAACTGTTACATGTTTGTGATCTGGCGTGTACCAATCCATTTAGTTGCTATTGCCAGGAAGATCAGCTGTCTGAATTATGAAAGTGTCTGCCATTGACAGGAAAAAACAACTAGACATATTGTGAATTTCAATAGATCTGGCTGCAGACAAAATCAGCAAAAACTCATTTAGTCAGAATAATAGGGAAAGACAAACAGTGCTTTCTTACCTTCAATGCTCATGTATCATTGTAACTGCTAAGGCCAGCCAAAGAATTACAGGAAGAAATGAAAGCAAAGTGCTAACTGTGAGTACTTCTGTGACACATTTACCTAATCAGATATCAGAATTCAGCTGTTCAAGTCTAACACTTTACAACCTCTTATGATGACTTTGAGGAAGATTGATAAACTCACCTTTACTGACATCTATAACTAAACATACTGTAGGTAGCAAATCGTGTAGGTGGCATTTCCAGCGCCCAGACCTTCTATCATCAGCATTAAAATATGTTATCTTCAGCAGAGAGTTATGTTATCTTCAACACAGAGTCTAGAAAATTTAAAATGTTTACCAGAGAAGAACCTGTTGGGGAAGGATAGGTGTGCTCTATCTGTGGAAGGTCTGTGGTCTAACAGTTAGCTTCCAGTTGGTAATGCAGGTGCATTGAATATACAAGAAGGTGTCAGAGATTGAGAAAGAAGTTAGATTTAGCAGCAGAATTTAGCAGATTTAGATTTCCTCTATAAAGTAGATACAAATACATCTCATCTAGTTCTCTTTACCTGACTTCCACAGCCAAACATTTAAAATGTAAGATAAAAGACAAAAATCTTACATCTTATGAGGCTGTGGCAAACAGTATATAAAATATACTGATAGGGTTTCAAATTTTGAAGAGGAGAGCAATTTATTTGCAAAATGAATTCTCTTATGAAGAGAAAGAATTTTTTTATTTCTTTTTCTCTTCAGTGACACTTCTTTCCCAAGCACCCTTAGTTCCTTCTTGGATGGGGCTTTGAAGGACTCCTGGCTGTATCTATTCACTGGAAAACTGACACTATAAGGAGGATCAGATGTGATGCCAGGAAAGGTGACAGAATCAGAAACTTGGGCAGTAATGCAGCAGTATGCTGCATGCCATTCATTCCAGCTTGTAAAGTGCTCTTTACAAGTGCCTTCGTAGTGTCTTGGTTTGTTGCATTAAAATAGAGTAACCTGGTTGGTTACATCTGTACTAGGCTGATAGAAGCTTGAGTGATCCTTGACTTCTAAGACCTCTTCCTACTCATTTGTAGGAGCAGATATGTTAAGCAATAATAACAAAGAAACAGATATGTGCATGTGATATATGACTGACATTTACAATCACCTTTATTTCTTATGCCTAAATAACTCAGTTTTCCTGTCACCGATGCATTTTAGATCTTGGATTTTTGTTGTTGGTCTGATTAGTTATGGGCTTTCTCTGACCCTGTTGCTTCTAGAAGCCTTGTGAGATGAAATTTGTTAAACTCTTCCCAGTTTCTACACACTGTTTAGAGTTGTTTTCAAGCAGTAAGAGCAGTGAGCAGTGCCTGAATACTGTTAGGAGCTATTTAAAAGCCCAAAGACATATTTCATTTTCTTTTCCTTTTGTAAGAGTCTTTGTTGTTTTTGTGGTGCAGTATAGAGCCTAAAAATTCTGGCACAGCTTATGTCTTAATCCTTTATTTCAGCCCTACTTCCTCTCTTTTTTATTTTCTTTAATTTAATATTTTTGTGGTGATTAGACTTGATTGCTTTGGTGAATCCTGATATCTTCCCTCTCCACCTCCCCTCCCCCCGCCCTCCCCCCCAACTTTTTGAGGGGCTCAGCATGTGTTCTTTTGTGATATGGGAAGATTTTAATTAGTATTTGTATGATCATCCATAATACTTCTGGTCTGTGTGAAGTACACATGGCTTCATTTGAAGAGCTGTATTGCTTCACAGATTTCAGGGATGTCCTTTACTTCTCATTTGTTCTCTGAGGTTATTTTTGGAGTAGGCATTCTAATTTCAAAACTGATAGATAACATTTAACAAGAAATAAGTTTCAGAAGTAATTTTAATTCCACTTTTTTTAGCTATAACAGAGACCCTTAGAAATATGCAGGCTTCTGTTTTGAGGATACAAAAAATATTTATATTTGTGGTTTTGTGTCTATACATCTGCAGAATGGTGGTTAATGGGGAGAAAAATGAGACACTGAGAGGACAATCAGGTTTTCAAAGCTCTTTCAAAGGTGTTTTGATTTAATAGGATATATTATCCAGTCTTGTAAGGCACTTTGAAAAATCACACTGTGAGCATGTTGGTAGCTTAATAGCCTTTGTAAATCTAATTTTACATCACTTGCTCAGCAAGACATAGAATTTAGCTCAGTCTTGTATTTGGAGATCAAAAAACCTAGATTCAAGATTGATTTAAATTTTGTCTGGTGTACAGCTTTAGTGAAGTCATTTCATCTCTTTTCCTTCTTCCATCTTTTGCCCATCTTATTTAGGTAATTGAGTTTCTTTTGAAACACTCTGCTGTATTGCGTCAGTCAGCTCCATCAGTTCTATCATAATTAATCAGGATGTTACAATCAGTATGAGTTCCTCAAATCTTATGTCCACCACTAAAATAGGGACGGTGATTCAGTAGCTCACAGATGCAGAAGGGCTTGCATATGCACCCAGAGCCCCTAGAGAAGCTCTGTCGGGATGGCAGGACCTTGAAGCAGTTACCAGCTACCCAGTCTGACATGCCCTGCTACATGCAGTGTGGGGTAGGCTTCCTACATAAATAAAGTGGGAGTTGTAATGCCAGCGTCTTCTATTTTCTGCTCCCAGTTCCTTTGTTCACTGTGACTTGTGCATGACCAACCACGTAAACCTAGTTTTCTGCTGTGCAGCCTGACCGTTCAGAGTATAATGCCCCTAGACAGTGACATTTATCAGATTTTATTGGGGTGAATTTAGGGCATAAAAGGGACTTAGGCTTTGAACAACCGCTAGTTGCTAGCATTTGATCTTATATACAAACAAACATCTTCTGTGAGTATGGAAAGAAATCTGGCACGTGCTAAGAATTACTTCTTACAAATATTTAAATGTGAAAAAGGAATTAAATTTTTAAATATTAGTGACAAGAATTCACAAGAGTAGGTCTTGTCTGCTCCAAACTGACAGCTGAAAATGCCATTTACTTCTTGATGACCAACTTTGACTTTAATGTTTAAAAAACATCCTCAAGAACAAGTGGTGAAAAGTCTGAAGAGAAGTGATGCATTCTGTGGGGTTATTGTTTCTGTTGACACTCAAGAAAGATTCTACAAGCTCCCAATTTATTTTTTAATGAGCTAAAAACATCAAAAACAACTTTTTTTTTAAATTGGGTTTAGTGTTGTCCTGCAGCAAAGGCCAAGTTCATCTTGATATAAGCTTTCAGTGAGCATGTTTTTAATGTACTTTCTTTCTCTGAGGCTTATTACATCAGTCTCTGTATTTATGTGGGGTTTTTTGCTTTCCTGCTTTGTGATCTTGTTCACAGGAAAGGCACCATTTAGGTGCCCATAACACAGGGAAAAAAAATCAGGATTTAAATTCTACAAGAAAACAGCCTTTTTAGAAATATTCTGATCCAGAGACACACAGCTGTGGAAGAAAATATATTTGCTGTGACATCAATAGCATTACAGCATATACATTCAATAAAATAGTGAATTCATAATTGCTTAGCTTAGTGCTGTGGAGGAATTTATGATATTAAAATAAAAATATTAAATATATAGTATTTTAGCCTCATTTTGCAGCAATGAGCATATTTCACTGATGACATCTTTGAGGCATAAAGTGAACTGCAAATCAAGTAGCCTGCTGATGCTGCAAGACAGACTGTGATACTGCCATGGCTTGCAGGATAAAGAACCTGGAAATTTCCAAGCACTGTCAGCACTTGTTGAATCATCCAATATTTATTTCCATACTCACTCTGAGGGAGATTCTTCCCACAGGACCTAGTGGTTTTTCTGGGTAGCCAGAGCCAGCTTTTTCGGAGTGAGAGAATTTCCGATGTCCTCTTAAGCCAATAGGAGGTGCAGAGGCAATGTGCTTCAGGAGGCTGGTCTTTACTGAGTGTAAACTGAAAAAGGCCAACGTTGTGTTTCCCACTTCAAGGGAAGGATGAACAGTAGGTACTCACAAGAGAGAGAAAGAAAAAAAAACATAAATGAAACAATATGGAAATGACTTATGGTAACATATAGATAAATATTTATCTTGAGAAGCTTACATGCAACTTCAGCTTTGAAAAGATAAAGTTTAACATTAGTAAAAAGTTTATAAACTATGAGTTTTCATTTTTGTTTCTCATCTTTTGTCCTTTCTTTCTCCCAGAAAGAAAAGTGTTGCTAGGCTTGACAGACATATTTAAGAATCATCTTACGGCAGCTACAGTCAAGAAGGATGTGGTTGCAGGCACTAGTAAGAATTGCATTAGGCGGGCACAAGACAGCTACTGCCACCAATGTTCTATAAGACAGCCTCTGGTTAGACCATGGGACAGCAATCAGCTTAGTTTTGTAGAGTATTCTGGAGTTTTACTCATCTTAGACAAGGCCTTCAAGGAAAGGTTAACAGTATTCATCATCACTTCCTCTTTCTTCAATATTACCTTTTGCTATTGCTTCACTCTTAAGGTTTATTACTCCACTTCTTGACCTCCTCCCACTCCCCACCAAACCCCAGTTTTGCTTCAAACATAAATTTGAGTACAATTAATTTCATTAAACATGTCATATTTTGCTCTTCTAGTGATGTGTGTTCTTGTTATCAAGAGTCAGATGAGTCACTTCAGTTTGTTTCACTCTTACTTCCCCAATGAAGTGTTCTGTAATAGTGTGAGTGCATAAATTAAATCTCACTTTCTTCCAAGTCTAGTAGGGCAAGTAACTATACATTCATACTATCACTGGGGTTTTTGCTTAATTAGGCTTACATTCCAGGAAATTAAAATGTTAAATCCTATAAAGTGTACCAGTTAAACATTTATTCCTTAATACTTACTCAAAACCCTTGTTATGTTACACTTAAAAAATCAGAACGACATTGATATTGACCTCTCAAGTCTACTTATGAGACTAATGATTAAAAATATTATGATTATTGCCTTTAAAACTAGCAAGAGAAGAGCATCCTTGATTGTAATATCAAATTCATCTGCCTTTTCAGAAAACTTTGACAAATGTGTCTACAAAGGCTTACATCTGATGTGATCAAAGAACATGAAGCTACTCTTACCTAATGAAGAATTCATCTTTTGTCATTCTTTTGGGAGATGGAAGTCTTGGGGTTCTTTTCATTTTTATTTAATGAATGCATACAGTTAAGAGGTAGTCATGCTATGAAAATAGGAATTATGAAATAACTGCAGGGTAATTCTGGGACTGCAAAATAAGTGAGGTCTTTGCTAAAGCTCATCACTCTTCCACCTAATTGGGAGGTGCAGAAGGGTGGTATTTTGATGGGTCATTGCAAAGGCTATACAGCTATCTAGGAGAATACTACTTAAAAGTAGCTTAGGGAATTTCCTACTCATATGGGCTTTATTTTTTAATTGAGCTTCCCCTTCTTAATTTGCATATCAGTGATTCAGACTTCCTGAGTAGAACTGGATAACAATGCAACTGCAGAAATCATCTGATACTGTATAACCTAATGCTTAATTTGGAGAATTCACTAAAGTGAGCAGTCTTTCCATCTTATCTTGTATATGCAGAAAGAACCCTACACTTGCTCTGAAAGAACTTAATAGAAGCTAAAAACCTGGTAAAAATAATGAAATTATTTGAGTGATTGGCTTGGAATCTTTGCCTACTGTTAATTTCTACAATTTGTAGACCATTTGCAGTCACAGTCTATATATTATCCACTTACTATGGTTTACAGAGAAAAATTTAAGCATTCACAGAAGGTTCAGTTGTTGTTTTAATTAGTTCTCTTGGTGAAAGCTATAGAGTCCTGAAATTCTCTACAGGCTTTATAGAGATTAATGTTTTGAAATGAAATCTGTATTTTCTGTGATACCAGCTTCAGCATTTTATTGTGGTAAAGCAGGCACATATACATTCATGATAGGGTTAGCTCTTTGTACTATAATAATAGTATGAATCTGTCTGCTTACTTTAGCCCACTACATTAGAATGGTTAATTGATCCCTCCCCACCCAGGCTCTAACTCTGAATGTGAAACTAAATTCTCCCATTGCAGGTATTGTGTCATTACATAGTTCAAGAAAGAATTATGCATACCCATTAAAAATGGTGTATTTGGGGGTTATATAATCTCCATTTCTTCTTGTGCAATATGAAAGCTAGATAATGTTTCATTCATGTTCTTAAAACCGAAACATTTAATTGTGATTAATTTCCCTGTATCTGTTTGCCTTTTCAAAGTTGTTTTAAATAATTAAGTCAAATTTTTACTAAAATCTTTCACTATAAAGAGAATTTCTTTACTACTTTTTATGCTCCAGAGATGGCCAGCATTTTTTTTTTTCTTACCAGGAAATTGCCTATATGAAAGGTCCACAATTCCACCGCCTTTCTTTACCATCACTCCACACTCAGAAACTGATGATAAACAATTATTCTCAATAGTAATTCTAATCAAGATAGGAATTAATAAAGTCAGCAGTGGTCTGTACCTATAGGTCATAGAATGGCAGAATGCACTGGGTTGGAAGGGACCTTTAAGTCTTCTAGTCCAAATCCCCTTCGGTAAGCCAGGAAAACAGTAGGTACCCAGACAGAGCCTGCACACAAACATGCAGGTGTCCAGGCTGCTAGCTGTAGAGTGCTGGAGCCTGGCACTTGAAATGGAGGGTGATGGAGACAACATCTGTGTGAGGTGTGACCAGGTGAATTATCATCTTCATCTGGTGGAAGTTCTTCACAGAAAGAGTAATTGGCTGTTGGAATGTGCTATCCAGGGAGTGGTGGAGTCACCATCCCTGGAGGTGTTCCAAAAAGGATTGGATGTGGCACTCGAAGCCATGGTTTAGTCAGTCATGAGGTTTTAGGTATAGGTTGGAGGCAATGATCTCTGAGGTCGTTTCCAACCTTATTCATTCTATGATTCTATGATCTTCAACTATATTAGACTGCTCAGAGCCCCATCAAACCTGAACTTGAAAGTCTTCAGGGATAGGGCCTCAAAATGATACCTCCAAATTACTGATAGCCTGAAATGACTGAGCCTGTGGCAGTAGTGCCGTGGCAGTAGTGCCGTAGGCTGTGCTGTAGTGGCGCGGTGCTGCGTTCAGAGCTGTGGGTGAGCCGGGGTGATGCCCCTTTTCTCTGCCTTGGTCAGATTTTACTTGCCTGCTTTTGCTGGCAGGCTGGGTTGGCTTTGCAGGGATGAGAGATGGCATGCAGAGCTCATGGGGCCGAGATGAGGACGAAGCAGCCAGCAGCATTCTGCCCTCTCTTACATGGGGTTTCTGGAGGTGCCACCAGAGGCGCTGAGGGGCTCAGCCCTGCTCTGCGAGCAGGCCGGAACTGCCGGAACTGGCTGGAACTGGCACAAACCGGCACAGGGGAGCCCTGACCTCGCCTCACAATGGCATCTGCAGCGCTCACTGCCCACACCAGTCTTCAGAGCCCAGGGGCCTTCTGCTGCTGGAAGCTGCTTCCTCATACACAACAACAACTGGTTCGGGTTCACTTCTTGTGCTGGGAGAAGCTGGCTATGAGGAGCATGGAGAAAAGAACCTGTGGAAACAGCTGGAAGGATTTGGTGAGAGCCATTCCTCTCAGAGACAAACGAATGGCAACTGGTAGGCAGCTCATGACTGATGTACCTGTATCAGACTTGGACATTAATTGAGTACTGTGGTGGGTTAACACCCATTCTGAAAAGAAACAAAACAGGGGGGAGGGCTTGTGAGTGCTTTGCCCTCCCTGTAGGGCATTTTCCCCCTGGGAAACTGAGTCTGTTCCATTCCCCCCTCCCTGCCCAGCTAGGATATAAAAGCAGGGCATGGAAGCTATTAGCTCCTTTTGGCTCCTGCCTCTCCTGGATGAGAGCTACTGAGGCTGCTTTCCTGCTCCTCTGCTACATGGTCGGGCCTGATCCTTCTCCCTGCTGCCTCCCTGCCTCTTCAGAGAGAGACTGGTTTTGTATTCCTCTTCTTTGTCCCCCTCCCATCCATCCTTGTTCCTTGCCCTTGTGAACCTTACCTGTTATTGTTACATATATATTGTTTAAAGAAAACGCTTTACCTCTCTACTTCCAGGTTGACTCCAAATTATTGCTTGGTGGATTTGCTCCTTCCCTTTCCTTTTTTTTTCCTCTTTGTTGGGAGGGAGCAGGGGGGAGCAGGGGAGAGATTCTCAGCCTTGCCCCCCATCTGAGCTCTTAACTCCCAGTTAAGGCTCAAACCACCACAAGTACTAAAAGCCCAGAGTTGCTAAAGTAAAACTTTAAACTGATGATGCAGTTCTGTAGGGCTGTTGTCTGGCTGGCTGGAACTAAAGCCAAACATTGATATGCAGAGAAGGAAGGTGGCTAGCCAGAATTGTTCACAGAAAGCAATAAATTGAATGAAAACAACCGTTCTGTGAAGAGAAACCTTTTACATTAAGTAATGCCAAGAATGAGGCCGGTTATCTTTGCCTGTAAATGCTGTTGCTAGTGCAGAGTGGAAGGGAATCAAGACTATACAAAATAAAGCAGAGTTTGTGTAGCTTTGAATATGTTTGCTAAGCTTCTGGTAATATCTTACTTGGGCTGAAAAGAAGATATTTGCTTTAGATATGGTGAGGGTTGCTGGGTGGAAAGTGAAGTTGTCCCTTTTGAGATGGGAGAGTATTGAGTAAGAATTTGTCTAGACAAGTTTAAATCTATAGCTGCCTGCAGTACTCAGGTTGTTTATTGCCTTCCCCTCTTTTGTTGGTGCTCTTAATTTTATCAGTGTTTCCAAGCTATATTAGAAGCAATAGCTAAAGTCTGCTTTGTATCCTTTCATGGAGACTTGTGTTGTGAGGTGCAGCCCTGCTCACAAACCCTTGATTATTCTTTATAGTTTGCATATGCACTATTTTCAAAAATGAAAGTGGGATTTAAACTCATTTCTGAAAAGATGATTGCTTAGATTGTGATGAACATAATTTATCATTAGGAAAGCAATTCCATAGCATGAGTACAATTCCAAAACATAGTCAATCATATCAGGATTTCATATCTCAAATAGCAACAGAGTTCTGAGGGGTTTGGAGCACAAGCCCTGTGAGGAGAGGCTGAGGGAGCTGGGGTTGCTTAGCCTGGAGAAGAGGAGGCTCAGGGGAGACCTTATTGCTCTCTACAACTACCTGAAGGGAGGTTGCAGACAGGTGGGGGCTGGTCGCTTCTCCCAGGCAACCAGCACCAGAACAGGAGGACACAGTCTCAAGCTGCATCAGGGGAAGTTTAGGCTGGATGTTAGGAAGAAATTCTTCATAGAAAGAGTGATTGCCTGTTGGAATGTGCTGCCTGGGGAGGTGGCAGAGTCACCATCCCTGGAGGTGTTTAGGAGGAGCCTTGATGGGGTCCTTGGTGCCATGGTTTAGTTGATTAGATAGTGTTGGATGAGAGGTTGGACTTGATGATCTTGAAGGTCTCTTCCAACCTGGTTAATTCTGTTCTATTCTATTTTTTAAAATTTTTTTGTCAACTTGTCCAAATCTGTCTTTATGCTTACCACTTTTCCTTAGAGTTATACTGTCATAACCAGGTAGGAACTTAGATAGTTTCTGAGTGTTCAATTACAATCTCTTTTTATCACAGGAATGTATGTGGTATCTTTCAGACATCAGTCAAGTTTTACATTAAAACCAGATAGGCTTCCCTGCCTATTGCCTTTATTGAGAGACTGAAATCTCACTCTTCTGATGGTTAAGCACAACCTAATTTTCTGTCTTTATTTACAGCCTGTTCAAAGTCTTTTAGTTTTTTATTATTTTGTTTGTTTGTTTGTTTAATGTGTGTGCCAATACTGTCTTTTACTTGAATGTTTCTTTCTCTTGTATGTTTGGGGTGTTTAAAGTAACAGCACATTTTTGTTGCTGATTTATTCCTTCTTTGATTTGTTGTTGTTGGCTGTTGGTTTGCTTGGGTTTTTTTGAGGGCAGTTAGTCTTTATGGATATAAGGCAGCTTCTTTCACAGAATAGTCATGGAAAGATAGATGGTCATATTTTCAGTGGTGCAGGGTTTTGTTTTGAAAACAATGTGCAAGAGTGTGTTTCTGTGGCAATGCCAGCGATGAGCAGTGTGAGCAATCAGGCAGTGTAGGCCTAGAGCCTGACATGGTGGTAAGCCGTGCTCAGCATAAGTGCAGGAGTGGCTAGCAGTGTACCAAAACAGTACTGTGCCTGAAGCATGTAACTAAAGCAGGACACTGGTAGCTATAAACACAGAAAGTTATCTTGGAACAACAGGACATGCATCTGCATCCACAACCTCGCGTGTCATTAGCAGTTGGACCAATAATCTATAATAGTGCGATGTGTGGTCACTCACAGGGAACCAATGAAGCTATGCCAACGATGCTCTCTGAGTTTATATAAGTTGTAGAAGTTCCCTTAATAGGCACTTCTTCTTTACTTTACTTTACCTTCTTTACTTTACTGTGCTATACTCACTATGCTCGCACTATAGTCCTACAATACTGGAACAATAAAGGAACAATACTCGATCATATTGGTCGTCTGTATTGACTCCAGTCTCCATCGTCGACAGGTTTCAAGGGAGCTAGTGAGTTAACCCATAACGATTAAAAGAAGCCTATTGTACAAAAATTAAAAAAAAACAAGTACTCTGTCATCCTAATAACATGAAGCAGCAATCATGTAACTGTTCCTGCAGACCTATCATGCCAACTTTTTTGACCACTTGATCTCAGACAAAGTGGACTTGGCAATGATAAAGTAAATCTATTTCAGTCATTAAAAAGAATCTTCTCTTCTCTTCTTTAATCTATGCAAGTCTGGAAAAAAAAAACCCCACACTAGTGTTAAATCAGCCTTTTCTTTAGATGACTTATAATTTTGATAAAGCAGCTGAAGTACTTTTTTAAATTTAGCAAAGCCTTTGTTCTTTCCAGTGAGCAGAATATTCACTTAATATTGAAAGATAGATTAAGAACAAATTATCTTGAATTTGAAAATGAATTTGCTGGAATTTCACAGAGAAATATTGCTGTTCTTCCATTTCCCAAAGCAATTAACATAGTTTTGATGAGTCAACATTTACTAAGATAAAATACCCAACTCTGGAGTTCTCAGCACAGGAAAGACATGATAGATCTGTTGGAACAATTCCAGAGAAGGCCACAAAAATGATCTGAGGGCTGGAACCCCTCTGTTGTGAGAACAGGCTGAGAGAGCTGGGGTTGTTCGGCATGGAGGAGAAAAGGCTCCAGGGAGAATTTATTGCAACCTTTCTGTACAAAGGGGACAAGAAGAAAGATGAGGACAAACATTTTAATAGAGCCTGCTGCCATAGGACAAGGGATGGTGGTTTTGAACTAAAAGAGGGATGATTTAGGCCAGAGGAAAGGAAGAAACTGTTTAAGCTGAGGGTGTTTTAACATCAGCATAGGTTGCCTGGAGAGGTTCTAGACACCTCATCCCTGGAAACATTCCAGGTCAGGTTGAATGAGGCTCTGAGCAACTTGGTCCATTGAGGATGTCCTTACACACTACAGGCCAGTTGGACTAGGTGACCTTTAAAGGTCCCTTCCGACCCACATTATTCTATGATTCCTTTTGTCAGCAGTTTCCAACCATATCCAAAACTGTATCTAACTTTAATGTAGTTCAGTAATAAGACTGCAATTTTCCTTTCTAGTGCCCATTACATTATATACAATTCTAAAACTATTTTGTTTGCTTTGGAGTAGAGTTAAACAAGCCCTGGAAATCAGAAAGGGTATGTTCCTCCATGAACCAATGTGCCACATCAGAGTATTAGCTTGGTTTTAAGCTCTGCATATCTGGCAAAACAAAGAGGTTTGGGAAAGGCTTGCAAGAACAATTGCCAGAGAACTGAAAATTGGCCTATGACACTATTTACAGTATTTACAGTAAGTAAATAGTGAGTAGATAGTTTAGTCATAACAAACACTCCTACTCACACACAGTACACTGAAGGGAAACAAAAGTGGCATATTTTTATAAGCGTAACAAAATACAGAAAGATGGGATAATCAGCCATACATCTTAATAAGGAATTAGAATTCTGACCTAATTCTTTCCTAGTAGGACTTTTTATTACCTTATAAATAACTTAAAGGTATAAGACATAGCAGTGAATAATATATTAACAGAATAAACAAAATGCTCAGAGACTTCCAGCCACTACTGCTACCACTTTCTCAGGGAAAGACTGGAAGTGAGTGATATTAACATCAGTGCTCAGGTTCATTTTCTGGCTGGCTTAACTCTATTAAAAAACTGAGTCCAGGGATGGATAGGGTAGGTGAAAATAAAAACTGTGTTGCTGATATGTCTCTTGCTGTTTTTCACTGATGTCTTGGTGAGGGGAAGGAACTGCAGGTACAGCATAAGGCTGCAAGCTAAACTGACGTTTTCTATTATCTTGGAACTTTTGATAGGGTTTGCCCTAGTGACTGATTAAGTTTTGGTAACTCATTGTGACTTTCCATTGCAAGTGGACTGGAGGGTTTAGATATGCATTACAATCTTTTTCTTCATATTTTTGCAAGTAAGGGAAGTCCAAACAAAGCTTCAGCTGCATGTGTTGGCATTAGAGCCTGCAGTATGCTGTGATTTTCTGCATGTACCCAATCGAAACACACTTGGAAAAAGAGACAAATTCTAACCAAATCTTTACATGATTTGTATCAAATTTACAGGGGGTCTTTTTTCTTATACTCTGGTCATTGCATTCTTCAGGGGATATGGCATTTTCAAGGTGCCAAGGGCTATCTTGAGTTTTGTATCCTTTGATTAGATTGAAACACCACTCTAAGCCTAGTATAAAAAAATGGACTGCAAGTGGTGTCACTGCCAGGGTCTGCTTACAGCAGCACTGATCCGAACTATTTTTTCTTGCTCTTTGCTTATTGTGATAGTGAACTAATGAGTTTACTCCTCTCTGTTCATACAGCTTGAAGTTGAGGTCACAGATATAAGTGGAAAAACCATTGATGGACCAGTCCGCCTGGATATTTCTGTTATTGATCAAAATGACAACAGGCCGATGTTCAAAGAAGGACCCTACGTTGGTCATGTCATGGAGGGATCCCCTACAGGTAAGTCCATGCTGATTATATTTCTATAAACAATGCCTGAACAAATTCTTTACTACTAAATGCATGATTATAATATTGCACAACTGATTTTACAGCTCATCAAACATTCCCCCTAATAAAGAGGTGTGAGCAGCCCTTCAAGACAGCAGGCAATGATTTTTGAAAAGCAGCCATGTTTCTAAAGGATGAAAAGGGGGGGGGGGGGAGGGGGGGGGTGGTGCGGGGCAGAGAGAAATAACATAGTTTGGAATATTTGGGTACAACTATCCTAGACAAACTCTTCTTGGAGATGAAGGCACTCAGCCTTCATTTTCTTCAACTGTCATCCTCAGCTGTTGTGCGGTTCCATTTTGAATTATTAAACAGCTGTTGCATTCTGCTACAGAGGTATCTATATGGCACTCATAAGTAGCACTTGTATGATCAGATTATCTATGAGTTAACTCTGATTCTGGTGAAAGAAATCTAAACCAGTAGAAACTCCAGTTAATATCAGCAGAGTGACACTGATTTTTCTGAGATCAGAGTTGTGGGTGATGTCTTTCTATGCCTCATTGAACACAAGGCCTTGTCCTCATACACTTGAAGCTGTGAGTATAGAGAGAAGGTTCTGGCTGCATAGGCATGCTGAAATATTTTTAAATTAATATGGAATCAAGTATATGATATTTTGATGAATATTTAATATTAATTGAAGCTTAATGTGGTGGCATGTGCTTTGTTTACTCTCATCAAGGAAAGACATTACCTTTCATTTCCTTGTATTACATACTGATAGGACTAGAAGTTATTCCTTGTCCTTATTTTATTATTTATGTTGGTTTTAGAAATCCTGTAACAGTTTTAGTTAGTTTTGCATGTTCACATATAGCTGCCATTGTTTGCCATTGAAAAACCATAGGGGTGAAATGCATTATGAGTGGCCTCTTTGTCATATTAGGAGGAGTTTTCAGGTAAATGTTCATTTACCTTACTTGTGACAAGCATGTTGTGAAACAGTTGATGGTCTTTTCATTCAAACAAGAAATGTCTTTCATACTTGTGAGTATGGCTGCAAGGCAAATAGCAGCTCTTTTTTGTAGTATATTCTGAACTTATTTCAGATATAGATTGCTTATTCTGAATTCAAAAGAAACTTCCTTAGACTGCTCCACTTCTCATTCCCACTGCGCTGTAACTGAGAATATATTGCTAACAAATGTCAGAGATTCCTTTGCTCAGTCAATAGTATGTAGCAGAGTGTGACTATCTAATTGGATCAAGGGACCAACTTTACTACATTTTCAACTACAGCATCTTCAGATTATGCCCATCTAGACACACATCCCTAGACCACACAGTAGGATGATGTAGTACATTCACAGCCCCTAAATCCTATGTTTCAGTAAAAGGAAGCTGTGCCAAACAGCACAAACTCAACACTGTTTAAGCTTTAATCCTACTGGTAATATATGAGCTTTGGATATGAGCTGAGAGTTCCTGCAGGTTTTTCAGTCACCTCATCTCTTTCCACTAAAGCAGAAATTTAACCTCTTATGTACCGTGTGCCCTTCATCAGCAACATTTAGTCTCATGTCTATCCTTGTTAATTCCACATTATAAGACAATACTTATCTGTTATCTGCTATATGATCTTTATTCAAACTATATCCAGTTTCTTTTCTCTTTTTAAAATTTTATTTTATTTTTTATTGGCAGTTTTGTTCAGCTATAAACTGTTTGCTTTTCCTTTTTTTTTTTTTTTTTTTCCCTTTTCATTCCTTGTATTGAAGATTATGCTTCTGATTCAGTGGACATGTTTCTCAATCCAATTTGCAGTGAATTATCCTGTAATTGTTTTCATCAATTTTGTGTTGCTGAGCTGTGCTGTTTATGCTTGTAGCATTTGGCATTTTGATTGTCTTCCCTGTTAGTCCAAAGTTTGAATAATTTTTCTCAGCTTTATCTTTTTCTTATCCTCTCCCTCCTTCCCCCTAGGTATTCATCCTATTAAGCTTCATAACCTCATTTTCCTGGTGTCAAGAACACCAATACTTGCAAAATTATTTTGTGCAACGTGAACCTGTAGAATCAGTGTTAGCTAGAATCTGTCATAAGTCTCTATGCAGATGGCATCCAGTCAACCAGGATTTCATGGTGTTTGAATTTGTTTTCCATAGTTCTTCAAATTTTGTCGCATATATCTTAAAATTATTCATCAAGTTGTACTGTTTTGCTGATCCAAATCAATAGTTGCATTGTGCAGCCTGATAGAAATCTCAGTGTGCCTGTGTTTGCATGTATGATTCCCGATTCCTTCTTTTTGTATTGCAATTGTATTGGTTTGGGGTTTTTTTCAAGTTCCAAAAGCAAAGCTTTGCATTATATGCAAAACATTCTTATCACAGACACTTTCCTTCAAGTTCTGAATCAAACCCATTCACTCAAACAGTCCTTTGCTGAAAAGTAAATAATGCTCATACTGTATTTTGGCTTTAGCTTCACCATTGCTGGGCCAAAGGGTAAAGGTCCATGGATTCCAACAACTCAATGAGGAGAGGTATACAATTATGTAGGGAAAACTATAATTATGTAGGGAAAAATATAGATATACTAGACTGTGAAACTTGCCTTGAGGCCTTGATAAGGGATTCAGTTGATATTGTTATCCTACTTTAAATTATTCATTGCTGCATTCCTATGTATTTTCCTGTGGGGCTAAAATTTTAGTAGACAAAACTGCAATGGAATTTTCCAGTGACTTTCCACTTACTGACTCTAAAATTGCACTTACACATTGTCTATCGTTCATCAGAAAGATCAGAGTTTTACTGATGAATCTTGGTTAATGTTTATATTGTACTTCCTTTAGATTGCTGTAAGACTTGTTCCAGCTATTTGTTGTTATCCAAAATGACTTTTCCCCCAGTTCTTTAATTAGAGAAAGTCAGAAGTTACAGTGAAATGTGTCAAGCACCTTTTACGGACCCTCTATGTACCATTTCAGATAGGTACAAACAGAAGGAAACAAAACAGAACATGGAGAGATTGTGTAATTTTTGAGTTTATTTAATCTGCCTATGAATAATTAAAGACTCCTTTGTGCATAGTCCCATCAGGATGTGTTTTAGTGCTTTTAATATGTTTTCTGTCTTACATAGGCCATTCACTTCTTTTAAGTGGTGATTTTTGAACTCACACTAAACATCACTGATTACTTGGACATCTACAATTTGTGTGCTAATGCTTTACTAAAGAGGCAAATAACTGGACATAATTACTTGCATATGCATTACCTGAATAAATATTCATTTGGATTTCAAACTAGGACTTGCCAGAGCTCATAATTAATGATAAAAATATGTGAACAATAGGTGATATAGTAATGTATTTCTTTTCTGATAAATCTTTCCTGGAGCAATTTGGTGATATAGTTAGCTACAGTTAATTAGCTGTTTACAAGGAAAATTGTTATCTGCCTGGAAATAGCCTAGAGACAAATTCTAACAAAAGTGCACTAAAATGTGATGCTTAAAGTGACTGTGGAAGTTTTCAGACTTCTATTAGAAAGTCTTTTCCTGGACAAACTGCAAACTTGGAGGATTATTTTTTTTCAAGACCAGTAGAAAAATAGCTTGTGACTTTACAAAAAATATTTACTTATAAAGTCTCTAATTTCTGTATGAGACTAAAGTCAGTGCCTATATACCAGGTAAGTAATAGAGCCTGATCCAATGTCACTTACAGCAGTTTTTCTACTTCCTGTAACGGGGTTGGTGCTAACTGTGCTGCTGATTTCTCACATTTGTGTTTTCTAAGCTATGTCACAGATTATTTTCTATGCATCTCTGATCTATCCAGCTACCAACTCTGAGGTTTAGGATCTATGTCCTGCTGCAAACTTACTTCAGTGTTATGAGAGTGACTGCAATCTTATGGATTACATAGGCAGCCAGAACCATTTGGATGTCTCACCATTTAAAGGTTTTAAAGTGAAGGGTGGTTAAATGAACTTGGCAGCTATCTCATTTCATTTGCTAGAGGCATTTAACAGAAATGATTTTAAACACATTTTACACTATGTGACTGTACAATATGCTTCAAGCCCAGTGGGGTAAAATCTTAACTGCAGTGGTTGGGAAAATTGCTCTAGAATTATATTTTTTAAATTAACTTGTTTTCCATGATGCAAATAGCCTGAATACATTGCATTCCAGCCATGGAGCCCAAAGCAGAACTGATAGGTGTCTATAAATAGTTGTTAGAAATGCAGGGACATTTGATGACATTTGGAGAAGGAACAGAAGGAATTAAGAAGAGTAGCCTAGAGGTTTGTTCAGTATCATAAAATAATTTATAAGAATGGATAAAGCTTGAGGAAGAGTCCGAAGAACTGAGTATTATTGATATCTGTGCTTGGTATGATAGTGTGTGCCTGTGATTCAGATAAGTGAAAAATGTCTCAAAAGATGGTGCATTCTTATCAAAAACAACCTGAGAGGATGGAGTTTTTTAATACTTAACTTAACAATAACAAGAGGATTAGTGCACAAATGAAGGTAAATGAGCCTGGATATGATCAATGAGAATCAAAAGCTACCAGTAAAGGTGAACTACAAGCAGGCTCACCTACAAAGGTAATGCAGATGTATAAGGCACCTTTGTCTGATATGGATGTGTTGTCATCTTTGGTATATTTCAAATATTATGGCAATATTTTTCTGGACTTTATGTTTTGTTCCTTGTAATCCCTGAAGGTTTCTGGAATAAGAATCCAAGGGTGTAAACTGATACTGAATTTGGTGAATCCTTCAAGCCAGTACTTCATTTTGACTTATAAATCCAATAACATGGAGGAAAATACAAAGGTGTTTTTAAGAGTTTTCCTTTAACAAAAAAATTAATATTAAAATATATATATATATGCATATATACACACACACACACACACACATATATATATATATATATAAAACATTTCACAAAGATTTGTTTGAAGAGAATAATAAAGGACATAGTTTCTTTTTATCTAGGTAAAGGGAGGATCTGGACTCTGATTTTGCCTGCATCAATGTTAAGTTGATATTTCTCTTTTTTTTTGTCATGAAAGTTACTGTGTTCTTCACACACATGCATTGGTTCATGTGGGGTTGTTTTGGTCATTGCACATATTTCTAAAATAAGAATATGCTTCCTGAAAACCAAAATTGTGTCAACATCAATACCCCTTTAGAGCAAGCACTAATCATCATTTGATGGCCTAGGTCTGAAGGAAGACATGGGCTGCATATATTTATTGTGCTGATGGTTTGCACTGTGCTGCATTTTACTCAGGTTATGATGGGGAGATGTAGAAAGCTTTCAGGAGTTCCACGCTAAAAATCCACAACTGGTTTAGCGGCATACACCTGTCGTATGAAACTATTTCACTAAGCAAAATGCTGCCTAAGGAAAGTAGTCTGGGATGAATACTTGAAAAGCAGTTTGAGTGTAGATAGAGTTCATGACCATAATGAGAATAAAATATGGAATGTTGGAATAAGGATTGCAGAAAAACGTAATTGCAGCAAACTGGTACATTTTGGTGGGTGCTAAAGTGTAGTTTTTCAGTAAAGACACATGCTGGAAACACTGCTGACACTAATGATGCCCCAAAACAATGAAAAACCTGAGTTCAAGACAGTAGTGGAAATGGTTTTCTGCTTACGATGTATGAGGAAAACAAATACTTATGAATGGTTTTTGACATTTCTTTTAGTAAGAGAAGTATGCTGAACTCTTTGGGGTATTTGTCTTAAAAAAAAATAATAATATTACCACTGGGTTTACCTAGGAAAATAAGAAATTTTGTAAATTTTATAAACACCTTGTATGAGAATAATATGGTAATATTGATGCATTCTAGTACCAGAAAGTTAACTACTGCAGTCTGTGAATTTTAATTATAGCCATCTTACTGCCTCATAAATTAAATCCTTAAGCGCCTGCCTGATAGACCCTGACTCAGTCCCGATTGAGTGGGCATGATCTGCTAACCTTGAGGAACATATTTCACCCATCTTTTATTTATCATGCTGGTATGATCCAAATCACTTTGTTTTTTCTCTTGTGGTTCCATCCTGATTTTATTTGTTCTTTTTGTTTAAACAAACAAATAAAACTTGTAAAGCTATGGGTTAGATTTATATCCTATGTGTAAAACAGAGCTCTAACTAAGAGAATTGTTGAAAATTCAAGTACTCACGACAACCTCTCTTATGGATAGCACTTTAGCATTTGTTAAGACCTCTCAATTTATTTTCAGTTTCTACCTCTTGGCTGCTAAAGGTTTGCAAGGAGTGAGCTCATTATTTCATAGGAAAATGTTCTTTTTTCTTTTTTCTTTTAATCATCATCAGAAAACAGAACTGCGAAGCTGAAATGTCTCAAGACAATCTCGATTGTATACCTTTGAATGTTTTTTGATTCAGAGCAATGCCTGTTGTGGCAATACTTTGATTTTAGAGGAGGGTTGAAATGTCAAATGTTACACATTTCACTATGAAACTTATTGCTATCAGCTGTTGTGGAAAACAGGAGTATAAATTGGTTCAAGGATTGTGATAAATCCAGGGAGAAAAAATCATCAGCAACTTGTTCTTTTCAGCATAATAGTACTTACAGAGACTGTGGCCTAGGAAGCCTCCAAGTTAAAGGAAGCAAGCAAACACAGAAAAACCTGTCTTGGGAAAAGCAAACCATTTTCACATACTCTTCCTAGTTCTTCACTGCTGGAGATGAGATACTGGGCTTGGGTATAACTCAGCATATCAGTTCTTCTGTGTACAAACGTTCCTAGTTTTGTGCATACTTTAAAAGCTGTTGATGGCAACCTTTCAGTAATCTCTTCTTAAAACTAATCATCTGCATCTGACAAAATGTATTCACTCTTGATTATTATTTTTTTTTGTGATCTAGTCTGCATATGTAAGGGCTGTGAACTACTTAGAAACCTCTGTAATGTCTATATTAATTTCCAAACAGAACCAGTTGGCTGATGATGCACAGCTGCTTTGTAGAACACAGTAGGAAGTTATGCTCAAAACAGCGTGGGATGAAATATAGCTGTATATGAATCTGTGTATTTTATTTATTTATATATACATGATATGAATATATTACAGAGAGATGAACATATACAGGCATACAAATTCTTATCTAATCCTTTAGTTGGGCTTAGGGATCTTAACAGTTCTACTAACTGTGTATGTACATGATGTAAAGAAAAGATATAAATTCATTAATGAAGTATTTTATTTTGGCAGACAAAGATGTCTAGTCTAATCTGCCTATGTCTTTTTCAAGAAGTTGAGAGGAATAAGTTATTAAAATATTATTCAGTAATTAGCAGGGGTCCAGCTATGCAAGCATGGTTAAACCAGTACATTTTGAGCAAATTAAAATAATCTCATGTGTAGCAATTAGCAGTTCACTCAAAAGGAGTATGTGATATGAGTGTCTGAAATCAGGAGTCTGCAGTTCACTCCAGGATTCAATTACTCTTGGTGTTTCAGTAGAAATAGGTTAGTCTCAGAATAGGCTCCAGATCAGCTTAGGTGCACAGGTCAGAATTGCTGGCCTCTTTGTGAGGATGAGAAATGATGAGCCACCCTGTAATTCAACCCCAGTCTGAAAATTCCTTTTGACTTTGTTCTTTTTATTGCACAGCTGCTGTGATTGCTCACTGTCCCTCCTGCTAAAATGAGTTTTCGCCTCCTGTTCTGTAGGGACACAAAGTTAAATACCAAAACTAGTCTTATGACCAGATCAGCCTTAATGCTTAATGTTAAAGGTTATAAAAGCATTATGGTCTTTGTCCTGGACATTTCATGTAGTAAAATATTCATGCTTCCATGAACAGGTCAGTGAAAGCAAGGATAGTTCTTTCTAATCTTTTTACATTAATGCCCAGGTTCATTAAATTAAAATCAGCATATTTCTTAATTACTGAACAAATGATTCTTTTTTTTTAATGCTGGAGTCCTTGATGGGTACTGAAAAACAAGGTCTCAAGTGATTTTGTGCAGTTCAGTAAGTAATTCTTTGCAAAACAAAATGTATGCATTAACAAATTGACCGGTGGCTTTTGCACCTGTTGTTGCATCTGATTCTGTCCTCTCAGAAAAGAGAAAGATGAGCTTTACAGGTTCAGGCAGATTGGACACATGAGACCATCTCATCCATATAATCAATAATTGAAAGATATTGGATATTGCCAGGGAAATATTATCTGAAGAAATGCATTGCTGTGTGGCATACTACAGAGGAGGGTACTGTATCCCTCCTGATAAGCTTTATTAGTGGTATAGAATCTTGGTTTGTGTTGATATACTTCTAAATTACCATTTCTGGAGACTGGGCTCCCATCACCTCTTTGCAGGCCAGAAGACCTGCAGGCTCTACATGGAGTTGTGCTTTAAGTCAGTGGACTGTCAGCATCCACACCACTATATTTCATTCAAGCCTTTTAAAGTGCATGAAAAGGGTGATAAATCCTTACAGCTTGCAATCATGCACCATAAATTTATTACATGATTTGGAGACTGATGGCAGTAGATACAGTAGTTGAAATCCTGCTCCCCCTTCCTTGTCCTCTTACTCAACTGGACGTAAATCCTGGGGTAGTGTTACCAGATATTGTAACAGTAAGACATCATTTCCTTTGACAGTATCACTCTGGTGTGGCCACTGCTCCAAGTGCTAAATGGAAAAAAGCCTATAAATTGTCCATGCAGGCAGGATTTGTTAGCCTTAGTACGGAATGCCAGGATCAGTCAATAGGCAGATCCATTCTGCATTTATTGTGAAAGAGCTACATAGCTGTTTGGTTTTGTGTGTTTGTTTTGTTTTGGTTGGGGTTTTTTTGTTTGTTTGTTGTTTGTTTGTTGTTTTGTTTTGTTTGTTGTTGTTTTTTTATATTTGTCTACCATTTCTCCTTTTATTTCCTGCCCTCAGTCTTTCTTTTCACACCATTAAATACAGTGTTTGGGATTTAAATTGCAGTCGGTGGTCCGACAAATGGTAAGGATTGCTGTATGTTACATTTGGAAGACTGAAAACTTTTGTGACAGGATAGGAAATCTTAGTGAGAATGATTGAACAGTATAAAAGGAAACAGAAGAATTAATGATAGGTAAATTATTCTTTTATAATATGATAAGTGTTGTGGGGTTTTTTTTCTTACTAGAAATATTTACAATAGTTCACTTGGCTTACACAGGTTGAACAAAACTTCCAAAAAATGTAACCCCTGAATTTAATAATTCAGATTGTCTTTTAAGTACAGAAAATGCCTGCCATTGCAAGCAGATATTTGTTTGTACTCATAGCTGCACAAAGTGCAAGCATGTTTCTGTGTAGCAGCTTTCCATGGCTGTCCACCAAAAAAATATATGGGGAACTGCATTTAGTTTTAAATGTCAAGTCCTGTTAGTGAGCAAAACTAACATGTTTTCAAACAAGTAAGAAAAAAGATTTTGTGCTGTGGTTGGGTTTTTTTTTTTGTTTGGTTTGGGTTTTTTGTGTTTTTTGGTTTGGTTTGGTGTGGGGGTTTTGTTTTGTTTTGTTTTGTTTTTTAAATCAAGATAATACAGTTCTGGACCTCTGGACAGAATAAACACAAATTTCAGAAGGGTATCTGCATCTCAGCTGAATATTATCGAAGACTTAAACATTTTAATTCACTATCTGAACTTTCTTTTATATTATGCTGCATGAACCATTAATTAATGGCATTGATTTTTGTAGTTTGAATTCTTCAGCACCTGCAGCACCTTCGCTAGGAATCTTCAGAACTAAGTACTTCTACCCAAAGCGCCTTCAGTAAATTCTCTGAATCAGCACCCAGGTAGCTCTTCAAAAAGTTATCCTCTGGGGTAGAGCACCAATTATAAAAATGCAATCACAGCAGTTGCATGACATTAAAATAAAACTTATGCAGTAGCATGTAATAGCAAATCAAACTATTAAACAATACAGAGGTGCAGGGTTTTTTCTATATGCAAGAATAGGTTCTTACTCCCACAGGCTATTGAAGTACTGCAGTCAGAAGAATTGTAAACGTTTGCAGGATTGCACTGGTTTTGAGCAAGCCCTGGAATGAAGCCAGGGTGAATGTAAGATGGGGAAGCATCCTGCTGATATTTCCAATGAACTTTGGATTCTTCCACTAAGAGACAATAGTTTATTGTTTCAAGCCAGAAAAATGGTATTGAGGTACTTGGTATCCTTGATCTACATTACACTCGGATATAGTAACATAAATACCAGCAACAACCAAATAAAAGTAGTTTAAGGTTTTCATCTGTTAAATTCTGCAATAGTTATATGAATAACATCAAGGACTACTCAGACAAGTGCTATTGGAGGAAGGGCTCACATGCTAAAACCACTGTGAGAAATTCTGATAGTTAAAGAACTGACAGATATTGAATGAGTAGTTGTATAAACCACAACATATAACTAATACTAAAAGGATATTCTTAAGTTAAAGGAGATGTTCTGAAATACTGAAATGTCTATGGGGTAGTCACTGCCTAGTGATCACTGATCTGCATGAGCAACCTATGTAATGTTAGTAAAACAAACATTAGTATAGCCATCAAAGTTTATGATAAATTTAACAAAGATGTGAAGGGCAGTACTCTTATGTCAACTTTTTGTGCAGATGGGATAATAGGCCCCCAATCTGGTTGGCTAGAACTTGTCATAGGAACACAGTTCCCATCTGTAGCAGAGGGAGACCATAGCTCTGGGAAACAAAAACAAAGCAAAAGTCACATCAGCATTTTTTAACTGACAGTGTAATGGATCATGAAATTGCATACATTACTGTTTGGACACACTTGCAAGCATTGTTTTTTAAACTTCTTTTTAAATTTAAACAGTTTTCCTTCTGGATTTTAAGCTGTACTCTGTCAGAGATTCTGGTAACAAAAAACTACAGCACTCAATTATAAGACAAAAAGATAGACATGCCTCTTGGGCTTGTTGTAATCTTGCTTATTTGGCAGTTTAATTTTGGGAGGTTACACTTTCTGCAGGCTTGGTCTATGCTGCAGGCTTACTAAATAAGAACTAAAGAATTAAAAATTTGATCATATTTTCTTAGCCAGAGAAAAAAAGTTAATAGTATGGGTTTTCCTTTCCAATTTCATATTTTGAAGGCTTGCCTTTGCTAGTTAAGATAATATAGTTTATCCATCCTTTGGGCTCTTATTTTCTTATTGCTACAGCTGTAGCCAAGAAGGTTGAAATGATCAGCTTCAGGCTTCATCACTATTGAATAAAGTTTTAGCTCATTTCTCTCTTTTATCTTTCTTTTTTTTTTTCCCCTTCAAACTGAAGAATCCTTTTGAAAGCAAGCAAGCAAAGCTTTTAGTTTTCCCTTGTTCCTGGTTTCCAGATTACAGTCTGTCAGTTGTTTTGCATAGAGGAAGGACATAAAAATCCAAAATGTTTTCCTCAGACACCATACAGAATAAAACAGCAGTCCTAGTATTATTAGCATACACTACAGACCAGTGTGAACGGGTAAATTCGTTCTGTGCTCAGAGAAGTTCCTCACAGAGACATTCAGAATTGCTGTTTTTACCACCTCCTGTCATGTTTGGGAACCATTTGTCAAGGAATCTTTGTTCTGTGTGGTTTGTTGCTGATTGTAGACATCTCTTTACTAAATTAAATGAAATAAACTTGTCTGATAAAGGCAAGGGGATTTTTTTCTCACACCTCATCCAGGGAGAGATGCTGTACAGCACTGGCTGTATCAGGGAGTTTCTCCATTCCCATCATGATTCTATATTAAATATACCGTTGCATAAATACTTATATTTTCTTGTGACTGGCACATCCTTGTATTACTTTAGCCTGTCCTGAGGGTTTTAAACAATATGTGCTAGAGTAGAGGAAAGATTTCTTCCTTAACATACCTATTTTAGAATTTTCATAAGCATCTGTGTGAGGAGAGGTAGTGGTGAAGATGCTTAAATACTACTAAATTTTCAGCAGCCAAAAATGTGGAATTAATTAAGAGAAACTGAATGAAGTAAAGGTTTCATTATCATTGTAGCTGATTTCAACGTTTAAATTCTTTTCTTTTGCAAATCCTGGTATACCTAAGCTGTAGACTAAGGTCCAGGAATTACAACTTGTTGAATGCTAAGTAGGTGGTGTGAACCAATATTAATGGGGGTCTGTAGAGCAGTCTCATTATTGCTAGCCAAAGGGAAAAGAGAAGGGTATTTCATGGTTTGCTACTCTGCCTAGGGATACCAAATTTACATATGGCCTAAAACTGCAGATCAGAGCTAATCTCCATGATCATTATAGCTTGAAGAAAGGTTTAATATTCAGGATTTTCTGAAGTTTTTTCTAAACAAAAACAGGCTGCAGGAAAGTGGGCCATTGGCAAGCCAGGGGTGTGTGCTTCTGCCAGGAATTTTAATGTCTTGGTGCTAAGAAACAAGGACTTGTGCCCTAATAAATCTTTTTTTTGCAGCTTTGTTCTCCAATATTTGCTTAATTTATTTTGTTTTATTAAGTCTGTACTAAAGTACACTTTTTCTCCAGCCCTATCTGACAGGTCCTCAGAGTACAAGAGATAGTGGGAAATGGCTGCTTGACAGAGTTGTGATTGCCATGGGGTGTCATTAAAGTTTCCTCTCCTTGAGAGTTTCCCTGGTGGAATACATGACTGTGCAGTTGATACGGTCATTTTCATTTCGATTAGTGTGTGGAATAAAGGGGTACAAAGCTTTGCAGGGGTGGGTGATCCTCATTTCTGCTCACATTTGATTTTAAAGTGTGTAAATTAATTACCAGCTTTTGTGTTTTGTTCTTTATGATTCTGGACCAAAACCAACTGTGAGTTGAAGGTAATGGGCCAGCTGAGAAGTGTACTTGCTGACCAGCTCTGCTGCTGTATCCCCAGAATTCTAAAATGTGTCAAATTTCTCAGAGAATTAGAATCAGTTGGTTTACTCCTAAACGACTGAAGGGCAAATGGCAAGATTTAGTCTGTGGGTCCATTTAGGATTCATTTATAGATGCATTTACAGATCCCCTGCAGACGTGGTACAACTTGTGCCATTTGCTTGGTATTTGCTCTTATGCATTAGCTAAAATGCATCTTTCTCAAGGATGTGATTGCTTTACACTGCAAAAGTGGAGATATAGGAAACAAAAGTTCTGATCAAAAATTGCAATGAAAAGCTTGTTCCAGTTTAAAATAACTTCTTAAGGAAAGAAGATGGCAATATATGTTATTTTTTATATTTTCTTTTCCTAATAGCAGTAAGCAGCAAAAACTCACTCCCCTCTACTGTCCACCCACCACGGTGTGGAGGGACTATTACTTAAGTGCTTGTAATGACTGAGAGCTGTGAGGAGGATTTAATGGAGGGCCTCTTCTGACCACTATGTTTGTACTGTTCTGAGAGAAGTTTTGTGACTTCCTTCTGATCTCTTTATAGTATTTTTTTGTTTTCCCTTGGCTGACTCAGTCTAGGATGCTTACACCTTACATTATAGCACCTTGTCTCATCTTTCTGACTCTGTGTTCCTTCTCTTGTGGAGCTTGTTGAGGAATAATCACAAAGTGCTTCTGAGATAAAAAGGCTCAGGCATAAGTATGTACGAGTCAGGAATTAAAATTATTTACTTACAGCATTGTTGATCTCTTTTGCATCTCATATGCCATGTGTTTTCTCATGTACTAAAGTGCAAACCCCAAAAGATGCACTTTTTAGCTTGAGTTTTGTCTAATTTATTCTTTAAAGAGTACAAAATTCTGTGCTTGCTAAAGATGTGTGACAAATTTTGAAAAGTGGATATATTCAATGACTTTGAAACTCTCAGCTTTGATGTAAATTGTAGCCTTGTCAGTAATATCTATGACATAGTAAGAATTCTAGAGCCCACAGGCTGCCAAGAAGTGCACACTTCCATGTGTTGGTAGATGGCACTTTTTGACATGCGTGCTTGCTCACAGATACACGTATGCTGTTCCTTTAGTTATGAAACACCTTTGGGAGTGGATCCCACGGAAGCTGGGATGAGATAGCGGTTACCAATTTTTATGAAGTACACTGAGCACCTCTAGCTTTATATTTTTGCTTTTAAGAATATCACTTGAGCATTTCAGAGCAGTCTGGGAGACCACTGGTATGGGATACAGAAGTTGTTACTCCTAGTTATGACTTTCTGAGCTAATTTTCAAGAATCTAAGTTCTCACTTTCTAATTAATTTTTCTTTGCACGGTTGGAAATGACAGCCACTGTTGGTAACTGCAAGTTGCTATGGAGATTTTTTCTGTAGGCTTTAAAAGGTGAATGATGATGTTTAGATGTACTCATCATGTACCTGGTGAGTGTATATATATTTACATCTTCATTTATAAATTCCTACTGTGTGGTTGAGATTTAGTATTTATTATAGATAAATAAAATGTCTCTTGTTCTAAATTATGAAGATTCCTTTCAGACCCAGACAATTCTGCATTATCTGTGTCAGTTTTTTAGTTTATTATGAAGCATGAAAGTGACCCATTGCAGGTCACACACATTCATTTAGGGATATTAACAGAAGAGGTCAACTAAAAGCATCAGCTGTGTGCAGGTGTAATAGAAAACAGGTAGTCAAATTTGCCCCCTCTAGGGTTTGGAGTGTATTTTCTGTTACTGAGGAAATATTGACTACCTCACTATATAATGCATGTGTAAATTGCCATACATTTGACAACAAACACAAGTGGCAAAACACTTAGGGAGGAGTTTTTAGTTTTTAAGTGAGGTCAAGCTGTGACATGTCATTTGGAATGAGTAACTGTAAAGGATGATTTAGTCCATGTAGAATCACAGAGCAATGAAGGACAAAGGGCCTCTGGAACTAGTTTACTCCAGCCCCTCTCTCACAGCAGGACCCAATTTGTAGTTAGATTATTGTAAAGACTGTAATGGAAAACTATGAGGACATAGAAACAGTTTACACCAGATTCTCCAAATAGTCTCAGAAAAGCACACCTTTTTAATTTTATTTTTTCCATCATGCAGCTTATTTAGACAGAATAAAGGTCACCAAAGAACCACAAGGATCTTCACTATTCTTAGTCAGATTTTGAAAGAATGTTTGATTTGACCATGTTCATGAGCTCCTTTGCTCATAAAAGTTAGTGTTAACAGTTTCCTACCGTTAATGGAGCTGGGAGGCAGGTGCATTTCATTGACAAAATCTGTCCTTCTGCCACAGGTCAGCAAAGAGCCTGTGCAGTATTTAAACTCCTGGAGAAGTTTTCCTTTAAAAGATTAAATGAGCTATGGAGTTTCTGCTCTGTGGTGAGATGAAGACACTGTAACCTCCTCCCTTATGGTCCAAAATGACTGTTAATCAGATGTTATTCATTAATTCCTGTTTAGTCATCTTGGAAATTCAGTGCACTGTGAGGAAACATGAATATTGCCAATAGAGACCTGCAAGTTAATCCATACTTTTCTTATAAATGTAGTTCTACAAACAAGAGAATACATCAGAAAAAAAACACTTCCCACACTTCTAAGTTGCAGGAAATATATTTCAAATACTACCTGAATTTGACAGGACACTAAAGAAATAAATTGATTTTAATACTCTTGTTTATTAGATCATTTTAGTGTCCTGATTTTTGAGGTCAAACTCTAGATATACAAAGCTAAATGTGATAAATAACACTGCCTGATGATTTCACATACTAGGCAAGCCATAAATTTAAGAGTGTGTAAGGCCCCGTTGTTAAATGTCTTGGGTATATACTTTATGTTCATTAAGGAATGCAAGCAAACCAGTGTGAAGCCTTTCACATGCTGCAGTTTCTCTTGGTGCCTAGGAGTTCACATACCATGTGCAACTGCTTGGCAGGATGGTCAGCTGTGTTTGAAACAAGGGTTCACACAGGGACAGAAAAGCTGCCTCAGGTCCATGCTAGGAATGGAAGTTGTCAGTAGAATGATGGAAGCTAATGAGATTGACAATGAAACCTTTCTTTCTTGTTTTGTTTTGTTTTGTTTGGGTTTTGTTTGTTTGTTTGTGTGTTCTTGACTCCTATACGCCTATACAGGGGAAGGGATGTGGGCAGAAAGTATATTTTAAAGCTGAAAGAAGTCAGTGCATTATATTGGTTTCAAATACAGTTTTCTGTTAGGAGTAACTTTATGAACCCAGTGGTGGAAAAGAAATATTTAATGCTGCAGTCTTCAAGAGAATATTTAATATTCAACTCATACTTTACCATTCCTATCTGTGTCTAAAAAAGCATTCCTCAATATAGGGGGGAAAAAAGTTTCATTGTTTCTCTGCTATCAATCATGTTACCCTATGGATGGAAACCATAAGCCACTAAGATTTGTAAACCAAAATGCATTTGGGAGAGCTCCAGTGAAGATTAGTTCCAAATCTTTAGCAATGAAAGCAAAGGTCTATAGAAGAGGGATCATAGAAGGATAGTTAAGTAGTTCTAGGAGAGTATTCTGAATTTTTAAAAGTTCATCATATATTTTGTTATATTAGTACATATCAACCCTTCTGAGAACCTTCCTAGAGTCATGCAATAGCTGCAATGTTAAAAGTAATGAAATATGTAGTGATCAGAATTCCTCAGACCTACCTAAAGGCTACATCAATATTTACATTATGTAAACTGTTTGGTAAATGCTGAATAATGCTGAAACCAGTATTTATAGCTTTTAATACAGAGACCATGCAGAATTCTGCTAAAATATACAGAAAATTAATAATTCCTTTTAATTATTAGAGGAAGATGGAATATTTATATATGTGATATTATGCAAGTTAATAATGCTTTTTGCTTTTTTTAAACAGTTCGTAAACTCTCAGTGATTGTGTTGGCACACCTTATTGTTCTAACAGAAGCACTAGTGAGGTATAAAGGCTGCTCAGAAAAGCTTGGGGTTAATTTTTCTTTTACCATTTCTTTCAATCCATGGGGAATTCTGCTGCAAACTCAATACTCTGAAGTTCCATTTAAAAAATCTTTCAAAAATTGCATCAAACTTCCAAGTACAGGTAATATTAAAAATGATCAAACAGTAATAATAACAGTAACAACGGTAATAATAATAATAACAGCAACAACAAAGCAAGAATTTTAAATATGGAAGATCCTGTATCACACATCAATGTACCTCTGCAACCAGCTTCAGAGTAAGGCAGGGGAATCCATGTAGCTGTGAAGCAGGAAGATTTAATGAGTGTTATAGCTTGGTCCTCTACTGCTCTCTAGAGGGAAGAAATAGATGTCTCCAAAGGGTGGTTAATCCTCCAGTGAACTAGTGTGAGCCATGAAAACTATGTCTAGTCATCAATAAACCAAATGTCACCCTAGATATCTAAATGTCATTAAACTGGGTGTCATCAGGGTAAAAGAGGCAACTCCTCAAGTCAGATCATGATTTTTCCTCAGATTAGCTTTCACTGTCTAGATGTCTGTGACATGCATTCAGTAAAGGTGAGCACAGATACCTAATTCTAGTAATGATCATGTTGTGCTACAGAAAAGTGAAACAAAAGAATGGACAAGATGAAGTTCTCTTTGCTCTTGGTTCATCTTTGGTTTGCTCATTTATTTGCTTGTTTTACTGTTGTTACTGGAAGCTGTGATCAGTCATGATACACTGTGTGCACAGCAGGCAGGATCTCAAATTTCCAGTTTTGGCACAATTAAACTTTGCACTTTTTTAATCGAAGTTGAGGGCTAATTTTAACTTAAAACAGGAGGGAAAATAGAGAAACAAGTATTCTTCCTATTTTGAATGACAGGTCTGGGTTTAGAACATTAGATTTATAAAGTATATATTTTTAAACTCGAGAGGGGAAAATAGTCAGTGTTGGTTTCCGTTCACCTATGAATATATCTTAATTCTTTTATTTCATTAGTTTTGAATACAACTTTTTTTTTCACCAATGACAACACATCCTGCAGTTGCCTGCAGCTCTGACTTTCAGCAGATTAGATTTGGGTTGCATTTTACCTTTTTAAAATAAACAACTATGGTAAAAGGCATGAATGTTCCTACCATTAAAAAAAAATCAATTAAAAAATCACCCAATTCTGCAATGAAAAGCTGAAAGTCAAAATGAAGTTTTATCTTCTATATAAATACTTTATATAAGTATCCCAATATATCAAAAGAAGTACAACTACATTAGTGAGTTTGTTCCATTTTTTGATGCACTTTTGGACATTCTAGCTACCTGTTTCACAGGACAAGGGAAGGTGAAAAGAAATGGTAAATATTTCTAAAATAAGCAGAACGAATAGCACAACTTAGAGACCTGTTTTCCAGATGAGCACGTGGCTTGTGTTTTCCTGATCTGTGTGTTGCAACTTTCAATACGTATGTCTCTAGCAGAAATACTGCAGAATTACCAACATTGTTGGAGAAGAGGCCTTGAGTTTCTTTTCTAGCGGAAATGCTGCAGAATTATCAACATTGTTGGAGAAGAGGCCTTGAGTTTCTTTGCAGATGATAATCATCTGTAGTATTTCTGGTTTATACACTGTGCAATTAGAAAGGTTGGAGTATGTTCAGTTTCTTTTGCATATGTTAATCTCACAAAGTTTTGCTGAATTAGGTACTGAAGTATCTAGAATTAGAATTAGATACTGAAGTACCATAGTTCAAAAGAAAAGCTAGGAAATGTCACAATGAAGGTTGGTTGTTAGCCTTGTCTGTCTTCATTGCATGCACACATTATCGCATCTCCTTTCCTATTTACCTTGTTGTGAATTGTGTCTTGTAGGATGCATCTCATTTATTGCAAAAGGCAGATGATGTGAAGGGACAGAGGGAATATAGTGAATGAACCAGAGAAGGAGCAAATTTAAAGCAAAAGGGAAAAAAAAAAGACAATGAGAACTATTATTTTACTGCTTAACATTAGTTAATTTTACTGTTAAGCATTGATGGCTATAGCCCTACAGAAGCCACTGGCATGCGTTAGTCATTTACTTTAAGTTAAGCACCTAGGTCTTGCTTTTAACAACTTTTTTTTTTTCCTGTGTTATATTCTACAGGTGAGTTAATAGCAGACTGAAAATGAAGCTTAAGTACGTATTCAAGTGATCATCTGTATCTGCAATACCTTTTATAAATAACAGTTCTTTTGAAGTGGCACAATAAAACCACTCAATAAGAACCAAGTTGATAATGTAACTAATTCATATTGAGTAGCAGGCTTCTCCTCATATGCTTGGTTATTGGGGAGTTCTATTGACAACAAGGCTAACTGATAGGGTTTGGTTTTTTGGTTCTTGTTTGGTTTGGTTTTTTGTTTGTTTGTTTCTTTCTTTCTTTCTTTCTTTTTCTTTTTCACTGTAAGCCAGTAAAATATTGAGAGCAATGCTATCAAACAGTTTTTTAACTCTCAGTGTAATTCGTAGGTCCAGGACTATCTGGTTTCCATTTTGCTCTCACAATTCAAGAGATAGTGCACTTGTAAGAGTTGTTGTTATGTTATGTGTTGTCCCAAGTGTTGTCACAACTGCTGTCTGTCCTGCCCAGGAAGCAGCAGGGTGTCTTCCCAATTTTGTGGCACACATCAGCTAAAACACTTCATACCAGCTGGGAAGGTGGAACTTTATATAATCTCCTTCGGTGAGATTGCTCAACTTTGAGTCAGTGAATTTAACAGCCAGCCATATTAAAGTCTATTTTATTATGATTTTTAATTTTTTTTTCTATCAGTCAAAATCAAGAGCCATGGAGTAAAAAGTAAATCTAAGCACACATATTTATTTCACTAATATGTACATCAAACTTGATAGGAATAATAATTGCTAAATAGCCAGGCATCAAACTTATGTTTCTTCTCATAAAAGCAAAGAAACATAACAGTTTATCAGTTGCTGCTTTTGGTTTCAACAAAGTATGATGCAGTCATTTGCCAGTCTTGCTATCTCAGTTTGTTCAGCTGACATGATTAGTGTCAGTTCTTAGAGCAGACAATTTGAGTGTCAAATAAAAGGCAAAATGCAACTATATGTCATCATACAGTAGTATGCCATATTAATCCTGGCTTATGAACACTTCAATTTCTCAGAAATTATTGCAAATATGTTTACATTTTGCATAAAAAGAAATGGCCAATCTAATCTAAAAATCCACAAGTCCCTGCATGAATCTCTTTCACAGCTTGTTGCTCATGTTAATCTTCCCTGCTTGGCAAAACAAAGGAAATGTATCTCTCTAGTTCATTCAAACTAAAGTTAAAATCCATAATAAAATGAATATTTGAATTTAATTATAATTTTTTTTCCACAGAAATAATATTGCAGGCATCTACTGAAACAAAACAAAACAAACACAAACAAAAAAGCACCCATAAACTCTGTTATGAATACTGGAACATAAGCATAACCTGATATATTTCCCCAGCTGCCTCCCTAAACATTAAAGTGACATAAAATGCCCAATGATCTGGAGCTCCTTTTCTTTGACATCTCTGTTAACAACACTTTCAGCTGTGGCACTGAATTAAAGGAATCATTGGAAGCTGTCTTTATGGAGTGAAATTATCAAATTTTTGATGATAGGCTATTTCTCATTACTTGGTTTTAATATGCTAACTCATCATGGAACTCTTTTTGAAATCAGAGTATCAGAGGTCCAAGTCCTTTCACTGTGACATGGGCAAAGCTCCTGTTAAAAAGTGAATTAAAACCTGATGTCACTAAATATCAGCAAAGATTTATTTGGCACATTAATGTCAATAAGAGATCTGAGTAATGAGAAAACCAAACTCAGTAGGACTTCTTATGTGAAAATGTTAATTTTTTTGTAGGTTAACTTTTTACTTTAACAGAAGTTGGATAAAGCTAACACACCGGCTTTATGCTGGTTTTGGAAAAGTATGTACTTTGAAACAGTGGATTGAAGCAGCCAATCTGTAAAACATTGAGCCATGAAGAAATATTTAACTTAACTCCATTTTTAGGAGCTAGGAAAAAAACAACAAACCAAATCACAAACTTTATCATTCTGTGTCCTCTTTTTACAGCACTTTTACAGAAGTGGTACCTTTTATAATCACACAGGCTCAATGCATGAACTTGAGGACTTTTACAAAGGGAATATTTTCTCATTGGTTTCTCATTGCTTTGATGTGCTAATTTCTGTTAAGAATACTTTAGGAATAATTAAACCATCTTGTGAAGTAGACCTCTAGAGAGGCTGGGAGACACCTACTAATGATATTCAAGAACTACTGAAGGTGACATCATTCCAGTATGTTAAACATATTGAAAAATGCCTTCTGCTAAAACTTTCAATGTTTTTAATGCTTCCCTTAAACTGTGAGAAATTAAAAAGAATACCTAAAAAGAGAGATGTCTGTATATTTATGGTTATAGGATTCACCTATACAAACTTGATTTCTGTCTCATTAACCTTTTGTGTGTGTGTGTGTGTGTGTGTGTTGGTAGCTAGGGAATTTCAGCCAACTAAAGCTTTCTTTCAGCTTTTTTAGCTGGGTTTGTTTAATTATGTATTTAAATCCAGTACATCCACTGTTTCTATTTTCTGCAGAGGATCTTGGATGCCAAATGCATTTATTAATCTAATATAGACATTGAGTTACTGAGGTGCCTCACAAACTGGAAGAAATAGCTTTACCTTCTGCACTGTTGACACAGTACCATACATTGTCAGTGGAGTTTGGGAAATTTCCTGTGATGGTACATATGCTCTGTGCTCATAGGAACTGACCCAGATTTGCTAGTTTGTTTTGCTGTCTCCCCCTCTCCGCACCTTGGAAAGCAAAGTATGCATTTAAAAGGAAATTCTAGTCTTTTTTCCAGTATTCTGGCAACATTTTCATCTTAGTCAACAAGCCTAAGAAATTCAATATTTATTTTTTTTATTTCTGTAATATCTCAGCTTTTTTTGGCCTACATTCCAACTGTCTAAATGACAAAGGAAATATCTTGCTAAATGTATACAACAGAACTCTTAGTTTGCTTGCCAATGACCATCATTTAAAATATATACATATATATGTTGCACAGCTTGTAGCTAATAGAAGCCTCAAATGGTGATGAGTTCTCTATTGCAGAACAGATGTATACTGCTTCTTTTATCACAAGGAATAGACTTGCAAGAGAAAAAAATGCAGTAAAAATGCAGTAACCCTTGAAAATTCATGGCTTTTCTGTCATTCCTTGCTTTCTGTTACTGCATTAAAAAGGGCACTGTGGCAACTGAGAGTCAAAAAAACAATTGAATAAAAATTAAAATATTACATATCAAGTTAAACATATGACAAAGACAGCTCTATGTTGGAGATCATGGGGAAAAAATGGAAAAAGACTCAGTCGACAAACTATTGAAATGATAGAAAATTTTGGCTGATAGTTCCCTACAAACACATGACTTGGGGAGTAATTTGAACAATTAGGTAATTGCCAAATGCTACAGTAGACTTGCAGAAAATGTATGGTCATAAGAAGGTGGGGGTTTTTTCTGAAGCATTATCACTCACACTATGGCTACAACATCCCAGGTAGCCAGCAAACCACATCATCACCTTACATTCATTAGAGCTAAGAGCGTGCTCCAGATCCACACTTTAAATCCACCTTATTTCCAACAACAGGCTGGATCCATTACCTTGCCATTTTTGATAGGAACAAGAAATAGAACTTCACTACATTCTGTATTTGAAATACTCTCACAGAGCAGCTAGTATCTAATCCCTCTTTCCCTCAGCACCATCATCAGACCAACAGTGAAGTACTTTCCACTTGTAAAGCTCCAGCATTGGGACAATCTATGTCTTTTTCTGCAGACTACAGCTGTAATACCCTCAGTGCCAAGTTACACTGTGAGCTACCATTTAGGACAGGGAGAGTACATAGATGCTGTTTGAAGGAAACACAGATCCTGAAACATTTTTCACTTATTTCACTTATTTTCACTTATGTTTTGTTCAGTGTCAGCGGTGAATCATCATGCAAGTCTCTAACACAGCGTCATACTCTACTTTTCTTCCAAAACTTAGTAAATCAAGATAGAAGCACAGCCACTAGGTCCAGTGCTCTAATGTGCCATTTTGGTGCTAAATTAGCAGTTAACCAAAGGACAGAAATTCTGAAGCAGTTTGGTGTAGTCTTTTCTTAACTGATTAACATTTTTTGTGTGAAATTGTAGGTTGAAGTCGGGATTACAGTAGGAAAATAAATATAAATCACAAAATCATCTAGACTTAAAAACCCCCACACCTTTATAACTACTACTTACTACTTACAGCTTTTCAGATTTAAGGATATTGTTTCAAGACATATATTTATTGTGAAAGCTGTGTTTCATCCATAGTGCTCAAATTGTTTTGGAACATGTTTTGTTTTTAATAGTACAATGATAATTTTCCACGGTCTGCTTAGGATGCATGATTTGAGATGCTGAAATTACTGCTGAAATATTTCAGTTTTACTGCAGCAGCATTCTTCCCAAATCATACATTTAATGTACCTTAAATTAGTGTGGTCAAATGATAAAAAAACTATTTTAATAGATCTTTATCTGTTTGCATTCTGTGTTATTTAGTAAGAAAAAAACCCCACATCTGCTGTAACACTGATGTTTCAGCTTTCATTTGAGGTCAGCAGGTTAAATCCTGTGTCTGTGGATTTCAGTCATCCTTTGTGTAGGCTAAGCTGTGTTTTGTTCTAGATTTCATAACCTGTTGATCATGAGATATCTGTGACTGACTTAGTAAACTCTGGATAATATTAGTGTCGTGAAGCAGCAACCTTGTTTAAACACACAAGAGATGTCAAACTTGCACTTGTAGTTTAATCAAGCTCACGACAGCTTGCTGCCTGCAAACTAGTTAAAACTTTGCTGATATGTTTGTAGCAGCTATAGTGTTGGAGCTTTCTAGGCTTCATTAAGCCTGCTTATGGATTCTGGCTCTCTGGTTATGAATTGCTTTCAGATTTCCTCTTCAGGGACAGATGTCACTGCAAACCATTTTTAACTATAATATTTAAACTTGATGCTAATAATGTTATAACAAGCTAACAAACTAAGATTAGTAATAAATTATAGACAATATATAAATATCTGTAGTTCTTTCTGGTATAAACCTCCTACTGATTTTAGGGAATCTTATGCATTTATCTTGTTTTTGTTAATAGGCAGGGATATGAATGCCTTACATAAAATAGGAGCTATTTTACTATGTGAGATTAGTGCAAATCCTTCATGTAACATGCTTCCAGTAGAGGTACAACTCACCTGCTGAAGCAGAACTTTCAAGAACAACTCCATATTTCTCCACGTTCAAGAACAACTCGTGATACAAAGAGTAGTTGCAGATACCAGTTATTAGCACTGCTTTTCTCCAGTTATTACGAATGGGAGTGAAAAACTTCCAGCTATCAAAATGGATAATTATGAAAAGATCAAGTCTTTAGAGTTGAAGAAGCAGTTGTAACTTTATATGATGCATGCAAAGAGAAATTTTAAGTGCAGAATAACTGGTCATATAAAGAGTAATTGCCTTTTTATCTCCCTTGTATCAGGATGCTGCTTTTCACCTAGGATATAACTTACCAAACAAATTTAATCTCACCATTATTTGTATAGAGACAGTATGGTTGGTCACCTGTCTTCAGTCTTCCTGTAGAACTGACTCTTTTTTTTTAAAGGGTTTTGTAATGTGTCTCCTGCTGTGTTTATTTTCTACATGGACTGGAAGCTCATGTGGCTTTCGGCACATCACGTTCGTGACTTACTATACAGATATTATTTTAGGTTTTGGCACAGCCTCTGTTACATTTCTAAGTAATTGTGCTATATCAAAAGTGTAAGACACAGCTGAAGGATGCTGCAGGGGCAAGCAAAGATCTTCTTATTCTGTTTAGAAGATCTTTCTATGGATTACACCTGATTTCTGAGTACAAATTTTGCTCACAGTTTCAAGGGGGTTATCCTTAGCTTTTTTGGAAGGATGTCCTTTTTTGTTGTCATTGTTCCACTTTGGGTTGGTTGGGTGGTTTTGTTGTTGTTGCTTTTGTTGTTGTTTGGTTGGGGTTTTTTTCATTTTTTCCTGAATTGAAACTAAACCTCAAGCTGCCGGATGGCTAATAGAATTTATGTCCATTTATTTCAGGATTTGTAAACAGACAAAGTTCACTGATGTCTAAATTATCTGCAAAGCCTTGTTCTGCTGTTGAGTAACATCTTTTTGTGGCTTTTGCTACTGAGGAGGCCTTATATTCTCAAATCCCAACAATTTATTTTCCTGCAACTTATCATTTTCTCAGATCCTTCAAGATGCTGAAGTGCATCCATTTTACTCCATGGAAGGAAAGGAGCAGGACTTTTTCTTGAGGTTGCTTTGCACCTCACAAATTGAATTCATAGTTATGTGAGAGAGAAATAGAAGTGATCTAGCAAATGATTAGAGAGAATCAGGATGGTAGGTCTAGAAATAGGGATCAAACTAGGTGAAGGCATATGGTGTGGAGGTCAGGCTTGACTAGCATGTGGATAGTGGAAACATAACTCAGAATTATCACAACACTAGTGTTTCTGATTTCCAGATGAATAAAAATCTAATTACTCTCTGCTCTTGGGAACCACTTCTTTCAACCTCAAAGGGGTTGAACTACATTACTCTTGCTCTCCCTGACTTTAACATATATATGGGCTACAATGCTATTTTGTGTTTTTAACTTTTCCATGACTGCAATTTGATTAGGGTAATTCAATCATTACCAAGCTGAGATATAGTCACTGTGCAAAACTGGAGAAATGGATATGAAACAAAGAGTTCATATCCATATCTTCCTCTGGCATTTCAAGATGACTGTAAGTATTATGTTAAGTTTAGGTTATATGCTTTGCCAAGAAACATCCTTTCTTGACAATTTCCTGTGATCTTTATTTTTTTTTTTTCCTGTTTTTATCAAACAAGTTAAGAGAACTCATTCTACAGCTCTCCAAGAGCAAACTTTGTGAATATATATCTGGGAACTGATAATATATTCTTTAGGTCCTTCTCTGATTTGCCCCTATCTAGTGCAATACAGAATCAGGAATATTATATGGAGTCCATGGAATAAAATTGATGTCTTGACACAGATATTTCCCTTTATATTTTCCTAAGGCTTTCTTGCTATCTCTTCAACAACAATTTTGAAACTGGATAAACTGTTTAAGGCTAAATGTGGCTTCTGCCTCTATTCCTTGGGGGGGGGAAGTAATTATTTCTTATTGAATATCTATTTTTTTTATTATTTTTAACAACATAATTTTAGGTTGCTATTTTGACAGCTGAATTGCAGAAAGAATGAATAAATTGCAGCCATTCACACCTGCCATTTAGCATTTAGTAAATTTCTTTTTTAATGACATATAGCCAGTTGATATGCCAAGAAAATAAATGATTACATGCATGCAATGCATTCAAGAATATATTCTCCATCACATTGAGCCAGCTGACAATCACATGGATTAGAGAGTAGTGGGGAGCCATCATCTTGCTGATCACTGATGGCAAGAGGCCCTGCATCATGGCAGCAAATTGGTAGATTTGACAATGTGTTGACCAGTTGATAATTGTCTTAAAGAGGACACAGGAAAGCCTGTTGTAGTAAAGTGAAGGGCCATGAAAACTATTACTGAATGAGCTATGTAACCACTCATCTCTTATTCAGCAGCCTTGGACTCTAGGGTACATTTCACAACAAATACTGCAGCCCTTGAGAGTAAAGTACAGGAGGCACATTCCAGGAAGTAAAAGGGAGTTTCTCCATTTCTTAGTATACTAGGACAAATGAAACATCCCTTCCCTATGCTGCAACAACCTGCTGCAACAACCTGCTGATCTGCTGCAACAACCAATACATCAAAAGAATTAAAACCTTTCATTCCCAAATGCAGATTGCGTCTTGCAGTGTGAGTTCTGCAATCCTTTCAAAGTTCAGCAAAACACTGAATAAACTTGCAGTCACTTGAAATACTGAAAAGTCTGCCACAAAACGTTTACGTCCATGAAAACAAAAGAAACATGAAACAAATTGCTCAATTGTAGTCAGTATGTTAGTTAGCCTTTCTCATCACTAGTTTTTCTACACAAACTTCTAACTGGAATCTCCTAGCAGCAGTCAGATATTCTACAACTCTAACAAGGTTGACTTTCAGTGCATTTGCATGAAGTTTTGGCAATCGGGAAGTTTTAATAGGTGGATTTTTTGTGATGCAGTTATAACTTGTTTGTCAAGGATTTTATTATGAGAAAATTCTTTTTCTCATTACTTCATATTTTTAAAAGCTTTTTCAGCATCTCTGTTGTTCCTTGGTAAATATGTGAGGCAGGAAGATACCTCAATTCTAAATAATTGGGATTTTATATTGTAACTCCATTTGTTTCTGCAAATATTTTTGAAATGTGATTCACTGGGGATGAATTTCTCCTAACCTGTTTTTTATTATCTCATTTTACATTATGGGGTGGTGGGTTTTTTTAATATAACACCTGCTGTGCTATTAGTCATTCCAATAACTCTTTCTCATTTTTCGCTATTGGTCTCTCAAGATGCCTTAATACAAAAATTATTTTCCTTTCTGTGGGCTCCTTTCCTGATAGTGGGGGATAATCCTGGGGGATTTGCACCCAGAAGGAGAGCACCAGAGGCAAAGCATTCACCATGGAGGTTTAAAGATCAACACGAGTGACAGTTTTTCAGTAGTGGACTCTAATTAAAGCTGAGACAGTATATAGATTTTCTATCAGTGTTGTGTTCAGTTAGCTGTTTTTCAGTCAGGTGAGAGACACAAAGCACAAGGGGTAAATAGGCACAGAATGTTTTAAAGAGAAATTTTGAGACCTTGGTTATGTGCTTTATTACAATTGTGGCAATTGTTTGTGGCTTTTCTGATTGGAGAGATAGATTCTACAGCACATTGGCTAAAATCACTTATGAAAAAGTGTCTGATAGCCTGCAACAAAAATGTATGCTTTTATATATTTTATAATTAATATTTCCTGGTGGAGGTATCTGCAAACACCACCATAACTTATTAACAAAATGTATTTACAGGTTCCATTATTTGTTGTGGATTTTACACTCCACATATAAGGACAGATCTAACATTTCCAATACAGCAATGCGAATTGGAAATACAGGTGCTGTGGTCTGTGGTTTTCCCATAAATGGGATTCTGTGGCAGGTTGCCTGGGTACTCACGACTTGCTCCTCTATCTGGCATCTTCCCAGATGCTGTGGCTATAATTTGAGTAGTCCTTGGCACAGAGAGGGCTAGGGGGCCTCTTTTGTTGTGCCAGTCCCTGGCCTGTTAACTCTTCTGGGATTCAGTTCCCTTGGAACTTTTGCCCTTACTGCCTTGGTCCAGGTGCAAAGCCTGTGTGAAGCAGTGTTCAGGAGGAACACTCATCTTGTGTTTAAGATGAGACTTGATGGGGTGTTTGGTGCCATGGTTTAGTTGTTTAGGTGGGTTGGATTGGTTGATAGGTTGGACACGATGATCTTGAAGGTTTCTTCCAACCTGGTCTATTCTATTCTATTCTATTCTATTCTATTCTATTCTATTCTATTCTATTCTATTCTATTCAGAACGTGCAAGAGCAAGTTCTTCAGCTGCTACTCAGGCAGCATTTGGCTCATGTTGTTGACTGGGTGAGAACAAGGCAAGTTGCCTGACTTCTTGGCTGGTTTAAATACTGTCCCAAGAGAAATTAATGCCCTTTGGTAACACAGAACCCTGATAACTGGACCTATAGGATGGGGCATATCCAAACATAGCCAGCAGCACACATATTTCACAGCTGTGCTACAGAGTTAATTACATGCAGTACACATTTATCTGGACCCCAGGAAGTGTCCAGGTTTGCACATTCACAGGTGTTTGCAATGTTAATCACATGTGCTATGCATTTGCCTTGGTCATGTGGACCCCAGGAACTATCCAGGTTAGCACATTTGCAGATAGTTAGCATATTTGCAGGTGCTTAGCCCATTGTCTGAGCTAGGGTGTGTTTGGGGGCTTGACCCTTCAGGACATAACTCTGTAACACTTGAATTTTACTTTTGGGTGTAGAAGCTTTGGAGAGCATGGCCCTCAACTTCCATCCCGTCATCTGGCTACTCTTCTGTCAAACTAAGACTGCCAAAAGAGGGGTTTGCCCACATGTGGAGAGTTCTGATTTTGAAAAGGTGATGTGTCAGGGGCACATTAATGGTGACTGCATGATTAAATGCTCCTTTTCATTGTTAGTCCTTTTTGTTTCTCCTTATAGTTAGTGCTATTTCAAGTTGCTAGCATCTAAGATGTAGCCCTGAATGTCTCAATATATTAAGAGTGCAATGTCTAGTGGGAGTATGTAACTGGACATACCTTTGGTGCTCTTTTTCTTTGTTAAGAAAAAAGCATTGTCAAGAAAATTGTTTTTATTGAAGTGCAAATGAGAAAAATCAAGCTCAAATCCAACTATGTTGTTTTCACTGAAAATTCATCATTACCTTGATCTCTCAAGTCTCCAGCTGATCAGTATGTCTTTCAAAACCTCTGTGGCTTTCTTTTAGTTTGATAATAATTTATGATACCCTTAATGTGCACTTGCTCATTGCTCTTATGTCTCTCACTTTAGCTGAAGAAGTGGAGATAAGAGATACTATCAGACTATGATCTTTACAATATGTGTGCATTTATTTTGTCTTCCTTGGGGGTCATTTTGGTAAAGTAAGTGTTATGTAAAAACTATTACACTTTCAGTGTGTTTATTATGAGGAACATTTAGACCTACTGTAGTTGTATTTAAAAATCAAGACTTGTTTTCTGACATCTAATACAGGATCTCCCTCACATTAGGTCTTTAGGGTTGGGTTTTTGTTTGTTTTGGTTGGGTTTGGTTGGGTTTGTTATATAACAATATTGGAAGAATTTCTAAGCGATATTTTTAAAGTTTTAAGGGAAGGCTTGTAGAATTATTGTGGTTAGTGAAGAATACAACCTTTGAATAATCAGAATAACCTCAAAATAAAATGTGACATTAAAGGAAAACATCCCCAACTATTTTCATCTTTAATAGGTTTCATATTAACACCCCCTACTGCGAACATCATTTAATTTCAGTGAAAATGTGTAACCTTTAGAACCAGGCATATTTAGAAAAACAGCAAAGTTGGGAGACCCAATGCAAGGTGCTTTAGAGAGTTTGGTTTTATATTGAAAGATTTCAGCATGGTATATGAAAATCCAGCTCTTTGAAATTATTTCAGATGGGCCAATTTTCATGTCAAGGTATAACAACCTTTTCTTTCAGATTTCCTGCTATTTAATCAAAACAAATCTTTGGAATAAATAATACAACCAATTATACAGGACACTAGGCAGCTATGTACATTTTTTCCTATATTATTCGAAGTGTATTTCTGTAGTAATTTTCAGTTTATTTGCTTTTTGAGTATTTTTGTAAAATATTTTCAAGAAATCACTTAGTTAAATCTCCACGTTGGTTTACAGCCCACTGTCTGGATTGTCCTCATATGTGATGCCTCTATTTTTCAAGTGAGGAACTATAATCATAATGAAAAAATGATAAGGGTTTTTTGTAAGGTCACATTAGCTGTTTAGCAGAGTTCCAAAGATCCCCTCATTCCTATTTCAGTGCTATATTTAGCTCAATGCTATCCTCCTTACTTTTATTCGGTCTTTATTTGTGAGATAAGAGCTGCTCTGATCATATTAGGAAGAAAACTTCATAGAAGTGTACCTTTCTGGAGAAACATATTTGTCCAAATATATTTAAATCTTGTGCTATTTGTATTTTAAGATTGAAATCCTTGTTTTCTTTAGCTTCTTTCCTTAGGGAGTCAACACATTGGTGTGATAAATATTGTATCGCTTTTAATGCTAATTGTTGTTGTTTCATGGTAGATCTGAGCAAGTTGTAAAAGGATATCCCTGATGATAACAAACAAAAAGTATTAAAAAGCATCATAAACAAATAAATACTTAAGCATCTGGTTTTTTGATGCTCCAATGAAGCTATTATAAATTAAGAATGGCTTATATGTTTTGCTGAGTTCCCACTCTGTTCCAGGAAACTAGCTTTTGTGAATCCTCATGACAAATATAGAGAGATAATCTTAGATGAACTCAGTAGGTCCGTCCCTCGCTCTGTATTTGTCTCATCTCTGTCTTGGATCAAAAGCAGAACTGATTGATAACTTACTTGACATTTCATTTTTGTAATGACATTCCTTTGGTTTTTATTGTGGTTTACTCAACACACTTTGAAGTTCTATATCTTTCACTAAGGTTATGTTCCTTGTGTAAGTAAATGTGGGGATGCCCTGCTCTGACTTTAGTATCAATGCTTACATAAAGGGTTGATTATAGCACCGGAATATTTAACCCTTATTTTGTACTGATTAGAAGTTACATGGAAAACACAGACTACTCTGAGATACTGTGAGATTACCACAAGAAAAAAATCACTGGTTATTTTTTGGTATTTGGTTTTCACCCTTTTACTGGAAAAAGAAATGGAAAACTTTTAAACAACAAGTGTGCTCTAGATGTCAAACCACCTGTTCTAGATGTTAAATGGCTAACAGAGAATAATCTTTCTCATGCAAAATTATAGATTATTACTACTGAAATCTTTGCATGTAGTGCTCTGGAGTTTCATTCCTACAGTTTGTCTTCACTCTTTCCGTTGAAAGCAATGGAGTTGGGAGTGTTCAAGGCTTTGAGAGTGTCTGCACTGACTGCTGATGTTGATATTCAGGGTTCTCTAGGATCCTTCTTGTCTGAATTTCCAGCAATTAAAAAAAAAATAATAATTAACTCTTTTAATAACTTTGTAACATTTTAAATCACAAACAGTCCTCTTGGTGAAACACTTTTTTTGGCTATGACTATTACAGTCTGTTTTCAAAGAAATGCCTTTGATTGAAATTTGTATTCTTTTTTGACAGAATGACTTCACTTTCTTTCAAGCAGAGTTTATTACATGGCATTGAAATTATAGCACTCAGTTTTTAGAAATTAACTTCTTTCTTTCAAATTTGCATATTTTTTTAATCCTATAAAATACTGAGGACAAAATACTAACGTTTTACATGAAAGGTGAACTGAAATGCCCTCTGGTTGTCCTAGGGAGGCCTAAAGAGAACCTAGGACAAGGTACTTGAGAGCAAACTTCTATTTACAATCTACAATCCCACTGAGTCACCTTTGAGTAATTGCTGGACTACCTGCATCAGAGAGATGTCACAGGTGAATATATTTCCCTCACCCAGAATTTGTGGTTATTAATTATGAATGTATGACACAAAAGACAATACTCTGGTATCACTGCTTCCTGTAGGTCCTACTAGATCTCACTGGTCTCAGTGGAAATATTCCTGTGGGGTTTAGTTAGGGTTGGATCAAAGCTTGAAGGAAATATCCTTCCTAATGGGGAAAGCTGAAGTCTTTACAATGGTGTGACAGAGTCTTTGCTCAAGTGTTGGTATTTATATCAGTGTTGTAACATGTAAAAGATTATTCTTGTAAGAGGTAAGCACATTTTCTAATCTATTATATTGTGTTTCCTTGTAATAAGCTGCTGAGACCAGTTGAATATGTACCAATAGAAATATGTTTGGCCCTAAGAGAGAAACTATGTCTGGCACTGTGATGTGAAGATAACAAGTGGCATGAATATTAAAAATGTGCTTTTTTCTGGTTTAGAGGGAAGCCAGAAGCAAAACTGTCTACTCATGAGAATAACACTGTTTTTCTTAAGGGGAAGTAATACCTTAAAAGTAATACCTTTCTATTTCTTTCTCTTTCCTCTCTCTCTTTGCTTTTTCTTCCTTACTTTATTGATCTGATGTGCTTTTGTCCAAATTGATCCCTGAGGTTATAGATCAGCTCCTTAAAAAGTCTCCTTGATAAATGCGGACACTGGGAATAGACTTCACAGCAAACACTTGTGAATTTGTCTGCTTACTATGTTTGCAGAGTTTTTGGCACTAGGATTTGAACGTGATCTTTGAAATATCTCATTACACTATGGGAGTGAACTGGTTTAAAGAAGTCAGTACAAGACCTGCTCACCTGATGCTGGGCAGCTCAAATAGCAAGGAAAAGCATTGCCTTTATACCTGGAATTTAACATTTCCAAAGCATCGTGTGCTGAATATTAATTGTACAGCAGTTTATTAATTAAAGAAATGCTAGATGTTTCCTCAGTATGAGGAGATTCTTAAAATCCTTTTTTTGTTGTTTTTCTTAAAACATAATTAAATTAGACATTTAAAAAAATATTTAGCAAGAAAGATAATTAAAAGAATTATTAAAAAAATCTTTTTTGCTACTCAAGTTCCAGCAGCACATTAATATGGAGTTTCTCTGATGCTTTCCTTTAAATGGTGGCTCTTTTCTTCATGTTTTAGATGAAACCATCACACCTGTTAGAGAAACATTCTGATTACCAAGCTGACTGGACAAGCCAGCTTCACACTGACTGAAATAGCTTTTTGTCTTCAGCCAGCCTTTTCATAAATTCTTAGATTGATTCACAAGTAAGGGTTTGTGTTGTTCATCAGCTCACCTCGCTGATGAGTATTTATTGCCTTTAACCTCTTGGTGCCACAGAGGGTGCCTACGATGGGAGTGGTTTCTGCTTGAAACTTTAATATTGTTGCTCCATCCTTGACAGAAAGAGTATTTTGCCAGTGATTTGTGCTTGGATTTTTGCCACAGGCAATTTCTTCCTTCAAAACAGCACATAAATAAAATATTTGTTCACGCTTCTCTCTGAACGAAGCATGCAGAGGAAAATCTTTACTCGCTTATGCAGAAAGTGATATCTGTTGTAAAGAGTAAATCCTCATTTTCATATTTAATGAAGCCATAATCAATGGTAATGGATGAAGATTGCATTAAAGAAATCTTAATGTTCCTCTCAAGGGAAAGTAATTTTACTGGAAACAAGCTAGTTAATCAGACTCAGAAAAAAATAATAAATATATGTTTTATTATGCTGTCACATTTTTCCAAGGACAAAGTAGAAATCTAGCAAAAAAACATTAGTCAATTTTCATCTTCAGGAATTTATCACAACCATCATTATGTAGATTTCCTCTGTGAAACATGCAATACTAGTTGTCTTGTTCAAGTTTACAAACAAAAAGCCTGACATTAGTAAAACATTTATTTCTGTCCTGTCTTTCTTCTATAGATACAGGGTGAATGCCCCCATCAAAAGAATCTTGATAAAAGAGCTAACCAGGATGAGCACAAAGGAGCAGTAGCCAGTCAAATATTTCTCTCAGTTTGTGTTACATATCTACAGCAAAATTTAACTTTGGTAGTTTATCCACAGAAACTCCATAGCGTTGTGTGCAGTTTGATGCTCATGTGCATACCAAAATCTTCACTGCATGGTGAAATGATCAACAATTTGGCATGATGGTTTTCAGAGCATTAGCTGTTCGCTTCGTGACACTGCATGACTGTGGGATTCATGCTCAGAGAGAACTGCCTGGAACATGGCAGTCACTCATTCCTCTGCCTGCGTTTGGGCTGCCAGTCTCATCTTCTCTGTGGCACAAGTGGTACCACTCAGAAATTACCTCACTACTGAGATTCCAGTACAGGACTGAATTAACAGTGATGTATTTTGGCTGGCTTACAGTGGAAGGATGGAACATGTTTGGATAAAGATTTCAGCAGAGAATTCTTTTCTACAGCAGTAGTCTTTGGTAGTGATGGTCTAAGATAGACTATTGGCTGAAGGGCGTTTTGAGAAACCTGGTGTAGAGGAAGCTGTCCCTGACTATGGTAGGGAGGTTGAAAATAGATGATCTTTAAGATCTCTTTCAACCAAAACCATTCTATCATTCTAAGATATGTTCATATGAGAAAATATTCTTTTTTATTTCTCCGACAGAATTGGAAACAGAAATCTATCTTTGGGGTACCCAGCCCTTCAAATGAGAAATGTGCCAAAAAGCTTTTCTGATTTTTCAAGTTCTGTTATTCAGTCATCTGAAAGCAACACTGGTTGGTTTGTTGGTTTATTTGTTTTTTTAAAGAGAGATAGTTTGTTTGCTTTGGGATTCAATGGGAATTTCAATTCTTACACATAGTATAGGGAATCTCTTAAGAAGAATTACCTGGTCTGGGGTTCAGAGTTGTCCAGTGAATTTAATATCTGAACATGCCTTTCTGGAATAGCTCCACTCAGTACAGGAAATGTTTTACTGATATAAGCATGCAATACAGAGGTTGTAGAACATCACAAGTGCAAATGGTGGGGCACTAGGCTGATTGGAAGTTGCTTTTGCTAACTTTTGCTTACTCCTTTGACTGGGGAAGTACAAAGAAATATTGCACCTTCATCTTCTCTCCCTGTCCTGAAAGATCTTTAGTATTAGTTTTATATAGCTGAAAATCAAGTCCATTTTTTTCTGCATTTGGGAGAAAAGCTGAATCAGCCTTTTCAGCTGATACGTTCAAAACGAGCCTCATTTCTTATATGCATTTCTTGGAGCAGTTTGCATTATGTATACATAAGGAGAATAGATTGTTTTACGATTTTGTAATTAAAATGCAGCTGAAAATCATTGATCTGAAAAAGAACAGTACAGAGAAAAAGAAACAGTGCTTATGGTTTCAAGTAGATTAGAATAAAGCAGTCTATGCTGTGCTGTGGGGCTGCTGGATATCTAGGGAGTCTAAGGATATAAATGCACTATTTCCTGATCACTGCTGCAGGAGGATGGAAAGAAAAATCTGGATTCAATGTCAGGAAAAAAAGGTTCTTGGAAATGCTTGTAAAAGGAAATGTTAATGTTCCCACCTCTGTAACCTGGAGAGAACAAGAAAGTAACAGCCTAATGGTGTAGACTTGAACTTCATGATCTAATTGGTTTTCCAGTGCTCTCATTTCTAGGATTCATTTCAAGAAGTCTTTTCAAGCTTGTGTAGTTGTGAAATAAATAGAACAAATTGTAAATGTGGAAACTAAATAAATAATGATCTTCTCATCGTGTTAATATTACTGCTGTCAGCAGCAGTAATATTTATTTAGCAAGTCATCTGCATTACTCTGTATAATATAGTTCATCATCCAAAGAACTTGATCCTTTATCAGCACCTCTTCTAAGTCATCCTCCATTCAGAGACTTACACATAGTAGGACAAGTGTTGTATCCGGAAATATTTATCTGGTCAATCTTGGGAACAAGCTTACTTTCTAATGTGGATTTAAATTTAGGACCTTCAGATTCTGTGGTTACTTAATCTTTGAAGGAGGTTGAAACCTGCCAAAGCAATACTCCTTCAGCATATCCAAGGGCAAGAAAGTTGATGACAGTCTTATTTTATGTTGATGTTGTGCTGATATATTTCAAGAGGTCTGTATTTCCTCTCTTTTAAAATCTCTGGCCTATCCTCTCAGCACAGATTGTGCATAAGAAAATATGCTTGGGTTTATGCAATTCTCTATCAGTACAGTAAGAGACCCTGAACCACTACCATGTTGTGCAATATACTGAAATACAGGGATTCATAAAGCGATACGATCTTGTGAACAGATCATCATCAACAGCTCTTCTTTCACTCCTTTTCTATGTGGTGAAACAGCCTCAGAAAGTTATGCAAGGATAAATAATTTGGGATTTCAGTATCAATAGTAATAGATTTTTAGATTGCCACCTTAAATTTTCCTGCTCACTTTTCCCTTTAATTTAATCTGTTTCAAGCATAGGATATCTTGGGGATAAAAACAAGATATTTTCTTGTTGCTAGCTTAGCACTAACCGTACTTGCTTTACTCGCAGCCTTTCTTTAAAGGCAATGCTGCAGCTGTTCACATACTGAGTCTGAATGACATCTCTGTCAGCATCTCCTCTTGTGATACTGCCATCACAAGGATTCTTGAATGACTCAGAGGTCACTCACTTCTACCACAACTCTAGGACCCTGTATATAACTCTTTTCCACATAAATCTCTCCATTGTCAGGGAGTAAATATCATCGAATATGGATGAGGGCAAATCTTATGTTATGTTCTAGCAACAGATATGATGCTGTGCCTGCTTATGAATCACCCAAGCCTGAATGTCACAACATTCTGCACGGGTTATAGTTTTTGTTAGCAGCACAAGTTAGTGACATAGTTACTAGGGTCATGCTTCACATACACTTGGGATGACAATAGCCTTTTCTCTGATTTCTATTCCAAGACTTTTATTCTCTTCCATTAAGATAGGAAGAGATTGCTGGTGAGTCTCTTCCACATTTTAAGCAGCTCTAAACAGTGTGTTAAGGTGGTTAGTTGTAAGTACAAGTATATCCCTCTCATGAAAACTCTCACCTGCTCTGTTGCAAAAGCATACATTTTATTAATGATTGTATGGATTCTGTTTAAAGGAAGGAATTAAATAGTTTTATCTTACAGCAGGATGCCAGGGATACTAGTACCACAAGTCCTCCTTTTGTGGTTTGAAAAAGTGTTTTCTTACTGAATACAGAACTTTTTATATTGCTGGAGGGAATTCACTGATCAGGAAAACATTCCAAAATATTGTAAAGGAAAATTAGATGTGTAGGAGCATATGCAAATGAAGCTGTTTTCATACAGAGGCAGAAGGATCTTCACATCTTCTTTTGTTTATGTTTTGTATGCTTGCCTACATGAAACAATTCGGAGAAATCAGAACATCTTTATCTCTCTCTAAATTCTAGCACTGGTTAGTATTCTGTAATTACTTGCATTTTACTATGTACAAGAATTCAAAAATTAAATGGAAATTTTACTTGTGAGGCTTTCTGTGGTGCTTCTGAACATAAAAGTCAGCATCTTACTTTTTTAATTACTTTATGGATGTTTGTACATTTTTCAAATATTCTAATTGGATAAACCTTGTGAGGAATGAATATAACCTAATCTAGACTTACCTGTTGGGGGGATTGGACTAGAATAGAATAGTGATTCTCTGATTCTGATAGCCAGTTTCTTACAGCAGGGCTGAGAAAATACAACCTTTTATAATAATAGAGATACTTATTGCAATGTCACATTCAGTTTCCAGTAATTTTTATGAATGTATTTTCAGAGTAGGAGTAGAAATAGTATATCACTCCTTCTATGTCATAATTATGGTGTGTTTCTCACATATATAATTTCTCATTAATACTAATTGTTTTTGATGCAAGCAACACAACTTGAATACAAAGTCTGTATCTCCACTGATATGTATTTTTAATCTCCATATTTGGCAGATCAAGAGTTCAGGTCTTGACCACTGCCTTCAGATGAAGATAGTATTTCTGCTTCAGAAAACAAAATCATAAAGACTTGAATTTCTCATAAATTTGATGGACTCTTTTAGGTCACTAGAACAAAAACACATTAATAGGCTAATGTGTCAATAGTGAAAAGCTTTGGTGTCTTACTGGTAACCTATGTGAGGTTAATTCAAAGTACCTGTCTTGTTCCCAAAGTCTGCATCAGAAGAAGTGAAAAAAAAAACCCAAACAGCAATTTGGAACTGATAGTCAGTAGTGTAGCTGAGCATTTTGCATGCCATGAGTGATATCATTACTCCAACCTCTCCAGAGTACTACTGGAATGCAGTAAAAGAGCATGAAAGGGGTGCTTGCAGTGTTACCTTCTAATTCTGGAACTGCTTTGTCCTTCACTAGACAGTTTTTTTTTTTTTCTGATATTGATGAAAGAGTACTAAATAAATATCTGAAATATGACCAGTGGAAAAGCAAACATGTTGCACTCTGTAGCAGGTGAGCACTAGGGTAAGTACACTCTTCTGTAGGGTTGTATGATCAGTTGGCTGCTGAGCATCTTAGAGATGTACAGGAAGCAGAACATAAGGGAAGGACATTGGCTACAGCAGCCAATTTCATCAGCTTATTTCATCAGAGGTTATTCTGGTATTTGAATCAAGACAGATCAATATGGATAATTCAGCAGATGAAAACATCCATGAAAAGAACCTGAGTCTGAAAAATCTATTATTTATTCCTAAATCCACACAGCTCTTTGTGTGCGTTACATCAAGTGTATATATGTATATAATACATAAAATTCACTGTTACATGTTTATACAGCACTATTCCAAATGAAATGTTGTCAAAGAAAAGCACAAGCAGTTATACATATATTGAAATAGATCTCTTTGCTTCAGAGTAGTACATTTAAATAGATTGCAGGTTTATTGATTTATATCCTGTCGGACCTTAAACCTTTCATTTGCTGTTCTGAGCCTGTAATGCTCCTGCACTGTTATTCCTGGTGTCATTCCAAAACTCTGAAGTCAAAACTTAGAAGAAATTAGTGCAGAGCCAGTATCACAGGGTCTCCACATGCAGTAACTAGGACAGGAGATAAAATGACAGCACTGTTTAAAGTTTGGCTGAATATTTGGTAGTCATTTATACTCTGTTTCTCTATAAATGTCTTATAAATGGCTGGCCAATTTTGAATAAATCTTTCATGAATGTTTAGCTGAGGGTCACTGGGTTGATTTTAATTATGTTTTATAAACTTCTCTAGCACGCCTAACTTGTACTCTAATCTGGGGATACGTACATAGATCACACTGCTTTAGAAACAAACACAGAGAGAATGAAATATATTCTTAAATACTTTTTGCTAATTGCTTTCCAACTGCCATACATGGATGCCACATGGGTGCCACTTTGTAACTTTCCATTCAAGGCCCAATGGAGAATTGCCTTTTTGATGTCCTACACAGAACAGCTCAGAGGTGTTTTTATCCAGTGCTTAGACCTCAGCATATTGGTGAACAAAGCATTAGTTTAAAAAGATTTTTTTAAAACAGATTGTAAGAATACATTCCATTGCATTGAATTATTCATGTTAAAACTTTCTTCATGTACACGGGAATGTTGTTTTGAAGAAGCAGGAAGTGTCTGTATGCGAAGCTCAAGTAGCATACACAGTGGGTGCCAACACAACATTTATCAATTAATTTTCTACAGGTAAATGTGACAAACCCCCTCTGAAATTAGTGTAACTAGGTCATTTTGCAAGTGGCATACACCTGAATTGCATTATGAACTACTGCTAAATTGGAATAAAAACCTCATTGGTACTTTCCTGCATCTTCTAGTACTTACTAACTTTGCAAAAGAAATAACTGATTTATGGACTGAGTCTGGGAAAAGAACAGCATCACATTTTAGGTTACCTAGTACAGAACCCAGGTGTGAATTCTGCTTATTATTTCCTGCTCCATCACCAGCAACAGACACCCAGCTAGGACAGGGAGATGTAGTTTTCGCTTGAACTCTGTTTCAGGCACCAGGGTGAACCTCTTCCAGTCAGACACAGGCAGATGTTATTCATCCAGCAACTGCTTTATGTGATCTTTGTATGCAAAATCACAGTATCACAGTATAACTAAGGTTGGAAGAGACCTCAAGGATCATCGAGTCCAACCTGTCACCACAGACCTCATGATTAGACCATGGCACCAAGTGCCACGTGATAGAAGTGCTCTAGTATTATCAATTACCATCAAAATAACCATTTGTAGTTGTCATTTTTCATGAACAAAAGCAACTTTCCTCATCAGCTGAGAGTCTGAAAGATAATTAATGAGAAAGTTGAAACTAAATGGAGAGAAGTCAGCCTATAGCATGGTTTGTGTAGGATCTCTTTTTGGTAGCCTCCACTTTCACTGAAGGAGATTTATAAACTCCTCTTATTGTTTGTTCTAGTGCTTGATTCCAGCAAATAAAATACTTACTAGTAGGCTACAATATTTCATGGTACATGAAACCGAGAGAATGGCATGCTCTGAAGGCAGGAAAATAATGCACAAATTGTTTGTTTGTTAAATGAAAAAACTGTATGGAACATTAGAGGAGATTTTTTTTCTTTCTGGGACTTTTTTTTTATAACAAGAGATCTGAATGCATCTAGAAGTTTTAAGTTAAACTTAGTCTCAAACAATGATTGCTTCAAGGACAAAAAGCATCCCTGGTATTCAGTGTAGAAAAATAAGTGTTTCTCTACAAAGCCTTCATATATATTATTAACGTCTTGATATGTATTATTTAATATGTTCTATTTGGGGCAAGTTTTTATGTATATTTTAATATAGATGAAATTTTACTAACCTGAGAAAGTCTGAAGAATTCAGAAAATATATACAAAAGAAAGCACATGCCTGATATCTTTAGAGCTTAATTCCTTTGTGAACATTACACTCTTGGCACCATTCAAAAACCTGAAGTGTCAGCACCTACATTTCTGTGCTTCTGACAACACAACCAGTTTGTCACAAGTTGCAAAATTTCAAAGGCCAATGCTTGCACGAGCACACGACAGTTCTCTTTATTTTTGAAACTTTATTGGTATTCTGTGTCATCACAGTGTAACTGAGAAAGATGCAAAATGTGCCACTTTTTATTTGCTTTAGCAAATTATCCATTTGGTTTAATTCTTAGTTGTACTTTGTCAACAGATATATTCACTGCAAAGAAGATCGTTATCAGATCTGGCTGTTAGATGCATAGAAAATACAACAAGATTAACAGAATGCTGCTGGGATTAGCATCAGTTTTATAAGTGGCAAGAAAGTGAATGAAATTGCAGACTGTTCTCTCTTTAAAGTAGTGCATCTGGATAAAAAGCAAAGTGAATTCCCTGAATAAAAGGTCTCGTAGCTATCTAATGCATGTTTCTGGTAATGTAACAGAAATACATCAAAACTTCATTTGACATTGGTCCACTTCATTAGAATACCTAGAGTCCTCTTGGACTTTCAAGATCTGTCATGACTGTATGATTTAAGCTACAGTTTTTCAAACGTGACATATAATCCATAGATACAAATCATTGTAATTCCCTTATAACTGTCATAAGCATTTTGCTGTAGATAAACAGACATGAAATAGTGATGATCGAAAGATAAGTTTTGCATTAGGTTTTTTGTTTGTTTGTTTACGTGATTTTTTTTTTCTTTAGCAGATGTTAAGTTTAGAGGGTTTTCAAAAGTTACTGGTCTTGCTAAAAGTCAAGGAATTTACAGTATAGCTGTAATAGGGATGTTGTTGTCCTCTTCCCTTTAGTTTATATAAGTACACTGATCTCATCCAGTTGTGAAGCATATGTTAGAGTCAGGGAAATATATTAGCAGGCATCTCAGAGGCACAAACTATGACTCAGTGCTGACCTTGACTTTGTTGACTAGCAGAGAGATTTACAGCTCACTACCACAGAAAGTAGGATTTCATATAAGTTAGTGGAAAAACAAATTAATAAATCACAGAATTGCAAAGGGTTTAAAGTAAAATATTTCTTGATTTTTTCAAACTGAAGTTCTGCATGGAAGAAAATCACTCAGACTCTTAGAGGTTGTACCTTGAAGGCTAATATATTTTGAAATTTTCATTCTTCTATCTTCCTTGTGCTAAGGCTCCACTCCAAACTGTGAAAGAGCTGGGGTGAGAATAAGTCTTTATGCATGTTTGCAGATTGCCTTTAAACTTGCTGGTATATTGCTATTGACAATTTCAACACTGGAAATTCTGAAGTTACCAGGAAACCAGGCAGGGCCACTTCTGTTCCTGAGTCCTGTTTACTTTTAATAGGGAAAGAAGATTGGTGGGGTGGGCATTCACCTTTTATGGCTTCATTGAGTGCATCTTTTACACAAACAAGACACACCTTCTCCCTGGGAGATAATACTTCACTGAATGTTGAATTTGAAAAGTAAAATGGAAATTAAATCTCAGTTGTTATTTGTTATATGGCTGATACATGTCATTGAATACAATAGGACTGGACTCCTAGTATGTATTCAATGTGCTTGCCTAAAACAATGCCCTAACTGAAACCAGATGTTTGTTTTGGGACAGATAATTATCCACTTTGTACAAGAACAGGTACAGAGATGGCTGAACTAGTTTGCAGTACAACACTGTAGTATAACACTATGCCCATTTCTGGTGGCCTTCAGACCAGAGAGCAGTTTATAATTCTGCCTTCCTGGAGTTTAGGTCTCAGACTAGTATGTATAACACCACAGTATGGAAAATGGGAAAAAATTAGTCAGAATAGATAGCCAAAGACACATACAGCTTCATCCATTTACACTCCAAGATGGCCCATGCCTGAGCCATCTCCATGCTGCAGATCATGTTGCCAAGTTCACATGAGGTTCTCTGTAAGGTGAGAAGATCAGCTTCAAAACCAAGGAGCAAGGACATGGCAGAAGGAGAGATTATGAGCACTCTTCAGTTATGGTTATGGTTCAAACCTTCCAGATTCCTGCCAGCCAGCTTTGAGAGTGAAGGAACAAGCCCACTTCTGTCCTCAGCTAAGAAAGGCATGAGACATCAAGGGAACAGGTTCAGTGAATTAGATGATTTTTGTGGTTGACATCAGTTCTCTGAAAGCCATGTGACCCACTTGAATGTTAGGTATGTTCAAGTTGAGGGCAGTGTAAAAGTGTGTGTTGAAGAGGTGTGTTATTTAAAATGGCTTTGGCTCTTCCATCCTGAAGCAATATATTGACTGATGCTTCTTTTCTTTGTGCTGAAGAAGGAATACAGGCATATATGTAAATATACTTGTACAAGCCTGCGACTTAATGGCACTGTATTTGCACACAGTTCTGCAAATCTCTTTGATCTCTTAAGTGTCCAGTTTCTGACAGTGATATATCATGAGCTGTTCTGTGTTTAATTATTAATTGTACATTAAGGAGTTCCACAGTCAATATTTAGATGTTTTATGACATACAGAACCTTTCCCATACCTATATTTTCTCTACAGGGACATAATGTAGCCCTTTCAATACTAAATCAATTGCACACAATGTTAAAATAACTTGATTTACTGCTTAAGGCCCTTCCCTAGTATGATGTATCAATTCTAAGAGGGTAAGAACAGTGATATCGTGGCCTGCTGTTAATCCTTGCAGACCTCCAATTTTCAAAGGTCAGGTGTCAGTACAGACTGTGCAGACTGTAAAACTGTCCAGCACAGAGCCAGACCAGGCCTCTAATAAACTTCCTACCAGCATCCTTTTCCTTCAGCTGTAAGTAGACATGAAGTGGGAAAGAGAAAGTCTTTTGGAGTGCCTGAAAGTAGAAGAAAAGTACAGGAGAATCACTTATTCTAGCCCTGTTTTCCACATCTTTAATAGCGAGCAGAATTAATAGGAGTGGTATCAACTGCTTAAACTGCCTGAGATTTTTATATCTTTTTTTTGAGGTAGATTTCCTTAGAATTGATCACTTCTAAAGATGCTTCATCTTATTTTTCTTAAATACTTAGCTTAGAATGGGATGAACTGCATCTGAGATTGACACTTCCTCTCCAATGACTATTAAGAACTTTAAAATACTAGATATCTGAGCCTAAAATAATTGTGACTGAGTGAAATTAATCACACTGTCTAACCCAAAAGTTGTTGGAATTAGGGAATTACTGAATTAATTTGGGAAGGGATGTCAAGACCCCTTCTGAAAACATGGACCACACCGCCCAATTTTTATTCTTGTCACAGATATGGAGAGAGCTTTGAAACCTGTGATTTATAAGATAGTTTCAAAGACCTGTTTTAAAATCATACAGCATACTCTTTCAGCATGTGAATTATTTATTAAATTCAGCTATCAGTGGCTTTAAAATATAATTTAACCTAAAAGAGCATTTTGAGCAGGGTTGCAAAGACTCTATGCAGATATTTCAATCTCAAGATAGGGGAAATGGCTGAGAAGCATTCCCTTTTCTATTATTCTAGGATGCTATTAAGGAATGAGCTATGGACTTGATTTTAGGTTGACCAATTCAAAGTATGGGTTTCAAGAATAATTGATTGTTTTTATCCTTCCTCACTGTGAGTTCCTTTACTGTAGAAAGCTATTGAACCCAGTTCAGAAGAATGTATGGGGAAAGAAGGAATGCTTTGTAAGGGAAAGGGTATCTGTCCAAGCCATAAGTTATGATCTTCTGTAGCTATTTGTTTAATGCTAAGTTTGAGACCTTACAATCAAATATTCCACATCTGTTTGTAGGTTTAACAGGAATTGCTTCATCTTTGATCTGATTTATTGAAAAAATGTAACAGAATTCATGTAATTCTCTGGATGCCCAATCCATTTATTTGGTCTAACATTGAAGAAGTTCAGTATGAAACATTGTCTGGAGAGGATGAATTTTAATGACTTCACAAGAGCAGACACAGGGATACCAACCAAATAATTTATCCAGTGGTTCATCTGCAGAAGGGGGCGGGGGGAACCAAAAAACCCCAACAAACAACAAAAAACTCACCTGGAAAGATCCTGTATTAAGACAGAAACACTTATCCCTCAGATAAAAACTTTCAGATATTTAACAGGTTAAATAGCTGGGACCTTACTATGAAATCAATACAAAGATGAAATGATGCATTAGAATAAGCATTCCTGAAGATGAAACTAGAAACTATGTAAGAAGATTTGCTTCTTGTGATGAGGTCTGATTCTTCTTTCATTAGCACTACTTTTATAATATTGAAGAACCCTTGGTTTAGGCAGATTAATTCTGGATTGATGTAGATGATTTGAATCACAGTGACAGAGTCATGGATAACAGAGATGGGTGTTTTAGTTATATCTCTGCTTTGTAACATGAGATTAATGCACGACCAGGTCATATAGTTAAAGCAGCATAGAATAAAGACAAGGACTTCTAACGTGCAGTTACTGATTAAGTGTATGCTGGTGTATTGTTGTATCCTACATCTGTGTGAAAAAGTTGCTGGTAGCAAGATGAAAAAGAATCTAATATAGAAAAGGCACAAAGATCATCTATCTGCTTTTCTCTTTCATTTTGCCTATACTGAAGTGAGAAATTAGGAAGGCAAAAAGGGAATAAAGCAATGTAATGCCATATATGAAATATAGACCTTCAAGGTCATTCTTGTATTCCATAGCATCATCTAATATAAATCTTTGCTTTAGTGGTGCTGGAGTGGATTAGATCAACACAAATTCTGGCCCACTGTCTCAGAAAGCATTTCCAATTGGGGAGGATTGATCTTGCACTCAGAGATCTTATTAAAATGTAATATTATTACCTTTTAATCAGGAAGGATGCCAGTGTACCTTACTTGGATGTAGAAGTGATTTCTGTAAAGTAATGACGTGGTTTTGATTAAAGTCCACTGCGACAGGGAAGTACAATTGCTGGCTGTCTCATATTTTCACAAAGTCAGTCAATTCCTGTACAAACGTAGTTAATTTAAAGAATGAGATCTTCCATTTATGAAGTGTGGCCCTGGCCAAAAGACTGTTGAAACCTACGAAAACATTATCACCATGGAAAAATCTCTCCATTTTGTTATTGTTCTTCAACAAGTCCTAATACAGAGGATGTACACAGAGTATTTTGGTTTTTTATTACCCATTCCACACAGGCTGTATTTTTATGGCTTTTAAAAAAATAGACACTTACTGCCAATATATTGCATTGCCCTTTTAGGTTTCTTTCTTTTTTTCATTTTGAAATAATTTGTTGTTGGAATGAAGGGAAAAATATTCTTCTCATTTCATTCTCAAACTGTTATTAGATTTTAATGTACTACTGATTTAAGACTTACATTTGGCACCGAACTCCCTGAGCTTTATTTAACTAGTTTCACTCCTGCCTTAGAAGCAGTCTCAGCTTAAAAAGAAACTGTGACTAAAAACCATCTCTATATTGGAGCTGTTATCTGTATAGAAGTCTCCCTTACAAAAAAAAACCACCACAAAAACAGAAGCCTGAAGCACTAACTGGAAACTTTCTCAGCTAAGATTTGCCCTCAGAGTCTGTGGTCTACATCAGTCCATATTGGTGGACCTATTAAAGCACACTGCTGTTTCTTCTCTACCAGTGCACCCTTTTTTCCTTTTCAAAGGACACTAGTGCTGTTAAAGGGCTGTGCGTCAGAACATGGCTAGGATACTTACCTGGCTCCAAGAGGTGCTAAGTACTGCCAGGTTTACAAATTCAGAGGCTTTCATGGCTTGATGAATATCTGAATTGAACTTGGTTCCTAGTGATTAGGTGTATTTTGTTTAATAAGAGCCAAGGGGAGAGTCTATGCCTGTTCTTGTTGCTGTTTGTGTAAATATCTAGCATATTAACACTTCTTGACAGGACTGAATGGTGAAAGAGGCTTTGAAGTGAAAGACTTTCAGTTCTCTCTGAAGTTCAGAATGCAAATAATTAACAATCCTTTTTTTACTAACTTAAGTAAAGTCCTTTAAACTTCTCTTTTCTCTTCTTCATTTGTCTTGATTAAGAATGCCTCCCTACTTGGAGGCTGGAAGTAACTGGATATCAACTTCTTTTTTTGGAGAAAGTTAAATGAATAATGTAATTTTGTCTGGTTTATTTCCTGTCTTGAGATTTAGGGGAAGCTTCCTATAACATTCAAAAGGTAATTTCTCATGGGTATTTCTGGATATGAAATTTACATCAGGCTTCATATCTTTATATGACTTTGAAAATTTCTGTCTACTAGCGATTTGCATTGCTTTGGCCAGAACTATACCACCTAGTAAACAGGGAAGAGTAGAAGAAAGGGAAACTATTAAGGAAAGGTAGAGAAAAGCCAAAAGAAAACATTTGGATTATAAACCAGAGATAAATGCAGAATATATATTTTTAGTAAGCTCTTTGCTTGGCTGTTATTGACTATAAAGTTTGCATCTGCATTTAAACAGCTTGTATACATCTGAAATCAAATTTGAATGATTGCAGGCAATTCCAATTTTACATGGGAACTGGGAAGACAGCATGGTGAATCATGGGAGTTGTAAGCATCTCTCACAAAATGTTTCAGCTGTCAAACAGTTCAGATCAAAGGACTGACTGAATGAGCAAGACTATCTAGGCAAGAGGTGTTGCACCTCAGACTTTTTTACTTCTGGCAGTTTTATAAAGGAAAGAGCTTAGCAGCCCCTGTCCCTAATGGTGCAGTGGTGGTTTGGAGTTTAGATCGCAATTTTAGGCATTGGCCTATCTCCTCCAGGATCTGAGCTAGGTTTCTGGCATGTGTCTGCCAAACTCACTTGTCATGGTGCTGAAATACACAGGGATTGTGGCAGTTTCTCTCTTGGAAGTTTTCAGAAAAGATGGTAGTATTCTTCTGTATCTTTTCAAGAACAGTCCTGCACTGTTTTTAGAGAGATGGATTTAGTGATGGTTTTGTGTCTGTGGTAGTTTGAGGCTATGTCTTTAAAATTCTTCACGGATCTTGAACAAAAAGTAGTAAAATGTAAATAAATCACTAATAAGTGTAAAAAGGAAAATAATGATAGTTCTAAACAATCCCATTGGAAAGATAACAGACTTAAGCTAGTAATGTGAACAATTTCTCTCTCACTTCCTTGGGCTGGGAGATACTAACTTGCTTCTGCTTGACCTTGGCTGCATTCTTTTGGCTAAGTTCTAAATTCTCTGCTCTGTCTCTTGTCTCTTTTATGTCTGGGTTGGGCAAGCAGGGAAGGAGAGACTGTTAGTTCCCATGGTCTTTGGTCCGGGAGGTTCTTCTGCTGTTCATTAATTGTAAATACCTCTAGATATTGTAAATACTCTATATTTTGTACATATTCATTGCATCTTATTGTGGATTGTAGTTTTGCTTGTAAATGCAGCTTTCATTTGCTTTTCAACCCACCAGTGTCTCATCTAGTCTTCATTTCCTGGGATTTTTCTGATTTACTTCTAGTGCTAGCCCAGCTCCAGAGAGAATGTGGGTTCTCTGTGTTTTCTGAGTGTGCCTAGGGCTGAATCTTACTCTATGTATGTTGAATAGCTATTCTTCCACACATAAATCACTGTTCTGTCATATTCGCCTGCTGTAAGATGTTCAATGCATATCATCATTTACATTAAATGTGTTATATATTGCTTTATGAATTATGTTACCTGCCATATAAGATTATGTTATGAATTGGCAGTTAGAATATTAGAACAGTGGAACTTTTTACAGCTTTTTTACAGCTTATGGTTGTGATCCAAGAGGTAATTCATGCCTTTTTAAAATAGTCTTCAATGGTCAAAAGGGAAGCAGGCACAAGATTGAAACATTTTTGCTATGGATCCAGAATTTAAGCAGAATCCTAGGTAGTAAGAAAAAAAATAAATAAATAATCTGTTTGTTTGCTTAAATCTGTAGCCTGTTCCTATCTGCAATGGTTCTATTGTTCCAAGTCCTCTTTTACTAAATCTGTAATTCCTAGTCCATCTGAAGAGGCTGGAAGTGAACAAAGGTGATTTCCCCACATGTGAGGAAGGAAGACTTCTTTCCTGAAGGGGTAAAAATAGGTTGAGTTGAACTTGGGGGGGGCGGGGGTAGGGCTATTTAGGGGTAAATGTAGTTTTAGGAGAGGAGCTTCAAACAGCAGCAGATCAGTCATTATTTTTCTCCTCTCCTACTTCCCTTATTCATATAACTGAAAGGTTTAGAATCACATTTAAGAAAGGATAAGCTTGATTCAGGAACACATCATAGCACTTTTTCTCAGGAGCCCTGTGTGTTAAAATAGAAAATATTTTAATGTTGTTTTTTTAATGGAAAAATGTAATATGTTAAAAAGTTGAAGAGTTTGGCATGTATTCTGAAATAGAGGAGTCTTACTCCTCATGGAACTGCCTATTTCATGCTATCTGTAGTCAGAAGAATGCAAAGACTAAATGTGAGGGAGGATTCACAGTGTGTAAAATGTCAGTTATCCAAATCAGGGACCACAGTTTTCATGCTTTGAACACTCAAGATCTGTTATGGTAATCTTTGTATTATGAAAGGATAAATAACACTCTTTACATTTGTTTCATAATTTCCCTGATCTGCACTAAGTATGTTTCAGTATGCATATGGTACCACAAATCTCATAAACTGGTATGTTCTGATGATATAGGCATGATTTGGCAATCCTTTGTGGGCTAGCAATTTTCAGTGTTTTCACCCAACAATTTCACCTGAAAGAAAGAAAGATTAATAGCACTGGAGACTAACCACAGTACATCAAAGCAGGATCCATGTCACATAACTATGCAAATTTACTTACCAACATTTCATGAGTCAATGTCTTGCCTGGAGCAGCAGATAACCTGAAAGCTCTTAACACCATTTTCAGGAATGTCATGCCCCTCCCTACAGTATGGCTGGGGACAGTACTGTACGTAACTAACTTAACTCAAAACATTGCAGGAATTAATATTTTTTTTTCTGCCAAAAGAACCCGTGTTACTCATGAGAAAAAAGGTTAAATATTAGTATTGCTGAAAGTTAACCTGTCCATACATCTTTACTACTTGGTAACGATGTTCAACTAGGAATGCCCCATCATTCCTTATTCAGTTTGTATGCCTTCTGTTTTTATGCCTTCTGACTGCATTAGCTCTCTGTAGATAGTAGGACTTTTTAACAGTTCATCTTCTCTTAGCATTACTGAAGTTAATTGTATGTATCAAAACAAACCAAAATTTGTTATTCATTCCACAACTCAACAGCACTCACCTCCACTCCTCCTGACTGCAACGTGTTGGTATTCCCAGTGCGCAGATCTGTGATGCCATCTAAACTCTAGTTTAAATAGTATATACATACCCTGTATTTGCCAGGCATCAAATTAGACAATATGGAAAGGTCCTGCAGTGCAGAAAATGATACAAGATATAAGATATGTTAACAGCCTGAACTATTTAATTCTTCCTAAATGTCTTCTCTACTAAGCAATGCCTTCAAGTTTTTAATAACAAACATAGGATAATAACTGCAGTTGCAATTCAAATGCACTTGATTGGAGCCATAATAGGATTTCTTCTTATGTTTGTTTTGCTTCCCTGTGGCTTGTTGTACAAAATGACAATCAAACATGTAATTAGTTATGATGAGTGTAGTAGTTGGGAGGGTATTGTCCTTTACTCCATTTTCTGAAAGTTGGTGTCTTATTTTTTTTTCTGTAGTAATAAATGTAATGTACTCTAGAGAGCAGCCCTCTGGATTTCTTCTTTTTTTTCACCCCATTTTTTATTTTGTTCTCCTTCTTAGGTTAAAATACTTTTGCTTTTTGAAATTATGCCATTGTGCAGCTGATCAGCATAGGGCAGGTACACCTGAGCTTGTGAAGAAGGTGGAGACAAAACTTGGCAATCCAGTCACGTTACTTAGGAAAGTAGACCCTTCCCTTTCTGTAAAACATCTAGAAAAGATTTAATGTAGTGAACATATAGCAGAGACTCACAAAAGGAGTGAAAATAACATGAGAAAACTCCATCTGAAGTTTTTTAGCACTGTAGCTCTTGTAAAGGTAGAATTGATCAGTCCTTAAACCAGATCATGTTTTAATGTTAGAAGTCAAATCCAGTCTTGTTTTAAGGCTGTAGGCTTAAGAATTATTATTCATGTTTCACTAAATTAGAAAAAGGCCTCATTTCTAGTACATTCCAGTGCATTTTGTAAACCTGGCAGATGAATAAATAAATTACAGATCTTTCCCCAATAAACCATCTTCTCCATTCACTACAGAATTGTGTAGCATTGTGTTTTACTTCTTAATGCATCACAGAAGGGTGATTGTTTTTTTTGGCACTCTTTCCAAGCCAAGGTATAGTCTAAATGAGCAATCAACAGATTGATAGCTGCAGCCTCTGGAGCGATGACTTGGCTAGTGGGAAATATGTCTGATCAATGAGGAACTCTGGGAGGTGCAAGTAGAGGTTTTGGGTCATTATGGTAATAGTGAAACTGCCCAGAAAGTGTGACAAATAAACCATGAATACTGAAATATACCACAGCATAGCTGCACCTTTATTGAGACTATCTCAGTGTGTATCTGCACATCATTGACAGAACTATAAAGATGCTGATTTTGCAGACATTTCTTCCCCTGCTTGATAAGTTAATATATATTGTTTAACATGATAATGTAGCAAGCTGTTGTTTTGTGGTTTGAAAGCCAGCTGCATTTGATTGATGCCAGGAATGGAAGTATTTATAAAATGACACTGAATCAGAAGTAGTCAGTTTATGGGTCTGGGGAAATGAATCTTTTATGAAGAATAAAACTTTATGATGAAGGAGTAACACTGAGGAAGTTTGCATCTTGAATTAAACTCTTTTGGACTGGATGTATGCTGCAGAGACTTTTAAAATAAAAATGTGTGTCACTGTATTTTTAGGAAAGATGGCTATAAGCATTGCATTTTGTGGTGTTGGTCCAATCCCAACACATGATCATGTATGTTCCCTCTGTGAACACCTCAACTAGGATAGGAAAATTCTTCCCTGGAAATATAGCTACCAAACAGTTCTTGGGGTATATTTTAGCTGCTGGTTTAAAGCTGTTGTAATTTTCAAGGCATCAACCACAAATACTAACCCATTCCAGCTTTTTACATATGTGGAGGTTTTTGTTTGTTTTGTTTTATTGGAATGGAATACAGAGTTGTCAGTGCCGTACTTTGACATGAGAGGATAGGACTGAACTCCGGTCAGTTTGCAAACCTGCTTGTGAACACAAAAGTGTAAAGGATATGTTTCTGAGGACAAGCATTTTCAGCACAGCTGCAGAGGCCTAGCACTAGTCTTCAGCTCAGTGCCAGGGCTTCTTTTTTTAATTCTCTGGTTGTTGTAGCAATGTGAGTTTATGGGTAATGTTTAAAGAGGTATAGTTTTCCATATCATGAACAGAAAACAGGTACGACCTTACTCATATTCCACTAATGCGTAACATCTAAAGACATCCTCAATTTTTCTGTGCACTTTTACATCTGTTATATGAACTTATGAGAACAAAGTAACTTTTGCTTAAATGTAAATGCCACTTTGATGGTAGCTAGAAACCAATTTCTCCAAACCTTTGACAGAAGCAACACAGAAACAAATGGTTCTAATTCTCTACAGCTTTTCTCCTGGAGCTAGCATCTCTATGCAAAGTGAATGTAAAATTCTGCTCTTTTGAGTTACTGGAATTTCTTATCTATATGCAACAGAGGAATGATTACACAGAACAAGATAATGTCCAGTGACTTGAAAGGTTGAAGAACTGCAGCTGGCAAATCAGAATCAGATTCATATTCAGCAATTGTATTAAGCCAGTTTTATGCCAGAGTTACAAGAGATTTGTGGGTTTAAATGAGATCTTAAAATCTGCAAGTGCCTTCCACATGCTTGTCACCAGAAATATTTCAGTAGAACTGTCTAGAACGACTGGATTGCTGGATTTCTACTTGAGTATATATTTTAATCAGTTTCTAAATCTCTGCTGAGTATCAACTCTTCTGATAGATTAATAATAGTAGCAACTGTAAATGCATTTAAGTATAGTCTAATGTGCTTTGGCATGGCATCTTCTTTAATTGTGTTTTTCAGAAAAGAGTTGCATACCAAAACCCACTGAATTTCACATTCAGTTGGGCACTATTTAAGATCTCTTGGTGATATGCCTGAATTCTTACTTATCTCACTGAACTCTTGTGACTTAGGAAATACTAATGAAACACATTATCTTCTATGACTGTAAAAAAATATATACTTGACATATGATAAATAGCTAGAAAAGAGCCCTTGTGGAATGGGTGAATCTTCACTCTTTAAAACAGAAAGATTTTTCTCCTTCTGAAGAAGTCTCAAATAAAGTAGGTGAAAATATCAGGGCTAGGATCGTCTTGTAATATTGGAAAACATGGCATGGTATCCAGAGGTAAGCTCCTCTCTGAGCTGTCTGACCTTTAATCACTAGTGAATAAAACCAACACGCTCTCAGATCTCTGTTATTTTTCTCAAGGGGGAACTTTGCCTGAAGTAGTGATGAAGCAAAACCTTTGAGAGCTTATATTCAAGGTCACTACAACAAAGAAGCAAGACTTTGTGCTCTGGGAAATACAGCAAAAGTAAAGAAGAAACACATCTAAACAAGGCAGTTGTGTTTGTTTAACAGTGAACCAGGCAGGATTTGTTTTGTTTTGGTTTACTTTTGCCACAATACTTCATTTTTATTTGACTTTAAGTGTTCTATTCTTGAAGACATTCACAAAGAATATAAACTCCCTGGTTATCATTATATATGAATGAGATATATTTCTGCTCTGCAGACATTTCCAAAGTAAAAATCTTCTGCCATGTCTGTACCAGAAGGTTTTAATTACTCGTGGTTCTCTCGCCACAAAACGTTACTAGCACCACCGCAAACACAAGGGCAGATCAGGTGAAGCTACTTAGTAGTCTTGGGGAGACGATTATGTATTGTATCCACCTGGTTCTCACAAGTGAAGGCAATCTTTCTTACTAATTGCATTCTGTTGTCTCTCCACCTGTCCCATTAGGAACGACTGTGATGCGTATGACAGCATTTGACGCTGACGACTCTAGCACAGACAATGCTCTTCTGCGATACAACATCCTCAAACAGACCCCTACTAAACCCTCGCCTAACATGTTCTACATTGATCCGGAAAAGGGAGATATTGTTACAGTCGTGTCACCTGTGCTCTTGGATCGTGAGGTAATTCAAGATTTTTCTTATTGCTAGTCTAACATTTCAGTGTTTGTGCCTGTGATCTTCCTTTGATATGTGAAAAAAGGTTTAGAGTCTTGCAGAAGTGGGGACTCAGATGCTCAACTTTGAGGAGTCTTGTAAGAGTTTTGTTTATTTATTTTTGGGTGCAAGAAGCTATATGTTGTGATCTACTAAGGGGACAGACAGATAATCACCATGTGATTTTAAGATGAATTACCATAGTGCCAAAATCTGTATTTATTGCAGACCATTAGTATCATGGAAGCATAAATTGATAGCAAAGAAAGCTTACGTATGGTCATTTTGTGTACAGAAAATAGTAAAGCAGAGAAAATCTTTTAAGATAGAGCTTTAGTTATCAGAATATATGAGATCTGGGCACAAATTCAATGATGACCTAAAGAGTCTCTCTGTAAATCACCATTTCCTTTGATTAGGTAGTGCTGTGTGCTCTTAGGTTCTGGAAGACCAAGTTGTTTTCTTGGCTGTTTCAATTATGTGTTGATTTACTGAACTTGACTTATAAATTGATTAGATTCAGGACTGTCTAAAGTTCTCAACATTCAGCATGTTATTTCTCATTTTAACCAGGTGAAAATGAGCCCCAGACCACTTTGTGTTTTAGGCAAGTAGCTTTAATGCAGGCTTTTCCAACAGCAGATATTTAGTAGGTAAACCAAACACATATTCCAGACACATACTACAGTAAAGCTATGGTCTGAGACTGTAGATTTACCTTTCAAGTTTAGAGAGATTCTAGTTCTTTCCTGCTTGTGTGTGGCTGGCTGTAGCATCAGGTCCAAGATTTATATAATCACTGTCTTTTTAGCTAAAGTTTCCCTTCTAAAATAATTGTTTCAGTTCAAAGGCTTTATAATTTTTTTCTGAAGTCAGTTTAGCTATTTTTATTCCTAACAAGTAACCATTCCCCAGATTAAACTAATTTACTCAAAATTAGAAAATCAATGGAAGGGAATGAACATGCCTGCTTTTCCTGGTATCTTCCAAAGGTCACTGGTGATTCATGAAATAATGATGCTGTCTCCATACAAGAAGTCTGTCCTCAGTTGAACGGGTGTTATGGCCCGGTAGTATATCCTGAAAACAATACCTGAATTCCTCATGGTATTTAATAATAGTCAATTCAATACCTTTCTTTTGAAGGTGATATGGCAAGCTGCAGACTTGTTGAAACTGGAAAGTCATTTTTGTTGCTGCTGCAAATGCTGTGTATTTTATGAGCCAAAATGCAGGGCTGTGTAAAATACTAGCAGTAAAAGCAGTCAAAGTCCAGTTTAATATTGTCTAGTCAGGTAAAAAAAAAAATGGGGAAAAGGATTGTTTTCTATTTCCATTTGGAAAAATTGGTCCTGGTGACTGATTATTCATGAATGCCAATTCAAACCAGAAACTCCTCCTAGATTTGTCTTAAACTTTAAACTGGATATGCCTGTGATTTTTCTATCTTTTGGTGACTCTATTTGGTTTTTTATTTGGATCTTTGAACCTTTATTTGAATCTTGAAAGTGAGTAAAAGTGGATTATTCTTAGATGTTCCTTGTAGGTGTACTGTTAAAAGCTATATTAGCCTTAGACATGAGTTAAGAAACTGAATTAAAAAAAAAAAAATATATCTCTGATGGACACAAAGAACTCTATTTCTCATTAATCCTGTGTATGCATACCTGAGGTGGATATGAACTCTCTTAAAGCATGTTAAAATAGTGATTAAAAGTACTTATATTTTCCATTCCGCACTGCTTGTATCTTGATGATTTTAGGAAACTTTCCATTTCACCTAGGACAAATTATCAGCACATAAGTTGTTTGGAGGTTTGGTTTGTTTGTTTTAATTTTCAGGATCATTTACTTCGTGTTTGTGCATCAGATGGAACTGGGGAACTGTGCCCAGGAGACTGGGGCATTGCCCAGTGTGAGATGCTGAGATGTGGAGACACAAACATCTGGCTGGTTTTGCACTTACAGTATAGTCCATGTTATTTTTCCATGCTTCAACATTTGCAGAGAAGTTCCTATGGTATAGACTCAGAAATTCTTGTTTCAGTGTAAAGAATCAAAATACAGATATTTTTCCTAAAGTAAAATATGCTTTGGCCATCTAGAAAGCTCAGATTCTGTATCCAATTGAATGTACGTGGGAGTTTAGTGGGTATAAGTAAATACCCGAGTTAATAATTTTAAAGAGATGAAAATCAAATAATTTTGTTTTTCCTGGTATTTCCTCAGAAGTGAAAGTACACTCTAAGTAGGCAATCTTCCTTTATTTTACATTTTGTTGTATTTTTAAGAAGGGAAAATATTTTTCCTGGTGAATCTCAACTGTGCATATTTGTTGTTTTAGCTACACAGGATCAGTTCAAAATGAAGACAAATTTATTAAATTCCTATTAGCCCTCAAAATCTCTTTTCCTGAGATGCTTTTCCTGAGTCTCTTGCTAAATTGAGAGTATGGAGATGGGAATGTTCCCTGGCATGTTAAGTGACCTCTCCTTCAAAGGCTATTCCAAAGCTCTTCTGTGCCTAAGGCAGCATCAGGAGTTTGTAACTGAAAGGCACCACTCTGTCTTTAGGGTTGTTTTGTTTCTTGCACTCTGAAGTGGTTTGGGGTCTTTTCTTTGAGTTGCCTGTCCATTTCCAGATCCCCAGTTACTGCTTTGGTAGTAATTGAGTGGGTGTTAGGTTTAGCATGGATGGGTGAAGGTGTGTTTTGGAGCTATTGCCATAGTGTAGTATCATCTACAAAAACATCACTGTCTCCATTACACATAAAATGTGTACGTGGGAATCCTGCAGATTACATTAAGCAAACTGCTGAGTGCTTTTGATTTCTAGACTGACATCTGCAGAGGGAGTCCCAGTGCTGCTTCATGCCTCCAAAGAAAGACTTACCACCATGCAGGACGTTTATTTATATACCAGAATATTTTTATTTATAATTTTTTTTTAGATTCAAAATTGTTTCCAAAAGTGCATGATCCTCAGGGTTTCCAGCAGACCACAGATAATTTATCAAAGAACATCCATTTTCATTTTCAGAAGGCAGGTAAGGACATATTTTTGAAGATTAATGTGTTTCTTTTCCTAGGGGGAGTTAGACATCCTTGAATGTGTCAGCAATAAAGATTGAAGAGTGTTAAGGGGCAAACTATACCTCCAGATATCCATTGGAGAATACATTTTGATTCATAAATTCAGAGAGAAGGATGCCCTTCATCAAAGTGTATGGTTTAAATGACCCCCCCAAAAAAAGAGAGAACAGGAAAACAAAAACAAGAGAAAGAAGAAGGTGGGGGGAGGAAATAAATAATAATAGGAGGGGTGAATAATGAAAGAGGGGAACAAAAAAACAACCAACACACACCACCAAAAAACTTTGAGGAAATGTCCTGAATTTTGTATTTCAGGGATGGAGAGTCCACTTCAAAGTGACACTTCCCCACAGTATAAGTAAAAAAATGTTCTTTATGCATACTGGAGAAAACACTTGTGCTCTTGTAGACTCAACTCTTAAATTTCCTTTATGGATCAGTAATCAGTTTTTCTGCTGGCAGTCAGTGCTGTTTCACCAGTGTTACAGACCCCTCTGCTTTGCAGGAAAGTAGCTATATGATTTGTATAACTTTTATATGACCAAAGTGCTTTAAGAAAGCTGCCACCACAGATGCTGAGTGAAATATTTACTTCTCACAGCTTGAGGAGTAATATGCTTTTACTTTTGCTAGGAACTGCTGTGCTTAATTTGAATTAAGGTTAACAAAAAGTTTGACATGCGTTCTACATGCTGGACTATATGCTGCCACATGTTTTTAAGCACATCAAGAAAACTGATTAAATCATTCTGTGATTCTGCTAAACCCTTGGCTAGCTTCAGTTAAATGAAATGTATGCTCTCCAGTGAGACTGTTGTTCAGGGTGTCTGTGCAAGGCACGCCACCGTTTCAATAAGTGAGTGCTATATTTTAGACCAGTCTTGGTGCATCAGTCTACCATTATTTGAATTGTATATGGATCTCTTTATTACTTGGAAACATAGTGATGCAAGCCTTATGCCATAAAAGATGAGAAACCTGCAGTTTCATTAGCCCACCCTGCCTGTGTTTATGTGGACCACTTGTAATAACATAATAGCTGTCTAAGCCTTCAACTTAATCAGATAACTCTAAGCTTTAAACAACAACTGCAAGAAAAAGCAGTCTTTAACAACTAGTAAATGTCCATTCCTGTTCACATAGTCATGCATGACAGTATAGTAGCTAGCAATTTTTCAAGTCAACAGCAGCCTGCCAATACATGTTCTCTGCTCTCATGAAGGAACGAATGCTGCATAAATGTTCTTTACAGTGCACAACCAGTTCTGCTGTGATAAGTAAATCACAGCCTTCTTGTTGATAGGGCTTAAGTTCTCTGAAGGGTTAGCAGGAGGAAATAGAAAAAGCTTGTCCACTTCTGCATATGGGACACTACCCTCTTTATCAATATTTTCCATTTTGGAGATATGTGTCTTAAGCAGTCAATATACTTATTACTTACTCGATCTAAATGCAAATGCTGAACCAACAGTGCACTCTCAATTTTAATGAAAAGATATTAATCTTTTCAGCAAATGTATTCCACATTTGATCCTCATATTAACCTCTAAAATATTCATATTTACAGTGATTGTGGGAAAACATATACCTTGAAGCGTATCAGCTCTGAGTTGGAGTAATTGTACCATTTTGTCATGTCTTCTCTGACAGAATTCCCACTTGCACACCTATAACGTTGTTTGCAATATTGTAAATTCCATTGCTGCACCTCAATTTCTATGGTTTGGGTTTTTTTAGTGGCAGATATGGTAATAACTCAAGTTTCTTTTCTGCTTGTAATGCAAGATAAACAAGGTGTTTGTCTTTTCCCCTTGATTAATGCATTTCTTGTACTGTGGTTTCTGATGCCTGCAAACATGAGCAGTGAGTCAGAGAAGCAGCAGTAGGTCTTAGATCGCTTCCAAGAGGTTATTCCATAGTCCACTATATCTCAAATATTAGAAAAGTAGAAGGGAAGGAAAAGAAAGCTACCAGTTATAATGCCTAGCCTATGAACAAATGGACAGAGAGATGGAAAATGTTTGTGAAATATATATTCATATTTAAAGTTATGTTTATGATGAACTTTCCAGCACTTGGATTCAAAAAATCATGTTTTACTAGATGTGCCAGTAGTTCTTAGTTTCACTTATGTTTTTAATGAGAAAGCTCATTAACCCATTCCTAAATCTTGTAAGAGACTGTGCAAAAGAGGTGAGTAAAAGTAAAAATGATATGTCAAAATATGAATTTGGGCTAGGAATAGTGAAGGCTCCCCCTGCCAGAACATTAGAAAAAAAAGAAAAGTTCTTTTCAAACAAAAAAGTCTGATCTGCATAAAGCTGTAGTGGCAGATTTTGTGCAAATCTTTCATTACATTGTTATTATCTGTTTCCACTTTCACTTAACTCAATATAGGTTTTGTTTGAGAGGGAAAAGACAGAAAATTATCTGACAGTAAGTGGGGACTAGATTATCTTTTCTACAAAGGTACATGAGGGATGAACACAACATGTTAGGAACCTGTAGTGAAAATTATTTAAAATATGGTAGTTTGTAAATTTTGTCTTAATACCAGAAATTAAAAAAAAAAAAAAAAAAAAAAAAAGTACCAAGTTCTGCCAAATTGTACTTATCCATTACACTGCAGTATCTAATTGCCCTGCCATGAACTAAAATGTGTGGGGAGGTTAGCTTTAACTTTCACTGAAATAGTTTCTTTTGACTTCTGTGAAGCAGTAGGTAACACCTCTCTATTTAGCTGTGTCAACATCCCATAGCCCTCAGCCTGCATGACTGAATGATCCAAAACACTGTTCAAAGCTTCAAAAAACCAGACATCTCTTGGACTACATGAATAACATGAGTTTTAATTTTTCTGTTTACATACTCAGCAAGTCAAGAGGCTGAGGGAGTTGGGGTTGCTTAGCCTGGAGAGGAGGAGACTTGGGAGTGACCTTATTGCTCTCTACAACTACCTGAAGGGAGGTTGTAGACAGGCAGAGGTTGGTCTCTTCTCCCAGGCAGCCAGCACCAGAACAAGAGGACACAGTCTCAGGCTGTGCCAGGGGAGGTTTAGGCTGGATGTTAGGAAGAAGTTCTATACAGAGAGAGTGATTGCCCATTGGAATGGGCTGCCCAGGGAGGTGGTGGAGTCACCATCATTGGAGGTGTTCAGGAGGAGACTTGATGGGGTGCTTGGTGCCATGGTTTAGTTGATTAGGTGGGTTGGATTGGTTGATGGGTTGGATGCGATGATCTTGGAGGTCTCTTCCAACTTGGTCTGGTCTGGTCTATTCTATTCTAATTAAAAGTAATCTGAGATGACAATGTGATTAATGTTCTGATATTTGGCTAAGATATATTTTTTTAGTTCTTGGAACAGATAAACACAGGTAAATAGGCAGAAATATCCTGAAGAAACATCTGTTTGAAAAAAAGCCTTTAGATGTAGAAATTGTTGAATTCAACACACATAAATATCACATAACAGAATATACAGTCATAGGAATCAAATTTTCCTCTGCTTCTCTTTTGGCTTAGACAATCCACTGGCATTTCACTTGTAATTCACTCATTTAAATTTTTGCCTATTTGTTTTTAATTTTTTTTATATTAAACAAAGTGTGAAAATTGAAACTTTAATTAACATATAGCTGGAACATCCCAAAAAGACCAGTGACAGCCTTTGAATCTGCTTTAAGCTGCAAACATTGGATGTGACATCCATATGGTGTGTGTATATAAATATTTCACAAGCTCAAAATCTAAAGCATAGATGCTGTCATTGAGTCATGTGGGTAAGTTGACTTCTTCAAAACTATCTATGAATAGAATAGAATAGAATAGACCAGGTTGGAAGAGACCTTCAAGATCATCGTGTCCAACCTATTGATTAATCCAACCCACCTAATCAACTAAACCATGGCACCAAGCACCCCACCAAGTCTCCTCCTGAACACCTCCAGGGACAGTGACTCCACCACCTCCCTGGGCAGCACATTCCAATGGGCAATCACTCTCTCGGTGATGAACTTTCTCCTCACCTTGAGCCTAAACCTCCTCTGTTGCAGCCTGAGACTGTGTCTTCTTGTTCTGGTGCTGGCTGCCTGGGAGAAGAGATCAACCCCCTCCTGGCTACAACCTCCCTTCAGATAGTTGTAGAGAGCAATAAGGTCACCCCCGAGTCTCCTCTTCTCCAGGCTAAGCAACCCCAGCTCCCTCAGCCTCTCCTTGTAGGGCTTGTGTTCCAAACCCCTCACCAACTTTGTTGCTCTTCTCTGGACTCGTTCCAGCAAGTCAACATCCTTCCTAAACTGAGGGGCCCAGACCTGGACACAGTACAAATCACTCCTAAGAGAAGATATTTCCCACTTGGAGAAGTGATTTCTAAGCACTTTCAGTTTGTGCCATATTATACTACCATCTTTAAATAGATACCTTAATCTAAAATATTAATTTTGTCTTCTGAGTTGATGGTACCATGGAGCAGTGTTTATGAATATGTACTTTTTGATTTTGATATGAAACATATGATGACTGAAGACTCTGTTTGCTGACACTGGTCATTTAATCATTTCTAGAATACAGGACCACAACTTGCACTGGATCTGATGTTATTTTCAATGCAAAAAAGGAAAAAGGATATCCTTGCCACATTATTTTTTCTTTAAAGTAGTTACACTAGGATGCTGTCTTGCATAAAGTTTGAAGGGACACGTAGACAAGCCAGGCAACATACAAGCTACATTTGAAATGCATGGTAGTGTTGGTAGGGGAGAAGAGGTAAAGCCTTGGAAATGGGGAATAATTCCATTGACAATCATGAAAATCTTTCAGCCTTAAGGGACTGTAATAGGAAAGGGGCCTTACAATCTGGCCTTTGCTTCTCCAGTGAAAAGAGGGGAAGTAAATTTTATCTCAAATGTATTTCAACTTAATAAACATCTGTCATGTGTATTTAAAACTGCCGTTTCAGGATTGTAATTATATCATCTGAAAGTAAGTCATCCTCAAAAGAAAATTGAAGTGACAGGCTGAAGAAAATGAAACATGACATTCCTCACTCTGCTTTCGTCCTAGAGCTAAAATTTAAATTAATCTTCTTCTTGTCAGAAAGTATTTTAATTGGAAATTATTTTTGATTGCAGTTTTCAGAGAGGAATGGGATTCTTCCTATTGTGTGTATACAGTTGTTCTTCAATGTCTCCATAATATTTTACTAAATTAATCACTTGCAGATATTTTCAATAGTTGACAGCTGCACTGGTGATTCTGAAGAAGTTTAAAAATGAGAAGGAAAAAAAGGAGATAAATGTAAAGCCTTTTTTTTTTTTAATGTTATTTTTGTGTTCCTCAATAGCTTTGCATATAGCCATGTGGTGTTTGTTGCTATAGTTACCTGCTTGTTGGGAAAATGAATATTTGATATTAGCAGTAACTAGACTGTAAAAATTAGATATGCTGCTTCAGTTCAATTTAGGTTTATCACAATTTCTTTACAGCTGAATTTGCTTTAAAATTGTTGAAGAAAAGAGTATGGCTCCATAACTTACGGGAGATACAAGCCTTTATAGCTCTGTAAGTTGATTCACACTCATTCCACACTCCTCAGATGAGCTAAATGTTCCTAATTAAATTTTCTTCCAATATACTTTCATTTTCAGCTTTCAGACCTCCTATAATAGGAGTTTCTCCTGTTAATATCTTAATCTAAGTATCACAGGGGACAGGAGCAGTGATGTCATGGCCAGCACAGAAGGTAACTTTGTGTTGAAACAGAGCGCCTCGCCCTAGAGGGGATCAAATATATGTGCTTGTTCTCATTCCTGCATTACTTCTGTTTTGGCAAAATACCTGATTCACCAGACAGTGAAGCACCAGTGGGTACAGGAATGCAGCCCTAAACAGTTATCCAGGCAACAGTTCTGTGGAAGCTGCACATTAGAGAAAAGAAAGGTCTGCACAGTAATAAAAATAATGCGTGGGTTTATTAGAAAAAATTACAAGATTAAATTCTGTGGTTGCTATTTTGACATTTACCTTAGCATTGGCACTTTATGCATGAGAATCTTTGGCAGGAAGAGTGACTTCAGGAAAAATGTTGCTCCGAGATATATTTTCATGCAATGTCATTTCAGCCATAAGAAACAATAGAAATTCTGTTGTCTATGTTATCTTTCATTATCCTTATTTCTCTTATCTTAGAAATTTCTGAATTGCCTCTGTATACTTTCATTACAGTATCCTTGATAAAATACAAAATTTAGAGAAAAGACAAATTGAAGGGAGATCACCATTTCCCTAGGGGATTTTTCCCCCCCCCCTTTTAAAAGAACCATGAGTGACAGATGGAAAGTGCTGAAAAGAGTGAGAGAATTTTTAAGGGAAATTGGTCAAACTATACCTCTAAATATCTGGAAGTCCAGAGACTTCCACTAATGTGATTCAATGTTGGAGAATACAAGAGAAGGACAGTAAAGTCTGTGCTGATGGTAATAAAGGTCTGATTTAGGCTTTCATGAAGTAATGAAAGTTGTCTCTATTGATTCTCACAGCAGACTTTGCAGCAGGTCCAAGGCAGCTGTGCAACTGAGCAAGGGAATTAGAGATAGCAGGGCTTTTCACTGAACTCTTGACTTCTTGCTATATCCTAATTATTACATTAAGGTATCGTGTTCCTGCCTTAAAGGAAAAAATAATCGCCAGATTCTGTGCACTGTCATTGCTCCACTGTTAAATGTAGCACTTTCAGATAACCATAGGTAAAAGCATTACTTTTAGTAATGTGGCTAAAGAGATCGTTTTAAGAAGTTCAGAGAAGCAAGTGGCGTAGTTCAGTTAGAAGATTCCAGCACTTCAAACCTGATTGTTTTGTCAAGCCTGTTTTACTGCGCTCAAGTCCAATCAGAAAGGGTTTGAAACTCCTACAAGTCCATTTGTTTTGGCTGTGCTTGCAGAAAGAGCTTGTGGTAAGGCAGGGTTCCTTTTACACCAGGGTAATATGAGTCCTGTCCTCACACACCCACACCCTCCCCACCCCCCTTACTTTTCTTATGCTTCAAGAGGAATGCATTCCTGTCCCCATCTTCCATGCTAGTTCTTTCCATACATCTGTCTAGTCCATGTGTCTGGCCTAGCAAGAGACATTTGCAGGGTTGCTGAGTTAAATCTATTCACAGAAATTCCTGTTGTCTTCCAGAACTGTCGCTGGGATTGGAACCATGTGATGGAGTAGGGGGACAAGAAGTAAAGCCTTTCTTTTTCAGCAGTGGTGAGCAATTCTGTAGCTCAGTTGCTTTGGGTAGTCCTCCCACCTAGGTCCACAACTTGCTGTCACTTATGCACATAATTCTATTGATCAAATTGTTCCTTCTTTCAAGCATGTGGAAGTCCTAGGATCTTATTTAGAAACCCAGTATAGAGACACCATTTAACAGTGCTGCACCAGAATTTCCAGCACCTCTCACCCAAACCCCCAGCAAACAAAAAAAATCTAAACAAAGAATCAAGAATTACTCTCCATTTCATGCAGCAGCAGAAGAGCAGATAAGGCTGGCAAAACTTGTCCCTCACTGGGTAGCAGCTGTAATGTATCTCAGATTATACCGGCAGTCTGAATTTGCTGTACATGTCTCTGGCTCTGTAAAGTGCATGGATTTCCTCCCCAGCAATAAATGACACAGCTGAAGGCACATTCCACCTTGTAAAAACATGTCCTCAGCACTTTGTCACCACCCATAATATGGGCCCTCTTCCCCAGAGAATAAGAGAAGGAATTTCTTACATAGCAGCCTTGAGCCTGCAGTGGATTTTCTATCTTGCCTAATTTGTTAAGGAGTGGATGAGTTTTTCCTAGGATCTGTCTTCAGGTAAGAGGCATTCTTTAAACTTCAGTTCTCTGGGTACACTGGAAGTAGGGAGGACTCAAAACTTACTGGCTAACAGGGATCCTTGAACTAGTAATTGTCAACTGTTGACTTACCTATAGATTTATAAATATGTAAAATCAAGATTTAAGGCTGTGCATATAAGCAAAATTTCTTTTCAGCTGTAAAGCTGATCTTGTCTCCTTCCAGGCAAAAGGAGCAGAATACAAATACCTGGGTTCAGATATTTTCATAGAAACTCCTGTCCTTTTAGGCACTTTCCACTAACATCAATCCATCAGCTTGTCATTCTTCCCTATAGTTTGTATATCATATTTAGTTTATCAGTCTCCATATGAGGCAAACCCGATTTGATTACATGATCTGACATGCCAATATTATTTTGGGGAGGCAAAAAGGTTTAATTATGTGATCTTAGTGACTTGGTAAGTTTCTCCTACTTGAAGAGATGGGATTTAAATTAAACTGAGGATATTCATTTCCTATAGCTAAAGCAAGACACGTTTTTCCTTTTTCATCCCTAAATGATAGAAAGAAGTATGTAATTTTTGTTTCATGAAGATGGAAGGCAGAAAACTGACATGATTTTTGGAATATAAATTAAGAATTTAGATGACATTTTGAAGAAATGGATAAGCAGGAGACGCCTTGTGCTTTAGTTGGAGCAAAGCCTGTATTTTCCAATCCTATGCAGGGAAGATAAATTATACAGTGTAATTCAGACTGTTACTGATAAGTGTAATGGATCAAACAGAATATTCTAGGTTTTAATAAATAGTGAGAAAGGTAGCTTTCTAAATACTTTCCTATTTTCTGTACAGCCCATCTTAGAAAATAATAGACAGTATCTTTAAAACAAATCATGCAGTACACTCTGAAATCATACTGGAATACTTTATAATTTTGAACATATTTTTCACTCAGTTATAAGTGTTGGAGGAAGCTGGGTATGTTTGTTGTAATTTTTTGCATATAAATATATTTCCTCTTCATATAAGGGCACAGTGGTAGCCACACAAAAATATGACAGCTGATTTCAGATGTGTAGGCAAAAAAAGAATATGTTGTAAATAGAAGGTAGAGGCTAAGAAATGAATAGCTGCTCTTGTAAGAATTCTAGGAAAAAGTAATGAGTGGAGAAGATGATGGGTAGTAAATGTAAGTTGTTCAGGAATTTGTGAAGGGATTCACAGTAGCTAATTTAGGCTTTTGGTCAAGGATGTACTCTCAATATACCAAGAGATGAAAGGGTGGTTTGGATCTTAGAGGTATTGCACAGTCCGTTACAAATGGCTGCTTCTCTGAAATGACACTTGGTGAGCCAGGTCGTGCTTTAGTTGGATAGAATGAGCCTTCTCCTTGCAGATATGAAGGGAAACTGGATGGTCTCATCAACCACTGAAAAAAAACAAAACAACAACAAATCACGGGGAAAAATTAGGGAGTAAGACTGCAGGACAAATTCTGTTTGCATGATCACTTCCTCTCTGAAATGCTGCTGTGTGGCTTTTTTTACTATTATGCAAACATCTGGAGAGGTACAATTACGGGTATTCAAAAATCTCAGTCACATGAACTCAGCTGAAAATAATTCAAGGATTTTCTTCTTCCTCTTGGCTTTTAGCTGAGAGTATCTGAAGCTCTGAAGAGCACAAAGATTTTATTTCTGTGATACGTGGATTATATTACCTAACAACAACCTATGTCAGAGCAGAAAGAATAACAACATCCCTACTAAATTAAAGACAATGCTTCATCTCCAAAGAGCCTCAACCAGTCACATAATTCATATCTTTGCTTTTTATATATGTGTAAAAGATTCATGAACACTTCTGCTACTGTCTGCATCCATCTGATTCTTAACATGAATTTAGAGGAGCACATCTCGTTGCTGTTGCTATTCCTCTTTTTTTATTTTTTCTTTTTTGGTCATTGTTGAATACTCTTCCAGAGTTGCTGGTCTGGGACCTAGCTGATGCAGAACCATCCATTTCAATTGTGCAGTATGTAACATGCTGATGTTGGTAGGTACTGACCAGGAAAAGCACAACTAAGATTTATCTCTTTGTTCAGTCCTTTCCTGTAGAAGGGAAACCCTCTAACAGCGTGTCTACACATCTACCTTTTCCTGGGTTACCCACCTCTGGAAACAACCTTTCATATGTATAATTGTCTTCCTGGGAGAACCAGAGACTCCTGTGCTGGTGGCATGCAAATTTATTCCTTTGCTAATACTTGTGTGTTTGGCAAGAGAATATTGTGGTAACTGGTACCTTGGAAATGTATGTCTTGAAATAACAACTGGATGGATGATGGCAGAATAAAAAAAGAAGATTGGTTTTGAGCTATTTATCTTAAAGCTAATTTCTCATCTACTTCCATTTATTTTCCTTTTTCTTCTAAAGTTCTAGCCTGACAAATAATAGCTTCTCAGTGTTTCTCACTTTCTGATGAATTTCTCAATGAACAACATGTATTTAAGAAGATTATATATTTTTAAAAAACCCTTCAACACTGTGGCAATGCCAGCGACGAGCAGCGTGAGCAATCTGGCAGTGGAGGCCTAGAGCCTGACATGATGGTAGGCCATGCTTAGCATAAGTGCAGAGCCAGCTAGCAGCGTAGCAAACCAGTACTGTGCCTGCAGCATGTAACTAAAGCAGGACACTGGTAGCTATAAACACAGAAAGTTATCTTGGGACAACAGGACATGCACCTGCATCAACAACCTTGTGTGTCATTAGTAGTTGGACCAATAATCTATAATAGTGCGATGTGTGGTCACTCATGGGGAACCAATGAAGCCATGCCAACGAGGCTCTCCGAGGTTCTCCAAGTTGTAGAAGTTCCCTTGCTATGCACTTTCCTTTCCTTTCCCATCTTCTTCTTTGCTTTAGTGTGCTGTACTCACTATGCTCGCACTATAGTCCTACAATATTGGAACAATAAAGGAACAATACTCGATCATATTGGTCAGCTGTATTGACTCCAATCTCCGTCATCGATACAACATCAAAAATATAAAGGAAGTAAAAGGATTTAGAGAGGTACTTCTGCAATAATAAAACATAGGTCAACTTCCCACTCTGGAATATATCAGAGCAAAACTATAGGAAAAACAGTCAGAACAAAAACAAGCATAGGGAAATTTGTAGAAGATAATGAAGCACAAAATGTTATCCTCCGAGTTAGAATTTTGGCTCGTTCACTTGTGTGTATTGTATTTATGAGTAATGGAGTGAAACTGGATAAAGAACATACCCAGAAACATTTTCTATTGAAGACAAAACTATCAAATCACCTTCTAAATAAATGTGCATTGGTATTCTTTGAAGTAGAACAGAAAAAGAACCAATAACTTCCACGTGTGTGCTTAATAAAAAAAAATAAAAAATAAAGGCTTTCACAATGTCCTACTCAGAAAAAATAATTTTCAGTGTTCAGAATCTTTCATTTCCTACTCATAGGAAAGATGTGTTTTGAAGTAAATGGACAATTCTTAGAGTGAGGGATTAAAAGTACCCAGTTTTGAATCTTTACACATAACTGTTTAAGGTTTCAAAAATGCAGAGCAAGTAATTAAAACCAGAATGCATAGTTTAAAGGAACTGTGAAAATAAATTCTTTAAGTAATGTTCACCTGTAAATAAATAAGTAGATATCAATGGTCCTCAGATGTGTGGGGAACATAGATGGATGTAATGGAAGAATAACAGGTGAAAAGCTTCGGTGCTATTCCTGGAGAAATTCTGATGACTTGTGTGAAGACCCATTCATTCTGAATATCCAGATGTTCGTACAATAAGGTGCTATTTAAAGTCAGCACAAACTTCCCTCTGTGTCTCTAGATAGCATCAGACTTGTTAAGTCTTTTAAAAGATATAAATTGAGTACTTCAGAAAAAAATGCAATCAACACACAAGTGTGGCAAAAGAATAGAAATGAGAAAGGGTTTAAAATGCTATTTTATCCACATTGTTTTAGATTTCGTGAGTCATCCAAGCTTCTTCTCCACTGTAGAGAATTGCTTCAGAAATTGCTCCAGGCAGTTAGCTCAGAAATCAGATTTGTTCAGTCTTACATTGCTTGTTCACATCTGCTCACTCTAAATGGACGCTAACAAACGCTTTGGTTTCAGTCCTAGACATTGAACTTCATTGAGGTGCAAGGTTTTCTGAAATCTAAAGATAATTTTTGTTATAAATATTTCTGAAGCTTGTATTAAGGAATTCTTCTCACACCTCCTTTTGTTACCAACAAACCAGGTCCATTATAATGGTGAAAAAAAGGCGATGGTGATATTTCTAGAAAGGCTAGTGAAATCAGTATTTGCCTGAGTCACATAAAGAAAACCAGCAGATAAATGATATTTGAAGATTCTAAAAACGTATGGGAGGTAAGGAGGGATTAAGTAGAAACAGAAATCTTTTGGCAAGTGCTTTGCTGCATGCTGACCCCATTCATTGGTGGAGAGAATACTGCTGAATGTTGAGAGTGATTTCTAGATACTTACAGAGGTTCTAGTTCCAAGGAACTGTACAAAGACTTGCATTGACATTCAGTTTAACTTCAAGAGAACATAGCCCTGGTGGAAGACTCTGATGGTTTACTGGAGGAAAAAAACAAACAAAAACCCCCAAAGTTGTTCATGTTTTGTGTTAATGTTGTAGTTTTCTTTATTTAATATTATTGAATATTCCTTTGGTTATTGTTGTTATAAGAGTGGACTGGTAGCTTGATTCGCTACAGCAAGCATGTTCAAGCCTGACAGTGAGGTAAAGACACATTTCTCCAGAAGCTACACAAAATTTCTGGCCAAAGATTTCCCACCCTAGCAAAGATGAAGTTAACCCAATCAAAGTGAAGCTTGATGGATATGGTGAACATATACCTCATGTGGGTGAGATCATGTGGCAATAAGAGGAAGAATTTTAGAGACTGGAGGCAAAATTTCCAATCCAAATGGGTACAATGAAATGTTTTCCTCCATATTTAATCAAATAAATGGGGTCAGAGATTCAAGGCACTGACTTTGCCAAGTGGTAGGATTGCTTGGCATCTTTGAAATTAAATTGCTTTCCACACAGTTGGTCAAAGAAAGATGCAAGAAGCAAATTTTAGCCAACCTGGATGTCAGACTCAATTGCACCGGCTTAATCTCAGTTATCTCATGAAAAGGAAATTGCAACAGAGTGATCTTATCAATATTCCAGGTAGCAACAGAGGGGAAGTCATATTTTAAAATATAATTTACATGGAAATGTTCCTCAAAGACAAGCGTTACAAATACAAAGGATATGAAGGATATCAAATGAGCTAGTAGGAAGAAGACAGAAATACATTTTGTTACATCCCCTTTAATCAAGGAAAAAAATCCATTTTCAGCTAATCAGCTATTGATATGCAGAATGATAGGTTCTCACAAGTTCAAATTGATGTTTCATCTGAAGATGCCCCACTCCCCAACCTGTCATTCACTTGAACTGTTCCTTCTACACACATCTGAGTAGATAAGGAAATAATAGAAAAGATCTGGAAAATATTTACCTAGAAAAAAAAATGTGCTGAACCTTAGATCACAGGTTTAGAGACAACTTTCATCAATGAAATGTGTTTCTTTCGCTGCCAGCTGAAGTATTTTGAACCTTTGCCTTATCAACAAAATGGAAATTTGTTAAACAGCTCATAGTTTTAAATCAAATGGATCTAGGCCACCATAACTCAGAACCTTCTTTTTTGTTACTGTTTCTTTGTATATGATTTCATATAAAGGCTTGGGCCTAGCAATCATGTGTGCTTAGGCAGTAGTTATATCAGAATGTTACTTGAAAAGTAACTAATATGTAAAACACATCACAGTGGCTTCATATAAAATCAGAAAATGTATTTAGGGCAACTAACCCTTAAGCCAGTTACAGTGAAATCTCAACTCCACCTGTGTATAAATGACTACATAGGGCTGTACAAACTCTGACTCAAGATGATGGTAGTTATGTAAACAAATGCATAAGATTAGTGTTATTGCTCTAGAAAACACGCATGCATGCACCTCAAATTTTAGCCATATTCCAGATTTGTGAAACAAGGCTGAAATGTGAAATGTGTAAATATTGGTCATAGTAGTCTGAATAATTCTTACACTGAACAAAAAATTTTCTATTAAGAGGACTTGTAGTTTTCCAGGACATTAGTGGAGAGAATACTAGTGTGTTGTTATCCTTATGTAGGTAATACAGGAGAATAGTTTAATAAGAAAAAAAGAGCTTTAACTTTTGCAGAAGGTCAAGCTTTAGTCATGCCTCGTTACTGATGGTGGCAGAGCCTGTTCTTACACCCCTGACCTAGGTAGGAAGAAAAAACCTCAACAGAAAAACAAACAAAAAAAAACCTCAAAATGCTTTTAGTGAGGAAACTTTGGCCCATTTATACTAAATAATTAAAATAAGTTACAAAAAATATACATCTTTCCTTTCTAGTGAGGATAAGGCATAGGTTACAAGAATCCAGAGGAATAAAGATGATTTGCCTTATTTTTATAGCAGTCTTGTAATCACTTGGTCCCTTTGCTGACTCAGAGCCTCTGGTGCAGGTAGCATGATGTGCACAAGTGCAGGAAATAGGATTTCCATGAGTGTGGTTGCTGAGCTTAATGGGTCTTGGGCAGAGGAAAGCAGAAGCAGGTATTAGGTGTTTGTCCATGGCTCTTAGCATTAACAACCAGAGTATGTGTAGGCAGATTCACACATATAATGACTTTCTCATAACCAGGGTTCTGCTGATTCATACATGCTACTGTACTTATGTGCAGATTGCTCTATCTTCCATTTCAGAAAGAAGTATTCTGTCTCAGAGAAACTGATGCTTTTCTTATTTTCTTCTGTTAATTTGGGTTTCAGAAATGCTCATTCTGTGAACTGAAGTGTTGGAAGACAGAACCCTTCTCATGAAAATATTCACCCACTATTTTTAATCCCTTCCTTTTGCTATTGGAGATTGCATGTCGTATTTATAGTACTTTCTAGGGGGAAAAAAACAAAACAAAGCAAAGGCAAATTGAGAAGAAATGCTTTACAAGCTTGTAAATTCTCATGAGGCTTTTCATACAAACCTTCTCCTTCTTCAAGAATGTTAGATGGGTTTGCTTATGAAGGGATTTAACTGCATTGAAAGAGAGAATTCTAGATCTGTCCCAGATACTTCTTACCTTCTGAAAACTTTTCTACCTGACCTGATTTTAACTGGGCCATTTGATTTCTTGTTAAGTTTGGTCTGTACAACAAACAAAACACAGGAGACAAAATCATTTTTAGATGTCATTTTAAGCATGAGAAGTTTAGTTAAAGCGTGAAGCATCATTAATTTTATCAGGCCATATAAACAGAAGGAAAAATAAGTCTAAATAATAGAAAGGTCAAAATCATGGGTATCTATAGTTATTAGCAGAGCTTCATGAGGCATTAAGAATTGATATTCCCTGGTGTCTCCTAAACCTATTTTTATAATTGACAAATAAATCTAATAGCTTGCCTTAGAGTCATGATTTTTTTTTTTTTCCTTTTCTTTTTTTCCCTAGAACGGAGCACTGTAGATGTTGAAAATTATATTGTGTCCTCAGAAATTGAAATATTATAACTGAAAGAAATACCTGGGCTTCTCTTTGAAATTCCATCCATCTTGGACCTTTAATGTATTAAAAAGGCATTTGTAAAGTTAACATCACGCTGTTGTAGCTGTATTAGGCTCTACAGTGCTAACATATTGTTGTGGAGCCCATTTTAGGCAGAGATTGTAGATGATTGTGTAAGAATGTTTCCCTTTTTTGGCACAGAAATATACTGAGGATTTTTGTAGATGCCCAATGATCAGTCATGTGCTTAAGGACTGCAAAATGATTGTCCTTCGTTAAGAATTGTTTGGGAAGTAATCGTTTTGAAGCTGAGTGTGGCAGCACAGTTGGATGCCCATGGCTGCATATGCATGGCTGTTGCTAACTTACTCCATCTAGGGGATACTTTACATAGTTCATATTTTAACATATGCTTGAAGCCTTTTAAGTCTTCTAACACCATTTAAATTGAATTTGCTGCAACAGAATCAAAATCTAGCTTGTGAACAGCAAAAAACTACTTTATACATGCAACAATATGATCATAGCGCTTGTTTTATTCACTGGTTCTTGTTCTACCTACTGGGATTTAGTAAATACATAAAACCAGTTTATATCTTGAGGGATTGACTTCCTGTATCACTTCAACATAACCTTCATTTAATCTGCTTAGCAAAATAATTACAGAATGTATGTTTGGCTCATATAGAGCTGTTTATGGACCACATCTTTCATCTGTCGTTAAATTAATCCAGTTTCATACATTTTGTAGTACAAGGATGAAATATGAAATGTTTCTTAGTGCATGAAAGTAAATTAAAGATTTTATGTTGAATACAGAACTTTCAAAAGGATATTTTGACTCCATCATACAGTAGTCTAGAAATACTTTTTAAAGTCTTTGAAACCATTTTTGTGACCTAGAACCGGGAATGGTATCAATAAGATGCTCCTCACCTTTCTTGCATGACCATTCTCTGTGCTGACTCTACATTATAGAGGCATTGCAATTGAAGGGCAGAGTCTGTCATTAGCTGTTAAGAAGCACATAACACTACACACTGCTAATTTATTTTAAGCTGATGCCTGGGCCTGAAACAAAATATTTGAACTGAGAGAGATGTGGCAGCTGAAATGCAACCTGAGTTTGCACATGTTAGGAATGTGTGTTGAAACCAGATTTGGACTAATTGAGAAAGGAAATCTGAGGTTTTGATTGCAGTGAAGGAGGCACGATGATGACACTTTCATCAACTTTGAGGGCTCTGCAGTGGCACTTAATTCAAAATAGTATCCAATGTTTAGATCCTCTTTGGGTCTTACTCGGCCTTGTTAGCCTTGTTCCAGATTTCCTGTGTTGGTTGCTCCTTTTTTCAACAAAGGTTAAGACAGATCACTCTGTTAGCACAAATACATACAGTCATCTTCTCTTCTGCTCCAGCCGTGACCTCCTCAGTGCCCTCATCCTCTACTTGCATAGCCTGGAGTCACTCTTTCCCCTGCCCTCACCCTCATAAGGTTTTGAACTTTGCTGCCTGTCTCTTTGTTGAATGAGTGAGCTACTTGCAGGCTTGGCATTTTCCTTTAACCTTCCCTCGTTTTTGCTCATGGCCACAACTCTGTGTGTTCTTTTCCTGCAATTCTCTCTGTTAAACACTGAAAAGATAACTTGTGATGTCTTGCAATGAAAACAGCGAATTACTCTTATTACTCATTTCCAGTCCTTTGCTGCAGCAATCCATTAGGAAATAAATAACCACTAAGAATGAACAGAAAAGGACAAAATAGCAGCTAAGCTGAAGGCACAGTTATGTCTCAGCATTGATGATTGTCTGCTTCCAAATCCTTCTGCTATTTGTGGTTCCTCTCATTCATGATTTCCCAGGTGCTTTCCCCATATTGCAAACACCTTTCAGTGCCTCTGAGATGAGAAGCAATTATCATTCCACTGGTTTCATAGGGGGGTAAGATGAAGGTTAAATCATGGAAATATTGAAGATCTAGGCCAAAATCAGCCAGGAAAATTGAATTAATAAAATTTATTTTAACTATAAAAATATGCAAGTAAAACTGAACCTAACTATGCTTACATAGTTTTCCAAATTAGACCCTGTGAGAATTCATTTTATCTTTATAAGTGCCTCATAGATTTTTAATGTTGTGATTAGTATGGAAAGAATTTAGGGACTTCCTGCATTGTTTTATACTTTCACAATTCAGGTTTATACCTGCAATTATTCAACTGCAATGAAGAGCTCAATACTGTGGCATACATTTTCTATTTGTCTGACAGTAAAAATGGCACCTGCACAAGTTAGGTCACCATGTTGAAATTGAGTTGCCTTAACTAGAAAATTGGGCTTGATCAGTGATAAGCTTTTTGTACAATTTTAGATAGCTTCTACTTCAGCTGGGTCAGAAAAAACACACAAAGTTGTGGTCACCTCAGATACAGGTTTGGAGGAGTAATAATTTTTAAACCTAATCTTGTGTATCACTGATATAGACATAGATTTAGTTGTCTGCTTAAATAGATGATGCTGCTGTAAAAGGCAGGTAATAAGTTTGGGGGTGTGTGGTACAAGACATTTGATTCTAGGCACAGCTACACATTTTATAGACTTTGTTTAGAAATCAAAAGTGAAAAGTCTGAGTACATGTCTGCATGTCTCAAATATTTATTTGTCATCCCAACTACTGCTTAGTTGAAACATTTGGAGCTTCTCTATCTGATCCCATGAGATGCCCCATAAAAGAGTTTTGCCTCTGGGTATCAATATCTATATGCAACACAGCTGTTAGACTCAGCAGCATGATAGATTCAGCTTTTATGAACATAATGAAATGGAATTTTTAAATGCAGTAAAAACAGACATAAGACAGCACATCAAACAGAATAGAGCCCGTCTGTGTTCTCCCTTTCAGGAGCTCTGTACACTTCTGTCTCTTTCAAAACAAGAACTGCTCAGGAGATTCTGAATCCTTCTTTCAGCATGCTGAAACAAGAACTTCTCTGCCATGCACAAATCAAATCAGGCTGAATTGCATATTAATCAGAACCCCTTTAGCAATGCTTGCCACTCAGCAAGACTGTAACACTTTCATCCTTGCACAGAATGTGCTGTCATAATTGGTTTGTGTTAGGTGTTAGAAACATCTTGTGACTGAATGACCTGTAGCTAATAAGAAGCAACACTCAAATGAAATGAAGGTCCTTGTCTTCCAAGCACTATACAAATGGGTTCCATCTGGCAGTGTAGTGACTTAATGTGTGATTCATGTTGAACTCATGTGTTACAGGGTCTGAGATTTGGTGAACCTCATCAGAATGCAGAGGTTCCTACAATAGCTTTTCAGCTTTTGAACCTTACTTTGACCTTTAAAGACAGAGTTTGATTAGGAAAAACCAAAGATATTTTAGAATAAAACAAAGGTTTAGTTATACTGGGGCAGATCCCACCCTTCCTGTCCTGTTTAGTTTTTAGTGATTGTCTCAGTCTGCATGCGGATGAAGAAGAGATTGTTAAAAAATGAAAGCCAACTCTGACATGGCTAAAACACTCACCTGGAAATCTCTTTGAGCCTTCTATAGAAGGACTTGAACCCCAGTCTATTTTTAATGAGACCATACTGGTGCTGAAAATTTGTTTGATGCATATTTCACTGAAATTGGGGCTTGCAATTAAAAATTATGTTCTTGAAAGAGCTGCATTTTCTGATTAAGTGCCTGTTTAATGATAAACTTACAAACTGGTTACAATGAGAGCAAAGATTGTATCTTGTACTTTGGAGGCCCTGGTAATTTCCTACAGTAAAAAAATGGAAATAAGTTTCTTGAATGCAGCACTTATTTCTTGCTCTTACATGTTCAAAGTAAATGTGATCACAACATTAAGCTGTACTTGAGAACAATTCAGAAAGATTGCTGCTGTTTTCACAACTGCTGCTCAGCATCATACCCTTTGCTTTTCACCCTGGCATTGACGTTTTTTCTCTTATTCTTAGTTCCCTGTCCATCATTTTTAAGGTTCTTCATAGCAACCCCTTGGGACAGGATGTATTTCTGTTGGACTTGCTTATTCTTGAATGGGAACAGGATGGTTTTTTAATGCAGTATGTTGGCAGCTGAAAGGGGTGCTGTGTGGTTGCCTTGTCTTGTTTGCTGCACATTGCAATCCAGGCAATGTGGAGAAATGTGGCCACACGAGCAGAGCAGTGGCATGAGGTTTTCTCTTTCTCAGTGGAGAGCAACAAAGTGTGTTTATTTGGCAACAGAGGCATCAGGAGTGCAGGCATAATAGAAAGACAGCAAGCTGAGAGCCTCTCACACAGGAAACAACAGGAAATACCCAAAAAGTTCAAGGAGCGGATCTCCAGCCAAGCCTCAGTGATTATGGAGAAAAGAGAATTTGTAGGAAGTCTGTGTGACTTTGTTACAGACTGAGAAGGCAGTGAAAGCTGGTGGAGGGAGAGTAAAATTGATCCCTACCAAGAATGCACAATGCTCAGGGAGACAACTTTTTATTTTTTAAAACTTTTTTAAAAGTACGTTTCACCTGACAAAGCTGAATTGTCTCATTTAAAATGGAAAGCCTCTGACTCCCCACACATATCCCACACATTACTCTAGCTGTTACATTTAGTATTCCAATACGGCACAGTTCAGAGGCTGGTGATTTTTCTCTCCACCTCAATGCCTAGCTGACTTGGGAGCCTGTCACATCCTCCAGTCTGCAAAGAGCGCCTGCTTCTCTGAACTATGTCCATCCCCTATCCAAATTCAGTTTGATGGATTCGTTTTGCTTTCCAGGTTAGATTCCTAGATTTCTTTTGGTGATTTTCCCCTTTAGGATCCCCTTTAGACATTCTCTCTCAAGTTACATGTTTTTCCTCTTTTGACCCAGGAGGTCTTGGTATTTTAATTCTAACCTTAAAATAGGGGGGAGGAACTGGGGCTAGGATTTTCAAAGCAACCTTGAAATAGCCTTATTTTCTTATCCTGTTCCATCCCTGACCTATAAAAAGCAGAGTGCTTTACTCATTCATTTTTCCATGGTCACCATCTGCCTCCTTCTTCTCTTTAGTATAAAACTTGTAGATTAGAAAACTGGTTCTGTTACAGTTTATTGAAAATATAGTATACTATTGACCTGTGGTATGGCTGTTGCTGTATCTGCAAGTGAGACAGCTCTTTATAAGTCCTCTGTGTCTTTACTCAGAAATGGGTTACTGCCCTTTTTGGTGTATGTGGGGAAATAGCTTTGATTACTGAAAAGATCTGTGCAGCTTTTCTTGTATTGCAGTACTGTAGAAATTCAGGCAAAACACATTCCAGGGTTTTTGTGGTGATGTTTTGTATAAAAAATAAATTCAGAGCAACTTAAAATTAAATTAATCTCAGTTCTGTGAACTATTCACCATTATTAAACTAAGAAATCTTCCTAAATACTTCTGCAGGGAGCTTATCCTAGGCTACTATGCTGTGTTCAGATGTGTGTTCCCAAAGGGCTCAAAACCGGAATCAGATTCATTAGTCATTAAATACCCAGCTGAGTAATAGGTGACACCTTCAGAAGGCACTCTGTCAAGCGATGATTGGCAAAGGCAAATCATGTTGTCAAGTCTAAGACTTCATCATGGCTGAGAGGAATATCTCTATGGTACTATCTAGATGGTACTTTTATTGTACTTAGTGCCATGTCTTACCTGGACCTTGTCATGGGTCATTCTTCCACCTTTGGGACTGTTTTACTGTTGTTACTACCAGCGTATAGGAATCTCAGCCCTGGACTGGGACCTCAGCATATCACATAACTGTATGTGTATGATACAAAAACTACTTCCTCTAAAATGATGATAAACATACAGGAAAAGCAAAGTCAATGGGAAATACAAATGCATGTGAAACCCTGGATTTTTTTTAATCATGGAAGGAAATAGCTGCAGCATTTTGGAAGAACGGATTTAAGAGGGCAGCATAGTAGGCAGCATGAAAGCCTGCTCTCAGTGCTAAATGAGAATTAATAAATTGGGTTATAATAGACAATATCATAGCCAATACTGAAGAATCTTTTGCTTTTCTCTTAACTAGAGTTATCTTGTGTTTCATAATTTCCTAGTTTAGCTTTATCAAATATACTCAGTCTTTTGTCAAACAGTGAATTCTGGTCTGTCCTTTGGATACTGAGAGCCCCAATCTGGATTCTGAAGGTGCTATGGAAGCTGTTATACTTTCAGTGTGTTTTCAGGATTATTTTATACATATACAGCTGTGTTGTCCTGGAGGCATTTTGTCATGCATGCTATTCTGTAGTAGTTGGTACTCTCCTACTTTTTTGCTACTTTGAAACACGTGCTTCTTTTGGTGGTACAACCACCACCTCCTGCTTGTAGGCTGTTAGTCACATCCTAGGGATGTCACTATAATGTTTAAAATTTTCCAGCATTGGGGCTGTAACTAAATGCATTACTTTTTGAAATCTAAATAAAATAGCATAGTTTAATTTTCATTCCCTGGAGGCCTGTTTTTATAATAGACTTCCACTCACCCACCTGCCTTCTGTGCATAGCAGGGGATACACTTTGTATGATTTGAAGTGATAATTAGAAATGATGATGGGTAACCACAGGAGGGACTGCAGATTCAAAGCAATAAATGTGTCTCAACAAAGTGACACATCACCTTCTCATAAGATGGTTTAATACTACCATTCCTTGCAATTAAATCTCTGAGTTCCTAATTAAAGATCTTATAAGTAAAATAGTAGAGTATCTATAATTTACTGCTAGCAAATGGTAGCATCATAACTGCATGCAGGAACGTTCCAAAACAAGATCAATACTACTGTGAGAATATAAATAATCACTTTTAGAGTAGAGGATGGATTTTTGATTCCATGGAGAAAACTCTTGAACTGTGTAACAGGTAAATTGTTCTGAGGAGCAATGCAGGCAGTCTAAAGCATGCATGCAGGTTTTGCAGCACTAGCCTTGGGCGAGCCTGTGATACCTTCCTGCCCTTAACATTGGAGAATGTTATTCCAAGGTGTAACAAATGTAATTCTAATGGCACCTGTTTGAATATTGCCTTGACTGGAATTAAATTTTGCTTTCTGAATTAGCATGTTTCATTACTGTCCTTTTCCCAGTGATAAACAAGATAATTCATTTTGGGTATTTCTGCACCACAGAAACATAAAAATTTGTCAAGTGTAAATTGCTGAAGGTGTCATTAAAATTCTCCCTAAACAACCTCATACATTCTACTTCTTTTTTTTTTTTTTTTAGACACTTGAGCTATTTTTAAACCACCTGCTGTGTCTATACATATTCAGGTCTTAATGGGGAGGCACTGCTGAGCAATTCAATAGAAAATCATTTCAATAAAGAGGGACACAAGACTAAGTTATGGAAAGTTCAGTAAGTTAATGCACTAGTTTTAAGTCTCTGTCCCTACTGTGGTCTCCCACACACTCTTTGCTGCATGTCAAACTTCAGATCTGGCTGGTGTTCCACTAAGATAATTTATGGGCAATTGCTTTCCTGTCTTACAGCATTTTCTTTGTTAGGATGCCAGTACCTTTTAGCACTAAGGGAGAGCTTAGCATTTGCTTTTAGAGAGATGTCAGTGATGATCTGCGGAATGGCTGCTTATGAGCACAGGCTTCTAGCAGCTAAGTGTTGTGGAAGAATGTGCAGGATCAGTCTTCTACTTCTGGTAATAGTGAGAATTCTTGTGTGTGTTTGCACAGGCACTTGAACTCCTCTATAATAACTGCTTTATGATTTCTTTTTTAATTTTTTGTGTGTCTTTATTACACATTTTTGAGAGCCCTGTGGCTCCCTGCATTTAGTCTGAAGTCTTGTTCTTTAACCAGGCTTTCTTCCTAGAGATATAATTTATCACAAGTTCTAGATGCCCTCTATATATATAGGCATTCACATCAGTCAGTACTATTATACTTGTAGCAGTCAATTTTTCCATCCATACTTTATATAAAAGGGATTTTTTCCTCCCCCTCTGCTTAAGTAGCAAAGTGCTACTTAAGTAACAGTCAAGAATGGAAGCTACCCTAACCATGGTAGATTGGTATCTGCTGATAGAGTGGAAAATACCAATTTAATTTTTCCACCTCTTTTTTTCCTGTTTCTTATTTCAATCATATTTTCATTTGTTTGAAGTATATTTATGATTACTTTTACCAACAAGAAATTCTGAATCTGTGAAGGAATAAGGTAGTGACTGCCAGTTGCTGACATTAGATACTGCCCAGTGCAGCTGCAGCCAACTGGGAGAGCCACTAAGACACCGGACATGGTTGAGCTGTCCTTCTTAATTGAGTCATAGACAGGAAGCAGGAGCAGTGGCAGAGTGGGAGTTGTGTTGGAGAAATGATTGGAAGTGGTAACCCAAAGCTGACTTCTGCTGGGAAGTTCAGTAAGTCAGGACAGCTGGAAATAAGATGGCATTGCACAGTAGCCTCAGGAGATGAACTTCTAGCCCGTGGTTGTACGTAGTTTTGAGAAGCTATTAACACTGCTGCTTTTCTTTTTCGTGAGTTCATTTTTGTCCATTTAAATCACCTTTTGTAAAGACTCTCTGGGCCAAAATATTTAGAAGAGGAAGAGAGAAAATAAAACCAGTTGAATTTCCATGAGTTGGCAATTAAATTCTAGTCGAATAGTCAAATTAGAAGAGACACAACAGTAGTGGAGATTCAGCTGACACATCGTGCAGCTTTGAGCTAGCAATGAGCAAATTAATGCTAGGACTGCAAACGGTATAGATACATCAACATGTTTGTGACCTACTACTAACTAGCTCTGCTGGCAGGCAGGGCTGATTAGGTCCAATGGAGGGTAATAGCAGCATCCCTAGTCCTTATCGGACACCAACCAACATTCTCCCTTACTGCCCTTTGCCACATAATAGCACATCCTGGGATCACCTTTTTGTGCTGGGCTCTGTTGTTAGATGTGTCTCAGGGTGTTTTGGTGAATCAGTGTGATTGGTAGGTCTTAGAGGACTAACTCAGTTCTTTCCAAACTAGCAAACATTCCAGCAGAGGCAGGAATATTCAGACCAGGATCTGTTCTGAGTGACATGTTCTGCCTTGAAGACTATAAAAGCAAACACAGCTTAGTGGGTTTTGTTTTCCAGTTCTCCTGCATAGTGTTCATAACTGAGGTGGTATGTAAAAAAATCATCATTTTGGAATGGTGCAAAAGGTGCTTCTGTGGAAGGCACTGGCCCTGCTGTTCAGTCAACCAACAGTGGCTATTGCTGAACCTGTCCCTCTTCCCCTTAAAATTCATGATAAATATGGACTGATCTGATAAGCACAGGCTCAAGGCTTGTGTCTGCTGAGTGTGGAGTGCATGGTTATATATAATATATATAAAATAAGGAATTCCTGACAGCATAGATTATGAAATGTTTAACTTATTTTTCACATAACTTAAACTAAGTGACAGATTAAGTGACCTAAATGAGGCAGAATTTGTATTTATGTAATCTTAACTTCAACTCCTAACATAAGGTTTATCATATTTAAACAGTCTTTCTTCATTAAGTCAGTGATAGACTGCAGTTTGAGCTGCTGGGGACTGAATTTTCATTATCCTCAGATTTGGTCTGCAGCTGACCATTGTTATTATTGTGCCTTTTTAAAAAGTAAATCAGAGGAATTTGTTATCAGAGGAGACAGGGACAGTTATTTCTGAGTTCAGGTAGAAGGCAAGAAAATAGAGGAAGGAGTCTGGTGGAATAAGGTGGTAACGTTTCAAAATTCAGATGAACAAATGTGAAAGGGAATGCTGCTTTTCAAGCATATGTGACTTATGTTTGATATTTTCAGAGTTCAGTCTGGTTTGTGAATCTTTTTAACTCTTGAAGACTGAATTGCATGCAAATGTGGGATTTATTTTTTTTCTTCCAGGAAGACACATTATGTATTTGCTGATTGACAGCTGCCTGAACATGAGCCAGCAGTGTGCCCAGGTGGCCAAGAAGGCCAATGGCATCCTGGCCGGCATCAAGAATAGTGTGGCCAGCAGGAGCAGGGGAGTCATTGTGCCCCTGTACTCTGCATTGGTTAGGCCACACCTTGAGTACTGTGTCCAGTTCTGGGCCCCTCAGTTTAGGAAGGACATCGAGACACTTGAACCTGTCCAGAGAAGGGCGACCAGGCTGGTGAGAAGCTTTGAGCACAAGCCCTATGAGGAGAGGCTAAGGGAGCTGGGATTGTTTAGCCTGGAGAAGAAGAGGCTCAGGGGTGACCTCATTGCTCTCTACAACTACCTGAAAGGTGGTTGTAGCCTGGAAGGGGTTGGTCTCTTCTCTCTAGCCACCAGCACCATAACAAGGGGACACAGTCTCAAGCTGCACCAGGGGAAGTTTAGGCTCGAGGTGAGGAGAAAGTTCTTCACAGAGAGAGTCACTCGTCATTGGAATGTGCTGCCCAGGGAGGTGGTGGAGTCACCATCCCTAGAGGTGTTCAAGAGGGGATTGGATGTGGCACTTGGTGCCATGGTCTAGTCATGAGGTCTGTGGTGACAGGTTGGACTTGACTATCTTTGAGGTCTCTTCCAGCCTTAGTGATACTGTGATATGTAATGATGGTTCACAGAGTCAAAGAACTTTAAAACCAAGCACAATCCTAAGACCTCAGCTTTGCATGAACTGAGGAGCATCTTCTGATGGGTCATAGAAGTCAGGGTAGACAGATTTTTTTCCAGCCACTTCCAGTTTCAGAATTGTTAATATTTCCGAAATTGCCCATTCACTTATTTCCAGTGCCAAGGCATGAGATCACTTGTCAAAATGACTGTTGTTAGTCTAAGCTGAATAGCCCCATGTTACAGAATTGTTCCTAAAGGAGGAATAAAAAGGAAATCCCTAAAAAAACTGCAATGGACAGGTCTGCCCACATACGTGCAGGTTAGCTGCACAAGCAATCCATGAGAGAGAAAATCCTGTTTGATTTACTTACTTTCCTGTTTTAAAAATGTAAAGAGAAGAGTGGAGAAGGCCAACAAAGCTGGTGAAAGGTCTGGAAAATGGCTCTTAACAGGAATGGCTGAAGGAACTGGGGTTGCTCTCTACAACTACCCAAAAGGAGGCTGTAGTGAGGTGGGGGTTGGTCTCTTCTGCCTGGTATTAAGTGATAGAACAAGAGGAAATGGCCTCTGATTGCACAAGAGGAGGTTTAGATTGGTTATTAGGGGACAAAAAAAATACTGAAAGAATTGTCAGCCATTGGAACAAGCTGTCCAGGGAAATGGTGGAGTCACCATCTGCAAGGTGTTTGAAAAATATGTAGACATGACATTCCAAAACATGGTTAAATGGCCATCGTGGTGTTGGGTCAATGGCTGAAGTCAATCTTAGAGGTCTATCCCAACCTAAACAGTTCTATGATTCAAGAGATTTTAAGCCTTGACCTCTGTGCATCATGCCAGTCTCCTCTGCTGAATCCTGTGTTACCTGCTCTTTATCCTGTGCAATTCTGTGTTCCCAAGCACAACATTCAACAGCATTTGAAAATTTGTCCACCACTGAAAAAAAATTGTCCTTCTTTTTGCTTGTGGTTTCAAGTTAGTATCTGAGCTGTAGTCACTGGAGTAAATATATGACAACACCTTCAAATGCTCTTTTCCTGCTCCTTCTCTTCCCAGATATAAACCTAGGCTGCCAGTATCCATACCTCATTTTAATGTCTGTATAGGGTAGGCTAAAGGACTGAACACCTTTGCTAAACAAGTAGCTGGTTTGTATTAGGAATCAGAAGCTATTGCAATGTTCATAGATTTGCAATTACAGCTTTGTCTTGGGAGCGAGAATACTCGAATCATCTGATGACACAAATTTGCGCTGTGACCTGGGGAAACATTTAAACACTTTGTGCTTCATTTTTCTCCTGCTGCTACATAAATTTTTCAGTGTTGCATCTTGCACCAATTGATTTGTGTGTTCTGTTTAATCTGGCAATATAAAATCCCAGCCTTCTAGCTACATAATGTGACTGAATGACTTTGCAATTGATACAAAAGATAATGGTCTGATTTTTTTTATTTTTATTTTTAATTAATTTCTATCTTGTCATGACATGCCTGTTGCTTTAGAATAAATTGAAACAGCTGGAAAATATTGTTCCACTACTTTTTATTCTGAGTGTTGCTTAATGTCAGAATTAGTGGCATACAGTTGTCAATGCAGGTGAATCAAAGTTTGCAATGCGAAGTCTAATTCTGCCTCCATTTAAGACGATAATAAATCACCCACTGAGCTCTGCTTTGCACACTGTGGTCTATACTTTGCATTGTTACAGCTTGTTTAAATTTCTAATGAAGACAAAGAATAATGTATACTCATATTATGGTTTCATTATACCATGTAAAATGTCTGTAGGAAAACACATCCCTAGTCAATCATCAGTTTGAGAAGTTTTCTCTTTTACTGGCTAATACTCCATCACTTTGATATCTTACAGTCAGGTTTTACATTCACCTCATGTCTTCAGTGTCTACAAAACACCACAGAAAAACAAGCCAGTGCCCAATACCATTAGAGCCTATGCTGTTAGAGCCCATATGCTGTTAGTTTCTCAAAAATAAATCACACTGAGAGCTGCTGGATACATACAGGGGCCTTTTCCAGTCTCTCTTGCAGGATAAGTTACAGCAATTTTTGAAGATTGGGAAAGCATGTTTTGTAAGAATTATATAAACCAAACTAACTAGAATAGATTAATATTCACAGCATTAATAAAAATTCAATTTTAATTACTGTTTAGTAAACCACACATTATTATTTAATAACTAATTTAAAATCAAAATTGTAGTACTTAGAACGAGTTTCTAGACCAAGAAATTCTATGCTCAGCAAAGTCAGAACTTTTTTGTTGATCTATGTATGTGATAAGCCTTGCTGTCACCTCTGTGACGCTTTGTTATGCACCATGTAGACAAGTTTCTTATGAATAAATGTTTCATCTTTTGGGAATTGCAGTTCTAGAAAACTAGGATTTTTTTGGGGGAAAAAAACAACAAGCAAACAACAATGCTGGATTGTTAGACCTCTTGCTAGAACTGATTAAAATGGAGCTCCAAGAAGAAAAAGATTAAAAAATTGGGTTCCTCACAATGAGAAGGTGATGATCCTGTCCAGCTGGAACAGCTTTGTTTTCTGTTCTTGTGTTTTTCACAGGGTCATTGTAAAGTCAGTAGCTTGTTGTCTGGCACTAGAACAAAAGACGACTAAATGAAACCAGGGGAAATATTCTATATGATACAAAATCTATCTGCATTTCAGGAGCTGTCAAAGTGAAAAATGAGACCTCACTTTTGGCCTTTAAAGATATTAATTTATTTTAAAGATAAAATGTAGCAGTGCTGGGGAAGAAGCAACCTTATCTTCAGGAAGAAGCAAGCAAGGCTAAATCCCTATTGCTCTCCCTAGATCTGTGATGGCACTTTCTTGCCACCCTTAAATCTAAGACAGGATGTAATCATCAGTTCCTGTCACCATAAGACCCTGAAGCATTTTTTGCTGTATTACTAATGAGGCAGTCATCAAATGTACTCACCAGTGCTTAAGATATTATATATTCAATAGAGTTATTTATCAGTTTTACAGAGTGAGGTGGAGTCAGTTCCTTGCTGACCCATGGCAATATTTCTGAATTACAGCCATATCTTATGGACAGAAGAAAGCATGAGCCATTAGGATGTGAAAAAAAGTAATTGGTGAACATTCACATTGATTTTTATTGGAACAAGATAAAGGCAGTGGCTAGACAACTGCAGCTGTGAATAAAAATTATTCTGTGTATCACTTTGAGGCTTTAAAGCATTTTTGGTAGCAACAGTGCAGGTGACAGGTTTCAAGGAGTGAAGTGCACCACACTTTTGTGTTTGAAATGTGGTTCCCATATAATATTGGCATATATAGACTTGAAATGCAACAGGTGCTCTCCCTGCCCCGAGACAATCTAGTCTGTCTGCTTTCTGCAGATCTTGTGGATAGCACAGGAAAAAAGCCAGCAGGGACATTGTTTCAAGTGTCTTGCCATTTAATTTTGCCTTTATGTTCCAATTACATATGGAAAAAACCCACCACAAACACAAACCAACAAAAAACCCGATATGCAACTCAGTATCATTCTTCTTGAAATACTATGACAATGACTCTTTTTCAGTCTTTTTGTTTTCCAGTCCCTGCCCCTGCCATTTCCTTCTGAGGTTTAATTTTCCTTGCAGCTTCTTTTAATACTTTAACCAAGTGGAAGTTCAATGCAGGAGAGCATCATAATGAATATTTCCCATCGTTTTATTTCCTAGAACCATAACCAATGAGGCAAATAATCCATGGTCATCGAGCTCTCTGTATGAAGAATGGGAAGGTGTGCAGAGCTTACAAGAGCATGAATAGCAGAGATCTTCCCTTAGATTTTCAAAGGTCGACATACAATATTTTTCAAGTGTATGTGATGAACTCCTTAATATTAGACTATTTTTATTACATTTTCAGAAGCCTGCCAGGTGTCACTTGGCCAATGGTAAAATTTAGGGCAAGAATTTAGGCTTAAGAATTGAAATTTTGTTTTTCTTTCTTTTTTCCCTCTCTTTTTAGTGAAATTCAGGCATTATCATTCAGGTAAAAAAACACAGATCCAAAAAAATGCTCCATCCTTCTGAACACTTACATATCAAACTGATATGATCATCAGAGAGCCTTTCACATCAAGTAAAAGAAACAAACTGTTTCCTAGAGGCTTAGAAGATTCCTAGTCTTGGGAAAACAAACATTTGATGTTGATTCCTTAGAAGATCTAACAAGCAAATCTATACTCAAATCAAACTAGCCATGTAAATATCCCCAAAGCTTATTGCTTTTAAAAATCTGAGGTGAATATTCCCATTAGAGTTGCTCAGTAACAAGCAGTCAGCAAGTGACCTGATCTGACACCCTGCCATCCCTGCTGCCCCCTAAAGCAATGAATATTGCTATTTTGGTGAAACACTCAGTAAAGGTTATGAGAGTAAAAAAGGAATACTGTTGAATCACAGAAACCAGAACCAGCCAAAATTAGGAGGACACATTCTGTTTTCCCATAACGTTATATTTGTGTGGAGCACAAACATCCAGACTACAGGTTTTCAGCCTGACAGGTGAGCTGATCAATAATTAAAGCAAGAGAGTAACATGAAGGATCAGCCAGCTGAAGTAAGGAAATTGTGCAAGTCATAATAAATATAGGAAAGGAGTCAATCTTTTTCATTTATAACTAAGAGAGAGGAAGTGGTTAGTTATGGACTAGGAACTGGAACTCTCTCAATCTACTTCTAAGTCTATGAGTGATTCTCAGCACGACCTCAGTCATGTCATTTATCATTGTTTCAATTAACCTGTCTGTAGGGTGTTGCTGTATGCAGTTAATGGATGTTTGTGGTGGACATCAGGATCGTCATGTAAAGACACATTCCATTACTTCTGGATATTAGGCTGCATGCTAAATAGATGGCTATGCATGGTAGGAATAGCATATTGCTTTGACATAGATTTTAAAACTGTGTTGTTTAATAGATGAATCCTAGAAGGCTTGTTAAAAAGGGCATGTGTAAGGATGAAGAGCTTGCTATTTTTAAAATTGCTTAGCCTATACTGATTATTTCATAAATCTGTTGATTTACATGAACCCATACATCTGCCTGCATGGGTGTTCAGCTCACTGTAAGTGTGGGTTTCTTCATAGGCCTTTTCCTGTTCGTTTTTAGCCTGCAATCAAGATGTCTCATTTTGTATTTGTGAGCAAATTGCATTTCCTGGTAACTTGTCAAGGTGGTGAAATGAGTGAATGGAACAGCAGCATGTGAATTTAGAAGGTGCTGGATGCCTCACACTACCACCCCACATGCAGTTCCTGCCAACACTGTGTATGTCAGAGGGCAGAAGTAGGCACTTGAAGGATTTAGCTCCCCAAGTGGATTTGAAGCCATCCTGGTGAGCCCTCACTGCATGTTGCAATAGTTTCCAGTGAAGAGTGCATTATATTTGGAGGTGCCTTGATTTGTAGCCATTTTTTAAGAGATTACTAGCAAAAGTGTTACTACTTTAATTTAAAGTCAAAGGTACTGCAGTATTTCTTTTGATCCTTGAAGGGGAAGACATGTATATTTTTTTTCTTCCTAAGAATTGTCTTGTGCTATTTTGCTCACAGTCAGGACCACATAAATTGACCTCTGGTAATCAGGGTGTTTGTAAATAAACTTTAAGGACAGAATTCAATGTCATCTTAATGTAAGGCTGTTATGGAGAAGTTGTATGCCATCTAAAAGATAAAATCAACTGCCTAGGTTGATATTGATGGAGGAATGTCTCAGCTGTACAAAATTCTGGTTAAAGCACTTAGATTTTGTGGAAGCATGTCTAAAAATATCAATTAAACTCAACACAACACTTAATTTATCCAGGACTGATAAAAATATACTTTGCTATTATTTGGAAAGCACCTTTAAAACTATATATTTTTCATTCTATATGCTGTAGTATTTTCCTTTATATTGCTCCTCTGCTAAAGCATAAGGGAAAATTTCCATACTGAATTTTGCAATATGGACTAAATAACAAGGTGTTAGTTATCTCTGTGGTCTACGCAAAGTCATAAATGTTCTGAATGCCTGCTAAAATGGCATGGCATTGCTCTTCACCATCTGGAATCTGAATACAGGGGGAAAGGAGCATGGCTGATAAACTCCATAGCTATTATAAATCCATTTTACCTACCCTGTCCTAAAACAAGTAAACCCTAGTTCCAGGGAGATCGGTGGAGTCCAGATTCATTATCCTCTGACATCTTCTTGCAGGTTCCTCTTTCAAACACTCACACACAAAACCCAACAAGTAATTTGTTCCAGATCCACTGTATCTGTATATGTTTTAGTATGCCTCCAGACTAGATTCAACACCAGGCAGCAGAATAAGTGAGTTCCTATGGCACTGTTCTCATGGTCCTCATCCTGAGGCACTGGGATTGTGCAAACTGCCAACTTAACTGTTTATTAAGAAAAGATTTTCTTGATCTTAATAGCTGAGTTCATTGCATTTCTAAGTCCCAGGGAAGTATGACACATCCATCCAGGGACACACTATGCTCCAGGGCATATTCAGACCTTACAGACAATTTTTAGCATGCTGCATATATCATTATTAGTTGGGAATTGTGCATTTTATTCAGCAATTCCCCATCAAGCCTGGAGAACTGCAGACAGATTCACTCCCATGGAGAGATGACCTTGCTCAATTTTTGTCTCCCATTGTGATACCTCTCCTGACAGGAATCACAGCTGAATGTGTGAGCTGCTCGTTCAGCGCCTTTGAAATATTTTTGAAAGAGGGATGGATGCAGAGAAGGCAAAGCACAGGGAGAGAGGGAATGCTGGAAAATAACTGAATTCTGCCTTGGTAATCTGCTGCCAGCCTTGAAAATCTCAGAGAGAGAAACATAGATGCTGATTCTTTTATTCTGCTTTGCTTTCATTTGCGTACCATAGCTCTGCTTTAATAAGTTAACTCATATCTAATATACAGTTGATTTTACATTTTCAGCAGTAATTGCGTTCCCGCTCCCATGAACAGGATCTTGCCAGGCTTATGATGCTGAACATTTGACAAAGGCAGTAATTTTCAAAGTGTGTCCTCCATCTGTTTATTAAGCTAATTGTTTTACTTGTAGCCTCCCTTCCAATCAGTTCTGTTTATTGTAATGTTAACTCAGCATTTTCTGCCTCTTGAATTTTGTTTAACTTAAAGTGACCTAAATAGGCTTTTAAGGCAGCAATTTTTTTGGGTAAAGTTGAAATGTCTTTTTATTTTCTTCCTCTCTCAATGAAGTGTATGGAAATAATACTGAAATTTATAATGAGCTTAATATTTGTTACTCTCAGTTCAAATAATGGATTTGTATAAATCATAGTTTCAAAAACTTTGGCTGAGAGAGAGAGTATTGTTTTAAATACTTTTATTACTGGGCTACTCTTGTTAAAATTGAATTGTCATTATGATTATACATCCTAATTTTTGGTATTCAATATTAATTATATTTAAATCCCATTAGATTTTATAGTTACTGTGCCCATTTAGATTTCCTTTTCACAAAACTATTTTGAAGTCGTTTCAGGGCCTGAGTCTGATCTTGCAACTCTGACTCATTGGTTGCTTTCACTAAGCAATGTGTACATATAAATTAATTGTGCGGATAAGAGTTTCTCAGATTCAGTACAGGTTGCAGGGCATGCCAAAATGGCACTAACCTCTGACCTAAATGTCAGGAATTAGACCTTGATCTGTTTGAGGTCAGTATCAAATGTACTGCTGGACCAACAGATGTTGAAGAACACCTTGAAATATGAATTGTGGGTTTCATACATTCCTCTGGAATATGTTCTAGCCACGGGAAATGCTAATCTATACAGACTTGAAAAGGTGCCTCAGTTATTTATTTGGCATAATCACAAATCTTTATGACATATCAGACAGTAACTCAAACTTACATTTCTCTGCATGTGTCCAAGATGCACTGCACTGAGGGGATTTTGACCTGCATTGTTGCACGCTATTAAAAGCTCTTGCCTTGCTTGTGGGCAGACTTGCTTATCAAAACATTTGGACTAGAGACAGAATTTCTCTGTGTTATAGTTCTGTATCTGTCTTGTGCTATACGAGCTGTGCTAAAATGTCATGCTGGGAAACACAAGGATGTATGGATCCACTCAGAAATGCATGCTCCTTGGATTAGACCTCTAGGCCTACAGGAGTAAGGAGGAACTGCACACATACCTCTTCAGAAGACATGGGTGTGCATCTGGCAGAGGTGAGACAACAGAAAGATGCAGCTGAAGAGCGTGCCATTGATACATGGGGCACAATATGCTTCTGAATAACTAATAAACTACTAATCCTTCACCTTCATAGCAAAAAAACCAAGCGGAGCAGGGCAGGATGGCAATTCTGAAAACTCTTCCTGTCACAAAGTTCTTCCCATGTGCTTCTCAGATCCACAGACACAGCTACGTTGCACTTTCTAGCTTTGTAAAGTTCTTTTAATAATGTTAGGGATGTCTCTTCGTCGTTCTTTAAGGGAGTCAGGTACTCTTTCCTCCCATTTCTTTTCCTGCTAGCAGTGCCTCCTGTATAATGTTTTGTTGCTTTTAGTTTACAAGAACTGCCTAGAAATGAGACTTCAAGTTTAAATAACTCTTTATGGACTCTTCTTATTCTGCATGTGTGATCTTCCTATACCTTTCAATGTTTGTGTTCTATCAAATTTCCTCTGTGTCACCATATTAAATCCTTACTATCAGTAGATTATATCTCAATATTGATATTTAAAAACTGAATTATTAGTGAATGTGAAAAGCTTTTGAAGATTGGTTTACAGGAAGAAGCTGTGTACAGTTCTAGTGCATAGGCATAAACACATAGAAGGAACATTTTGTAATAAAAAAATCTGAGCAAAGACAATGACAGATTAAGTCTGAAAGTAAGAACAAGCTATAAATCTTGACTTGACTGCAACAAAATGAGGCCTGACTTTAGGGGAGTGGGGCACAGCTGTTTTGTTGGTGGATGCCCTTTGAAAATGTAAGTAGGTTCATGAAAGTTTAGCAGAAATTGAACTTATTAAACAAAGTAGAAAGTATACGAATTCCAAATAAGGCATTTAATTATTTTTATTTCTTTTATCATGAAAGGCAGCTGATAAAAAGATATGTCAGATTAAATAAGAAAAGAATGAAATTGACTGGAGACATTTTTAAATGGAAAATTCCATTGTTACGATTTTCATCAGAAAGTAAATCCAATGGCAGAGTTGGGTTTTTTTCACCCCATAGTGTGATAAGCTTTTTGTAAAACAGCAATAGTGTAATTGAAATCCATTTTACATCATTTTCCTTTGGATGATTTAGAATTAGATCAATTTATATTCTGCGGGTATAACCCAATGAGAGTATAAATGCAGCCACTAGAATTGTTTTTGTCCATGAGCAAAGCTAGTGTCATTTACTGATTCATTACATTCTCAGCAGGGTCCTTTATTTCAAAAGCTACCTGGAATTCTCACTGGCAATAGAACACTAAGCTCTAAAATAAGATTTGCATTAAAAAAAATAAAAATTAAAATAAAGGCAAAATGGTGAAGGTGATTAAAAGTAACGTTTAATAACTATTTTGATTAGAACACCATGTTTAAATGGTAAATGGTGAAAATGGACATGGAGAGGTTTTTTTCCTCTCCAGCTGCAATTTAAAATGCCCCTATTTAACTAGAATATTGTGTTCCTGATTATATGCCTGAAATAATAGACAGTACTTCCATTAATATTTAACAATACAAACATCAGGCAAAGGTTGTACATCTGGAATTGTACAATATGCTTTTTGCATTAGGGTACTAATTTTAGAAATAACCTCTGTCTGCCTGGGCCTGCTGATGTATAGTTGTCATAGTAAGATAGTAATTGAGTTTTCTGGGCATTTTGACCACTGGTACAAATTTGCGAAGCCGATTACACAGCAGAAACACAATTTCTATCCTGACCTTTAGAGCATTGCTTTCTGTTGTGGGAATTGGAATGTTTATGGAGGGAAATATAATCTAAGTGTACCTAATTTGTGAGAATGTGATTTCTGACGTTAACCCAGTAAGCTTCATTCTGATTCATTTGACAACAGATTAGGTAAAGACTTGGCATTAGCGAGGTATCATAAAACTTATTATCTTTTATTACCTAGGCAGAGATTATTGGTTGAGAGGATTATAAATTGAAACTCAAGGAAAACTTTCATTTTCAGCTGCTGTGCAAAATTCCTCAAGAAATATGTGTCCTAGTGATCAGTCTCAGACCTTAGTAAAGAAATGGTTCACTATGAGCTGGGCACAGGAATAATGCTAAGCTTTTGTAGATCTAGAGATGTTTGGGAAGAAGGATGAGACACCTACTTGAGAACCCTCTGCATCAGATATTGTCAGATGGCTTTTGAGATGATTCATCTTTGTCTTGCAGTGGTCACACTTGTTTCACAGTCTTTGGAACTTCAGATCTATCACTTGCCTCTGCTATTGTCACCTTGCCCAGTCTAGGATAAGAAATTTAGCTGTCTAGTTAATTGTGGATTTTATGGCCACTTCTACATTAGCAGATAGAGTAGACCAGTAGAAGCAAAACTGTAAAGCAAAATATGTCATGCTGAGGACCTAACATCTGTGCTGTACACTGCAGATGCCACTTCAGGCAGCTCTACTCTGGTCCCCCAAACTGAATCACACTCATGGCTGTGAATAATTAGGTGATGCCTAGGGCACATTCTCCAGTTGAATTTGAAGGAAACCCAGTTGCCACACTGAATGATGCAAACTGAAGCACACTAAGTGTAAACAATAGGAAAGTTCATTGCAAAACACTTTTCATGATCAGTGCAAAAGTAACACAAAAGTAACACTAACCCTGCAGAGCCATGTGGTCAAGTAGCTTTCTTGGGTTTGGCTTCACCTGGATGTATTTACATGAACATGGCTGAACACCCATCTAGGATATAATATTTGATGAGAAGGTGAAGAAATGCACTGTATAGGTCTGTGATGTCTGGGAATTATGAGGTAGACTAGTACAAATATTGCACTGATATTCAGGCAGATCTCAGTGCTACAAACTTCATTAATCTAAATTCAGCTCTGCTAAGATGATAGATTGCTTGATGCTGGCAGATAATAAAACAATCTGCATTAGGTTTCACTTAGTTTGCTGTGATTCATTCCCTCAAATGTGTGCTAGTTAAGTGCACTCTGAACATAGAGTCCAGTAGCCTCCAGAAATTTAGCTGTGTTATTGGCTTGCTTGATTCAGAGCTGATTTGGGGAGAAAAGAGAGGTTCTGGGAATAAAGTTAGGTTGAACCACTGCTAGTTTTACTTTGCCTTATTCAGGCACCGTTGTTGGCAGCTCAAGAAGATAAAATTCCAGGTAATTTTTTTTTCCACCTGCTATGGAGGTGCCTTTTCTGGGACATTTCCATGAAAGGTGAAATGTACAAATTACCTTTTGGAATTGTTCAGTATTCTCTTCCACAGCCTCCAGGAGACACATCAGGGTTTCTTGAACCTAATTCAGACTCAAGATGTGGCAAATTCGAGCACTGATATGCATGCTTGAGCGAGCCTGTTGTTCTTTGTTCAATGACGGATTCCTGTGTTTCAGGGCTGCAGGTATAACCTGTGTTTATCAATGAGATCACTGGTAACTGACATTGGCTGCTGTCCACACAATTTAGGAAAGCAATTTGTTTCCAGTAAACAGAGGGGAGTTCTGGCCAGCTGCACTGCTTTTGTATGAAATATTTATAGCATGGATTGATCCCTCTCCCCAATGGGTTAAATGTCTAGAACTCATTAGTTGCCAGAGTCTGTGTTGTGCAAACACAGGCACAGACACTCTCTTGCAATTTCTTGTGAGCAAGATTTCCCTGATGCTAATGTGATTATACCTGTTGCGAGGCAAGGAATAATACCTTCACTCTGAAGAATTTGGGGACCTTTTTTTTCAAAGTGAGTATCCTGAGACCTTTGGCTCTCATGAAAGTCAGCTTCTTGCACTTTGTTCTATTTTGTCTTATGTGCAAATCTATGGGAATCTGATGGTTTTACAAGGCACAAGCATCTTATATTGTCACATGAAAGCATGTATGCATGTTCATTTGTGAACATGGCAAGTTATAGCTCAATAAATATGTAAATAAAGTTGGGTAGCCCATTCAAAGCCAGCAGAGCTGTGGTGTTTCGTGCTAGGCTGAGGATCTTCTCAAGCTTGAATATTTTGGGTGCTCCTCATGATTTATTTCTCTCTTCAAGTCGCAGTAAAACGCCTTCAGGTGTCTTAGCATACTGAGCCTTATTACATGACATTTATATCATTCATATGCTTACAGAATTCTCTTTGCAGAGGTATTTTAATATAGAGATGTTTGAAAACCTGTCTCTACTGATAACCCTGGTAGGTTGCTGTGTTGGAGAAACTTGTCTTTCCTTTTAGGTTTTTGGATTTAGATAGACTCATTTAGACTCTATGGCTAGGACTGATTCAATAATTTATTAAAACAACTTTGCCCTTTTCTTTTCACAAATTGTCTGCAAACAAATTGTACAACTCTGATACGTTAATGGCTGAAAATTATTTGAACATTTTTTTCAGCAAATATCTCTTGGTCTACAGATTATTTGAATTGCAAATTGTGACTGTGAAAATGAAATATACAATTAACACTGCAAATAGAACTGATTGGGTAGTAGAGGGGAACAGCTTTTATGGAAATATATTGATTTTCAAAATGAGCATTTGTTACAGAAAGAGTGATTAAAAAAAATAAACCAAAAAAAAAAAAACCCAAACCAAACAAACAACAAACAATGTTTTGTTGAAATAAATATCTATAATGTGGAAGGGAATTCTTGACTTGTGTGCTCCTGACAGCTAGCTCAAGGATTAGTACTTTCTGGAACTATCAAGAGAACCAGGTTCTCAGACAGGACTGACTCTTCATCAGGTGTGCTGATGCGGACATTCTGAGGCAAAGCTCTTTTGATATTCTCTGTTCAAACTGTTACCTTTGTAAAAATATTTAAAGATAAATTGGCAGAATGTACAGCAGTGCCAATATTCCTTTACAAGTGTTTTTATCAGGACTGCAAAGAATGGTGGATCATACAGCCATCAGACTGAGCTGATCATGTGTTCTGGCATTGTTACAGTGTTCAATATGTTAAGTCTTGTAATGTGTTAAACATCAGGGAAACTACTTGTCACCTAGTCCATCAACAGTTTTGAGATGGTTGCACTTAAGCACTGAATGTTATTCATGTTAATTTCTTTCCAGCATCAAAATCAGAATATAAACACTGGTGGGTATCTAGTCAGTAAGGAACAGATGTAACATCATGTTTTCAGCAAGGTTTTGGTGCTGTATTAAAGGACCAGGCTAGCAGAAGACTAGGTGCTTCATGTACAGGAAGGGCTGAAGGTTCTTTTGGTGAAAGCACTGTGGAAGTGGGAATGCTAACATTAGAAATATATGGCACATTGGTAGATGTGTTAGGGCAGCATGTCACTTTGTGAAAAGTCAAAGTCTTGGAGAGTTATGGATCATGGAAAGGCTGCTTGCACCTCAGCAAGCTTCCTGGCCAAATTACATTTGTGTGTAACAATTCCAAAAGAAGCTTACAACTGCTGTAGCTCCAAACTCACCTTTCTCTGAATTCCACATGCCATTTCCTAAACAGTATGCTTGTGCCTGCAGAAAGGATATGAAAACTCCAGCAAGCCTTGAGGGTAGCAAGTTCAGCTACCATATAACAGACGGTTTGAAGGAATCCAAATCTAGCATGTGTTACTGGACACACTCTTTAAACTTCCAGTCTTTGTAACGGCATAACCATAATGACAGTCTTAGTGACATGTAAACACAAAGAGAATGTTTGCATATATCGGGACCTATAGTTTCATATAGACTGTAATGAAGTTCTCTTTTCTTTATTCAGACCTAATACTAGGGAGCAGACACTCACTTTACCTGTTGTTTGATGTTGACAGAAGGTTTAGCAGAGATGAATGTGGTAGTTGTATTCCTGACACCTTTGAGTATGTCATAAAAACACAGTGATTAAATGGTCTCAAATCAGTAAGAAAAGTTATGTATTAATTGATGCTTTCACTTTGGAAAGAAAGGTTTCTGCAGTACCATTTAATTATGAAGAGCAACTAGGTTGTTTTTTTTCTTTCTTTTTTTCCTGGAGGGGAAAAAAAAAAAAAAAAAAGAAAAAAAAGAAAAGAAAAGAAAAAGGTGAAATTAAATACAGTGCTCCATAAAGGAGTCTGCAACATAGCTTGCATTAAAAAAAACCCACCACAAACCCATGACATTTGACAGCAAATATTTTCCTTGGCACATTGTGGTTCTTACTCTACACTCCTATTCAAAGCTATTATAGCACTAAATACTTCTAACACGGTAGATGTGGAAAATATTTTCCCAATCCATGAGCATGTAGTGACTAGCTGTTGCAGATCAACGTGTCACTCTGTTCCAAACAGATTATACTCAGGGAATTATCTTTGGCTGGTAAAAATAAGTGTAAAGGTACTAACTTCAGTGATGTTGTATCTTTAAAGTGATAATTTAGGGATCCTGCTTAAAGTAATGAATATCTGTTCTCCTCCTAGAGCTTATTTTTGGTAATAGCCTTACTAACAATAATAATTTCAATGGAATTATCTCAGACTAAGTGGAGTTTCAGTCACTGTTCTGTCCTAGAAAGTGGTGATCTTTACCATAGGACAAATTCTGTATTAATAAGATTTGCAGTGTAAAGATGTTTTCTTGACTGAATGTCTGCATGGCTAGTGTAGTACTTGGATGTATGAGCTGATGTACATATTTGTACAGTGAGTAAGCAGTAAACAAATATATATATCTCACATATTTTTCAATCTTTTTTCCCCCTGCAGATTTCTAGTTCTCAAAGCAAAGCTTGTTGCCACTTCATGGTTGGCAGCCTTCTCCAAAACGATACAAATTCAATGACAACCCTAAATCCTAATACATATCAGTCAAAACTGATAACTTGTACACCAAATATTTGAAACATGCACAAACAGTACCTGTATTTCCACACAAAGTATAATGAACATAGCTGTGTATATAAGCTTTATATTTATGTTAGCGTTGTGAAGTCTTGATCCTATACATCCTATATATTAGGCAGTTACCAATTTCCTTTTGAAGGGAAGCAAATCTTTCTGGACAACAAACCGATTTGTATCAAGCCCTTCAGAGCAATTTCTTTCATTTTTTAACTGCAACTGCTCAAGGAGAAAATTTAGTTTTTCTTTTACTTCCAAATATACCTATGAACCAGTATATGTCTCCCATGGGTAGTAAATAGATATTGATTTTTTTCATAACAGAAGTACATTATTACAATGATTAAACTGTAGACATTCCTTTATGATATAAAAAATTGGAAATTGGTGAGCTAAAGAGGATTTACATTACAAAATTGTTTGGGGGTTTATATCTATCAAACTGTAATTCAAGGTCTGAATGAAAAGCCTCTGTGTATATTGCCCTTTTTACACAGCAGCAATTGGCACTTAAAATAAATGCTGATGTTATAATTATAAAAGCATTATGTCTCTTAAAGCAGTTAACAGCCACATCGCTTCATTTTTTTGTTCTATGTTTGTCAAAACCCTGACAGCATACTCTGGAACAATGTGAGATTCAGTGTTGATATTGTTACTCAACAGGAACATTGATTGTGTCTTACTAGGACATATTCAGTGCATGCTATATGCAATGATCATCCTGAATGAATGTAAGCATTTTTTCTAGCATGAACTGAAAACATTTAAATGCTGTGATTGTTTCCCTTCAGGTTAGCATTATATTATAAAGGTATTAGTAACAACTGTGACATGGTAGCACATTATTGAGATAGTATTATGCATGAATACATAGTTTATGTACAGAATTATCAACAGAAATGTTGAGGCACTGTTGCATTGTTACAAAAAATAGAAATATTCACCAACTAGAAAACAAACAAACAAAAAACCTCCTCTATTGCCAATAAGTGTTCAGATGGCCTGAAAAGATACTTAAAGCTGTTACAGAGTTTTGGACATTGTGTACAGTGTTTCCTTCCCAGCAGTGTTCAGCTTGGTCTTAACTGAGTACTTTCTGAATTTTGGGAATGTCTATTCTCCCCAGGTTTTTTTTAGATTAAATACTGAAGCACCAATGTCAGTCTTGGATGTTGTGGTCTAAGTGTGCCCTTTTCTGGACATGCAGTTTGTAGGTGTCTTAAAATGACTGGAGAGTTCTGGATGAAGACCTAGGTAAAGACACTTAATGGGGAGAATGAAACACAGCCAGGAGGATACACTGAAGAGGTGCTTTCTGGAATTGTGTTGCTTGGTGCCTATCTTCAGTTTTTACCTGGCTGCTGATGTGAGGCAGAGATTCGCAGCCTGAAACCCCCAGCAGGATCCTAACATTCACTAAAAGAGAAACTACAGAACATAATTTAAACACTGGTAATAAAACGGTGTTGTGAAGATCTACAAGGAAATATATTGAACTCCTGTTTAAGCATCTTTAAATTACAGATTTAAAAAAGACTAAAGTGGTCCAAAATTCTCAAATCAGTCCATCTTCATATGTTAAAGAAGATTAAGCCTTGATCCAAATTCTTCTTAGTTCCAACTTAGTGTCACAAATGGATTTCTAAACATCTCACTGTGTGTCCTTCAAGAAATATATTATCTCCTGAAAACAACTAGGTGTTTATACTGGAAAACCAGTAAATAGGCTTCCCAATGTGCGTTGTATCTGACAGACTCTGTGCCCAGGATTTCCATTTTCAGCCAGAATGAGGTGTTTTTATATATATGCCATCTACATGCCAGCTTCGTAGGTTTACTCACAACTGCTTCAGGTGCCAGTGGTAAAAAGGATCTTTGTTACAAGAGTTTTCCCATGCTCTTCTTTCTTGTGAATCTGCTTGACTTATTCCATTTTTCTTTATATTCAAATAAAAAGGCTTGACTGAAAGTTTTGAACTACAGAAGTTAAGCAAAACTAGATTCCACCCACCCACCCCCCACCCCCCCCCAATCTTTTCTCACAACCAAAGACAAAGTTACCAGCCTGGTTCAATGTACATAAACAACTAATCATTTAATGCTTGAATATGCTTCTTTAACACAATGCCAGAATGTGATTTCTGTTCCTCACTTTGATGCTATTTTTTGTGACCTTTATCAAGTCATTGAAATCTTCAGCCAGCTTTAGTCATGCCTTAATGCTTGTGCACTAGTGAGCACTGATCTCCTGAGATCATTGGTGCAGACAAATGCAGAAATGTCTTCTCTCCTTTGACTCTGTGGCAGCGATACTCCAAAAAGTAGGCACTTCATTTGAATGTCTAATGATAGATGGGGAAAAAACAGAGCAAACATCAACTTACTGAGTGATTGCTCTACCATAAAAGATAAATAAACAAGAGAGACAATGGTCACACTTCTAAAAGCTTTGGACTTGCAGAGAGGGTTTTTTACCAAAACTCTGAGAGTCTGTGTACATAACTGGAAATTCAAGACTTGGACGAGTTTGAAAATTTCAGTGGCCACCTAAGGGTCCTAATACTTCCTTGTAATCATTCAAGTAGTTCCACTTGTTTCCATTGTACATTTTGAGTCTTTTTATATGGAGGATGCTGTAAATTCCAGCTGAATTTAAATGGCACATGAGTGTCTTACAGCATGCAAGTGGAAGCCCTGGACTGCCACTGCTGGCAGTGTGAAGTACTAGCCATGGCTTGCTTCTCTTGAGTCACTGGCAGTTTTTTGCTGTATCTGTAGGAAATATTAAAAGATTAAAACTCAGCAGAAAACCATCCATACCTGGTTTCTTTCAGCGCTACCCAAAAGTAATCAGGTGGTTTGTTCCATCTATATATGTCTGCACTGAACTGTTTATTCCCCTTTGCTGTGATTAGATCCTGCTGGCTTTGTAAGGAATCAGAAATCTGAAAAAATACCTTTCTGGCCTCTCTTTGCTTACTAGTGGTGAACCAGTTATGTCAAGGCAGCAGGGGAGTGAAATCTGATAGGAATGTTAACGCTGTTGAGAATGGCAGTGGGTGGACCTTCAGAGAAAACCACTCACAGCTCACCTCCTTGGCAAACCAAACAATTTGCCAGTGTCACCCCTGCCGTGGCTAAATGACTAGAGTGAAAATTTACGGGGAAAGGAATGGTTCTCCTGCTGTAATTATACAAACTCTCTCCACAGTGTTATACTCCACAAAGTCACTGTTGATAAATACTAAGCTGCACAAACAGTGACTTAATGTTCATTTATTAAAATCATCTATTATCCTTTTGAGCTATAGATTCACTTTGTTGAAAGTTGTTGCATGTTTGTATTGCTAACATTTCACTATCCAAATGGTATTAGTTTGGTTGGTTTTGAAAGACTGTACTTCAGAGGCTAGGTCACTGCTTTGAGGAGCACAAAGCCGGGGTTTAATGACAGGCAATGCCATGGTGGGACAGTAATCTGAGGGACCATAGGATCTCAAAATACTCCCAGTATAGGTGCTGCACTTGCCCCTAATTTGTATCATGTAGCAGAGATAGAGAAGGTGAAGTGAGGCTGCTTTACACCTTCACTGCCCCCTCCAGGAGCACTCATCTCTCACAAGATGGGAGCAAGTGCTCTGGGGTAAAAGGCCTGAGTCCTGTGAAAAACAAAAAGATGAGAGGTTTCCATGGTAGCCCCTACCTGGATGAGTGCCTCCAGCACAGACCCTGGTCCTTCAAAGTCCTTCATCAGCTGAGTTACCTGGGTTAGTAAGTGCATAGGGACCCAACTTCTGTCCACAGATCCCTTTTCCTGTGTCCCAGGATTTACCAAGAGTGTGATCAGTCACACATATCCAAGTAATTGTTACTAGTGCCTGAATTACCTGGGCAATGAGATATGCTAAAAAGTCCTTTACATGCAATCTCCTAGTGTAAAGAGAACATCTAATGGGAACATGCCTCTGCTGCTGGGTTTGGATCAGTTAGGACTTGCTTTCTCTAACAAAGCAAATATTTGGTGACAGAACTTGATGTAGAAAGTGCTGCATAGCAGGAAAGCGTGTTTCACATTCTGTTGTGAGCTTAAACATTGGACTCCTGTCATAGGAATTTCTGCTGCACTAGACACAATTTCTAGCATAAATGGACTTGCTTGCAATAGAAAATGGAACAGTTTTCAAAGGGGGAGGAGGGGAAAAGACCAATTTGTGAGTAAAAATGGGCAAAGAGGCTTATAAACTTGAAGTGATAAATGACTTTGCAAGTTTTCCATACAATAATAACAACATCCTAATCAAAATAATGAAAAAGTTGCATCTTGGGGAGGGGAGAGAAGCTCCATTCTGGCTTTAATACACTGAACATGGTTTAGAAAATAAATATATGAAAACTGTAAATTTTATTCCACTCAGGAATCTGAATTTGTATTAGAGACATGTCAGTAATATTTCTTTGCATATATTTATATGCTGCTATAAATCAAAATCCTGTCTGGGTTTGCTGCCTTCTGAGATGAATTTCATGGAATAATGTTGTAAGATTTAAGGAAATACAATTCTTAGGATGCCCAGTGTGGCAGTGGCATCTGATTTTTCAGCAGTCCATACGTTTTTACAACTAAATATATCTTCTGGTTTGCCTCATTGATTTTACATGAAGATATATTGCTTTGTAATAGCTGATCTGATGAGCAACTGATATGGTTGCTTCTCTCATGGCCTAAAAACACTTCAGGATTTAAATATGAATTAATTGGGAACTGTTAATGCAGGCTTCAAGAAAGGCATTACAAAGTACTCAGGAAAATGCATAATGCACTATGTACTAAATGCTTCCAGGTATTTTAGACACAGAGAAGATCGTGTGACCTCAGTGGTTGCTTTGCTAAGATAGAGATGGGGGATAAGTCTCTTAAAATTTTTACTGGGTGAGATAATAGGGATGAGCCCTATTTCAGCTGCCTTGATTCTGCCTCATAAAGCAGCATGTTGGGTGGTAGACAGAGATGACTGCGTTGCTATATGGAGTTTCATGCCAGTCTTCTCCCTGCATGGTAATCATCTGTAAAAGTGTTAGATAAAGGACATGACTGATGTCAAAGATATGTAGCCTTGGTTCTTGTAAACACAGTTAGCTGACAGAGCTGGTCTGAGGATACAAAATCTAGCAGTGGTGCTGAGCATCATTATGTTGCTCTGCCCCTGACATCCAGACTTAGGTTTCAAGGAAAGCTTGAAAAAACATTCCTGAGCACACATGATATTCTTACCATATAATTTTAAAGGTGACTCTAGCAATTTCCCATCTGTGTTCTCCATTGATGATGCATCACATATGGTTTTGGGGCAGATGGTTCCATATAAGGCAGCCATACAAATGGGGAAAATATTCATTTTAATTAGGTGCCCAGTCTTGTGTCCAGAAAAATCTATGTCAAAATTCTCTATGACTTCCATGGGAGCAGGTTCTGATGCTGATAACAGCTTTCTTTGATGGGATGTATAACTACCCTGTTGTCCAGCTTGGAAACAGATGTGTTTTCATGCCTGATGAGAGAGGTGAATTAGAAATGCTGGCACATTTACATTGCAGAAGTGGCTATATTTTATTATTCCCCCCTCTCCCCCTACTACTCCCTCCCCCTCCCCAAGGTATGACTGTATTTGAGGCAAGGAATAGGGATGGCTTTTGCTATGGACCTGTACTGTCCAGTTCTACCATATATATACAGGCAGATAAACAACCATAATATATGAACTGGATATTATAGATGTATATATTCAGTGTTACTATACACATTTCCTTCATGCAGTCGCTGGCAGTTGTCCATTTTTGAAACTGTCTTCTTGTTTCTTACAGTGAAGCAAACTTAAATTACCATTCTAAATGCTAATGCACAGTGTGAAAGTGATTTAATAAAATAAAGTGTATTTATATGTAGATTATGACATTAGTATTTAATTATGTACCTACCCATCATAAGATGAGGCAAGCTGCTAAATATTGGTGCACTGAAGTGAGACCTTACTCTTAAAGAGCAGGTATATTTTAATTCCTCTCCCCTTTCCCAGTCTCCTTAAATAACAGGATAGATTATTCACTGTTTACCAATATTCACCTGTATCTTGTCATAATGTATTCCAAATCAGGTTTCCACCATAGCAGCTGAAGCTCATAGAAAGCTGTGCTTTGTTTGGGTCAAACACTGTGAGAACAGATCTTTTTCTATGCTATTTACCAGACCCAGTTAAACTTTAGATTTACTTTTTTCTTATTTCAGTGTGAATTAAAGAGAATATGGAACATGTTGTGGGGCATTTTTTAACCTTTGCTCTTCTGTTATTTTTTTCAGACTATGGAAACCCCAAAATATGAGCTCGTTATAGAAGCTAAGGATATGGGTGGTCTTGACGTGGGACTGACTGGCACAGCAACTGCCACTATTCTTATTGATGACAAAAATGACCATCCCCCCGAGTTTACTAAGAAGGAGGTAAGAATTTGTCATCTGTGTTCTACAAAACGTGCACATAATTGTAATTAGCAGGTTTTTAAGTGGAAAAAGTGTTCCTTAATGGATGAAAATACTTGAAGTCATAGTTCAGCAAAATGGGACAGAGCTGCTCTTTTCTTCTTTCACGCTGATAAATTGGTGTGCATGATTTCCAAAACAATATGCAGCCACAAGGTAAAAATTCATGTCAAGACACTGTGCTCAGAGGCTGGCTAACAAGATGAAAACCTGTCAAATATGTTTGCTAGAACTTTCTTCTTTTACTCCTATGGGGGAAATGTAGAATTCCCTCTTGCCTGCTTCTGGCTTAGGGCTTTTGATGGTCATGAGCATGAATGAAAGCGACATGTTTTGTCCTGGCTTCAGTACTTCACCTGTGGGACAGCTAGTGTTGATAGGTCTGTAATGAAAGCTCTAGTCTGAAAAGCTTTAAATTTGACCTTTGGGTCAAATATGCAAGGAAAGGCTTTTTCCCCTGCAAGCTGAATTCCACTAAAGAATGCTGAAAAGTCAGGGAAAAAACCCAAAGCAAAACAAAAGGTATTCACTGCCTGCAGGAGAGTATAATAGTGCTATTACAAAGGTTCTGGTTTCAGGCAAAGCATCTACCCAACTTCCTGCCCTGCTCATAGTGCTCTCTTCCCCCTCCTACCTTTATTATTAGTCTGCTATTTTGTTTTGGGTGGTATTTTTTTGGTGTTTGCCCCTTGTTTTTTGCCTCTGGTGTTTGGAGAGAATTAGACAATGTCAATTTCATTATTTTTTGTAAGCAATCAGTAGCAACAACTGTTAATTACCAAAGTAAAATCCTTTGACGGAGGCATTTCAGTCATCTGCAAACTACCATGGAGAACCTGATCCTAACCTTTCAAGTAATAAAGCTGTAGCTAAGTGGCATTGATCAAACTATTCATTCCCTTAGAATTACCCTCACCATCAGGCTTTTAATTCTCTGAAAGGTGTTACTTGACAATCAAGAGTTAAAATATATTTAAAACACTGTGATTTTTTTAGCTTTCTAGAGCATAAAAATGTGAAATGACAACTCAGTGTTTTTAGAAAGAGGCAGCAATTGTATTAATCAATATTGATAACAATTAATGTCATTCAGACTTCCACCTACCTGAATTTCCAAATTTTGAGGTTTCTTTTGTTGAAGAAATCCTTCCATGTATTTTTCAACAGAATTATTTTGAAGAAATCTTTCTATAATTCTATATCCTGTTTGACTTAAGATGTTAAATTAGTTGGGTGCTAGCTAAGCCCCAAATGTGCCAGCAGACCGTGTCTCTTTCTGTGGATATTCAGAAATGTTTACAATGTCAGCTCAAGCAGTGACAGTAAAAGGTACTCTGTACCCTTTGCAAGTCTGCTGATTTCAGTATAGAAATGAAATAACAGCTGTGAAGAGACAGCATCTTGTATCTGTCTGAAAAGTCCAGTCTTACACAGTTTTCTTGCACTTCATGTGACATTTAATTTCCCATAGAGACATCTCTTTTTTCCAATAGTTCGTGACATGGTTTTGAACCTTTCAGTATTTAGAGATGTTAATGCCCTCAGAAATCTTCCCTCTGCCTTGCTAAGTGATACTCTTATTCCCGAATAAAGCAGGAAAAATCATCCTTTAGACATGTGGTGTCAGGCCCTTTCAGAAACATGTGCTCTATTTGACATAAGTAGTGTAAAAGGAGGGACAGTCTCTATTAATAGAGTTAATGCCACTTTGGCTTACTGCTTGAACTACTTAGTTATTGTATTTAAATACCAGTCACATATTCCATGATGCAATACTATTGATTTGAAGAGTTTGAAAATCTTTGAAACAGGCATATCCTATAAGATAACTTTTGAAGTAGCTTCAATTCAGTAGGTCTGAAGTTTTAGTTTCATAGTGCATCTTCTTTTATTTGCTTCAAGACTGGTTGCTTTAGGATTGTCTTCTTATGGATTTGACATATTTTCTCAGCTATCTTCTTTCTCTTTAAATATACATTTTCTCAGTGTGTTCTTCCCTTGTATAAAACATATGCCTTTTTTACTGGCCTATATTTTCTTCAGACAGTATAAATCATACCTAAAATAGCTCTGCCCGTATTGGTCCTATGCTGTTGGTATAGCTCAGTTAGGCCAAGTTTTCAATGCATTCTCTTCATCTGTAAGCACAAGGACCAAATTTGTTCTTGATCTGACACAGTGAAAACAATGAAGTTATGAGAACTGGGCTTGTTCTGTATAAATACAGCACTAGGTATCCCAAAATCAACTAAGTGGTGCTTTGAAGAATGTAGAATGCATTGTTATACATCTTAACAAAGATACATGTGATTTGAGTAATATTAATGCCAAGACAAAAATGTAATGATTTTTTTCATAGCTTTCTCCAAAGTGCTATATTTCTGTATATTTCTATTTCAAAGAAGCCCTATATGTGTTAGCATACTTCTTTATTTCTCAGTGCCAGGTAAACTCAGCAATGCATGAGTATGTCTCTGCCCATTGAAAATGAGCTTTGTCTTTTGACATTGGACCAATTTTTAACTCTTCTTTTAACCCAGAAACAGATTTCTAGTTCCACCCCTAAAGCATGATACACTTGTGTGTACTCCCATTCACTGTATTTATTCCTTGGAAGCCAGGGTCTTATCCACCTACTCAGAATGCCCATGAATGGCCTTTATTTGAAGCTTCAGGAAGCTCTAAATGCTTCTCTCTTTCTGCTCTGCTGTGTTTATGTGGATCTTGCTGGAAGAGTGAGGACTTGTCTGATGAATCTGTTCTTCTCGCTGCTGTTTTTCACCCTGCATATCACACCCATGTCATTCTGCTGCAGTCAGGGCCTTCAGCTTAGGGAAAAATTCATTGATTGTGTGTCAGGGCATAATCACAGGAGAAGCTGAGGAACCTGGATGTGATTCAACACAGCACTCCCATTAACTTCAGAGGGACGGTTTAAGACCTTGAGGTTGTAAACATGTGTCAGGTACTTCAGTGAGTTCATGTATGAGACACTGCTTTGTGGGATTCAGCCTCGTTAATTATTTTGTTACTGCCCCATCACTCCACATGCCTCTGAAATACCAGTCGTGTTCTCATATATACTTACCCTAACTGTTCAGAATAGGTTCTGCACAGCACAAAAGTCCATTCAGATGTGCAAACAGTACCCTGTTCCCTCCAGGGGTTTAAATAATTTAATCTTTAATGCCCAAAAAGAGCAATGTTTTAAGAGCTCCTCCAAAAATCCCAGGTGAGGTAATGAGGTCTACCTTTTAAAAGGTCACAATGGCTGGGATACTGTGCCAGATTTAAATTTATAGTGAACAGGGGGAAAAAAAATACTTGAAAAGTTAGTGGCCTATTTTTCAGGAAGTTTTAAAATCTATAAAGTTTATTCTATATTATGAAAAGTTTTAAAATTTACTTTGTGACTTATTAGTGGATACAGCACATATTTTGTATGTTTGGCATTTCCTTTCCCGCAAGCTAAGGCCTTAGGATTAATTTTTGTTCAGCAGAAAGGGCTTAGTTATGTGAAAATAAGAAATGAACCAAAGCAAGGAGCAGGAATTGATCATTCTGGAAAATCTGCTTTGTGTACTGCAGGATATTCAAACTGTGCAGGAATAAGACTGAATGGATGCTCACGGTGCTGAGTATTTTTTCTCTACCTAGCACATTAAGGATAGGAGAATTATTTTCTTGTGTCGCTTTAACAATTGGTAGCAGACCACTGAAGTGTTGTATGTCTGCAAAACAGGGATTTTATTCTATAGTTGATGAAAACAGCAATGTAGCATCTGCTGGAAGCCACAAGCTGGCAAATGCTTCTCTTGAATCTGTTCCTGTAGACATGGTTCTGTCCAGACCTTTCCTAAGGCCAAGTGGAGGAAAAAATATTTTTCGACATGTCAACAATAAAGATTTAACCTCCTCCTATCTATTCTTCCTCCTTAAAGGAAAACAGTCAAACAAATCCTACTTTTGGTATCATACCATTCCTGAATGAAAAATATATGCTCAAAAATGGCTTTTCACTGTGCAGTATTTATCTCCCTCTTCTGTTTCTGTCCTATTTTCTTTGAAGTGTGCGTTCCCAAGGGAGAAGATTCCAGTGGTGCTCTTTAGCAATGTATTATTTTTTCCTTAATATTGGATCTATTGTCTTTCCTTGGTAAATGCTATGAGGCACTTCAGAAAAGAATGCAGTGATGTGGCTTAAGGGTAAAATTTTGTGCAGTCTGCCTACTTCTCATATCTGTCCATCACCACAGATTTGAAACAGCACCACATACATAGCCATACATTAAAAAGTAGTGGGATTTGTCAGTGTCCTCACTTGCACATAAAAAAGAGAGACTTCATTTGTCCAGAAAACAGTGATCAGTGGCTCCAAGTGCCGGATTCTGCACATTGGCCACAGCAACCCCATGCAGTGCTACAGGCTGGGGTCAGAGTGGCTGGAGAGCAGCCAGGCAGAGAGGGACCTGGGGGTGCTGGTCTATGGCAGGCTGAACATGAGCCTGCAGTGTGCCCAGGCAGCCAAGAGGGCCAAGGGCATCCTGGACTGCATCAGGAACAGTGTGGCCAGCAGGAGCAGGGAGGTCATTCTGCCCCTGTACGCTGCACTGGTTAGGACACATCTTGAGTACTATGTCCAGTTCTCAGCCCCTCAGTTTAGGAAGGAGGTTGACTTGTGTTGACTTGCTGGAGCATGTCTAGAGAAGGGCAACAAAGTTGGTGAGGGGTTTGGAACACAAGCCCTATGAGGAGAGACTGAGGGAGCCGGGGCTGCTCAGCCTGGAGAAGAAGAGACTCAGGGATGACCTTATTGCTCTCTACAACTACCTGAAGGGAGGTTGTAGACAGGCGGATGTTGGTCTCTTCTCCCAGGCAGCCAGCACCAGAACAAGAGGACACAGTCTCAGGCTGTGCCAGGGGAGGTTTAGGCTGGATGTTAGGAAGAAGTTCTATACAGAGAGAGTGATTGCCCATTGGAATGGGCTGCCTGGGGAGGTGGTGGAGTCACCATTATTTGAGGTGTTCAGGAGGAGACTTGATGGGGTGCTTGGTGCCATGGTTTAGTTGTTTAGGTGGGTTGAATTGGTTGATAGGTTGGACACGATCTTGGAGGTCTCTTCCAACCTGGTCTGGTCTGGTCTGGTCTGGTCTATTCTATTCTATTCTATTCATTCTGCTGCTTCCATCCTTACCCTCAACTTCATCCATTTCTGGGACACAGAAATGTAAAATCATCAGAATTCTGCCACATCAGGAAGAGTAATATTTGGGGAAATATTTTTCTTGGTTTATCTTTTTTTTAATGCATGTTCTTAGAAATCTTTTTTCCCAGTTAAATAAAGAAGATTGTTTCCTGTGAAGAGAATAAAATTTGTGTAATTTGACAAACCATCAGCACAGTGAAGTCTGAGCTGTACTAGCGTTGTGAGTCTTGGATGAAAAATAGTATTTGCTCACATTTTGAATATCTACTGATAAATGGTTTATAAAAGAGTAATAAATGACTAATGTGTGCTTTAATAAATGATTCATCAATTCCTATAGAGACTTGTAAGTGAATAGGTTACTTGTCACCATGATTTATGATGACTTCCAGCACTGTCTTCTGATTCAGTTGTGCTACCCACTGGGGTAAAATGGTCTCTGGAGTACAATATGTATCTCCGTCTGCTCATGGTTCAAAGAGGATGTGAGACTTTCAGAGGACCATCTGGAGAGATTTATTTTTCAGCTTAGGCTGTTGAGAAACATGCTCATAGCTTTGATGGTCCCTGTCTTGTTTCTTGGTATTGGCTAAATCATATTAAGGACCAGATACTGAGCTAAAATTGCTTTTTTAGGATCTTCCTGGCTCACTTTTTCCATATTTTTTTTTTAAATTCTGAGACATAATATTGTTATTTGCCATGCTACACAGAGCTTGCAGACACAGGCCAGATCTGCCCATTCAGATTGCATATAGGAAAACAAAACCAAATCCTATCTTACCACCTTCTGTGATCTGAAAGTTAACCCTGGTCCTTCTTAATCTTATTTTACCCTTTTGCCCTTAAGGACTTCCAGTTAATCTTTTCTGTGCATCTTACTGAGCTGGACCCTAGCCTTGGACATGAACAATTCTGTCAATGGTAGATTCCCCTGCAACTCCCTTCTCTAGACTCCTATATGTGATTTGGAAAAAACACTAGTAAGGCCCACAGGTGTATGCAAAGCTGAGCAAAACAATGCTGTCCTTTGACTAGCACGCAGATCAGGAGCACAGCCAGGCAACTATCCTCATTCACTTTCCTGGTAGGAGGGAAGTCAACATGCAAACCAAACTGAACAGAGGCAAAAGACCAAGAGGAGGTGTCAGTATGGCTCAGCAAGGCAGTGAGATCAAACTGAATTGGATTTTTCCCATTTCACATGCCATTCTCTCATGTTGGGTGCTGAAAGGCCAGATGACTGATTAGGTACTTGAGTGGCAATAAGCAGGTCTGAACAGATGAGAAACCATTGCCAGGCTCATATTAAAGAAACAGAACTGTATTGTGGCCTAAATGTTATGGGAACCAGTCTAAAATTCTACCAGCCTTTTCACATTGGGGCAAACTGTCTCCAGTACTGCATTGTCCTGAGAAATAGTTTTGTGGAATGGATAAAACCATTTTAACAAAATCACAATAACAAAATGCATATTGGAATTTCCATTTGGCTCATGTTTTTTTGGGCTGTGAGACAAATTCACATGCAGAGAATGCAGAACTCATACAGAAATTCAACAGAGCAAGACAAATCCTCTACAGCTGTTAGCAAACTTTGGCAATAAAGAACAGTTTCATGATGGTTAGGGGTCATCAGAGATGAGCCCTTTGGCCATTCTTGTTTTCTAGAGCTGTAAATACATCTAGTAACTCTCCTGAAGCATGTCTTACCCTTCAGAAACCTCCTACACTAGATAGGTGTACTGACCTTTTCACTCAACTTTACTTCCACTTCATGCTATTGTAGAATGTCCCCAACACGTTTGGCATATATGAAGCTCCAGGTGCCCAAAATCTGCCTTGAAAACAAATGGTGGACATCACCTGGTGTATTATTCACATGTGAAAGAATTAAAAGATAATTTCCCTGGGGCATAGAAAATAAGAGAAAATTGGATTAAGGCAGGATTGCAATTCCTGTGTCATCTTTATAAAACAGCTGTTTCACCTGTTCTCAAAACATTCAGAGATTGAAAATCAAGAGGCTCCTCTATAAATATTAACAATGAAAATTTCTGCATAGCCTGATTTGAATTTCCTTTGCTAGAACTTAAAATTTAGGTATCTGTATAACATAGGAATTTAGACATTTTTTTTCCCCTATTGAAATAATTTTGAACATCAAATGTAAAAAGTAGAGCTTATTTGACTTACAAAATAGTTGTAAAGATGTTTAATTCCCATTGGAGTTTAAAATGCTGGTTCTAGGAGCCTAGATTGCTGTGACTTTCAGTGCAGTTAGGATCACAAATGGCTTTTAAATCTAACCACTTTCAAACAACTTGGTAAAATGACTGTGATCAACAAGAATGCTTGTTAAACTGTGATCAAAGTGAATGTTTGTTAGTATGTCTGACTTGTGTTTTGGTGGGACCATACCAAGAACATCTGGAAGAATTATTTAAACAATCTGGCTATCTGTATAATGAAATTACCTTTTCTTTTGGTGGTTTGTTTTGTTTGTTTTGTATTTTTGTTTCGGGTTTGTTGGGTTTTGTTTGTTTTGAGGGGGTTTTGTCAATATTGTGTCAATTCTTATCAGAATTAGCTGCTTCGAGGTTGCTCATGTGATAACAAATGCTCAGCACAACTCAGGATTGAATTACCAGTGACATTAAAAACAAACACTCCGCTGTACCATTACACGTAACAATACAATAATTCTAGAGAGAAAGAAAAACAAATGCACTTGTTCTGTGAATTGACTGGAATAGAGGACTGCAGCTAAACAGCGTGGTTTGGAAGACCAAGGTTTCCTGTACTCATACAGATTCATACTGTGTGCATAATAATTTGTATTCATTTGGCTTTCAGCAAGCTATCTGCATAACCAGTGTAAGCACTTTGTTCAAGAACTTTTGCAAAATATGTTTAACACTGAGTCCATCCACTTATCACATAATTAGAGCTGGATGCACTGCATAGCAGTAGGCTGCAGACTTCTACATTTATCTTTGCTTGTGAGGGGTGAGTTCATTGCTTTGTTTCTCTCCACCAAGGTCATGAAATACATGAAGCTGTCTACTTAATCTCCAGATAAACACATTACAGTGGTACATAAAACAACAAAGTGCCTGCTTTGTAATCTGAAAGGAGCTGAGGAACACTTGTATAAGTACAGGAAAGATTCTATGAATAGAAATAATCATTCAAACAATGTGAAATTGGAGAGGAGCACTTCATTGCTTCACCAGATCTGATATTTTTTCCAGCATTCTTGCTCTCCAAGTCAGCTCACATAGTAAACTTGTATTTTTACCAGTCCTTTTCTCTTTCCTCATTTGCTGTGTTCCTTTCCTGCTCTTTGTTTAGTTTCCTTGGTTTGTTATGATCAGATGATCTGAGCAGTCCCGACACAAACTTCTGTGTGAAGTCCTTGCCTTTTGTAACCCTTTGGTTATGCTTGGAAGGTCATCAGCAGCTCAGTGGTAATAACAGCAATTCTCGCTACAGCTGGTAAATTCTCACCACAAAACCATTCCAGTGCTGACTATCCTCTGAAGACTTCTTCCATCTGCTTCTGTTGACAGCAAATAGCCAAACACTGTGAGCAACTAAAAAGCCATAAACCCACAATTTATTGCTCTCTTCTACAAGAAGTGAAGGTTAGACTGCTTCCTCAATGTGGTCTGTGAAGTGTGAACTTTACCACAGATATTAAGGTCTGGATTACAAAGCAAACAGTAACAGTAAGTATTTTGACTATATTTAGCACAAGTATGTTTGGGTTAGTAGCTGGATAGCAGAAATTAAAGAGGAAGAAAGGTTCAGACAAGGCTCTTGAGAAAAGCACAAGCTAAACAAAGATATTGTAATGTCTCCAGACCTAGTCTTGGACCACTTACATGGGGAAGCTGCACAAACATAGTTATTAGCAGTCATTGCTGGCAATGGCTATGTGATTTTCTCTCCAGCTGGAATTAACTCAACTTAACTTTTGAGTTCTGTATTTGGGAGACCTCATTTGGCTATGTATCACCCATTTGACTGAAATGTCCTAAATTCTGTGTGGAAGCACTGTGATTTCCATGTATGACACTCACTGCAGAATGGCTCCTAAATCACCATTATCTCATTCAGCCTATACAGGATGTAAACTGGTGTACAAGTAGTGAGGAATAGATGAGCAGATACAGTTGTGGTGGTGGCAGCAAACATTTTCTGTGTTTTAAGGGGACTTCAATTTTATGTTTGTGAAAGGGTTCTTACCATGTGGAATCTTAACAGAAATACCAAGGAGTCTAAATCTCCTTGTCTGACATAGCACAGCTGATTTGAGGAGTAATAAATAGAAGAACTGTTAGATGTGTAACAAAATACCACTCTAATCCCATGAGTTAAGAAACCCACGCTGTTAATATGCCTCTAGCATCTGTAGGAGTTCTATTTTAGAAGTCGGATTAAACAAGATAACACACTATAGATCTTAACATATTCAATTTGCTCCAGACAAAACCCTATTTAATAGCAATTACACAATATGTGTGAGCTGGTATCATAGCTGCAGTTGATATGAGCAGAAGGGATTTATAAGGCTGAAGTACATTCATACAAACATAATAGTTATATGACTGCTTAGGTCATTCCACTAGAGTGGAATGAGTTTTGTGATCAGTTTATTAATTTCTTCACTGACAAATGAGATTTCAAGATTTTTGTCAGCAACACTAAAACTGATTTGGCTACTACAGAATTTGCTAACCATCTGTGCATACGAATCAAAATGTCAGGATTATTTAGACAAAATATTTTTTTTTTTCCTTCTGCTCTGAGACATTAAAATAGTGAACCAATAAAAAACAGCATGCTAAAGGGAGCTGTGCATTTGTTCAAGCAAAATTGTTAGTAAGTACCTGTAACAAACACTCCTGTGGAAAACAATGGAATGCTATAGGGCTGATAGTCTCTTGAACTTTGGGGGATGAAAACAGCAAAAACATTGTTGATACGGTTGAGAAAAATAAACAAATTAGGGGATTCATAGAGAACTCCTTGCAGTTATAGTCACTGTTGGGAAAAATACTTCAGGAGTGTAATTTATTCATATCCTTGTGCTTCTACTTTGGCTTATTTCCAGGACTTGTTTGCCTTAGAGTCCCAGATGCTTGTTTGCTTAAAGGGTAGCCCTTTCTCTATCCGACTGCCTAACAGTCACTTAATATTTATTTGTTTTTACAAATGTTTTCCCCTGTGTTCCCAGTCCATATGTCACAATAAAAAAGTACAATCTCAGCACCACAGAGTATTGATATTATCCCCCTTTCCCATTCTAGACTTTGACCCAATAAATCCCAGTTGGTTACTTCTGCCTGTGTTTTCCTCCAACATTATTGCTCTATGGACAATCTTTTTGAGCTTGTGTTCTAACTCCTGCTCTCTTCTACTGCTCAGTTTGATGCAGCTTTCATAAAGACCTTTTTGTTTGCTTCTCTGTGTATTGAGGAAGATTTCTTCCAGCTACTTACTTGTTTAGTCTTGATATTCTATTTGTCCAGTGCTGAGATTTATCATTGTCTTTTTGTATCATCCTTCAAAAATCTCTTTTGCTTACTTCATCTTCTCTTTTTGAAAAGCAAAACAACTTGTCTGCAACAATAAACCAAACAGGAATCTCTAATATTTTATTTGTTTCTCCCTTTCAAGCCTCCTATTTAGTCAGTAGCCTGGAAGGACCCTTCTCTGAATTTTATTATAGCAAGACATTTTTCCTTCCTTTCCAAACTCCTTGAATCTGTCATTTGTGAGAGCCCGAGCATCTAGGCTACCATCCTTTCAGTGCCTTTCTGCTCCTGTCTCCAGTTCCTGCTGCAGATCTACCAAGACTCATTTCAGTGATGTCTCCACTTACTCCTTTTCCCTGTGTCATGTCTCCTTTCTCTCTGGTTTTATTTTTATCACTTTTCCACCGTCTTTTTATAAAGAAAACTCTTCTGTTTCTTATCTTTGTCATCTCACTACCCCCTTTCTGTCCCCATAGTTTTGCTCCTTTAGTGTCATTTTCAGATCATCTTTTTTTTTTTTTTTCTTTTCCATTCCTTGATGTTTGTCCCTAAGCAAACTCTTCCTCCCCTCACTGCCTGCCTCCCTTCGGAACCACCTTTCTGTTTTCATGAATTAAACCAATTGGTTGCTTATGACTTGCAAAAGTCAGTGTACACTCTCTGCCTGGCTTCTATAAATTGAGTGCCATCACTGTCTGCTTCCACACTTCATCTCATTTTTTTCTTATATGCTTTATTTCCTTCTCTTCAGCTCATTTGTTTTGACTGCCTTCAGTCACTGAGGCCAGCAGTGCCTATACGTTATGCAGTACTGTCAGATGTTCTTAGATCAAAGATTTTTCTTCATTTAGAAGACTGATGGTAAGGAGAGAGTGGCTGTCCTCAACAAGTTTAAGGGGTTGAAAGCAATGTTTTAGTGGGGAAAAAGTTTGAAACATGTAAGTAGTTGTGTGAGAAACTTTCAAAAGAAATATAAGAAAAATCATCCTGCTACATAAACTTAAATCTAAACCATCTTTTGACTTTTACTGAAATAATATCAAGGAAAAAAGTTCATCTATAGTATTGATATTCTTAGCTGCCTGTAAGCTATGACTCCCATCCAGAGTACTCCATGGAGACATGAATGCAGGATTAGACTACAATGTAAAGCTAGATTTATACATATGCATATCTATATGTATAGAAACACAGGCTTAGAGATATTTGCCTACCTAAAATGATGTTTTATTGTCCTAAACCCACATTTTCTAGTACAGCTTAAAATGAAATTAGGTTTGTTTTTTCTTCTATGATTGAAAAACAGCAAAACTATCATTTGAAAGCAGAGAACACTGTACTTGATTAATTGATTCAGTGTTGAACTAAGTTCAGGAAAAAGTGTATGTTTGAAGACAAATGAAGGGCATGCTTTCTAAGTTAGCAGCTCTGACCTTTTCAAGTTTTCCATCTTAAATAATAATTGAAACCATGAGTAAATAAATTCAACTTTGCCTGCAGATGTTGAACTCTTTTCTGTCCTTTTACTCTAACATGGCCAATGCCTGATATTAACAGCAGCAACAGTTTTATCATACCCCATGCTGGGGCTGACTGGCAGTCTCTAGGAACTCTTTTCTTTCCTCCAGCCATATGATTAAAATGCAGTTCCAATCAATAAATCTCTACCGCTTCTGTCAATGGTTAAGTGTTCGCCTGGGGGTCTTCTGTGTCCCAGAGGTATTTGTTTTCTTCAGTTCTTCCGTATTCATGAGAGAACCAAATTACAATAAGCCTTGTTTACCTAGACTGCCTGTGGAGATTGTTTTTGGACTGCCTGCTGGAAGTGTAGTGAGCAATACAGAGCATGCTCGCATACTGGTAGATACAGCGATAGATGTTAGCAGTGAGGTGCCTCTTTTAACAATATTGGGTTCCATCATAGCCTCTGTGAAATCTTTACTTGAGGAAGATTAAATATTTAAGCAAGAACTCTTGACTCATTTGACATGTTAGTGGAAAACAGTGTAGGATTACCAAAAGAGGTCTCAGATTTGGACAGCTGATTTCAGCTGAACTTCAGCTTTCAAGGATGTCAGGGTTGCCTGTTTTTCCTTTTCATGAATAAAGATTATCTCAGTTGATCAATGATACACTGTGTGAGCAACTAAGCAGATTTAGATTCTTTTTGCTCTGGTAGCAATTGCCTTAGTGCAATCGATTAAAAGGGAATTTTAATGGTCTTACTAATTGTGATTTTAAAGGAAACACGACAGCAATTATTGAGCTCTTTAATTTATTATTTCCTATGCTGATCAATTTGGAAAGTCAAAATATAAGTTTTTAAAATGTGACATCCCCTGCAGCCTCTTGCTTATATCTGAAATTTGTATTTCATCTTTGTACATAATGGTAAAATAGAAACAATGGCACGGTTGTATTCAGCTCATAACTTTTTTCATTTGGCATTTTGTGTTACGGGAGATGCAAGAAGGAGGATATATTCCTGCCCAAATTCAGCAGAAGGTGGTATGTGTTTCTATGTACAAGAACAACCAGGAAAAGCACCCATATTGTTTCTTTAAAAGACTGCTTTCAAAGGGATGTACTAGAATGTAGCTGCCTATAAATGCAAACACCAAGTACTAGTCAGCAGAAATAAATGCATTCGGCTCGACATTGCACATCTAAATTATTTATTCAGAAACAATCATAAGCACAGTTTGTCAACACTTAACACATAGGGTTGTGTTACATAGTAAAGCTATTCTAATGTCTGTCCTGGATTTATTTATAAGTGTTCAGGGAAGACCGCATTCGCTTTTAAGTGCCCAGAGTCCAGACTATAGGTTGACTCTCTCATATTCCAGAAATTTATTTTTCTCAAATTTGTAAAATATGGGCAGCATTACAAATGTTAATGCTACTATTAGGGGATCATAATTTAAAAATACCAGTGTTCTCAAAGGGCTCCAGCAGTGTGTCATTTCCCTGCTTTATTAAAATGAATGAACAGATGTACAATTTATTTCTGCTGAACTATCATCTAAATTCATAAGCTATTTCTCATGTGTCTGAAATCCATGTTGGTTTCCCATTTTCCTTGCCTTAGAAAGAAAAAAATAATAAAAAATTACACTCTCACATTTATCACTCTGGGGATATCAACGAGAAGTATACTCTCCACTTCATTCAATTTAGAGTAATACCCTCAATGCAATTTAAATCCCATCTTTTCAAGGCTATTCAGCAAAACCTAGGCACTGGAACACCCAGGATCCAATTGGAAAACTCCCTTGCCGTCTAAGCTGAAGACTGGCAGGTAGACTCTGAGGACACTATCTGTTCTCTCTGACAGAATGAGGCGGCACAAATCTTCTTTTGGCTGGCATTTATGATGCTAGCAGGGACCATGCAATTTCTCAGCAACAAGTTGGGAAACCAAAGCAGGGACCACCAATAGTGAGTGGTAAGGGGGAGAGGTGAGAAGGTTGGGGGTAAAAATAGTGAAATTTGCAGCTAAGGAACATATCAGCTGGCCCCAAGCACTCATGAGGATGGGTTTTATTTGTCTTGTGGCAGCTTAGGAGCATGGCAGGTGCTCCCTGGAAGCGATAAACAAACAGAACAAGACAATGCAGAGATTAGATGGAATAAAATTACCAAGGCTTCAAAGAGCAAGAAACAGGCATGTTGCCATGGGAAAAAATGAGTGTAAAATTCCCAGACAGTGTGCTCTCAGCCTATCACTGTTCTTATTTGCTGGCACGGTTTGTGGGCAATGTGAGGATGATATTTTGCACTAATTCTGTGCAAGGAACGAGTGGATAATATGCCCTAGGGTTTCTAGCAACATTTCTTCTGTAAATCCTCTTTCCAAGGGTTTTTATTGTAGGCAAGCAGTAAAAACACTCGAAGGTTTGAAGTGGACAACAGAATTCTCAGGCTCAGAGTGTGTGTTTTCAGGGGGGGTTGTGGTTTCTTTCTTTTTTTGTCTCTGATAAAAATCATTTTGGCAAAGAGAGTAGTGGAACAGAATGTGAATCAATCTGCTTTCTTCATTTCATAGCTGCTCTGGAATTTAAATGTAGGCCTTTAAATACCTCTTTGCCAGACAATTCAGGAAAATGATGAAGTAATGGTTGAGATTTGTTTAAAAAAAAAAAAAAAAAAGTATGATTTTCTTCAGAAACTTTCTTTGCAGTCACAGGAGCAGCCTGCCCCTGTGGAACTGCTATGAAAGTGTTGTAATTCACTAGTAAGAATGGAAAAGTTGTAACTGGAGCAGGCTTCTTTTCTTTTTCTTTTTTTTTTTTTTTAATAGTGGCCACATTTCAGATAGTCTCAAAACAATTAAATTTGAGTATCTGGTTCTACTGTTCTTGTTCCCTTTTAATCCTTCCCCAAGCTGGGATCATAATTACTTTTCTCTCTCCTTTCCTTACTTTTTCTTGCCAAAAAAAGAATATGACCAGCTAGGAAAGCAAATGCCAGAGGCATAATTTTCAGTTTTTTATCAGCAGTAGGGAAGGCAAATGTGATTTTGTAGTTACACCCTGTGTCTCTAGCTGTCAGCACCAAATTCAGTATAATGAGTCTTTTATGATGGGGAGTTTGAGACTGAGACCAGAATATGTCAGGGATCTCCCTCCTATAATTTGGTTTTGGGTACTGTATTTTTTTTTTCTTTCCAATCCATCAAGCTTCATGGAAGTTTATGAGCACCACGGACCTTAACGTTTACACAAAAGTCTTTAGTTCCTCTTTCTGTTCACTACAGATTCTTGGATGTGGGCTTACCATGAAATTTGCAGTGGAAGGGTTCTCAAGATATCCTCAAGTCCCTCCCAGTTTTTTGTGTGATTTCCAGTATTTGCCTTTCTTTTCTTTTTTTCCCTTCAAGAGCTTTGAAGATACAGGCTGTGTGATCTCCCAGCAATCTGCCACACTATTTCAGCTCCCCTGCAAATTTGTCATAATGCCTGGTGAGAATTTTCCTTGCCTCCACTGAAGCCTATCGCTTTTTGGTCTTGTCTACTGTGAAGGTGTTGCGCAGACAATTCTTTTATCTACAACAGCCCTGTGTGCATTTGCCGTGAAGATTTGTTCAAGACCATCAGCTGTAGACATCTGCCTCTCCAATTGCTCTTTGCTTTCCACGCTGTGGGCAGGAATCAGGTGCTGCAATGCAGCTGGGGCTCCCCAGAGCTAAGCAGATGGAAGAATTCCTGCCTTTGTCTTGCACATGGTTCTACTTCTTACTCATCTCAACAGTTTTGCTAGTTTTGCAACATTAAATTGCCTTAATTGTCTATGATTCTTTTCCAGTAACAGAGCAAGTGACAAAGCTAACATCTGCTGTATGTGATTTCTTCTCCTTTCATCCTCACAACAGAAGAGTGTGTATATTTTGAACATTTCAGTGAGATGGGGTTTTGGTACTGGTTTGTTTTCTGTTGTCTTTTTCTACACATGGGTTTGTGTTTAATATGGAAAACTTGGTTATATCATCTGGGTGTTTGTTTTGGCTTTTGTTATAGAACAGGCTGAGGAGATTTCATACACAATTGAGAGTCTATAAGCCTAGGAGATGGAGTTCTATGTCCCATTTAGGCAGACTGTGATCTTCACCACATCTTTCTGCTAATACACCTGACTTCTGACCTGAAATTATGCTGCAATTCCTATTTTGAGTTTCTCTTAAGGTAAGGGAGTCTGACAGCTGTGTCAGACTTTGTGCCATGGGCAAATGTACACGGGGGCTTAGGAGGAGGTTCATCAGTTTCAGAGTTAGTTCAGAGCAAGTTTCATTAAGAGAATGTTTTATAACCACATAGTATTTTTCATTCCGAAGAACCCCAAAGGAACATACAGAAAACGGATCCTCTCCGTGGGCAAGCAGAAGATTAAATTGCAGTTTTCTGCTGCTTGCAGGGAAAAGGGAGGCGTAAGACTTCATTTCCCTTATTAAAGTATCCTACTCAGGAAAGTTTCTTTAATTTCTAAAGAAGCATTGCAAATAATGGCTAACCATGGTGGCGTATTGTTACACTCAAAATCTCATTGACAGGCAAAGGGGAAGCCCATTTTATAAATAAAGCCAAGAATTTATTGTCAGTAAAGCTGAAAATAAACCAAGTCCATCCTAATCCAAGAATCATCATTAACCTAGATTGAATTATGGCAGGAAAACATCTGTTCAGAAAGAGGTTTGGTTATGATAACATGGAAGCGGCAAAATAGTTGTAACTGCCCTTCTTAGCTCCTCCCCCTTTTCCTGTTGTTATTCTCGCTGTTTCTGGGTTCTCTGACTCATAAAGTTGGTGGGTTTATTCCAGAGTTTGTTGTAGGAGTGCAAGTTGTCAGCAGATGGTATCCTTTGATGGGGCAAACATGATGTTCACATTGATCGTTTCTTCCCCCTTTTTGGGGTAATTTTTTTGTACTTGCTCACGTGCTTTTCTTATTGCTCTTTCTTCATTTGTGTGAAGATCCATGTTACATCCAAATTTACTATATATGATTTCCTTTACGTTTATTAGGTATTTTTTTCTTGGTTGCTCCTAAAATCAATTTTGGCCAGCTCCAGGTCTGCATTTCTTTAACTGAACACTGGTGAGTTGTTTATAGCTACGGTTTCTCCAGTGTCGTCAAGTCTGGGCTTCATGTCTTCTTTTCCCATACTGCACGTCTCTGTGCGCATCCTTAGTCACCACGTCTCAGAGCACTATTTTAAATCATACAAGGCCTCTATTTCTCTGTACTGGAAACTTTGGTGGTACTGTACACAGATCAATGTGCAAAAATAAGTTATTCAAATTCTGTTACAGAGAAATCAAGTAAAGCTGCAGACAGGTCAAGGAAAGCTCAGGCAGAGCAAGCCTGACAAACCTCCAACCTGAGGTTTGAGTAATCTCAAACCATGGCCTGTCACTAACAATGGCAATTCCCTATTAAAGAATGCACATTTACTGCATCACTCTGCTTTCTAGGCTGCAGTTAGCAGTTGAAGACTGGGACAGCACTTGGATTCCGCATGTAGGCAGAAAGATATTTAAGTATTGTGGCTGATGCAGACTTTGTGCAAATATAGTCGGATATCTTGACTGATGTGGGAGTGTCTGAGTGGTGTGCACAGACTCATTTTGAGGTGTAATGAAAGTTCTCCACCATTAGTCCACTGAAACTGTGATAACCAGCCCTTCCCTGGGTCAGAAGGCAGTCAGTGACTGTGGCAGTAGCCTCAGGACTTGTGATAGTGTATCTGCATGTCAGCAGACTTGGGATTGTTATACAGGATGCAAAACTAACCAGCAGGAGTCAAACTGAGTTGCTGGGCATTTGTATTCATGTGAGAAGTGACTTGAAGCTCTCAGGGAGTAGCAAGAGGTCCTTTTTTGTATTTCGTCTCAGAGACAGTACTTGCTTCATGTGACTGAAGTACAGTGCAGTTATCTTTAATGAGCTCCCCCAAACTCCATCTGAGCGCACAGAGGGGTGCTAAGCTGTCTGTGAAGGTATGGTGTATCTCAAGTCATCAAAGTCTCTTTGCTTATAAGACAGATGAAGTGGTACTCAGATAAACAATATTAAAAATCTACCAAAAGTAAAAGAAAGCTAAAATCTAGCAGTGGCAAAAGGGGGAAAATGGGGAGAACTAAGAGGACATTTCTGAGCCACCACTAGTGTGCAACCAGAAAAACCACAGGAGAGCTATGAAAGTTCTATGCAAGTATGTCAGTGAGAAAAGGTTATTATACAGATTAACACTAGTGGTTCCTCTTCCTCTGGTTTTCCTTTCACCCTCCAAGCTCAGCACTCCTGACTTTACGAGTGAAAATATCATAAGTAATTGAAGTTGCAAACCCCAGTAGAATACTAAATTAGAAATTAAGCAAAAATGCTCATCACTTAGAGCAGAGGAATCCTGGGCAAATTTTCAAATGCAGTGTTGCAGCAATTGGAATAATTTTTTCCCCAACTGCTTCACTAACTGAATTGATTGAATTAAATGTGTTCTAGCTAACCCCTGACCCCAGTTACTCAGGATAATCAGGAGGGTAATCAGCCTGCTGAGATCTGAGCTCCAAAGGAACAAGAATATTGTAAGGTTCAGGGAGCCTATGCTGGCATTAATCAGATGTCATCAGCATTTGATTATAAATCCTAAAGACCACCAAATTGATACAACATGGCTTAATTCACTAAAAATTAGGTATCTACATATTCATCACCAAGATGATTGCTTTTTTGGTAAGCAAAGTCAGGTGTCAATACTTTGGAATGTCCCAGAGTTTAGTAATAAATATAATGATCAACATCAGCACAAAAGTAACATTAGCAAGATTAAAAAAGATTTGGTTCTAACCTTAGGTAGATGTTTTCCCTCCTCTTGGAGTTTACAGCTCCATTGAAATTGTTCTTCATGTTTCTGCTCTAATTATGAGCTTTCTCAGAAGCAAGACATATTATATGTTTCAAGCTACCTGCCAGCACAGCATTTTTTCTGCCTTCCAAGGGAAGAAAGAGTGGCTACTTACAGTATATCATACTGCTGTGTAAAGAAATAAAGTGATATTTATTGTCCCTTAAAATGATTTCCCCTGGAACTAGCAAGCTCAGTTGAAAAATCTGTATCTAGAAATGTGTGCTAGGATCCAATTAATTGTTAGGGTACTTGCTTGCTCTCCTTGGGAAGAGTTCTATGTGGCAATTTTGATGCAGATGTGTTAGCATATTTTGGAGAGATTTGCTACAGAGGAAGGGGAAGCAGTCTTAAGAGAGAGGAATAGCACAGTTGCTCAAACTAACTTTCTTCTTACATATCCTGATCTAATAAGCACTTGACTGTGTAGCAAAGCTTTTGTGGTATAAACCACTGAGAATACCAAATGCTTATTTATCTTGCTGGTGTCACCTGTATTTCCTGGGATTTACCTTTATTTGTATTAGAAAGTTGGTCTGCTTTCAAACTGTAGGACTTGAGCTGCTGCTCAAAGATTTCCAAGCATTAGCTGTGATCAGGATGAAGAAACTGTATGAATTCTGCACATCACCTGTAATGACTACTTGCCGCATAGGTACACTGGACTTTGTGCTTCTACCTGGGCTGGTCATGGAGTACATTTGTGCTATACCTGATGAAACTCACCTTCCATCAACTTACTACAATGATGGTCTTCACAGGCACGGTAACCATGGAGTGTCACTGGGACAGGTCACATTTGCTGTTCCTGTTCAGGTAGTCTCTGCAGCCCACACAAGATAGGTCTGACAGGCTTGATTCACTCTACATAGACCTCCTGGTGTGCATGCACATCTTTCTATCCAAAGCACAAGTAAAGTTCCTTGGCCTGTCTTAACCTCTCTCCTAATTCTTGGTCCTCAGACACATAACCTGAACACTGCCAACAAATTTGTAGTCACTCACATTCTCCAAATAACTTAAAGGGAATTCTGTATCAGGATAAATAAAAATCCTTAGCTCATTCTTCATCTTCCTTGGATATCCAAATGGATACTTCTGAGTTTACAGCAAAACTAATCCATGTGAGGCTGCAGCAGTGTTTGTGTCCAAGAAGGCTAAGTGTGCAGTGACAACATAAATTCAGGTGAGAAAATGAAAGGCCCCTTAATGTCCCTTTCATGACATTTTAGACTTGAAACAAGCACACAGTGGGCACTTATGAAAGGAATGTTTAATTTTCCTTTATTACAAATATTACTCTTTCAAGAAAAGATGAGAGACTATGGGAGGGAGTGAGATGGAGACTATGGGTATCCTCAAAGCAGAAAGCAATAAATCCATTTAGCATACCTTTTCTTGTTTCCTCACCTTTTCCACACCTTTGTAATGTCAAACCACACATCTGTTGCTCTGTGCTTCAGTACTGTTCAGCACTGTGTGTCTCCGTATACCCTTAAATCTCACAAGGTCTCAACGCAGGTCACCCCAGCTGCAAGTGAACTCCTCTAAACTGCTGTTTGAAACCACCCCCCATCAAAGTGCCATATGGGAGGCTCTGATCACTCTACAGTCATCAGTCAAATAGGTTGCATTTATTTCTATTATTTTTTTTTCTTCTTGATCATAGAATAGGCTAGGATAGGATACATAGGAATAGAATAGAATAGAATAGAATAGAATAGAATAGAATAGAATAGAATAGAATAGACCAGACCAGGTTGGAAGAGACATCTTGGGAAAATAATTTTTCTGTGTTAGAAGAATGGAGGTGTTCCCTGTCAGGATAATGACAGCTGTGTGCTTACCTGGATGTCCAAGATATGATAAAGACTTTTCTGCAGCAGAAGGAAAACAGAAAGAGACTATGAATTGTGGAAGTTCACCTGTACCTATGATCTCTAAATGATTCTCCTTGTACCACATCTTTTTGACATAGCAGTGATATTTATGCTCAATGAATGTTGTGCAAACAGGATGTAGGCTAGGTAATTTGGGACAAAAAATCATATATATATAGCAGAAGAAACTATGTGCAGTAGACTTAGCTCATCATTTTGTTGGCTGTGGTGGGTTGAAAATTCCACACACACACACTAACCAGCTCATTTGGAAGCAAATGAAAGCTGTATTTACAAGCAAAACTACAATCTACAATAGAATACAATGAATATGTACAAAATATACAACATTTAGAATATTTACAGGTATTTACACTTAATAAACAGCACAAGGACCCCCTGCCAAAGACCAGGGGAAGATAATAGCTTGTCCCTTCCTGCCCTGCCTTGCACCCCTGTATATAAAAAGGACAAGAAACAAAGCAGAGAAGTTAGAACTTAGCCAAAACAATGCAGCCAAGGTCAAGCAGAAGCCATCAGAAGCACAAAGTCTCTCCCAACCCGAGGAAGCGAGAAGAGAGTGTTTTTGTACAAATAGTTTAAGTCCCTTATCTCTCCAATGGGATTGTTTAGAACTATCATTATTTTCCTTTTTATACCCAGTAGAGATTTATTTACGTTTTCCAACTTTCTGTTCAAGATCTGTGAAAAAATTTTAAAGGCATAGCCTAAAACTACCACATTGGCAGACTTGGAATACTTTCTGTGTTCAGATGGATTGCAGTATGGAGCCTTCAGCCCAAATTCTCCTTTCCTTGTTCAGTTTTTCACAGAAAACAAGATGCTGGCTAGAGATTTCATTTTTAAAATTCAGACAAATTCTATATCACTGCAGAAAATACTGCATGTAAGCTTCCATCTGTACCTCCTGCCTCCACTGGACCAGTGTGAAACCTTACAGAGTTCTGATCTGCTTCCAAAACAGAGTTTTCAAACTAGGCTGACTTCAGACACCTCTCAGCTGGAAGAGCTTGTAAATCTAGGGCATCTCATCCTCATCAGCTGGCACAACCTCAAATGCCAGAAGTTTGGGTAATTGATGAAATTCATTGCTAAAATATTCTAGAGATACAAGTTGCTTCAAATGGTGCTGCTAGGCACTGCTCACCAAAGACCGTGTGAAGAAGCTTAACCACTGCCAAAATGTCTGTTGTCGGAAGCACGGGTTATGATCAGCCCTAAACTGGCACAGTGAATAACTCTTCTCTGGAAGCAGAGTCTACTGTAGTAGAACTTACCAGATGAACAAGATCCCTCTAGTTCCCTCTAGGAAATGTTTGTTCTTCAACCTGTTTAGAATGAGCCATTCTTCTTTTTTTCCATTTTATTTTGGTTTTTAACTGCTCCACTAGTTTTGTTTTTGTAGCACTAAAATACTGCTTCATGCACATATGAAAAGATATCCTGGAAGTTACCTTCCTAAGTCTCAAAATTGCTTCTTCACCTCCTGAGTGTAAGCATGACAATAACTTAAAAGACATCAGTAGCTCTCATTTACTGAGGCTTTTGGCAGTGCCTAGCTCCCTCCCCATCATCACTGAGGTTACAATGCATTCATTCATACCTGGGCAGAGATTAAAGCCATTGCAGTAGCTTCTCCTTCATTCCTCTAAATCTCCCAAGCTTTCTAGCAAATTAATTGGGCTCTATCAAAACAGTCTTTCTTTTGTGATTAAATTCTTATTTTATCTACCACTTCAGTGTTCAGAGAGGAGTGAATTCATCTGCCCTGCTGTTAGGACACCCAAATGGCATGGGTAGCAACTTCAACAATTAAAGAGGACCTCTCTTCTGAATCCATTCCAGACAACCACCAAAAAATGTCACAATATGGGGACCAGTGGAAGGAATTTGTTGTTTATTGTTCTGACCTGTGACCCAAATGCATCCCACTTGTAACTGAGACTGGCATGTGAAGCCATCTTAGTGGCACCAGGGAATTTGCATAAATTCCTTGTAATATGAGTAGGTGGTTTTCACAGTTTTTTCTGTTAGTAGGGAAGTATCTGTAAGGTCTGCCATATATGCTCAGATGTTAATCATCAGAAAAGTTGATTTGGGTATGAAAAAGCCTGTGCTAAAAATGAAAGAGGAACTGTGTGGATTGATGGGAGGAAAAGTCTGTAAAACCTTTGTGCTCCTGAAATGTAGTGGATGAAAAATGAAAGAAAAATCCAACTAAGTCTATCCTATTTAAAGTTCATTCTATTTAAAGAAGACATCCAGCATCTTAGAAAGAAGATAGGCTTAACACTGCTCTTGATGAGAAGTGCACTGAGGAAGAAATAATATGTAGCTGGGTTGGCTGAATACAGCTCAAGTGGTCTCATAAATGTGAAAAGCAGATAGCTCCCTAGTCCCTAGGCAACACTGATGCTGTAACAGGTGAATAGGTGTAGTCTGCTCTTTCAGGCTTGGTCAGATCATTTTCTCTGATGCTGCTGTTTTAAACATGAAGTTTGTTCTCTCTGGGGGAAAGAATTGTGATAGATAAGAAATAACATCATTATTTCTTTGAGATTGTTGTAGTTTGAGTTGGGTGCCCCCCTGGTGCATTCACTTCCTGTGTCCAGAAGTCCAGCCCAGAGGGATGGACACAGGAAATTGTGTATTTCCTACCATAATTCTTTGCACCACTATAAGATCCAGTGCGGAGTCTGGCACTTCCTCTTTCCTTCCCTCTCCGAGACTTGGTAACTGGGGGAGAGATCTCCCGGCCATGGGCCTGATTGGGCCCAAGGCCACAGGGGGATGGGCAGTCTCAGGCCTGGCCAGCTGAGACTAGCCCAGCAGAGGGAGGGGGAAGAAGGAGCCCTGGGGGTTTTGCATGCACCCTCAGGTGGGGATGGGATCTTTCTTTGTCACTGCGCTTTGGGTTTTCTGTAACATTCACTGCTTTCTATTTAAACTTTCATCACTTTTGCAATCCGTTTGCCTGAGTCGTTATTTCTGCCTGTGGTGGGGAGGGGATCTGCCCCAACCCATTACAGAGATTTTGTCAAAAGTACCTTTAGTGGAGTAAATATTATAGTGACCTTTCATTGTCCTCTCTCCACCTGGAGAAAGTACTTGTTTTTTTTCCCCAGGTTATGACCATCATTCAAGAAGTGTCCCTTTATTTGTGGGTACTTGATTTTTATTTTAGAAATAATTGATTGCACCTTGCATTTATAGGTTGAAGAATTGGGGGGGGGGGGGGGGGGGGGGGAACAAAAACAACCCCAAACAAAACCACAAAACTAACAAATGATTCATTTAAAATTATTCATATATTCTAGAAATAAAGAAAGCAGGTTTGGCTTCCTTCTGAATCTTCAGAGAAATGTACTATATTTGATGTATACCCTGGAGGTAACAGACTTCGAAGCAGGCATTCAACATATGATTAATACATGTCAGAATTATCTTTTTGCCTTCACTTGAGGCCATGAGCTGGGCTGGGCTGAATCTAGTGTAAACAAAAGTCTTTAAAACAACTTCCAAAAAGTGGCTATTTTCAAGCATCCTTCACCATCACTTATTTGCAGTCTGTGAATGGCATTTTGGTCTTCTGTAAGCACATAAAGGAGAGTCTAAAAGTGCAGCAACAGCTCTGGGTGGAGTTTCAGCACTGCTATGGGAAGCAAGCAGATAGAAAAGTTCTTTAGATTCCCTTGTGAATCCTTTGAGGATCTTATTCTCCAGATTTTTTTCTAATATTTATGATGTCTGCAAGAGGGAGAGAAGAACTCTTTGCATTTCCACTCTGACAATTTTACAGGCAACCCAGCACCCAGTCGGTTATCCATGCATTCACCTATCCATTTTACCCTGTTATTTTTGCATTGTGGCCCTGCTCTACTCAGTCATGATCCCTAATACTTAAGGAGCACTTGAAGTGTCCCCACTGCTCTCTACAACTACCTGAAGGGAGGTTGTAGCCAGGAGGGGGTTGGTCTCTTCTCCCAGGCAACCAGCACCAGAACAAGAGGACACAGTCTCAAGCTGCACCAGGGGAAGTTTAGGCTCGAGGTGAGGAGAAAGTTCTTCACTGAGAGAGTCATTCACCATTGGAATGGGCTGCCTGCGGAGGTGGTGGAGTCACCATCCCTGGAGGTGTTCAAGAGGGGATTGGACGTGGCACTTGGTGCCACGGTCTAGTCATGAGGTCTGTGGTGACAGGTTGGACTTGATGATCCTTGAGGTCTCTTCCAGCCTTAGTGATACTGTGACACTGAGTCCCAGGAACAGCTTGGCTTCATCACTACAGGAAACTGCTGACAGAGGGACTTGTGCTAGGGCATGAAGAAAAAGTCTGATTAATAGTTTCTTGTTTCTTTCTTTGGTGCATTAGTAGTATTCCTTAGCAGCACTTTTCCAAGCAGATTGATCAGCAAAACAAGATAAAGTCATGTTGAAACTTGCATTTTTTGGATCATTAATGATTAATATCAGTGATATTAAGCATCTTGCTGTTTTTCACTAAAACATGAAATATTTATAGAAATGCAGAAACTGTAACCATGTTGCAGAGTTAGAGTTAATCTTTGACCTTCTATTTACCTAATTAATATTACTTTTGGATTTTTTGCCGTTGTTGCAGGCTGCATCATAGACTGGACAAAAATATTCATTCAGTCCTTCATTATTGAGCAGCATTTTTATTTTCTGGGTGTAACTGCTGTGTGCCTTTGGAAGATCACAAGGCATTTACAATACATAGCCTGCAAAAATCTTGCAGAAGTAACAAGTGAAAATGCATCCAAAATTATTATGGTCAATTTTGTATATCAGGAAAGACTTTTGTTAAGCTACAGTTGAATTATTTCTGTGATTTCACTAGGGACACTGAAGAATATTATGTATGTAGGAAAAATATAGAATAAACTGAAAGAAACACTTTAAGTAAAAAAAATAATATAATGAAGCATTATGGCAGTAAAACAATGACAGCAAAGGCTGTGCATGGTTTTAAGAGGAAAATTTGTAGAAGAGATTAGAGAGAATGTAGAACTAAGTTACCATTTGCCCTGACCACAAGACTAGCAATTAAAATGTGTATGTGAAGAGTTCAGTACACACTGCAGTTGGTCAGGTCCTCTGTTCATCAGCCCACCAGGGGCCACCAATAGCAGGCCAGCACATTTGGTCATTGTGCTGAGATGAAAGGTGACTGAAGAATCATCAGTATCACTTTGTTTAATGAACATATGTTATACTGTTTCCATCCAGTAATTCACCTGCCTAGTTTGTGAATTCTGATGAGCTTGTAGTGCCAGATCATGTGGTTTGGTGTCAGCTGGCAAACTGGGCTTTGTGTCCCAGGGAATTCCACAAGAAATGTTCATGACTGACATTTGTGACATCCTCATTCCTGATTGATTGAGAATGTAAACTTTTGTGATCGCTCTGAAAATGTGTTTGTCCTTGTAGATGTTGCAGACACAGAGCTATGGAAAATACATTGCTTCCTTAGCAAATACTGGTCACTCAGGTGCACATATACTGAATGACAGTGTCAAAGTCAAAGACACTGACAATGCACAAGAAGACTGCAAGAGATTGTATAATCCTGTTTTCATATTTTCAAGAACATAAATAGACAAAATGTGGCTGCAAAAGCAGTGGACTTCAGTGGAGAACAAATACAATAATAAAATTTCCCCAGGGAATCACTATTAGAGACACAAATTAATAGATCCCATTATTTTTTATCTTTTATGATATATAGATGAGGGAGCAAACACATAATAATAGCACAGAATACCTTCAGCTAGAATATGCCCTGATAAATGCAAACTGACATGCAGTTTTAATTTGTTTGTTCTTGACTGGGAATCACAGCATGCAGAATCTTAATGAGCTACAGGGTAGTGATCACCAACCCCAGACACGTTTATCTTGCATTGCATTTGCCGCTTGTGGCAGCTCTTTAGTTTGGGGATATCGGTACCCCTCTTGGAGCCAGTTTCTCAGTGGCTTCCTAAAGGTATCAAGGTTATTATTGTATGTTCATACTGTTGCTGGACAGTAGACATTCAGATGATTCTTATGCAGTTAACTTCATTTGTTCCTCTGCTCTGAGAAGCCAGTAATAAATTCTGCCTTGCTACAGAAGTGTTAAATAAGGCTGTCAGATAAGAACCCAGTTTTTATAGTGGTTTGTGGTGGGTTGGAGTTTGCCCTGAGCATTAACTTTTAAGCCGGACTAACTCAGTTAGAAGCAAATGAAGCTGTATTTACAAGCAAAAACTACACTCTACAATGGAATGCAATGAATATGTACAAAATATACAGGATTTACAATATTATACAAATATTTACAATTAGCAAACAACATGGAAACCCCCCTGGTCAGAAAGACCAGGGAAGCTGCTCCACTGGTCCCCACTCCCAGCCCCCCCCAACCCTCCCAAACCCCTCTACACCAAGAGAGAGAGAGGAGTTGAGAGAAAAGTAGTGTTAGGCTTATCTCAAGGCCAGCCAGAAATGTGTTATCTTCTCCCCAGCGAAGCAATAACAGCCAAGATCAGAAGAGAAGAGAAAAGGAATGCGAATGGAAGTGAAATGTGAAGAATTGTTATGATACAGCTTCTCTTATCCCAGATATTTATACAATGAATTTGTTTAGAATAATCTTTTGTTTTCCTTTTTACACCCAACGGTGATTTATTTATAGTTTTCTACTTTTCTCCTTGAAATCCACAGCTAAATTTTAAAGACATAGCCTTAGGTGTTCAAGAGGGGATTGGACGTGGCACTTGGTGCCATGGTTTAGTCACGAGGTCTGTGGTGACGGGTTGGACTTGATGATCACAGTCTTAAGCTGCGCCAGGGGAGGTTTAGACTCGAAGTGAGGAGAAAGTTCTTCACTGAGTGAGTCATTAGTCATTGGAATGTGCTGCCCAGGGAGGTGGTGGAGTCACCGTCCCTGGAGGTGTTCAAGAGGAGATTGGACGTGGCACTTGGTGCCTTGGTCTAGTCGTGGGGTCTGTCGAGACAGGTTGGACTTGATGATTCTTGGGGTCTCTTCCAACCTTGGTTATACTGTGATGCTGTGATCTTTGAGGTCTCTTCCAACCTTGGTGATTCTGTGAAAACTACTGCATGGTCAGATACCATTTCCATTTTTCTTGAGGATAAGATGGGGTTAGTGTCTGTATTCTTGGATGCTAATACTTTACAAGGTGATCTTTCCATGTATCTGCCCTGTGGCAGAAATCTGACAAGACTGTTTTTTCTTGAGACAAGACAGAGCCATTTTGCTGTTGTGAGTGTTGTCATTGCACTGTCCCACCAGTTCACCATAAAGCCCAGTGTGGAGAAGGACCTGAAGTTCTATTACACTCTGGCTCCTCTAGGAAACAGCTACTAAAATTAAGCTGTGATTCCATTTGTTCCCCTACTTCTCCCTTTAGCTAGCCTTTGATGCAGGCCTAATTATTCTTAGTAGGTACCTGCCATCTTGACTTTCCTGAGCTCAGTAAGAGATAATTCCTGCCAGTTTGGAACCTTAATTTTTCATTTTATCTTCTCAAGCTTTGCATATAGTTTGGAGCAGGCTTGCAAGATTCAGGGAGGGGAGGGGGAGAGTTGACTGCTGAACTGACATTCTTCTGCTCAGAGCTATTCTGGGTGCCATTACCTAGACTGTGTTTTCACACAGTTGTTTTGAACGGTGCTCGTCTCCAAGCCATCCTTTTACTGACTCCTTTGTTGCAAGACACAAAAGCTGCTTGCTTGCACTCTCAGAAACCTCTGTGCATAGTGAAGCTCTATTTTTGATCTCCCACAAGAATATCCAGTGGTTAAAATCTACTTCCTTTCAGTCTATTATGACAGCAAGTGTTGCTCACTCATTACACTTTCAAGACTGTACTTCCTCACAAGCTACCCTGGAACTCTTGCTCTACCTCCATCGCTGTATTTCCCTGATGTCTTTCAGTTCCCTGTTAAAAGTCTAATTTGTCTACAAAAACCTGATGACTGAGCATAGACTACTTACTAAAGTAAGATGCTATCAGTCTCTTGTCTGTGTATTTTTTCCTAAACTTCTGGATGCAGAAATAGGGGAATCAGACTTTTCCCCCCTGTGTTTATAAAACTCTAAATATGACAGAATTACTAAAATATCTAGGCTGTATGCATGATAAGCATACAGTAGATGACAATATTGTTTATCACTCCACAGAGTAAGTTAACCTTGCATATTCAAATGCTCAGTAGGGGTAGCTGAACACAGCCAAACGCAGCTCTGGCCCAGGGTATTTGCCTTCTAAGTTACTATTTTTAATATGAGTCCAGATGATAGCTGTTTAAATAAAGTACTGAACTCATCTATTTTATTCTTAATTTATAGTGGTGCTTAGGGGATGTGCAGCTATTTAAAAAGAGTAAAATCAATTAACTTGTGATCCAATTATATGTGTTAGCCACTATGGGGTTTTACTTTAGTGCACTGGATCAGATTCTCCCAGTTAAGCACCATGCTTTGAGAATGTAAACTTTTCATTTTGAAAGACAATGAACCTGTAGTTATTTTTCCTCTATTTCAAAATCTAATTCCTGTTTTTGTCTTTTCATAGTTTTTAAATTCCCTTGTTTACATTTGTGTCTGAAAGTGATCCAGTGTAAATGTAACAGAGTTTTCTAAGTATTGGGAAGCCTATTCTTTATGAAAAGCTGTCTGGGCAGGCTAGAGAGTTCACTTTATAGATATTATAGACTGTATTTATCCTTTGCAGTCACAAATCTGTGATATATTACACTTTTCGTGTTATAAATTCAGAGTAGATACGTGTGACAACTTCTGTGATTTGATCATTCTGCTTTTTCATTCATCTTGAACAGATTTTAGTCTAATGTTCCAGACAGCTTCAAAATACCCATTGTATTCATATGGTCATTTTTGGAATGTAAAAAAAGCTGGGGCTGAGCATACCCCTGCATTTCAAAGTATTTGTCTTGGCACAGCCTTCACAGGTAGATGTCATTTCCTTGATCTGCAGATTTATGGCCCCAGCAAGTCTGTATGGCCTTTCTATGCAGGGAGATAGGGAGGAGCACTAACAGAACCCTCACTTTGGACTTCTGGAGGGCAAACTTCAAGTTGTTCCAGCAACTTATTCGGAAAGTTCCCTGGGTAGCAGCCCTTAAGAACCAAGGGGTCCAGGATGGTTGGATCAGCACTGTGGTTTGGTGGGTGTATTGCTCAAATTAGCCCTTGGCCATTGTGTCTTAATCTGTCTCCTCTGAACCTACATGATGATGGACATCCATTACAACTGTCACTTGAGCAGGGTTACAGGAAATAAAGGTCAGGTTAGGGAGTGAAGGGAGAAACAGCACAAGACATTTATCTCACTGGCTTCATGACTATGGGTCTGAATAAAATAGCTGCCAGATCTTTCTATATTTTGCCCTAACAGGTCTTACTGTTCTCAGGGTGATCTAAGGCGTATTGAACACTTAATTGAATCACACTAGTGGATTAAGGAAAAGATTTTTTCAGAAGGATCAATACGAATTAGGAGCAGATGCCCAGTCATATTTAAGGGTTAGTTTCTTTAAGCTTAGGATCCTTGGAACTCTAGTCACCCTCATACAGCTAAATAGAAATTGTTTGGTTCTGAATACATGTGGAAAATTTCTGGCCCTTATGGTTCTGATGTCTCATTTTATACATGGTGGAACTGAGACAATAAGAAATAATAGGAAAATATCAACCCATCTAATAACTTATTTTCAGTTAGAGTAAGAGGTGTCCAAGTGTGCTTTCCAGTGACAGCACTTTGCTGAGTAGAAAGCACTACAATCTTGGTAATCGTTCCTCTATTATTTTCAAGATTCTTAATAGAGCTTTTCTTTTGATTTGTTTAAAAGTAAGTGAAAATAATCTTATATCATTAATTTCGAGTTAATTAAACTGCAAATGAGCTTAATGATCTGTCTGAAACAAAGCTCAATCACAACCTGTTACATATTAACCATCAAAATCAAAAGAACCTCTAATTATACTGGGTAAGCTAGAAATAGCCAATCATTAATGTCATCCTATAAAATCAAGTTTGAGGCTGGAAAGCTTGAACTGAATGCATACACACATATCGTAAAGCTAAATGGAAAAAGGGGTTGGAAACTAAAATCTATTTGAAGAAATAAAAGATAACAGAGGACAGGGACCCAGTGGTCTCCTCTGTATTTTACTATGAGGAAATTCATTTTACCTACTATTTGTCCAGATTGTGAAATTTATATATTAATAAAATGCCTTTTTCTGAGTTCAATATTCTTACAAAATATTCTGTAGTGTTATAACTTCATATGGTCTAAAAGCCATTTACTCTGCTCTGGCCGTGAAGCCGCTTGAGTGATATATTGTCACTGATGATGTCGCTTTTAAGCAGTGCACATACAGCAAAGCCCATTTGTGTCATTAAAGTTTGTAATTTTGGACTTTTGAAGGCTTAATCCATAGAAATGATAAGATTTCCTAATGATCTATAATAGTACTGCTGATGTTCAGCACTTCTCAGGATTAGGCATGTTATCATTCTGGTTTATCCACCTATAAAGCAGGTATTATCTTACCACTCTTATATACAGTGCTTTTAGTATGTCAGCCTCAAGTATTTGAAAGGTGAAGAGTATTATTAAGTCTGACCCTTACAAGCTTTTCAAATGGCTTGCCTAATGTTTTTCCTACATAAATAAGAATGATGTTTTATGCTATTTGTCTGGATAGTAAATTAGAATGTTCTCATAGGGCTTGGCTACCTTAATAGCACAGTGGTGCAACAATTTCACAAGGGCATAAAAATTCTTCTACTGAAAGAATAAAGTAACATTGACTTGTAGTCATGTAGACAAAGTGATAGCACAGGGCCAATTATTTTTTGAGTCTTTTAGAGTAAACTCTCTAAAAAACAGATATGGGAACACTTTGTGACAAATGTTTTATGCGTTGATAAAAGTGTAGTGAAAACTTAATATGGATTCTGAAAACACTAGTCTGAAATACAAGACTGGATTGTTTGTAAATAATATTAACATTCAAGGGCAAGAATGGGCTGCGTTAGTTAGCTTCCTTTTCTGCACAGCTGGGGGCATAGTTCCTTCTCTGATAATATATGCACTTATGTATCACTGTATGTATTACCAGGATTCACTTTCCAGCAATATGAGATGAACTGCCTTCTTGTGATCAAAATCTTCCAAAGCTTGATTTCTATCACATTGCTACTTATCTGCCATCTATTAAGTGGAGAGCAGCTGTAATGTGCTACCTTATATTTCATGAGTCAGAATGTATTATTTAGAGTCTATAACATCGTTTCAGTCAGGGATTACATCTTTCTCCTGTTGTGGTAAATAATTAATGCTGGATTGGAAGTTTCATGTGTGTGTGGTCATTAATTGAAAATAGTAACCATTTCCCTTGTGTTTTTCTCCTAGTTTCAAGCCACAGTAAAGGAGGGAGTCACAGGTGTAATAGTAAACTTAACTGTTGGTGACCGAGATGACCCAGCAACTGGAGCATGGAGAGCTGTCTACACCATTATTAATGGAAATCCAGGGCAGAGTTTTGAAATCCATACCAATCCCCAGACTAACGAGGGAATGCTGTCTGTTGTCAAAGTAAGAACAAGTTGCTGTTGTACTGTACTATCACTGTAAGGCCCACCCACTGGATTTACTGCATAAGAGAAGGCATAGCAAACATAAATTATTCTAAAATACATAGTTTGCATCCAACCCCTGTCCAAATGCTATGTATAACATTTTCCTCTTCATGGTAACCTTTCTTCCTTCATAAGGACCTGTCTGTTGCTAACTATGTTGCCATTGTACTTAATTAACAGCTAGTTTTGCAGTAAGCATCACAATTACAGAGCCATAGAATGATAGGAGCTGGAAGGGACCTCTGGGCATCATCTAGTCCAGTCTCCCTGCCAGAGCAGGTTCACCTAGAGGAGGTTGCACAGGACAGTGCCCAGGTGAGTTTAGAATTGCTCCAGATATGGGCACTCCACAACTTTGCTGAACACCCTGTTCCAGTGCTCCACCACCCTCAAAGTAAAGAAATTCCCCCTGAATTTTAGATGGAACTTCCTATTTTCAGGACTGTGCCCATTACCTCTTGTCCTGTCATGGTGCACCAGTGAAAAAAGACTGGCCCCATCCTCCTGACACCCACCCTTTAAATATTTATAATCACTGATAAGTTCCCTCTCAGACTTCTTTAGGCTAAAAAGCCCCAAGTCCCTCAGCTTTTCTTCATAAGAGAGGTGTTCTAGTCCCCTAATTAATAGTGATACTTTACAACAACTTTTTTTTTTCCATGACTGAGGGTAGGATTAGAATTCAAGGGCCACATCTTGTTCTCAGAGAACACAGCTGCAGATACCCAGGAAGTAAGGGGCTGAACTGGAGGGCTGTCTTTGGTCCTACATTTCTTAATGATCCTGTATCTCACATCTTTAAAAAACCCAACAAAACAACAAAACAAAACACCACAAGAAACAACACAAAACATTAGCCCTGGTTGCAGTCTGCACCATAATTTTCTCTGCTTGACTTCAGAAAAGACATTTTCAATTTTAAAGACAAATGGCATTTATTTCCATTTTGGTGATTTTGATTTCAAGGTAGGAGTTGAGAAAAGTGCTGTATGTTACTTATCATATCTACTAAGTATGACTGCTTTGTTTGCTAAATGCATATTACATCACAAAAGAGCATGTATATATAAGAATTAAATTATAGGCATGAGCTATGGCAAGGAAATATATACTTTGGCACAGAGGGAGATCTCCATCTCTCATTATGTCCATTACATCATTCTTTTCAATGCACTTTGTAATGACCACTGTGTCTGATGTTAAACTCTGACCAAGTATTTGATGCAGTGGATTCTGGTGTCCCTTTCTGGCCAATTCCATCTTCTGCAAGTCTGCCACGGGGTACAAGGGAAAAATGTGAAATACTGTCTTTGCACCTTGCCCTTTGATTGTGTGATATGTTTTACAGCCTTTAGATTATGAGATTTCAGCATTTCACACGCTGCTGATCAAAGTGGAAAATGAAGACCCACTGATTCCAGACATAGCCTATGGCCCCAGTTCCACAGCAACTGTTCAGATCACTGTTGAGGATGTGAATGAAGGCCCAGTTTTCCATCCAAACCCAATGACGGTGACAAAACAAGAAAACATCCCTATTGGCAGTGTTGTGTTAACAGTAAACGCCACTGATCCAGATACTTTGCAACACCAGACGATCAGGTGAGTGCAGTACCTTCTCACTTTTGCTCATCAGGAAGTGAGCATGTCTTTTGTGCCTGAGAATTTGCTTGCTAGTATAGGATTAAACTCAAGTTGTCTGGGCTCTACATAATAAGGGACAGTTTTGGTTTTTTTTTTCCTGCAATGAAGAGATTCAGTATGACAAAAATAAAGAACTGCATCAGACAGGGGGTGGTAGTTTTCCAGACTATGAGATTACTGTAGTAAAACAATTGAGTGCCATGAGCAATAAGACAGTTTTGCATAGTGTTTCAAAATGATTTTTAACCTGCCTGTTTATTCATTTTCCTTCACAAGAGCCAGAGAAAGCATGTAAAAATTGGCAATGTGTATATAAATAATTTATCTGGTTTACACAAAGTTTAAGTCAGTTTAAGGTCATTTATAATGTCTCTCAGTGAAATAATAACCATTTATCTATGTGCAAGAGCTGAAGAAATGTTTCCCAGTGAAACACTCTAACTGCAGTAAGCTAAGGCTTGGCCTTGTCCTGAGAATGAAAGTAACTTGTTATTTCTGTGCTATGATAATATAATCACACACGTGCCATGTCACAATGAGCAAAACTAGGCATTAAATGGGGCCATTATCTCATATTTGGATATACCTTGTCTCCTCCTGTTTTAAGATGCATTGACAAATTAAAGATCAGCCACTTTCTCTCTACTATTAAATTGGCTTTCCAGGTAGTATTTCTCAGCATTTGAGAATTGCAGGTTAGGCACTACAACTAAAATCTACATCTGTGTATTTTTTTCTTACTTAGGAGTCTAATTTCCCCTAGATATTTCTCCTGTATATAAAAGGGCATTAACATCTCTCTGAGAATGGCTTCAAAGCTTTGCCTGAACAATGTGCACTGTCAACAGATGTAGATTTCTCTATCACATGGTTGTTTAGCAGTGATTGGGAACTTCTTAAACAAGGTTTGATTTATGTTACATCAAAAAAAGAAAGCTACTGATCATGAAGATGTTCTCTGTCAGTAACAAGTGTTGGTTAGCATGCCATTGCAAAGGACAGCCCTGACAACCTTGGATTCAAATGATGACAAGGTGACTGCATAAATGAGAAGAAAATAATGCAAATATAATGTAAATCTGGGAAATGGTGGAATGATTCAGGAAAGGCTGCTTTGACTACTTCTCCATCCTTTTGCTAAAATAACAGGAAAGCATAAAAGTGTTTTTGAAAGACCCTTTTAACACTAACAGTTGTTACTGAAACGCGCAGTTTCTAGCAGTGTGAAAGGAAGACTGCAGTGTATGGATGGAGCTCTAATTGAAAGTGAAGAAGAAATACAAGTGAAATAGAACTGAGAAGTGCATTTGCAATTAAGGACAGGGTAAAACTGCATGTATAAGGCCAGAGTTCCTCACTACTTTGGGTCTGCCCAAAATATTTTCTCATAAGATCCTTCAGGCAGGTGTGTGTTTAGGTCCAGGAACTTTACAGAGAATCTAGACCAAACTATGTGTTTCTCAGGCTAGGCTGACATAAATTATATTATCAGAATGCTTACTATGAATATACTGGTAAAAGAAAAGCCAAGCAGGCACAATACAGGGCTATTAAATGTGATATTACACTAAATATCGATGACCAAGACCAAGCAGCAGTTTCTGTCTGAAGAAGCAAAGAATAGCAGATTCGTATTGTGTGTGCTGTGTGAACAACACTAAGTCGCCCCCAACAAAGTATATATATCAGGTTACAATGAGCAAAAGGATACAAAGGATCAAGGAATTGGTATTGTTACTTCCCCCCCCCCCCCCCCCGCGCCCCTGCCCCAGCATATAGCAACTGAAACATGCCTAACTGAAGGGATATCTTTAGGGAGTTTAGGGAGTTTTCTGTACAAAACTTGTAGAGGGGGTTGAAATTATATGAAATTCATAATCAGGACATTTAGTCATTCTAGTAGATATAACATCATAAATGCATTTCAAGTACTATGAATAGTGTATAGAAACCATTTGTGCCATTGTCCACATCTACACTGAATTTATTCTTTGAGCATTGCGTATCTGAGTTAGATTCAAATCACTTATGTCTTTGAAAAATGTGGCTTACTTTGTAGAAATTCCTAAAGACAGCTGTGTATTTTGAAGCAATTTCCTTTCTTGTTCTTCAGCTTGGAGTGTTTTTGCAGACAGAGAAAAGAATTTCATTTAAAAGCTCAAACAAGCTGGTAAAAATGTATTACACTGAAAAAAAATATCACTCCAACTATTTGTGCCACTCAGAAACATGTACCTTGAGCTCTAGCTATTTGTCTGTGCACGATTAGCAGTGAACTTTCATGGTGTCAGCTCTTCTCTGATCCACTGACATTAACGTTTCAAAAAGACTCAAGGGGAAGGTAGAAATCATCCTGGAAACAAGAACTGCATGCTCATATTGACCAGCTAAGTAATGTAGGCATTAAGTTTAACCTTATTCTAAATTATACCTGCTTAAAACTAGGTTACCACTGACTTTCTTAACTACACCCAGATCTACGATTTCATTTGACAAGTCTGCAATGAGTATAGTGAGCTTTGTCGTAGAAAGGAGTATGGAAACAGTTTTGCCTGAACACTTTAACCTTTGGGTAGAAAACAATATTTGTTCCACTGTGGTCACTCATAAAGAAAAGGAACCTGTTCCAGTTGGATGACATTTCTTAGAGTCATTAACCTATTTTAAGTGTTTAATTGCCTCCACAGTTACCAGCTTTCTTAGAATTATAAAAATTGAAGGAAATCCAGCAGGCCCCATTGTAATTATATCTCAACAATTTATTAATAGAACAGTAATGAAGTTTCTGAAATTTGATTTCTTAATCAGGGATCATTGTTATTTTTGTGCCAGATTTAAGAGTTTAATTTTGGGTGCTTCCTTCCAACCTCTGAAATTTTAATCAGAAGTTTCAAGTGTACATGTCAATGAGAAGTTAAAGGCCAAATTTAATAACTTTTTCTACCTTGGGAAATTAAAGGAAGAATCTCACTCTCTGAAATCCATTATTAAGAGTAGATCTTAATTAAACATAGTTACAGTCCTCAATATTTGTCTGCATGAAGGGATTGGTTCAGTATTTTTCCCTTTTTTGGATTCAACACGTCCAGGATATTCAGTAGTTAGACTTTTAACTACGTGTAAATAAGTTGTTTGCTGCAGTGTGTTTGTGATTTTTAATTAAAGCAGCATTGTTTCATGGTTTATCATGGCAATATATTTTTATTACCTACTGTGCTCTTGGATTTTAAATTATTTATGTAAATATACTACTGCAGTATTTATTTTCTGTAAGCAGTGTGACTCAGTGTTTTAGAGAGATCCTCACAAGAAAAGTTTTTATAGCTCTAAAGCATATCTAATTTGTTAAGTAGAATTAAAATGAAGTATTTGAATCTGTAGGACTTAGAAATGGAACCCAAACTGCAGTAAGTGTTATATGTAAATCAGAGAGATGCGTGTGTCTGTGTTGTGTTTTGGTTTGTCTGCACCTGAATCCAGCTGACCCCACGCAGTATAAGTGGCTTCTGGAAGTATAAGTAAATTTTTTAGTGGGGGAGTCTCAGCTGTCAAAATCTAAAAGCCAAGAAGTTTTGCTTGGAAGTTGACATCCTTTTATTTTAGTCTGGTGTCCTTATATCACCATATCATTAATTTAGGGGAATTACACAAATATGAAACCAGTAAATTGGTTTGAGATTAGACATTTCAGACTAGAATAGCCTGTGATTCCAGCCAGGAGTTGCTGGAATTCAGTGGAAATGTTCCAAACCCTTATTACTGGCAACCATGATCTGCATACTCTGTTAAAAACATGACTGCCAAAAATTCTGTAAAATAGTGATCATAGAACCATAGAATGGTCTGGGTTGGAAGGGACCTCCAAAGGTCATCTAGTCCAACCTCCTCCACAGTAAGCAGGGGCATCCTTAACCAGATCAGGTTGCCCTGAGCCCTGTCAAGCCTCACCTTGAATATCTCCAGGGATGGCACCCCAATCACCTCCCTGGGCAACCTGTTCTAGTGTTCCACTACCCTCATGGTAAAGAACTTGGTGAAACAATACTGAGGTGAGATTTACAGGTCAGTTTTTTTCCTCCAAATCTTAAATACTTAAGAAAACAAAAGAGAACTCACTGGGAAAAAAACATTTTAAAAATTGAAATGCAAGTTCACTTCTGTAACTTTTCTGCCAATCACCACCCTTACATCTAGTCAGTATGGAACCCATGCATTACAACAATTCAAAAAGCCTTTTTCTTTTCTTTTGCCAGGAATATTTTGGAGGTCCTGAACCCCCTCTGAACAAGGATGTGGCTTCAAATCACATTCTTAATAAACACTTAGGGGATCAATTGTGCATACTTTGTTGTTGTTGTTGCTGTTGAACACTAAGCCTTTTTAAAGCACTTTTGTTGCAGGTGGAGGTCAATCATCTGTCTTTCTGGAATATGCTACAGTCACTCACTGAAGTACTATATAATGAGAGAAGGATAGAAAGCCATAAAGAGTGAATGCTTATGAAGTAACACATTTAGTCCTTGTTAAATGTGTCTCCTAGAGACTGAAGGACTTGTCTTTGATTCCTAACAACAGGAGATTTGTTTTCCCTGTGCAGACAGAAGAATAGTGCTATTGTTATAAATGAATGGCTGAGCCATGCTCTCAGCATGCAGCACTAGAGTATTTCACTCAAAGTTACACCCAAGAGCATCCCAAGTCGGCTCTGCAATTTTATTTATGGCCTGCCTGAATCCAGCCACTGGGAATTTGTAGTGCAACTCTAGATCTGAAGTTCCTGTATACTGGACAGTGCACTTTGTTTTTCTTTTCCTTTCTCTCTTTTAAGTTAGAATGAAAGACAGGTAGAGAGGCAATCTGCTCAAAGCAAAATGTTTTTCCTCTTCTGTCTTTCCCATAAAATTTCAAACCATGGAAATACTAACTCTAGAGAGCTGCATGTACTGAGGTAACCATCAAGGAGTGCTGGAAAGGTTTAATCACTTCTGAAAGGAAGAACTTGGCCAGTTCCCTCATGTCACTGGTAATTGCAGACAGTCACCTGTTAGCTCTACAGTATTCTATACAACAGTCTACTTACTGGAACAAATTCTTGAATGTGGTAATATTATCTGTGTAGGTAATTACTGAGAGATACACATGTTACTACCAAAGTACTAATATCTGAAGGGAAAAAACTAATGAAAAAGTACATTGTCTGTTGGGAATTCGTTCTGGTCATTGACCAAAGTGATTTCCACTTTTTATTTACTGAACAAAGTAAACACACTCCTCTTTCCCCAGACAGCAAACTTTCTAGGCTTACAGCAAGATGAGTGGTACTGTTCCTCCTTTATTCTCCTCTTATGCCTATGACCACACTGATGTAAGGATGGTAATGGCTAAGTGTAAAATCTGGCCCCATTTTTCCTGTTCAGAAGATGATTTGTAGCTGGCCAGCACTGCATGGATGTATCACTGAGTCTGAATTAATGTGGAGGAAACAGCTGCTAAAAAAAAAATGGTCTCTGGTGGCAACTACTGAGATGAGACTGAAGAAAATAAATGACTAGAGTAACATACCAGTGCTGAGAGAATTAAACCATCTGCCAAATCTGGAAGCCAGGTCCTATAAAAGCTGTGGACAGCATCTAACTTTGACCATTCAGGAAAGCCACTTTCAACGCTGTCGGCTTCAATATCAGAGCTACGCTATTACTCCTAAGAGTAGTGAACAGATGTTGACAGTTCTCTTCCCCAAGTCTGTTATTCAATCCTTTCATTACACAGAGGCATTCCCTGACTTGCTGGATTTACAACCAACCTGTCACCACCACCCTTTTAGTACCTTGGAGAGTCCCTGGGAGTCCTTGATTTCTCACTTCCTTCTCATGTTTCTCCTTGGGGTGAACACCTCTAAGTCTCCCTCCTTGTTTCTTTTTGTCCTCTTCTTACTGATACTCTCTGTCTCTGTGTTGAGGCAGATGTTGAACTTCTTGTCTCCTTGACTGCTTTTGTATATCTTGATGTTTAGTGCACAAGGACAATCCCGTCCCACCAGTTGGTGCTAAACTTTTGCCTTGCAGGGAGGTGGGACAACTCCCATTCTTTCTTTATCTTATCTGTGGTAATATCTTATCTTACTGCTTGGTTCTTCCCAGTAGTTGGGAGAAAGATTAATGTACATAAACAGGTTGCTATAGTACCTATTTTTCCTTTACCCTCTTCTCAGAGCAGAGAGCAAATTTTCAGCCAGACTGAATGAAGCGTTCCTTTCCTAAGAAAAAAAATAAAGAGAGAGATTAATGCCTTTCTCTCTCTGATTAGTCCCTGAAATAGCAAAACTGTCTGAATTAAATTATTAAAGACTACCTAAAGCAGAAGTCCCAGGAATTCTCAATTTAGTGATTCATAATTTTGCAGGGAGCCCAGCAACCTGCAGACACACTTTATCACTCCTGACAATACTTGTCAGAAGATCATATTCCTAAAATTTTCCATCTCCTCCAAGTCTGTTGGCATAAATCATACTTAATATGTTGATATTAAAACTATAGAAGATAGAATGGAGAATCTGTGTCTCCATGTAATCAAATAAACCACAGAAACCAATTTTAACTTTCCTTCATATTACCTTAAGAATCCCAAATTCTTAATTAATAAGGATGAATATAACGTTTAAGGGGAGTTTAATTATACCTTCTGTCTTTATCCTGCATAACAATATTATGCCACATTACGATTTCAACCATGTCAGCACCCAAAATGAATGCCTGTGAGCTGTGAAATTATAGGGCACATTTTTCATGTCACTGACTAAACAATATTGCAGATCTTCTTGAGAAATATAACAATAGGACATATCAGTCACAAGTTATGCTTTCACTGGAAGTCAGATCTTGACAATAACACACTTTGTCATCACTGTTCTCTTCTAGTTTCAGAAAAGGCAGGATTTTGCCTCTGGAAGAAGTAAAGAAGATCTTGATTATAATAAGTTAGCTATCAAGTTTGGGGATGCTCGGTGAGGATGCAAACTGACGGAAGGGGGTGGGATGAATTTCAGTTAATATTTTAAAGACTTGATTATCGAGTCCCACTCAGCCAAGTTTGATTGTGTGTGCATGTCTGTGTGTAGTTTCATCTTTCAGTGGTGCTTTGACAGAAATTCATTGGACTAAAAATACATACAAATACGTAATACTTCAGTGACCAGTGTTATTTTACATGAAGGCAAAAGCTGCAAAATCAAGCACTAAAAAGAAAATTCCAGGAAGGCTGGTAGGCCAGAATCCTGTCATCAAGTGGAATATAATTAAGCCATCCTGGTTCTTCTTGTGGAGTTTAGCATTTCTGTCTTTAAAGCAGGTGTTGTCTGGCATTCGCATCCTGTTTTGAACAGGGAAACTGTAATTCTGACATAGCTTTTTACCCTGCTTTCAGTATAAGAGGTGCTATGGTTTTGTTTCACCAATTTGCTGCCTTTGGAATAAGGACAGAATAACCATGGGCACAGACAGTTCAGTGGCACAATATGTCTCAGAGCAGAAGAGTTCCCAAAGAATCAGAACTGTTGCATGTTTACAGCCGCTGCTCTACTGCAAGACATTCCTAGTTTGTAGATTTGAAGTCATAAAGAACCCCATCTTCTTTCAGATTCACAGAAGGTTATTCTCAGAGCAGAATTTAAGTTCAGTGAAGAAATTGTCAGAAGGTTTAAGCACTCATTTTTACTAAATGGAGCTCTGCAATGTTACTGTAACAGGAAAAAAGTCTTGTAGAGTTCAATTGGAATTTTTCTATTAACTTAGTAATAAGGATGCCAATTTCTGTAAAATAGTTTCTGAGTAAGAGTGAAATTATGCACTTTGTTAAACAGCTGAAAGCCTGCAGATTCATTTTTGGTTCAAATGTGAATTGCTAGGGACTGACTTCTTCCTAATTTTACAACCATTATGCTCTAGGTAAATATGCTTACACAGACATGCATGCCTGCTCCATGTATAGCTAGATAATTATTATCCATGTGATCCCTTGGGGCAGCTCCACTGGGTAGTGCATTGCCTGGGAGATACTAACCCATCTCACCCAGATTTCATTGAATAGTCCAAACCCTGGAGAACTTTTACACATTTACCTATTTTAATGGGCCTGTCAGAGTAATGTTTTTTCTTTTTCCCTTCAAATGAGAAATTTCCAATAGATTTCTACCTGCCTAAGGCCCAGCTTCTCTGGAGATTCAGCCCTGGGCCATTGGTAGTATTTTATACAGATAAACTAAATGCAGCCACAGAGTTTATCTAATAATGCTTCATGGCTAAGCTAAGCAACTTTTATCCTAGTAGGACACAGGGTTTGCAGCTTCAAAATGGAGCGCTCAAAATTTGCTTCTGGCCCTAGAAGCTTCTAAGTTATCAGCTAGTGTTTAAAACACATTTTAGAAGAGAAGGAAAACAAGTGTCTTAGCTTTGTGTATCTCCATATCAATTGTGTTGTTAATTTGACTCATGGAAACTCTGAGAGAACTTAGGTTTTTCAGCACAAGGTAAAAAAGAAGAAAAAGCCCATAATAGCTATAATCACTGCCTAACTGTATCCTGTTGAATGAGTCCTCATTTATGCAGTCAAGTGAGTTTTTTTTCATTTCAGCTTCTGTCATTTCAGAAAAAGAAAAAAAAAAAAGGAAAAAAAAGCAGATACTTTTCATTGTAAAGGTCTCGAGGCTTTCACAATTTATTTTTTTTTTCCCCTGTCAAACTGAAATATTAAATTTCATCCCACAATGATGCTATGGATGTGCATTGAAGGAGGCTGGCAAAATATTTGGATCTCTAACGCTAAGAGAAAAGTCTGTGAGAGTAACTCCTGAGCAGTCAATGTGGAATTTAATAGCATAGCGTAACAGTAGACATAATAGTTTATAAGAAAATTGGGAGAGGAGTAAGTATCCTCAATTTACAGAGCACTATATATTGAGTGCAGTGAATTCAATAGATATCAAATAGAAAATAAAGCTATATCTAACCAAATAGTGGAAGACTGTGGGAAAAGTACTTGCTGCATTGGTATCACACTGCGGTCGGTCCAGCAGCTGTCAGTATGGCAAATTAGGGTTAAACAAACAACTGTAATCCTTCCTTTTCCAGTTTTTCAGTACTTGATCCCATAATATGTAATGAAAGATCTTTTTGTGGATTAAATTAGTACTTATGAGGAGCTTTTTTCCTCTGAGTTCTTCCCATTTTCCATCACTGGCTAGCAGATTTCTTAAATGACACACATTTGTCATGTTGCTTAATGTACATCTGAAAGGGGCCTGGTTATTATGATGATGAATGTGAAATAAAAATTGTGCTGTATAGAATAGATTTGTTGTAGGTAGTATATCAGAGCAAGCACTCAGATGCACACAGGTTACTTACCCTTACAAAAAAAAAAGATGCTTTCAACCACCAAAGGAATATTACTGAGAAGTTTCCAGCATAAACTCACCTTTTAGCAAAGAAAGGATCATTTTCCCTGTAAAGAATATCCTTTCATTTTCCAAATTTCTACTTTGTTCATATGCCATACATTATATATCAAAATAGATACAGAAGGGCCTGTGGTGGCTGGAAAATTTCTCCCCAACATTAACTTTGCCGGACCAGCTCAGCTGGAAGCAAATGGGAGCTGTATTTACAAGCAAAACTACAATCTGCAATGAAATGCAATGAATATATGCAAAATATACAATATTCACAATATTTACAAGTATTTGCAACTGATAAACTGCACAAGGATCCCCCTGGCCAAAAACCAGGGGAAGCTAATAACTTCTCCCTCCCTGCTCCCCCTTACCCTCCTGTACAAAAGGGAGAAGAGAAAGGAGCAGAGAGACGTTATACTTAGCCAAAACAATGCAGCCGAGGTCAGGCAGAAGCCAGCAGTCATTAAAGGTACTGAGTTAGGCAAACAAAAGAAACTGGCCTAAAATAAAGGAAAAGATGTGACATGATACCACACATTGCTTCAACATTTAGGACAGAAAGCAGCTGCATGTTTTTCATATAGCTCAGTGTACTCAGTCAGGTAAACCTCAGATAGGAGATTGCCTGTTGTTACAAAAAGAAAGAGAATTAATTAAGTTTCTTCAGTAAGAGCCGAACACATGAAGTGCACCGGTGTATTCAAAATCACCTGGAAAAGAAAACAAAAAACTTAATTTGTGTTATTACTCTCCTGAAATGAATGTGCCTTTTTCTTCTTCTTTTTTTTTTTTTTTTTCCAGACTGGATTGTAGGGTGAATTTTTCTTCAATATTACATACTTACATTATACTCACACACTATACTGAATTTCTCACCTACCCTTTCCTTCTTTGTTATTGAATCCTACAAGGTTGAAAAGTACTTTTACATAGTAGGTATTAATTCCTCTGGTCTCCATAACTATACAAAAGCATTAAGAGGGTCTATTTTCCTACTATGAATGCAGTTATTTTTAAACAAAGCTGAACTAAAGAACTGAAAGAAAAACATCTTAATTGCTGTGATAATAATACCAAAGTGACATATTTCATGGAATTAGTTGAGTTCTATTTCTAAGGAGACAAAGTTATTAATTTGTTGGCTTTTCACTGATGTATAAAATGCTATAAGAATTTCCAGTTCCTCCAGATAAAGTCAGACCATTAATCAAAATTAGACAGCCTTGCACGTATTTTTCACATAGTCATTAACATGAAATTAACATTATCATGTTCATTGTAATATGCAACTGAAAACAGTTACTGATTCTGAGCAGTTGTAAAGATATGCTTTTTACTCAGACAGCAATTTGGTACAAGTCGTTACAGATGTGTCTCTAATGTCTGCACAGAGGGGTTCACCCATATCTGCATCAGTAATCCTCTTTGGGCAAATTTATTTGCATGTGCTGCTGTGTGGGTACAGTATTTTTCATGAAGAAACACTAGGAATTTAGAGGAAGTAAAGGAAAATGTGGGCTACTTTTAAAAGTCACATACTTATTCCCTACTCTTCAGCCTTCATAAGAGCAGCTTAGTAGATTAGACAGGAAGCAAAGAATTAACCAGTTCATCAACTGGCACCCAACTGTGACCAAAATCATTCTGATCTGAGTCTGTTTCATTGTAAAATATTTTGAATGGGTTTGTTAACTCCACATATCTCCACCCTAGAAGTAGCATTTAGAAGTTCACATGGAGGGCTTGAGAGCCTTTCATCCTCCATCTCCTCCTCCCAGTGCCATGTACCAGCAGAAACTTCAATTTCCAGCACACCGCTGCTGTTACTGCCAAGCTCCCTGGTTCAGAGACCTGGAGGTGGGCCGAGGCAGTTTGTTGGTTTAAAGCTTTCATCAATGTCATGGTGTGTAGAAGAGATGGGTTAGTGAAACCATCCAGCCTTGCTGATAAAGCTCTACTCACAAGCACCCATTCCAGAGGTACAGAAACACTAAGGTAATGGGAAATGTATGACTTGTATGCCCAGGTCTGTGTAACAAGGCAGGGCTGGTGGGAGCCTGACAGCTGAGTGATGGCATGAGGGGCTGAGGGATGATGCTGCAGATTGCTGTGAGTGTGCACAGCTCTTGCTGCTCATCAAATCCTAAGAGATGTCAGTTCTTAATTCAGTTGTTATTGTGAACTGGTAATGGGAAATATACTTCTGGGGATCAGCTCCACATTCAGCAAAGACCACAAATAATGGCTCATTGCTCTAAGGAGAGGGGGAGAAAAAAAAAAAAAAAAACACACAAAACCAAGATCCAAACCATTTTTTTTTTTTTTGCCAAGATTGGGTTCAGCTCAAGTCCCAGGATCAGTGTTTAACTTCAGTGAAGTCTGGATTCCAACAAGGATCTTTGCCACTCAGGATTGTCTGTCAAATACAGGAAAACACACTCTTATAACATTAGCAACCAATATCTCACCAAATTAAGTTTGTGAAGAAGGAACCCTACACCAGCTGTGTATTTTACACAATCACATATACATGCAGTTTAAACAGAGCTGGGGGGACAGTGTTGTGATGAGGAAAGCAGGAGAAATGAGCAGGAATGGGTCTGGTTTTCCTGCCAAGACCCTTACTGCAGCCTGCCAAGAAATCAGGGGGTTTTGTAAGTCAGCAGAACATTATTGCTCTCCTATCATCTCCTGTGTTATGGCACTCGCCTTGGAAATAGCTGAATCTTACAAATAAGTTCTGTGCAACATCAGCCAACTCAGGAATGCCCCAGCTCTGTCAGCACAGGAAACTACTTCGATTACTTTTCTGGCAGCATCAGCTTCTTCACAGATTTTCTTTCCGAATTGCTACTTATTGCACAGTCAATTTATTCTGTGTTAAATTTTGTCCTTATGCTACTCCCTTTTTTTCTTTGTCTTTTGTTGCTAAGCTAAGAAAAAGGTAGTGAAGATATTTATGCTGGTTCATCACACTAATCATTCTTCTATGGAAATTTTTTGGCTGAAATACCTGATACAACCAGAGAAGTCTTAAAGCATTTATTTTCTTGAAGAAAAGTCTCATGGAATTAGTAAAAAGTCTCAAGTAACATTGAAATATTTGGCCTTTATAATGACACTTTTGTTTCACAGGGTTACTTATGAATAAGAAAACTGCCACATAATCAATGTGATATCTTTTCTGAGTCACTGGGTCTGTCCTTTACTGTAATTACATGTTATTCATGGCTAATACTTGACATCCCTCTTAAAGGGATGAACGTTTCCCACTTTGTGCAGACAGAGACTCATCCTCTTGCTACGCATTGCTTGGAACCTTTCACTGTACCTTTTTTGGCTTTGACTTGACAGACTGAGCAGACATTTTCTTTGTGGGATCTCTTTTATAGCTTTAACTACTGTTATTGGGTCATTTCAAGGTTGAGCTTTGTGAGTCTGGAATTTAGTTCCTAAAAGAATGCCTCCCTTGTTAATATTTTTTCCTTTTTGTGGCTATGATTCAGATTTCTGTGATAAAACACATTTCACTGGGCCACTAAGTTTTCAGGGTCTCATTAAGTATCTGTCCATTCAGCAATGTTTACAGTCTTTTTCAATTACTTTAACAACTCAGAAGATTCCTTTGATTGGAATTGCACTGGTTTTGGCCAGTACATACTTCCTCACTTCTGTTGCAGTTCATCTACCTCACCTGGCCACACCTTTCCCTAGAAAAAGTTGCAGTCTTTAAAAAAAGAAAAACACTGACAAAAGCATCATTTTCACCTTGAGGATGATAATTTAATCTTCTGCTGGCTATAATTTTTTTCTTTACTGGTGAGCATGACAAAAATACCTCATATTTTTTCCCTCTTTCAAATTCCTGTGCAGATTCCCCACATAAATCAAGATAGTATTCCAGCTTTAATTCAAATGAAATTCATAATTTCAGCAGTCTTTCTTAGCATTTTCTCCAGCACTGAAGAGGTAAAAATTATTACATGTATTAAGGGAAAATATAGAGGAAAGTCATGCTATTAATAATTCTGAACACCTTGGGGATAGGCAGAAGATGTAGTCCCAGAGATACCACACATGTTCAAGTTTAGACACTCTTTCCATTTCTGTCATTTCACTTCCCAGAGAATACCTGTAATTAATGGGAAAAGGTGTGCATGTTTAGCATCAAAGGAAGGCATTCTACCGCAGCTGTGAGGACCAATTCATCAAATGCCTCTTGGTATTTCTTGCTCATTTGGCAATAGGGAGAAAGGCCTGTGGTAGTTCTATATTTAATTTCAAAAATGTTTCTAGAGTGATAAGGAGCTGTTCCCCATCTCTGGGATAACCTGAGCCCATTGTCTTCTCGATTTATACTGAATGCAAGTCTTTGGAAAGTTTTGATAAGAGAAAAGCAATAAAAGAGGCAAGTGAGTGTGAAAGATGATGATGAAGTAGTACACAGGGGACAGCTGCTGCACTCACAGCTGCTTTGGAAAGCATCAGTATTGTGAAGGCCTTAGACTGGCACAGGACATAAACTGTGCTAAAATGATTATTCAGCATATTCACCAATTTGTTACACTTTCCTTTTAAAAATTAATTTGCAGAAACAATAATTCCCTTCCTTATGGTATGAGTCCCCAGGTTCATAGATGTTAATAGGGGCTGGGAATGGATCTTGTAAATGTGTTTGTATCACCCATACTCAGGTTGCGAACATGCACTGGAGCCAAGCCTCCCAGCTCCTCTGCCCTGCCTTTTTTGGGAGTTCTTCCAAGCAAGGGTGTTTTCTTTCTGACTTTAGTATTAGCCAGGGAACAACTGAGGTTTTATGGCAGCTGGCAGAAGTAAACCCTTGCTGGTACCAGCCAGTTCCTGGCAGTAGGATCCACAGTCCAAGGGGAGTTGTATTGATCCAGATAGACTAATGCTTCACAGTAGTGAGCCACTTCTCACTTCTTTTCTGCCCATCCCTGAAAAAAATAACTTCCACTGAGTCTGTAGAAATGTGCTATTTCCTGGCTTTGTTCGATAGTGACATTTTAGTAGTGAATCTGCTGGGCTTTTATTAAAAATTTCCTATTTTTTTTGAGAGCCATCAGGACCCCTGCTTGAAAGAGAAAGCAGCAAATGGATTTGCAGCGGGAGAAGCTGCTTTTGCTGGAAGCACAGTTGCAAAGAACTGGCATGTACAGAAACTTGATGGAGTTTTACTGCCAGAACCTTCTCTTTGGTGGTTTATAAAAGAACCTCCAGCTCATCTCAGGTTGATTAGCTTTTGAGGCACAATTGCTACAATGAACAAACTTTTACTGATTTGCATGTGTCGACAATTATTCTAACAGTAACAACCTGATTATACTAGTGTGTTAGTCCCAGATATGGTGTATTATTCCCTGGCTTCAGGAATAATTCAGACAGTTATAGCCTCTGGGTTCATTTAACCATAGGCCTAATCACTTCTGATTAAAAAATACATAAATGAGTTTGTGGATGTTATTTTGTTATACCTCAGCTTCTAGGATTTTCTTTGCCCCAAAGGAAAAGAAAATGAAAATAGCACTTTGTGCAGAGAAAAGTTTGAAAGACTGTACAATACTAACAGAAAGTATTTTCCTTTTCAGAATTCATTATTTAACAGCCTCATTAGCATCATTTTACTCTTTTCATTTGATTACTTGCTGTGGGGTTTGGGTCAGTTTTGCTGTGGGTTTGTTGTTGCTGGGTGTTTTTGTCTTATTCTAGTTGCAATGACTTTCCTGTTACTTTCTGTTTACCATGGATATTTACTCCTATTTTTGTCCACACAAGCAATTAGTCAACCATCTTCTCATCTGATATTTCTCAGTGGTGGGGGACTAGAAACAGAAGGCCATTTAATCTTTGTAGATAGACAATTGCCATGAAAGCTAACCTCCTAAATCACTGATACAGCAGGCAGAATAAAGCTGAAATGCTGAATCTTTTTGTTCAGGTGATGGGGTGCATAATTTTAGAAATGGCTTGCAGATGGAAGCAGAAGCAAATAGTGCCTGTAATGTGGCTGCAGCCCTGCAAACTGTTTCCTCAGGGCACAGGGGCCACTTCCAGTGATAAAATCTACACCATTAGGCACTCGGCCTGTAAAATGCTTGGTCACTAGTGTCTGAGAAAGAGTTCAGTGTCTTCTGAGTCTGATGCAGAATAGCACCAACATTTGAGTTTGTAGCATCCACTCTGATTTGTGCTGTCCTCCCTCTGATGCAGGGAGCAGCCAGGGGTAACATTGGGTATATATTGATTGGTCATTAGCATCAAAGATGAATGCCTGAAGCTCTCATTTGACCTTTTTTGTGCTGTCCCGTATGCTCCAATTTGCCTGCATTGTCAATACTTCATTTTTACTTCCATGAGACAAAAAAAAATAAATTCTATGAAAGGTACACTACTTAATTTTCTCTGCTGGGTCTGCATTTGACTGAGTGAAGCCAAGAGAAAATTCCACAAATAGAGATAGATACTGCAGCCTAGAATCTCCTCCCACCCATACAAAACAATATTTATCTTGCAATTCAGTTAACTGCAAAGGACATTGAAGTAAGCTTTTCTTATTTTTGTTTGGCTTGGTTTTTAATCAAAATAATTCCTGCCAAGATTTGTTGCCTGTAGAAAATACACTTATGGGGAGGAGGGTTTCATTGTTATTATCTCTGGATTTTTTTTTAATATATATATATTAGTATAATTTTATATTGGAAATTTACTTTTCTAAACTGGAAATGGAATGTTACAGTCTCATGCCATATTTGTACAGACCAAGTAGTAGCTAGAGTTTCCATGTTATTATCTTTTCTACCTTTCTGAATATGCACCCCCAAAAAGGAGCTGAAGTATTTCTGAGGAATCTCGATTACACTTTCAGCAGACTTTCCTGGGACTCACCGACATAAGACAGATACTAGAGGAAAGGCTGTAACAGACTCCAAAGCAGTGGGCAGACTTCTTTTCCCACAAATGCCTATATGTTATTCATAAACTGCAAGGGTGACTGAAAACAAAGAAGGCTCAAATAGAAGCTTGTTCTACAGAATATGAAGCGTTTTAGTGAAAAATGCTGAGCTGCTTCAGTAGTACTGTCCTGGTTTTGCTGGGACAGAATCCCAGGGCAGACACAGGTTGTTAGCAGTTTAGAGTCATCCAGGACAGCTGACCTGAGTTAACTATAGGTGTGTCTCAGACCATGAATATCACACCCAGAAGGAAAGAGGCAGGTTACTGGGGATAGTAGGCTTCCTGCTTGGGCTGCTCCTGACTCTGCCCCTCTTCCATCTTGAGGACCATTTTCCTAGGGAGTTGTGGCCACTGTACATTTGTGAGTATAACTTTGCATAATTTATATTGGCTTTTATATAATTTTGGCTGTATCATAAAACTTGTTTTCATTTAAAGCCATGGGTCTCCTCTCCTTTCTCTGATCCCTCTTCTCTGCTGGAGAGGGGTCACCAGGTGGTAGAGTTAGACCAGATATGGGCTGAATGTAGACAGGTACACTTAGCCCTGGTGTACCACAGCATCCCAGCCGTGGTTCTCTGCAAGCTACACATTTCTTTATACCAAGCTAAAATGAGCTTTTATTGAGACTGGATCAGTGGAAAAGTGATATTAACCACACATTTTACCAAAACTTAAATGTATATGAAGCTTAAACCTTAAAAAGCATCCTATGCCAGTGTTTTTGCAGCTCCACCGACTTTAGTAGTGTATACGTCCTGCCTGCTGTGCACACTAACAGATGTGCATGCACCTGGGAGAGGGTTATGTTATTTCATGCACCAGATAGGCATCCTACTTCTCTGGTTTCAATGCTAATTCAGATAGGGTTAAGATAAATTATGTGCGTGTTTGTACAAAAACTCTAGAAACTGGAGAGACACTTGAGGAAGAAACTGCTGCAGGAGTTACTACCCAGATTGCCATGCCCGACCTGCAGAGCTAAGCTACATGATGGTGCGTAGCTAATGAATTCACCCTGGAATATGTCCAGTTTATCAAAGAGAAACATGAATTTTCAGTGACCAAAAATGCAGAGAGTGGCTTGTGGCAGAACAGTGATGGGGATTTTAATTTGTTTTTTTAAATTGCACTCTAAGCTGACATTTCCAGCCTGTGCAAACACAGAGTCTGCAAGCCCATAAATCTGTTCCGTGAAGCTGAAAAGTGGTGGCTGAATAAATCCTCTATCTTCAGTAAGTTTAAAAGTACATCTCACCTGAAACCTTTTCCAGTGATATCGCTAGAAAATGTGATTTATTTCAGGGTTCAGATTTTGTTAATGATATGTTTATTCTGGTTAGTAGTAGCATATTTCCGTTAAATTTCCTTTGTGTTATTTCTTTTTCATTGTTATTTCAGATAAACTGACCAAAGTGACTTTAGCATGTCCAAATGTCTGCAGGAGGGCACTGAAAGAGTTATTTTATACCCTACCACGTATTTAGCTTATAGCTACAGTTTTAGTAGCAGCATTTCAATCCAACTTCAAGCCATGCATTTTGTATGACTGTATATTTAATGGAAGAAGTTGCTTAACTATGCTCAGTTTGCCAGCTGCGGTATATGAGTCAAACACGGGAAGTGGGAAGAACAAAGAACTGACACTTCAGCTTGCTTTTTCTTTCTGACTTTTGAGTAGCATCTTTTGAAGATTTGCTGGGGGCTTCTTAACTCTATGTTACCAGAACATGTTTACAAGGAACAAGTGTACATCAAGGTTTTGGCCAAACACCATAATGTTTAAGATTTGAAACAGGTTTTTAAACATTCAGTGAGCATAAAGTTGGATGTACAGTTTCTGAAGTCCTGAGAGTCAGCAACCAACAAGATCTAGAAAAGCTTTTCTGTATAATTTCTCTTACAACCTGCAGCTTTTGTGATGCATAAATGCTTACATTTTGTTTTAGTAGCATTCTGTTTTCCCTGTGACATGAAATCCTCTGATTGCTTTTTAGTCCTTCCCTGCAATGAAAATGTTGTTTTAGGTTGTGACCACAGCATGATGGATAGATATCTAAGCTAGCTTTAAATGAGCTGGTACTGGTCACAGGGTGTTATTGACAACACTGAGCTTAATGCAGGACTATTTTCCTTTTGCTTTGTAACACAGAGGTGAAAAGAAAAATGCTACAGCTAAAGAACTTGTTCAGCTGGTTGGCTTGGTAGGCCTACGTGTGTTGTTGTATCTCATGGATGTCCTAAACACTGGATTACAAACCTATTATCATTATTCATCAGGGATCTTCATTAGTTCTCTTCTGAATATTTAATGCTCCCCATTCTCCAAAACTGCCTAAGATCTTCCACACAGCTGCATACTGCTGAAGCTGATGTAAAGAGTCTCACTAGCAGTATTTGATTGCCAGAATTTTTGGTTAATATGGTGAATGCCATTATCCTTGATAATGCCTAATCCCTTACTGATGTTAGGACATGCTTTGTCACACTGAGCACAAGGACCATTGGTCATGTGTTTGTGACCTGTACGGTACAGTGTTTAGGGGCTGCAGCAGAAGGTTTTGGGTATTAAATGGGAAGCAAACTTGTCTACTCACTTGTACCTTGAGATTAATCCATTTCATTCATCAACATGCAGAAAGAACTGAAAAGCCACAAGTGCCCCAAAGACATTCTTTCAGTGGCTTCAATGACACAAACATTTTAAAATTAAAAAAAAAGAAAAGCAACCAAACACAAGGCTGGAAGTTGCATTAAAAGTACCTTTCCAAAATTAGAGTCAGTGTAGTTTGAGAATGTTAGATGTAACGCACATTAGAGAATTGCTATCACTGTCTTCATCCAGCATGGGCTAGCAATTAGAGACGCTGCTGCGCGAGGCTTTGAATTTACATACAGGAAATATAAGTTGCTCTCCCAAAGCTTACAACCTAAACCAGTACAGGAGCAGGAATACTTTTGTTGTCATAGAGTCACAGAGCAGAAAAATGGTAGTGTGTTGTCATTAATGAGTCTGGAATAGATTTCAGCTGGAATATTGCTGTGTGGCAATGAGGTTTCCTTCCTACTCTTTCTGGTGCCATATGCTGCTATAATTAGTGCAGGCAAAAGGTAATGATAGCGCAGTGGAAAAGATGGAGTGTGATGGGAAGCAGGTTAGTCTCTAAAGCTCTATGTTATACATACATAAAGCATTTGAAGCACAATGCAGTTTTAATCCAGATTTTTGATGTTACACTTAACATTTTGGGAGGTGTTTTTGCTTTTGAACCACCATTGTTTACACAGGCATGTATATTTATGCTGTAATTGCTTCATAGCTTTCCCAGATACCCATGACTCATTTTGCAGAAGTGGCGGCTCTTGATTTTTCAGGTGGACTTGATATAATGAGAAGACATTTGTATTGGCTTGGTTTAAAGTCTACATAAAGTCTGCATTTAGTGAGTTTTCACACAGAGGCATGCTCATGCTGAACTCCTAAGCACAAACAATACAAAGTTACCTTCCTGATCATTTTACTTGAAGAGACCATTAAGAGCTTAGAAATATTTGGGGGACTGCAGTTCTATGTTAGAGCCTCAGAAGGAGGAAGACAGCTATGGTAACTCCAATATGTTGAAGTATTATAGGTGAGCTGATATGGATTCAGAAATGTGGATAATGTTAATGTGCTTCATTCAAAATACAAATACTACTTTAGGTGAAATATTTGGCCCATTCAACTGACACTTTTTTTTTCATTTAAGTCCATGGGACTAGGATGTCTAAAAGCAGTAAGTATGTGGAAATCAAATGTATGAATAAGCTTTGGAAGATTTCTGATACTGACTCATGTCAGTCAGATTGAAACAGTCTCCAGGTGCACAAGGCTGAAAACTGCCACCCTGACAAGCCTACCTAAAGTGCTCACCTTAACTCCTGTCAACGCTGCACATCAAACTGCTGCAGATGCGTCATGCAGCACAGGCTTGGCACTGCTTCCTTTTGCCTGCCTTCTCTTAAAGCATAAGAGCCAGGGCCCCTTGGCTCCACATGGGAAAAGTCTGGCAGCTACCAACCTTTGAAAGTCCTTGCCAAGAGTGCTATCTGACTATGCCTAGGTGCCTGGCTGCTCTCCTGTGACACCCTGGGCTATTGCACTGTAGGCTGTGAATTAATTTGTTTTTTAGTGTGTGGCTACTACAAGGCTGTGACTCTGATTAGATTGCTATCTCAATGTTATCACCACTCTTCTGTGCTACTCAAGCTTCCAGCTACCAGCACCATCCATGTTTGCTGGCAGTCCTTGGAGGTGTTGTCCAAGTTGTTTCCTGGTGTTAGAAAGAGATACCCTTTATAAATTTTAAACTATTTCCATGTATTTCCTACTTTATTTTTGCACCAAATAGACCAAGTGCATATTTTAGTTTGTGTTCTCTGGTTCTGCCTATGTAGGTATTTAAGATGTATATTTCAACTTTGCAGTAGACAATTTCCAGTCTGAGGGTATTGTTTTCCCATCTTCCTTTGCAATAACTATCTTGTCAATAGTGCAAGAAGATCACAATCGGAATCGGTTACATGTACTTGCCCGTGTTTTGCTGCCAAATAAACCTTTGGGCACTGTAAGCTCTTGGCATGGTTTAAAATCTAAAAATTCTGTGAAATAAACACCAAAAAGCAGCACTACATCTCACTACTGCAATGTGGAATAAATCCAAAATAAGCAGTACCTGGTGCACCAGAGAAGGAAGGTCTGTGTCTATCCATACAGGTGTGTCAACCTTCTCAAAACTGAGCTGGTACATTCAGGCACGCAAGTTGGTGCTGAACCACCTGAAAAAAGGGTCTGTTTTCAAAACTGCTGTGCAATCAGTACTTCCCTCTAAAGTCAAAAGCAGAGAGCTATACTTTGTATTCTATGTTTCTGTTTTTTTATAGTACTTTTCTTAATGAGTCTATTCTAAAGTGTTTGCTAGCAGAGCCCGCAAAAAAATATGAACAATCATTTTAACTGTACTGCAATATACTCTTACAATAAGCAAAAAATGTGGTGGGAAAGACAAAGCACTACTTTTATGATATCCTGTGCCAAATCACAGGTTATACAATTCAGGGTTTTTTTTATTTGCACAGCCAACAGTGCTTTGTAGAGCAATCAGGGAAGATAATACAATCTATTTTAAATTCTCATTACTTTACAATGTTGAATCTTCTTAAATTGTTTCAGGGTTAATTGAGAATTTGCAGTTTCACAATAGACAGGGAATTGTTTAGGCTGCCCTTGTTTCATATTTTCATGCATACCTTTGTTGCAAAGCTATAAAAACAACAATAAAAAAAGAAACAAAGAAGTGAAATAAAATAATGATCTGCATTGTTACTATTACAGTAACTCATTTTTATGGGAGATAAAGCTCAGGTATTGATTAATGTTTAAATGGTTATTAAATGGAAGATGTTGGGTTGATGGAATATCTCACTACGCACAAGCATTTGTCTTTGATTCTTTCTCACATATTCCCAAAAGGATAATTTCTGATCCTGGAGAAGCCAGTGATGAAACTCAGAGTGACTTTTGTGGGGCTATGAATAAGCCAAATCTTTTCAATGCTCGTCTCTTTCTCACAAATTCCAAAAGGCTCTAGTTCCAAGTTGCTCCTTTATCTTAACTTAATAATAGCTCATAAAAATGAGGACATTTTTGTGGCTGTATACATTGAAGTTTTGATCCTGAAACTGGCTGCCTGAACACCAGTATGTTCCTAGTTTCCATGGAAAACTCACTCTGGGTCAGCAGCCCCAAGGAGGCTGTGGTTTTTCAAGTCTGAAGCAGTCTTGGTAAAGAACAGCAGTCGTGTGGACAGCATTGTCTGTCAGCACCTCTGAAACCAGCCATGCTCATCTTCTGCAGGATAATAGCACTTCCTCTCCAGGTACACCAGAGAAACACTGAGGCAACTGATGATGATGATTTTTTTTTGGTGAGAGGTATTTCTCTGATGAATTAAGAGAACACTTTTTGCTAAAAGCAATTTTGCTTTTCAAAGACAAAAATCAGTATTTTTTTCTTGGGCTGTCATTCCTTCGAAATAAGAGTACTCTATGGATCTCTGAAGTATAATGTCAATCTATACTACAGTTTCTTTAAATGGACCTCTGGGCCACGTGGTATATTCATAAAGATTCTGGAGCCCTGTGTTTTCTAAGGCATAAATTCAAGCCATGCTCTGCCTCCAGCTAATTCAGTTATAATGGTCACCTGATCTGCAGGCTGGCAAAAGAAGTGTTTCTGGCCTGTAGTTCTCTGGCCTGAGTCCCTGTGTGTGCACGACCTCACTTATGCATGTGGAAACCAATATTTCCTTTTTTAACAACTGAGTTTTCTTCCAGCTGAACAGATTGATGGCTGTGGCCAACATTTATTATTCAAAGGCTGTTATAAGTTCGAATTCTTTAATATTTTCTAACTTATATGGGACAAAAAAAAAGCCTTTGGTTAATGACACATTCCCATGCCATTATTCCGAAAGCTGGAGGGGAAGTTCCTGGGATGAGAGACAGAAGAAATCCATTCTTCAGTTCATTCTTCAGCCTTTCACAGTGCCATCTGATGGCAGAATTTGAGCTTGGGCCATACGCTAAGTCTTTTGGCTTGTGTTCATCCAATGATCAGACCTACTGCTCAAACACAGCAAAATTTGCTGCATGAATTATGAATGATGCTTATGGCTGTCTCCAACCTCTGACAGCTTGGAGCTGAGGCCCTGCTTCAGCTTTTCAAAGATCCCAGCAGAAATCCAAAGTTCTCAAACTCTGCCTCATCAAAATAACAGGAGAGTGAAAAAGCACAAGTTACATGGGACCAGGAGGTCTGAAAGGAGGACTGGGGTCAGAGGCAGCTGGAGAGGACAGCTGTGTGTGTCCACTCATTGTCAGTGATGATAATGGACTGCTCTTAACAGTCTGCTAGAAGGATTGAGCAACTAATCACAATTCATTTCTCCACTTTCCAGAGGGCACAAGAGACCAAAGTAAGCCTCCCAAAACACAGGTTCAATGAGACTCTTTCTTTGCTGAGCTGCAATCTATTCTTTCCTCTTCTTGCAGCTGCCATTTGATTTCATTTTACTTACTTTTCCACCCCACTGCCAACCTGTAGTTTTGGATTATTCCCTCAGGAAACAGTTGCACTGATAAATTATTGTTGGCAGTGTTATCACATAGGACACTCTTCAGGTGAATGCCACTGTGAGATACTGACTAGTCATTAAACAATAACAGGTTTCACATTAACACTTATAATTTAAAATGTCTATAGCAGATTGTATGGCTGTTTATGACCTACAACAATTAACTATTACAGGTTATTATACTATGTATTGATTATATGATTGGGGCTTTGGTTGAAAATATTAACACTTTTCACTGGAGAGAGAATTGGTGCCAGTAAATTCAGCTCTGTAGTTCTATTGCTTAATATATTTAACTGAGTATAGATATAGGCCCTAATTCATGAACATGCTTATTTCTATTGCTTCAGCCAAGTAGAGAAGTTCTTAGGGCATAAACTCCACAATCTGTCTAAATATTTCTAGTGTCAGGGTCTAAATATTTGTGCCAATTAATGCAAAGAAAGCACAACAGTGACTTCTGTATTGAAGGATCTTGACAGCATTTTCAAATCCTGATTTAGACAATATGTGTGTGGTTGAATTGTTCCAAGATTCTGAGCATCCATTTGAAATCATCAGAAGCAGGAAACTAGAGATCACAGACTGCAGAACAAATGTGTGCACACCAGGTCTGCACATGATTAGCTCCCGTTAGACCTAATGAATCCATAGCTAACTCTTGTTGCTATCAAGCCCCAGAATTGATTAAGTTTCCCAAAACAGCTAATTGTAAAGGAAAAAAATTTAAAACCCTCAAAAAAATAAGTTCAAAAATATAGCTCCTAGGCTGAATTGAATTTTGAGTCTGGAAAAGGGAGGTCTATGAGATGATTCCTCAAGTCTGTAAATATCAATATTAATGCAGAGGTCCATTGGAAATGTTTGGGTACTCTGGCAGTGTAATACAGCAGTAAGAAACATCCTACATACTGCTTTACATACTGATTTCTGTACTCAACTTTGGGACATATGTATCAAAAGAAATGGTCTCAGACCTCTCTGCATCTCAGATAAGCCTAACAATATTGAACTATCTCAAAAGGAAGGCACAAGGTTTGAACTGTTGGGTTGGGGGTTTTTAAGTATTAAGAAATCCATCCCATGAAACCAGTGAGAGAAAAGACTTTTTTTCTTTTATTGTAGTAATGAATTAGTTTGTCTAGATAGGTGATTTATTAACCACTTGTTATTTTTGTTCAGGTATTCAGTTTACAAGGATCCAGCAAGTTGGCTAGAAATTAACCCTGCCAATGGTACCATTAGCACCACTGCAATCCTGGATCGGGAATCCCCTCATGTTCAGAATAACGTATACACTGCTCTCTTCCTGGCAATAGACAGCGGTGAGTAACTATTGTGGATCATATTCCTTGAAGTATATGATTATTTCCTCATTGATTTTGTTTGTTTTTTGTTCAGAGAGGTGCACATGTGAATTGAAACATACACTTCAGTGCTTTGCTAGATGGCCACTTAAAGATGTTAGACTGTTGTAGCAAAAGGAAAGTGAAGGAATTTACTTAAAACTTCAGACTTGGAACTGCTTTGATTTAAGATTATGTCTCATACATTTATTACTATGCTGACATCTTAATGCAGGATGCAAGTAATCTATGCACGTTCTTGGGAAGTAATAAATCATCTTTATCAGAGCTAATTTCTTCATAATACTTGAGCAGTTAGCAAGCCTAAGGCACCTAAATACCAATAACAACTCATCCCTGGTATGCTGAATTCTATTCTAGTCAATACAATGACAGTGCCAATAAAAACATAAGGAAAAACTCTCATTAAAATGCAATAGTTTTTATATATTGTGTGGATTAAAGTTCCTTCTGTCAAATATAAGCACAGTTAAACCATCTAGTGAAAATTCAGTGAGTGACTTCGGAGCAGAAAAAGCGAAACTCCTGAACGTTCCAAATCTTCACAGCTAAAAGCACAAAATAAATATAAGATTTGTCTGTAATGTAGCAGCTAATAGGCTAAAGCTTTTTTTTAACAGCTGCAGCTGGTTTAGCCTTAGTGATTAATATTAAAGTGTCCTTTTTAGGAGAGTTAATTGTACACTTTTGTAACCACATGACTCAGGGAATATTTGCAGGGACTGACAGGAAAAATAAAATATCACCATAAGCACACAAAAAAATTATCTGCTGAGATGCTGATTTGCTTCTATCTTCACAGACATACTTTAATTAGGACATTTCCATGTGCAAATGTAGCACTGACTTATTTCTCTTTTACTTGATATTGGAGTTTTGAAATGCATCTTAAAATCTGGTATGTTGGGTCATTTCTTCTCTCACAATGAAAAGCAGAAATTCAGGACAATATGATTGTGAGATTATCAAAAGGACAAAGTTGAATAAGTTTTAAAGATGGAGACAAATATCCTCAAAGAGAATAGATAAATATTTCTAGGTGTGGGAACCAGTCTGGAGGAAAGTAGATTTTTGGGTATACTTTCATGTCATGCCTAGGGCAGTAAGACGCATTACTCATTACTCATTCATTCTAGCTGAGATCTTCAATGCTAAGTGACCCTTCCTAACTGCCAGAACTTTTTCTCTTGTGGAAACACGAGAGAAGGGAAAGGTGTCTGTGCACTGGACATCAGAGCCAGAGAAGATAGCAATGTGCATTAGAAAAGGAGTCCTGTTTGGTCGAGGTAGTGAATCTGCATCTGATTGAAGCAGCTGTTAGAGTGTTTATTTGTAATTCTGCAGCACTTAGCACAGGACCTTATCTGCTGCACCATTATTGACTGACTTGAATGAAGGCATTAGAAACCATGTGTGTGCATTTAATACTGTCATGCCAAGGTGCTGTTAATGAACATTCAGGAGCATTATTCTACTTCACTGTGTACACAGCTCAAGCCACACATGGAAGTGGCAATAAGTAGCAGAACTTACATAGTTGGTATTAACCTTGTGGTCTCTATTGATGCTGGATTCACTACCAAACAGCTTCTAAAACACATCAGAGGCAGGTTGGTAATGGAAAATTATCTGCTGGTCTGTGCAAATATGGAAGAATAGAATTTGTGGGAGTTGAGAGGAGCAGGAAACTCACAGAATCACAAAGTGGTTTCAGCTGGAAGCGATCAACCAACCATTGACCCAATGCCACCATGGCCATCAAACCATGTCACGGAGTGCCACATCTATACTTTTCTTTTTTTTTTTGAAGCTCAACCAAGGGCAGATGCTTGCCTCTGGTCACACCTGGCTAGTGCTGGGGCCTGCTGGTGAGCATGGCTTTACTTTGGCAGGCCTGTGATAGGTAATCTTCAGTTCACACACAGATTACTTGCATTGTGGCTGCCTCTGTTTGCAGAGGGAGCAATGCTGTCTGTACATAGCTGCTGCCAAGCTGGTCTCAGTCTAGACTCTATGGCTAAGGCAGTCAAGGAAGTTTTAGAATTGATTTTAGTGAGCAGGTTTGAGGGTCTGCCTTGATCCCAACCATCACTGCAGGGGACAATAATATCCATGGAAGGTGTTCCCCATCTTATTGCCAGGCCACTGATAATACCAACTGGCAAAGCTGTGAAACCTACTTCATTTTTCTAGCTATCACAGCTAATGTCCATCTTGAAAGGGGATATTACAGTAGATGACAAGCCAAATTGTTGTAGAATAACAGGAAATGAATGCAGAATTCTTTCAGGACTTTAAAAGAAGGTTATGTTAACTTTAAAAGGGGGGAAAAAATCAGATTGAACAGAAGTGTATAGGCATTCTCTTTAAAACAGCATTGTCCACAAACTGCAAATCACTTTTTTCAGGTTACTAAGTGTAGCCTATCTAATATAACTGAATATGGGGTAGGATTTTATGTGAAAGGGCAGCCAAAGGCAGGATTAAGAATTGCCAGATGAGATAGGGTGGTAAATTGAAAATTCAAAAGCTTTTCCAATAGAGTAAGTCATTTGCTTGGGCTAACAGACTTGGGGCAAAAAGGGAGGAGAGGGAAAAAAGCCATACTTAATCAGAGAGACTCCTTTCAAATGCATTCACTGTGGGTTTTTATTTCCTTTGGCCTGTCGCTTCATATCTAAGTCACAGCTGAGATGTGTTGGCACATGCACTGAGGCTGTCTGAGGTGCCATAGACTTGACTTAACTGGAGAATATAGAAGAGCTCAGGTACAGCCCACAGCCCAGTACAGCAGTGTGAATTGGTACCCAACACAGCTCCAAGAACACAGAGAACCTCAGTCCAGGCCCAGCACCACACTGGTGTTTGCAAGGCTCTCCTGGACAAGTCAGCTCTGTCACAGGTCTGCACATTTGTGTGGCCACAGCAACGCCTAATCTATCTTCTCCCAAGTTCTGACAACACTAGCAGGAGCTCGAGCAGCATTAACATTGTTAACTGTCAGTATAAGGGATTGCAAACATGAAGCTTAATGTGGAAGGGTGTCTGGGAGCTGTGTGCCAGTTGTTAACAGTATTTGTAATAAGGCAAGGTTCTAAAGTCTCATAAAACCTTGGACCTTAGACCTTGTTACAGGACCTTAGACACACACTAAACCAGCAAATAAGCAGATTATTTTCTAATAGATTTCTTAGCACATAGAGTTAATGTCATTACAGAAAAGATGATGTTGTCCCATCTTATTCCATGATCACTTTTTTAAAATGACCTTACATTCATGTGCTATCCTTGGAAGAGTGGAGAGAGCTGGAAACAAAACTCACAGTGATACCTTTGATTCCAACAGAGAATTTCTCACTGGTTTCAAGACACTGGTGTCTTGTTAGTATTATTCAGTGCAGGCAAGGAGTGCCAGGTATTTTTATTTGCAAAACATTGTGGATTTCTATAAACCCAGGAGCTTCATGCTTAGTACTTCTTTATATCAATACAGCTCATATTTTTTTAGTAAATCACACAACTCTTCTTTACCATTAGGACAGTAACCATGAATGGGCCAGAGAAAAATGGAGTCACACCACCGCAGGAAATATTTTAGCTGTTGATAAGATTGGTTTTGAACTTCATGACATTATTTTTCAGCACTACCAAATTAAGTGCAGAGAAAGGTAGTTATTTCTGATCTAAACAGATCCTGTGTCTTCCCAAACATAATTGAAGCAATGTGTAAGAACAAATGTGATGGACGCTATTCATTTTATAGATATGAAATGCTGACCTTTTATTGGGAGAAATTTCACTTTTAAAAAGGACTTTTGCGAAGGAATATTCTAATCTCTGCACTTCTGATTTCAGTAAAGGTCAAGGTAATGTCTTCAGAATTAGAAAACTTTTTATTGAAGACTTGTGTGGACATAGTCTGGTCTATTAAGGAAGAAATTAAACACTAGTAGGAACTATCATGAAGCAGAGTTAACACATTAAAGTGTCATGAACTGTGTTTAATCTCAGAATGAGCTCATAATGAGACAGGTTTATGCAAACTTGGAAAAACATCAATTCATAGAAGTGCCAATAATAGTGACCATTTTATTTCTGAATTTAGAATTCTAATCTTCAAATGTAGCATTTCAAGCATACGGTGCCATTATTTGTAGCATATCTGTAAAGCACACATGTTAAATACAGACAAGGAACCATCTGAGTTTGAGCAATCTGCTTGGAACAGACCTTCCAAATCCGCATGACCCTGCTGTAGTGTCTTCCTCCAGATTCTGTTATACACTGGAGCATTTGGGTTGACTATCAGAAAGCAGAATACCTGTGTGAGATTTTTGTAAGGTCAGTCATGCTAAAAACCCTCTAGGAGAGGTCTTTTCTCCTCTGTATTTGAAGAGTTTGAGTCACAATTTAGAAATAGTAAGGACGAAAGAAAACACAGTAACATTTTGGAGGTGAAGCTAACACTGTGCCTCAAAAATGTGTGAAAGCTAAAACTGGTTTCTCCCTTCCCATGAACAATGAAGTACATCCAGTATTGCATTAGTTATAGAATAGAATAAACCAGGTTGGAAGAGATCTTCAAGATCATCGCGTCCAACCTATCAACTAATCCAACCCATCTAATCAACTAAACCAAGCACCCTATCAAGTCTCCTCCTGAACACCTCCAATGACAGTGACTCCACCACCTCTCCAGGTAGCCCATTCCAATGGCCAGTCACTCTCTGTGTAGAACTTCTTCCTAACATCCAGCCTAAACCTCCCCTGGTGCAGCCTGAGACTGTGTCTTCTTGTTCTTGTGCTGGCTGCCTGGGAGAAGAGACCAACCTCCACCTGTCTACAACTTCCCTTCAGGTAGTTGTAGAGAGCAATAAGGTCACCCCTGAGTCTCATGCCGTTGTGGAGGGGCATGATACCCTAGTTCATGTCCTCAGTGTGTAGCTTTTGCTGTCTTTGAAAAAAAAAATAAAAATTAGTTAGCTTTCTTTGCCTGATACATGGAAAAATCAGCTATGCTGTTCTAGTGTGTCAGCTACTGGTGACAAGTGATGAAACACTAATAGCCAGTCTTGCTGATTTGGTTAAATGCAGTTATCAGCTTCCCTTTTCTCATGCCACCCTGGTGGAGAAGCACCCACACAAAGCCAGCTAGCACCATTCTCTCGCTGAGCAGGTACTCTTGTCTAGCATGGGTGAGCTACCTTCCTACCCTGCTATTCTTGGCACCAGGGAACTACTGAGACAAAAATTGGGAATATAAGTACTTCTACTGCATTAAACAGAGGAGTAGCATCTCTTCCAGATGTTAAAGATACTCAGAGATGGAGTTAAGGGTTCAAGATTTTAACTGGCATGACTTTAAATGCACTAAATCACAGTAAGCACTGTTTCTTACAGTAGTACTGAGGGAGGGAAAACAATTGCTGTCTTTTCTGAAAGGAATTTGCTTCCTTCATGACATCACCATCCCCAGCATTTGACAATATAAGCATTTTATGGCATATCTCCACAATCAGAGGCAGGATGTCCACCAGGAAGGCTGAGCAGCAGGAAATGAGCTTCAGGAGCAGTGACCTCTATTTAATGGAGTACATGTATTTGAGCAAGGTAAAGGTTAAGAGATATGGAGGACTACAAAAAGGGTGATTTTAGACTGGAGTGATTTAAGTGTTTGCCTTCAGTTACTGCCTTGGCCAAACTGCCACACAGGGGAAGAAGAAGGGAAAAAACCAAAACCCCAACCAAACATGGATGTTGCTTCTCTGCCTAGTTAGGTGAGTGGCACCATTTCAATTTCTCTGGGACACATGCAAAGCAAAATGAGGCAGGAGCGAGTCAGGGTCTAGTTTTCGCTTTTTCCCTTGTTTCCAAGGACCATCTGAACTACACCCAGGCAAATCTGAATCTCATTTATTGTAGGAGTCTTGATACTTCTGATCATTAGAAAGGAAAATCATCCTTCTATGGTATCCTCAATGAACAGTAACAAACATTTACAAGAACTGGAGTAACAAAGAGGTGTGTAACAGTTTGCAACTGGAACTTTTCCTTACATGTATCTAACCTGTCTTCCTGCTTCATGATGTACATAATTAAATTACCACAGATTGATTCCCCCTAAAACATGCCATTTTTTAAGAAACCAGGCAATTAGTTGCCATGGCAACCCAATTAATCCAGTTTTATATCCCTTATCTTAATTGCTGTATTAATGGAGAAGAGAAAATAAATTGGATACTCATCCCTTTTTTTTTTGCCATTTTAAATTTTGCTAAAATATGAATTGCACACAAAATATTGTTTTAATTTGTCATCACAGACTCATGATTAGAAAAAGAAATTAGAATGCTGAAAACAGTATTTAAGACGGATGGCATATGTCAGCAGCAATTTGATATGCTGAAAGAGCTGTGCTCTTTTGAAATGTAATTACTCAAAAATAGGATCTGCATATATTATCTGAGTGAATGAATGAGGGATTGTAACTTTTGGAGACTGACTATTTATTTCATAAATTTTCAAAACTATCTGCATGCCAACTGCGCAGGAAATCTCCACTCCTGGGAAATCTGGGGCCTCTTTTAGACAAAATGTCAGCATCTGGCATCTATGAGACCGGTTTTCAAACCTGTCTGATTCTGAGCAGCACACCCAAATCTTGGTATCTCCCCACTCTACTGCTTCTGCTTTGGTTGAACCATTAGTAGACTCCAGCTTGAACACAACACGTAATGGACTGTGCCTGTCTGAATGGGATTTGTGCCTGTAGGCAGGGTACCTGCTGCCAAATCACCTAGTGCGCACACATTTTCTGATTAGAAAAACAGCATATGGGGGGGAGGGGGTGGGAAATCCATGAAGGAGGAAACAGAAATGTGTGGTTTAGATTTTCATAGCAGTATCATTAGAGAGAATGAAACATTACTTCTCTCGGTCTGTTTTTGAAGTCTAGTGATTTAAAAAGAGAACATGTTACTTAGCCTAACCATGTACTGCACAGTTTAGCTCCCTCCAAACAATTTGGGAACTTCTAGAATGCTTCTCTTTCTTTACTCTTTGCCTTTCTTGCATATTCACCTTCAGGCAAATATGAAGCTGAAAATGGAGAAATTGGTGAAAAATCCATATTCAAGGATAGATCCTAGACAGCTCTCTATTGCATCATCAGTTACATGGGAATAAAATGAGGGAAAGTATGTAGGCACCATTGCAATTCCAAACTGACCTCCATACAGCTATGATTCAAATGTAGGTTATATATATCTTATCCATGGTGGTTCAGGGGAACAGTAATTTAGTCAGAAACTAGCAAACCCACATTCACAAAGGCACAGGTATGAAGAAAAATTGTTCTTACTCCAATTGGTCACCCATTTTGTACCAGTCTAACTTTGTTAGCCAGCTAAAAGTGTAGAAATGGGGGTGAAAAAAGTTGCAATTGAGCTTTCTGGGTTATGTAAGTGATAGTGCAAGTGAATTAAAAACTGCTGCTAACTTGTAATGTATAAATATTCTGGTGAAATGTAGAATAAATGGATTTCCACTCTGTCAGCTTGAGAGGAACTCTATGCAGCAATGGATACCCTATTGCTTGCTCTTGGAATTAAATGGCCTTGTAGTTTCTGCATCATGGCATAGATAATATGTATTCATTTGATGGTGCTGGGAGCTTAATTTAATAAGAAATGAGTACGGAAGTCTTTTTGCCATAGATATTGAGTGTGTGGAAAGGGACAATTCATGCTCTGTTCTTCCCAAACTTGTTCTGGCTTCCGGCAGTACTGTGGCTTAGAACTGTGTGGCAGATGGGTTCTTTAGAATGGTTCATTTTTCTTTTCTGGGAATTTGATAACTACTGCCAGAATCCAAGGCCTCTGATGTTCTTTAAAAGAACCCAAAATGTATAACAGTTCAAATTCCTTTTTGTCATGTTTGTTTCTAATTAGATTTTATGTGGAGGCATTTGCATAAATACTCCTTCACTGTAATGACCAAGACACAAACCATTAGAGCTCTAAATAGAGAAGATTTCCTGTGTTCAGCTTTTGATGCCATTAAGTGAACATTCTAGATAGAAGTGAAATCATGCCCTCTTATTGTCCCCCAGTCATAATGCTTTTTGATTTGTGCTTGGTATTTTTCTTGTTAGTTGATTATTGATGTGTTGCTCCTTAACTGTGCCACTGAACAAATTCTATTATTTACAAGTAAACTGATTTTTTTCATCTGATTTATTCAAAGCCCATTTTCACATAGCATGTAGAAATCTATTTTCTTGTGTTTGATAAGCCATGTTCTCCCTTGTACAATTTGTTCTATTTTAGATCAAGTGAAGTTTGCTGTCAAACTTTGCAGGGGGGGTGGGAATAAAAAATAAGCTATAAGGGAAAATATTTATTGAAGATTTCCTTGTGGGCTTTCAGAAATTTATTTACCTGAACAAATATTGTTATTATAGTAAAACAAAACAAAACACCCACCACACCTAAAGAATGATTTTAGAATGCCATCACTCAGAAAACATGAGGCAGGATAGACAGCATCAGTTTAACTCAGATTCTGGGTGCTCTGTTGACCAAAGAATATGATTTTATGTTTTAAGAAGCAATGTTCAAGCAGTTGCTTTACTTGATTATGGTGGGGGTTTTTTAAGAACCTTTCCACTGCTTTAAGGAAGATTCATCATCATTTTGAAGATCTAAGTGTACTGTAATCTTAAATGTCCAAGTCTCTTAATTTTCTAACTTCTGAATATGTTTTCTGAATGCCAGGAAAATGTAATCAGGGTCATTTAGGCTAATCTTGAGATTTGCTGCAAATGGGAAAGTGAAAGCTGGAAGAAAAGGTTTAAATCTTCATTATTTCTCTCTGAGAGGTGTTTAAACAACTCTTTCATCTTGAAAATGTCCTACCAGTTTAGAACAATGTTTCTGACCAGCTCCTGGAAGTATGCACTGACAATTTAGCGTAGATGGATGGTACCTCTTTACTACCCTTATGCTCAGTGGTACTCCTAGAACAGAATAGAGTCTCTAAACATAACTATTGTGAGTCCAACAATGAAGCACCTAAATTGTTTCTTCCACTGTTGCTGTTGTTGATGGAGCTCAGTTAGTGGAGAAAAACACTACTGAATGTGAAAACAGAAGGCTGACATGGCCCAGACACCAGTGTAGCCAGTGCTGTGTTCCCCATGGCTCCTTTAGTGTTATATATGAACAAAACGTTCCATGAAAATCACACCTTGAGTTAAAGCATATAAAACCAACGTCCATACTGACAACCTGAGGCTACATAGCTATTAGCATCTGCATTGACAGTTTGAAAGCTCCTGTAGATATGCCTGCAGAAGATAAGATGAGACATTAAGACAAGGCTGCAATTTGGATCCTTCTATCTTTCATGATGCTAAGATAGGAAGACAAGATAGAAGTGCAGGTGTGTTTGCATTGTGTGAAGAAGTAGGGTGCTATGTAGACAACGCTCAGTCATACTATCAGTTTGTCTTTGGATACTCGTAAAAATTAATTTCTCGGTTTTCACTGCCTTTTTAGGGGTGTTAGGTTTCTTATTGTGTGAGACACATCAGAAAATCTCACCTGCTGTGTGACAATTCCTAACTCTGGCTTTGCTGTTACTTCAAATGAAGGAAAGCTGTTGGTATTTCACTGTGGACTGTTAGGAATGTCTTAATTCATTTTCAAAGGAGTCCAGATAATGTCTTTAATTTCATGGAGCACAGCTCAACCCTATTAGAAATTTGTACATAGCAGCATCACATTTTTGTAGGGAAAAACTAGAAAGTGGAACATGAAATGGCTCTTCATGTCCACACTAATGTTATGCTCAGATTAAATGCATCATCAGCCATTCAACCATATGATTACTTGTTAGACATGCCATTTTGTGTAAGTCTTGATACTTAAGAGAAATGTCATCTTAGTCCACGGCCATCATTGTGCATAATTGGTATCTTTCAAGAAGCTATCTGCTGGGTAGTCTCCTTTGAGTAGTTAGATGTCTGAATGCCATCAATGCTTCTACGGGAACTTTTCAGACCAACTCTGAATGCCAGTTTTCAGATTGCTTGGCTGTGTATTCCTACAGAGGGCTTATAATTTAAGATTTTCATAATTCTAATATGAATCTGCACAGCTTTTCTTTAAAATTCAAGTGTACAGAAGTATACAAATTACCTGTTTCTATAATGTTTCTTTGAAACCATTTCTTTTAACTAAGGAAAGCAATATGGTCATTTATGCTGATAGCACTGAAATCCAATTTAACACCTACATCATCTTCTGGTAATACTCCCATGCATTACAGACTCTAGTTCACAGACAATAGACCCCATCATATTCTATGGCACTCCCTAACTCATAAAAGATAACCACTTTTGTTAGTCTGCTTTTCACTTGTTGCAGCTTACTACAGCAGTAGCTGTAGCCTAACTGAAGGCTGCCATTAGAAGCTTTGTATGCAGCCTAATGGCTTGTATGCCAAGGTACAAAGCCATTACCAGTCCTGATGCCATTCAGATAAGTCTGTTATACCTTTCCAATTGCAGCAAGTTCTAAGATGAATCTGTTTGTGGGGTGTTTTGGGGTTTTTTTTAGAGTTGCTGATCAAACTTCTAATCCCATAGACATTAACTAACTTGAAAGACCTTACTTGCATTTTGGTCTCCTTGAAGATTGTTTGTAAAGGTTCTCAGTCTTAGCCTAGATTATTAAACTCAGGATTCAATGCTGTCAAGTTTTCACTGTCTTTCAATATGGAATCAGCCATCCATCAGTCTGTTTTACTAGCTTTTGCACACGTGAGTAATGCTCTTTCATCCATGTGTTTGTCATAGCATGTTCACAGCTGTGCCACTTGTGAGAGTGTTAGGAATTGAAATTAGCCATACCCCAAATGTCTCTAAAGGTTTGAAGTGCTGAGCCTCAGGAGGAATGGCCAGTTCAGTTCAGTGACAAAAATTAGAGTGGAGCTCTTTTGAAAAGCTGTCCCAAGGGCTGTTGGACATAGCCCTCTATGTCTTGGTTTGTGCATTAATTCAGCTTGCAGCTGCAAGGTTTTACAATACAAATTAAGAGAAGTCTTATTTCAGAATTAAAATATGCTATAGAAATCTTTCATTTCAAAACCAAAGCTGTCTGGAGATTGTGGGAATTCTGAATTATTTCAAGCACATAATACTGTCAAACCTATGAAAGTCACGTATCCCCCATGGACATGTCGCCACCATTTTTCCTTGATTCATTTTTTGTTGGTGTTTTTATGATATGCATGTTAACAAGCTTCAGTTTATGACCTTGACATTTGCTTATTTTCCTTTTGGAGGTTTTCATAAATCACTAGAAGGTTTTGTTTAAATCATTGTAAGGAGACTATGCAGAGAAGAAGTCATTGAAATGGACAGGAGCAATTTCCTTTTTCTCTGTTTGTGAGTAATAGTTGACTGGCTCATAAGCCATCCAAAGGGAGTCAAACACTTCCACGGCAGGGAAAATGTAGCCATATCTGCGTTTGACAAAATAACACCACATTCATAATGCTGTTGGCTTCTTAATTTCAAAAGGCAGATTTTAATATTACTGACTTCAGAGAAAGATAAGGGCAGTGCATAAGACATTATCAGTCCAGTGTGGAAATAATGCATTCAAAATTAAAGACAGCAGTTTAATTAAGTGCATGAAAGGCTGGCTTTTATGATCATATTTCAAATACTCAAATGTCTTTTCATCCATTCTGCAGTATGACTTTACTTAATAATATATCAAGAACAAAAACTGTATTGGAGTCTTTCTGCAAATTCAATTAGTCCAATAAAAAGTGAAAAATAATTTCTTTTTCATTAGAAAGACCTCAGCCCTAGCCCTTCTGATGACAAAGTGCAAGATGAAGAGGGGAGGAAAGCTAAAGGACTGTGAAAATTCTGCCTTTGTTATGCATTTATGTGTGCATGAAACAGATGAAGTGTCACATTAGTTGCATTTGTTATTGAAAGGACTAATTGCATTCTGCTGCTGTAAGTAGTTTATCAGATCTAGGCCACAGGGTATTTACTTCTCCCTTAAGATGCACTCACAGTGCAGTAATAATTCCATAGTTTATTGGGCTGCTATAGGCAGGGTAATTATGTTAAAGTGTACCTCTTTCTGTGCTGAACTTAAAACTACCATGACACATTGCACCAGTGCTTTACAGGTTAAGTGCAACCCCTTGAATCCTTTCTAGCTCGTTTATAGCTAAGGGAAGTGCAGAGATCGTAGATCTTGTGTACTCAACCAGAAAAACAAGTAACACTAGCAGCCTGAAAGTGCAGCATTTCAAAAGAGAAGTTCCTAAGTATGGTACACCATGAGGTAATGTGCATTTAGAAAACTTTGTGATCTGCTAAAATAGGATGGTAAAGGGATCTGTGAGAAGATCTCAAGCTTTAGACTGAAAGCAGGAGGTTACTGGCTCAACCATGGCACACATCTGTAGTAACTGAAAGTTTTACTACTTGTCAGCTCCTCTCTGACCTCTGTGAAATGAGGTACTCGTCTCAGCCTGGCTCCTAGTGGGCAGACATCTCCATTGCAAAACACTTCCAGTGCCATGGCTGCTTTGTCTGTCACAGCCTTGGTACAAAGGCTTGTAGCAGTACCATGGTGAATAATCAACCTTCTCACCTCTGAAACTGGTTCTTTCAGGTCAAGGTAGGCTGGAAAATAATCTGTGAAAGGCTGAAACTTCACTGCTAAAACAGGGTGGCTCTGGGTAAATGAAAGATCTCATTTTCCAGAGTTGTGTGTTGACAGATTTCTCTTCTGCTTAGGGCTGGTGGGGAATGAACTTGTCCTGTTCTGTTTTTGGACACCTACTATATGAATTGATCCTTCTCTGCTGTCATTCTTCCTCTTGTTCTTGATTGTGTGCTGTTTATCTAGGGGATGGTTTCTACTATGTTTCTCTCAGTATGTGTTTATGAACAGATTCTTTTCCAGATATCTATTTATGTCCTAATCTCATTGTAACTTCAAAATATTCCTCTCCCAGAGGTTTCCTTAGAATAATTATCCATACTGTAGGGAATCAGGCTGCATTCTGAAAAGTACAGCAACAAATTTACAATAGGAACTCATCAGATTTTTCAAGCTATACTTTTCATATAATAAAGGTAAGAACTCTGAAAATAATTTCCCTTTGCAAGCATGCAGATACAAATGAGAGCAAGTGTTATGAAAGTATGATTCAATAAACATGTTTGTGTTTTTGTATAGGTAACCCTCCTGCTACAGGTACAGGAACTTTACACATCACCTTGGAGGATGTCAATGACAATGTCCCATCCCTTTATCCAACACTGGCAAAAGTTTGTGATGATGCAAAAGATCTCAAGGTAGTTGTACTAGGAGCATCAGACAAAGACCTTCATCCCAACACAGACCCATTCAAATTTGAACTGAGTAAGCAATCTGGTCCAGAAAAACCATGGAGAATCACCAAGCTTAACAGTAAGTCTACTTAGGTTTTCTTAAGTATTTAGTCCTTCCACCTCTATGTCCCAGTACACTCACCCTGAGGCCACCAACTGGGTGAATTCAAGAGCCGCTGTGCACAAAGATCTTGTCGGCCGGACCCACTGCTGCTGCTTTATGCTCTGGTCTTGCTCAGATCAGCTGCCTGCTGGGACATACTAAGAGTCTGGCTTATCTCTGAAATCTCAACTTTTTTCCTCTTCTCACTACGTTTACCAAACATTTCTCCTTTAGCTTTGCATTAAAGAAGGGCTAACAATGACTTAAGAATTTGCAAGGACTGACACATTTCACAGTATAGAACTTGTGTGAGATACACAAGGCTTTCTGTAGGTCTGCATGAAACTTCTGCGTGGGGTTTAGCAATGTACTTGAAAAACTTCCTGACTTTAAGTATTTGGAGTCTTCACAAGTACCTAAATGCATTGGGACTGTGCACTATTGGTAAGAGGATCAAGGCACACGCTATGCAATTGCAGAAAACATGGCAAATCTTGGGCATGAAGTTCTACATTTCTTCTTAACACAGATTATTTCTTTTTGTTTTCTAGACTGTTTTATTTATCTCTGTTGCTTTTAGCAGTTCATTTTGTATTCTTCTCAGAAAAAAAGTCTAAAGGTGGATGTGATGTCTGTACTTGCCTGCAGGACAAAGTGGAGGAGTCATTTTCTTTACTGTTCTCCAGACACTCAAACAACCCCTGTTAATCCCCCTACAAGAGTCAGCACACTCGCTGCAATACTGATAGCTGTTGTGACCCACTCAAGTGGAGCAGAGCTGTGGATCTGAGAGGGCTTTACTTCTCTTCTCAGTGCAGCTGGGGAAGCAGTTAAGCAGCTTGGCCTATACTTCCTTGCAAGGGTTGGGTTGTTTTCCTTTGGCAAACAGATATATTCTTCCCCTGAGTGTTGCTTGGGCAATGACATGCCTCACCATTTCATTAGTATATTAGTTTCCAAAGGAAAATTCTGCCAATAGTTTGCAGACCAAACAATGTATTTCAACCAAGGGGGCTCCTAAAAATCTGTCTTTTGGTGAGGTTTGCAGTAAGTTTGCAATTAACTCTCACCTATGAAAGAATTTTTGTACTGCTTTTTCTAGTTCAAGTCTTTAATCTTTTCCTTAGTAACTGTGGCATATCTGACACTGTATGCAGATTCCTCTTTCCTTCCAAACAACCACTAATTGGCTAATTGTCACCTCATCCTTTGCAGATACTCATGCCCAGGTCATCCTGCTTCAAAACCTGAAAAAGGCCAATTACAACATCCCCATCTCGGTGACAGATTCTGGAAAACCGCCTCTGACTAACGTCACAGAACTGAAATTGCAAGTGTGTTCCTGCAAGAAATCCAAAATGGACTGCAGTGCCAGTGATGCCCTTCATATCAGCATGACCCTCATCCTTCTCTCACTCTTCAGTTTATTTTGTAAGTCTTTTCCTGTACTGTAAGTAATGAAGCATTATTTAGGTATTCATTTGTATGCTGTATAAGAAAGCCTACGGAGGGAGAAGTTAAATTCATACACTGAAACCATAACGCTGTAAGTTTGGTGCTTTTTCCTGAGGAAGTAGCTGTAAAAAAGAGGGAAGGAAGGAGTTTTCATAGTCAAAAAATAGCAATGAATGCCTGGTTGTCAAATTAAGACACAGAAGCAATAATTTAAAGAAGAATCAAAGAGAATTAGAGCTAGCATATGATAAACTAAGAAGTACCAGCTGTAGTAGCAGATTTGTGAGACGCTTTCTTTCATCTCCCTGCACTTGAATTCAATTCAAAAACAGAAACAGGAGATTAAAGGTGTTCTTGTAACAATAGCTGTTCTGGGTCACCATGAAAATGAGAACTGTCTGCTTCAATCTATTCCTCTGTATAAAGTGGGCAAGCAACTGGAACATGAGGAACTCATTCGAGATTCTGGGCTTAAAGCCACCCAGAATTGATAATCAGATTGAAAGTCTGGGTTGGGGGGTGGAGAAAACTGATAGGTAATGAAAGCTTCTACTGCTTCTGAGAAAGCTCTCTAAAAGAGACTTAGAAAATTCCTAATTTGGGTTGCAAGAAGTGAAAAAAGAAATCCCAGAATGACTGAAGAGTTGGACTTCAAAGGCCTGAAACCCAACACCTAACCTACCGGTGTCCCTGGCTTGTCCTGTGGCAGCTTCCAGCAAGTTTTTTGATACAGTATTATTTTGAGTTTCTTATCTATTCAAAGAAGAATAGCTGTATCCTATAGCTACAATAATAAATCTGCTATTCAATGATTATTATCATCATCTTATGTTAGCAAAATGCATTATATGGTGAATTAATACCTGAGCCATGGTAAAAGGCCTTATATACTTGATGGGATAAAATCTACCATGAAGCAGAGAGAGGGGTCAAGGCAGACATAATTTACACATCTGAAACTTGGTGTGTGCTGGATTACATATCTTGTTGGCTTTTTTCTTGTAGTATATTATTTTTATCCCAAAAGGTCAGCATGAAGGTCGTTGTGAGAAAATTAGAACCAGCTAATGTTTGTGATGTTCTTTGAAGATTAAAGGGACTATATAAATGCTAAGCGCAAATTCACATCCTTTGTTCCAGTCAGTGACATCTGAAGTACCTCCACTGGCTTTGGTTCAGTTATTCTGTGTTTAGCCTGCTGGAACCAAATGCAGACTTGAGCTGGTAGAAGTGATATGTTAAAAATATTTGACAGTATGTGACACTATCACACCAGTGATGTAAATATGCAGCACTGTTGATTCAGCTATATTCTTGTTACTACTTCATAAATGCTGCTGGTGCTATACTAGACATGACTTTCACCACTGGAATTACTTCCTTATCTGCCATAATTTGCACTTTATTTACAGGAGTGTATCTACTCAGAATACCATGAGGTAGAGAAAACCTTTTTTCTTTCCTTTTCAAGTAATCATCTTGCCTATTTCTAGAGCCAAAGAAGTCTGATCATTTTCCTTTTATTGAATTCTAGAAAAGCAGTTCTAGGTACTGAAAAGCTCTTCTTGAGTTGCTCTTCTTGATTGTTGTTGACCTTATCCAGATCAACTGTGGGTAGAATACAGGCCCCTGCTTCTCTGAATGACAGAGGGATTCCCTCTCCTATTGTGAAAGCATAAAGAAGACTGAAAAGTCTTTACACCGTGAGAAAATGCAGATGTGCCTAGAGCCTTTCTGCAGCCTTACCTTCCTTCAGAGTACTGTAATGAGTTCAGAGTTGTCATTTTAAATGAAGAGGAGTAAGGTTACACAACTAATCTGCCAGCAGTATGATGTTCTGCTCTGTTGTCTAAGCAATAAAACCAAAACAAAGAGGAAAAAGTGGGTGAGTTGGGGGGGAAAAAACAGGGAGGGGGGAAGGAAAGATGTCCCCTTGGGCAGCAGCTGTTTTATACACAGCTGTGAGAGAGAGCTTGAATTCCACAAAGAGACTTCGGCAAAGAAAGACCTAATCGTCAACACAGGACTGCATTGTTGGGGGGGTGGGGGGGGGTGGTGTTTGGGTGGGTTGGTTGGTTGTTTTGCTAGAATTTGCTGCTATTCAGTTGTGTGGTTTGGATTCACCCAGCCACATGGAGTGAGGCAGGTATTCCAGTTACGCTTATGCAAAGCCAGCAAGCATAACAACATCCATAACCACAGTCCTCAGGTGTAAATGACTACACGGAGGTATAAAAGAGTAAGGAAGGAGCCAGTTAAAATAATGTGGTTCTGTATTTGAACTTCTCTAAAATGTGCTGGTATCACTGCCTTCCCAGCTCATTTTCACATATAGGTTTAGGTTTTTTTATAACTGTGATTAGTTCCCTTGCAATGTTTTGTATAGTCCAAATATTTATCAGAGTAATCAAAGATTACGACGCCATAAAACCAGAGAACTTTAGTGCTTATCGAACAGATGAAACATCCCATTTCTAGGGGCAAGTTATGGGTTTAATTTTTGCAAAAGCCCTTACGTGGCTCACTTCCCTCCCAATGTTTATGTTTTATGAGGCTCTTGTTCCTAGGAGGTAAATCCTTCAGTCAAATGAACTTTGCTATTCATGCCAAAGTGTTTCTTTTTGTATCTGACATCTGGTGGGAGGATAGATTGCCCTATGCAAGAGCTGCTCATGGTAAAAGCGCCCTGCATGAATCTTCCCCCTACAAAATGTCTTGGTATTACCATTTAAATGGTGCAATTCTTATCTATACTTAGAATTTGTGACTCCTTTGTAAATCATGGCAGAAGTCATATGTGGTAGATTTCTGAAGTATCTGATCACAGAACTGAAGGGCCTGATTAAAACTGTAATGCATGCAAAGAGCAGCAGTTCTACCTATTCTGTAGCTGCCCTACTGTGCTCAGTATACTGAAGGATAATGGGATACAGACTGCAGCATTGCCCAGAAGCCCCTGGAAAGGCAGATAGACTTGGAACAAAAAAAATATAGTTCTTGTCAGCCAGAAATAGAAAATATAAAATGCCAACGTATGGGAGCAGATTGTTGGGTTTCTGCAACACACAGTAAGGTGTTTGGTGGAATTAAAAGATGGTGAATAGAGAATTGATTGAAAAAAAAATACCACGTTTGCATATTTTGTACTTAACCTAACTTGTTACTACTGGGAATCTGTGAAGTCAAGCTGGAAAGATGTATGGTGGGCAGGCAGAGGACTTTCCAGTTATAATGGTAAATAGCAACAGATATTGGAAAGACTATTAAGTCTTGTCATTAATGCACCATGTTTTTAAAATGAGACCTAGGGCAGTGGCATCTTGTCCTCTGTCAGCTTCTTCTAGCCCCTACTAGGGACGAAATAGGACCAAAATGTCCAGGAATCATTTAGAGCTTAGTTATTCAGATTGAGGAAAAGAACAGAACAATTAAGGAGAGCGGGGTTTCCTAGTCAGGGAGAAAGACTGAAGAAATCTCTTTCTCAAGGAACTGAAAGCATGTTATGCATGTCTGATGCTGGGGCTGAGATTGTCCATGTAGGCCCTTAGTGCTGTTTTCAGTTTCACAGTCAAAATAGCTGTTCAGAATTAATGTAACCAAAGTGATGTGTTCAGCAACACTAGAATCGTAATCAAGTTCTCTCGGGAAAGCTCAAGAACACTTTTTCTAGGGACAAGGCACAGATAAAGGGGGAGAAAAATGTGCCCTTATTGCAACCTACAAATTGGTAGCTGATACTGTATTTAGGTAGTGGTTGTTCTCCCCTAAAGGGAGAACTGATTCCTGAAGCAAAATTTTCCAGGTATGTTCCCTTTAAGTACCATAGATTTCTTGACAGGTCATTGTAAATAGCCGTTTAACAAACATTTAACGGCAGTGTCTTCTCAAGATTTATTGAAGTCAATAAAGCTGTTCTTTTTGTCCACTGGCAGTGGCATGGCAGCGTAAGTTTTCTGTAAGAAACTCAGAACAACCCAAACCCATATAGCAAATAACTTTCAGCAAGTAAGTCGCATGCAGGTGAGTGTGAAAAAGATAAAAACCTGAATGTGTGTATATTGTCATAAGGAATTCAACAACAGAAACTGCCCTAGGCCCTAGGGGAGACTGAAAAGAATTGCTCCATCTGGAAAAAGGAGGCTTTACATTCATTAAAAGTTATTATTATTATTATTTAAAGGAGTATTTGAATTCTGGACTTCAGATTTGACAATAATTATTTAACTTAATTGTGTAATTATAGAATGATAATTGCATTTCATATTGCCTTTTATATGCAACATAAAAGACCCAGTCAGATTAAATTGTAGTGAATCAAAGGACTAAAGGAAGAACCAAAGGCACAATAGTCATGTCCTGAACAAGCAGAATTCAGAGAGAGATTTTTTTTTCAGCTCAGTTATACTAGCAATAATGTTTTACTTATATTTCCTCGCTATGAAAAGACTGAACTTGGAGTAACTGATGTTACAGGAGAGGAAAAAAAATTAAATCTGTTTGTCAGTCATCTAAGACAAGAAACTTTTTTTGCTCACCTGGCCAGCCAAAATTGTAAGTTGACTTGAGCTTAAATAAGTATTCCATTATTAGGAACAAAACTAAAGTGAGAGAGACTGGGGGGGTGGGGAGGGTGAGGAGGCAGAATACTGCTATGAAGAATTTACATAAACTGGAGATCTCTACATTGAAATTAATTTCTTAAACTGAGGGTGAAAGGCCTCAGGTATGTTGAAAAACAGAGGCTGGAACAGATGTTTGCACTGTGATTGCAAAGAAGCCTCAGAGATACCCTTCAGTTTAGCTCCCTGTTAATTTTCTGGCTTAATGCCTGCTGTTCCCCACTGTAATACTTTCCTGCTTTGACAAATGCAGCTGTAGGGTCAAGAGACAAAACACATTTATTTTGTTTTCCCCTCCCTTGAAAATTACTCACATGGTATTACACTGTTACAAAAATTCAAAGTATATTAAACCGCTAGCTTTGAACTTACCTGAACATAGACAGCCGGCGTTAAACTACAATGTTATGTTTTACCTATCTCATTTTTCAAAGCAACAGAAGCAGCTGCATCTCTCGTATGTTCCATGTTATTTGTGCAGGAACATCAAATGTCTGAAGACTGAAGCAAAGTGTTCTTGAATTGTATAAGACTAAGACAAATCATGGCAGGTTTCAAATGGAAAAGCCCTTTAAGGTCACTGCTCTTTCCATTACAAGTGCCGTTTTGTTTCCTGCAGATTCACGGTTTGCAGCCTTTATTGTGAATTACTTGGCTTAGTTTTAGACAATCAGTGCATTTTTTTTTTTTCAGGGCTCAACTATAGTCTAGATTTTACAGTAGGAGTTTTGATTATAGTTGGTTTTTTTTCCCCTCAAGAAACGTTTGTCCCTGTTCCACATAGTTCCAAAGAGGAAGCTGCAGAGGAACCATTCCAAATATGTAAATTTGCTGAAAACACTACTCTTCTTTGTTTGGGATTTCTAATCTTTTAGGTTGTCTCAGCATATGTTAATCTCCTACAGCAATTTTCTACTTTTCAGACCAGTGGCATTTAATTAAAAAAAATAATCAGTTTAATTAGCTAGACTCTGAAAATTTGCAAGATAAAATTTCCCATTTCTGAGAGGTAAAATATTGGCTAGAATTTCAGAAAGTACTGAAAGGGGGAGAGTTTTTCTGTGGAAGGTGGTTGGTGGGGGATGGGTATCCACTATTCATAGTTAAGTTATGGTCTTGCATTAGAGCAAGTGCCACGTGGGTGCTTAAAGTGGCAGCTAAATAGTGCTGTCCAAGTAACTGGAAATTACTGATGGTTAGTGAGTTCCACTTCTTAAGCCAAGTAACAGCACCAATATCCACTATTACTTTAATGCTTATTACCTGTGTTACAAATGGGTTTGTTCATCTTATTATTAGTGCTAAGTTACCAGTGAACATAGATGCTCTCCCAGATTTGCCCGTATGAGAGATAGAATAGAATAGAATAGACTGGGTTGGAAGAGACCTCCAAGATCATCGCAGCCAACCCCTCAACCAATCCAACCCACCTAAACAACTAACCCATGGCACCAAGCACCCCATCAAGTCTCCTCCTGAACACCTCCAATAACGGCGACTCCACCACCTCCCCAGGCAGCCCATTCCAATGGGCAATCACTCTCTCTGTATAGAACTTCTTCCTAACATCCAACCTAAACCTCCCCTGGTGCAACCCGAGACTATTTTTCTCCTTAAAGTTTTTGGTTGATTAGACTCTAGAGAGGAAAGAATGATCTGGGGGTTAAGAAATTGCATTGAGATTGAGTCTCACTCTTAACACAGACCTCTATGTCCAGTCTTCCAGTTGCTCTACAGCTGAGTCCTTCAGTTTGTTGTGCAGTTGGCTTTGGGAGCACACCTAAAGTTAATGGGGCTCGAAATGGCACAGAAGTCCATGTGTATGTACATAATTGGAGACAGGTTCTTTATATACCTAGTCATATAGACATGACAAATCGAAATACCCTCAAATTGTACATCAGCATATTTGAAGTGTACTTAATGACATTACATTTTATTGAGTCAATTAAGTGGGAAATGGCATTTTATGCACGTTTTAAACCACCCAAACATGTTCCAGAAGTGTGGACATGAAAAAATACAACCATTTAGAAGACACTTCTGGAATGCAGAAGAGAAAAATGTTACTAGCAGATACGGCTCCTTGCCTAAGAGCTGTAATATTGTTCCTGATGGTCATTCTGTAGACATGAAATGAACAGTTAAAGAGATTGGTTTGATAGACCATTCAGTGTTGTGAATTCAAATGAACATTTTATGCTTTCATTTTCTCAACAGTAACGGGTGATATATAATACTTTCTATTTCTTTTCTGAACAACCTCTTAAAGCCATATAAATATATAATTTCAGATAGTTATCATCTGAATTGTGCTGGAGTGGGCTGTGACTAAAAACTAGAACTGAAAATATTACCAGTTCAAATATTATTTTTTCCTGCCACAAATGGCCATCGTACAGTATGGGTTTTTTGCTTCTTTTGACCCTCCCTGTCCTCAGATCTCCCCACTCTAATACAACATTTTGCATTTGCAGCTGAAGAACAAGCTGCAGGGAGAGCACATTCTGAGGTGTTCGGATGTTAAAGTTGAATAGGGGAAATTTGCTGTGCTTAGTTAGGTGATGCTGCTTTTGCTTCTCTACTAGACAGCTGGCACTTACACAGCCCTTTAAAATGCCCCTGATGTTTGGAATATTCCAGACTATATCTTAAAGCTTTATGTTACCCACACACTTGATGTGTCTATGGCACTGGGTGGTGCTGTAAGCTGTCGTGCTCACCAGTGCTGCTTGAAAAATGTTGTAGTAGTTTGGTTGACATTAACATAACCAAACCTGACAATTTCCTAATTGTTTATTTTTTCCCTTTTCCAAGGCTTCCATGCACACTACTTTCCTTTCATCTTCATTCTTACTTAATATTTTTCTTTTAGATGATTCTTTTAGTATTCCAAGATGGGATTGGTATATGCCTGCAGCTCCAAATGTGCCTGGACTACTTATGTTCATGTTCTGCTTATTAAAAACTGATTGTAAACGAAGCTGTACTGCTGTGGAAGATGAGACCTGACTGCCTAAGCTGTTATACAGTGCTTAGAAGCTTGGCCTGTTATTACGTTTGATGCATTCATTTCCAGCAAAAATATGAAAAATTAGAAGTCTTATTCAATGATGCTATTTCAAATCTGTACTTATTTATTTCACTTCCTAAATTGTTTCACCTGTTCAGCTAAAATAATCAGATTAGAGCATCAGAGCAGGTAGGAAGCTCTGCAATTGCTTTGAAAACAAAGAACTGGAAAAGAAAGAAGACATTTATGTCCTATTGATCAAATGAAGGTGATGTTGCTTTGCAGAAGTACCCAGCTACAATTCATATCAATTTAAAAAAACAACAATAAGCTGGGATATTTTACCTGCTTTACTCTAGGAACCACCCCCAGTGAGATAATTCATAGTGCTAGTGAAGAGGGATTTTATTAGAAGGGGTTTTATGAGATAAACATAGCTCTGCACTGGACTAAATGGCACACAGTTCAGAATTTCTAAGCCAACACAAAATTTCAGAGCACTTCATCAGGAGAGCCCATTACACAGTGAGTGTGGGTGGATTAGTGGCAAGGAAGAGGTGAAGCAGAAAGAAGGATTCAACAGCTCAGAAGAGTAAGAAGCACTTTGGTATAAACCAGCATTGTTTCATACCTGCCAGTTAAAGAAATTAGCTGTGTGAGAGGCACTCTTGGAAATATCTGCTGGTGTCAACCAGATCCCCTTCGAAAATTACTTCAGCCTGAGCAACTTATTCCCCTGCACAAGCTGATTAGTTTGGATTGGCATCTTTCTCCACTGTCTTGCCAGTTGGGGCCAGTTGCAGAGCACACACTGGCATTTCAGCCCCTGAAGTTAAATATTGACAGTGGTATATGAGAGCCTACTGGAGCTCTGAGAAGAATGATGAGACTCTCATTTCACAAACCCAGAGCTAATGCATACTGTGGTTTTCCTGTCGTTAAGAACTTTCAACTCAATTCCTCACATAAATGGGCAACAAATCCTATATGAGGTTAGAAGCTGCAAAGTTTTGGAATAAAACCATTTACTTCTCTCTTCCTTATAAACTTTTCCATGATGCATTTATGGTCAGTGCAATCACTAATTTGCTCCAGTCACAAGCATACCTACTGCTACTCCTGATCCCAGACCTGAATTTCTTAATCACAGGCAGACAGACACAATAGCTTTCAGGGGATAACTCTTTTAGTCTTTTAAAGATTTGGGGTGAAAAGATCCCCTCTGTGGAGAAAACAATACCTGAGTAGTTAAAAAACAGTGGCCACTAGATTTTGGCACTTGCAGCAAAGCTTAGGCGGCACTTTTGACCACTAAAGAGGTCAATTATTATTTCACACAAAAGCACCAAATATTACAGTTTCTAGGCACATGGTGCAAACACTGAGACACTTTGGGTATTGAAAACCACCTGTGATAAACCATCCAGTGATGCAGATGAAAATCATTTTTGTTTTCCTAAGTTCTATGTGAAGGTTAAATTAATAACTATGTATCTAATTAATGTCCTTTTGTAGATGATAAATCCAGGAAATAAGTACCTGGCTGTTGATTAGCTGCCTAATCAGAAACATGGTTCTGATTCCTTCTGCCATTTTCACATTGCCTCTTTAACATTACTGAGGTTTTCATAAAGTCCATGATGTAATGTAGGCTTTCAATTATGCCAAGATTAATGTAATAATTCTGATGAGAGGGTAATTGAAAGAAATCTGAAAGAAATGGAGCATGCCTGAGTTGAACTTCAAACTCCAGCTGTGCTAACACTCTTCTCTATGCTAAATGGGACTTAAAGGATGAATGCATCTTGGGTAAAGTTCATTCCCACACAGAGGGTCACCATGAAACCTAGATGCCTTTAATTTTTATGAGTTTTTAAATGCAATGTAGGAGGCACAGTCTATGTAATGAGAGGTTAGTTTGGTCTCATAAGGAACATCTTTCAAAGGCTTTGCATTACTCAAATCAGATGGTTTTCTTTAAAATAAGCGGGGAATTGGGTTGCTAATATGTAAATATGCTCAGAGAAAGCTAAGGCAGCAACAGAGAAAGCTGGATGCCTGGAAAGTGCCAAAGCATTTTCTGAGATCAGGAGGAGTTATTTTGCAAATAAGGTTGTTTATTGGCTGCTGGAATGTGAGTTCTTGGCAACTTGAACCATAGTGAATGAGGTTATATGCTACCAGCTGTCTTTTTTTCTAGGATGGGTCATTACAAACTTCATTTTGAAGAGTCAGAGGAAAATCCAGAAGGAAGGCATGTATCACATAAACCAGTACTGTGAAATAGGCAGGTAGTGATAGTCATAAGTCAACATTATAGGCACCTAATCTACTAAGTGGCTTGCTCCTTTTCTGTGCCAACTGAGCACCCAAACTTCCATGATTAGATGACAATTCATACCTGTTCTGGGGAGGTTGCCACTGACTTCAACAACTCTTTTGACCTTCCAAAACCAATCAACATTATATGATTCTACTCTATGAAACCATCACTAGTGGGAATAGAAAGGGGGCTTTGTTCTATTTAAGTTTCTACACCATGACTCTCCCTACCTTAAACTGCACACCTGGACCTGTATTTCTGTGACATTATTGCAATCCACTCTATCGGTGCATTAGCTCCAGCTAAACACATACAATGATTGTCAGTTTTCTTGACCAACAAAGGCAAACATCATCTTCTAATGCCAAAGTACCAGTGCCAACAAACACCATCTGTTTATGATAACAAGCTGCTCTTTCTTACACAGGACCCACTAACCATAATAGCAATAATATAGCCAGGGAGCACATAAAAATACCCTTACCTATTTGACTGTCTTATTACAAGGCATGTGGCTGATTGTCTCTCTCTAATGTTGAAGAGGTGGAACAGAGGAGACCTGTGAGAAAAAAAATGGTGAAGATAGCATTAGAGACTTCAGTGAGCCTCATTTCTGCACAAAGAAGTGATATATAGCTGTGCCAGCTTTGTGCTGCTTCTGCATTCCCTAGGTACCTCTAGGGAAAGGTGGAGGGTGACCACGTAGGAGCAGCAATGCACACATCACCCTTGTGGCTTTCATGCCTGAAGCTGTGTGCAGCAAATTAGGAAGACAGAAATCATATTTAAAACAACACAGGGGGTATCACAACTGTTGAGTGCTGGACCAGTTGTAGAGACTAGGTTGTTCTTAATGGCCAACACAAAGAAATTAAATATTTAGTAGGCATAATGCTCATTAATGTACAGATCTCTAAACCTGCCAGGCAGAGGCTTAGCAGGACATTAAGTTCCTCTAAGAGAGAGAGTTAGCGTGGATCAGCAAACTTGCTCCGTGCACACATTATTTACACATTTTATACTCCCAGCATTCCTTAAACACTAGTATCTTTTACATGCTGTTGCCAGATGCAACCTTTAAATCATGTGTGATATAAAAATACATAAGGAATGGGTAAAAATAATAATAAAATTTAAAAAATAAATCAACACAACCTCATTGGAGGCAGTAGAACACAACCCTAGGAGTCAGCAATCTTTAGGTCTGCTGTTTAGAGATGAGATTGAAATAAGAAGTAAACTCTAATAATTATTTATCAGCACATGTGTGTTTCTGGAAGTTTCATTTGATTCTTTTTCATGGGGAGAGTAAAGGGCAGGGAGTGGGGAAAGAAAAAACAAAACCCAACACCACAACCAAACAAGAAAGCTACAATTCCTTTACAGAAAGCTATAAGGAACATTGGAAATCCAGCTGGGAAAAGAGGTTTTAAATATGGACCAGATGCTTATCATATCCCCAGAGAATTTATAAAAGAGGAGTTCTGTTACTGTTATGCTGTTGATTGCAGCAGATCTGCTTACATTCATCATTGAGGTTTCTGCACAATAATTTGGCTGAGTTTAATTGCTGCAGATTTTGTATTAAGGGGATTCCTGGCCAGAATGCTTGCCCACTAATACCTCATCTGGCTGCATCAGAATATTTTTAGACAGTAAGTTTGTACCAGATAAACTTTGCTATTAACCACAAAAACTAAAAGACTACATTTCTACTGGACATAAGCAATCGTGTGTCAGCTTCATGAGCAAGGATAAGGACAGATTTGATCACAAATCTTCTTACTGGAAACTACCAAAAACAATTTTAAATGTTGAATTTTAATTGGTTTCTTTTAAGCCCCAAACTAAGTCTTTATCAATACACCTTTATCAGAGGGTGAAGTCATCACTAGGGAGCAGAGGGATGTATTCTGTCCTTTCAAACAACATTTGGAGTAAGATAATTCTCTTAACACAGCTTCAGTCAAGGCTGGTGAAAGGGCTGAACTGAACCCATGGTGGTCTTGGCACCCTTTGCAAAGATTGCTGTAGATGTGTCAGCAGAGGCAGATGTTAAGGAGATGCTTGCAGGGAGCTCCTCCTACTGCACGTGAAAAGTTGGGAAAAAGCCCAGACATTTCTTTGAGAATATGTCATGGACAGCTGCCTTCGTGGGCTATGAATGAGGTGGAAAACAGGTCCTGTAAGGATAATCCAGGAAAATATGTGCAGTAGGGAAAAGCCCATGAAGGAGTTGGAGCAGCAGAGACTGTGTAAGTGGCAGGCTAGGAAAAAGCTCTCTGCAGCAAAAGGCTGGCAGGATGTGAGAGCAGCAGCTTAAATTTGTCAAAGGCTGTAATAAAAATGTTGCAAAGCAGCTAACTGAGGGGAGCCTGGGTAGGAAGATTTAGCTGTTTGAATAGCTAGAGAAAGCCCTTCGGGATGATGTGTGAAAAAGAAATAATTCTAGATTAAGACATAGCCTAAATGCATAGACCTAGAGAGGAGATTCCATGGCAAAATCCTTCAGTTTGTTTCTGGTTGAATAAGGGGCAAAAGGATAGTGCTGTCCTGAACAATCAAAGGAAGAACTAGGAGTGCTTTAGGGTAAAGATTTAAGAGCTCAGTTTCAGCTCTGCAGAGCTGTCAGCTAAACACTGAAAAGGTATCAGAGGTACAGGTTGACATTTCAGTCTAAATGGAAAAGCAGGTAAAGAGAGCAAGATCTCTGAACTGTCAGCACTGAAGTGATTGCTGAACATGTGTGGTGTCACAGAGAAGGGGAAGAAAGTGAAGTGGGAACAAAAAGGGTTTCCCCAGAAACCTAGGATTGAGGAAATGAGAGAGAAGGACATGCCAGAAAAGTGATTAGAGAAATCACAATAAAATGACAGGAGTCATCACAGGAGCCAAGGGAAGCGCCAGATTTCCAGGCCTCTGATTAAATGGGTCAAATGCAGCAGAAAGGTCAGAAAATATGAAGCTAAGAAAACATGTCAGTAGAAAGAGGCTAGGCAAGGACTGTGGAGGTATGAGATGAAAGAGAGAAGAGCTGAGGCGGTGCCTGAAGAGGCAGGTGGGGTAACAAAGCAAACTTTTGTCATGAGAGGAAGAAGCTAACCTTCAGCAGACAAAAATTAACATAGGAAAAAGCCAATTCATAGCTACAGCTGAACTGTGTCCAAGCCCTACTGGAGTAAAGCGACCCATTGACTAACACGTAACGATACGTTTACTCCTAATCTCCATTTCCCTGATTTTCTTTACTATCTTTCTATTATCAGAGTGCCCTCCTTAAACAAATAAAATCATTCAGGCTGTGCTACCTTCACTTTATTAAAACGAAATGCTAGACAGTCCACCTGAGATTTATGTTTCTGCAGCAACATGACTATGACATGCAAGCTCTGTTATTCCCTGGCACATTCACAAACTATAAGGCACTACAACATGTTGTTTTTAAGAAGATATTGTTTGTTTGGTCTTGGCTTGTCAGCGTGTGTGCACGCAAGGGAGTGACTCACTGGCATTTTTGCTGGCACTCCTGCACTAGCATAAATGTTCAAGGTGTCTAATGGGGAGAATAAGGACCTGGCTTGAGGTTTACGCTCAGACCTCTGCACTACACCTACCTGAATTGCACTACAAAGGTCTCTGAATGGCCCAGGTGACATTTTGGGTTTTCCTCTTGTAAATGTCTGTTTTCACAAATAATTGCTACTGAGCTAGGATAATTTATATTTAACAACTGACACCCAATTGTGATCTGCATAGCAATAATCACACACATTTCCCATCATTTAGGTCTGTAAGAACTCCTGACATTTGAAGCTGTCCTACCGAGTTGCCATGGCAACGAGAGAAAAGAAACCGTCAGCTCTGAAGATTGCAGTTTACAGTTACTGTTCTTCACTACTAGGCCTCAGTTGCTCCAGATTCAGTTTAATTTGCAACCTCACTTACTCTGTCCAACTCTCCATTGGTGTTTGACAGCCTCTGCCCTAACGCCCGTCCGCGAGCGGATTCCTCTTGCAAGACGCAAGGTTAATGCGCATTTTCTCTGAATGTTAAAAGACCATGACATCTAAACTGGACCTTGGGGGAGCAGAAAACAGATTGACTCCATTCTTTTTCTATCTGTTGACTTGTTGCTATTCAACTGTTCAGAAAATATTTTGTCTGTGGGTTAGTATTTGTATATGTATGAGTGTATGTATATATATATATTTATATTTATAGAAAGAGAAGAGTTATACAGAGGTTTAGCTTTTATAACATACTCATCTGGAGCGTGTAAAGGACAAGGCAGAGCAATACAGCCACAGATGAAATGCAACTACTCTGCCATGGCTAAACCTACTGTCTTTGCTGTTGGTAGTGTGGCCAGGAGAAGAGAGCCACCAGCAGTCATACTGCTCTGACAGCCACTTTGTGGATACAGACAAAGCAGGTCCCAGGCTCTGCACTGTCTTGTACCTCAGGTTCAGTAAACAAGAAATGCAGGTCCCCCTGGCTTTTTGCTGAGATGAACTGCTCTCCCTGTGCCCCAAGGAGATTCACAATCCAGCGGGAGCAAGAGTGCTTGGCTCCCATTCCTGTGGGAGGTGCTGGAAGGTGATTCGTAAGGAAGTAGGAAGCAGCCAGCTGCGACCTACACCCTATGGGTCACTATTCACAGCCATGGGAGTGCTGGGCCTGACTGTAAAAGGACTAAAGTCAGCTTCCTCTATGTTCCTGCAGGTAATTACTGGCGGGGCAGTTTACAAAATTGAAGCCTTCTGTCAGCCCTGCAGACACAGTTCAGTGGGTGGATGGGGAGCTGGTGGGAACAGCAAAGGCAAAGCCCTTCTCAGAAGCACTGGTCTCTCTCTCAGCCCTTGTGCAGCTGACAGTACAGACCTCAGTGCAAGGAGGAAAACAGAAGCCCTGTTCTATAAATACAATCACACACATGAATATATATATATACACACACACACACATACGTACACACACACCCATGTACACACAGTTTCCAGTCAAGAGTAACACGAGCATTTCTTTGTGTGTGTAAACTTACCACACTTGTTTGCAGACATGGAAAAAAAAAGGGTGTTCGTTGTATATGGTTATGAATCCTTTTTTATTCTGTGAGCATGTAAGGTCAGAAACGAAAAAAACCCAAACCTTCTAACTGTATCAAGCTGATCTTCTTGTGAATAAATTGTAAATGATCCATCAAAGCTCACACCAAATTTTTATAAAATTAACACAAAGAGTATACTAGTGACAGACTGTGGCTTTTATTAGAGCTTGCCGGTAACTAGGGTAAGGTAAGTGTCTTAGAATATTTTAACAAACTTGCTTCTTTAAAGTTTAAACAAGAAAGCTTCCTTATGCAATAGAACTTTGCAGTTGCATTCTTTAGTTAGCATTTTTACAGTACCTATGAGTCATACTGTATGTTGTCTTTCCTGCAGTGAGATTATGAGCATATCTTCCACACCACGCATACGTTTCAGTAGTAAAGCTTTTTGGAAGCATTAAAAAGTCCAAACATACTTTTACTTTGCCATAATGCTACACTAGATATTAAATGTGTGTTGGTGGTTTAAAATTGCTGTACAATAGCTTTTCTCTGAATTCCTGTATTGTACCCAATATAAAACAGGTCCTTTTTTTCTTTTTTTTTCCTGGTTGTTTCAATCAACAGGAGTAATAACAACAGCAACAGAGGAAAAATTATTTTGTGTTGTGAACTTCCCTAACATTGTAGATTTCTTGATAAGATACAAGCTGCCTTCAGACACAAACCTATTTTTCTATTCCAACTTAACTCCTGCAGTCCTGACCAAGCAGAGTCTCCCCCTGCTCTTGTTTGTCTTGCGGCACGCTCTAGGTTCCAATTACCAAGGCAGTACCTTGGGGCTGGTGGGAGTTTCTGTCCAGCAAGGGCTGCAGGAGTGGGCTGTTAGGCAGCTGCAGGTGTTTCAGCAGGAAAGTGCCTGATCTCAAACATTAACATAGGCATGCTTCTAGTTCTCTTTCTTTGCCCATGCCTTGTTATAATCATACACTGCTGCTTTATCATCAACAATCGTTTATTTAAAGACAAAAATATATATATATATAATTTTCAGGTAAGTTTTTCAAAAAGAAAAATATTCACCAAATGCCTAACACCCTGTATTTTCAACATGTATACTTAATGAGCGTGTCCACATGCACCCAAAGATAAACTGCGCCCTATGCTTTGATCTACAAAACCTCTATCTTGAATAAAAGAAGTTACAACACCCTCCTCCACAAATACTCTTTTTCTACTTGCTTACTTCCTCTCTCTATCCAGCCAAACCCACCTCTGGAAAGACACCCATTGATACCAGTGTCATTTCTACCAAGTACCAGAAGAAGCTACCCTTTTCTTATTTAAAACAAGGCTCATGAAGAATTTGAAGGATCATTCCAAAGGCATTCAAAATGAGGAACAAAGGAAAATCTCTCCCGCCTGGAACCACCCTAACAATGGGAAGATTCTTTCTACCACTTTGTACCCAAAGACAAGAGAGCTTTCTTCTTGGATAACACTGCAACCTTTTGGTGTGTAGAGGGTCAGTATCATGGCTGAAACTCTCAATAAGACACGTCAAAGTCTTCATTCACCACTATCACTATATTTCTGCACCTAGATTAAAGCCTCTCAGCCTTGACTGTGTGCCTCTAGGTCTAATCACTGGAGTACTTAAGCACGCAAAGAGAAGTTGAAGCTGCCATGTTATTGTTTCTCTCTGTGCTTCAGAACAAACCCCATTTAACAAGAGATTGTGGCACTTTCTGTAGCATTATACAGGTGAGGAACCACATTAGAGTCTGAGTTTTCCTACCTGAATAAGCTTGTCATCCCTGGCTCCAAAAATGCTCCCCATTTCCTGAAACAGAGGAACAACAATAATTTATAACTTGTTCTACAATATCGTGAAAAAGAGTAGAGAAGTCACAAAACTCTCATTTTTTTTTAACAGTTGCTTATGTTCAACATAAAGCAAGCTTACTGATGTTATAGCATAGCACTTATTTCTGCCTGTCTATTTTAGTCACTACAACATTTATCTCAGTCTATATTTGTTGACACACAATGCTACCTAGAGTCAAAAAGGCAGGGAACTTATTGTCATTTTATAACATACACAAAACTTCTTGTGAAGAGTCTTTGCACTTGAAAAGAGTATCTGCTGTTAAAACACAAATTTGGTATAACAATCAGTGTGAGGAGTTTATTAGCAAGACAGAGGTCTCATTTATGGTGTACTTGCTAATTGAACCCCTTTCTACACACCTCATACCTGTGCTTTCACAATATGCCTATGTGCAGCTGTCAGTGTACATTTTGATCAGTAACTGTAGGTCTGGATAAAACAAAGGGACATGAGCTGAATTTCCTACTGGGTACTAAGGAAAATGAGGTAAGAGTGGAACACTGGCTTATACACTTTATGAGTCCTGTTCTCATCACGTTTACACTGGTGTAAATTGAAGAGCAACTCCATTACTAGAACTGTTTGAGATTCAGTTAAACATCCAAACCTCTCCACATATTGCTTTTATTGGTCTTCTGCAAACAGCAAAGTGGCAATATTTGCCATGGGATTGTTCAGTGCTTATATATTATCAAAAGTCTGTCTTTTTATGACACACAGAGAAACCTACAGCTTTGATGCCTCCCAGAGATGACTCCCTCCCTTCACTGACCATGTTAATGGGTCTCTAAGGCACCCAACATAATTTGGTTTAGCCCAAAATGTCTGGGGCCTGTGGTCAAACAATTCATCCTGATCTCCTGCGTAGTCATTTAAGTTAGGGATTACTACAGTACAAACCTCATTTATTAAATTAAGGACTTACAAATCAGTTTGCAGGGCCCTAGCTTAAATGTTTTATCACTACAAAAAGACAGATATATGTTATATTAACAGCTTCTACATGGCTGGTCTTTTTCTTGCAAAGACCTCCCATCTGAAGTACCAAGAAAGCTGCCAATTTTCTTCTCCGTTACTATTTATACACTCAGCCCCTTGCAACAGCAGAATTTTGTACACAAATATCTTTACATCACTGTTTGTCTAAAGGCTGCTTTTTGGGGGTGATGGGTTTGATAGTATGTTATTTAATTAAAACAAACAAACAAACAACCACCACAAGATAAATTATATTAGAGTCACATCAGCTAGAGAACATCAAACTCTGATCTCGTCTTCCCTAGAAACTCTGTTGTCTGAGATACACCATCCAATGCTAACACAATATAAATAGCCAAATGGAAGGTGTTTTCTTTCACAATTAATTCTGTGATTGATAATCTTTAGTATTAATATGAAAAGTACATTAGTAATTATCATTGCAACTACCCTATTTAAAGCCAGTTTGCTATGTAAAACACACAACCTGTTGACTCCATGATTCTCTTGCCTCACATCAAGGTAAGCTGGTGGATTTATTCATCCAAATGAAAGGGATTCACTCATATACTCTCAGTGGAAAGTTACTAGTTGCACAATTGCTATGTGTGTGTATATATGTAGATATATAGAGATACACACATACACATATAAATATATATATATATAAAATATATGCAGATGGAGGGAGACTAATACAACACAAGGACTGGGAATAAGCAGTTTAATTCCATGAATTATGGATGAGTACATGAGTTAAGGGACAGCATGGCCAAACATCTGCCAAATCAGTCTGATTTAAAGAAAGCAAGGCAAAAAACCCCAAACACAAAACACCAGACTTATCCCAACTCTCACGTTGCATTTATGCTACCTTTAGCTGTCCCCTCTGAACACAATTATATCACTTGAAGATATGCGTAATTGTCTACTGACTCATTTTCACTTGTTCATGTATCACCAGGTCACCAGTAGTGGAAAGGGAAGGGTTTATAACAAAATCCTGCATTACTGTGCTTTCAGTGGGACAGCTACTGGGGAAAGTTTCGTCCACCCTTGGAACATCACACACCTCCTCTGCATCAGCAAATGACTGTGTTTGATGGCTTTGCAGTGAAAACGATAACGACAGAGTGTATGTCCCTGCGTACACACCCTGCCTGGGGCTGCAGAGCGAGGGCTTGTCTGGTGGACTGGGGGGCGTGAATTCAGCATGAACCAGCTGTGTTGTTACTGCCATTTCAAACAGAATCCTCCTGTGAAATCATATTTGCCCCATAACAAATGCTGTCTCTAAGTTACCACCGAGGGTTTTTTAATTATTATTTTCTTTCTAAAGTTCAAGCAAGGAGGAAGTTTACTTTTCTTTTTCTTTTTTAAAGATCCTTAATTCAGATACTTTTCCAGTTAATTGTTCCTTTGGACCCTAGTTGCTGAATTGCTTGCTGTTTCTGAGGTGTAAATAAACATTTTGGTTTATGACGTGGTTGCAAAGAAACTTGTAATTTATTTGTGAAATGCTCAAATAAAGGATGTATGGGCTTTTACCTTGTCTGGCCGTAGACCTTCCTGATGCAATACAGCAGGAGCGAAGGAGGGGGACTACAAAATGACCTTGAGACTGCCAAAAGGCTGGAATACCCTACAACAAACTCCCACACTGCTCTAAGCAAAAAGAGATAAATTGCAGCCTTCATCCCCAGCATGCCACGGCTATGGAATGTGAGTCTGGAGGTTAGAGAGGTAAATAAGGTTTGACCGCGCAAGAAAGCGCTAGCAGACCGTTCAGCATCCTTTCAAGTGACAGCAACAATTTGCCCTCCTTTTGTTACAAGGAGTTGCACTGAGCCAAAGCTGGGTCAGATGTCCCTAGGCTGGGTTGTGTGCAGGAGTTTTAATGGATTTTTGTTATATGTCCTTTCGGCTTCAGCTGGTCACCTTCCCCACCTACCACCATCAGTACAGCTTCTGTAGAAGAGTCAGGCACAAAAACTAAATGTTGCAGATGGCACAGAACCAAACAGGCTGGACAAACAGTAGCCAGCAAGATTCACTGTGGGTTGCTACAGGACCAGATTAATGTCACTGCTGTCATGGCTAGTTACAGTTGGTACTGCCATAATCTGTGGTCATGTCTGATGTGTTCCCTCCCTGTCCTTAGCTCCTGTGGAAGTATTGCTACATTGATGTGCTCTGCTTTTTATCCTGATTCAGGAAACCTTATTACAAAAATTTAGAGCCCTTGTGTTGCCTTCAAGCCTAAACTGCTCCAGGCCAGACTGCCCCCAAAAAACAGCACTGCTTTAATGTCCTCCTGTACCAGGAACCAGAGACTTCACTGACAAGGCTTATCCTTTCAGCATGCTGTGCTGCCAGTAGGAGGACTTAAGGTTTGTGAGATACCATTTTCTTTTTCATTGAGCTGTCATAATCCACAGTTATGAAGGGAAAGGAAGTGGGGGTGTGCTTTCCTGTGCTGAAAAGCTGCTCCCAGATAGCAGATAAAATAAACAAACAACAATTCTGGGAATCCAAACCAGGAAAAAACCAAAACCAAACACCAACACAACCAGCAGGCTAGGTAGAATGAAAATCCTGTGGGAAAATTGCATAAAGTCATTATTGCCTCTTTACCAGGAATTTCTTTTCTTCAGCACAAAGCTGGAGCCTGTTGGCTTTCCAAAATTCCTGCAAGCTATTGTTTTAGATTTTCTGGGAAGCTATCTAAAGTGACAGAGAGACATATAGATAGAACAACTCCTGAAAATAGTCTTTTACTACATCTGAGCATAGAGGAAGCTGCAGCAGGGAGGGTAGCACAGCAGCTTGTTTTCACCAAGACCCACCTCTAGCTTTTGCCTGTTGCTGATGATTTGTCAGACTTTGAATTTAGAGGGTGTTTTTAATGTGGTCTGTAGTAAGTGGAAAAAGAATGACCATACATGAAACTTGTGGTGTCATTGAGGTCGGAACCTGAAAGACATGGCAAAAACATGTCATCATCTTTGATCTCAGTTGAGACCACTGCCTTAAATTAATGCTGTGCCTTGTACCTCAAGTGAGGTGTTCAAAAGAGTACAAAGGTAAACCATAAGCAAGGAAATGTTAACAGAATTAGAAAATGCTGAATAATTTTTAGCCAGATGGAAATTTTCTGTTGCCCTTTCAACCTTCCTCTGTCTCATCTAACACCACAAGTCCTGGGTTGCAGTCTACTGTTACTTGATGACTGCATAGTTCAATCCAGTTACACTTTTTTCTCCAGCAATAGTAAATCAGAGCAATCCCTTTCGGCTTCAGTAAAACCTTCTTACCTGCAGAAACGAAGCAAGGGTGATCGCTCCTGCTGTAAAGCTATTTGGATGCTCTTCCTCAGCCACCACACCTCTGGCTGGACTCTACTCATCCACCTCCCAGCGCCTGATGACCTTCGTCGCTCCTGTGGTTCCAACAGTAAGTGGGCCACTCGCTGTCATTTCTGTGGCTGGATGTACTTGTTCTGACTAACTGTCCAAAACAAGAACAGCAAAAGTGTTTACAGTACTTTGTACTGCAAGGCATGCTGAAAAAATCAGAATGTAGACCACAGCTAATGAGTGGCTCGTGAACAGTGTTCTGCAATACAGTTACAATAATGGAGTGGTTGATTTGGGAAAGGGGAAGTTGAAAGGCAGCATTTTGTGGTACATTGTAAAAACAAAACCAGACCTAAACCAAAACACACACGGTGTTGTCTTTTCAAACTGATTCCACAAGTTTTTATCACAATGATAATGAAAAAAAAAAAAATGTAGACAGTGCTTAGGGACTGGATTAAATCTTCATGTCACTACCAGGCTTGAAAAATCTTAGCTTTATAAATGTGTTCATTGTCGTTTACACCTGTTGCCTTGCTTCATGCCAGCAGCCATTTAGGAACAAATTCTATTCTGCACTAATTTTGCCATTCCAGTTATCTTGCCAGCTTCAACCTTGCTGTAACTGATCTGCTGGGGCAGTGGCAAGGTAACAAGCCCAGCCTGCACTTGGGAATGACAGCAAATCAAACAGTGCTTATTTGTATGCAGATAAACAAACAATCACATCAGCTGCTTCTCATTCTTTGCGTTACTAGGTCAGCTGCAGCAAAGCAACAGTGCTATGAGACACCTTCCAAGTAGCCGTAAAACAGGGATTATAACCTGCCTTGGGGTTACAGTATGTATTATTGACATGGCTAGTACCAAGGGAGTTAGCTTTTGCTGGGATTTGAACACCTAATCCCCACTCACATCACTAAAAAGCTAGAAGCCTAATTGCTGAAATTCCACACCCCACCCCAAATAGATAAAATTATCTAATTATAAACTGTGTCTTAAATTTAAAGGCATCATAAGCTAATACACCTGTATCTCCAAGGTAACTTAGCTGTCATCATCTTTCATATTGAGCAAAACCAGCAAACCCTCTAGAGAATGTGCCCCAATTAACAGCTACTCAACCTTTCATATACTGCATTGTTGACAAGAAAAAGATTGAGGATAGTTAATTCATATGGGGATCATAGAGTCTGTGGCAGAATCCACAGATAAAGCAAAGCATAAACAATATATTGCAATGATTAGAATAACCCTCATTAAAAGACAGTGAGTCTAAAGCAAAGATTTAGTCTTTTGGTGCAATATAATTCACTTACATAAGCTGTGTCTATTGGCTGCATCATGGAAGAGCTAGACCAGTGCTGGAAAGCCCATTCATGGTGCCTGGCAAGTTTTGCTGTTGCTACTAGGGACAAAAACTGTATTAATCCATAAAAGAATCTCTTGCTCTTGGATACTGCACAGAGAAGCCAAAATAACAATGGCTCTAGAGAGAAATCTTTTGAGCTGGGCAAAAATCCCCTGTATCCTCAGCCTTGTCAAGGCCTTAGTGCAGCTGCTCATCATCACACTGGGACAGACAGCTGCAGGATTTTGACCCATGTGTACCCATCAAGTTGTGTTCTCTTGTGTCTTTAGTCCTGCCAGAGCACAAAGTGCCCTTTTCTCACTCTGCTTCAGTGACAGGGACAGAACTGCAAGACAAAGATAGAAATACAGAAACAGTCAACAGGCATAGTTCAAACCCATCCTGGCAGCAGAGCCACCTGGAGACTTACCCTCATGCATTGCTGGGCTGCCATTGTTTGTGCAAGGCTAGTACACTCTCCCCCACCAGCATGTGGAAGAGCAGCATATAAGCAGAAGGAGCCTTTTTGTTTGGCTGGGTTTTCCCCTCCACCTTTCTCGCTTGGTTAAGACAGTTCTCATCATCTGGTTTTTGTGCCAGTGACATCCAGTCATCACTCTTGCACTGATGCTCTGGCTTGGCACCTTGTTAAAAGGCCATCAGGGCTTACTCTTGTATCAGTTCTGTGATAAAGCTACTTTTAATCATCATTGTCTGTCACCATTTACCCAACACGTGGTCTGCAGTACTTTCTCACACTCTTAATTTCTGTTCCTTGGCACTGTGTACTTTGCTCTTCAGCAAATGAACACTCAGTACCTAAAGCTAATGAAAATGTGTGCTGTACACAGCCCTCTCTTCTGCACTTGAATCCAAGGCTGGCTTGCTTCAGTTTGTTCTTCAGTTTTAAACAAAAGTCCTTCTGGTACTGCAGCTCCTCTTCATCTCTTGTCCTGCTTGGGCTAAATAAGAGAAGGAATCAGTATATGCATTTAAATGTCATTATTTAGTGAAGTCAAATCCATGTATCTTTCTTTGTTATGAGTTATAAGGGATTAATTGTTCAAAAGAAAGTATTAAAATATGTGTGCATATATATATAAATGTAAGCATCTAAGGCAATGAGTTTCATTATCCAACACACAATAACAGGCTATTTCTTTAATTGGTTATTAAAGAATGAATACTCAACAGCTCAGTTCACTGGAAAAAAATAGGATGATGCAATTAAACTGTACTGCAGACTAATTAATATGGGAATTGGGACAATTCAAATACCTTTCAAGAGACAGAAGAATGGAAGTGGGGACAGTAGGTAGCACAGACTTGTCCCAGTCATCTTCATCAGCCTAGCAGATGGATTTTCTGCTATTTCTGGTTCTGACTGAGAGTTCTGTATTTCAGATTTCATTTCAAAGGAAATCTGGGGGGCAGAATGTTCTCTGATGTAGGCCTCAAAGACTCATGAAGCACTCCTTAATAAAAAATAAAGAAAGAAAGAAGTGGATTCATATATTGCTTACCCCTATCCATAACACTATCAATGCTCAGTTTGTTTCTATAGAGACATACTCTTGGCCTCTCTGCCTTCCCTTTACACAAATAAATTTGAAATACCCTAAGACTTAATAATAGAAAATTCTCAGCCTTCTTAGCTCCTCAGTCATGTAGCATCTTCTCCCAAAGGGACACCCTTGTTAGTTTGTTCTTACCAAAGGCTGCTGTGTCAAGAAGCGTTCTTACAAGCTGTCCAATTTCTTGTGAGTCAGTAGACATTTGCCAGTTATAAACCAGACTGTTCATGAAAGTATTGTGCTGCCTTTCTTATAATTGAGATGGAAGAAGGATGCCAAACCTCTAAGGAAACACCATTGAAGCAGCTTGTTGACCTTTTGCACTCAGCCCAAAAGTTAGCCTGCTTAGAAGTAGGATGTCACATGAGTCACGACTGAAAACTTGCCACTCATTTTTGATAGCACTGGCATCCCACAAGTAGTTAAGCAGCAAAGGGCCCTGGTGCAGAAATCTGCTAACACTACTTCTTTACATCAAAACCTGGGATGGGCTTCAGAATAAAAGCTAAACTCACGTCTGATGTTGCTGTTGGTGCTTATGGGTCTTGTTTTATGTTGGTGTGAACTTCAGAAACCAGTCCACTCCAAATTCTGCCCTTTGGAAGTCAGGCTTTCATTACAATACACAACTTTACCATTTACAGTTACAACCAGAACTAAAGTGTAGGTCTGAGACATTCCTGGCTTCTGATGTTTGACTGACCTAAGCTTCAGAATGTCCAGTTAGCTGAACCTCTCCTGCCTCCTCCTGTTCCAGTCCCCCTCCCTGTCCAGCAAGACTATAAAGGGGAGGGTGTGGCAGCTATCTTTCTCTTTGCTCCTGCCTTGCCTGTTGGAAAGGACCCACAGCTGCTGCCAGCCTCCTGGTTCTGCCACGTGTTCAGGCCCAATCTTCTCCCTGCCGCATCCACGCTTCTCTAGAGGACTGCAATCCACATACATCGAGGGAGATACAAGGCCATCCAAATTTGGTTTTGTATATTTTCCTATTCATCCTTATTCCTTACTCTTGTAAACTCTCCCTGTTACTACTATATATATTTTTGTTGTTGTTGTTGTTAAAAAATTTACTTCTCCTACTTCCAAACTGACTCCAGATTATTTTTTGGTAGATTTACCTCCAGTCTCTTGGGGATGGGGGAAGAGGGGTTGAGGATTTCTCTGTTTCTTGCTACCATTTGAGCTAAACCCACTACAGCTACTTTCAAGCCTTCCCTTGTATTTAATTCTGTTATTTATATGTTAATAAATAAAATCCTCATTGTTTATGGCTGTAAGAGATGAAAAAACTCTTCATGTCTACATTGTGCAGTACTGATGGAGTCTGGCAACGGTCAAATCCTGGCTCAGCTTCTGTTCTGCTGTCCTTATTAGCATTCTGCTTGGCTGTCCCTGCCAAAGTCCCACAGACGTTTCTGAACTCTGAATTGTTGCAAATATTGCAACGTCCAAGTGTGAAATGAACTGCATGGAAACTCCTGGGAACCTGTTAACAGCGTATTAACAATACCCTCAAGTTCACAGGAAACAACAGGCACCTGTTCAATGGGGAACATGTTCTTAAATTGACACTCAATTATCACTGCATATTTTAGCATCATTTTTGCACCTTATCTAAGACCCACCAGGAGCCCTAAAAGCCTGTTTACTAATTTAAAACCAGTCTTCACATACCAAGACAAAAATGAGACTATGAAGAGCTGGAGCATACAGACAACTTTGCATCTGGAAAAAACTCTGCTGTTTGTAGCAGTTCTTGTTTACTTGAATGGGACTTGAGATGCCAATTTATATAGGCCAGGTGCTTAATCTTAATGATTCCTTCTAAGACGTTAGAGTCATGGAAGATGTATTTGCCTTTTTTACAATAAAAAAAGATATTAAGCTGAACAAAGCAAATGACAAGTAGTGCTCCAGAAAACCTTTCTTGTAACAGTGATGTTTGAAAGTATTTTAAAGGTATTGCATTATTTAAACCATTACCTGCATTATAAATAAATTTGTATTATCAAGAGCCTACTATAAAATTAAAATATATCTATATTCATTTAGTGCCCCAGGAATGATGTACAGACCTAAAAACTATCCAGCTCTTACTCATGTATCCCACATGGAGGTCTGGAGGAACATACTTTATGGATTGCATTAATACAGAACAACTCTTTGCCCCTCTGGAGAAGTTTCACGCATGCATCAGGAGCTGATGCAAGGTCTGCGATTTGACCACTTTTATGGCTACCCTCACAGCATCTATGAGCCCTTCAATCACCCCACAAGGCAGCATAGTATCCTTGTGAGAAGCTGCTCAGGAAGGGGCTCTTAAACAGTTGAAGGAGTTCTGCTGAAACACAGTGGCCTCTCCAGTCTGCTGACATAAGGACAGACCAAAGCCTGTCAACAAAAGACGTCCAGGAGCCTGCAACTGTGGACAAGTCTATGCAGCAAACTGTCATTAACATCAGAGTAAATCAATCACCCAGAGGGTTACTCACTCATTACAGTTCACAGGTCTGTCACTTGTGCAAATCTTGTCTAGCTTAGTTATTTCTCATTATCAAATTTGTTTTTCCTTCCTGTCCACTGTGATAGTTCTGTCACCCAAACTCAGATGGCTTTTGCAGAGCTCATTTAAACCTTTTTATAATTCCTCCAGCCTTATCCAAACTGTCTCCAAATGATGGTTAATAATTAATATCCCATTAACCATGGCCTTACTCCTGAATTGTTCACTATTTTAGCAGTAGGATGGTGTATTCCCACTTTATGATACTAGACAAATTTAACCTCTGAGTTGAATCTAGAAGGGTCAAGACTGACACGTCATTCCAGTCACAAACAGCTGTTCTTCGTCTTAAATTCTATCCTTCATATCCTCCAGGATGGGGACCAAAACAACATCTCACATAATGATGGGGAGGTGAGAGGAATAATTTTCTCTCACATGACTGATTAAACAATATTGAATACTTGCTAACTGAATTATTATCTCAATGTGTATGCTACACAATAATCTGTGCCTGAAAACATTTCCCATTTATAGATAGCTCAAGAAACAATGAAGAGGTATGCACACACACACACCATACAAAGATGTGTGTACACTATACATGTATGGTTTGTTTCAAATTAAGCTTCTAAGAAACAAGCAGAAAAGCAAGACAATGGATCCAGGTAATTTGTCTTACAGATATATATATATATATATAATTTAATGTGCCTAAGTATTTACAATTACACATCTGAGCTATTACTGCTTCATCTTTGTCGGCTTCCACTTACCAACACATGACACTGAAGGTTTGCACATAACACATTCTGTACAACATGATAAGAAATTTTGGATGATGTAAAGAAAATCAGGAACAGTTTTAAGGACATGGCAACACAGTCCCATGACAAAACCATCTTTCTTTCAACAGGGACTATTAATGTGCAGTTTGGAAACAGCAGACTAAAACTATATAGCTTGATCTCTACAGTTAGGTTCATGAAGGACTTTTATTCTGCTGGGCACATGACAGATCTGGAGACACTTATACCTGCACATTTCTTCCTGATACATTCTTCTGATTTTTCTTCCCCTAATCTTGGGCTTTCTCTTCTCTCCCCCTGACAAGTGATGCTCTGATAATTCTTTCATGCTTTCTTGTTAGCATTTCAGATCCATGTTCTGTCCTGAATCTGTATTCAGGCAAGTCACACTGACACCAGCACCAGATTTATGAGGTGAAAATGTATTCGCTTTACTGCTAATTACCATTAGTTGCCACTGGTTCCTGTGTCGAATAACTTGTATTATCATCCCTGCCTTGCTGCATGCCTGATCTCTTGCCTCTATTACTCATCCTCTGTTAACTTCTATTTCCACCTCATTTCTGGGTTGTGTCTTTGATGGACCAAGTGATTATTTTTTAGCCAATGATCCAATTTATGCGTAAAATATCCCCCAAATCATTCACAATTGCCTTCATTTTAAATAGCTTAATCTGTCACTTCTGGACAGTGTTTTCTAATGGAGCATCTCATTTTCTCCTTTCTCCTCACTTCTTTGCAGTCACACTAGTTGTAATCTAACAATGAATGAGATAGATTGATTAAATGGTTGAGTTATGCGTGAAACAGTCCTGACTGGAAAAACATTTAATGGTGGTTAACTATTATGCTGTTGTATATTCCACCTGAAAAATGAGCATGACTAACATGGCAGTGAGAGCCCTCTGAAAATGCCTTTCTGGCCAGAATTGTACAGGTTTATATTTGGATATATTTTGTCATGCCAGCTCTAATTAAGCCTGATTAATTCTCTAGTAAGGATTTCAGGTTGAGCATATAAATTCTTGAGGATGTTATCTACTGTGGGTGTGTAAGCGTCCTGTAGGATAGCAGGAAGGAAAGGTCTGTAGGGTAAGATAATAACTTTTTATTAGATCATAAGGCATAGCTAGGAAAATGGTTAAGCTTAGGAACTTTGCTAGATAGCAGTGGAGAAGGATTTTATTCTATGTCCTAAAGAATGCCTGCTTTTTAATTCTAATTTATGCCTCAACTGGTCCTATAAGGCTATTACAAAACTTGCCTGTCATATATACTTCAATGTTTGAAACCATTGTTGCACCTAAAGCACATCCAGTGAAGAAAAGTAAGTGTCAGATGAACACAGTTCTTGTTGGTTTGGTTGGTGGCAAACTAAAAAAGAACTGAATAAACAGCTTCTACTCACCTAGCTCCTTGCCCTGGTAAATCTTTACTTGTTCTCTGCAGAATGGAAGAGATCTGGCAAACAGTCTCCCCAAAAACTGCCAGAAATTGATGATGAGGGCACACTTTTGTGAAGTGCTGGACAGGAGGTCTGAATGCTTATATAGTCCTATGGAAAGAATGAAATACAGCATTGGTTTTCTCACTTTGAAGGCCCCTCTCCTACATCCACTGGCTGTCTTTTATACTGGATGATCTATAAGCAGGCTATGAGGACACTTGTAATTCAGCTTCTGCTCAGCCTTCCAGGTGCATCTAAAAAAGACTACAATCAACAAAACACTGTCAGTGAGTGATTGAGGAGTTTAACCTAGGAAGAGGTGTCAGCTGCAGACTGCAGCAGCTAAGAAGCATCTGTCTTTGCAGCAAGTTTGGACTTGGAGATGTATTTGCCATGAAAATATGACATCACTTTCCATGGATCTGTACAAAATTATGGAGAATTATCCTCTATCAAATTCTGCTTTTAAGTGCAAGTGCTCTTGAGTTTGAAATACAAATTATCAAGAATAAGCTTATTATCTTTTACTTGCTCTTGTTCCCAGTAATGCTGCCACCATACCTCCCTGTGCATGTCATCAAGCTTAGAAGTTTGATTTGCATTTATTCGATCAGTTGAAGTGCTCAAAGCAGGGTTAAAAGTACAGCACTTAATGTAAGAAATATAGGAAGGAGGAACCAGGGTCCAAAATAAATTCCACTTTGCAAATCCATGTGTTAATTTAAATTGGGGGAAAAGGCCATAGCCCTGTTCTCAGGGGTGCGATTGGGAACAAGGTTGGGCTGTAGGGAGAATTTAATTACTACATGGCTTTAAATAGTTACTTCTTGAAGGGTTGGTGTCAGAAACACAGTTAGGCTTCCATTTTATGTGTTTTTCAAAAAGCAACAAAACAACAACCCACAAAACCAAGAAACACCACCACCACACACCCAAAAGACTACTTAATGTCTGTACTTTACAGACATTACTGTAGCAAAAGGCTTTCGTTGTACACAGTTACTATAATTTAGTCTCTGTCATTACTTGAATGTTGCCATTATAGCTGTTTTGCTGTGGCCTTGGCTTTTCTAATTTAAATACCTTTGCTGGAACTTTAATTTGTTGGGGAAAAGTAGAATATTTGCAAAGCACACAGCACTCCGATCACACTGATAAAGCCAAAGCTTTCCAACTTCTAATCGCATTCAGCATTTGTGTTCTTTTAAGTGTAGAAACGTAATGAAATAATTCTATAACATAAAGCTTGATGAAAGTGGCAATTAAAAAGAAATCGATCTGATACATCCTGTTCTTCACATTTCCATGCTCTGTAAAATGTAAATTTCTATCTCCATCACTAAAGCTTTAGTTTCCCATCTCGATTAAGCAAATATTGAAAACAATAATCATTTTTCACTAAAGTGAGCCTTTATTATGGTGTAGAAAGAGTGCACTGTGGGTATTAGATTTTCCACAGAAGACTGGCTTCCACATTAGTGGCTGCTATTAGCGTATTTCACGTCACTCCATCATACCGTCTTTCACTCAAATCCTACATTTGTTGGAGCAGATGGAAAGTTAGTTTGAATTAATTGAAAGCATGCTGTGCACAGCTTGTGGTACCAAGAACACGTAAAGAAAAAAGGAAGATACATCAATTTCCTTTCTAACATACCTGTGTAACTGTGAGAAGAGATCTCATGAGAAATTATCAAGATACCTTGCTTCTTATTTTCTGTAGCTATAGAAAGCCATATTGCTTTGATTTTAACTAGAGGAGAGGATGCAGTGGAATTGGCTGGATTCAATTGAAAAATAAGTTCTGCCTGGGATAGATCATGATTAACTGAAAGAGAAAGCCAGTACGTTGTTTTCTTTCTGTAGTCTTACCTATAGTGCTTAGGAGTACTGACAAATTCGAGGGCTAATTACCTCCACACCTATTTTAATTATTACTACTTGCTGTACCTGGATCCTCAGCTTTTCTTCTGTCATCACTGAAAATCCAATTGTCTTCTCTAGTCTCTGAACCATCAGTCAATGGTGTTGTTATGTTACTAATGCTTGCATCATTTGTTTATCTGACACTGAGATGGGCAACTCATCTGCTCTTCAGAGTGATTGGTACATGGCTATATATGGATTTTTGACCAAGCAACAATGAAAAGTGTTGTTAATTGTTTTTCCTTTAATAAAACAAACAAACAAAAAACAGCAACAACAACAAGAAGACACAAAACAAAACAAAAAAAAAACCAAACCAACCAACCCACAACACAAAAAAACCACCACAAAACAAAACCAACAGAACAAAATACTCCACATTTTTGCTTCATGGTGAAGTAAACATTGAGAGTGATATGGAGCAGCTATTGGAAAAGAAAACATTTCTAAGATGGATGGCATCTGTTCGGTTTATGTTTTGCTAAAAATGCTGCACTGGGGTAGATGGGAGGAAAGCTTTGTCTTTAATCTATGTGGCCCAGGGCAAGGTGAGATCCTCTAGCACAAACAGGACTTGTCAAGTCTTGTAATGCACCTGAAAGACCAAAAATCAATGAGGAAAAGCAGATCTGGAATACAAGGTGAGAAAAAACAGGTAGAGAACAAGAAGGTGGCAACACAAGTCTGTTGGTCTAGATAGGGAGCAGATGCTGAGTCAAATTTTAGATGTGATGAAAAGAAGAAAACACCATGTCCCAGAGGAACTTAAGGTAGAATTTACTGCAGAGAGAAAGCACAGTGAAATTTGTCAGAGTGAGAAAGACCCGAGGGGTCTTGCATGAAAATGGTGAGAAGTCTGTTGCTTTAATCTGTCTTGCTGAGTTTTCTCCATTTCAGATGTTGCTCTGTTCTGATTTGCTTTGAGATAAAAGCTGGCTTTTGAGTTTCAGGTCCCTTTTGCTAACCTTGCTGTCTTTTCCTCATACATCTCATCTCTTTGAGTCTTAACACTGGCCACAGTTTTGGTTTCTCCTCCCAAAATGTCAAAAGGGAGGAAGAGGAGGCAAATAATTTTAATTGATTTGTTTTTGTTTGGTGTTTCAGTCTTGAAGTACTCCAAGGCTGAAGTGGAACAAAATTAAACCAATACCTTTCGTGTTTAGTCAAGTCAAAAAAATTCTGCAGAGTTTAAAAGTAAATACATCCCTGACTGTGTTGTTAGGGGCTACTCACTGAACACATTTGACCAACTCCATTCCTTGCAGATCAATTACTCCTGTAGCAACCATAAATTAAAGAGAATGCAGACTTTTCCTGATACTACCTGTCTGGCATCATCTTCCTTCTTTTCAGAAAGCCTCCAGATAACAGCAGCTGAGCCCATTTTCCTTTGCTCATGATCTGATGCCATCACTTATCCTCCACAAATGTTTACTTCCTGTATTAGATATCTCCAAAATTCAATTATACTCTTGTGAGACTTTACTAATTTTTTGCCTCATTTACTTTATTCCTTCCACGACTATCTTTATAGCTCCTTGCTCTTCCCAAGCCTTTTATTTAACTTCTTTTCTTCTTTATTTTATCCAATTTGGGTTTTAACCAACTTTGCTTGAGCACATGGCAGATGTCTTAGATCATATTAATGAAGCTCTTTAGAAATTCAGAGGATTATACAGGTAATCATTGTTTGGTTACTAATTTACAGTACCAACAGGACAGAAATGAGAACTGGAGAATGACCAAAATCAAAGCAACTGTAGGGTTGTCAAATATGGAAATTTTTTACCCTCTTCCTCTGTGCAGGCACTGCTCAAGCCCATGCTGAGTTGCCTTTCTAGAACATAACCCCTGCAAGATTCATGAATAATTAGACAGTTATAAAGACATAAGGAATGAAGAAAATTAACTTCCCACCTCCTAGTGTCACTTGAAGATTAATTCACCTAAGAACTAATTAGCTGATACAGCACAAGCACAGAACCCCAAATGAAATTTAAAAATGTCAAAAAATAAAATAAAATGGGGAAACAAAACAGAAAAGAGAGCCAGCAAACACTGAACCAGAATTTTCCATCTCTGAATTTATATAGAAGCAAGCTTAGTGCTTCTGGAAAAAGCTTCAATCCCCAAGGTCTATTTTTTCCTAAGGAGCAAATGAAATCACAATGCAGCTGGGATGAAATCCTTCAGCCCTTTCACTGACACCTACAAGAAAAGTAAACGTCATTACATGAAACCTCTTTCTGAAGATAAAAGTACAATCTAGTTTTAAGGTTACAGGGGTTTAGATAGCTGTGGGCATGTGAAGCTGTTTCACTGAGTTTGCCACTTAATGCCAGACAGAGCCTAATAGCAGCCAAGTCATTAGTTAGTGGTAGTTATTAGCAGGAGTAAGTGAAGTCAGTCACCAGTTCAATGATGCAATTAGTATCTTAGTTTGGAGGTAATTCTCTCCCCATCAGGGGACAAAAGTAGGTGATAAGGATGTTCCCTGCATAGGAATAAACCCTTCTAAGGCTATGAACCAGTGCTGGGCAAAAATGCCAAATATGCTGAAAGGAAAAGAGAGTGAGCAGAATTTAGAATTCCAAACACTAATTAGGAGAATAAGAATATTTAATAGCTATTGGGGGGTCAGCCAAGACTAGCAATCTGAGATAAAACTATAGTTAGGTGGTGGCAAATGATTCTGGCATTTCTCAAATCTCACTGAGGATACTCATAGGTCAACTGAAGTTTAAGAAGCTGCTTTCTGTAACAGGAACCATCTCAAGAAAGCAAAGAGAACACAGGCCCCGTTTCAGTTCAGGAATATGCCAAAAATGTCAGCATTTCAGTAAAATTTACTCCTGATTTATCTGGTTTTAGCTAGCAGTTAGGTTTTTGTACCCACTGTGTTTCTTCCCCACTAAATTATTTCTACATGGTATAAGAATTTTTTGTCAGTCATTTTTTACACCACTTATCACATTCATTTCTCTTCAGTCCTCCAAAATCACTTCAGGACCTCTTTTGCCTGCTGTCTCTAAACTTGCCCTAAACCTGAAGAAACAATGAAGATGGCAGAACTAAACTGGGGGTTTTGCTGAATTCCAGAGGGAATCCAGAGTGATGACTCACAATTTTACCAATTGTTTTGGTTGGAAAAGACCTCCAAGACCATAGAGTCCAACCACTGACCTAACAGAACTGTGGCCATGAAACCACATCCTTAAGTGTCATGTCCACATGTTTCTTGATCATTTTCCACTGCCACCTAAACCATTTACTTCTGGATACATTCAACTGTTTTCATCTTGGAAATCAAGGGGACTTTTTGCCAAATACAGTAGGAGTACAGGAGTACAGTACAGGAGTCAGATGTCCCTGAGTTAAGAACAAATGTTCAAGTAAATTGTGCATCCTGTCCTTTCTGTGTTTGATTTCTGTTGCCTTCAAAAAGTACTAATAATCCAAAGGGAATGACTAACCAGAGCGATGGGAACTTCAACTGAAACTAAATTTCATCTTCAAGCTGAGAAATACAGGGTACAAAACATGATTCTATACAGAATCACTTTTATCCATTTTTGGAGGAAAAATAACAACAGGAGATTGAGCATCCAGTCAAAACAGCTTGAAACAGCACTGGCAGGTGCCTGCAGCAGCTCACTCTCAAGTGATCTGCAAATCAAAACTCACCAGCAAAGGACAGTAGCTAATAGTTTGAGTATCTAAAAAAATATCTAACCAGATTGAATTCTGTCTCCAGATCTGTTACCTAACATCTGTATTTAACATTATTCTAGTTTCCTTATTAAATAGTTCCCCTTTCATTAAAAAATACCCAAACTCTCAAACAACTCATGCACAGAGGGAGGGGAAGTAAAATTGCTGAATACATAATTCATTAGAAATTACTGTGACAGCTTTATATTTAGCCTAACAGTATCTTTGCTTCAGGCAGGGACAACCCTCAATGCGGCTTTCCAGACGAGGTGTGATGTAACACCTTCTCTGATATTGTTGATACAGCCCCTCACAGTACATGCAAATGAAAATGGTGCAGTGCTACACAAGGTACTGCTTAAAAATCCAACCTAGGGAAACAAGGCTACAGCACTTATCTTTCAAGCACAGAGACTAATCTTTGGGGGAATTAGCTCAGGCTGTTGCTTGCAGGGTGCTCTGCTGCTGAGTTACACTGGTAACAATTATTCATTTTTTAATGGCTGGAGACCTACCCTGTAATTCCTCACTGAAGTCTATCCTGAAATTGAAGAAAATTTCAGTGCATTGGAACTATATATCTAGATGGAATTTAATCTTCATTAATGCTCAGGAGGTATAGCTGCAGGAGAGCATTGATGCTAAACCCTCAAAGGACAGGGTAGACTCACTGCACATGTTCACCTATCTTGCCTAAGGTCCTGGTTCTGCTACATACATAGGTGTCTCAATTCAGACAACTGAGGAGAGACCTCAGATGCTCAGTACATCTGCATGGCCCTCTCAGGAAAAAAGCTCTGCCCCACTCCTACCAGAAATGCCTCATAAACCCTAAAAACTTCTAGGTGCAAGCTCATTAACAAAAGATGGTACATGTTTGAAGCAGCAGAGAACACTGAAGGAGGACTCAGGAAGGCCCTTCTAGCTGTTATGTTCAAAAACTACATAAGCGAAAAAAGGAAACCCACCTCATAGATGAACACAAGTACGTGAGGTTTTATTGATACTTCAATTACACCTAAGCAAAATACCAGCCCAGTTAAATAGTCATCTGCACAACATTTCTCTGATTAAAGGAGAATAGAAAAAAAAAAATAATAACAATTAAAACCACAATTGTAGCTGCAATAGAATAGAATAAACCAGGTTGGAAATGACGTTCAAGGTCATTGAGTCCAACCTATCATCCCACACCATCTAATCAACTAAACCATGGCACCAAGCATCCCGTCCAGTCTCTTTCTAAACACCTCCAGTGATGGTGACTCTACCACCTCCCTGGGCAGCCCATTCCAATGGTCAATCTCTCTTTCTATGAGGAACTCCTTCCTAACATCCAGCCTATATATATATATATCTATATATCTCATACTCCCTAATATTTGTGTCATATTTCCAGGCATTTCACCCTCAGGGAAGAGTTTGGGCTTGAGGTGTGATGTTAGCACCCCACTCTCCTGCCAGGATATCAGTGTCGATGGTGCTGCTTTGGGGTTGGTTTATGGCAATTGATTTATTGTCAGCATTTTTTCTTCCTGATGATCAACAATTTCATGTTATGCCCAGCTCTTTTCTAAGCTTATGCCAGGTGTGTATCACTCAACATTACCAGATATGCTGCAGGCAGATATTAGATCACAAAACTCAGTGAAACAAGTCAAAAAAACTACAAGGATGATAGTTGGTATTAAAAAATAAAATCATTAAAATCCATCATTAATAACCACATAATCTTTTAAATTTGCTGCTACTCTAGCTGCCAGCTGCTCTGCAGCTAAGGCAAGCAAGAGGAATCAAGAATATTCCTTGGGCTAAAATGAAACAATGGGGCATATGAACTGTCACTACCAATGGTAACAAATATAAAAGGCTACAAAGACACGTAGCACAGTGCTACCAGCTTCTTTGGTTCATTTTATCCATCTAGATCTCAGACTATAAGGCCTAGCATCACCCTCTGGAAATCCTGTGCACAGATTTGGCCTCAGCAACAGATCTGCAAAAGACTGAAAGTCAGGGGTGTTTGTCACTGCAGCCTCTGACTAACAAAACCAGCCTAAATCACCTATTTTACAGGCTCTCAATCCAGGCATACTAATGCCAACACGTTCTTTTGAGTTTTAATAATGCCATTTTGGCATCCTTACCTGAGCCAGATAGGAGAAGTCTGAGGATAACTTTATTGCAATGTAGCAGATGGCAGTTAATGATGGGGATCAGATTCTGGGTTCAGGGTGAGTAAAATGTGCTACTTCCTAGCAGTGATTAATGAGGTTCAATGCATCTAATTAGAAGGTGCTGCAAACAAGAGTGGCTAAAATTCTAGCCTTAGTGAAGCCGGCAAGTATCACTGTAAGCAGCCTGGTCTCTACCTCCAAGATCCTATAACACCTTGAGAACAAAACAAAAAAAACCCAAAAGCACCACCATACTAGCTGTGTTTCTGAAGGGACCAAGAAGACCACTTGAACTGTCCCCTCTCCACATTTGTGTTTTTCATTATACCACTGTGCACAGGTTTGATGAGAAGACATCTCTTTCCATTATTGAGCTGGTTTTAAAAAGTTAACAGCTATGGTCTGTGTTCACTCTCTAGAAAACTTCCAGACAATTCTGTTTCCATCTCTCTGGCTTTGAAACTGGAGATGCCCAGCAAAAACCTCAGCTGCTTCAAAGCCTCCCTTGGTGCTTCAGTACCAACGCCTGCAGCTGCTGACAGTGTGTAGCTAACATGATTCTTCAGAATTTGCAATTATTTTGCATCTGAGTGTCCCAAAGCTGGAGAAATGCCTTCATTGTATTCATCTATTGTGAGATGGATACTGTGTTTTCTCCTCCTGATGTGCTATGGTGCAACTGATCAGTACAATTTAAAACCTAGCGATGTTTCTTTGAAACCTCTTGCAGAAGCAGTATTTTCTGTATGTTTATTCTAACTTCTTTATAGGATACTTGTTATGCATGACTGATTAATAGGCCCCAAGCTATACTCAACCTGCTACCCACAGCAAATTGTTCTTTCTGTTGTCTGTGTCATTTTTTCTTTAAAATATCAAGCTGGTTTATAATTAAAGAGTCCCTTGAAGGTCTTGTTTCAATAAACAATCATTTCTTCCACTGTGTGAAGTTCTCATGCTAATAAACAATTCAACAGCATAGATTATTCTTCCTGTCTCCAGAACTGCCCTTTTACAGAAGGCCCACCAAAGCAAAACTTGAAATGTGATGCTGCCTATATGCACAGACTCAAAACTTCAGCATGCGTGTGCAGCTCAGCATTAGATCTGTTCTTGATCTGCATATTGTGTGAATTATAGAAGATTAATTGCTCACAGTAGTGTTTAGACTCTTTCATATGTCACCCAGAAGATGGCTGAAGAGTTACTTATCTCCAGCAGCTTTATCCTTAATAACCTTCCTCCCTGATAATTCCAAATTTGGGATTCAATGCAGAGGGAAAACCTCCTGTATTAACTAGAGATTGTAACCTTGTTATACAATGTGTTTTCTATGATAAACAGCTTTTCCTTGGATACTGAATGCTTTGAGAAAATGGACACACTGACAGTTCTGCAATGCTGCCAGAAGCTTCTCTGGGTTTCTGATGTTGCAGATTGCAGCACAGTGACACTGAGGCCTGTGCAGAAGTACAGATGGATTTTTCAGTGATGATACTGATTATAATTCCATTTTGGGGGGTGGGGGGGAAGGTAATTAAGGTGTGGAGTTGGGCTTTTTTTTGTTGTTGTTTTTGCATTTGTAATGAAATCTCATTAAAAAGTGTTTACTTAAAATGATAAAACAAAACTTTGTGCAAAATTAAGAAATCAGATCAATTTCACATCCCACAACTGAGTCTATGAAACTGGTTTTTTAATCACTATTTTAACGAGCTACACTTGGGCAGCAAGTTTACATTTCTAGATACTTGATCATAAAATGTCTTTGAGTTGGGTGTTTTTGAATATCAGGATGCCTTATTTTCTTTTCAGATGCTGCTTTCAGTACATTTTTACACAGATTCTTTAGTTGCTACAAGATGTCATAGTCCTGAAATATTGGAGGTATAATAATATGTTAGATAAGAATTCACCCCAAAGACATCATCTGTTCCACATTTAAGAGCTTTTTTTCTAAGAAAAATATATTAGATACTACAATTCCCACGACAGTATTCTTTCAAATCACCTTGGATACTTTCCTGCCTTCACCTATAAATGCCACGCTTCCTATTTTCTACTAGTGACTATATTCTTTGTTGATGTAATTTTCTGTAATAAAGTTCTGCATTTGCTACATTTTCACTTTCCTCTGTTCCATCAAGTAACCTCTAAATAGCCTACTTCACTATGAAAATACACTTAACATTGTGGAGTTCCACATGTATGCTTTCCAGATGCAAAGAGATAACCTAGAACCATGGTTATATTACTCAGCATTAAAAAACATCCTTCAAAGACCGTGTATGAGCACTCAATCACCTGCAAAATTCCATTTATTTCACCTTCCTCTGCTTGCTGAACTCTCATTTTCGCTTCTCCAACATCCTTCAGCTTGGTATATAGTCAGATACATGGGTGGGGTTTTGAAAGTGTTGATTCCAAGTCAGAGTTGCCTTTCGGCAATCCCTGTGGATTCACTGCTTTAGAGACTCCTACTACTTCCATTTCCTAATAAAGTAAGAATGTTCTCACAAACAGCCTGAAGGCTTTCTGCAATGTCTTTGAGATGAGAGTTAAGAGGATGATGGGAATTAACTTGCCCAAAGCCCCTTGATAATGTTGCTTAGTGACACTGGTACAGTGCAATGTAGCCATGTAAAAGGGCAGAACCATATCTTGGTGTTTGCAAATCCTGCCCCTGCTCCAGACTTCAGTTTATTTTATTCTCCTCTCATTCCAAACTCATTACAGAGATATGTTGATAAATTTGCACCTAATTTCCTTAAAAGCTTCTCCACTGTTCTCTAGACTTTTTTACACATCATCTTTTTGTTGATAATAGATCAGCCTAAATAAATGCCCCAGTCTATAGCCATCCCCTGAGAGCACATGCATTCCTAAGGTATAGTCATCTCTGATCACCTGCTATGTATATATTTAGAGGCTGTTGAACACATCCAATAAGACAATGGGGGTTTGTTTTTTCCCCTCTCAGGAGTTACCTAATGCTATTCCTTCTCTCTGTACCTTCCATGACACTCAGCTTTCACTGTGTTACCCTGTAATGTACAACTTTCATCTTTACTTTTGAGAACCAGATTGCATTAGAAACGTTACCCATTTTCTACCTCCACCCAAGAGGCACTGAAATACTTCCCCCTCAAGCGTACAAGTTGCTCCAGCTACATGAAAATGTTTGGCACTACCCCATTATTCAACAACTAGACCTTGTTCCTCCAGGTATTTTTGTCTTTAATCTCATAATTCATATCTGCACCCATAGTGTGACATTCTGTCATCAATCCTTTATCCTCTCCTTTTTGATGTGCAGGGTGGTTCACTGCCTTGTTTTTCACCACAGGGATTTAGCAGAACTAGACATGTACAAAGAAGGGCACCCAGAACAGAGGCATAGATCATCTTTTGGACTGACAGTGGTTAGACAAGGCAGGACTCTTCAGCTGGGCATGTGACAGGAGCACACGGAAATACAGATGGTTCAGAAAAGTTGAAGGGAAAACAGCTGCTCTTTCTGGGACACCAAGAAGCAGTGGGAACTCAAGGAAACATGCTGCTCAGGCTACAGATGTCATCCTGCCCTGAACAGGTGGCCCCCACCACATCATTCTCATCCAATTCTGCCCAGCAGCAGCTCCAGCATCTCCTTTCTAGCTGACCAGGTGACATGCTTCTATCTTTGATTTTATACTTTTGAGCCATGCTCTACTTGATAAAAGAGCACCCCTTCTTGCACAAACTACCACTAATCCCCTGTGAGAGGCTGCTGCTTGAGGCTTCATTTCTGTGACCTGCATTCATCTCTTCCTAATGCCCTTCTCCATCCACCAGACAACTTGTTCCGAAACACAGAGACTTTTGGCATGACATCTTTCCTTCCTGTGCTCATCTCACACTAGCCACCTTTCCTCAAAACTCACCACAACCACTCCTGATCTTTCAGTGAGGTTCATCCCTGCCAACCACAAAAGGGCATACTATTAGCATGCTAAAAATGTCACTGCAAATAAACCAGAAGCAGCACGCAAATGCAAGAGCAGAGTTCAGGAAGTGCAGGTCTTCAAAGCTGTTTGAGAATCTCTTGTTAGAAGATGTATTATGCATATTCCAAAAGTAAATCTGGGAGGATACTCTTAGATAGTTCTCTGCACTGCTTACAGTAAAGCCATATATGATGTCATTAAGTAGAAGAACAGAAAGGCTTAGCATAACTCAATTAACCTCTTCTGCATTCAAACAGAAATCAATAGGAGACTGTAGATGAGAGAACAAGTGGATAATTTTCATACATTACTTTCCTCAAATCCTTTTGAAGGTTACCCCTTTTTGAAGAGGGATTTTTGAAGATATGCAATATATTCCCTCCAAAGTATAGTGAGCAAGTGCCCTTCAACTGAAAAATGCACTGTACAGTGACTGAGGAAAAAAGAATAGCAAAGGTCTTAAAATTCTTAGCAAACTATTAAAAAAAACCCAAAGCAAGTAAACAAATCCCTAAAACTCAACTGTCTTAGAAGAATGAGTCTGTCTACTGTGCCTCCATGGAAAAGGAATTGGAAAATGGAAAGCAGCTATTTACTTCACCTTGTCTAGAAAACAAGTCATTAAACATAAATAAGAAAAGTCAAAATAAAACCCATCCAAACCAGCAGTTCTGTGCTCTTAGCATAGGGGGAAAGCAGAATTTCAGTGTCAAATTCACTAGAATGCATTTGGGCTACAAACACAGCCGTTACAGAATAATTTTCTTTCTCCGAAGCACAGAAAGCCAAATCACTTATCACAGAGTGTTATATTACATAAGAGATGAGGACTTAAACCCCTCGCTTTTTCTGGTCTCTGGTCTGATGCCGAGCTCATTGACAGCCATCTTCCAAGCCGAGTATTAGAGGAGATTTGTAACACCATGCTGCCAAGGAAGGGATGTACCAGCTGCCCGGTGCTAAGCCGTAATGAATTTTTCTTTCAGCAGCTAAACTACAACTCAGGAACGCTGGGATTTCACGTGCAGTCACTGCCATGAGCTATAGTCAGTCTCACCAGTAAAACCTGTTTCTAATAGGTTGGAGGCTTAGCGTTATCCTAAGCAACTCTTGCCATGTGTCTATATATACATATTTATTCAGTTATAAAATACACTTCTGTATATAAAATACACTCTACAGGTATATGCAACATATCTTGCTGCTCTAGAATAAGAAAATGTTTCTATTTTTTGGCAGCTTCATGCACTAAAACTTTCCTTTTCTATTTAAGACAAAAAGGGGGGCAAGACAGTAATGCCTTAAGCTAAAAATGACCTAAAAAAAAATCTATCAGTGATTTAAATCAATAGATCCACTTCTTGTTACTCTTTGATATTTTAGGTCTTCCAGGTTTTTTCCCCTTTCTCACTCCTCCTTCTTATTTTTCACCTTTGTTTTCAGTTTCTTTGTTCTCTTTTAATTATAATCCTGCTAAGCCTAGACATCCCTGTCTATTCCACTCCAGTCATTCTTTGAATACTAACTAGTAAAGAGAACAAGCAGTTTCTTCTGTGTGCTCTCAAATGCTAATAATGTCAGAGAAGTGCTGAAACAAATGCCAGTCATGCCACAGCAGTAACTCCAAGCCAAAATGGGATGATTAACTCAATTCCCATAAGCAGGCTTGCTTTCAAAGAGAAGCAGCCCCAGAAGAATAAGGATGACAACTATCACATACAAGTTCACTAGGAGGTCAGAAGAAAGATACAGAAAACTGGAGATGAGCTTGTTTTCCTTCAGTGCCCAGAAAAATACTAGTACAAATTATTAGAGAAATAATGTATCAGTGCCTGGGGAATAAATAAGTGACAAGCAATGACTGATGTCTTTCAAGACACTCTCATGGCAGACTTGTCTGGTTCCCATCTCTGCCTTGGCAACTTGCCTAATGGGTAGAGCACTATAGATGTTATATGTTGCAAATTTAGTAAGGCTTCTGACCAGTAATTCCAACACAGCAGCATAGATTCTTGAAGCTGTTGCTGAAGGGTTTGTGCTGCAGATAGTGCTCAGTGTGCACCTGGATGTGTCTGGCATGCAGGCGCCACCTTCAACAGGTGCCTGCAAGTGGAACTTCACAGGGAAGAGTGCTTGAGCAGAGGGCATAAAGTACTGAACTCTTCTGGTGGGCCACGGACAGCCCACATGCATTTTCCTATGCAGCATTCAGTTATTATAAGGAAGGTGGAACATGAGCTGAACAAACCAGCTCCAAGGGCAGTCGTGTTAAGTAAGCCATAGAGGGTTGTATGGGCATAAACTGTAAAAATGATGTAGACAGGTAACTAACAAGCACTCCAGAGAAAAAGGATATCAGGGAGCTAATGAAATGGAGAAATATTCCAATGTTTATCATGTATTTTAAAAATACAAAAGCAAAAGGCTTCATTTAAAAAAATAATGAAACAACAACAAACCACAAAAAGCCCAACAAAAGCTGAGTAAGCAGGAGAAGTTCAGTAAAGGATGATAGGAGGAAGCCACAAACAAAATAATTTCTGCTGTAATTTTCCCTTATAAGGTCAATGCTCTGACAGGATGTGTAACCATACCCTTTTCCTAGTCCTCTAGCCCAGGATCACAACTTTTACTTGTTGATCATTTACTAATGAAAAGTAATTGCAGGCTGCCACCACAGATCAACAATAATGTTGAGAATCTGGAGTTTTGGACTTTCTTTCCTGCAGGATCAGTAACAGGGAATTTGATACCTTACCACCCAGTCAGAATTCAAGGACAGTAGGTTTTCCTTTCTAGGATAATTGAAACATCTGTTATAGAGGCTTTGGGGGAATGGATTAAAAATTAATAAATAGATCTATTTATTTGCTGAGCTGGGCATGCCATGTTGAATGTAGATAACATCTCAATACTCTGTTATGAAGTCATGCCATGTTGAATGTAGATAACTCAATACTCTGTTATGAAGTCTCCCTGTGTTGTTTTATAGTAGATTATAAACTACCTGGGGCACATTTCAACTCATTGTCTTACGTTCTCTGTCTGTCACTATGGAACACTGTCCACAACTAGCACATTAAGTTGCTATTGCTATACAAACAATAAAAAATAACCAATAATTTGCCTACCAAAATGCTCTCAGCCATTAGAGAGAAGAGCTGATACAACACAACCCTGATAAAAGTAAATGAGGCACTTTTGTAATCACCTTGCTTCTATAACTCTTACAGATTAAGCTCAGAACTGCTGTATTTAATTCCCAACACTGAAAGGAGAAACTAAAGTCCCAAATATTGCTGCTGTTGTAACAAAACAAATCACTCAATCAATCTTATTAAAGCTCCCCAAACTGGTCCCAAAGTAGGGCTGCTGTGCTGAAAGGGGAATTTGACCCACAGCATGGTATGATGCCAGCGTATTTATATGTTCATTTCCAGACTGTAGAAGGTTTTGTGATTTGTAAGCTTTTTATTCCCCATAAAGATGCAACTTAATGTGCCTCTGTAATGCTTTGCACTTAACTTACACTGAGAGAGCTCGGAGTGTATCTAAACCGTCACATAATCATTTCCAAGTTCTTATTCTATTCCCTCTTCTTGGCATCTAGCAAATGGTGACTTTTGCTCATGTAAGTCACATTCTTCCCAACTACAGGGTCTTTTCACAAAACATCAAATTAATCTTACCGAAAAACCAGATTCTTAGTGTGAATATGTCCACTTTCATTGAATTTATTTTTTCTTGAATCGTTTTATGCTCACAGGTCAAAGCCAGTGAAATATAACTGAAATGTCAAACGAGATGTATGGCGAAGCGATTAGGAAGAGGCTTTCAGCATTTGTTACAGATTAATATGTTAATTATAGCACATATTGGGGTGTGTGTGTGGGGGGGGAAGATTAAGTATCACCAAAGTAAATTTATTTTTAACCAGCTTTATTCCTCACACTTCATAAATTAAGCAGCAGAATACATAATGGAGAAGAGTTCAGATGCTGCGATTGCTAGAAATTATGCAAAACTCCAACGCATACAAGGCTGCACTACAGATAACGTCTCTGCTTTAAAATAAGCACTTCATCAAAGAGAATTATGCTTCTGAAATACCTGTTTTCACAGATTACTTGCAGGCATCTCTAAAATACTTTGCCACACTGAGAACACCTAAACCGATCGATATTTTATACTCCGTTTTTGTCACAGAGAAAGACTAAGTGTTGATTCTAAGCACAACAACACAAGAGCCCACCTGACATTAAAATAATTGCTGAGAGAGAGTGCTGCAGTAAGTAGTGGTAAGAGTAACAGAAACCTACGAGGTGATGCAAGAGTGAATTTTTAAACACAACAGCACACGCTGTGAGCTGCTGATGGCTACATGAACTTTTCATTCATGAATTTGTGTCTATATGCAAACCAAAGAGACCTACAAAACCGGAATCTAAAACAAGAGTCATAATGCAGACTCTGGGAATTTGGTTTGAGCTATTTTCAGAAAGCTATACAGATTTAATGGCCTCTAAAGTCAGTTTTCCCTTTCATTTCAGTGGGTTTGGAGATAGGTTTATGCAGAATATTGGATGGCGAACATCTGCAGCCCAAGGTCCGATCCTCTTCAAAAGCACAGCTTTTGCCTGTTTCTGTATAGCCTGCCTACTGCACCATCAAACCATCTTTATGCTGACACATTCCTTGGGATAAACCAGTAGAGATATGGAAACTACAATCACTGGGTAATTTATACAGCAACTAATGTAATTTACATTAAAACTAATGTTGTATTGTGTTTGGGTAACTCATGCTTTGGGCAGCTTTCCAAATATTTTGACACATTGAGTATGAAAAATCATTTCCTCCTAATATAACATTATTTTTAAAAAAAGAAAAAAGATAATGTGCTGAATTACAGATCCACCTGTCAAGAATAATCCTATGTCAATTGGTGTACATAAGCATTCAAGTTATTAAAGTAACAGCAAATTCTAAATTCATTAATCTTGTCACTGGTAATTACTCTAGTAGAGAGTGATGTTGCTATCATTCTGCGGGTTTAGAAAACTCTGTGTAACCTTTTTTTCCTGGAAAGATCCTCATTAGATTCCCTATAAAAAGATTAATTCCACTGGATTTTGGGAGTGAACTTGTGATCACAACTGATAGGTTTGTTCTCCGGAGGCACATCAAGATGATGAGCCCAGAGAGGAATATCATTTTAGTACTACTTGGGGATCTGTTCCCTAGGAAAACACCTGAGCAATCAAATGGAGTAATCTGAGTTCTAAGATAGTACTAGACCATCCCACTCAGCAAGGCCTTCAGTATGTGAAGTGGGTGTATTGTGGCTGACTTTGTTAATTCCATTTACTCTTTGTTAGATCTATGGGCTGATCAGGACCCCTGTGGTCTTAACAGGTCACAAATTTTAACAAAATGGCAGAATTTTTCCCCATTTTACAAAACAAGAACACCACTCCAAAAAGAATTCTGCCTCATCTTGGCTGTTCCTGTAATAGATGCAGGAAGAGACAGACATTGGTCACAAATTTGAGTGGTGCAGTTATAACTCATTAAAGCATTGTTAGACCATCATGAAAGGAAGAATGACTTTTGCTTTAATATTGTTTGAGAGCAGTCTCAAAAACTTATAAGGAAAAATTGGTTCAGGCTCACAGAAGTCTTACCATTGCACTCTTTTTGGTACATCTCCCTATTGCTTTGCTTGTCTTCAAATAGCTCATTTGTAACACACTACTCACACAAGTGCTCTATATCCTTATTGGGTTTCTGCAAGGCTGACAATCAAATCTGTTCCTGGCCACTTTATTTGCAGCCTCTGGAGCTTCAAATTGCTGAATAACTCTCAGTATATCTGGAGCACCACTGAAGACCAATCCCCTTAGCTTAGTGCAAACATATCAAGAGTTATTCATTCTTGAAATCTATAAACCTAATGGTTTTTCCAGACACACAGGTAGTCTCTGCTGTGCCTGTAGGAATTGTGACATATACATACATAGAATACACATACATAGAATAAATATGTTGGTCATCTCTGCAGTTGGCCCTTTCATAAAGCATTATGAGAAAATCCAAGTCACTCTACATGGAACCTAAATCAGGGCAGGCAGGTTGTTAAGCAACAGGACTGCCAAATGCAGTTGGAAAAAACACTGTTGTATCTTCATTAAACCATATTTTCAACTTTCATTTCCAACTCATTCATGTGTTTAAGGAGCCTTTGACTGATTCTCCTTTCCATTGAAAGCAGGCAGAACTAACAAACAACTTTCATAAGTGGCTTGTGGCTTATGTCTTCATAGATTTTTAATTGAAATGCAACTCCCACAGCACCTCATTAGTTCATTGAATGCTGTATTAGTTTAATATACTGAAGGGGCTTTTTTGCACCTGCCTCACACATTTACCCCATTAAACATGTGCAGATTATCAGATAACTGCTCAATTAAACTAAACTATTGTTCAAATTGAATATTTCATTATGTTAACAAGGTAAAAAGCTACTTGGCATGTATCAGCAAATATGGCTTTGTTAAATGCACTGTATTTTTACACTACACTATGACACTTGGACACTTCAGCTTGCTGAAGTCAGTGGTAAAAACTCCAAATCAATTCCAATGGCCTTCAGATAAATTGCTAGATTCAGTGATGTTTCTTTAATATCATGTATCTAGGGAAAATTTATTAAAGAATGGATTTGTCCTTGTCTGGTTTCCTGAAGCAAATGCTCTGTGAATGCACCCAAAATTCAAACTAGAACTCATCAAAATCGAAGAGTTTTGTCTTGATTTGGGTTTTGTTTGAAACCCAGCACCACTTTGTAGATCTTAATGAACCTTTTGTTTCAAAGGCAAACTCAGGCTGACTCATCCATTACATGCTTCAGCTGGAATATGAGAACATGCTATTCTTGGCAACAGGGGAAACTCATTTTCCTGTAGAAAGTGGGAAAGTGGTAGGGAGTACAATGTAAATTGCGGTAGAATTTTATTCTCTGATGGTTAAATTCTGTCATCCTCATTCACACTGAACAGTGATTTAATTTGAACTTAGCCAAGTGATTCAATGGAGAAGCATTTGCAAGTAAAATATTATTTTATACAATTACTGTATTGCAGCAAGGTCAGGAAGCCTCATCACAAACAGCTCCTCAGTAGACCGAATTGTCCTACAGAGTTTTTACAAAGACAATAGCTGAACAAAGAGATCAGAGGTGTGCATAGTCATCACAACATGCTACCTCACTCTGATCCACTTCCATGCCAAACTTAGCTCATCCAAACAAACAATTCAGACAGGCATTGTATAGTCATATTGCAAGTCAGAGCAAAAGCAGAGAGTTCTGTTCAGTGTGGCAGCCAGTCACCTTGGCACACCAGACATCAACTTCCTGTAGAGACCAGGAGAAATCTGTTCTTATAAGCATTATTTCCTCAGCACTGCCTCGATCCTGGTTGGGCTATAAGGCTGGATTATGTTTAATAACCATCTAGTACTAGATCCTAAACCTTGGACCCTCATTATGCACTCTCACTTAAGCTGACATGCTTTAATCAGCTGTCTTATTTTAAGAGGTGCTTCAGTAAATCAGTGCAAAATTCCTGTGCAGCCTATTACAGTTTCATGAAGTGCCATATAGTAATTATGAAACAGGAATATCTTCTTCCCTGATTATCCATATAACCCAGCACCTTCAGAGGATGTGAGGTACAAGGAAATACAGTAACCCAACTCATTGGAGCTTCATTTAATGTTTCTGAGATATAGTGGCTAATGAGTCCACTCTAAGGAAAAAAATACTAAAAGGAAAGAAAAAAAATACTAATAAAAAAAGATTTCTTGTTTTGGTAAAGGAAACAAAAAATTAGCATCTCATTTAAGTATCCTGCCAAATCTGAAAAAAGAAAAACAAAAACCAACCAACCCAGCACATGAAATAGACATAAACCCTTCATCCAACACCGTGCACCAAATCTTTCTGATTCTTAACAAAAAGAAAAGGAGAATTCATTAAACTGAGAAAGGACCCTTCTGCACCTGCCACTGGTGCAGACTTTCTCTCACACTATTTGTTCTCACTGCCAGGTGACTGGCATTACCAGCTAGCTTCCAGTAATAGATTTGAGATCCCCTTGATTCAACAGTTTTTCTGGATTGCTGAAAATTAATTACTGCAAATTAAATAGAGCAGACCAGAAGTTTGCCAATGAGACGAAAGTGAAACTGGGACGTACTGACTATTCTAGTTACCTAAATGGAATAAAATCTGAAGATCTGTTGCTATCATTCTCCTGGTGAAACAACAGAAAAAAAACCTCTTCCAGATTACTATCAACAGAAATTTTTCCATTAGAGATAAGGAGGCTATCAGCACAGGCAACATTAGTGGGATTTGTCTTCCAAATGACAGGCTAATTAAACATCTTTCCCTTGAGGGACAGCAGTGTAGAATTTTATCTACCTATCAGCAGAGCTATGAATGGGCACTAGTTAGCAGGGTGATAGAATGGAAGATGTGAAGAGAAGCATCCTGCCTGCACTACAAGAATAAAACTTACAAAGCACTTCTTCATTTAAGTATCACAACTAGAGTCTCCCTTGACTAAATTCTTATATAGGTACATAAATGTTGCTGTACATAGATCTCCAACAGCTCAAGTTCCTTTGAGGCCACAGATGTCTGAGCTAGGTTTGGGAGCTGTCCCAGTAAATCTCTGTGGCTGAATGTGTTTGTTTAATATAATGCCAGTCCAAAATTATTACATAATCATTGCAGGCTTTCCTTCACCTCTGATGATCCCTGAGCATACCTGAGGGAAGGTGATTAAGAATCTGAATTACAATTTTTATTTCGGACAGTTAATTTTAGTGTGTGTTGATAGAGGATGTGTTGTAAAGTAACAATGAAAAAAATTAAATAAACAGTCCTCATGAGTGAGCCGCCAGAAAAACCCTACCCGAACTTTTGAGGATGGCATTGCTGTAACTGCTATGGAAAAAACTGCTGAAAAAAACCACAAACAAACCCCAACAAAACAAAGGAAAATTTAGCATTAACACTGCTAGAAATGCTATTATTGCTTATATGTGTCTATTCATGTTACCATTCTTCACCTCAGCCTCTCTCTTCATTAATCTACCTCTTCCTATCACTTTTACACTGCAAAGACTCCAAGTCACTTTATCATTTACTTGTCCAGAATATAAAGGTGTGAAGGCCAGATGAGTTTGTCACCTTCCAGTAATGCAATGCAGACAGAGGGAGCAATGAAAAACATTCCATCAGGGGTGTGTGCTGTGCACAAATAGCTGCAGCAATATATCCTTTTGCAGAAGAGTTACTTAAACCAACACAGATAACATGGATAACACTGGTGGATGTTATTGCTAGAGATCTTTTTTTTTTATATATAAAGAGAGTAACCCTGTGGTCTTCCCTTGCCATTCCAATAAAGATGATGCCTCAACTTGATAATACCAGGAATTTATTCAGTCACATTTCTGAAGTAAGCACATGATTTCTTTAATAAAAAATAAATAATGAGGAAGCATTTTTTTGCCCTTTTTTTTTTTTTGAAGTGCAATGTATTATTGCAGATCACCAAAGAAAATGATATATTGAAATCCGTGAACCAAGAATACATTCAAATAGTGATAGAAAAACATTGATATGGAATCTTCCTACCTGAGTTATTATTTTTAACCTAGAAATGGCAGTTTGTCTTTGAACCCTGACTTTTCCCACTAACTTAATGGGTGGGTCTTTTGGGAAACAAAGGATAATGCTGTGGCCAAAAGCCCTACACAGAAGAAAAAGATTTAATAATTCTAAAGATAAAGATGCTTAACAATCTCACAACCTTCTCTTTAGAGAAGGAAACTGAACAATTTAAACCACTTAAAACCAAGGAGAGCTTGCAGACTTACACCCCTTGCTGCAGTTAAGCTGCCATTAGAGGAGCAGGGCATAAGGAACTGGAGCCTGACTTCTACAGCTCAAAGAAAGAGAAGCCTTGCCTTCACTGCAGTCAAACCCAGACACGAACACACAGTTTCTTTCTGGACAAAGGAGCAATACAATGTTGAAAGTAAGAACAATGCACGGTTATGCTGATGAAAACTAAGAGTTTAACCATTGAGTACTTCCTTCAGAATTCACTCAATAGCTCCTATCCTGGTTTTGTGACCTGACTTCCATTATGATTTAGGGATTTGAGTCTCAAAATATGTTTTTCAGCCTACAGTGAGAAGGCTGCCTCTGAAACCAGCCTCTGACAAGCAAGGCCAGAGAAACTTGCAAAGGCAAAACCATCTCTATGTCATACGCACACATAATTAGCTTTTCTCAGATCTGGGCTTGTCTGAAGCTTCACCAAATGTAATATAATCTGTTAACTACAATTAATTACTTTTTTTTTTTAAGCAAAATGTTTGAGCTTTAGCATGAAGATTTTAATGCCAATGAATTCTGGGTTATTTTTTTGTCAAACCATTCAAGAAAGAAAACTTCTCTAAAGGTTGTTTGGATGTCAGCATCCCAAACTCCACATTTAAATTACTTTGTTTTAAAAGACCACCACCTGCAGACCTGCAACTTAGATCTTATAGATCTTTCAGAAGAGGAGGTCTGTTAGTATGTAGAATGGGCCAAAGATGCGTGAATCTTTCAGCTGCACAGTGAGTGGATCAACATTTCCAGGGCAACTTGGTTTTCAGTTTCAGAGAGAGCAGCATGAAGCATTTGTATAGGTCTTACACTCAAGCAGTGTAGCAGAAGGCTAGAACTTACTGTGGTAGCCTTACAGCTATAAAATACATCATCATACACCCGATGTACTACTGACAACCTTTATCTTGTCTGAACAGCTTCATACAGCACAGAGATGCAGTGTGAAAGACAGTAGGGGAAAACTGGCTTTTTTCTTTGTTTCTTCAGTCTCTAACTTCACTAAGCTGGGGAGCCCAATAACAAACCTAACTAATGAAAGAACCATTTTGGAACTCAGTGACCAGAAAAGCCTGGAAAGATAAATGATATTTTCAAGTGTTTGCAGTTTCTTTGGAGAATACTTGCTCTCTCCTGCTGTCTTGAGAATGTGTGTGTGTCCAACTCCCACAGACAAATACTGCATGAGGTTCAGAACCTCCAGGATGTGAGATAAGGATATTTTCCTGTATGTTCTTAAAAGCATGTTCTTTTTTAGACTTCTGCTACCATGACGATTCCTTTATGTGCTACCAGAGAAAAAGTAGGTGGCAATGAGGAAAAAGGCAGGGCAAACACAAAATCAGTCAGCTGCATGGGACTAGGAATCTCACAAAAATGACCAGAATCAAGGAAGAAACAGGGAGCAATTAAATTAATGCCACATATTTATATGACAATATTTTGAAAGAATGCTAGACAAAGTCTGTCCTTTATTCTACATGAAATTAGATGGCCAGGAAGAGATCACATACTGGCCCAGGCTGCAGGAGATACAGAACTGGCCACAAAAAGATGAAAAGTCTTGTAAATAGAAGGAACAGTGGACGTTTTATTGCTGTAACTGACACCCAAAAGGTAATGTCTGTTCCTCCTTTATTCATACATTTCTAATATCCATTCCCAGCCAGAATCCAAAAATGCAGGGCCTCATTCCTTGGAGACCAAACACTTCTGTCCATTTTAGTCATTTCTAGTGTGTCACTCATATTTACTACTCAGGACTTTCCAGAGGCACATCTGGCCCAAAGCAAGTAGCAGCAAAGTGAAAAAAAAAAAAATAAAATTAAATCTCATTTAGAAACCTGGGAGCTTCTTAGAAGTTTCCCAACCCAGTCTGGCAGATGCAAGAGTTTCTGATAATCATCAAACAGTTGGATGCTTTCTGAAGCTTATCTGAGCCAAACAGAACCTCAGGCCCTTCTGAGGTTTGTCCTGCATTGAACAGGCTTCAGACAGTCATTGCATTGTACTTCGAAAGTGATTTTCTTTGTGGTGCTCAGAGCAGTAGCCAACAGAGTAAGGCGACTGCACTTCTGTGCCATATCACCCATGCTCACATGGTTGCTTTTTCAGCCTCTGCTGTTTGATCCTCTGCAACGGATTCCATACAGATACCAAAATTAGATGTGACAATGGGGAATACATTCAAATGAAACAGAGGCTACTAGAAAAATTATTAAAAGTGTACCAGGGATGGGATTTCTTTGCTAAAGGCTAAATAATGTTAATTTCCTAGAAACTGATCCAACCTTTATACTCAGTGGCTCAGCACTACAGGCAGCACATCTGTTCATTGCGTGAAGGTTCTGGGTTTGGGATGGACTTGGCATTCTTTCTTGTGTGGTCAGCAGGGTGTCTAGAAACTGATGCTTCACTTGATGTGGCAAACTACAGGGTTCCAGGAATAATGATGCCTGAAACATTATCCAGAGAATAAACAAATGCATTTATCCCTTCTTCTCCCTTGTTAGGCAGAGCCTGACTTGCAAAATTTAGGGTGATTTCTTTATGGTTCATAGATTTTAGCCTAGTATCTTATCAGGGACTAAGATATGACTGTGTACCACTTTACCTTGTCTCCACCAAAAAGCTTTTCAGCCTGTCCATCAAGCTTCAATTAAAGTTGATGAGGGAAATGTCTCAAAGATAAAAAGTTCCTGCAAGCTTTATGAAAAGAGAAAGCATACAGAGAAGAGAGGTTATATAGGTTATCTACTGAGAAAAAGGCTGTACTGTGAGGCAGACCTTTATTGGACACTAGGTCAGCCACTTTTAAGGATTCTCTCAACTCCAATGAGAGAGAAACCTCAACAGTACCATTTAAAGCAACCCAAGAATTTGCCCAAAGTGTCTGATCAGAGATGTGGCCAGACAGAAAGTAAAAAAAAGATCATTTGGATCAGTGAAGCATAGACCCACATACACAGAAAAGTAGGCTTCATTAACTCCTCTACCCACAGGGTGACCTTTTATAGTTGTTGGACCAAACTTTTGCAAACAGCAATTTGAGTAATAGAGGGTGGAATGTTGGCAGTCAGCCTCTGCCAGTGCATCACTTCCCAGGGTTTCTTTTTCTCTTCCTGTTCATTTCCTGAAATTTGTGTTAAAGTGACTGCTTCAACAAGTTGAGAAGTAGATGTATCCTCATTCCTCAAATGGATGATATTGCAGACAAAGATGTGATTTTACGCTATGTCACTAGACACAATGAAAGTCACCAGTGCTTCATAAGCTCTCTTAGACACTTAGATGCTGCCCAGTGAAGGTCTGATTGATCTTTCATTATGTCAGTTCTGTCCTAGAGCTATACATTTGCTCAAGCTATAAATATTGAAAAAGTTATACAGGCATCAGTTCAGCAGCAACAAGAACAACGAAAAAAGATGAGTTGCACTGTGAAAGAGAGTAGTATGCAGTGGGCAGCAGCTCACAATAGCCAGTAGCACATAGCATTAATTGTGACTCATAGCCCTGGACCTTGGGCATTCTGGCTCTATGTTGCAGCTTACACTGTAGGGATGGGGAAGGCTAGTAGGATTCAGCTTAACTGGCAACCTGGCAGACTTCTCTCCTGTATTCCTCCCTGAACCAAGTCCTTTGAACCCAGAACTCTTTATTCCCTGCCTTTTACAAAACAGTCACGCTAAGGAAATACTTGGTATTTCTTGGAGCAAGCTGCTCTGTGACACATAGCCAGAAAGCAGCAGAGCAGCAGCATAACTGCTGATTTTAGCTAGCAAACTAAAACATGCTGCTTTGCTTTTTACCAAAACTGCCTTTTTGGCATGTTTATCCTCATTGTTAAATCAGCCCTTCTGAAGGAGTAATTGGAACATGGCCTTGGAGTGTGAGAAGCAGAGCATGGACCCATGCAAAGGCTGGCAGGCTAATTTGAAATCCCTCTGAGCAAGGCAGACCAGCTGCCTTTAGCACAGAAACCTCAATCAGCTCGGTTTCTCTTGAAACTGAGCCAAATAATAACGCAGTCATAGAACAACCTCTCCTCAGTTTTTATCAATGCCAAAATAAATGAGAGGGAGAGAGAAATTACATAATGGTGAATGAAAATATGTAAATTTTTTTTAAATCCATATTCTCCATTAAGATGGAAGGCTGGAGCTGAAGTTCAAAAAGCAAAACTACAATTGCTTGTGTCTCTTTAGCAAATGTGAGTGAAAGAATAACTACAGCAGAGGAAATGTATTCCCAGTCTGGAGCATGGCCGTATCCTGCTCTCTGCTCAGCAGGATGGCTGCTGACACTTGGATAGAAGCCCTGACTGGTTAAAGGAAGGCAACTATTACAGTCACTGACCCTCACTCAAGAAAATCAGTCACTGCCTTCAAGGTCTGTCCTCCTCTAATTGAAAGATGGGTTGTGAACATAAAAGGGAGGATGTGTATCTTGAAAGTGGATTCCTGTTGTTGTAAGAGCACAGAAGGCTGAGAAAGGGAAGGCTAGATGAAGCTCGGAGAGCACCCAACCAGTACTTCTATTGCTACCCACCTCGTGCTGGAGTTATATTGGATTGCATCAAAGAATTGAAGACTGAAAGCTTGAGATGGGATGTGATGGAAGAAGGACTAAGTAGCAGCTTGCTAGAGAAGACTGATTGTACAAGTGTATGCTGTATGTATACTGGCATTCCCGACACCTTCTGCTGATAGGTGGTTACAAAGACAGTGATGACCACAGCTGTAAAAAGGTACAAGACCTGTCATCTGCTGTTCTTCCTCGTACCAGACATCAGGCAGCCAGCACACAGTGGACATTATCTACATGAGAAGTGCATGAAACTGAGGTCAGGATGCAACAGGCTTTTCAGGTCCCTACCCATTCCCAAAGCCTAGGCAATGAAAAACAATTTTCCTTCTCCAGTACCCTGACATCCAGTGCTCCAGCATGGCACATGCAGTACTCTGGCAAGAAGCTGATGGGAAATTTGTACACTGGTGCATGAAATGAAAATGAAACAAGGCTGATCCAGCAAAACAGGATTCAAGGGCTGATTAGACACATGTGAAGATGTATTTGCTGCCTTGACTCACAGAGAAACACTGATCATTTGTAATTAAATTCTGCACAATGAGTTTAGCATGTCAACACTCAAAGCATCATCATCACTAGATTCTTCACCTCTTCGAAGGGAGCAAAAAGCTCACTTTGACTGTGATGTAAGTGGAGCAGTAGCTGTTGCATTGAAAGCATGTGTAACATGAACTGCTATGACACACTTAAAGGTATTAAGTTTGGATGTTTTTATATAACAAAAGTACACCCATACTCAGTATCTCTGGTGACACTTGCTATTGTCCCTAAGAGCACTAGGATTGGAGACTGAGAGTAGATGAAAGGAAATTGTACAGTTCAGGCAGAAGCCTAGCTAGCTAGTGAGGTAAATGCTGCTGGCTGTAGAGGGCACATGGAGAGACACCTAAAGACAGCCTAAGCAGCACTCCTAGCAGCCATTAATTTCAGGTGCTCTATAGAAATGGAGCTTGCAGACGAGTGTGTTGCCACGAAAGAAAAGCTCATTTCAGATTGATGATAATTTATTTGTAGTGTGTTAAGTGTTCATTGACTTTTCACTTCTTAATTTGTTCTGTTTGTGGGCATCTGCCCAGTTAAGGTTATCAAAAGTGGGTTTAGAAAGGCTCATGCTCAGAAATAAAATTACAGAGTGTTTTGGAGAATTATAAGCTTTATGACCTCTGTGCCATCACCCCACAGCAATTTATCCATCTCTCGGTCTTATCCTTGTTCCTGAAATACATGAAGCACAATTTAGAATTGCATTTTAGTAACAGGTTGGAGTAATAGATGCTACAAGGAATAGTGACATTCCTGATGTGCAATGTGCTGTGCACCACAGGGAGTTGAAATCTCACTTTGTATGCCTTATGGCAAGCCATAAATTCTTGATTTTATGTGCTGATGTAAAAACCTGTTTAACAAATCTATTGGAGCAGACTGCTTGGATCAATGTTATGACAGGCACACAGAATCCCAATAGCATTCCTATGAGGAAATATCCTAAAATCTTGATTCAGAGGTATGCATTAACTTAACAGGTTCACGAGAACACACAGTAGAATGAAGGAATTTCTATTTCCATCTGCCGTGACTCACTGCTGTTGTGGCCATACAGAAGCCAAATTTCAGCTCTAAGAGCACATACACTGTTCCTGTCACACCTGCCCCAAACATAGCTTGTGGGCAGCTACTGACATGTAACAGCACTTCCCTCAAACTCATCATGTTCTATGAGGTTACTATTAGTTTTTGTGTTGCCAGATGACAGCAAGTTTGCAAGAGTGGAATTAATCACTATGCTTGGATGCTTAGAGACAAGGAGAAACTATGGGTGAAATATATTGATAATTTTGAGAGATAACCAAGCAGAAATCATTCTGAATCGTAACTAAGTAGTGTACTTGAATTTTACAATCAAATACACAAGGAAATACTAGGAAAATCATTGCACTAAGGTGAATTTAAATGTATGCATCACTGCATGCATCCAAGAGGGTGTTTGATATAAAGGCCCTCAGGAAGATAAATAAGACCTAAGGAATGGACATGCAATGACAGCTACACATACAGAATATGCAAGTTATTTTATCACTTGGTGGAGGATATTATTAAAGCATAGTTAGCTACAGCCCAAGCATTCACTTCATAAATTTTACAATTGCTTTGTGTGCACAAACTTTAACTGACAGTTGATAAATCTAAAGCACTCAGGAATATTGCAAAAATCATCAGCTTTGAGATATTCAGAGGAAGTGTACACAATATTAATTATTAATCACTCAACCACCAGCCCACAGAAACATGCAGCTTACATAAGAATGACAACAGCTACTCAAATTAGCTCAGTCTTACAGTGGTTGTAGGATAGCAATGGGAGCTGAGGGACAGTCCCAAATGCATTCAGAGTACCTGTGAATTAAATGTATATGCCTCTTTGCAGTTGCTGCAATCAAAAAAAGTGTGATCTTTATCCAAGCGCTCAACATTTCTCAGCTTAGAAAAGTCTTGAAAGCCCTGGTTTTATGGTGGATTTAGCTCTCAGGAAAGAAGCTTGGAAAGAACTTTCATCTTTGCCTCAAATTTTACAATGTGACCTTGTCATGAAGTACATCAGAAGGTGAAGCACCATTCCTGTAGCAGAGGCTCTGAACATGTAATGGAACAATCTTACCAAGGGTTAGAGTGCAAGAGGTTATAATACTTCTTCAGAATAAACCATCTTGACCAAAAGCAAAGTTAAAAGCATGAATTTTCTCAACCATATGAAAGTAAGGAAGGCTTTTCTGCTTGAGAGAGCATGCACATTATTCGAACGACTTTCAGATGTATTGCATTTACTACCAGGAGATTATCCATCTAAGCAAGCAGTTCCTGGTTTCAGATGTCATTTGGTTAAGCACATAAAATGTTAAGTGAGGCTGAGACTCAGCACAGACATTAATGCACAACCCAGGGATAATCACGTGCTCATGGCTTGCAGAGAAGTCTGTTGCTCATAGAAAATATTGATACGGCTAACAAATTAAAATGCACTTCCCAATGCCATTTAACCATTCTCCCCAATGCCAGCCAAGACTGTTGTTTGCCTGACAAGAATTAAAGTCTTAAATTAATTGCCACAGTGTTAATCCAACAATTACACTGCTGCTTGAAGCATTCAAGTTCTGATGAACTGGAAAACCCAGCATTTCTCGACTGCAAGTTCTCAAACACTCCAACAGGACAGATGCACAAAAGACCTAAACTAAAGATGTAGCAGCAATGCAGCATATTGCAGTCAGGAAGCTTTTAGCCAGCAGATTCTTTTCAGAAAGAAGGGTAGATAACTGTGAAACACCAATATCACTCCTGATTTGCTGTCCAGGAGAATCCACATGTGCAACTTGCTTAACTATACCTGCCAGTCTAGCAAATAGAGCAGCCAACTTCCATCACTGTTATTTTGTGCTAACACACTCTCATTTACTTTGCAAAGCAATGTATTCAGCATGAACAATTTGTAATAATACATACTATGTGTTCTGAGCTACATAAACCTTTTCATATGTAATTAATATTTTATTACTTTAACATTAAATTACTTTTCTTGTGATAAAAATATTATATTTTCCAGTTCACAGATGCAAATCTACACATAAATAATGTAAGCAATGTTAAAATATCAACAGATACCAGTTCACTACAAAATAAACTACTGACTTCCCCAGAGAATATTTATTCTCAATTACTGCTCATGGAATGCACATACCACTAACAAGCAAGCCAAGAACCATCTCCTTTTTAAACAGCCCAACTACTGCAAACATATTTTGATAACTGTCCTGCACTGTATACTCAATCCTACTCCTAGGAACAGGGGATCCTCAGAACTGTTCAGCTCCTTCATTTAAACTATTTCTTTGCTTCCTAAGAGGAAGAAAGGTACTTTAGTACACATCAAAATGAATGCTGCAAATCTTGGGTTTATAGCCATTGTCAGAGCTCACAAACATCACTGTTTGTTCAGCACCTAACTTCTCAACTGCCAGATTTCAGAGGCTCCTTTATCACAATTGGAGCTGCTTCAAAACTCAAATATGAACAGGATAAGGTCATGCTGGGCTGGCAGCTATTGCATTCACTTCTCCTCATAGTGTGGTAGAAACAGCAGGTCATTTCTGGACAACTACCTTACCAGGTGAATCACTCCAACTCTCAAAAAAAGGAAACAGGGTTCTAGGTCTTCCTTACCCAAAGCAGGATTGACTCCACCAGACCTGCAGCCCAGAAGAGTTCTGTAACCATTTGGCCAATTAGCTGGTTTAACCTTTCCTTTTATTTGCTAGAAATGGAGCAAGTAGTGGAAAATCTATTGGTGATCAAAGGTAAGAAGATGCTTTGACTCCATAGCATTATGTCCAGCTGGCCAACCAAGTTTGAGGGCAACACCAGCCAAAGCACAGTCTAAGTCTCCTGGTAGGATAAGCACTATCACCAGCTTTTCAAGTACTCCACAGCTTAACACAGAAGCGGTAAGACAACCTACATTTCAAGACTCCAGTGGAATGAACATAGACTGACAGTATCTGCTGGCAATGTTTGCTTCATTCTACATGTTCAGTGGGATAGAAAAAGAGAGCATTGCCTGTCACCAGAAGAGAAAATCAGCTCCTACTCAGAACAAGTGCCAGGTCTGTAATGACTGTAACACAGATGTTACTAAACTTGAGGAAAATATGATAAAGGTTGAACAATAAGCCATCTCCCATTGAGTGAAAATATTCAGAGTAGCTGGTTGAGTAGGAACATGTGCAAAGTGAATGAATTGTGCATGGACCCCAGATGCATGGGAACATCTGTGATGATGATGCTGGCATTGAGATCTACTTGCATATTCATGTTATCATTATCACTCCTGCTTCTCTGCTTCTCCTTATTGCACAGAAGAGCTACAACTCTCCTATCTAGTCAACAGCAATGAGATCATTGGGATATTCAGTTAATAGCCACATCCTCAGTTTTGGTCAAATTACAACACAAGCAAGCAACATACTTAGCAATTCCAGCAGCTACACAAACCTCTTGATACAATCCTGGCTGTTATTTGCAATCATCTTTCACTCACACTACAGTAGAAAACATCAGCCTTTAGAAGCTGCGCAAGCTGCCACTAGCTACATTTCTCCAAGGGTAAAAGAGTTTCTGTATTGGCATAGTGCATTACACAAAGACATACATACTCATGTTCAAGGCTCCTCTGTACTTCCAGAGTAGTGTTAGAGATGTCTGTATATAAAAATAATCAAACTACTCGTCTTAAACATACATGCTCTCACACTTACATGCTCTGAAAATTATATTAGGAACTTTTGATCAGCAGGCTTAGGGCTGCAACAGTTATTATGCCTCCTAGATTAACCTTTATTTCCTTTGGCTGTATTTTGACATAGGAACCAAAAAGGCAGCCAAGAGGTCAAGCTAATAAACTGGAAAGAAAATTAAGAACTAAACATAACCTTTTAGTACACAAATAATCCATGTAAAAGCAGATCCCTCCTGTCTGACAAAGAGCGAGCTGCTAAACAAAGTCTGTGACAGAGGACAAAAGGTACAGTGAGTAATTTCTATTAAATAACTTTCTTTTTCCCTAAACCAAATAAACTATGTATTAGGCAATTGTTTCCTTTTCCTTATAAGTAATCTGTGAGAGTATGTCCTCAGTGGAGATAAGAATATACATGTAAATTTGGATCTGTTACACTGGAGTACCAGAACTATAACAGGGAGCTAAAACAGCCATTAACACAACTTGAAGCCGATTTATGGTTCAAATGTTTCTGTACTTGACATCACCTCTGCAAGCCACATCAACCCTGATGAAAACAAGAGGGTAGCATTACTATTCTGGAGTTTCATTCTTGTAACACCTGAGAGTAGGTGAGCAGCCACATACTGACACCACCATCCACCAGATTAACCTACACTGATGCCTTGTCTCCTTTCCCCCACCATGTGCCATGTGTTGTTTCTTCTCCCATGTGCAGGCTAAATGGTGTTGAGGCCAGAGAGATTCTTGTGCAAATCCCCAAGCACCCCAGCCATTGCATGAATGAGGTTTCTCACAAAACAAGTATATTGTGGGGCTGGGAGCATGAAGAGCAGTAATTATAAAAGCTGCATTTAGACATGGAAATCCTTTAGAGTAACCCCTTGTTATATTACATCTTAAAATACATCCCCTAAATATTTTAGATCCCTTACTAATATTGTGAATTTTGCTGCCTACAAAAGCAGTACTCTTTTGTAGTTTTTTTGTTTACTTTTGTTTACTTTAGGACTTCTGCAGGAAGTTTTTCCTCTTCTTCAATAAAGGTTGTTCTTTTATCATTTGCCACCAGGAACTTTGTTAATGAAAATGTTTAATACCTAAACACAGAGGGCATCCAACTTCAAAACAGTAAAAGGAGCAGCACTGATGGACCCCCATCCTACACTGGCTGCCAGCTTTATCAGTACCCATGTTGTATAGCTGCATTTTGTCAGGCTCTGTATCATAATTCATGCGATCTATTGCTATCCAGGAAAAAAAAAAAATCACATTATGTCAGCTGCAGGCAGACTTGATGAATTGGAGACCCTAATGTGTGTTTTTTTAACCCATATATACTTTTTCATTACCTTTTTTCTGCAGCTTAATGCAGAGAAAGCTCCAAGCTGCCCTCATCAGCATGAGCAAACAGTATTGTCTAAGGGCCACACCACTAGCTGGCACAGTCTGCACTGATCCTCAGGCCAGGTACCATTTTCCTGAGGTACTTTTCAGGTCAGGAAGTTGTAAATAGAAATACAGCACAGGTTAGTAAGCATTGCAGTGTGCTGGGGTTCAAGAAACAGACTCTATATGCCACACTGCCATCTCTGTCTCTCCAAGTGGCTTTAGGGAGGTCGCTTGGCTTCTTAATATTTCCTCTTGAGTAATGAGGCTGGAGACAGATCTACTTCACTGAGATATGATGATGGAAAAATGCTAAGAATGATCTGGTTTAGCAACAAATTCTAATGTTTGTATTCTATTGGGCTAATCTCACCTGTACATGGACTGCACAGAAGGGAGAAAGAAGAGAGTGGCAAGGTGACAGCATTCACTGTCTGATCAAGCTAAGCTGCTCCTAGGCTTTTTTCCAATACATCTCTCAAGACACAGCTTGTCAGAATCACCTGAATAATCCTAGTATAATTCCAATCTATATTTCTACCTAAAAAATTGAAAATCTTTAGCATGCAATTAATATAGCTGGCAATGACACGGCACATCCATCTGCCCTCTTGCACCAGAAGAGGTTTAATAACCAGTATGCCCGATGGGCTCAAATAATTTAGAGCCCATATTTGTTCTCAAAAGTGGGTCTTGCTGGCTAGAAGTTTCACCACTTCCTCATAAATTTAAGGACTGGATGTGTGGAGGGGGAAGGGGTACACAGAGGAAGAGATTTGTTGGAGAAATTCTGCGTACATGGGTGACAGCTTATAAAGACAGCTTCTCATAAGGAGAAGTTGCTTTGTGCAGTCATTTTGAAGTATTAAATTTTGATAACTCTTTAATCATAGCACTTTAATGAGATAGAGGCAGCAGGTGAAGGGGGAATCCATCTTGTCAGTTCAAGCACCTGGCTCTCTTCCTGCTGTGAGCATTTAACGTGACACAGTAGTCTAAAGCTCTCTTTTTGCAGCTGCAGTTCAGAGAAGGGATTTTTCTTTAGTCCTCCAAGAGTGTTTGATTTCCCTAAAGAAACATTTTTACATGATCTAAAGTCAACCTTCACTTCCCAAGCAAAAGAAAAAAAACAATAATAAAATTATCAAACAAGTGCAAAGTGCCTAGATCCAAGTGTATGCTTGTTTAATTTTCAAATTGGCCAAGACAGGTTATTTTATCCTATAGAAGTGTTTGTTGTAAGCGTCACTGCAGACCTTTGTTGTTGCACTGCTTCATTTTTAATTCATGATAGACATTAGCTAACAGGAGTCCCCAGTGATACCTGTGGCCACTCAGGTATTATTTTTATCATGAAGGTTTTTTGTACTTTATCCCACAGAATCTCCAAACACATAAACAAATTGTTTCCTGCAGATGAAAGAGAGGTGGATGAGCCGTCAGAGCCTATGACCCCGTCTTGAGCCACAGCTGCAGTTACTCAAAGGATTGAGACATTGAGGCCCACATAGAGGAAAGGAATAAGAAGCTGCCTTATTTTACAACACCTAGTAGAAACTTTGGGTTGTGTTTTGTTTTGCTGTTAATTTTACTCACACATACACACACATATATATATAAAAAACCCAAGTACCTGACTACATGTCTCTCTTCTCCCCAACTCCCTTTCTCCTTCCCAGCTGCCTACAAAGCCACACTAACCTGTGTGACTGCCATTGGTTAGAGTGGAGACAATTCAGCTTAAGAAGACAATTAGAAGCAAAGTTGTAAATATTTTGACTGTTAGCCTTCCTTGACGTGGAACAAACATTTTGGTTTATCAGAGTCAAAATCTTTTTATTGTTTTATCTCAGCCATTTAAAATAAAACATTCCTTCATTTGAAGGAAAGTGCAGCAATGATCACCCTTTTCTTGTTTGTTTGTTTTCTATACAATTTATCATTTTTTCCCCCTTTTTTGGGTACAAGCAGGGAAAAAAAAATCGGCTTTCTTCTCTTTGCCCACTCTAAACTCAATTAGAAGTAAGGCTTGCCATTTTCAATTCCTCAATAGAATAAGAAAGAAATAAAGCAACACCACAGAGTACTGACGCCTATTTTAACACTGGTGACTCTTTTTGGAGGAGGTTGAAGAGCCATTTAGAATATATATATATGCTTGCTTGCCTTCATTTTGCGCAGAATTGCTTTTAAAATGGAAAAACCCTCTTGGGTTCCCAGAACAGAATGATCCTTTTTCTTTCCCTCTTCCCACCAACAGCAGTCAGTCAGCTCACTATTGTTTTTCTCTGAAGCAAGCTCTGCTTAACAATAACAATCCTTTCTATCTTGCCTCCTCTTAAGCCCACCCTTCTCCTCCTTTTACAGATTTCTCAAAATTACTGGTCCCTTACACAATCTTTCACCTTTATATACCACTTCACAAGCTGATCCCAGGCTTTCTGAAAACTCTCCAGCTCCCACTTCAAAAATTCAGACCAGAGAAAAGGTACTGAAACAGGATATAGATATATTAAACTTTCTACCATTGTGAATTGTGGTGAAAATAGAAGTACCTCTGATTCCCTTCACCTCTACATAAACTTCAGTCTTCATCAGTGCCTGAATTCATATCTGTATATTTGTCACTCCTGTCCATCTTACCAGAAGACTTTCAAGAGAACCTGTAAGGTAGCACTGTTTTCATAACCTTGTCTATGAGCTGCCATCTCCCAGGGATGATTACAATCAAAAACAATCCCTGGAGAAAAATAAGAGTGTCACATTAGTTTGAATCTGTCATTCTCTAGTGGTTTTATGGAAGATGACTCTATTCTAGGTAATATTAAGTACTAAACGTCTCTACACCAGTGCTACATGGACACAAATACAGCACGTAAGAGGAGCAATATGTGTAGGCCATGAAGAGGGTCTTAAATGTTTTAAAACACCTGTATGAATGAGGTGATGACATTTCCTTCCAATTTCTACTTTCCCTTATTTTGTTTGCTTTGAGATATGGGGATTTAAAGTTCTTGGCTTCTGGTTCTTATCAGAAGTATACATTTGCTGTTGATAGCTTTTAACAAAAGTTATTATTAGGAAACTTTTCACTTTTATCTCTTATCACTTTCCACTCTGGAAAACCTTATCACTCCTTTTACTAAGTGTATGGTAATTGGAGCATTACAATTACAGGTACAACACACACAGATTTAATAGACCAATTTGACAAGCTAAAAGAATTCTAGTTCCCTTAGCTATTTAGTGCTTTAATAGTGCTTCTTCCTAATTAGTCTGTAGTTACAGTTACTAGAATAATTGTCAATGACTATAACCATAAATAAAACAGATCTGTCAGAGGAAGCCTGATCTTTCAGTGGATCAGGACCCTTTCTGAGGAATGAGCAAATATACTACAAGGATTCAGTGCAATGTGCCTCCTGATGCTTGAGAATAAGAGCTGGATTAATAAACAACTCTCAAGAAAGGCCAGTAAGAAAAGTCAGCTGTTTCCAGTGCCTTTCAAGCCAGACAGAAAGGTACTGAAAAGACCGAGCTGGTGATGCACTGAACCAAAACCATGTCAGTAAGCATCCACCTGCGAGGCTGCACTTCCTAGGTTAATTACTGTATGTGCAGACTCTACTACAATGTGTAGGATGCACATCATTCACCTTTGGGCATGAGGAAATACACTACCCTGAACATCACAGGATTCCCCTCCTTATCTCCTCCCTCAGCTGCTGCTCCCTTTCTACTTCAACACAACTGGCGACTGAACATCCTTTTTCCCATTGCACAGGCATGTGCACCTTACAATGACTGAATACAAGAGAACCTTGCAAGAAACTTATACCCTGTTAAGTCTTTTGCTGTCCAAAGTATTTGAGAATGTATAAACAGGCTCTGACTTATTTCAAATGAAAATGTATAAAATATTAAAGTATAGGTTAAGCAGCTGTGATTTTTGTTATGTGCTGCACAAAACAGTTCTGTCCTAAGCAACACTGAAGACATTTTAAAGAAGTCAGGTTCTTCAATGTACCTTTTTGCACACACATTTGTGCCTGAAGCCCTGTACCATGGTTTAAATCTCTCATGAGAGTCTAGGAAATGTTGTTTTATTCTGTAATAGAGTTAGCTGTTGGCACCACAAAAGGCTTATCAAAGATTAGAAAGGTAACATAGGAAACAACAGGCGAAGAAACTACAAGGAAATATAAAATTTTTGGCCTCCCCATTAAAGTTTGACTAAATGGTAAAAATAAAATAAGCAAGCTTCTCCTTACTGGTATATAAGGAACATTTGTTCTGTTGTCCTTGAAGATCTAACCCTACAATCGATTAAAAACAAACAGTAGTTATCTTTTTGTTTTCTTTTCCCTTCACAGAATATTTTTTCCCAGAGTAGAGTGAGGCTGTAAACTATGAGTAAGAGCTGCAAACTCAGGACAGGTGAGCAAACGAGCAGTCCCTTCTCTATATATAGTTGGTGGATTTCATTTTTAAGATTTTTGTGTGTGTGTGCCTGTGTAAACAGCTGTTTCAGTAAAGGAAAAACAATGCCATGAACAGAAGTTAATAACCAAGGCAAAACCAGAATACAGGAGACAGTAAACTTAACAGCATAGGCCCACATGTATGCCTCCTAATCATACAGTCCCTGGAAGCTTGATTTAATGAACCAGAGACTGACAGGAAGTGTTTCTCCTTCTGTGGGGCACAACAGCAATTAACTTGCCCTCTTTCAAGTCCCAGTCCCAGGAAAACCATTCCAGTTTCTAATTCAATACTCCGTAAACAAACATATTTCCTTGGAGTGGACAATATTTCAGACAAGGCAAGTGATAGGACACCTCACAGATTTGCAGGAATATGTTTTCCTCACAAGCCCCACGTGCTGGCGCAGAAGCAGGATCATATTTCTTAGTAGAGCAGAATCCAGGAGCCAGAGCCATAGAGTCATTTGACCAACACTTGCTCCTCATGGGCAGCCAGGTGTGTGCTTTGCCTGACCACACGACATGATTTTCCTCCCCTGCCACATCCTTGGGTTCATTTTACTGAAGTGAATGCTGTAAGAGGATCATGCATCTCACAGACAAATCCTTATCCTTCCTGTTCCTCATCCTCTGCAAATTACCCAATTCTAATCACGACTTTACTGAATACATTCAATTATACACAATTATTTGGATATTACTTATGTGAATAATTTCCAAATTATTTCAATTGCAAATGCTACAGGATATGTAACTCATTCCATAGCAGAGGCAGTGAACTTTAAACAGACTGCCACAACATCAATATCATTTCTTACTGCTTCTGCTCTTCCGTCAAATGCAATATCCAAGTGAGAAATGGAATTATCTCATTAGGCATCTGGTTTAGTGTTGACCTTTCAATATTGGGTCAAAGGTTGGACTGGATGGTCTTTGAAATCTCTTCCATCCAGATGTATTCTGTGATACTCAACACTGTCTCTAGTCCTGAAGGCTCACCCTGCCATCCTACAACCAATTCACTGAGAGGGACAGTTTGAAAACTCAGTCCAAAAAAGATGTCTCTCATATAAGCAAAATCTCTCTCCCATTTGCATACAGATTATCCAAAATGTCCCACTCCACCATTGTGGAAGGTGGAGGTAGTGAAATTTTATCATGTTTTACTCAGCATTTTTGGAAAATAAGTACACCTCTATAGTGGAGAAGAAAACTCTATGCTAAAATATAGAAATTTCTGGATTTTTTTGCATTCTAGTTTTAGCAATATATGCTCTAACTACTTTTCCTCACCCTTGTGTAAGAATGCAAAGGAAAGCTTGTCAGCTAGCTTCATGTAGACATTTTGCACCTGGCTTGCAGTTCCTGTGAGGCTGAATATTTAGCAAGGTTTGCCACTGCTTTACAATTCCTTCGTGAAGACCATCAAAAAAAAAAAAACCAACAAAACATTCCAATGTACAACATCCTGTTCCAGTTCTGCAAGCTGATTCAATAATCTTCCTATGAAGATTTTGTTGTCTTTGTACACAATGCAGAATCTTACCCGCTATTTTTCTGCATCTACTTTAACTGCCTCCTGTCAGAGGAATGTTCTTGCAAACCTAGGAAGACATATACTTTTAAGCATTTTTTTTTTTCTGAAGACATGAAGTCTAATGATCAGCAGCAATACCTGGGTATTAATTCTTTCTCCCTCATTGCTCTGAAAAGCAGAGTTTTCTCCTTATTTGCCTCATGGAAATTGAGTAGAACTGGGTGTTTGGGACAGCTTTAAAAGAAAGAAGAAAAGAGAAAAAAAGAGCTAAGTATTGGAAATACACCTAAACCACACTAAAAAAAGCAGATCAATGCATGCCAACAGACTAAAATGTGTTATTTCTCCAGCAATCAAAATTTCTCTTCAACTTGAATGAAAGTTTGCTTGCATAAGGCTTGCAGGATCATGCATGGAAGAGCATAATTAAGGCCTACTGAGAATCTATACAGTGATTGAATTCCTAACTAAATATTCAATCACACATTTGTCCCTCTGCTGCAAAAACTCTTCTCAAAGAAATCCTTTTCCATCTACTATTGTAGGCCTTGAAAAAGTCTTTGACTTTGTATATGGAAAAATTTTAAACATATTTTATTCCTCATTAAAGCTTTAGACTTTAGTAAAGACAGAAAATATTTTTTTGTGAAGCTGCATGTTATTTTTAGCATGTACCTGTTTTCACCGTAGACAAGAGTAAAGTCTTATACAAGCTTGGAAGATGAATGAATACCACAACAATCATCTAAGCTCCAATGAGCCTCAGATGTCTCAAAAAATACATCCCATCTCTGCTCAGTGAATAAAAGTCACTGAAGCCTGAAAGAACAAATAGGAGAAGAGGAAACTAATAGTGATATTTAAATACCTAAAAGCTGGAAAGGGAACCTTTCTACCTATGTCTATGGCAAAATTGTAGATTTAAACAGAGAAAAAAAAGTTCTTTCTGAAGTAATCTTGCTCTGCCAAAGTGACAATCAAATGCTAAGATGGATAATTCCAGCTCATTTTCCTTGTGGGAGCACTGTGGTGGTGGATATATCATCTAGTTCATACGCCCACTCTTTATTTTTCGTTCCTCTGCGGTTTCAGTTTTATCTAGTTTTCAGCATTCTGGTTTGAGGCTGCAATCCAAGCGCTGGCTGGTGTTACAAGATAGCCAGCCCCTGCCTTCTGGCAGGTGCTCTGCTTTCACCCCATCCCTGTGCCTGCACCAGTGTCACACAACCTCCTGGCAAGACACAGCAGAGAGTTTACATGGACATTGCTCATTTTAATTGCCATTTTTAGTTAGTTTTCAGTTAGATCATTTCCACTATTTGTGTGCAACCACATGGCCAGCAACGGCACAAGCAAGGAGGCAGCTTCTGTCATCCCTGCACTCATCTAACAATTTCTGACTCAAAACACCTGAAAATACTCAAAGCAAAACCAAGAAAAGCTGCTAAAATTTAACTTCCCAACATGGTGTGAGTAAATTGCTTTACATTGGTGTTTTCAAATGGAGTTAGAAGGAATGAAGTACTTAGAACAGTGAAATTCAGCATCTCTCTATGAGACATGAGAAATTTCATGCTGCAAAGAACAACCTTACCTTCTGAAGTTACACATATTTAAGGAACACAATTTTAGGGGTAGCATGAAGAAGATAACCCTTTCTGGTTGCATTATATACATATATTATTTGAATGTCTGTGTAGCTTAGGACCAGTTAGAGTCTACAGAGACACAAAAGAAAAAGATTGCCCATGCCGAGAATATAACACAGGAGGAAATGGATGAATTGAAACAAGTAAAGGAACAGAAATAAACAACAAGACAGTACTAATTGCACATCACATGCCCATGGTCTGTCTCAGCAGCAGCAGCTGCTAAGGAATATTTTCCCAAGAATGAGGGAGAAGCAGAGAGTTGTTTGCTCATAATATTCAACAGCCAGGACATAGGGACTGGCATCTGAAGCTGACTTTTGATACTGGCCTTGAGATAAGGGTTAAATCAAAGAGAGGCTGCAAATAGCTTTAAATGTGAACCTGAGAGATTTGATTTTTTTAAAATGATAAAGAAAAAGGCAGAGAAGGAATTTATAGAGAGCAGTGAAATGGTCCAAGGGGCAGATAAGGAAAAAAGATCTTTTCAAAATAATGGATTCAAGCACAAACACCAAGAGAAAAGAAAGGGACTGTGCTGCACCTTAAGTACAAACTTCCTTGAGGATGTTAGCATCAAGGATGGTTATAGAAGCCTGTGTATTCCAAGGACATTATAGACAAAGGATATGAGTGTTCACGCTAAGTGTGAATATAATACTTCAGGAAAAATATGAAAAGAGCTATAGAACATTCATTTTTGCACCAGCACTGTAAGTTTCTCTTAAAACCTACAGCCTCTTTCTTTCCCTTTTCCATTAAGACATAGATAAATCTGAATCTGTAACTGTTGCCTTGGGATATTGCGCTCACATGAAGAAAATTTCTTAAATAAGGTTGGGTTTTCCTTTCAGTTTGAATATTAGTCATGTGTAGAGCACAAGCAGGGCACGACAGACTCAGAAAAGGAGAAAAATCAGCAAATAAAAGCTTTTGCTGTCTGATGAATATTTCTTTACTACATCATCAAGGATAAAACCTGGTAGCTATGTTTTTATTTATCTCCAAAGGAAATTCCTATTTGAAAGTGCTTCCTTATTAGATGTTGAAGAGGCAGTAAGCAATGTTTCCACACACACAGAAATACCAGAGAGAAAGAAGAAGATGCAATTAACAGAAATCAGACAACTCAGCCAAGTCACATGCTGGGCACCTGGCCACTGAGAGCATAACAACAACATGGTGTGCTCCATGGGGTTTAGCTTTCCAGCCACCCCACACTCCCTTTCACAGCTGAAAATGAAACAGTGGCAGTAGCAGCAAGGCATGTCAGGGATTATCCTGATCGTGCAGTGCTGCATTACACTTTGGCAGAATACAAAAAGGACAAGAAAGCAGAAACCTACAGATAACTGCTGTATGTAGTACTTCAGGTACTACTGTGTCCCTCTGCAGTCACTAATTATTTCCCTGGTGAGAATGCAAAGAGGGTTTTTCAGGGGAAGTGTTAAAGTCTATAATGCGGTTCATCCACATGAAGCCGTGTACAGCAAACACATATGCTTAGAATAAAGACAGACTTTCTCCAATGACCACCACTCCAGGGACAGACATTCCGTAGCCTTAACTCAAACCACCTTCATTGTGCAAGAGACAATTTTTGTAGAACAAGCACCAATAAAACACAGACAAAGCACTCCGGGGCCTCTGCTGCAGTTGGCATCTCAATGAAGCCAAAACCAAAGCACAAACTGATGCATACATGAATAAAGAAAAAGCTAGAATTCTGCTCAAAAAGGGAAAGAAAGATTTTTATTGCCAGAAAAAAACATATCCTTGATGTCATCTGCTAAAACACTGCTTATACAAATTCATACTTACAGGAACAATAAATGATTTTCCACAACTGTTTTCAGATATGGTAGAGTTTAAATGAGTTTTAAAATAAAAAATAAGGATATGCTTTTGAAAGCAGAGTCAAACTTCTTCAGCTTGTGATGTAAAACATGAATAGTTTTGCTATGTCTAAAACAAAATTATCTAAACCTCTAAGACATTTTCCTATAAAGAAGCTGTAAATTTGAAATAAAAATTTTAACAGGAAAGACATTGCATTAGGAAAATTCTGGACTAGAATAGGAATTAACCAGGTTGGAAAAGACCTTCAAGATCAAGTCCAACCTATCACCCAGCACTATCTAATCAACTAAACCATGGCTCCAAGCACCCCCTCCAGTTCCAATTCCTAACTTATTCCTCAGTGAGATATTTAAAATTAATCTCTACTGTAAGAAACAGCTATTGGCTTCTTTAAGCTAAAGTTAACAGAGCTTAATGTTTATGATGTGCTGACGTTATTGAAGTCCATGTTTGAACCTGTTGCCACAATAAGATGTTCTAAAAAGCTAAGCTACAATTTACATACCTAAAAAATGAATAAGATTTTAGAAATGTCAAAAGTTCTCATAGATCCTCCATGTTCAAAGCATCCTTGCTGTGTTGATTTATTTTGAACATTGGGTAACTTGGATTCTCAAACAGGAGATGAGATCTTTTGACAATGCAGCCTCAAGGAGATTTCTGCTGCAACATATCTGAGCCAGAAATACAAATAAAGGAGGAATCTGACCCTGCTACATATCAGAAATATTGCCTTCAGCTTTATCACAAACAAAACAATAACAGAAGTGATGCTTTTCATTGCATTTCCTTAAGGAAACCATTCATGCCTTCAGTTTGAAAACCGTGGCCAGGTCAAATACAGAAGTTAGCAGGAGTCCTTCAGGAAGGCTTACACTACCTTTATGTACCAACAGTCTATCACCTAGCATCCTAACTAATTGTGTCTAAAAAATTAAAATGGGGGAAAAAAATGGGAAAAAAAATTAAACATTGTCAAACAGTAGGTCTTCAGGCCAAAGCCTCAGTCTTGCTTGCTCTATTTCAGTAGGAGAAGCAGAACTAAACCCATCTGAAAGGCTAATCATGGCAGTGGTAAGATACAGACATTGTGACCTGTACTTTGTAATGCCAGTACTGAATCATATTAGACTCCAGAAACAGTATGACCAGCAGCAGATCTGAAAGAGAACAGCAACTGCTTATGAACACCAGTGAATCTGCTGCTGAACACAAGATATGACAGATGTCTCAGAAGTAGAGAGGTTCTGTTGCAGCTCACATGCAGCAAAAGAAAACAGGGGAAAGCAAGGTCAGAACAAAGTCTTATTTCTGCTTTCTTCTTCAGTTCTACACAAAGGAAACAATAGAATACAACTTGCAAAAATTTAATATCAGACCAGTGCAAAGGCTACTATGGTCCTTGCTGCAATCTATTAAGCAGGTCCACATGTAAGCATTACTGACATCCATCAGCTTGTTCTGATTTTTTACTACTAACCTTTTTAAAATCATTAGGACATTAAAAAAATGACTATATGAGTGAAAACCACTGCTCCAAAGAACACTCATGTGTAACTAAAGTAATTAAACTGCATGTTGCAGAAGTGTAGCAAAGCATGCTGCAATGTTTTCCTCATGTACTGTAGGAGCTTTCTTCATTCTTCTGCTTTGTCCTGGTATCACAGAATCAGCCAGGTTGGAAGAGACCTCCAAGATCAACAAGTCCAACCAATCATCAAAGCCTATCTAATCAACTAGACCATGTCACTAAGTGCCTCATCCAGTCTCCTCTTAAATACCTCTAGGGCTGTTGACCCCACCACCTCCCCAGGCAGCCCATCAGGTAGTTGTAGATGGCAATAAGGTCTCCCCTGAGCCTCCTCTTCTCCAGGCTAAAAAAAAACCCCAGCTCCCTCAGCCACTCCTCATAGGGCTTGTGTTCCAGACCCCCTCCAGCTTTGTTGCCCTTCTCTGGACATATTTGAGAAATTCAACATCTTTCTTGATTTGAGGGGGCCAGTGTGGCATCACCAGTGCAGAATACAAGGGCAGAATTACTTCCCTAGTCTTGCTGGCCACACTATTCCTGATACACGCCAGGATGGTAACATCACCCATCCTTCCAGCAGCCCTTTTGTGGTAATTTGTGTTGACAAGGATAATGGTGGTGTTAACCTCTTACAAGAAGTAAAGTTGTTTTGCTAGGAACTCTCTCTCTTCCCTTCATGATTTAAGACATGGTTCCTGCAGTGAGGGTTGAAAAGCCCATGCACATATTCTTTTCAGCTGCACCATTCTACACTTTCAAGTCTTCCTTTAACATGAAGTGAAATTTGAAGATTGCATTTAAATAAACTTCTAGCATGCTTGACAAGGTCTGACAGAACTTTGAAAAGGCTTGCAAAACACTATAGTTATTTCTGGAAGGGACTAATTTTTGTCTTTGTATTCATCTGTTGTTATTTTCAGAAAGCCAAAGGCTCACGGGATGCCTATACAGATTTTTGGCACTACAAAAACTCAAAGGAAAAAAAACAAACAAAACAAATGCTTGTTACCTTGAGATAAAGCAAGAAATGTATGAAAAGACTTGAACTACAACTGGCATTTCTAATTCTGTTGCTGTAGGAGGCCATCTTGCCAAAACTGCTAAAACAACACTCCCCAGAAAGAGACTGGGAACTACATTGCAGACCACTTTAGTAATCATTTCATCATCATCGAAAGAGCACTATCTAATCTCAGTATTTAGTGATTAAATGCTACACATTAAGAGTGGAATATTCAAAAAGATCTGTTTCAGACCATTTGTGCATGTTCAACTTTGCACATGCACATTTCACTTCCTATTGTGTTGCACTGAGTGCATTCATGTTTGAGTGTTAAGGTTGAGATGAATTACCTCAGAGCACAAGATTTCATCCCTCTTTCTGAGTGCTGGAAAGTCCATTGGTCCTTCAATTGCAAAATTACAAATCAGTTCATGTAATGTGAAGCCTGACATTCATGTGCACAACAGCCACCATGTACTTCTACAGAGGATCCATTTTCAAACTTCATTTCAGGCTCTTAGTAGCCAACTTTTATGTCATTACCAGAAAGAGTGAAAGATGATTTACATTTTCTTCCTTTGGGGGTATGACACTGACAGAGAATAAGTGACTTCTTTTTTTCAGAGAGTACTAGAGTCAGAAAGGATAAAAGAGTAAGGAAACTACTGTGTTATACAGCCAGGCTTTGTAAAGAATGAAGCTTAGATGTTACTGATACCAAGAATAAGTATGTGTGTCATGAGGTCTTGTGCCTGTGTGTATCTTGCTATCACTCTCAAGTACTTACACACTACCACAATAGAAGCTGTGCAAGCACTTCACAACCTTTACTGTAGTTAAATTCACAACTGTCAGCTTTCTGCTACCCAGGCCAGTGAGGGAGGCAAGGGTTAGGACAAAAGGTTAGACAAAGAAAACACCAACGATGTAAAAATTGAAGTAGAAAGACATGAAGGGAGGACATAGTGAGGAAAAGGGAGAAGATAAAAGATTGGCATCACTTCTGAGCCTGGCATAATGTGGTTCCCACATCACTACTAACTTGGGCATCTAAGCTTATAGAGCAAATAACAGCCTGTACATAGGAGACTGCACTGACATTTCTGCATCATCTGTGGCTAGTCCATTGTCTGGCATCCAAGAAACAATGCTATGCTCAGCTTACAGAGCAGGTGGTCTGTAGTGAAATAGGAACTGAATCTAGGAGCATGGAGCCTTGGACTTCTCCATTGCAGGAGCACAGCTATTTCTCCTTAAAATACTGGATTGATTTGCTTCAGACTTTCTTCATTGATCTTAAGATCATGGGAAATACTCTTCCAGGCCTCTGCATACACACGGCTCAAGCATTTTCAGACAACTTCTGCATCATGTACTTCACAGCTACTGGAGCTTTAACACACCCTTTAGAAAGGGTTCCATAGGCTAGATTTTATCTACTTTCAGCCTCAGTCACTGAATCTCATTATACCTTTTCCAAAGGTTAGCAAACTGTCTGCTGTCAGATGTCTCTTCCCCATACATCTCTTCATAAATGAAAAGCTGACTATCAGGACTAGTGTCCCCAAGTTCAAGTCATTCACAAGAGTTCTTTCCTGAAATTTTAATTGTTCTAAATTTGCAGTTCCAAAACTGCAGTAGCTCTATGTCTGCTCTTCAACTATTTAACCATGTGCTAGTTATTGATGGGAGCGAAACATGTTGTTCTGCAAAGCTTTGCACTGCAGCAAAATGGGCTGCAGCCTTCTCACAAGTCCAGAACACACCTACATGCTAATGAATATTGCACAATGCAGTATGATGTTTTCTGTGGTGACTCCTACAAGGTGACAGGTTATGATTAGTAGATGAGGACAGTTTTTACCACAGTTGTATTGCTAATGAACACAAGAAATATTCCTGCTGGAACTTAAATGTGTATGTACAGTACCATTTCACAAACTAGGCATCAAAAAGCCACAAAATGGGTCCCTTTGCATAGCAAGTTCTTACTTGTACTGGGTTCTTTTGGCTTTCAGCAGTTCAGCATTATGAAAAATTGCTTGGTTTTGTTTCTTTCTTGGTCAAAATGTTGCTGTTGCTTTGTCTTAGTATATTTTTGGATTTTAAAACAACAAAAAAACAACCATAAAAAAAACCCACCAACACCAAACAAACAAACCCCACAAGCTTATTTAATGCCTGTTGTTCCCCTAAATAAGCATCTAGTGCCACTAACAAGCGAGTTGGATGAGAAATGCAAAGCACTTGGAGTTCTCTCTCCACAGAGAACTCTTGACAAGTAAACAACATATCACAAATGGCTGTTGACAGCAAATGAAATACTATTGTGATTTCACATTGTAGAATTAATCACAGAGAACAATGTACAAAATTTTACAAAAAGAGAGAGATCCTTTAAGGCTGAAAACCTCCATTCTTAAGTCAATAGGTTGTTAGCAGCCATTTTAATGCAGGTACCCCGTGCACCACAAGAAAGTTTATGATCACGTTAAAAAAAAAAAAGCCAGTGAGAGATCAGTAAAAAGCCATCAGCCATCTCAGTTGGTGTGTCTTACACCAACTCCCTCTCCATAATTGGCAGGGAACTTTCTGTCCTAAAGCAATACACTGTTGTTCTGCAGTGTTACATTCATCACGCTGTTTTCCTGTGTCACCTGAATTTCATTAACTTTGGAACATGGAATTTGAACACACAGCCCAAACATCAAGTCATACAGATTTCCAGGAGCAGAGAGTGACGTCAGATCTGTTAAACTCAGACTATATGTGAAATTAGAGTCATTAAAACGGCTAGAAAAGACCTCTTAGATCATCAAGTCCAACCATCAAGCCAACACCACCATGAGCACTAAACCATGTGCTGGAGTGCTGTGTCTACATGTTTTTTGAACACCTCCAGGGATGACAACTCCCCCACTTCCCTGGGTAGCCTGACCACCTTTTCAGTAAAGAATGTTTTCCTAATACCCGTTTCAAAGCTGCCCTGGCTCAACATGAGGCCATTTCCTCTTGCCCTCATGATAGTCAAGGCCTAACTTCCCCACGCAAAACTTCAGTGGGTTCCGAGTTGCACATTAAGGACAATAGCTCTGCATCCATGCTTTCCCAAAACTAGACACACAAAAAAAGCAGAAGATCAAGCACATCCCCAAGCCCCTTGTGAGACAACCTTACACCAACACAGTGACAAAATCAGTCAACTGAATGGTTACTGCCTGTATGAATAAATGTGTTATCCCATATTCATCTAAAAGCTATTCTAATCTTTGGATAAAAAAATAGTTCTGAAAAGTCTATTGGCAGTTGTTTGGAACTGCTAAAGGCTACATTATCTCAATAATACCGTTTGGTTTAAGAAAAAAGTAGCAGCTCAGGTCTTAACTGACATCTGGTGGTAAACTTGACATTTCCTGATAAACAAGGCTTTCTAAATCTGAAGCTCAAAAGTGAAATGAAGGATTATTATGAGATTTCATAGGAAAATTGGTAATTCCACATCTAGACCTGCTCACCAGGCACAATTTCAGTTATGAAGGTGTAGTGATAGTGCTAAGTGATCATGAGATATATCAAAATAAAGAGAGGTATAATAGAATTCATAATAGTGAAGGCCTTAAATGTAACCAACCACTTTAGGTTTCCCAATCCATTTGTTTCCTCAAATCTGTAATACATTTGTTTTATGTGATAGAAAATAACTACACATCCATAGCTTTTTTTTTTTTTTCTCCTGATGACTGTAACAATATTACAGGCACACAAATAATTTCAAATGACTTTTCAAGGCTAGCACAGTGTTTAAATATGCTTCAGCGTGTCAGCCACCTGCCAAAACTTTAGCTGAATCAAGCAGTTCCAGATCATTGGAACTCTAATTATCATAAGCACAAGTGGCTCTTGGAACAGCAGCAAGCTCTACATGACAGTGTTGGCAAGCACTCCACAGGCAAATGAATTAAACTCCACTTGCTGATTCTGATTACTAGATCATTCACTATTTTCTGATCATTTGGCTTCACAGGAAATTAGTGTTGGTGCTGAAAGTTTCCAACATGATAGAAGGTGTGATAAAAAAAAGCCAACATATTCAAAGCATATAAATACACAAGGCTCCATTGGTGAGAAACTCTGCTGATGCACTTTAAAAACCCACCAAAACAAAAACAACAAAAAACCAAAACCCCACACATACCACACAACTATATTTAGGCATGCAATAAGCAACTTCCATTGCATATTTCTTGCCTATTACAAATGCAAAGTAGGACACATTAGCTGAAAACACCTTTGAAAGTTATGGTCCCCTCACTATTAACACCATTCACACTCTGTGACAGGAAAGTAACTGTAACATAAACAGTTCATTTTCCCTTTCCCACTGTGGTTAAATCTGTATTCTAGCATCAGGTGTTTTCAGGCCATGAGGGTATGTTGGGTCATGACTTATCATGCCTGTTAAAAGAGCAATTCCCAAAACAACAACAAGAAGGAAAGCAAGGTACAAAGGATCTCAGGACAAAGATAAATTAGAATTATTTAGGATTACTATTCCTGAGACATTTTCAACAATCATGTGTAATTTCATTTGTGATATATATTTCATTTGTTATATATATTTAAAACACCAAATATATCCCAGAGAATTCAGTTCTGATTTTCAGTTACATTTCAGAGGTCATAACTTTATTCAACAAGGTTCACTGTTAAATGATACATAATGGAAAATAAATGGCATATCAAGTTCAAGATAAAGTCCACAGAACTAGACTGTCTTCTTCCATTGCAATCAGCCAGTTAACACTACAGAATTGTAGAATGTCTGAGGTTGGGAAGGACCCATAAAGATCATCCAGTCCACCTCCCTGCTTCTTGCAAGGCAAATTAATGTGGAAATTTAATCTCCATGTTTTTGGGTATTTTTCCTCATGTAAGGAGCACTAATCTTGCACAGTACTGTTAGTGCTCTGTGTTGACGGTGCTCATGCAGCCACAATGACCATTGTAAACCTTACTGGAGTTTTATTTCACTGCTAAATTAAAATACTGTACATCAGTCTGTACTCTGAGTCTAGTCTTCACAAAAATAGTAAACAATTTTTTCCTCTCCCCTGGAATCCTGCTGCTTTTACAAACCTCTCAGGAACTTCCAATTTTCAGACTATTATGTAGAGGGAAGGACATTAAGTAGATGAAATCAGGCCCAACGGTTCTATACAGCAAGTTAAGTGTCAAAAATAACACATATGCATCATTCTAGCACACGTGAACTACAAGGCAAGGTTTCAAGTAGTTTCTCTTTTTGAGCACCTAATTTTAAAGTGCAAAGATATTATAGGGCAGACAGTAAGATTACAAAAATATTTTTCTTTATATCACAATATGATTAAGTAATTGGACTAAGGGTTCAGTATTCCCTGGAGGACTTAAGCCCTATGTGCTGTGCAACAAATGAGTCAATTCCACAGAAATTCTTACAGAAAAAGCAATGCAGTATTTTATAAGCCATGTGCAGAAAAGACTCAGGGAACAGCAAATGAACAGCAAAATGAGGAAGCTACCAACTTGTTCTTCCTGCTGATGCAAAAAACCGGCTTTCAGACCAACTAGCAAAACATATCTGTAGGTTATGGAGTATATGACAATTCCTGAGTTCCCCTTTGCTCAATTTTCTTCTTCTTTTCCCCTCTGTTTTTGTGTCTTTTATGTGTTTCTTAGTGTATCATCTAAGGATATTATCTGAGCAACCAACTATAGGCAAACTACAATTATTGAAAATGCACAAAGACCCTCTGTCTAACAGCATCAAGGGGCTTTCATTCTTGCAGGAAAGCTCTATTTTCTTGAGATGCATTTGAAAACAGTTATTTTTATTTGTAAATTAGTAATGATGCTGGAATAGAAAAACCTCTTAGGTGAGAAGCAGCGTTTCCAGTTATTTAGCACTAAATGGGCACCCTCGGGCAGGATCATTTCTGAAGGCTGTGAGGACAAATTGTTGCAGTTATTTATACAGGAGCTTCCACAAAGTCACACCTACCTAATACAATTATTCCTCCTACCTATTATATGTTCATGGACTATGATTCAAAGTGGTTGGACACTAGCACCCATGCAGATGGTCTAGGGTGCCTCTCACACTTAAAACCATAACTCCCGTTCTTATCTATGTTTAGCTTACACACCAACTGAAGGTAAAGCTTGAAAATAGCACATGCAATGGACAGCCTTATTCTACAGCTTGTGAGAATCTTCCCGGATATTCCAAAACAGGTAGTGAGCTCAGGGGAAACAAAACCTTGTTTTTGAAATGCAAAGCTGAGGAACTGGCTTAGGGCCTGAATTTTAAAGTGACAGTAATACTCTTTAAAGGGTACCACTGAAAAGTAGGACAGTATGTGGAAAAATGCCAAACTATGTGTCTATATAGCAGAAGAGACACACTCAGGACACTACTTTGGGTACAGATGATAAAAAGTTATTTTTTCTAAATGGCTCAGGCACATTGGCCTGCAGCTCACTGTATCAACAAGTCCCCAGGGATGTCAGCAGGAGTCAGTCAGAGCAGCAAATGTTCCCCAAGCTATCTTTAACATTGCTTGCTCAGTGCAAAGCAACACAGGTGTGACAACCCAGACTTCACTGAGTTTGGGTTTTTGGGTTACCTATCCAAAAGCCACACTGCTATGAAACACTGGGGTTTTTTTGCCCAGCAGGCTAGATGACAGACAGTTGTGCCTCCTGTACAATTACTCCCATGACTGCAATAAAGACATGTAGTCCCCAAACAGTTCTGAAGTAGGACAGCACTGAGAAAAATCTCTCTCTAGTTTTGAAGCACATGAAGGCACAAACTACATTTCAGAAGTACAGACATGCTTTATTCATGCATCTTTCATTCTGTGTACTGTCTTCTGTGACAAAATATTCTGACATCCTTCTGGTGAGAGATAACTGGGCACAGTTTCACTACGCTATAATAAAGTTCCACTGTCCTAATCCCCCAGGAATGCAGCAATTATCTCCTACCAGACAGGTGTTAAATGCTGCCTTCTAAGAGATTATCCCATCCTCTCTCATCCCCTTTGCCCTAGCTGTACAAGGGACAACAGTAAATAGAATATGCCACTATCTCAATAGGTAAAGAAGAGTCATTAGTTCCTGATCCCATGACAGGGATTCTGAGCAAACCAATGTCATAGCAGGTCAGTCCCCTACTCACAGCAAGATGAAAAATTTTCCATGAAAAACAAAATGCTTCAAAAGCTTTTCAAGATGTGTGTTATTTTCTTTGCCCTTTATTTCTCCTGCCATGCATCAAAATGGAAAAGGGGGAAAGAGGAGGAAATGAACACACAACATGAACACCAAAATAAAAGTAAAAAAAAATTAAAAAAGGGGGAAAAAGTGGCAAAAATCATTTGTTCCAAATTCTATGAGAAAGATCTTCTCCTGTATCTCCTTTGAAGATTCAGAAAACACAGGAGATTATTTGCATTTGCAGCAAATTGTAGATGCTTTGGGAAAAGTGAAATAGAAAAGAAGTTGAATCCTCTTTCTTCCTGTAACATCCAAACTTTTAGCAATCAGTGGTTCAGACATCCTATAGCTGGAGCCTGTATTTCTCGCCAAAGCTAGGACCAATTCAAGTTAATATTTTAAATATAGTTTAACTGAAGTTGTTTTTTCTCCAAAACACCCTGGAGAACACAAGTTCTGTCTTTCCTTATCTTTTGTGCATTTCCAGTAAGTACAGTCTTATACAATGTAGTCCTCAGTCATCCCTCAAGGAGTGTTATCTCCTGTTCATAAGTCTATCAAAATTATCAAATTCACACTCAGCATTCTTATCAATGCCCCCTGCAATGAGACAGAGATTAGAAATATTGTTCCCTCTCCTCCCCAGCCCACAGGTGACCTTAAGCAAACATCTCTACAGCAGAGTTTGCAGAGTCCTGAAAACAAGCAACCAGGCCTAAATCCCACTTTTAACTGTACTTGCTCTATAATCTGCTGCAGACATGTTTCCACAGGGCCCTGCCAGTTAGTATTGAAGTTCTGAGTTTTAAAAGAAATATGGGGGTTTTGCATGATGTTTGACTTAAGTACTTTTCAGGACCAGAATATACCTGCATCATTCTGCATTACTGACTACACAGGAATCCACTGTAGTTACCAATGCTGGAACCATGCAAATAAACAGAGAAACTCAAAATGCATTCAAATTATTAGACAGCTTCTGCTTTAGCTTATGTTTGCCACAGTGCCAAAAAGACCATGAGAGATACTCAGCCTCCAGAGTGCAGTAGAACTTCCAACCAATATGACTATTCATCTAGCGTTTTGTGGCCAAGTCTCAACAGAGTGGCTTTTTGTCTATCCTTAGCACTCAAGAATGAGAAAGGAAAGGATTAAGGTAGTCATCTGGAAGCCAAGCATGTGCTAGGACAAAAAAAAAAAATCTTGATGTTAAAAAAAAAAAAGAAAGATGATCCCAAAATGAATGGGACTGCTGCTGCAACTAGGGCAAAGAAAAAAGTTCCTGTGAGGACAACTGTATGGTTTCAGCAAAGATGCACTTATAATATTTTTATGACATTAATGTTGACTTCATCTACTCTGTACCGCAGCCTGAGCTAGGGAGCCAGAATTCTGCTGCTTCTGTCAGAATGTTGCTCTCCAGTTCAGGCACAATATCACATCTACGACCAAACTAATGCTTTCATGCTCAGGAAACTTGCAGCAGTCTAGCAGAAAACAAACCAAAAAAAATCTAGAGAGAGAATAAAAAGCAACCCCTAGTAGATAAGCAACACTGTCAACTCCTTTAGTCAACTGCTGAGGAAACCTCCTTTCGATTAATCAGCATCCTTCCATGAAATTCCTCAGAATAAGGAATTTCTCCCCCTAGAAAACCTGCATGGGCCAACTTTACTCTCTGCTGTACAGCCCTTGGACTCTTCATCTGTTACAGGGCCTCCTGCTCAGCTACAAGAATCTCAGGCTACTCTTTTATCTTCACCATGCCTTCTCTTCCCACAGAGAAAGGCAGTTGTCCACCCTCCCTGCTCTTACTGCTTCAACTTTACTGCCCATAATGGAGCTGACTCAGAAAGTTTCTTACCAACCCCAGGTACTGCAGCCCCTTGACTGAACACAGGAGATGAAAGAGAACAGTTAAGTATCCATGTCTTTGATGGACATCACATGCAGCCATTAAGACCCCCACTGCTGAGGGATTGAACCAGTTATGTTCTTGGCAGAGCAAAGAATTCAACAAGGGGCAGAAACACAGAGGCAGCTATAGAGCATCTTTCCTGCCAAGCCCAAAGGGCTAATGCAGTGGACTTTAAAAGCTTCTCTGGCCTCACCAAGATGAATTTGTCTTATTCATCATCTCAACGTGTCAAAAATAGCACACCTTATGCAGTAGCAATTGTTCCAAACACAAAAAGTTATCACCTAAAGCAAGTTAGAGACAGGAGAGGAAGAGCAGAAGACAGGAGTATTGGTGGATCTTCTCTTTCACCTCTGCATATTAAACTGAAGTCATTGGGATTTATTGACATTTTCCAGTTCAGGCCTCACCAAAGCAAATAACAAAGGAAGAACAGTTTGAGTTTATGACTCTCTTCTTTTGCTCTAAGGAAGCAGATATTTATGGGTCAGGTGCATAATTACAGTCTGTCTCCTGCAACTCTTTCTGTCTTTATGCAGACTGTAATGGGATTTTGCGTGTGCAAGTTAGAAGCAACACAAGATCATCAAGTATCTGGCAGTTATCCCACTACATGTGATGTCTATGAAATATGTAGCGTAAGAACATCAGCACCATACTTGTACCTGGTTATATGTAGTAATATCTTTTTTTCTATTGGCTCAGCAGCACATTTTCTCCACATTCTTTACATCCTCTTCTGGTATTTATCTGCAATTCATATTATTCCTCAACTACATCCTGCCTGGGGATGTGCATTCAATCATAAGTATGTGTTGACTCCTTCTTGACCAGAACCTACTTTTTAATTTGTTGAGGCTATTTTTCCTGGCACTGTTTGGTAGTGCTGAAAGGATTCTCCATGGAAATCTGCCACCCATCTCTGGTGATAGGTAATTTTATGTTCCTTGACTACTCAAATTTTTTACTCCTTTATATGAAGCCTGTTCTTGTAAGAGAAACACTTTTTAATTACACTAAAACAGAGGATTAAATTACCACCAGTTTCACCATCCCTCCCCTGCTGCCTGGACTGAGCACAACTGTAAAAAGGATACTGAAGCTTTCCTTTTTTTTTATTATTTGTAGCTTTTATCTTTTTAGTCATCTGGAATAAATAAACAACAACTTTCATGAGAAAAAGATGAGCGTGTAGTCACAGCTTGAAGTGGAAGAAAGGACTAAAGCAAGGGAAGACATCTGGCCTTTAAGCTGAGACCTGAGGCTGTGCAAGGCATCAATATGAAAGCACAACTGCACTAAGTTCTCAGATATTCAACCACAGATAGAGCATGATAAGACTCCAACACCTGAATTTCTTTGTCAGGCAAGAGAGACTGGACAATGGCTTTGAAAGTCTTTGGAGAAACAGTAGACTAAAGAAAACAAACATCTATCAAAACAGGGCTGTGCTCACAGTAAAACTGCGAAGTTCTGCAATTTCTCATGTTTTCTTAAATTTTATGAATTTCAAGTACCTACAAAGATGACTCAGTGTGTATGGTTTTCTGTGAAGACTAGAAGAGTTAAAACCAGGGGAAAGTTGACTATTACTCGATAAATTCACCAAAACAAATGGAGCCATTCATGGCCATTAGACTTTCAGAGACCCCTCAGTTTTGGCCATATTGTTTTCCAAAGTTTTCCTCACAACTGCCACACCAATGGATCTGTTGTTATTTTTAGCAACAAACCAGAACTCTAAGAACTCTCAAGAGACATCAATGTGTTTTTTCCCAAGTGACACCAAACCAGTGGCCAAATACTGGTTTAGGACAAATTCCCTTTAAACAAAGGTTCTTTCCCTCCTTCCCTCACAACTCATTCCTCATTTCAGGATACTATAAAGCCACAGTTATTGAGGTTTGCCCTCTAACAGCCTGGTGTGACACTTGCCAAAGCTCTCATTGCCACTACTCTGACTGAGCTTTTGATAGGAACTGTTGACATTTATCTTCAGTCACTCTAGGACACACAAATATATCTTTTTACTTCATTACTAAATTCTGGAGAGCACTGATCCTATGAACAACAACATATTCCTGTGTGTAAATGGAGAACACATACAGAGTGCTCAGACAAGGAGACTACGCAGTGTGCAGAATTACAAAGCAAATGGACATCCTGCCCTGTCCAGCTATAGCCCCTTTCTTCAGATCCTCTGCTGTTTCTGAATTTGAGGCATGTTCCTCCTCATGTTTCCCTCCTGCATATTTTCAACTCCTCTTTTCCCTCCACAAATTATCTATTGTCTCTCAGTGGCCCAGGAACAAGTGTCTTCTATCGTTGTTTGGTTTTTGGTTTTGAGTTCTTACTCAATACAATGACAAACAAAAATAGTTCAAAGCCTTCATTTTCATGCAACACAGTGACAATTTTTCAGAGTGCTTATTATTGTATGGATTTTTCTCTCTATGCCAGCATCTACCCCTACAGCAAGGCAATATACTTTTTCCTTGCCAGAGGCTTCTGTGACCTGAGCTAGCACTTTGCACATGCTTTATTAATGCTATAGCGAGATTCACTACCCAACTCACTAACTTCCAGATTTTGCTGCTCCTATTACCCCTGAAGTAAGAAAAACAAATGGTTAGGCACAAACAATTTTGGTTGGACTACTTGTGGGGAAACACAGTATCACATTATATTAGAGGTTGGAAGGGACCTCCAGAGATCATCAGGTCCAACCCCCCTGCCAAAGCAGGATCACATAGGGTAGTCCTCACAGGAATGCATCCAGGTGGGTTTTGAAAGTCTCCAGAGAAGGAGATTCCACAACCTCTCTGCGCAGCCTGGTCCAGAGCTCCAACTGAAACATACACAGGACTGAACAGGCACTAACTGCAACACAGTGACAGAAAAACAACCATGTGGACAGTGAAGCAACTGTAAGTGGTCCATAAAAAAACCTCTGGCTGGTTAGGCAGAAGAAATAGCATTTAAATAATGGGGCAGCACATACTCTTTTCTCACACCTTAGTGCCATTTGTTGTTTCATCTCTCCCCTGTGCAAAAGAGCTGCCCTGCTAGTGAAAGAGCAGCACAAGGCACCACTGCCGCTCAGTATGATGAAAATCAGGCGCACAGTCCCTTTGATCCTGTCAGAGGCTCCTAGCTTTTCCTTCACCACAGGAAGCAGGGGCAGAGGAACATTTACCCATCACCAATATACATATACAGGTACATGTCCCCACACACATTAGTTGGCATCAGCACACATTTGGGTTTATTACATTTGGATTTAGTGGATCGTTTTTCTTGAGCTTGCCATCTACAGTTTAACCAAGCATACTGTTCAAGGTTAACCACTGATCACTTCCCTAGAGGTGCGTCTCTGGTCGGCATGCTGGAGCACCACAAATGCTACTCTCAGCTAGCACCACAGAGACAGAGCTTAATGCTTTTAAGTGGCACCATTAAAATGACACCACACAAAACAGTAGTGTCTTCCCTTTTGACAGAAGCACATGCAATTTTACTACCAAAAGCAGCCTACAGTCTGCTTAAGAGAAAATATATAAATAATCTTTCTTAAAAAATACCTCACAGGCCTTTGAACATAGCTTCACTGGATTATTCCACAATCTCAGCATAATTATGTTAAGAATAGCTGGTTCTAAACTACTTTGAGGAAAAGCAGTTCATGAAGGGGGTGGTGAAGAAGAATGAAGGCAGAGAAGAACAATTAAACCTAAAGAAGGCTGTTGGTAATAAACTGTCTTGTGGCATATCCCTGTTTCAATATCAAATTCTGCTGCTTCTCTCTTAGGAGGACTGAGCCCTATGAAAGTCAGCAGCTTCAGTTCAACACAACCAGAAAAGGCACTTGCTGGAGAGAAAGTATAAAGGTCCACTTCAAACTTGCCAAATATCATACTAGAAATTTAATAAATGCCCCTAAATTAGCAATTTCAGTTCACAAATACTAGATGATGTGTTGTAAAGTACTTGGTTAGAACTGATGTTTAGAAACTCCCTCTGTCATGCCCATGACAAAGGTATATCACGAGTACCCCAAACATTTATCACATTACTGGAACCAAAAGGAGAAATGAATACAATTTGCATTCTGTCTTATATAGTATTTAATGACTCACTAATCAAACATTAAATCTTATGAGAGTTCAGAATAGTGCATGATAAAGTGCATGCTGCAGCATCAACACACTCCAGAAGTGCAGGCAGAAGGGCAAGCCACTTCAGACTAAACAGGAATATTCAACTATGTTCACTTTCATAATGGACTCTTTCCTTTAGTTTGCTTATTTCTAGAGTTTGAAATAAGGTCAGTTGCATTTCCTTCACAGGCCATACAAGGGAGTTGAAATTATTTTATGCAGGAAACTCTGCTTGCTAGTCTGAGACTGTTGGTCAAGCAGGTAAAGTTTGGAGAAACATTTTCAAGATAATCCAGTAGTCTCAAACCACATTTCTCAGTGTCAGACACTGGTCCTAAAGCCAAGGAGCTTTACAAGTTTCTAAATGAATAAATGCAGTTTCCATCTCTCAAAGATTTGCTTTCCAAATCTAAAGTGGAAGTAGCTAACACAGATGCTTTCAGAGACTCTGGCCTGTATTCTGAAAGCACAGATTCCTGTGCAGGATCAAGAAGAAACTGTAGAAATAAGGAATTAGGTTTAAGCAATGACTTATTCAAGGATGGGCAGTAGGAACACGGTGTGCTATGTGCGCCATATGCATAGCATATCAAAAGAGATTTTCAACATTGGTATTCCTGTTAAAAACTTCAAACATCTATGACAAGGACATTAAAAATATCCCACGCTGTAGATAAAATCCTGGCCTTGGCAAAAGAGAAGTTTTGCATCTGTCCTCAACTGATCATGGATTGCAGTCTGCTTATAATGGAGAAATCCTTCTTTATAAGTCACTTTGCATTTCTTTGTCAGACCTTGAGAGCTTTCCACAACCTGTATTAGAATACCTTTGAAGTGCAGCTGAAGAATTAATTTTACCGCAGCTGACTTTACTGGATGAGTTGAATCAAGGTAATTCCTACAGTTCTGTGATCTTTGGAGAAATGATGAGTATCAACCATGTAAGTCAAAGAGATCTGGAAATAAACAGCTATTCAGATTGGCCATAGGGCAACAGTGGCCTCTAGGCACTTGACAGATGCAAGTGGAGGTCTGCTTGAACTGCAAAGACATTACTGTGTCATTCCATAGACAGTAACAGACTTAAATTCGCAGCCTGAGAACTGCTAAGGACCAATATATGTAATGTGTGTGTAGAAGGGCGTGTGTGCATGGATATCAACACACTCACATATTGAGGAGTTACTAGAGAGAATACAACACTTAAATACTAATACCTTTAACAGTAAATACCAATAATAAAGGAGTCTGAAACAGGATAAGAATAAAAACCCTTCATGTATTCCCAGCTGTCGTTTTAACAACAGCTGATATATTACAATTGTATGCACTTTTTAACTGCAAGTAAAATAGCCATTACACTTGTAACATTTTATGTGCAATGTTATTGGAGAGAAATCGACTCTGACAATATATATCTGGAAAATTGTTGCTCTTATTCACAATTCATGAATGCAGCCTTCCTGCAATATATCAAATCTATAGCCAGGCTTCCATCACAATGTCTTTTAGGCAAGAGCCAAGCTGATATGGTGTGGTTTATAAAACAGAAAAACTAAGAGTACCCTTTAGGGGCAGGGATGAGAAGGGTCAGATGATCATCCGGTGGTAAAAAGTAGGATTTAATTAACATTTTCTAGCTGTTTTTTTTTTTTCTTGAAGCCCGAAGATCCATGGATATTGTGACTAACTTGAACAACATTATCATCACAAATAGAGCACAAAATCCAGAGAGTGTGAATGCATTACCTGCACAGGATAAAAAGTCTGATTTCCATTTTGTTCAGGAGTTATTGCTTTTTTTCTGTTCCCAAAAGACAAAACTATGGTTCAGAAGTGGAAAAACAGATTCTGTTAAATAACTTTAAGTTCTTCAAATCATTACAATGTGAGAATAAAGGGGACTAATAATGGACTGGTTAAAGGTTCATTTCTGTCTTACTGCTTGAAATCTAGCCCACGGTGCTTTGTTTGTATCTGTTCAGCAGTAAACATGAAATGAGTTTGGAAGTTGGGACTCCTGTTCCTGAGCAAATAGGTTCCTCTGATTTACTGGAAGATTACAGCCAAGTTTTATCTGTCCTGAGAAGTTGTTATGGCAAATAATTAGTGATCTAATCTTTCTGTACACAACACACACTTGAATTTTTATCTTACATTGGTAAACCAGCAGACAAGACAGTTGAGCAGACAGAATGCTAGAGCTTATTGCTTGGTGTGTGATGGCTATTAAGAAGGACCCTCTACCCACAAAACAGGAAGATTTACCATAAAGACAAACTGTTAGATATTTCCAGCTTGATCCCTACTTATATGCTTCAGCATCTGTGACACCATTGAGAAAGTACAGCTAGGTGACAAGTGAGAATGAATAAATGAGGGGAAATAAAGGTTTATTCTGCTATTTGACTGCAAAGTTTACTTAATTTGGCTTCCACATTAAAAATTCCTTGGTTTCCTATTGCCTATACATTGTTAACTAGGAATTTTTTTGCAAGACATCGAGAAAAACCTACTGCATGACCTCATCTTGTTGCCCATTAGGACAGCTACAGTATGTTTTTAGTTTGTTATTGTATCTGCAACTCAAAAAGAGCACTATGGACCCGGACACCTCCCATGTCTGCCCAAAGTCGACACAGAGGTGCACATGGCGAATTTGGAAGCAGTGCTTCCTATTTTAGTGGTCATTTGAAATATTCCTCAGTAAATATAACATCTAGCATAACTCACAAGAGTCACAGACAGAGCTGGAGCTCTGACCTCAGCTCCAGAGGAAAGGGATATCCAGATCTGTGTGACCTTGGTGCTGATGTAACTCTATAAATCACCAATGGCAGTTGCCCACAGAAACCTCAATAGAGTTTGAGATATATTCTCCCACATACCAGAGACTTTATTCTATTTGCCACAATACATGTTCAAGACAATAGCACTTCAAGAGGAAGCTGAAGGAGAAATTAAGTTAAATGAAAACAAAATTGACAGATTTACATGTACTGTTACCTCTAACTACACACAAGGAAAGGTGCACATACAGCTAAACACACATCCCTTTATCATTACGGGTTGTTGTCTCAAGTTCAAGAGAAAGTAAAATAAGTCCTCACTAGCCTAAATCCAAGTAGGCAGTGGCAGTAATTCTTTAAAAACAACACGGGGGGAAAAAAAGTTTCAAAATATGTACTCCATAAATAAAATATACAAGTGGAAGCTGCAAGTGCTTATTGATTTCAGCTGTTAAGTTGAGATGTGGAGAACTGCAGACTTGGCACTTCACAGTCTTCTGAGCTGACAATAAATCCCTGATTTGCCAGTATCTAAATTACTGTTCTGCACCTCTCCAGTTGGAGAGAAGTCATTAATTAGGTTGGCTTCCTTCCTTGGGAGGTAAAGGTAGAATTATGCCACAATGGCCAAAAGCTTACTCTTTATTTACAACTCCTATGGGACCTTCTGCAAACTGATGGGTAAAAATCATTTACCACATTGCATTTACTGACAGAGAAAGAAAGAGAAAGGTAAAATGGTCAGATAGATTTGTGGCACAGCTGATGACTGACACTGGAAAAACATGAATGCTGCAAATCTAGGTGCTGAGTGGTTTTGAAATGCACAATAAATATGATTCCCTCCCCACCCCTCCCACCCCACTGCAGTCAAAAAGAGTTATTCAAATGCTGCACTAAAGGAAAAGAGTTACAGGTATTTTCTTATGTGCTTTCTAACAGGAGGATTGTGAGGAATTCTGTCTGCTTTATGAATTCAGCTGTAAGAGGGGCAAATCTAACATTAGATCCTTGAGATGTTTTTTTGAATCAAGGCCTCAGCTGCTGTATGTGAGATACACTGACACAGTGCCAACGCTTTTTCAGGAAAGCATTCCTATTTATTTCTATTATGTTACTCCATCACAGTCAAAGGACCTCCTTTGCTAGCTCCATCATGCATTTGTATTTTGCCATCTCTCTTCGAAACCATTCTTAGATACAGAAGATTCTAACTTGTAGGGTATATCCTGCACTTCTGTCATCTCAAAAGTAAAGAAATCAGCATTCAGAAGACAACTTCATAATCCAACTCAGTAAAAACCAAACCCAAACTTCTCATGGCAGAATGTTTTGTTTTGATGCAATTTCACATTTTTGACATGTTCCTGATGCTGCAGCAAAACACCTACAGATAAGTAGGCAGATGAAGGAAGCAAAACTGGGAAAACACTGGGTATACAAAAGAGTTCACTAGTTAAACCATTAGATTTGCATTGTAATTTTTGGCATAGCAGTCACCTCCCACAGAAATATTTGTTTACATGCTATCAAAATTTCCACTGAGTCCTGCTAAAACATCACCTACTTCTCGTGGTGGAAATGCAGCTCTAAAAAGGTAGTCATCACCAAACCAAATTAGCTATCCCTCTACTCAGATACTGGACACAGCTACAGGACAAGCCAAGGTTGCATGAAAATGCAAGCCCTAAGGTATTTGTTGATCTGAAAAAAAAATGCTGCAGGGAAGGAACTATTCTCTTTCCTAGAGGTAAATTAGCCACAGATTGTTTCTAAACATTACCAGAAATATGACAGACACCAGAAAATACAAAACTGATGGAACAAAAGGCCTTAATGACAAAAAACAGTAATAAAATAAACAGAAATGTATCCATTCTGCTCAACGCATTCTCAGAGAGTATCATGAGGCTAACACAAAGCCATCTGAAACCACTGTAAATCTTTTGTGAATGACTTCATGTCAGGCTTCATTTGATAAACATAGAGATTAAACAAGGTGCATGCTTTTCTAAGACATCACAGGATGTGATGGCTAGCACACAGCTGTTAACAAACAGGTTAGAAACACCACAGATCAACTGGGCTGAAGTAAACAGTACCTAATCAGCTTGCAGAAAGTGAAATGTCTTGACACAGAAGAAAGAAGGTCAACCTGAGATATATTTTAGAAGAATTAGGGGTGGGGGAAGAATCTGAAAGATTTTTTTTTAAGTGTTGTGTTCTACTGATTTCCTATAATAGTAGCACTGAATCCTTACCAGTCATGAGCCTATTTGTATAAATGCCTAAAGCAGTCATGTGTGAACAATTTGCTGAAGAAGTTCTCACCTGAAAGTTTCTGTTCGTGCTCAAAGTGAACACTCTAATTCATATAGCTCATCCTCATCACATATATTAGTTTTCTTTCAAAGACTTATCCCACAGGACTCAGTACAAATGAGGACATCACCAGGCTTAATCTTTTGCAAATCTAGATTGAAAGTCTATTTAACAGCTGAAGCTTTTTACCACCTTCCCTCTGCTTTGGGCAAAACTAGCAGAGAACCAAAGCAAGTTTGTCTACCTATTGCAATGCTTGCAATATAGAACATGACAAGAAGAGAGCTTAATGAAGCCAATAGCTGTTTCTTACATTAGAGATTAATTTTAAATATCTCACTGAGAAATAAGTTAGGAACTGGATGGGGTGCTTGGTGCCATGGTTTAGTTGATTAAGTAGTGCTGGGTTATAGGTTGGACTCGATGATCTTGAATGTCTTTTCCAACCTGGTTAATTCCTATTCTATTTTCATAAATTTCTAGTACTACAGTCCCAACCCACATAGGACTTTATAGTTCAAAAGCAGCAATTTCAATTTAATCTAACAATTTGTCATCAGTAAAGATGAAGATGCTACTGAAATGCCCTGCTTTGGACTAGCTAACACATTCAGTGATGGCTTCAGTTCCTGCCTCAAGCAGAGGATTTCTTTATGATATGAATACAGTGTCCTCCTCCAAACACAAAAAAAAGAGCTCCAAGGGTGGGGGGGGAGTTTTCTCTGGATTAAGTCTCCAGTTGCTTAAGAGAAGCTTAAATCATTGCACAGGCTTTAATTTGTGTAATACAAAAAGTTATCTTTAATCCTGAAGATTGCTGGTTGATAGCAGGGCAGTTCATATTCCCACCTACTTCTCAACCACTCAGTGATTGGAATAAAGAACAAAGTTTACAGAAATATATAACAAACATACATTAGAGCTTCACATTTAAATATCCATACTGAGAAAGTGTCTGTAAGAAGCTTCAGTTCTCCAATGTTTCCAAGGCAAGACAAAGCTTAACTTCCTAATACTTGTTCAAGCATACCAAGATGCATAAGCACTAATGCAAAATAAATACAGATAATCCTGCTGCAGGCCATTAATGGAATAATGAGGTGTCATTAACATGTAAAAAAAAATTAAGATGATAACATAGTTTAAGAGTGATTGACATGTGGAAGAAAAATACCTATATATTATTTGCTCATTTCATTAAATTGTTTAGAAAAATCTTAAACCTTTAATCCAATTATTCAGTCTTCAGTTCATGAATTATCCATAAGCCACTTTATCTTCCAAAGGAGAAAGAAAGAAAGAAAGAAGGAAAGGGCAGGGATGGGGTGGGGGGCAGGCAGAAAGCAAGCAGTCAATGGTCTAATCTCTATTTTACCCTTTGTTGGCAACTTCAGTTTTCAGATTTTGGTGATCAGCTGCAGGCCTAGCAAGTTGCAAAGTTTATGAGTTAATGTCTCACTTAGCTCTAATGAGGAGAAATCCCAAGTACCTTCTTTTTCATCCAAGACCTCCAGCAGCAGGAAACAGGAGTGTTAAGTCCAGAAAGCACAAACACTTCTTCTTGAAGGCAAGTCTGTAAGATAAGACTTTCTAGCCAAACATTTCACTCTAGGTTTGTAGCACTTCTGATACAACACCAAACCTGGTATCTTCTGAGCAGCCTATAAACTACACCAGAAGCTTTCCTCTCCAGAGAATAATAGATTTCAGCTGGTAGATCCATGTGTTGCCTCTTTTTCATCAGGGTAAAACACACCTGAAGAGGCCTTGATTAATGTCTGGAAAGAGATTACCCATATAGGCTATGCTGAAAACTGTTATGAATGTGTTGAAACCATGAGCCAGCTGATCTGTTACACATGGGTTGTAATCCATGTGGAAAAAGAATATTTTAGATAAAATAATTCTTTTTTCCTCAGGGCAGGAATGAATTTGTTTTCTATGCACATATGAAATAACCAAATGCCTAACATTTGTGAATAAAATCATCCTGATGGACTTAGAATAAGAATGAGCTTAAGAAGGCAGTTAGAATGTAACTACTATGAACTGGGGGGAAAAAAAAATAAGGAGAGAAAGAAACTAGTTCTATGAGACACATACACTCATTAAATTAGCATTCCCTTTTCCATAAATGCAGAACTTAGCATCTTTGCATCATTACATTATGCTTCTTGAACATACCCATGAGTTCTGTTGTGTTGACTCAAAACACTGGAGACCTTGCCTGGAGATCTTGCTGTGCTTTAGGGACTGCAGCTGAGAGACAAAGTAGAAAGCTTCCTGCACTTGTGGGGAGAAATGATGCTTCTAGACTCTCTCCAGTAAAGTGCTTTTTTTCTATCCCAGATACTTCTTAAATTAAAGAAACCATTTCTGCTCACCTCACTAGATTCTCAGCTGGTGCAATTTTGCCCAGCTGCCTTCATTTCAGTGTAATGACTACATCTTACCTCCACCTGAGCTCTTGCTAGGGTGTGCAGCTGATGGACCTACTTAATCAGGTTGGGGGATGATTATTTCAGTAAATAAATGCCTGAAAAGAATTTTAAAAGTCTACATATCTACAAAAATTCTTTTAAGAAATGTGTTCTGTCATTAAACCTACTGAGACTAGCGTGGAAGCAAACATGCAGTAAATATTTATTCCCAGAAAATGTCTTTGCTTTTGCTACAGATCTGGTCCAACTCAGAATTCACAGCTTAAGCAACTGGGAGAAAATACCTTCTCTAAGGCAATTCTACCAGTACACTTGCACTCACTTCCTTCTGTGCAGCCCCCAACAGAAGTGTTCCTTTCTCTGCTGCTGGCTGCATGCTCATTTCCTCCCTCCTGCCACTAGCACTCACAAAACTATCACCACCACAACAGATCAGAGTTGGCTTTCAATTAGGTGTAAACATGTGCTACTTAATGGGTAGAAGAGGCACACCAGGACCTCTTAATAGGACTGTGTCCTTTAGGGACAGCTGAGTTTTAGACTGGCTTTGTCATACAACATTAATTAGACAGGCGGATGTTGGTCTCATCTCCCAGGCAGCCAGCACCAGAACAAGAGGACACAGTCTCAAGCTCTGCCAGTGGAGGTTTAGGCTGGATGTTAGGAAGTTCTACACAGTGAGAGTAATTGGCCATTGGAATGGGCTGCCCGGGGAGGTGGTGGAGTCACCATCATTGGAGGTGTTCAGGAGGAGACTTGATGGGGTGCTTGGTGCCGTGGTTTAGTTGATTAGGTGGGTTGGATTAGTTGATAGGTTGGAGGCGACGATCTTGAAGGTCTCTTCCAACCTGCTCTATTCTATTCTATTCTATTCTATTCTATTCTATTCTATTCTATTCTATTCTATTCTATTCTATTCTATTCTATCCTATCCTATCCTATCCTATCCTATCTTATTCTATTCTATCCTATCCTATTCTATCCTATTCTATTCTAACTGTACTCTGCTTGTCTGTCCTGAAGTCTGTCCTTCTGCAGCCCAGCAGGCAGGGCATTCTCTTTTCTGTGGTTTCCCCATCAATGTAGCAACTAGATGCTTTTTCTTGCTCAGGAATCAGCCTTGTGCTTCAGTGAAGCAGATTCTCAGGAGGAGTTCACTGTAGTTTCAAGACAGATTTCCTTTCCATTTTCATTATTCTTCCATCTCTCTGGGAGGATGCTGTAGGAAGCATTTAAGTAAATAACTAAACCATGATAGTGGGTGGAACAAGTGACATTCCTGACTTCTCTTTCCAGTTATCTGTCAAGACTTAGGTTTCAGAGAATTGGAAAGCTTGAAGTAATAGTAGTGTAGTGTTCCTGTAAGACAGAACTTCTCACTGTGACTGGCTCACTGTCAATTTATAACCTGGAGCATGAAGTCTTTTAAATCCTCTGTAATTTTTCAACTGCAGGGGATTTGAGGATCTTATCAGTTGTGAAATAACATTGTTAACATTTCTTTCTTGCAAGTGTTTCAGGATTCATATTAAATCTGTGAGCTCCTTGTGTTAGTTGGATTTGTCTAACATTTTAACATTTCAAAAGTTGCAGAAAAGTTGTAAAGTTTGTGTGCTGCCAGCACTTGGCATGTCCAAGTCACCGGGGTTACAGCTGGATGTACAGTTATGTGTGAACATTCCTACACAGTGACATTAGCCAGCAAGCTTTATTAAAGAATAACATTGCTTGGCCAGAACATCTAATAAGGAAACTGTTGTTCAAGAGTATATTCCAAGTGACGGCCTTTCTGCCCTGTCATTCTGATAACAGCTTGTCACATCGAATATTCCAGCTCCAAAAATGGCCTCTGATTCATGATTCAAAGGTAGAAATTCCTTCCACCTTGCCCCTGCGTTACGACACTTGCTCACCTCCATAATCCACTCTACTTGCAGATTCCCTGCTTAAACTATGCTACAAGAAATGTTATAATTTCTGCTAGAATGACATTCTCATAAAATAACCTAATCTTCTCTTTAAATCCATCCAATGACAGGTGATTTCCTGTGCCAGTGAGTTCCCTCAACTAGCAACATACTGTCGATATGGTACATGTAGGCCACAAGTTCTCCTCTCTTGATTGCCTTAGTATAAAGTGATACTACAACTAAGAGTTCAGCTAGAAAGCAAACTAAGATGAGCTGCAGTGCTGATACCAGTCATGCAAGTTAGATTAGTTGCTGTAAAATGCTATAGATTATTTTTGTAGGGAATCTTTAATGTCTCCAAGCTAACTGCATTGACAAAAAGGATTACTGTACAGTAACTTATAGTTGTGTTTCCCACATCATCCCCTGACCACATGAATAATAACCTGTGCTGCTGCTATAACCATTCTAGCACAGCTGCAAATGCATTTCCCTATAGCTCATCAACTAAAATAATGTCCATATCGGTGTGGCTTGAGAAATGCAGCATTCAAAACCTTATCTCAGAAATCAAACCAGTAGTCCCCAAACAGGTGGGAATTAAACACTAAGCACATCATCCACTAAGCACATCATCTCAGCCAGGGAAAATATTATTAGATGTTTTCATATACATATATTTTTAATCTAGGAGCAGGTTCAAAGTATTAATCAAAGCTATATCCTGGCTCATCTCCCATCACTGCTTGCTGCAATAATTTTATTCTGTATACATGTGTAGAGAAAACACAAAGAGTCTTGGCATTTGAAAGACTGATAAAATTTGATTTGTAAGTTTGTCTGACAAATGCTTCAGACATATCAAAATGGAGGAAAAATATTAAGCTTGACAAACAATATGGTTAAGGCATAATAAATGAAACTCTCCCATGCAAATCCAGCCTGCCTCCTCAGCAGAGATGGCATATTTGAGAAAATTCAGGTCTGACCCAGAGTACACAATGACATTGGGAAGACTTCAATTCCTTTTAATAGGCTGGGGAGCCAATTCTGAGGCAGTAGAGTAAGAAGCTGTTCAAACTATCCTCCTGTACTAGAATTCTTTTTTTCTTTCATGATTACTGCTTTATTCAAAGGAGGAGGGGTGGAAGAGACTTAAATGTCTTTTAGAAAGCAGTTTCAAACAAGTGAGTAGTGGGTGTTGCTGCTCTGTTGGTGTTAAATGTAGTAATAAATTGGGGGTGATTTGATTTGATTTGATTTGACTTTCATGATATCTGAGGGAAAGGAAAATAAAGTCTCCAGGAACTGTGTCAGTTCTTCATACAAATCAAACCAGAGTGATTGTTTCTGTACCAATAATAGTGTTTGCCATAAACATTTCTATTGGGAGATCATGATTGTACTACCATCACTGCAGCAAATAACATTAGAAAGTATACATATCACAGCAAAAGTTAATTTCGTGAACTATGCAGTTAAGGTATAGAAATCTTAGCTGGGAGGAGGGCTGGGATTTGTCTGTGGGAACACAGTACCTGGAGCTGTGTACAGACACATACTTCAGGTTTTAAAAAAAAAAGGGGGGGGGGGAGGACAAAACAAGCAAACAAACAAAAAAAAACCCTAAAATAATATCAATTAACAGATTTCTCCATGGAATCAGAAGGGAAACAAAGGAACAGTAAGAAAAATAAGACATTAACAAAATGCAGTCTTTAAGGTGCTCCTTCTTCATCTGTTTGTTTACAGAATAAAGAGATCAAATATTTCTTTTCATTGGTGATTTGGGCTTCCAGCCATTTTCCCTGGTTTGTTCTGCATGTCTGCATAATGTGAAACTTCATGAAATATGTTTAAAAAAAAGAGAGAGAGAGAATAAACAAAACTGCTCAGGCCCTATAGTTATGGCACAGTCCTGTCAGCCTTCAGATTTTCCATAAGCAAAAATGCTGGCAATTGCTGTTATATTGTACATTACACACCAATTAGCAAAGCTTTCTGGTCCGCAAAGCATTTTTTGCTTGGTTTAGAAATATGCAGGTATTTTATGCAGGGAAACAATTGTTTCCTACCAAATTATGAAGGGGGAAAAGAAAAAAAGAAAGAAAGGGGGAAAAGAAGGGAAACTGGACAGACAAGAGACTGCTTTTTCTGAATGGAAAACTGGATCAGCTGCATGTTGACACTCAGAAATCTGGAGCAATTTCTAAGGTCTGGAATAGCCCTGGAGCAGAGGACAGGATGGACAGTACACTGTGTGAATGACTAAAGTCTGCCCCCAAAAGAGATCCTTAGGGCTTTCTGCATGAACCTTCTCTAATGTAATAATGAATTTGGAAAAGAAGTATTTTCAAGGGAAGAACAAGGAGATTCAGACACATGTAGACACAGAAGCAGTAGTTAAGGAGATCTCTTTGTGTTTGGGAAAAAAAAAAAGTAACCAATACAGGTGAGAAACCAAAAATGCATCTTAAATTTCAGACAGACACAAGTGTTATTTGCTTTTATATTTTGGCATCAGTGTACCAGCCAATGAACCAGCTGACCTCAAAATGTACTAAGTCTTTCTTAAGGAAAACTAGAAACCTCTAGGTATTTCAATCTACAACCAAAATCCTCATTACCTCAAACATCTCAGTTGGGCCTTCTAAACAGTAAAGAACAATAGGATGATTTTATTATATAATCTAATAACAGAAATCAATCAAAAACAATACAAAGAACTTTCTCAGATACTCCATAAAACAAAAAACCACAAAAAATATGAAAAAAAATCCCCAAAGAAAACCAAATCAAAACAAACAGTGGCTTCTGCAACTGGTAAAAATAGATTAACACCCCCAGCAGTCTGCTCAATGTCCTTTTGTCCTTCAGTGTGACACAAGGTACAGGAAATGCCTGCATGAAAATCAGGAACAAATCTATCTGTCAATATGTGATCCAGGCACACAGTTAAAAGTGCTAATACAATTTTAACTGAATAGACACAATGTAGCACCTTCAGTGTATTACAAACAGTTTAGAATGACAGCTCTGTATTATTCAGCCTGGATGGCGAGAATTAGAAAACACAAATCTAAGGTTCTTTCTTTTTTTTCCTCAATAGATGTTTAGTTACATTCAGGCTTTCATGTCCCAAACAAGTAAATTTCACAGTGTGGGCACAAGGTTTATTGTCTAACTGCTGTCTTCTTCCTGTGACTGAAATAGACTGTATTTATCAGATTACATCCTGTGTATTGGCAATGTGTCCATGACAGGTTCTTTTGCTAAAGGTAAATCAAGCAATTTTAAAGTGCAACTTACTCTTCATCTAATTATCATCATGTTGTTGGACAGTTTAGTTATGGAGAAAAGCAAGACTCCAAATTGAAAGGTGATGGTTTTGCTGCCTCAAGAATTTTGTTCATGCTCAAGTGAGGGAGAAATCAATCAGTCCTCTTTTACTGGGCATCTCAGCAGGACTCAGCCATGCTGGGACACACAATTATCCTGGCCATTCCCTTTGTAAACCTCTCAGCATGTGTTGTGGAGAACTGACCAGCCCATAACAGGTTGGACTTGATGATCTTTGAGGTCTTTTCCAGCCTTATTGATTCTGTGATTCTATGATTCTATGACAACATGCTTGCTCTGTCCCTGCAATTCCTCTGCTTGCCCATGAATGCATAGCTGGTGCAACAGGCTGTAGCTTCAGAGAAGCCACTGAAACCACGACAACTTCCACCAGCTGAGAAGTTCTATTTATGTGTTTTAGTGGTGCCTAGCTAGTAACTTTTGCAGCTATAGGATTCACTAAAACATTACAAAATTTGCATTTAAAGAAGACTTTTTAGAAATAGTGAAGGTGGAATGCCACAGAGCACCAGATGAGGCTGTAGATGCCACCAGTAACTTACCTCACACACAGCAGCCCTATTACCCAAGACCAGCGTTTAGAAATCTGTGTCTTTTCCCTTGCATAATGAAAGCATGAAACCAACCCAGCATTGTATACCTGAGGCTGCTCTATGAAAATCTAAACGAGTAAACTTTGCTTTTCTGCCCTAAAGGGAGAGCAAAGGAACCAGAAGTTTCTAAAGGTACTGAAACACTAAGCTGAAACAGAGTCCTAAGGCTTCCTGGGTTTCAGAGCTTTGCCCTGCCAAATTGGTGCCTGTGTTTAAATATAGATATCTTTCCTGCTTCCAAATTTACTTTTTAATAATACCACATGAACATTCCATTCATCCTTCCTCAAAACAACAAAAAAATGTACTTCCACAGACATCCATTTTATTGTTGCAGCAATTTACATTACAGCATATCAGGCTGACAAGGGCACTCTTTCTGAGGAAAAAAGACAAAGCCATTATTAGGTTGAGACACAAAATTCATCCAGATTAACTAAATAAATAGAAAATGTGCCTGTTGCCTCGTTTTGACTTCACAACAATCCATTTCATTATATCAACATTTCTTTAAAAATAAACAGCTTTCCCAAATTATGACCTTCTGCTGCTTCACTCTTAGCTAATTCTGTCTGAAAAAAAAGGCAGCTCATTGCAGAAAAATTGCTATAGCCTCAATTCCAGCAGTACAATCAGTTACTCCAGCTATATTATTGTGATTAATAATCACATTATTATGAATGAATAGGGGCAAAAGATGGCTGGTGAGAAATGTAAAGAAAACTGTGTACTTAAATAACCATCACTATCAGTGGATGACAAAAATAAAATACAATACAATGCAATTAAAATATCTAATGGGAGATAGATTTCTGTTTTAAAGCCCACTATTAACCCTTTTTTTTTTAGTTCAGGTGAACAAATATTGATTAATAATTTTGGCTCACAGAGTTACATGGGTAACTCCAACAGCAGTTGCTCCATGAAGCCCAGGGGAGAGGAAACCATTAGTGCCATCTTGAGTGGGTTATTTGAGAATTTCCTCTCCTTCTTAACCTTTGAAATGCAGCAGAAAATAGTATACAGCTGGGAAGGATTCTTAGTGACAAATGTTACATTTAGAGCTGCCATAAGCAAATACTTTTCAATATCACTCTCCAGTGTGTACAAAATCTCCTGAAGGCTGCCTTTGTATGCAGTAGGTATTGGAAAAAATTGACCTAGGATGAAAATATTCTGCCTTGAATCTTTTCACACTTCCAGGCATCAAGATATACAGCCAGAGTGGGTCAAAGAGTTGAGGATATAAAGAAAAATCTGGATCTCTTCATCATCAAGTTGTGACTACAAAATGAATGTATCCACAAAAAGTGGAATGTTTAAATGCTGCCTAGTAACTCTCTATAACATTTGGATTATGTCTGCTGCATGCCATGCGTACATGTTCACAGCTTCCCAACAGAGCCTCTGCTCACATGCACGTATACACAAAGAGGTCACTGTGTATTCCTCTGACATCAGCAGACAAGCATCAACTCCCCTTCCAGACAACCATGTATCAACAAAAGAAGATGAGGTGGTCCTCCTTATAGCAATTTTTCTAGGGTGCTGACTTTCAGAGTTTCCTAATCAGCAGAAGCTTCAGCTGACTTCTTAAAACTCAACTCTTCAGAGAATGGGACAAACTAAAGGAGCATCCCCCTGATTTCAAAACACTTATAACCACAAGGATGCATGAACTTTAGTTAAGGTCTTTGTGAAGATATCAAGACATGTTTTTGTTGTTGTTGTTGACTGCTTGAAAAGACCTTAGAAGAAGAGAGGATGTCAAGTTCAGAGAATTCCTGGTGCAAGTGAAGTCAGATTGCCTCAATGATTCCACAGTGGCACTTCATTTTGGAATCTCTGGACTTTTCCCCATCTCAATTTTAGAAACAAACTGCATTTCATATGCTTTTAATATCAAGAGAAATGCTGTAGTTGGGTATAAGTCTCCAAGAGGAGACTTGATGGGGTGCTTGGTGCCATGGGTTAGTTGTTCAGGTGGGTTGGATTGGTTGATGGGTTGGACGCGATGATCATGAAGGTCTCTTCCAACCTGGTTTATTCTATGTATTCTATTCTATGTATTCTAAACTGGCAAAAGGGCATCCTCAACAATTCAACTCTGAATGCTAAAAATTGTGCATTTAGTGAATACATTTCCCAGAAAACATGCTTCATTTTTCACCTCAAAGTGATTTTTCAATTTGAAATGTCAATTAGTTAAGAGTTGTAGAACTACTTAAAGGTAATCTAATTCACAACAGATAAACTACAGTTACTTCAAATGATAGTTTTCCAGTTTACCAAGGAACTGTCAAATTCCTTTCGTCAACAAGGCCCCTTTAGAAGACACCCAGATTAATTTATTTTTCTACATTTGCATGCATGTATCAAAGCATACATTTAGAAATTCATTATTTGCATCTTTGAATTTGATTCCATTTTTTTCTTGAAAATAAAAATGAAAGAAAGCTGGGGCTGAAATTTTAGCACATAGAATCATTTTGGTTCAAAAAGACACTTTAAGATCATCAAGCCCAACTGTTATTTAACTCTACAAGCACATAAGAACATACAGGTTTCATATGCACTGGAATTCAGAACTGAATGGCTAATTTTAGTGGATAAAAGAGGCTATGAAATGTCTTCTTTCTCACAGCTTCACTCTCCAATTGCCTTGTGTCTCACACTGGCAAAAACAGAATTTCAATAGATTATTTCCTTACAAATGCTGCCTATTCCCATAGCAATGGTTCAGGATTATCAGTGCATGAGGTGCAGAAGCTCTGGTACTTCACAATTTAGTGAAAAACAAATCTAAATTGTGTGGATACGGTCCCTGTTCCCTTGCCCTCCCTATCCTCTCTGTGGGATATTGCTGTGATTTTGTTCCATTTCTGAAAACTAAAAAAACCTAGGCTAAATAAAAGGAAAAGCATAAACCCTCAAGAGAAAGTGCCTGTGGTCTTTATCTGCAAGCCATGGCCATCAGCAGAGGGATGGGGAAGCATTTCTCTGCAAACAATGCACCCTTTCTCAGTTTTCAGATAACACGTTTTAACAGGATAATCTCAGCTGATGCTTTCCGTTTCTTCTGTGCTTTTTCTTTTCTCTTATATGTCTCTGCTTCACTAGCATTAAATAGCATCAGGATCAGAAATATAAGGGGAAAAATCTTGGATTTTGCACAGCCTTCACCAAGTGAAATAAAGTAGTGACCCTCTGTTTCCAACCTGCCGATAACGGTGTTGGAAAGAAAACGCATCTAGAGCTCCAGAGGACTGCTGGCCTTTGGCACATTGTGCTCTCCAGTCAAGCCACATCCAGGTCTCTATATGTCTATGTTCTCACCACTGAGATTTTTCAGCAGACAATACAGTTCAGTTAAAAGCAGGCTAAATCCTGCTTCTGTTTTTTTTCCTACTGAAATATCACTCACGTCATTAGGCTTCCAAAACAACTGCCAGTGTCAGTCACTATGTACAGTGAGGATGAAAAGCATACTGCAGAATCAATAATAACAGGATCCATGTCGAGTCACAAAAGCCTCTTACCTCAGAAAAAACAAGGACCTACTCTTTCACACTCCTTTCAACTCAGCCAAAGGGAATAATTCAAGGCCCAGGTGTGCTGTGCTAGGGAAGGGAAAGGAAATGGGCTTGTTATATCAGGCAGATGTTGAATATTGTCATAACTGAGGCCAAGTTAATAACATTCTAACGAGCAGTAATAAAGAGTCAAAAGCAATAAAAAAGGAGACAATATTCTCTAGAGTAATCATGCTGTACTTAATATACCTGGAGAGCAAAGGGTATTATTGAATGGGGAAGGAGGAGGGCTGCAGCAGAGGGAAAGGCATGAGCAAAGAGTGCTGGATCTCGGTGCAATTTTTCACTAGCAAACAAGGAAAATGGACACTCTCAAAAAGATTGCCAACCAGAAATTTGGATGAAGTAGTGAATTTCCTGGTACAGGCATACAATATACTTGTGACCCCCATGTGACATAAACAAAACTAATTCAATATTCGCTGTTTGTCTCCTTTGGTGTTTTGTTCACAATCAGTGAGCAGAACCTGAGTCCAAACAAGTGTAAAGGCACATCTTCACAACTGTGTGTCTGAAATATCTCCTGATAATAAGCAAAGGAGACGAATGAAGTTCTGATGCAGAGGCTTCATATTGTTACTGTCTGCATACAGTTTGAAGTAGAGATTATTTGGGTAAAATATCATTACATCAATTTTTATTCACAGTAGAATCAAGTCACTTCTGGCTGCATGCAGGTTTTAAGAGGGAAAATAAATAAAATAGGAAGGGAAGGCATTATTTGCCTAAGTTGTCCAAATACTATTCTGAAGCACACACACAACTCAAAATTACATGCACGCTCCCAAAGGATTACAGTGTTAAAAATAGACAGAATCTCAGTGTATCTCAGAAAGCTTGTGTGTGTATCTTGGTGAAAACGTGCACAGAAGGCTCTGCATGGAATTTTCCAATGCTAGCCTTTGCCTAGTGATGACACACAGGCTAGGCCAGCTACACACCATTGGTGTTTCCATGCCTCACATACTTGCCCCAACTCCCTCTTCTGTCACAGGCATGTTATGGTCCACATGTCTATGCATGTAAACCCAGCCTGTGGTGCGTACTGTATTCATATAAAAAACAACACCACAAAAGCACATGTTTGTCCAAACACCATCCAATTTATAAATGCAGTCTGGTCAGAAACTCAGTTGTAAAGCATGGTCTCTGAACTTTTGGTGACAGGCTTTAATTTGACATTGGTATAGCATGTGGGAAGAGGTTGGTTTCGGATAGCTTTGGAAGGCTATAGGGAAGAAAATTCTGTGGTTTGTCTCCCTTTTATTCACTTCATGAACAAAAATTCAATTTGTCATTAAGGCAAATGCAAATGTAACCTGTCCACATAGGTCCCCTGTGCGGTCAGAGAATTATGTCCTCTTGTGGAGTTAACATCATTTTCAAAGAGAACCTCATGCAAAGACTGTGGAAATCACTGCTGGTATTTCATGGATTTCAGCCAGCTTTGGATCATGACCTATAAGAAAATATGTCTATTCTAAAAGTGGAAGTGAGGCAGAAGCAGAGAAGCTGTTGTCTGCCTTTGTTCTTTTTGCAATTCTCATATCTATAAGGCCATGAACAAATACCCTGACATCTCAAGCTGGCAGCGAGAAAGAACCATTTTCCCCTGTAAATAACAACTGATCCTTCTTTCTTGCTGCAGGAAATTAATTTGATTTGTATGTTGTCTGCACAATCTGAACAGTGCTAAAAACACCACAATAGAACTGCTTCACTGAGCCTGGCATCCATATACCACCTGCTATAAAAGTCACATACTTTTGCAGTAATTAATGTACTTAATATATTACATATATGTGTTTCAAACTTTCCTTTCAGCTCTGACTTCTCTGCAAATTCCTCAGTGGACTGCTGGTAACAATAACAAAGCAACTACTTTACTGATGTAGTGCTCTGACTCTTGACTACCATATAATATAATAAGATTTCATAGTGTGTTGCTTTAGAGTTCTTCATATCAACTCCCTGTAAATATCTTTAAGACTTCTCCCATCAGAGTTTTGAGGTCTTGAATATATGTCTTTCTCAGTAACTCCAGCGAGAAGTCACAGTGCCTAAAACTTCAGGAAATGAATATATTGTATTTATCTTCTTAGTCTTCATTAGATCTTCATTAGATAAACAACTGGAACCAGACTCTGTACCTAAGTGCATCCCTATCCATGCAGAAAGCCAAGCAGTGCAATAAAAGCACAATCTGCCATTCCTTGACCTCTTAGTGTGCCAACTCTAAAGCCCTGGCTATATGTCTAATGTTCATTTCCCCATGGAAATAGCCAAGTACCATATGCTGCATGAGTTAGAGGAGCAGTTTCCAACTCCTATGGCTTTACTACTTGATTTTACCTGAAAGAATCTGAAAAGAAATCTAAATAAGGATTCTGAGTTCATTCAACAACTGTTTGGTCAGAGAAGGCATGAAATTGCATGCACAATTTTCTTAACATGCAGGTCTTTGCCTCTACTCTACTGAGTGAACTTTGCTCTTACCAGTGTCATTATTTTGCCACTATTACTAAAGCAGAATACTTTTCCATATCTGAAGAACTAAATAACTTGTCATAGTGCCATACTTTACCCTAACAACTCCTAAAGATGCAAATCTACTCCATGTACTCATTTTCCGAGAAACTCAACAAAAAGTGACAGGAAAAATACTTAAGGAGAAATGAGCCCACTAGAAAAAGCATTAAAATACAGTGAAGGTAAATGTAATTGTTTTTAAACCAAATGTTTTCATAAGATAAATTCAACATTGGACAGGCTCTTTAAAAATCAATTTGCACTTGCTTCCTCTATAAAGATTTATCCCAGAGAAAAAAAAGAAAAATCCATTAGTATTAAAGTGCTTAAAAACTTGGCAGACTATCTCCAAAGGCATCAATTTCTAGTGCTAATTACCACTAATTATTCACTCAGCAGTTGTAAGTTGCATTCAGTCCCTGAGGGTGGAAGAGAGATTTGTCTCTCTCCAGCATAGCATGTTTCGTATATTTGTTTCAAGAGATTTTTACATTCAGGCATCAAAACAGTGTGGACTTAGAGATTTGCAGAACTTTCTTGTCTGTTGCCAGTGGCAGCAGGTCAAGATTTCCTCATGCAGTATGAAGAGTCTGTATTGTTCCTCAACATCCTGCACCTGGCATGCGGGGTTTTATCTACCCTGTTTGGTGCTGTGTGGTACAGATTGGTCTCCACACACATTTCCAGTGCCTAAGCGGATTTAATGTAGCAGTTTTCTGATTGCTTGGGTCTAGTGTCCAACCTGGCTGTTAGACAACCATGCATAGCTGACTCAGAGCTTATTGTTCATGACCAGAGTTACCAGAGAGGCCATCACATCCCAGATCTTCAGTGTTTAGATTTGGACTCATACCAAACCCCCCAACATCCCTTGAAATTCACTCCTTCAAAGATTATGAATAGCTAATAGACTTTGAACACTGCAAGACCTACAGATGATGCAACTCTTTTTCCCTAAGGTGAGTCAAGACAAAGACTGGAAAAGAAAACCTTTTCAGAGAATTAAATGTTTCAAGGAACACTTATTTAGAAACAGCAAATTATTTACTTCTTGTAATTTCAATCCAGATAAACTAAATTAGTGTTCTCTAATTTAAAGGGTTGTCTTTGTGGTGCAAAATTAAACTGAAATGGATCCCCACCTCCCCACTCCCCCCTTAAAATAGAATAGAACAGAACGGAATAGAATTAACCAGGTAGGAAGAGACCTTTGAGATCATCGAGTCCAGCCTGTCGTCCAACACTATGTAATCAACTAAACCATGGCACCAAGCACCCCATCCAGTCTCTTCCTAAACACCTCCAGGGATGGTGACTCCACCACCTCCCTGGGCAGCACATTCCAATGGCCAATCACTCTTTCTGTGAAGAACTTCTTCCTAACATCCAGCCTAAACCTCCCCTGGTGCAGCTTGAGACTGTGTCCTGTTGTTCTGGTGCTGATTGCCTGGGAGAAGAGACCAGCCCCCACGTTGCTACAACCTCCCTTCAGGTAGTTGTAGACAGCAATAAGGTCTCCCCTGAGCCTCCTCTTCTTCAAGCTAAGCAACCCCAGCTCCCTCAGCCTCTCCTCATAGGGCTTACGCTCCAAACCCCTCCCCAGCTTTGTTGCCCTTCTCTAGACATGTTCCAGCAAGTCAACATCTTTCCTAAACTGAGGGGCCCAGAACTGGACACAGTACTCAAGGTGTGGCCTAACCAGTGCTGAGTACAGTGATAGTAAATGAAGCCCTGTGTTCTGGGGGGGGAAAAAAATTTAAATGAGGGTTTTAAATGTCAGAATGTCCCAGTTTGCCTTTTTAAATACCTCTCCTATCACTCTGTTTTGTTACATAGCCAAGCAACCACTAGTGGAACAAGAAGAAGAAAAAAACCAAAACAACACACAACAAACAAAAGCCCACCAACAAACAAACAAAAAAAGAGATTCACACTTTCTGATGCAAGAAGGAAAGAAAATAGGGCTGGCTAGAAAAGCTTCTGAGAAGAATATTAATGCAGCTTGACACCCCCTCTGCTCAAGAAAAAAAGACAGATGTATGTGTGAGAGAGAAGCAATAAAGGGTCAGCAATAAAAGAAATATATCACTTGTAGAATTGACTAGGCTTTACTTGAGATTTATAATCCATTCTAACTGTCCTGGAGACAGGCTGCCTGTTAGACTTGATATTTTTGTAGGGCACCACCCAGGAATAAAATACATGAAAGGTGTGAGATAAGTTGCTCTTTTCTGTTATTTTAAATAATACTCTTTCTACCAGACTTTCTAATTTAATGTCATTATCTACCAGCAAATGGATGACAAAAGCAGTCACAAGGGGTTAAGTGACTTGCCCCAAAATTACAGAGCAAGTCAGCAAGAGAATTTGGCTGATTCCTTAACTTTCTTAATATCTACACTCAGCCTAGCACATCACAGCTTCTGTAATATTCTTGGACTGACAACTCTGAGCAGTTCTACCTTGTATGTCACATAACACTCTGCTCTCAGTCCCTGAGGTGCTCAGGAGAGCTAGGTGCTTTTCAAAATCTTGGTATAAAGCTTCAATCATTGGTCCAGCACAGCCTATCATAGCTAGCATGGCAAGCTCACCAGCACCGGGGGATACTACACTACAAACTCTGCAGAGGCTGATGATATGGCAGGAGTTTCATTACCCATGAATAGCACCATGCAGGCTTCAAGCAGCAAAGGGTACTTTACACAGTCCCTCTCCTGTTAAGGCTGTGATTTCCTGATATGAATCAAAGCCTCAGCTGATATAAATTGCCAGTGTACCAGTGACTGCTCCGAAGATGATATACAACTGGAGAATTTAGGTCTATTTGCTCTAGTGAAAGTATTACAGAGTATGGAACTCTTTGACATGAATAAAGGCATGTTTAATAGCTGTCAGGTTTATTAGGTTGGAGTCAGTGCTACATTAGTACAGTAACAACTTCTGGTAAGCTCAGACCAAGGAAGAGCAAGCAAAGGCCTCCTTACAACTTCCAAAGGTCAAATGTTTGACTCAATAAGATAGGTAAATGCTCTCAAAATTTGTCAGAACACCATTTTCCAGCCCAAATTCACTGCTTATTCCTAGGTTTAAGTACTCATATAGTCTGACTTTATTAAGAGAATGAACAAATAAAATGGAAGTGAAAGAGCAGGAAGATTTCACAGTTTCCCATAAATGCTAAAACTTCATTCCTCAGTATAATTCAAATCATCCTGCAGAAATACAAGTGGTTGCATGAAACTATAGGCTTCATGAGGGATAGTGAAGCAAGAATTTAAAGGATCTGGTATCCGAGTTTAATGCAATTTGGGTTTGGTTTGTTTCATTTTATCTTCCTCTCTTTACCTCTCTATCACTTGACCAATTTTTTTTAGAGTAATCGTTGTTTTGCTCTTGCCCTTGTCTCCAAGGGAAGTATGTCTTGCCTTGTCAAAGAGTAATTAGGATGTTCTATTAATCATTTCATTAATAGGAAAGGACCATAAGTGACTCCTGAGCATTTGAAAGTCCTTAGTGGAAGAAGTAAATGTGGAATAATAATCCCTCATGGATTTAACTTCTTTCCCTCTATTCTGTGGGACTATAATTAACAAACCATGTACTTCTGTTTCTGGTCACTGTGAATAAATTAAGGTGATTGAATTCAAAGTATTGCACTAGTTGAATTGGCAGTTCCACGCTTGCAAACTGAGAGTAGAAATCTGCTAAAAGAAGAAACCAGTCAAAGGAAGTTGTTCTATTGTGTCTGCAGCTTCCTTTAGCAACATTTTGTTGTTCTGTGGGACCTTAATTTGTTTGCTTTGGAAGCTAGACTCCTGCACCCTCTGCCTGCCCTACAAATACAGCTTGCAGGGAATTCATTATTTTGTAAGAACAGTATTATTTATGTTTTTAAATAGCTGTTGCACAGACATTCTTGTCTCCCACTCTGCTGAGCAATCTGAAAGGTTTCATAAAGGACCACGCTTACAGAAGTAGTGAAATTGCATACAACCTCTAAGGACCTGGATGACACAAACACAATCTAGCTTGGTGTTTGGGGCTATAGGGAATTTCTCCCAAAAGAGCAGAGGTGTAGAACATAACTGGAAGCACCGTAACAAATGCAATTTAGCTGATACTGACATGACATGCAATTATATAAAGCTTCTCAAGGACTCAATTAAAATCTGCTTCTTCTTACAGGATTGTGGGAGATCATATATTTTGGATCTGCAGATTCATGGCTATTTCTATCCTAGAGGATTAAGAATGGGCTCATGGAGAATTTTAAATTCAGGAAACTGGCCTGGAGCAATTTGGCTTTGTGGCAGCTTTTTGGCTGCAGCTTTGTAATGAAGTGCATGTCCTATGCTAGTCCATGTGCTTCATGCAAACATGGATGCCAGATGAGTCTGGACTTGAAAACAGTTCAGATTTAGCCTATTTGAACAAGCCAATGTAGATACACCACATATGCATGTAATGATGATTTTTACAGCAGCTGAGAAAACAATCATATGTGTATTATTATTATGCATATTACTTTTTACCAGAAAAAAATGCTTTTGTAAATACCTAAATTCCCCCCAAAATAAGCATTTTGGTGGTTAAATATTTAATGAATCATTCAAGGGTGCTTAAAACAAATTAGCAATTCAAAATACTGGGTTCTTGCTTTTGTATGAAATGCACAATAAGTTCATGGAAAGATTTTGATTAATCTGGATCTGTGTAAAAATGGAAACTTGTCCCATTCTCAGAGCCTACTGAAATAGATTGAAAGGTATCATCTGACTTTACCAGGCTTTGGCATTTGTCTCTAAATCCACAAGTAATCCAGAGTTACAAAAAGTTAGGGGACAAAATGAAAAACACAACCCCCAAAACTTGTCTCATGTTCCGTTGTGCTAATCAGTAGATAGCCTTGGTCCATTTCAACAATAGTTGACCTTTGGGGAGCATTTCTATTGAAATTTGCATAAAGAGAGAGGTCAGAGTCATCAGAAATATCTTCTTATGGTATGACTAGAAGAAGCAATTGAAAGCTTAAACCACAAGGAAGATCTGCTAATGGTCCATGCACTCCTTTTCTCTTGGAGACTCACCCTGATAAGTTATGGTTGATTAAAGATCTTTAATTTCCTCTGCATTTATGAATGAAAAATAAACTGTGTGATTCCTTCAGAAAACCTGTGTTTATACTGAGTCTTCTAAGAGCTGTCGAAACAATTCCTATCATGTTGTTACATGGAATGAAACTACTCTGTAAGACTCCTAAAACTTTATCAGTGACCTGTGTTAGGAGGGGGAAAAAAAATTATGAAAAAATCAGAACCAGAAGAGGATTCATCAGGCCAGAGAGAGAGAGGAAATACTGACCCAGGAAAGAGGCACACATGGCAAGAACCAGCCCAAATGACAGGATGGGCAGCATTTCACCTGGGATCAATGGTGAACTCTGAAGTGTGAGAAAAGGTGCTAGTAAGGGCCAGGAACAGTAAAAACTGATCTTTAAAATATCTTTCAGTAAAGCTGCCTCCATTATCCTCCTCTTTCCATCTTCATTTTTACTACAGTTTATGAGCAAACAAGTGGCTTGTTTTAGCTCTATGGCAAGTGAAAGAAATTAACCTTTTTTTTTCCCCCTGACTGCAAAATATTTCAGAGGCATATATATAGGCAGAAAAACAGTACATTCCCAGGGAGGAGAGCATCTTTATAAAGATGATAGTAAAGAAGACATCAAACATGAATCCAACATCTTTAAGGATGTTACAGGGTCTTGCTCACACCATCAGTCTGAAAGAGGATGCCATTTGCCATCGCCAGACTCCTGCTCATTAGAGATCAAGCAGCTGCTGGTGCTGGCAGCAAACATATGAGAATAAGAATTGGTTATTTGGCTTATCTGAGCTCATCCATATTAATACCTTGCTTCCACAGAGCAAAATTTAGGTGCTTCTTGAAAATGCCCTCGGTGTCATCACCTCCTAAACCTTGCCAGGTAGTTCTCTCCAAACATTTATTACTTTCAGACAGAAAAGATGCTCCCTTGTGTCTTATTTCAATTTAAATTCCATTTGTGCTCTTTTGTCAAATTTTCTGCATTGAGTTATGAATAATGCTGACATTAGCTCTTCCATTATAGAGTTTGAGCTCTCTAATTAGATTCCCTTATTCAACTTCTTTTCTGAGGTTAAGATTTTAAACTAGTTCTCATAACTCATTCTTTTAAAGCTGAAGGCAACAATGTCAATGCTTTAGTCTCATGTTCCTCCTTTTTTTTCAAGTGGCATAATAGTCTTTCCAATGCATTGACTGGAATTGACTGCTTTGATTAAAGGCTGCCCACTCCTGCAATGAGAGTCATGCACACTACAGAATTTCCCCCATGATTAAGCCAAGTATTTGATTTGCTCTTTTATTTGTCTCACTTTGCATATGCACACTACAATAGAGCCTCATTTCTGCATGCCTAAAAGTCAGGTCTGGTTTCTTGACACCCTTTTCTACTGCTCTCCCAAAACACAATGATTTTACGTCATTTGAACTCTTGGACTGGTTGTGTTCCTATTGCTTTCCCTATCAATCCTGTCTCTCCTCTGCATAAACAGCTACCTTAAAAATCCTCACCTATGATGTGAGGAAGTAGAAGTTCCAGGAACTATCACAGTGGATGTGAGTCTTTTAAATGAGTTAGAACCAGCTGCAGTTTGAGAAGACACTCCTTATGTGCCTATCATTAAACACTCTCAAGGATCCTTATGAAGGACCCAACTGTAAATACTGTTTAAAATACTGTTGGTGCCATCCAGCACAGAAGCTGCATCTAGGCATTGATGTACTACAGACAAAGACAGGAGTAACATCTGGAAGGGCAGCTCTCCATTTCTGAGTTCTCAGCTTTGTCTACTTCAAAATAGTGAAAAATATATTTGCTGCATCTACTGCAAGTACCAAGTATGCATCTGTTATGGAAATTGTTTCTTTCTATTTCTCCCAGATGTGAATTTTTGAAGGTCAGAGAACAAGTCATTCCTGTCATACAAAACTTCCTCAAGGACACCTGAAGATGTAGACAGGAAGACACATTCTTGTATCAGTGTGCTGGGAGTAATGCATGAAAATCTCTTTTTATGGAGAATATAAGTGAGTCATTTAACTAGTCTGTCCGTAAGCTCTGGTAGGCAAGACATTCCTCTACACTATTAACCCCCCAGTGGTTTATATCTTGGTAAGTGGTGCTAAGACAAGATAATGTCCAGCCTGTAAATGATTTGATGATAATGATTCTAAATGGTGGGCATGAAGAATGGACTCCTTAGGCTATATTCTAAGTTTTAAAAAGATTTGGGAGGGGGAGAGGAAGATGGATAAACTACACTATCCATTGTTTTCTATAGAACCAAAATCACTGCAGAGCCAGGAATTCAGCACATAGGAAAGATGCCACTCCAAACATCAAATTGCATATATTGTCTATTTCAAGGCAACTTCTGAGGTGGAAATTAATTTTCCATTTCTATTAAGAGAACTGATGACAGCTTGAGGGAAAGAAAAAAACTACAGTGTAAAATCACATGCTAAATCTTCCCAAATGAACATTAACAATAATGATAAGGGACAAGCCACAGATCTCTCTCTGGCAGAACCAAGGCAGCTGAAAGTGTGGCATCACCTCTACAATGACTGTTGCCTCCAGGATGGATGTTCAAAGTGGTGACACAAACCAGAACCAGCACATGCAGTCCCTTTGGCAGCTTGAAAAGCCAGGGGGGAAAGCAGAGTCTACCTATGTCCAGCAGCCTCAATATGCAAATACATTTGTATTCATTATAACCTAGTCCTGCTTCTTACCTGCAGGAACACTTGTCAGGAAAAGAAATAAAACCATCAAGGAGGAACAAAAGCCAGGATGTGATTTCATTCTAAGTAAAAAGGTGATGGGCTAAACTGCCATTTTGTGATGGTGAATGGAAGTGTAGCAACACCTCCAGAACTGTGACCACTTGCAAACCAGCTGAATTTTGCCTTTCACAAATAAAAAGCCAATTAATCAGGTGTTACCCCCCCACCCCATTCAAGCCACAGGAGACACTTCTTTAGGGAAACATTATAAGGAATAGTCATGAAAAGACTGAACAGACACAGCCTGAGATGTTCCAGTGGTCTTACACAGGTAAGTTGCTGTGTAGGAGATGGATTTTTAGCTCCCCTCAGCGCCCAAGGAACCCCTTTCCTATGTGTCAGTTAGTTTGGACAGAAGTACACGTCTGCTCCTTGCAATGCATCCTGGAATATATGCAAAAGAAGATACCCTTTCATGTGAGAAGGTGTGTTCCAGTTTCACAGTCTCAGCAAGCTTGAGAGAGAGAGGCATCCTGTGATATTTAGCCAGGATTTAGACATATTTGTTAAAACAAAATACAAAGTAGGCCTGACACTGAAACTGCACCTGCAAGGAAAGAAATGTGTGCAGTGATTGCGTTGTGGAGAAAAGGAAAGCTCCCCATCAGTGAGGGAGAGGCCAGGCCTCAAAATAGGTGGAGGGATAGACAGAGACCATTCCCACACAGTACCTTTCTTTCAGCTACTTCTAAGCAAGGTAACTTCTTTAGCTGTCTTACTGTGTCACACTTACTGGAGTTACTAGAAAAACAGATTCTTCCTTTCTTTCTCTCCTCTTATTTGTGTTCCATCTCTTCATTCTTTTCCTTCTCTTCCTGGTAAACTTAATCTCAAAATAGTGGTGACCACTCAGCTGAATTTCAGTTACTGTGCTAGAAGTCCTCTAAACCCCACATTTTGATTGTGCAACATGCACTCTTGGCTTGACATTGAACATTGCTTGCACTAGACTGTGCAATGATGTGCTCACAGCAACTGCTTATAATGTGTGCAGTTTTCTTTTAGAGGGTTTGTGGTAGGATGACAGAAAAGAAGGTCTCCATGTTTACTTTGTGATGGCTACTGCATACACCATGAGGAGACCACTACATCTTCTTTGAGAGGAAACCATACTGCTCAGAGATATTACATAGAGCAAAGTGGGATAATGTGGGCAGGAAATAAAAGAGATAGCTCACAGGGATTCTGCAATATACTCAGGAGGAGATGTCTGAGAAAAGGAGAGACAGCACTCAAAACAAGCTTGAGACTTGGGGGAAAGGAAAAAGTTCTCAAGGTAAGAAAGAAAAGTGTTTGGATATTGTTCAAGAAGATACTTGTGGTTGCTGGACTGAGAGCAAACCTGATAAGAAGGTTAGCTGCTACAAGGGGAATAAAGTGTTTATGTTGCTAATCTGTCTCACTTGGACATTTTCTCCATTTGTCAAAGCCCACTCTTCTTAGATCCCTTCTAACCAGACCTAGCTCTAGAATTTGTAAAGCCCTTCTGGTGTTGCTTGAAGGACAAGAAGCAAAGACACAGAGTCCATCTCCTCATGAGAAGCCACAAAATAAAACAAACTGTCTCAAGATGTACAACTGATTAACTACTAAAAAGAACTTCCCTCCTGTCACAAGCTCCTTAATATAAACTAACAAAAATATATTCAAGTCTGTCAGATCTTACTTGCCCAGAAGGCAAATAGCAGTCTCTCCAGCCCTGAGTATGTGCCATGTGAACCCCAGATGGGGCCATTCTGGAACCTTCTCTCTGTCTCAAATTAGCACAGCACAGGTAGCTCGTTCACAGCTTCTCTAATCAATCAGTTATGCACACAGTCCTTGCATATCCAGACACATCATATTTGAAAGTATAATTGCCACAGCAAGACAACACAAACTAGAAACATTAACAAATCTTATTTTTTCACACACCCCCTTCCAATTGAGAATCTGAATAATTTAGTATGGGTTGGCAGCTCTTGATTACATTTTTGCACCTTTTTAAATTGGCTAAATGAAATTTTAAGTAATTTAAGCAGCAAGTGGAAAGGACACATCTTTGTCTTCTGTTTGCATAGGAAAGAATACTGAGAGTGCCAGTTTTTATCAGACACAAGTCAAATTCTCCAGCATTTTTCTGAGGCCACTGAAATGCCTGACACTGTAGGAAGACTATGAATAAGGATTTCAGGGCTCAGACAAGTCAAAAGAGGAGGCTCAGGAGAGACCTTATTGCTGTCTACAACTACCTGAAGGGAAGTTGTAGCTAGGTGTGGGTTGGTCTCTTCGCCCAGCAACAAGAGGACACAGTCCCAAGCTGCACCAGGGGAGGTTCAGGCTGGGTGTTAGGAAGAAATTCTTCACAAGATTGATTTGCCATTGGAATGTGCTGCCCAGGGAGGTGGTGAAGTCACCATCACTGGAACTGTTTAGGAAGAGACTGCTAGGGGCACTTAGTGCCATGGTTTAGTTGATTAGATGGTGTTGGATGGTAGGTTGGACTTGATGATCTCAAAGGTCTTTTCCAGCCCGGTTAATTCTATTCTATTCTATTCTATTCTATTCTATTCTATTCTATTCTATTCTATTCTATTCTATTCTATTCTAAAGAGAGTCATCATAATACAAAAAAAAAAAATGTGAGGAGTTGTCTATGTGTCAGTTTACTTGGTTGCTCAGTTCAGTATGTGCAGCCTAATGAAGGATGAATTTCATGGAAAGGTAGGATTCAGTTTGCAGGAGCATCTACATATTATGAGTTATTCAGAGCTGAATCTATCCAGGAGATTGAGGGAGGTGTAATTCCTGCCACCTGCATAGCCATAAAAAGGTGCATGCAAGATGTCAAGCAGTGGTGGAAACTGCTGCTACCTCTGCTCAACAAGCTGCATTCAGCCTTGTTAGCTGCTTATCTGGGCAGTAAGTTTATCAGTATGGAGGGCCTTGACTTCTTTCTTGCAAAGTAACATGGGACTATGTGGTATGACATAAATGAAATCTTTATAATTACTGTTTATAAAATTCTAGACTGTGTATAAACTAGGCAGACATCTTGGGGATACTTGGCTTGGCTAGAATGTTCATAAAAATATTTTTAAATTGTAGCTTTTTACCTTAATAACAAGAAGCAGATTTTCTTGAGGTATTTCTGATACAGACTCCCAAAAAGTTGATATGACACTTTCTTTCTTACTACTTTTTTTTTTCTGCCTCAACATAGGAGAGCCATTAAATAGGATGGAAAAAAAAGTGCTTGCTTTCAGTGTATAAGTGAATTTCACCTTTCAGCTTCAAAACCTAGAGAATACAGAGAAGGTTGTGAGTGATAAGCAGCTCAAAAAAATAGGTCCTTTGCCCTTCACAGAAAGAGGAAAGAGAGGATTGTAAGGGAGTGAATACTTGCAAGATCTCTGAGCAGTTTTAAACCTGTTCTTCCAGATTCATTTCACATTCCAGGAAGGTTCTGCTTCATATTTTACCTTTTCACCAGGTCACACATCCATAATACACAATCAGGGGGGTTTCTGTAATCTAGATCGTCCTGCTTAAAAGGGAAATGCGTAATGTGATCAATATTTTTACCCTGTTGGAAATGGAACTGTCCAATTACAAATAAATCACTTGTATGTGAAAGGCCCAGAGAGAATGAGAAGAACATTCTCTTTTAACCATTATGCCTAAAATTGATAGTATTTAAATGAATTAATGAAAGTGGAGGACAGAAACACTTCCAATTACTAAAAGAACTTGAGAAATACCTAGTTTGCTTTGTCCTTGCTGTTACTTATTGATTAACAATGGGAGAATTTTGAGTACAGGCTGGGAAAAAAACAAACAAACAAACAAACAGAAAACACCCCACCTCCTACGTAAATCACATAGGTTCAATGCCTCCTACTGCAACATGAAACCAAACTGTGGATAAGAGAAAACTGGGATAATTTCTGATAGCAAAAGAATGGTTTTGGCAACACATTCAATGGCATGCATAAGATGCTATTGAAAAATAATTGCTAGAATATGGACATAACTAAAAAAGCACAAAGAAACTTAGAAGGACTGCCTTTCATCTCACTTTACTGGGGTCTCAGCTCCTCATGCAGCGAATTAATACTTGATATCAATATGGCCTTGCAAATTGCAGCTTCTTTATAATATGCCCTCTTAGAGCAACTTTCACTGAACGTTTCAAGGACCATTATTGAAAAGAGACTGCAGAGCTATGCCTCTGATGTAAGGCAGTTAAGAATTTCTTTATTAAAAAAAAAATAACAATACTTTTTCTTGGTTTTCATTAGTCCACCTAGTTTGGGGGACTCTTGTTTTAAAAAAGAAGTAATGTGTTTTATTAGCAGGAAAGTGAAAGTATTCAGGAAATTTGTGTATTTTGCTAACATGTTTATTTAAAATTTTTAAAAAATAAATAAATAATTGCCAAAAAATCCCAACAACAACCAAAGGAAACTATTATATGGGAGAAATTTTTCAAACAGCCAAAACAGTCATTCCTGTTTAGCAGTACATAAGTTCCTTCAAAGTATAAATACACATAAGAAGTTAACCCTGGAAATCTAATTTCGTTATTACCTTTTTCTTACATAGAAAAAAAAAAAAGAAAATAAATGCATAGAAGCACAGAAGAAATGAATCCATCAGAAACTGAAGCATGTCAGCATGAAGCATTGACATTTCAACTCAATTTTGCAAATAAAAAGAATGTTTAGAAAAGGAAAGGATTTAGGAGTGAGTGATGAAGGAAAAGAGGCATTCATTACAAATGCCATCATGCAATGCCAGATCTGGTTAAGTACAGTATGTCACTCTCTCTATAGTGAGGAGTTATTCAGTTTAAATTGAGCTGAGTTATGACAGCCATGAGTGAATTTTTTTATATAGTACCACAGAAATATAATCAGCCTTCAGAAAACTCTCACTCATCTACCTCCAAAGCCACACAGTAGACTGATACGTGCAGAGTCTGGTCAAGGCCGTGATCATATAAGGAATCATAGGAAACGGTTTAGGTTGGAATGGCTCTCCAAAGGTCCCACCCTCCTTTAGAGAGCAGGGACGTCCTCCACTAGATCAGCTTGCTCAGAGCCTTGTTGAGCCTGACCTTGAATATCACCAAGGATAGGGCCTCAACTATCTCCCTGTTCCAGTGTTCCAGCACCCTCATGGTAAACATCCAATCCAAATCTACTCTTCTCTCACTTCAAACCATTGCCCCTCATCCTATCACTACAGACCTTTGGAAAGAGGCCCTCTTCAACCTTCTATTCAGGTACTGGGAGGAACCATACTCCATGGTTCTTAACACATCTTATTGAACCATAACAGAACCTGGTGGACAAAGTTATTCACTGATACTGGATTTCACAGAATCAAAGAATCATGGCATGGTAGAGGTTGGCAGGAACCTCTGAAGATATCTAGTCCAACCTCCCTGCTAAAGGAGGATCACCTAGCATATGTCACATAGGAACATACCCAGGCAGATTTTTAATTTCAACATGAACATTTTAATATTTTTTTTTCTCAAGCACAATTTCAGCCTCATGAATTATCTTCAGAGTTTCCAGACCAATGTAAGTGGAAGATTTGATGCAAGTAACTTGCCATGGTGAGGGGTCCACATGCTGGGGTCTTGTCTTACTACTATTCCTGCTCTGCAGATGGTGGTTGTGTCTACCATAGGCTCTGGCTTTTAAATCCAAATTGTACTTCTTGACTCATAAAGCACTGATATGTCAGAAAATGGGATAAAGATCTCATCAGGCTAATGAATTTGTAGTTGCAGTGGCTGTGTTCCTCTCCTCCCAAATATCTAAACCATAGAGTTGTAAGTAGAATGTGCTTACAGACTAGCAATGAATTCTGAGTCTGCACTGATGATATATACTCACTACAAGAGAAAGAAAAAACAGAAAAGAAATGGCTGGTAAAAGTGATGCTCTGTGTGTTCTGTTTGCTTGGCTCTGGCAGAACGTTCCTGTATGCATTGCCTTTTGCCTGCACTCCATTTTCTGAGGAGTATTGCAGAATGACATAGTTATGAATATAAGTATTACTGCTGCTGAATTTCAGGTGATTCATACCCACAAAATAGTGAAGCATCATTAAACTAACTTTCAAAGTATTCCACATCTCCTCAAAGAAACCAGCACATCATATAGACCTTCTTCAAAGGACTCCCCTAGGCACTACTCAGGAGTCTCCCCTATGACAGATATTGCTGCAAACAGCAGCTGCTTTGTCTCTCCCTGTATTATCCTAGAGTGAGAAAAAGTGAAAGCTATGAATCAGTCTGCTATCACAAATCCAGAGATAATGAAACAAGGAATAATTAAGGTGCCAGAAGTACCATTTGGCACATATAAATTATAAGTAATTTTGGAACACTGGTTTTCCCAGCTCCATAAAACTTCAATTCTTCCCCAGTGAAATTAGGCCAGTATGGCAGCACAGAAACTGTGGAACAAGTTCACAAAACAATTATATTCTAGCTGAGTTTCAGTTTCAACTAGGGAACAGCAAGGTTTCTGATGGAAGAATGAAGTTGCTTATATGTGTTTATAGATGCCTGTCTATTTGAGTGACAGAAAAAGTGCTGTCACTGGTTTATGGAGCAGTTGCTTTGGAAAGATTTTATTTTAATGCTAAATAAATGAGATCAAACTGAAAATAAGTAGGACAATTAGAAAGTAAACACTGTTTTCCTTTCAATTCTAGACCAATATTAAAGCTTGAAAAAAATCATCATGTTGACTGAGGTGTAAAGAAGACTTTAATAACAAGATCATATTCAACTTTAGGGAGAAGCACACCTTGTTATCAGGGGAACTCTGTTTGCTTATCAATTTGCTCAAATGAGATGACTACTGCACCTGGCAAGTATGGCTTCTGCCACATCTTGTCACCTGAAGGGTGAACATCCAATATAGGACATTTTTTGAACCAGTGGTGCAAGTCTTACAGGTGATGGATGTAACATGATGTATGAAATGAGAGTATTTCCAGGAATACAAATACTGTGCCAGCAAACACAGAAAATATATGAATATTTTTGTTTTCATAAAGGGAAGTCTGATCTTTTGTCTTTCTGCCAGTGAAATGTGATTCAAGATTGTCTTCAAATCCAGAAGAAGACCTGCAGCTTTTAATGTTTTGCAGAGAGAATATACAGGAACAAAAGCAACTAAGTGTCACTGCAAGAGTCTTTTTCTTCTTATTAAATGTATCCATGGAAAACCAGGAAAATAACTCTCTGCTTTTCAAAGGAGAATTCTTTTTCAGTTTTGTCCCTGTGGCTTCTGTTTTAAATTCCCAGTGTCCAGATGACTTCAGATCCAACAGTACATAATACTGAGTTTACTGACATTAGCATACCCAGAAAGTCTTTTTAAATCTGTAAGCAGGAAAGGATCTCTCATTTTAGTTGGTCAGGAAAAAGAAAGAAGACAAAACTTATAATTGCAAAGAGAGTTCAACAGCAAGTGACTGGCTTTCTACCTAAATTCTATTTTAATAAGTTTTTTATACTGTAATGAATGAAACATTGAAGTGCTTTCTAGTAATAAAGACTACTAAACACTTTCCAAGAGCCTATTCAATAGATTCTATCAGAATGGATATCTTTCAGGAGTTTAATGAGAACAGGGTTAAGAGATACCAAAACTACTTAAGTAAACGACTGAAAAATTTCAGACACATGTAAGAGTACAAATGTTGTGATGATATTCAGGAAGATCAAGTGAAATGGCCCAACAAAGGCTTATTGTCTTATCATCAAAAGTTTGAAAAGGAACTTATATGATAAAGAATTAAAAAGACCCAGGAGTCACCATGGTTCATGGAAGAAACTTTTGCTACACTAACCTAATATCATATCCTGGTAAAGCTACAAGCACAGATTATGAAGGTAACACACTTAAATTCCTATGAAGCTAATGCTAGAGTATGGTAATTCACAATATTCTGTTTAAATTTGGTATTGTACCTTCTTAAGTGGATTAATAACCAGCCATAGGCCAGATTTTACAAGGAAAAGCCTATTTTCAAGGGAGGTTGTCATGGAAGAATGGAATTTCAGTGCATCACTGCCTACCGGAATTCAATCTTTTCATCAGTGATCCAGAATATAGGGAAAATAGGGAAAATTGGTGGCTGCTGTGGCTAGTGATTGAGAGAAAAATTGGTGAGAATACTGAACAGAACTCCTGGTAAATTGAGGGAATTCAATCAAAGGACACTTCTACACAGCCCAATGCTACTGGACATGGCTAAACACAAGGAATTCTGGCCATAACTATCACACAAAGGATTTATAGCCTGGAAAGAAACTACTCCAAAAAGATGTGCTGCTCAGAGTGGATGCAGAGCTGAATGGATGTTTTCAGGATGATTCTGTACCAAAAAGGACTAATGAAATCTTTATACAAACAGAGGCAATGTGAGTAGAAACAGAAATGTGATTGTTATCTCCCCACTGAACACTCAAGAGTCTGACAGAGAAATTCTTGCATTCAAATAGATGCCTTACAACGAGGTGCTCAAAAGCCCACTCCATTTATCTTATCTAATAAAACTAAATAAATAAAAGGGGAAAAAAAGGTGTATTGAGGATGAAGGAGAGGATAAAAATGCCATGTCCTGTAGGTTTTTAATCTGGTGGATATAAAACAAAAAGATAAAAGAATGGAATAGAGTCTCAAAAAAAATGTGAGTATTTTTTTCAGTTCAATCTGGATGTGTCTTTGCAGTAGGTGTAGTAGCAAAACTCTCCTCAGCAAAAGCAGCATTGCAGAAATCCATAACCTTCCCTACTAGAGATGGAAAACTGGCCAGTGTGAGCCAGGTGCAGCCATAAGTCAGATCTAATCTATGAGAGGGGTACAACTCTCAAGCCTGCCACCTTTTTTCCAAAGATTGTAAACATAGGTTCTTCTGGGTGGTGGACATTGCTCTAAGCAGATAAAACCTCTTAGTTCATACCTGAGTATTTTGGATGTCTCTTCTGCTTCCATAGTTCAGTTAAACAGAGGAGAAAAGGCAGTCTCCCGGCACTGGGACTACACTACATCCTCTGCAAATGAGTCAAAACCAGGAAAATTTTTGTTTCCTCATGACTTTTTGTGGGATGCCAGTGCCCATGGTTATGTCACCTTCCATGTACTTTCAAAATACCTGCCAGATCTTTATTTGGAAATGAAATATGTAGCTGGTGAGATGCTTTAGTGCCATTGTGCCATATTGTTCCAATAATAAACTTTTTTACCATAGAGACCACCTATTATGACAGAAAAATCAAATGATGTGTCTTTTTCCTCTCCTTTAGTCCCTATAACAAGGTCTTTTGCAGCCATCTCCTCTCAGAAAAGTCTTGTTTTCCTATCAAATATTTTCTTATCTTCTGTAATAAGCCAACTTCCACTCCTTCTGCTGTGCTGAATGTTTCAAGACCAGGCTATTGGAGGTCCCATTCATTTCTTTCTACCAGCTTGCTTGCTGCCTTCAAAAGGGAGACAACACAATAGCTTTTCTCTACTCACCGCTGACCTGCTTTTCTATTTGTGCTGACAAATTGGAGAAGTAGAACATCTGAAAATGAGATTAGGACTGAGTGACATCATTTTCACCCTTTTGGGTAAAAATAAGGGTATTTTTAAAATTTATTTATGTATGCTTTTTTACAGAAATTTAAGAAATTCCATAGGTTTGCTTGCACCTTGCTGTTACTAATTCACTCACCTGCAACTGACTTTCTGCTGCAGCCTGGAATAAAGCCACTAAATTCCATACTGCACTTGATGACAGTTTATCTTATGATCCTTATTGACGCAGTTATTCTTTTAAAAGACTTCAGCATCTGAGAGCAATGTTATCTACTGACAAGGAGCTGGACCTTTTAAAATTAGATGAACAAATGTGAATAGACTGACATAGCCACTGCTGAACAAAAAAAGACAGAAAAGGTGTTCAACAATTCTACTGGAAAGGAATGATCACTGTAAGAAGTACAGTCTATTTCTATAAGGCTGAAAATTTAATTCTGGAGTGATGCCATCCAGATAATGAGGTCAGGGTAAAGGATGCAAGTGCACAAGCAGTGCAGTGTACAGGACTGCACTGCACTGCATTTGGTACAACAGAGTATGGTGAAAGGCTGTTTTCTTATTGGATGGCATTGCAGGAAGGAAATGCATTTTGTATCTTCAGCATTTTAACCCATTTTAGAAATTCATCTTTTCCTATTTACATAACTATTGCATGAGACTGTTCCCAAAACCAGCTGTGGCAGTGTATTTATCCACAGTGCCATACCACAAAGGGATGAACAACAGATGAGTCCTGTTAGGTATTGTGTGGGTGCTGCCAGCTAAGAACGAATGCATGAGGAGGACTTTTATTTCAAGGACTTCCTTGGGAGCTGAGGACAATCAATGTAGATCAATAAGTCTCTAAATGAAACTTTGGCTGGGTTTAAGTCTGCAAGCACCACACTGGCTGCACATTACCTAGAGCCCATCTGGGAAACCAACCTGCAGGAGAGGTTTGACCACACTTTGTTTCACTAAACCACAGTTTTATTTCTCTAAGCCACCTTGGTGTGGAGAATGTGAAGTGCCAAACATTCACTGAAGTATGTCCCTAGAGGAAACCTTCTGAATTTGGATTCCTTTCCAAAGGAAATCTTAATTCACCTCTAGAGGGAGAAGGCGAAAATGAGCTATTTTACAGCAGACACACAAACCAAATTGGTTGCAACACTAAGGAATCAGATCTAAGAAGTGAGCTTGGAATCTCATTAGTAATGTCTCAGCATACTTTCACACATATTCAGCACTTGGAATTGAGAAAATCTCTCCTGAAAGGATTAATTCTTTTGCTACTAATGGTTGGTGGTAAGGGGGGAAGACAGAGAGAGAGGAGGGGAGAGAGGGAGAGGGAGAAGGAGAGATAGAGTGGGAGAACAAGACAGAAGGAAGGAGAGAGAACAAGCCAGAGTGTCTTGGTACAGAAAATTCGAACTACAACTGTGAGATAATCCATCTTTCTCTATCTGCTGAATTGTACATGAACAGCTCATAAGTTTCTGACATTATTTCAATGCCAATAAATTTATCTGAGTAGAATCATAGAATCAACAGGGTTGGAAGTAGTTATTGCCTGGGTGTTCATTTACAAATATTCAGTACTAAGAATAAAATTGTTTCAGCTGCATACATAGAATTTGCTGTATGTCTGTGTGTCCCAAAATGCAGTGTTTAGATCAAGGTTTCTGGAACGTACACTGACAGTTACAAATGTGCCTTCTGTTAAAATTACACTTAGGCTGGATATTTTGATTAAAATTTCTTGTTAGAAGATTCACAAGAAATGAAGTCTGAAAAAGGACTGAACTCAATTTTGATGGAAGTTGTTTCAGAACTTAAATAAGTATTCAAGAGGGATGATGAGAGTGGAAAATGAAAAGTATTCCACTGGCCTTCAGTCGAGCATGCTGCATAGCCAGACATCAAAGCCATGCCACTTTCCCCAGTGTTCTTGATCCAAACCTCAGATCATGCACTGAGAGGATATATATTTCTCAGTGTAACTGTACTTCACTGATTAATTGTAATTAGTGTCCTGAAATACATTTACTGGGAAGACACATACGTTCTGTGCTCAGCATGTTGCATAGATGGCTATAGTTACAGGTATGACATTATTTCTCTGGAAGGAAACTCTGACCCAGAATCTAAGGCTATCTACTGCACAGGCTTACCTACAGCTATGGCTGGTGACTGGCTTACAACCTGTGAGGACTTTTATTAGAATCACATGATCCACTTCTGTGCTGAAAATTATGTGAATGTTTCATTCTTTCCCTGAATCAAAGCCTTAAGAATGCCATAGTTCTTCCCCCCTGCATTAAATAGTAAACCATTGTATTTTATAATCCATCTACCAACCAGAATAGTTTCTCATTCCAACCACTATCTCTCTCCTGCAAGCTAACACAAAATCTATGTATCCATTGATGCAGTAATCATCTCATTCTGTTTGATTTCTCTTCCCAAAGACAGCAGAAAACCTATGAACATCTTTTCCAATTTTAATCTTCATTCTAGTTCAACAAATAGCAGTAAGTAAGTATCAGAGAAGTGAGAAGATCCTACACAGCACTGCAATCCATTTCATACATATTTTTTGCTATCTCAGTTCAAACATGATAGGGGAATGAAGAAAAAGGAGAACTAATAGACCATGTATAATTTATTTGTATGTGGGTAATGTATGCATGAGCTCATGTTAAGATTGTCATCTAAGAAGCCATAATGTAAAGCCCATATAAAATATATATAAGTGAACATATGTCTTTAGTGAAAGTACAGTAAAATATTGTATGGATTATAAAAGGACTAGAACTAAAAATTAATCTCCTGCTGAGGCTGACTGCTCAAGCCAATCTGATTATGCAGGGAGCTTGTCTTGTCTCCAAAGGACCAAAGCAGAGTATTTCTGACTTCTAATAACCTGTTCATTACGGTCTTACAGGCGGATGTTCTTTCACAAATGACAAATGAAGCACCACTGAGAACCACAACAAAGGTAACTTGTAGGATATTCCAGAAACATAGTTAATACATTTTTGTTTTACCTTTTGGGGCACAACTGTTGGCCCTACTGGCAGACAAATGTCCAGAAACTACCAATTAAAATGAAGGTGGATTTTCCCAAAATGCATCTGTCATTGATGAGCTTGCAAATTTAGATGAGATGGAACTTAGATGCCATTGGATTGCATCCATGACAAGGATTCAATAGCAGGAGAAGAAGATCCAAGATTTCAGCTGACAAAAAAGTGTTTCAATTTTTTTTTTTCCTTTTTCCCTGCAGTGAATAAAAATAAAAAGAAAAGCCTCTGAGACACAGCTGGGCTCCAAGTAACTGTGTTCCTTAGCAATTTACAGAGAAGTGAATTGCTGGCTTCTCTGAAGGGTGGAAAAGCAATTCTTTGGTTCCTGTTATTTAGCTGGTTATTTGCTAAAGGGTAGACAACACAAAAAGCATACTGAGAGATTGTTTCAAGATACATAGATGTATTTCTGGAGCTCTTGAGTTGCCTATAAAAGTTAAAAAAAGAAAAAAAAGAGGAAACAAAAGCAATTACTTAATAAAGCCAACCTCTTATAAATCTAGTCTAAAAGCCATCAAAACAGATAAGTAGAAACTTGACCATCTCAGGCCTGGTGAAAAGGGAGGATACAATCATAGGCACCATATAAAGAGGCATATAAAAAGATCTTGACTAGTGTGTAGAGGGCTGGTTCTCTCACCTCCAAAGGAATATAGTAGAAGTGGAAAATTTTCAGAAAGTAGAAACCAGGCTATGCAAGAACTCTCCATAAAAGCAATAATAAATTGTGACTATTCAACCTAGAAAAAGAATAATTTGGTGGGATATGACAGAAGCATTCAAAATTCTGAAGGGATAGAGAGGGAGTAACGTTTTAGTAAATGTTCACTGTCTGTGTGAACAGGCAGGACAAGGCAGGACAAAGGAACAACCACAAAGCCATGGATGAAATGCAAAGAGTAAGTTTATTTTCATTACCTTGAACTGAGGAGGATCTCTGAAGCAGCACCTGGGCAGAGGCACACAAACAGGAAACAGACATTGTGGAGCCTGGTCCTTGCTAGAGGATCACCACACCTGCTGCTTGCACCTACATTCTGATTTCACACAGATTGTAGTGACCACCATGCTTTGATCTTCTCCGCAGTTGGGCAGGAAGCTCAAGGATGTTTGATAGGGTGCCTCTAAGACAGGGCTATAGTATCAAAACACAGACATTCTACTTGCCAACCAACAGGACTGATCACTGGTATAATATATGGGTTTCTACACCCTAGCTGCAAGTCAGTTAAGTATGTTTAGAATCTTCATTACCATTCTTCTATTATTTTACCCCAGTATGTTATTCCTGAAAGAGTGGGGTTACTGAGTGAAGTAACAGGAGGCATATTCAAAACTACAGAATGGAGTCAATTCCTACCACTACAGGTAGCAGATCTGGGAAAGTCTTTTCAAAGAGATGATAGAAATTTACATGGTCCAAGAGAAACTGGTCATATACTTGAATGATAAATTAATTGCCTATGAAGGATTACAACAAAATTCAGCTCTCACTATGTATGGCCATCACTGAGACTAAGTAGATAATGGGGTTATTTCATCACTCTGCTCCATGCAGCATATTCTACAGCTCTAGGCAGTGGAGACTGAGTAAGTTCTGATACTAACAAATTACTAGCAAGGTATTTTGCTCAAGCAGAGTGAGAAGACAGTAGCTATTAAAATGGGGATTGCACCACAAGGATGTGCCAACAGTGCTTTTCAAAGACCTAGTCTATAATATAATGACTTGATGCTTATGCTTTGCTGCAAAGGTACTACTCAGGGTATCCTCTATGCACTGTACCAGAGGTATAAAAAAATTACTAATTCTAATTTCTTATTATTATTTGTTTGTTTGAGCTAGCTACAGTGACTTGTGGGCAGATGTTTGACTACACCTATGTAAGCTTGCAAAATCAATTGCATGAGGTTAGTTTTGCCAGTTAATTTACAGCCAGGCTGAGCACCCAGTGATGATCTTGATGTCTCAATCACCCCAGGGATCTCAGGCATCTTAAACTGATCATGCTTATTCAGGCTAACCTTATAAGGAGTGAAAGATTTGACATCAAGTATGTTAGGCAAAAAAGCACATGAACTTAAGTCAATACTTTAAAGCCCTGTGTGCTTCATGCAAGTGCCACTCAGAGCCCCAGGCAATTCTGGGAACTCCTATTGCTTGAAATGTTGACCTAATACTTAATCTTAATTTGAAGTCTATTAGTCAGACAGCTTCTTTGTGAAGTAAACTTGCACGGATTACTATACGAGGTCTAGAGAAAAATTAAAATCAAAATTATTTCTTAAATGGAATGCAAAACAGAGCAATGGAGATGGCAACTTGACATGTACACAGCGTGTCAATATTTGCTCTGCACAATTGTTTCTGAAGATTAGGAGGGCTGAATCTATGGACACAGTAGATAATTTGAGTTGAATCACACTCCAGGACGCTTTTTTGTTGTTGTCATTGGTTTGGTTTGGTTTCTTTTTTTGCTGGGAGGAGCTGCAGTAGTAGATTTTGATTAGCTATTCAATTAGAAGCTGGTAAATGAATTCCAATTACTCATATAGTTTTCAGGGAATATAATTTCAATGCAAACTTTTAGACCAAGACCAAGTAATGTCTTGCAATAGTTTAAGCTTCCCTGATCGCTTCAATTAATTTGGGGATCTGTGAAACTGGCATGAGTTGCAAAGCAGATTTCAACTCCCACCCCCCAGTTTAATTATTTTTCTTTCCCTAGAGTCAGCTCTATTGCTCCCCTTTTTCTGCACCCTTATTCACTTCTCACAGAAAGATCTTCTAGCAAAGGGGTGTTTCTACTATTGAATTTCCCTTTAGCCTGGAAAAACACTAAATTACCAGAGGTGCTACATGTGCAATGCAATAATATTTGCACATGTTCATAAATACCTATTTTTGTACTAAATGTTTTCTGTATACATAGTGTTCCCTTGCTATCCCCTGTCTCTCCTTAGTCGCTTATTTCATCCTAACTATTTTCGTTCCACCTGGTGCAAGCAACATTAAAACTCTTTTTTAAGGGATGGGTTTAAAGCACCATTGGCCTCTAATGAGGCAGAAGCACATGCTGAACTGAGGCCAACAAAATGAAGTAGCTCACTCACATGCCTCCATAAGCCAACTGAGTTTGTATCTTTTATCGTTGCAGGTTTACACTGGGTTGAGAATAGCTCAAGGCATCCTGAGTGGGAAGATTCTACTTAGGGCACTGCTGTCTTGAAGGCACTGAACAGTCACCCTGAAAATCCCTTTCTGAGTAATTTTCTTGATGACTATTCAACTCCCTCTGCTCCTAAGGTCTGATACTTAGATCTGCAGCTAAGCCTTAAGACCCACATTTTCTATTATTAATTGTTGGATATTTCTTTAACTGGGCACTCTGTAAATTGGCTGAACAAGGAAAAGGCATTTCTGGTGCTGGCCATCTGCAACTGCAGTGCTTTATGTGCTACATTTTGTATCATACTGAGGAGTTGCATGACAAAACAATCATGGGTTTGCCTGTACTACAGCCTGCAGAACAGTGGACAGAGAAGCTAGCTGTAAACAACCTAGAAGCACTGGAAGGAGAATAGCAATGGAAATAGAGTGCTCACAGCAGGCTAGTTCACTCCATTCCTCAGATGCACAAACCAAAAAGTTCTGTGACACACAGAGGCATTTCTGAAAAAGAGAATTCAAGATGAAAATAAAAGTGGTGATATTTGTGTATTAAATGAATGCACCAGTTCTTATAATGGCAATAAAAGTACTATTAATTGCTAAGTCTGCTCAACTGGTATGCAAATCAGTGCTGCAACCCGTGGAAATTGTGTGTAACATAAACCAAATCCATTTGATTTAAGGTAATTTTGAGTGTCAGGAATAGGAAGGGAGGAGAGAAACAAACAAAAGATGTATTTGGTGAACACTGTTGCAGTAACATAATGAGATCAATTTAAGGCAAATTCCAGGGAGCCATAGACACTGAAAAAATACTCTTATACTCCTCATGAAGTAATTACTATGCTTTACCACTTAGAAAACTCCAGTGAAATACAGGCAAGAGTCTTTTTATGACCAAATTGCTTCATGCAAATAAGCCTGGTAAAAGTAGACTCATACAGTGAATGCAAATCCAAACTGCTAGATCCAGAGCTAGGCTCATCTTGTGTAAAATTAGGTCATTCCCTCCAAGAGATGAAGGAATCCACAATGGCTGACACTTTTCAGAACAAATGACATCCTTTTCAAATTGGCTTCATTAGCCTTTCCTGCACACAAGTCAAATGCAATTTAATTTCTTAAAGGGACTTCTCTCAACTGTAAAATTCATAGGACTTGGTTTATGGAACAATATTTTCTTCTGGGTTCTGATTAAAAAGTATAAACTTAATAATCCGTAAGGCTATAAACAACCTTTGTATTCAGTACAGAAAGCTTTTCAGTTAGCTGGAGTGAGCACTTGGGTTTAGACACTTCCAGTCCATTAAACTAATTGAATAAGTGAGAATTCATTCTTCCAGAATAACCAGTTGCTCCAGGAAGTGATTCTGACAATTAAGTAACTGACACTCTTTCTTCTGAAGTATAACCAGCAAGAGTCCTGGCAAGTAGCTCTGTTGAACTACACATATCTTCTTGGAACAAACCATGACATGGAGGCTCAGGCAACTTCACAGAAGTACTGAGTAAGCCCCAGTTCATGAATTGGTTCCCAAATACATGTGCCTCATGAACTACTCTCTGCCCAAAGAAGGATGTAAGTCTGCATATTTCAACATTATTGAGCAAGGGTGGCAGATGGGTTGCCGTCCACCTCCTCACAGAGCAATGGCTGATTCTGTTTATCTGTGAGTGTTCCTCATTTTAAGAAAAGCCGATGAGGATGTTTAAACCAGGGATGTGAGAAAACTAAAGTGATTTAGCTGGATAAGCATGAATGTAACAGGATTACTTCTTATTTTTATTAGAAAGCTATAATGTAATTCTGCTCGCTCTTTATTTATTTTTCCCCCAGAAAGGTCATCATTGTACCAGCAGAATTATCTGTGTTCTGTAGAACTCCTGAAGCAGTATTATTGCACAGACTCACAGTGGTTTGGCATATTTAACTGGTTTCACCATCCATCATATACAGCTGTCTACTTCAAACTCAAGCCTCTGGAAGATTTCAAAAACCTGAACCACATTTTTCAGCTCCTCGCAAATTAAGAGCATGTAGAGTTCAAGTAAACCCTAAAACGAGCTGCCATACACAAAAGAAGTTCAGCTGAAGAAGAAATATCTGAGACAAGAGTGATTAAAAATATAATAGAAATGAAACTACTGCAATTTTCACTGTTCCCCCCACAGAGAAGGAGGCTGGGTTGCAAAGCACAGTATTACAATTATCATTAGCAAAGCTGAATTGCTGTAGCATTGCTTCCTAATGAGAGACTACCAGCCAAGGGTGTCTACCCACATACAAAAAATTGACTTTGAAACACAAATTATAGATGACAGACAAATGGACAGTCACAAATCATGACAGTCAAAGACACGCAGTTGGCAGTGGAGAAGACATGCAGTACATGGGTAACTGGGAGAAACTGAGAGAAGGAGTCAGTGACTTTCACAAAAAATATCCATGACCTTTCTGAGTAATCCAAGTAAAAGAAAAAATTGTTCTCTGCAGGATACAGAAGGATAATAAGATGCTTTGTGTTGAACAACAGCATATGTTTCTGAATATCAGAGTATCTTCCTTTACAGTAGCATGTGCAGATGGAGTGATTGATTTGTTCTTACTCTATGGGTAGCCAGTTTCATTTTACAGGCCATTCATGGATCGCTAATGGTGAAAGCTGTGTATCCACAGGGGATGGGAGCACCTTCTGATTAGGGCCATCCATTCTCTTTAAATGCTGGCTCTGCATCCTGCCCCTTGAACCAGGTTTTCTGTGCATTGCTCCACTTTCTTAAGTATAACTTTCTGTAACTGTTGTTGTCAATAAGATGACTGTGGCTACAGAACCAGACAGAAAACATAAAAAGCCTGGCCTTCTGGCTACTCAGTGAGAGTTTTTAGGGAGTTACTGAGCTCAAACTTTGGAATACTTGAGGAATCTGTTGTATGGAGCATGCTGTTTGTTAGACTAGACTCAATAAATCTAATCCAAAGCTAGCAGCACAGCTTTCCTTTCTGGTGCTGGGTAACCAAACAAGATGTTCAGGCCTGAGTTTTAAAAGGCATGAGTTTCCCAAAAGAAAGCTCAGATCCTTGTCAGCTCCTTCAAGCCATGCAAAAAGCAGCCACACTCTTTTACAGCCTGATTGGTGCAGTAGTAACATAATTTGGCTGATTCTATAATTAAGAAGATACTTAGACTTGTCAGCAACAATACAGTCTGTTTGTCCTAAGTTTAGGCTGCATAACAAGGAACACAGCAATCATCAGGGTTCTGAAATAATACATTAATATAATCGTTATTGCCCTGGGGTCTTTCTTTTTTTTTCCCCCCCTCAATTTTCTTCTTCCCTCCTCCTTTCTTCTCCATTTCTTTCACTATCAAGACAAAACAGCACTAGAAATAGCTCTTATCGTTTTAATAGCCTTTAAATTAGACTGGCACAGACTTAAATAAGGAGGTATTTTGTGAGAGAGAGGGGGAAAAAAAATCGAGAAAGTGTTTGTAAAACATAACTCTGGTGCCCAAAGGGACATATCATTTTCATATTTTAAATCTGAATGCATTTTAGTTATTTTGTGTTTTTGCAGCAATCAGTTCACATTATGAGAATAGGGTAGTATAATTATGGAAATTAAGTACAGATTTCAGTTGAATGAACTCATCAGATGGAATTACAGCCTTTCTAGATTGGTCGCCTGGCTTTATGTCAGATGATTTGCATAAAACATTTAGCTTAATGAGAAGTAAACAACGAGACTGTGGAATGTATTAACCCAAGGGGGTCTGAGCTGACATGTAAGAAATATTAAGGTTGTAGCTTTTTTTAAAAATTATTTTAAAGACAAAAAGGAAGCCTTGAGAGTAGATTAGGGACACAAAGGTAACTCTGGCCTGGACCATAATTCTTCACGAGTGGTGGTTTTCACCACCTACAGTCATATACTGTGATTTTTCAGGTTTATTTACTTTCAGTTGCCTGCAAGCAAAATCTGACATAATCTAGTTACCCTGCCAGACAGGGTTCATGGCTGCAAACATGTCTTTGTGTTCAGTAGTTGAATTTTCTTCTGATCAGTGGTCCGGAACCTGCTCAAATTACGTTGTGGGATATCTAGTCATTTATCCATAACCTCTGGAGGGTCTAATTTTTATTGGGAAGTATAGAATCAAACCATACTTTTGCATCTTTACACTCAGAAATGCTACCATCCCAAAAGCATATTGACAACAAGTCTACTTAATGCACAGAATATTAAAAAGCTCTTTCTTTTTGTTCCCATGGCAGCATCTGCTTCTGGGAGGGGATTCTCTAGGAGGTCTAAGCAAAGCGCATGAGAGGTGCTTTGAAATCCCTGTTCTTAGTGTTCAGGTTTTCAGGCTCTGCTTGTGGGCTGCCTCCTAGCCTGGTACAGCTTGGCATTTCCACAGCACTGTAAATTCTCTGCTTTATTCCATTGCAGATCACCTCTTGACATGTCTCCTACTTATGCTAGAATCCAAATGTGGCCATTTACCATTTACTATGCTGAGGGAACCTCATTCTCTGTCTACAGCACTGTGGTCTGTGAAGTAGAAAGGCAGTAGAAGGAAGCAAAATTCCTTCCCTAGCATTTAAGAGGCCTAGGGTTTAACATAGCCTTCAACACTGTACAGAAGTAAGAATGTGGACAGATGATCACAAGAGCCTGAGTTAGTGGATCTTAAGACATAACCACTCATTAGCTGAAAATTACCAGTCTCAGCAGATGGGCAGCATTGCTTGTGAATGCTACTGCTTCTGATCATCTGACCACACCTGTAGAGCCTCTTCAAACTCCAGTCCCTCTGATTGCAAATAAGGCACTCGATCACTTGACAGAAATGCCCCCAGTTGAGAATGCAGCATTTGCTATCCTCACATAGGGAAAAAGAAAAGTCTGCAAAGACAAATTAATCCCTGCTGCTCTACCTTTCATTTAACTCACATACGTGAACATTTCAGGGATTAGCCAGTAAAGTGGTAGTAGGAGATTTTATGGCGAGTACTTTAACACAGTTCTGACACAGAAGCAGGAACAATCTGCAGTGCTTAGATATGATCCTGATGGTGAAATTTCAATTTTTTTTATTCTTATAAAAATATAGTAAAAAAAAAAATCACCATATGAAACTCTCTTGAGTAGAAAGGTATGAATAATCTTTCATCTAGCAGGTATGGATTCTATTACCCTTGCCTAGGAAGGAACAGTACTGGAAGAGATTGCCTTTCCCCAGTTCATGATTGCTAGTGACAACAAACAGAGAAGCAAGTTACCAATTCAATGAGTTGAAGAGCAGCATGCCACCTGTTGTGCTTAGAGTTCAAAATAAAAAATTGTATGGCAGTAGGAAATGGAAAAAGCCACTCTGCTCTTGCTGCCATGTGTTCTTTCTACTGCTGAGCTCTCCGTAATGAAAAATTGGACCAGGATTGTAGAAGCAGAGCAAGAGATGAGAAAGAAATGGTGGTGTGGAAAACTACTGACCCTTGTTCCTGGTTGAATACAGAAGCAGCTTAGGTAGGGGTTCCATAAAAGAGTGTCTCTGAATCTGTGAGTTTATGATTGGCTGCATTTAGGGAAACAAAGGGAAACAGGAACACTTCAGTGTGCTGGGCGAATGTGCAGACCAAAAGATGAGCAATTGCAAATCAAAGGCTGATGGTTCAGTGGCCACACAGCCAGTGTGAGGAGAACAGGATTGCTGCTCATTTCACAAATATGTTTTACAAAAAGTCCCTGGGACCTGTCCCATAGCAATTCAAATCAGTAGGATCAGTTGCTTGCTATGTAGATGCCTTAGTGCCCTATTTTGAAGTCAGACCATGTGCCATTACCACAAACACCCTGGAGGCTCTCTCATCTTTCTAGCTGGTCTGGTGAATATCACCCAGAAAGAAATCAGTATTGAACCTGCAAAGGTCTCTTTAAAGAAAAATGAAGAACTCTTCAACCATTCCTTTTTGAAAATGGGCCTGGTTTTGCCCTCAGTTAACTGAGATTCAGAATGCCTCAGACACTCCAGAACATCCCACTCACAGTGAGCAATTGCCACCTTCTGTCCTATGGGGAGTTTTCTCTCAGGAAAATGAATCCCTTACACAGACTCAATACAGAAAGCACTTTGGGGTAGTTGGGGTGAAGAAAACTACAGGTGTGAGACCACTATTTTAAAGATGTGAAGAAAGCAAGTGTCCTTCCTCTGTCACCAGAGATAGTGAAAATTATGTGTATTTCATACAGCCAGAGTAAATCACCAGCAAAACCATGCTTCTTTTTATTTGTAATTCAGCTGAAAGATTGCTTCTTTCTCTTTGCCTTGGTTTATGCTGTGCTATAAACCTGTAGGAGGACCTCAGCTCAACCATCAACTACACAAAGAGATACTTTGTGCTTAATAAACACATTCTACCCATTGATCACATCATTTTTTCCAAAGGTAAATGAGCATTCAAGACATGAAAAAAAGCTATATCCAGTTACTCAGGATTATAAACTGAGGCTGGATCGGAATGTACCTAAGTACAAAGTATACTCATGCTCCTTCTTCCTGTCCTTTAGGACCATCCTTCACAGAGAGAATACAGCTTCTACTCAGAATTTCCCAGAGTACCTAAAAATTCTATTTCACAGCATGTGGTGCAGAATCTCTAAAAGAAAAAAAATAAAAGATTGGATTTCTTCCTCCTAGTTCAGGCTGAACAACTTCCACACATGATTACAAACCCAGCATTCAGCAAAATTTGTAGCTCAGTGAAACCTGGCAACAAGACAGCTTCTGCCTTGCAGAGAGGGTGATGATACTGCTCATCACTTGATTGGTACTAGCCCTTTGAGATACATTGTATCCCAGCTCCCTGTAAGTTTCTAACACATATCCTTACTTATAACTTGGGGGGGTGGAAATTAAATTAAAAAACACAGTCTTAGGTGTTACTGTGAAAGATGTCCAGTTCCGGCCCTTGGAACAGCTCCCAATTACAACTGAGCATGGTTAGATGCAGAATTTAGACATCCACCAGTGACCCTTCTGATTGCATGGGTGTGACATCCCCTCGCCATTTCTCTCAAACATTAAGTTTATGAGTTTCCCCAGAGTACCTATATCCTAAGGACTAGGAAAGGATCCGAAAGAGGAGATTTCAGAGGAGGAAAGGCTGTCACAACATGGCTACCACCCTCCAACTGGCTCTTGTGAGAAAGGAACTGCAGATTCAGTAAAGTAAACCAAAACCAGGAACACCAGAAAACACAGCCTGGTGATTACAGTATTCAGCTGAAACAGTTTGAGGACTTAATTTAAAGCTTGTAAACAATACTCCAGTTGTTAACTGTGTGTGGCCCCAAGTCTGTTTTCCCATAAATCAGTGCTGAAGGTCCTGATGCCTCTACTAGTGCCATATCCACTTGTGTTCCACAGACCTCTGTTTTATAAGCTACATCTTTTTACCAGTTCTGCAGCAAATGAAGTTGTAGAGGAGAGAAAAATTCCTTGTTCTTTTTGGAATCATGTCCTTTGTCTGAAGAAGATACAGTCAGTTAATGTAGTGCTCTGATTTTATTAAGATTTTCTGGTTTATTAATATTTTCTGTTCATTCTGTTTGTTCTGGATCAAGCCTCTTGTGATATAAACTGCTATACCACTCAGAAAAACTCGTCTTGTAATCAAAACTTCTTGTTTGATGCTGTGAAGGGTGTAGAAGGAAAACTGCAGGAGGAACTGCAAATGTTACCTGTGTTTCAACAGTTGTTGGAATATATGAAAATAATATTTAGGCCTGAGTAAGAATTGCCACTCCCAGATATCAAGCAAGTACAACATTTCTGGATGACCTCTTTACACCCAAGAAGAAGAAGATGGAAATCTCCTTTTGCATGTATCTTCTTCCTCATCATTTTCTGCCTCTGGGAATTTTGACCACAGAGCAGCTCAACCACAGGAACTGCTTCTCGCTTGCCACCTTTGCATCACAGAGTAACTACATTCCCCCTAAAGGCAACCACTGTGCTGCAGTTTGCACATCACAAAGAGAAGTGACAAGGACTGAGAACGTAGGCCCGGTCTGTTTAAAAAGTTGACGTTTGGGGGCACTTCCCTATAATTAAAATCATGATGAATTTTTCATTCCCTCCTTATATAAATCCTTCCCACTCATACATTTCTCTTTCTTTCTGTGTGTATGTATTTATTTATTTGGTGGTGGAGGGTGAGGTGAGCTAGAAGCACACACATTTGAGCAGAGAGTGTGCAGTGTGGGCGTACTTTAGAATTAACTTCTCTTAGAGGTTGCTTAACAGTTCAGAGAGGTTTGTAAAATTGTTGGAAAAGACCTGTTGATTGCTTCTGTTGGCAATTACTAGTTGTGCAAGATGTATTTACTGAATTATGCTCTGAATGTGAATAGTATGCTGCTGCTTCTTTACTGCCTACTCCAATAGGTGTCTGACAAGGTACCTTTTCATCTCTTACCACTTTCTCAGGAAAAAGGAAACACTTTTTCTTTCTTTTTGATTTTTATGTTTCTTTGCTAGCAATATGCTGACATTTTGTCAGCTAGAGCACGTACTTGAGGAATTTTACTTCAATGCCAGTAATGTTTAGCAAAGTTTGGGTGGGGAGGAAGAACCAGCAATAGCAAAGACAAAATTATGCAAAAGCAGATATTAGAAATAATGCTAGTGCTTCATGAAGAGCTCAAAGAGGCCATTGAGACTTTCTGAGAACATAAAGGAATTTTTCATCAAGTTCTTGCATGTTGTGCTTTGCTTTCTCCAAAATAAGGTCAAATTTTCTGCCAATGTTAAGTGATGAAGCTTCACTAAATCCTCTGGAAATGTACCGTGTCATCTCTAATGTTTCTGCAGAAAGACCAGGTGGAAGCAAAATGTATCTGTATGAAGGTTCCTCAGCCACATCACAAAAGAAATTTTAGAGTGATCATACTGTTTTTTCTTCATCTTATGATATACCCATGGTTCCATTCCATAATAAATATCTTACATATAGCTGAAGATGTATTAATTATCCCTGCAGTCATTTGCTCTGCTTTAAAAGGAGCTTCAGCGAAGGGCACCTTAGGAAACGGTTTAGAGACATTGTGAAATCTCCTGATTTAATGCATTACCACGTCCCACTTGTGACTGTAACAGCTTTGTTTCTTTGACTGTAAAGGAGACATGCAGCCTAATTGAATTCCATTTAGAAAGAGTGTAGAACAAGCCAGATACAGTTGAAATGTTGTATTTTATAGTAGTATTGTAAAAATTTTTGAACAGTAGCTGAAACTAATTTCTACACTTTTGACTTAGCAAAAGAAAACACAGCCAGGGCTCCCAAGTATAATTAAATGGGTATTCATCATTCAGCAATAAAGAGTACCATAGCACTGTGAAACAAAATTTCTTGCAGGGGGTCTTAGCCCTTCTGCTGCAATTTCCTGAAGGCCAAGACAGTTGAAAAAGATAAGCAAACATCCCTCCAGAAAAGGGAAATAAGAATGCATTTCTGCAAAAAAAAAAAAAAGAAAATAATGGACAAGCAGTAGCATAGCAATGAAAATATGGAAGTGTTTACTTCAGAGGGATGCTGTGAATTTTGGGAGATGAGGACTTTGCATACAGGTGGATAAACTTCTTTTCTTTTGAGGAGCTAATCCAAATTCTGCTGAAACACAGTAAAGGGACTGCAGTTCTGGGCACACGGATTTGATCGTGTTCCATGTGATCCATGTCACCTAAACTATAGGACCACAAGCCACAAAAAGCCCTACAATATTTCCATGTCATATATGGGAAAGCTTAAGTTACAGACATCTCTATGGGCCAGAAGCACAACAGTCATTTCCTTGACACATTTAAATCATCGAAATAACTACAGAATTGTTCCTCCAGAAAAATTCATGCCAATAACAAAACCCTAGCAGTCTTAGAGCCAAGAAAGAGATCATATGACAAGGGGGCTGAATTGTTTGTACAGTCACTGTCATTCCTAAAAGGCAAAACAAAACAACAAACCACTGCACTTTGAGTAGAACTCCCTCATTTTAGGTAAGAGTTCCTACCTGATGGCTCCATATCACTGCACATTCTTGAGCCCTATCTCTGAACTTCCATAATGCTGAAGGCAGTGCTAGTAAGTGGTGTGTGTGTGCAGCATTGTTACCTTCACTGCACCAAGTCTGCATGCTTTAGCAAAGCAGAAGTTTTAATCATTCATGTAAATGTATGATGTAGCACTTTATGGCATATTAGTGAAGTATTGATTGCTGCTTGAGGCTGGTGCTTTTGCATTCTGTGTTAATGAAATTTGTACCAAAGACCAAATTGGACAGTGATGTCAATATACATACATATAAACAAGGGTTGTTTTGCAATGGTTCAGTCTTCACAATTATTTTAAGTAGTTTTATGGGCATAAAAGCAGTAAGCAGTGAGCTAGTTCAACTACCCTCTAATGACCAATGAAAACAATCCAGATTTTCTCTTTTAAATGCTCATTTCACAACATAAGCATCAGCCAAGCTGCCTTTCCCAAATCTTTTCATTGTCAGAGTGTTTTGGCTCAAAATGAATGTACAAAGAGTGGCTCCTGAGATGCACACAAAGGCATCTGTTATGCAGCATGTGGCATCCAAAAGCCACCTGTGTGTTCGCAGATAATGCAAAGCATTCACATGTCAGAATGGATCCTTCATGGGATTTTCTGAAGTTATATCTAAATATATTTCTTCTGCCAAGTACATTTGATGGGTTTTCCAACCAAATGATAACATGATTTTTCTGAGTCCCTATTAACTCGACTGCCTCAATGTATGTTTTCCACCTGCCTATCTGCTTTGATTTGCATCACTGTTATTTTTCTGCTCTTGCTTCAGTCAGCCTCTCTTATTTTGCTGACTCTCTTGCTGCTGCACAGAATTCACTTTCCAGTTCTCTCATGCTCACCTCTGAACAGGACCAGAATTCAGGTGGAGAAGATTCTCAGCTGATGTTACATTATTCTTCAGTGTTGCCCCACAATAAAACCAAAATATCCCATACTTTGACATGACAGCTGAAATTGTGGTCACTTTTCACCACATTTAATAACAAAAGAGTTATGAAAATAAGGCTTCTGAAATTCTGATTTCAAACCAACCAACCAACACCAAACAAACAAACAAAAAATCCCACACCAAACAACAACAAAAAACCACCCATAATCAAATCCAAGACTGAAATCCTGTGTCCTTGATAAGCAGGTACAGCCCTATTGCAAAGCTCAAGCATGCTGCCAGGCAGCATGTCCCAGTTCAGCATAACAGACAATTTTCAAACAGAGCCATTTGGTTTCTGTGCTGACACTATTAATGATGATGCTAATGCCAGTAACACTTTTCATACAGTGGACACCTGTATGCTTGGAATAAGATAGAGAACAGCATCTCATTTCATTTTGGCTTGCAAATGGCTGCAGGTGACAAAGTTATTTGCTTGCTTACAGGCCAGCATGGACCACAAGGCCAAAGGAAAAGGCTCCATTATTTCACAGCCCCACTCCTGTCCCCTCCATAGCTGCTCATTTAGGATTTAAGACAACCCACATATAAAATTTAATATGTGCCTTGGGGAAAAAAGAAAGTCAAAAGTGACTTTGTCTAATTCTGTAGATATTTTCAGGCCACAGAAACCAGAGGGCACTGCATTGTGTGGCATGGCAGCAGTCTGTCACAGCACGGTTATAGAAGTCACTGCAGCAAATGTCACAGAGCCATCATTGCAGAAGCAGGAATCCTCCATAACTAATTAAATACTAAAAGCATGGACAGGATCTGAGTTCTGGTTCAGATTCATATGTGACTCCACAAAGATCAGTTAACCCCCCTTTTGTGATAGATTTGTTTGGCTATATTTCTTTTTAAAATTGAGGTGAAGAATAGGAGTGGGAGGGAGTAGACATAGCTGGATTCTGATGGGAAGCTGAAAATGCTTTGAGGGTTTCAAGGATGGTGAGTAGGAGATTTGCAGCATAGCCAAGAACCCGTGGCTCATGATAAGACTGTGAAGAGCAGATAATCACACCACAGAGAAAAAGGAAAAATATTTCTGGAGGCACAGGGAACTGAGTTTGCTGCATCTCAGAAACTCATTGAATGAACCCAATGCAGGCTAATAGGAAAGAACACTTCTGCTTGGGTGTAGTGGACAAAGGAGGCAGCCTATCATCACTCTCTTTTTTAAGAAGAGACAAACTACATTTAAGTACATATGAGTCTGAGGGAACAGTAATTTGTGAAGCACTTTTAGAGCTTCAGGAAAAAAAAATATTAAAAAATTAAACCCAACATCCTATGTTCTAGGAAGGAAGAAAAAGCAGCACATTAAACCAAGTGGCAGGAATGAAAAAATGTCACAGCATCCCTCTACAGTGATTTTCACTGAATGGTCCCAGACAATATTCAAAATCACGGTTAGTGAAAATTAAAATGCTTTTCTCAGTCCAGGTCATTTCCTCATGCTTCATCTCAACCAACATTTCTGCAGCCACAACCAAATAGGCCTTTTATTTTATGACTCTCAGAGAAAAACAAGACAAGCAGATTAAATGTAACAGAAACCCATTTTTGTCAATAAAGGAAGCAGCAATGAACAGCAAGGCTTCCACTAAGGCAGACACAGCTCTACCCATGAACAATTACCTAACCTTGACTTTGAAGCTGCTATGGTCAAAGAACATTTACTTCCCACCGTACTGTGCAGGCAGCTGCAAATGGAAGGAAAAAGGTTTGGAAAGGTCTCTGCAGTAAGACCCAGGATACCAAAAGACAGCGAAAAGCAGACACAGACAAAACTCAGTGCTTTCCATCTTAGCTCTAAGGGGCATAGTGGCAGCTATAAAGAAAGCCTCAAGGACCCCAAGTGACAGTGTCAGATGCAGAAATCAGGCCTATGCTGAGGGAATCATCACAAGACTGTCACTCAACAAAGACAGAGATGTTTGCTTCTAAGGAGCACTGATGCAGAGACCCTGCCAGCCCTAAACCAACAACTTTACACAATGCCTTTGCAAAAATCCAGGACAAAAAAATCTCACTCTGAAGTGTAATTCTGGAGGGCAGCTTCCACTTTACAGACAGGTAATGCACCTGCACTGAACTGCAGCAAACTTCCCAGAATAAGAGTTCTTCCTCCTTGATTTTCATATGTCAAATTTTATGCTTTCCTTTTTACTGTAAAGCTGGATGTATTTAAAATATCCTATTTTCTAAATAGTAGGCATGACTTTTCATATCTTCCATATAATGAAGCAAAATTTCTAGAATGTTGTTGACCAAAATCATTATTTTGATCCCTATTATTATGTAATCTTAATTAATTCTATTTTTTAAATTACTTTTCTCCTGCCTTATAATATTCAGAACTCTACTGTTTATCTTGTTATTTCTAAATCAGCAGCATCCCCAAGCAGGTGTTACATTTGGAAAGCATCATTTTGTAAGCAATTAGAGAATTGTATGTAAAAACATAATTTGTCTGAGGAAAAGAAAGCTCTTTGGTGTGATTAAGTACCATTTAAAAATTTTGTGTTAAGAAAAGGTAAGCAGCTTCCAAACTGGATGAGTCAAGCTTAGAAAACATGCTTCCCTGAAGGATCAGCCCAAGCAGCACACCGTCTGCCAGCCTCTAATCAGCTGGTGGAAGCTTGGGTCTGAGTCTCATTTCCAAATCTTCATTCCCAAGAGAATCTGCTCTTGAGGACCTAATTAATTAGAACACGATTATTTCTCCACTAGCTGCGCCTTAATAAGAGTGTGCATTTGTGGCACACGCACACACATGTTCTTAGGATGCTCTCCCTGGATCAGGATGAAGAAGACTGTGATAAGAAGCATGAGCCAACATGGAATGCACAAGCAAAGGTGAACAGACACATCCTGATTTTTAGCTGAAACTCTGCAGATGCTAAAACTGAGCCCATGTAGAGATATACTTTTTTCCCAGTAAATTTTACCTAGCGTTTACCTAGAGATTAAAAAAAATCCTCAACTTGATAATACCCAGGAGGGGAAGAGATATAGCCTTTCAGAATGTTGCAGCACCCAATACCCACCTAGGGATTTATATTTTGGATTATAGATCCAGTGTCAAACTCTTCAGGAATATGTGAAGGACCTTGTAAAACTCCTGCACTCCACAGCACTCCTGTGAGAATTTGTGTAATTATCCTTATTTTACTACCAGACAAACCATTGTGAAAGAGATATAAGGAACAAGCATTCTCTCTGCCTGATTTTGGGTATCCACTACTTTCCACATGAAGGCAAACACCCACCTTGATGGAACTCTCCTGCCAAATGGACACATTTTAACATGAAATACAATGAGACAGGAGATATTTTTATTCCTGTTTCTGCCACTAAGTATTGTAACAGCACAGGCTCTGCAGAAAATTGCCACTTAAATTAGACCCTTGAGGCCCCAAGTGGTTGAAACCACTTACCAAGAATCCTACACCAAAGAAGCAGTAAAAGCAGAATAGTTGATTTTTTCCACCCCAGTTTTTATTGTCTATTAGGCATGCTGGTGTACTTGTAACAATCTTCTTAATAGCAGAACTTGAAAATTCCATCAGGGCTGAAGCTTCCCTCTCTCTCAAGTCAGAAATCTGTTAGGCTAGTGATTGCTACAGCTAGCAATAGTGACAACAGCATAACTATCAAAAAAACATGACTACAGCTTGACCATAACCATAGCAGTAGAATGTAGCCTTGCATTAGAAGACTGCCTACCCAACCAACACAGCTCAGCCTAGGAGAACATCCTCCAAATCAATTTTATTTATGTTCAGGGCATATGGTTTAGATCAGTTCTCCTTTCTGTTTACTTGTCTTAGGTACAGATTGCCTCTCAGAGGAAGAGCTGACATCCAAGAAGTGAGCTTTTCCTAGTGGAAAAGTATGAGATATGATTTCAGATCCATTTTAAATATGACATTTCAGGATTAAAAGTTCAATATTTGGCATTTTCATTACATTTTCATTACAGTCAGAGACAGAATAAGTTAGTTGGGGTTGTACACTACTGCAGCTGAAGTGCCTTTGGTATCTGACTTTATTCTTCTGAACTTAGCTTAGGTGTTTTGACTACACCATGCTTTGCAATGCAAATGTACCCTGATCAGATTACATAGAAGGTGCTCTGCAGAGATATTCACTGACCCCACTAACACCTGGCACTGCACTTCTTTGCTGAAGGCAAAAATAAACCTATGAATACTTCCATGACCACCTCACAAGAAAATAAAAATAATGCTGCAGTACCTCAGGAGCAAACTGGTAAACTTGTAAAAGTCTCAGCCATTCACACCTTCTCCCTGCCACCCATCACTTCGACTGGTTTCTGCAACCAAGCTACAGCAGTGCTTCAAAGAGTCACCTCAGTATTTGTACTTGCTATGAAAACAGGCACTGGAAACTGTCATCTGCATGTCTGTCAAGAAGTGTGGGAGACGCATGTCTGAAGAATTTCTAGCTCTGAACGTTGGCTGGAAAAGCTACTCTCCTACTCTCTCCTTTCACTTTGAAACCCTGATTTTGCCTTGCCTTCACAGATTACAGCGTTGCACATGATGAATAGCATATAGCAAATTAATATTTAAGAATTCAGCACCAAGAGGTAATTACTCAGCTAGCACAGGCTCACATTATTGATGCTTGGCTCCTTACGAGGCTTTTTTTTGGAGTGTCTATAAACTAAATTAAGACATTTAAAACATTATAGTAATACACATCATTAGCTTTCTGATCTGCATATTTTAACAATTGTTTACGTTGTGTAGCACGAAGAGCTGCTTCTTGCAAGTTATTTCTCAGAAAAGCTTGGATTCAATTAGATGGTTGGATATTTCTGATAAAGTATGCTCCATGTTACTGCAGTGGGTTGCAGGTAAAAGTAAAAAGTACCTCCTTCGTGTCCTCTAAAGATGCACACTGAAGCATAAAGCTCCAAAGCTCTGGTTTTCCTATCACCACATTGCCCAGTTCCACCTCTCTCCAGCTCTTTGGAAAGCATCAGAGAATCTCTGTGGGATCTGTTACATGCAGCAAAGTACAAGGACATGGTCCTGAATCGGGAATCTTTAGGTCTTAGCTTTACTTAAAGACTGATTTGTCCAACTTCAGAATCTGAGCAGACCCAGAGTTTATCTTGCCTGGGCAAGAATGGAAGAAACCCATTACCACACTTCAGTTGATAGAGAAATCTCAGTAGTATGGTCTAGCATAAGACTTCAGACTTGTTTTCCACTTGATTTTTAGAAACATAGAAGTATGGATAAGGGTTTGAGGATTCCAAGAAGCAAGAATGGAGTCTTGCTATGACACAATCAGTAGCCTGTGTGCAACATAGGTAGATGAGATTAAGCATCTTAGATAAACACCATTGCTATACTGACATAAAAAGAATTGTTTATAATGATAACACATTTTTGTAGAAAAAAAAAGCTCTCCTAAACCCCTTTCTTTTTTTCTTCCTTCCTCCTCTCTCCAAAATTCCAAATCCATCTTCTAAACTGAGCAGTTTTGTCCTGGATTTCTTCACCCATGCCATAATAGCTCCAACATTATCAGGAGCCAAAACAAAAAAATAGTGTCACATAAAGACATTCAGGAATAGAGAACTGAAAATCATGTCAGACATATAGGATAAACCCCTGAAGAACTTGCACAATACAAGAGATTTCTACCAATTTCTGTGGATTGCCACTGACAACTAGGAAAATGTTTGTATCTCCCTGCACGTACCATGCTATGTTGAACCAAAACCACACAGGCACTGGTCATAGTTAGTTGAGCAAGTGAATTAGGATCCTGAGGGCCTCGTGGGGAGTGGTCTTGGGTTACAGCCAGGTAGATTTGGAATCACATTTGGGTCAATGCCACAGGGCAAGAGGACTGCACAAAAATAATTATATCAACAATATTTTGCACTGTTAAGCAACAAAGACATGGTTTTAAATGTATAATGTCCATTCACTTGTAATTGATCCAAATGGGATCTCATTCTTCATAAAACAGGCTTGGAGAAGGGCCTGACAAAGTGTCAGCTTTGTGCTGTACCTACATATGTTCCACAGCATAGAGGGGTATAATCTTAAATTAATGCATTTTATAACTCGGGCAAAATTCGTCTAGTTCTGTGGTGTAGAACGGAATGGCTGCACTTGGCAAGCATTTGTAAGCATTTAAGGCCTCTCTTTATAGGCAAAATAACAAGACTCATCAGTCCCATATTGTGTTCTTTGCAAAAAAACCCCACCAAAACAACAAAAATTCTGGAATTGGAAATAACCATTTGTGAAGCAACCCTGCATTAAACAAAAGGCTTTAAATGGCCTTGTTAAATCTTATTTGAATAGCTCTGCAACCAATAATTCAGTACAACTCTCTACATCAGCTATTAGACCTCACCCAGGCTATCAGTTTATCAAGTGCTGGTTTATTCTGTCTCCTGAGGTTTAACTGAGAAAGTTTCTGTTGTCATGGTAGTTTCATAATTACATGTTCTGATCAAGAAGGAAACTACTACTACTAACTTACCCACCTACACTTGACACTGGTGCTCAAACGAAAAGGTAATAGACCTGTGCGTCCGTTTGGTGTTAAAAGGGGAGAGACGCGTTCAGCGGGGAGAGGCGCAGGGGCTGCAGGACAGACTGGTGTGTAACAGAGCCATCTACTGGAAAACCGCTGCTGGGCGCGCCTCTCCACATCCCTCACCTGCCTGCAGCCTCCTCAGACTTAACCCTGCAGCATTTACGACCATCTCTTATTCACTGTCCCTCCTTGTATGGCAAGGTATAGGTCAATGATACACCTCTGGGTTTAGCTGCCACATGTCTAGTACAGAAAAGAGTAAGAAATCCCTGTGTTTCATCTGTGTTTCCAGAAGAATGAGGTCCCTTGTAGTTTGTGAGCTCGTGGTTCCTTCTGTACGTGTCCTGCCGCTGGCCACACTTCAGTGAAATTTAAGAAAAGGAAGTCAAAGCAGGATTTGTTGTGTTGCAAAACTGTCACTTGTTTCTGCAGGGAAATGGGAAAGTTTATCTTGCTTTTACAACGCACTAAAACTTTTTTCACAATGGTTTGATTCAACAACACTGAGAATCATTCTTCCTGCTTTGTTATAAGAAATACTGACTAATCTCTGCTGCTTCTTTTTTCTGCCTTTTTTCCCCCCCTTTTTTTTATTTTTCTGGGTTTCTCCTCTTTTCTTTTTGAAAATTGTCTATCCAGACGAGGGCTTTGTCTGGGTACCGCAGGATGCTTTGTCCCCAGCAACAATTACATTTCCTGTAGTAATTTTAAATGAGGTCTTAATATAAGAGAGTTATGGTCAGCCTCCATTTCAAAGACAGTCAGAGAGCTGCATTTGTCTCTGTCTTAATCAAGGTGCTTGCTAAGTGAACTGCATGCCTAAAATGGAAGCGATTGCTTTTCATGTCCTGCGAAATGACTCAGGCAGACACTAACTGAACAAATACTCTCTAATCTACCTTTATATATATGTTCAAAATATTGTATATAATTTTTAATATATATAAACATTTACATTTCTATTTGGAGGAAAGCAAATGCCTCTCTAGTCTTCAAAAAGGGCAAGAAGCAGGACCTGGGTAACCATAGACTGGTCAGCCTCACCTCCATCCCTGGAAAGATGAAGTAGCATCTTATTCTCAGCACTGTCTGTAGGCATATCAAGGATATTAGAAGGTTTGTATCAACACAAACAGGGAAAAAAATGTGGAAGTTTCCCTAGATGAAACATAAATAATTATGTCCACTAGGAAACTGTTGTTGGACTCCACACTGACCATATGGACTTTGTGGGAGAGCACAAGTCCAAAAGCCAGACTGGCACAAGCCCAGAGACTGAACTGATAATCCTGGTTTACAGCTCAAATGACATCAAAACAAAGGAACACACAGTGAAAAGTTAATCTGTTCTTTCTTTGAAGATGCATCTTCAGAACAGTGTATCACATTGGAACTGTACATACAAATCTCCTGGCAGCTACCAATTGCCTGTGAAAGGTGGTAGTCAATTAGTTGTTTAATTTGCTTACTTCTTCTTGAATCTGACCCTTTTGAGTTGGCAAAGCACTATCTGTCTTACCAAACTTTTATGTATTATCTTCTGCTTGAGGATTGTAGGCAGGACAGCCCTGCTATCATATTTGCTCATATGTCTTTGAGTAGCCATGAAAGTGTGGCAGTCAAATGGGTGGAAAACCAAGAGAACTAGGCTGAAGTCTTAATTGCAGAAGTGGAACAAGGTTCTCTGTGATGGGAGCCTGTCATTTGAGAAGTGGTAAGTGCTCTCTCACAGCATTTAGAAAGGGGGAGGGGGCTTACACCGCTGAGTATGGCTGACTAGCAAGTTTAAAGAAATAGGAGCTATAGGTTGCTGTCTTCCCTCCCCCGAAGCAATGCTTCCCCCCTGCTTTTTTGTCCTTCCTAAGCCTGTTCTTCCCACCGATGATGTAGTTAGAGAATAGCTGTCAAACTTTGTAAAAGAAAAAGTCTTTCTTTCAACCAAATCATTTAATCTTAAAAAAAAAAAAAAAAAATCATCCTTACTTTTGCTTCATGGAAGATTTTTCATAAAACCATTTTGCAAGCATTTAAAAACGGTATTTTATCTTTTTTTCCCTTCCTTTAAATCTAGAAATCATGATGAGCTTGTAATTAACCACAGTTTGTAGGGGATTTGTGAAACTATTATGCTGTACTATAAGGACACACACTTTATCAAGGCTTGAGCAGGGTCTAATTAATAGAGATCGCATGCAGCCTATTAATTAACTCAACATGGTAATCAAACACCCAGAAATACTGCTTAACTAACCTCTGGTGTACCCAAGGGCAGTGCATTTCCTGAAGATGTGGCAAGTCATATTGCTGCATGGAATACAAGAGTGTTACCTCTGAGGGTGGGGTACTTGGGGGTTAATTTGACAGAAACCACACAATAGCAAAGAATGTCTCTTTATGTGAATTTAAGTGCCCATGTAAAATACTGAATTAGCCTTAATGGACCATTAAAGATTTCCTGGGCAGTAACCTCTGCCTACTTGACTTCTTGCTCTAATTATTCCCAACCATCTCCCTATACTCCTGTCATGCCCTTGCAGCAGGGATTAGGGCAATTCCCCGGTGATTCATGTCACAGCTCCACAAACAGCTGTTGCTACTAAGTGGGCAGCATGGAATGAAAAACCACAGGTAGAGATAGGGCTTGTTCATGCCAATACTCAATGTTTTGTTCTGTTGGAGCCTAAAAGTTAGGTACTTGTTTAGAACACCTCTGATAATATGTAGTAATACAGATATTTCTAGAAGTATGTTAGCCAGCCTATCTCAGAAACTTATCTTAGGATGGTCATCTTTAGAGAGGCTTACTTCTTTCCATCAGACTGTAGAGAGAGCCTATATTCCTAAATTAGACCAGATTTGCCTCATACATGGGAAAATTAAATGATATAAATTCCTGCTGGAGTACATAACTGTAACTCAACAGTGGCCACCTACTAATCAAGAGGAGCTATCATTATCTTTGTGGAAATTAGAGAAAGGATCCATTCCATGTTAATATTTAGGTCATCAGTTTGTTGCCAAGTCCCTTGAATCTCCTTTGTCCCCTTGGCATATTGCTATTTCATTAGTGCTATATTTGAGTAAACCATAAATTAAAGAATGCCAACACACCCCTGTTGCATAGGATCCCTTACACTGGATGAAGGGCACCAGAAAGTCAGAAGAAAACAAAAATAAGTGAGCTAATGAAAAAAAAAATATTTCTAAGGCACTTTCCCCTGCCCTGATTCAATGTACTTACATTACTAAGCAAATCAAATAGCAATAAAGCATTGTTCTCTGACATGAAATCACCGCTCTATGATTCTGCACTGGTGCTAGGAGACAGTGAATGCTATCTTTGCAGGCTCTGATCTCATTCAGCCTCATGGAATTTTTATACCAGAAGGGAATACTACGTTTATCTGTTTGACTTTCAGTATAACCCAGGTCAAAAAATGTCACTTGGTAACTCCTATATCTTGATCGTATTCTGTGGTAGGAGTTAGGACAGATTTTTAGAAAGATAATAAAATGAAATAATGAAAACTCTTCTATAGCTCTCTGCAAATCATCCCAATGCTTGGTTACTTGCTGTGTGAAATTTTAGCACCTGAAGTCTGACCTGAATTGCTGCTGGCTCCAGCTGTCTGCCACTTGGTCTCATCCTGGTTTCAGTTGCTAAATTATATTTTGGCTCAAAGTCAACACAGGTCAGATACTCTTCAGCTGACCTACAGGACATGATCTGCAGTTCAAATAAATCACTACAATTTAAGCAAAGTTAACTGGATTGTATCCTGACTGTGCTGGTTGAAGTAAGGAAATATCTGATGTGCCTCACACAAAATGTTCCTTCACAAAGACTTTAATCAAAGGACATCAAAACCTTCATTTCAGTCAGATTAACACCCTGATTACCTTGAGTTTTTCCCATCAGATTCCTGTATGAGTATTCTAAACCCTCTCAAGAAAGGAAGTAGTTGTGGCTTTGCCTGGGGCTGCATCCAAATGCCCACCCAGCCACATTCTCACTCCCTGCCTCAGCAGGATGGGGGGGAGAAAATAAGACAGAAAACTCATTGGTCAGAGTAAAGACAGGGAGATCACTTACCAGTTAGAGTCACAAGCTAAAGAGAAATTACTTGGGGAAAATTAATTTATTGCCAAAAAAAAAATAAAGTAGTTTTGGACAGAGAGAAAAAGACAAAACTAAGCCCATACCTTCCATCTCTCCTTCCCTTTTGCCCAGGGTCCACCTCTTTCGTTTGCTGCCAGCTTCTATGCCTTCTCTTCCCAAGCAGCACAAGGTAGGATGAGAAACAGCTTATGGTCAGTACCTAGCTGCTCTTCTCACAGTATCATAGTATAACTAAGGTTGGAAGAGACCTAGCGGATCATCAAGTCCAACCTGTCTCCACAGACTTCATGACCAAGTGCCATGTCAAATCTCCTCTTGAACACCTCCAGGGACGGTGACTCCACCACCTCCCTGGGCAGCACATTCCAATGATGAACGACTCTCTCGGTGAAGAACTTTCTCCTCACCTGGAGTCTAAACCTCCCCTGGCGCAGCTTGAGACTGTGTCCCCTTGTTCTGGTGCTGGTTGCCTGGGAGAAGAGACCAACCCCTTCCTGGCCACAACCACCTTTCAGGTAGTTGTAGAGGGCAATGAGGTCACCCCTGAGCCTCCTCTTCTCCAGGCTAAACAATCCCAGCTCCCTCAGCCTCTCCTCATAGGGCTTGTGCTCCACAGCTCCTTCCTCCTCGTACTTCTCCCCTGCTCCAGAATGAGTCCTCTCCCCAGGCCGCAGCTTCCTTCAGGACAGACTCACCTGCTCCTGTGTGGAGTCCTCTGGGGGCTGCTGGGAATCCCTGCTCCAGCATCTTGGAGTCCTTCTTCCTCCTCTTCCTCCTCCTCAGCCTCTGGGCACACAGTGCTCTCTCACTTTTGCCCCTCACCTCCAGCAGTGTTTTGCCCCTTTCTCCACTGTGCTTCCACAGAAGCACCACCAGAGACGCTGATGGGCTCAGCTGTGCGCTGTGGTGCGGCAGGTGCAGAACAGTCTAGAACCGCCCAGAACCAGCTGCATCCAGCACGGGGCAGCCCTCCTCTCCTCACACAGTCCCTGCAGCCCCACACAGCACCGGCATGACAGGACTTCAAAGCAAAGAGGCATAGCTTCCACACACTGGTAAGGTGCTGCTCTGCCAGCACAGCAGCTCTGCCATTAGCACAGCAGTACAATCCCCCTCAGCCTGCCTGTCTACGCTGTCACGTAAGAGCTGTCTCCAATACCATGCTACACCGAGCAGCTGGGCACATGCAATGTCCTCCACACACCCAATTAATTCACTTCCGGTATGCAGCACTTATGGGAGAGCTGCAGCCTAAATTAGGAGCTTAGGTCTTGTAATGTTGAAGATTGATGTTGGGCAACTTAAGAGCCACCACAAAACCCTGACTCCCTGCTGAAATCAACCCTTTGCCCCATTTATGCCAGCAGACCTCTGTTGGATGTTCTGCACCAAACCCATGGCGAGCCCCCAGAGGAACTTCCCCCAAGGGTTGATTCCTGATTCAGAGCTCCCATCTGCCAGCTATCTTCGAGACAGTTTGGGAGCCGTTTAATATGTACAACACCGATTTTGTATAGCGATAATTGTTTTTAATCAGAATGTTGTGCAGTACCAAGTCAAACACATTACAGAAGTCTAAATATATTATGTCAACACAGCGACTTTAAATTAAGCAGAGCTAGGCCCAGCTCAAAAGCTCCACGGAAAACCGTGCTTCATTAAGAAGGAATGTTGATTTAGTAGGAACGATCTTGCCCCAGAAGAACTGTTATCCCAATAATAGTTCTTGGGATGGAACTTCTGGGAAGGAAGAGAAGAGGTTAAGGAAGTGTAGCCCCCTCTATTCACTATGTGATGCAAGGTGCAGTCTTTCTGATGCAGTAGAAGATACAGCAGCCATTTATGGGCATGGTAGCTACATTCAGTCCTCCTGCTGTCAGTGTTGTCTTTTCTATGGCATAGATAATCATCATCTTCAGTAATTAAACATCAAGGCACCTTTTCTAAGTGCAACCATGTTACTGGGGGAGAAAGACAGTCTTACAAAGCTAGCCAGGAGTTAATTTTGTAGATATATTGCTTCTTTTAAAAATGGTTCACAGAAACATTTTGAAGAGACAATATTAATAGATTCATTTGTCAAGGATCCTGATCAATGGAGGTAGTGTCAGAGCAGCAGAGACTGTACCAGCTTAAAAGAAATGGTCACCAAGCGTCTGCCTTTGCCTCTTCTCCCTGATGACAAGCAACAGGACTAGAGAAAATTGTTACCATCTGTGCCAGGGGAGGTTTAAGCTGGATGTTATGAAATATTTCTTCACAGAAAGGTTTATCAAACATTGGAATGGTCTGCCCAGGGCAGTGGTGGAGTCACCATCCCTGGGGGTGCTTAAGAAGCATGTGGACCTGGCACTTAGGGACATGGTTTAGTGTTGACCCTTCAATGCTGGGTCGAGGGTTGGACTGGATGATCTTTGCAGTCTCTTCCAACCAGATATATTCTGTGATTCCGTTCCCCTGGCATGAAACAGTTCACTGTGCCACTTATTTGAAATCAATTCAAACAGGGTATTAAAAGTTGTAGGTACTGTTCAGCATGCAGAAACTAGACATGGGGTAATGAAAAGGGGATATGGCATGAGTAAACAGCTTCTGTCTCCAGCCCTTCCCTCTTCACAATGCTTTTGTGGTTTCTTCAGGTAAAAAGTGAGGAAAAGGAAACAAAACCGTTTTCTACAGCTGGCAGGGGGGAATCAGGAACAAATTGTCCTTAAGCACCACTCTAAGTGAATTAAAGTAACTAACTAACCTTAATGTTTGCTTTGGAAGAGACAGAATCCTTTAGTATTTTACAGCTCCTTTAATTTTAAATGGAGGAACAAGCAAAAACCTGCTTGTCCCCAGTTTCATCTTGTTCACTCGTTAGACCACAGCTGTAACAATGCTGTATTTTAGCCCCCACATCCATGCCTGCACGAGTCTGAAGCATGCATACTCCATCACAATACGAGCATATTAAATATATCATTTTGATTCCTAAGCATTTTAAAAGCTTTACATTTTCCCCTCTACAAAACCAATCCAAACCCTCCCCCAGAAAAATATACAATGTCTTTTTCAATAAAATAGAATAATGGGCATATTTAGACCACATAAATAATGGAAGGGAACAAAAGAAATGTAAAATGGCATCTTAAAAGCAATTTCCAGATATTATTATGTTACACATTCATAAAGTAAAACTTCTCTTGGGTTGTGAAGCCAAAGCCTAATGATATAGGTGTCTGAAAGAAATAGACCTACTAGAATGGAAAATTGTGTAGCTTGGCTCTAGCACAGAATTTTCACCTGTGATTAGCACTAATCTCCCAGAGCCAGCATCTCAATGGAAGAACTCTCCCTAACTTTTCTCATACTTCCCACAGAGAACCTGATGATCCAAAAAGCCTAATGTAGTAATAAATTCCATGGCACCCTTCATATAATGCTCCGTTTTCCACATGCCACATGCCCAAGGTGTCATTGCTCCTACCATAAGAGCACTGGGCAGTGAAGGACAAGAGTACACTTTAGCAAAACACGCACGCACTGAGAGACAATCAGTGGCGCAACATAAAGCTCACCACGTTACAGAAATGAACTTCCTTTAAGCCCAAGAGTATGTGTCCTTGCATAGTAATTTGCAGCAAGACCATTCAACATCATTATGGTTATGGCACATTTTCTCTGAACTAGCTATATTTTTAAAGGGAAAAAAACCCAACACCAAACAACAAAACAACCAAAACCAGAGCTCCCAAAAGTGTGAAAGGAGCTGACTATCCATCACATTTACTCTCTGCAGAGGGAATCTTAATGGTTGGACTCAATGACCTTAACCAAAACAATCTATGATTCTGTGCATGAGAGAGAGACAAAAGAGAGTATATATACCACAGAGTTGCTCACCCAAACCACTTCTAGGTAGTGAAAGGCACAGTTTTAGCAAGCCAGTGGGTCCTACCTGCTGTACCACAATTAGCACTTCAGAGAGGGCTGTGGCTCATCAGGCACAGAGCACTGTGAGCCCAACGTCCTCTCTGTTCTCCTGCACAGAGCTGTGAAATCCCGTACACAAACCCCATTTCTCTCTGTGTCAGACCTTCCAGATCAGTAATCAAAAAACAGACTAGATTTGCCTGTTGTGTGACAACTGTTCAATATGCAAAGCTGGAGCTGTTAAAGGCTACTCATCATCATGTTCCCCTATCCTCTGTGATCTTTTACAGCCTCTCTCTCAGGCTCATATTTTTGGATGCAAACCAAGGTGCACTGTGTGTTGAGGCTTGTGCTATTTTGAACAGTGAAGTAGAACCACCCACCACCCTGGCTAAAATTCAGATTAATTAGAACCCCTTCATCCTCTTCTTTCTGATGATTAAAGGCTCGAGCTAGCCTGTAGAGATGACACCTGTCAGCATGAGTTATGGAAATACATTAACCACACATTTAGTGGGGGCTGGTTTGTTTTTTAACTAAAGGAACCATTCTGTTTAATTCAAGCAGTTTTAAGTATCACCAGCATAATTCTTCAGCATAGGAAGTTATTACAAAGCTGTAACCCATTTTGAAAAAGGAAGACAGCAAGTCCAAATTAAACTGGCAGATTCAGAAATTTAAATTCAGTGGCACTACACTCAGGTAAAAAAAACCCCACACACCTTAATTCTGTTTTAAAGGCTCATTTTCCACAAAAGGCTGAGCTCTTTAAGTTAAAGTGAATAAATACCTAATGAGCCATTAGAGTCTATAAGACTGTATGGCCTCCAGGCACCAGTACCTGGCTTCAGCCAATTATAGCTCCATAAGATAAGATGAAGACATCAGGTTGTTATTGGAATATATAAAGGTTGAAGACATTGTTAATAAGTCACTACAGGATGTGATAAAATTTGTTTAAATTGTTTAAAAACTCTCAATGTGTTTTGCTAGACACATTTTTACTGCTACCTTTTTTCCCCCCTGTAAAGTCTAATCCTTTCTTTGAACAGCCTTGAGAACTACACTCTGCAATATTGCATTAATACCAAGAGATGATTTGTTTCTACATTTCCATGTTTTTAGCACATACTCTAGAGGTTATGAAATATTAATGGTGGCAATTCCTCAACCTTGGCATAGAGAAGGAAGGGAAAGAAATAAGGAAATACCATTTAAAAGAAGGAGAGGGAAAAAAAGAAAACAACCAACCCAAAGCAGCCATCCAAGAGAGGAGTCATAAATAGTGGAAGTTATATTTGCCTTTAAGCAATATCAGTCTTAGGGAAATTATTCATCCATAACTCCTATATATCTGCCCTTAAATTTTTCCAAGCTGAAGAATTCAGCCTATTCATAATTAGAATTTACTACTGCTGACTCTGTTTATTAATCTTTAATTATTTTCCCCCACAGAGCTAAGCATATAAGATTGGACTATACAATTCACATACATAACAAGAAGCATGAAAAATCACCCTGAACACACAGGCACCAGCCCAGAGTTGTGGATATGCATAATTTTTTTCTCACTGGTTTAAGTTTACCATGGGGAGCTTTAATTTGTCCTCTCACTGACTCAACCTGGAGGCCTATATTCTTCAAGTACCTCAAAAATAACTTATTTGTCTTCTTTTAAAGCCTTCAGTAACATTAAGCCTGCCAAATGACAGGCCTGGCTAGACTTCTGACTTTCAGAGTGACCATAATATTTTGGCACTTTAAATACTCTCTCTGAGCCTACTTTGCTGGATCAATCTGTTTCCTCTTGGCTTTATTTGGAAGACTTTGGGGGCAGATACTCTTTTTTTTATCGTGTGTCTATACAACACTTAGTGCAATAGCATCCTGATCTCTCTCCAGGGTTCTTTGCTGTTACCAGCTTAACTAACTGATATTAAGGTAGGGTGTCAGGGGGGCTGTTAATGGGACAATTCACAGAGCCCAAGGTTAAGCATATGAATAAATACATACAGAATAAGAGCCTGCCTGATGGAGGCTGAAACATTTCATTTGTTAAAGTCACAAAAGCTTTTAACATGCGAAAAATACCTCAGTACAATTTTCTTTATGACTTGCTCTCCCATGACTTAAGTATCAGTTATTTAAAAAATTGTGATTTGGTCCTAAGAACTACCACATAAAAGCCATAGACCATAGTACATTTTTACAAGCATATTATAAACCTCCCAGACTGATCAAGGTTTCTGACAGACACATTCACACATTTTCATTCCCCTGCTTTCTCATATAAATGTACTGAAGGTTAAAAGCACACAACATTGCTAGCAGAGCTCTATTTCCCAGCAACATAACTTGCATCAAGACTTACATCCATGCCCTCAACTGGGAGCACCTGGCCTTATCCCCTCTTGTGTCCCAAGCAGAGCTTCAGGCCAGTGCTCCTGAATTATCACCTATGACTAATTCAGTTTCCCACTGTCATAGTTCTATTCTGTTTTGACTCAAAGTCACCAAAGAGGAATAATCTCTCCACTAAGGTACAGGAGCAGATCTTGAGCTTGAGTAAGCTGTTGTAATTCAAGTGACATCAACAGAAATAAGACATATTATGTCACTCTAGGGGCTAGCCTGTGGGTCCTCAGGACAAACCAGCACAGCTGTTGCACCAAATCATGTAACTCTGCCTCGATGTTGCAGCATGAAATCTTGTTATTTATTTCTCATACATGTCTTCCTCACCAGTTCTGCAAAAGGTGCCTAACTCTAAATTTCCTCAAGCTTGCAGAACTTGCACTATCACAGTACAATAGCAATTCCAGGTCCCTGCGAGAGAGAACATTTTACTGCTCAGAGCTGCGTCTTGCCAAGGAATATATGTGTATCAATGCCACTGGTGGGAATTTAATGAAGCACTTCAGGAAGCATGCTGCTCTTCATGGCTGTGCAAATGAAGGGCTTGATAGCACATCCTTGGAAAATACAGTGCCAATATTCATCCTATAAGATGGCTTCATTGATTTGAATCTCTTGATTTTATACCTACCCCTCTCATTAATACACTGTGAACTGAGTTCCTGACTTCACAGTGGGGCTTTATGACACTGCAGGCTTTTCCTTAACAGCAGCTCACCAGCCTTGAATTTGCTATAGAACCAAAAAAAAAAAAAAAAAAAAAAAAAAAAAAAAAAAAAGGGCAGACATGGTTAAAGTTACACAACAAAGCAGATAGGGAAAGTGACTGTGTGAAAAATATATTCTACAATACAGCAATCATACCTCACACAAAAAAAGAGAGGTTGAAAATTGGGGCATTTGACTGCTTTCAAATGACTTTTGCATGAACCCTGCCTTTTTGTGTGCTAAAGATTGCTCAGAGCAGCTGCAAATTAAGTTTTTCAGGTATTATTGATAATGGAGACCCAACACCTTAATGGCACTTGGAGTCATGACTATGTAATGCAATCTCCTTGAGATTATTTTTTTCTTGCTTGATTATATTTTGTGGTTATTTCTTTGCATTTTATTTACTGTTCCCATTGCATTTTATAAACATACTCTTAGCTAGAGGCCAAGAACATAATTTCAAATCTTCTTTGAGCAGCTGTGTGCTTGTTGGCCTAAGACATACTGTTTTATACATCCCAGAGTATACTGAATATGTATAGATGATGAGGAAAAAAGTCTGTCTTGGGTTTGGAACTGAATGCTGGTAGCATGTGTAATTTAAGATGATTACAAGTATTTTCTTTGTAACTTAAAGGATAGATTACCCATAGGTCATACACAAGGTTAAGTAAGATTTTATTATGAATATTTTAAAAAGGGTCTATTCTTTGCTTAGAACAAGTAGGACAACATAAGTGGCATTTAATAACAATACAGTAAAATGCATGCTTAATTTTCCCAAAGAAAAGCAAGACAGTTTGTTTGTTTGTTTGTTTGCAGCTATGAGAAGAAATTCACAAGCCTGCAAACGTAACAGTAATCTCATACAGTGTAAACCACAATTGCACCACCATCAGCAGAATGTAATGTGAGAGCTACCTAGAAAGCCAAACTGAGCTGGCTAGGCAAAACTTCCCCATCTGGAATGGAAGCCAAAAGAAAATAAATACATAACTATCTCTACTAAACACTGTGCTGCAGATGAAGACCTCAAATTCTCATGCTTAAAGTGTTACTCTGCTTGGATGAGGCACTGGAATATTGTCAGGCTCAGAGCAATCTGCTAGGGCTAAACCACCTCCACCTGGAATGGCAGAGTAAAACTCCTTTGTCTTTTGTCAGTCTCCAGCTTTAGTAGATTAATCCACCCTTCATGATACTGCTTCACTTTTAGCTTAACAACAATGTTTTGAAGTTATGTAGCAGCTTCCATCCCAAGATCGCAGTGTACCATCAAACAGCATTTCTGTGAGCGAGAACAGAATGCTGCCCATTTTGCAGAGCAGCCAAAAGAGATTAAATTATTTCTGAAAAATCACTCAGCAAATATTAGCCAGAAAGAATTGAGGAAATAAACACCCCCACACCAACCTGTGCCTGTAAGCCAAAGAAATCAGTAGTCATCATTCCCATGCTTGTTCTCCTAAAACTGCATTTCACTCTTTAATATATCCATGAAATGGGAGCTCCTGTTTGCTGGATGAAATGCCCAAGCAGCAGTTCGGTGTTTATAGTGATTCTGTAGAACTGAGCCTTTAAGAATATCATGGGAAGAAAGGTCTTCAGTTATTTGTGGCATAATCAGGAGTGCCTGTCCTCAAATCCATTACCACTGTCAAGCAAGCAGCTGTACGTTTTCAAAGACCCAAAGGAACAGAAAAGAAAATGACAACAGATTTAATCTCTTCAGATCTAAAGAGACACTGAAAAAGACTTCTTAAGCCAACATTTTGATGTGTTACTTCCATTTTGTTGTGGTTCTTTTTTAATCTCCTTTTAAGACCCTTGAGAGAGCTCTCAAAGGATAATTTATATTGCTTGAAACCCTGTTTTCTTTAACATACATAAAAATTGGCCACTGTGTTTTGATGTTTACCAGATTGGGCAACAGGGAAGCCTAGATCTCAGCAGCAGGGTGGAATGGCTTGAGTGCCTAGAAGCAGATAAAGTTCAGTGAGGTGTTACCTGTGCCACTGACACAGAGCACAAAAGATCAGTCTTGCAGATGAGTGTCACTTTAGCCTTGAATGAGGATGAATTGTGGTTCTGTGACTTCATTACTCACCTGGAGGCATTCCCCAAGGGCTAAGAAGGACAGGGTAGCCTGCATTGTCACTCTGTCCCTCCAACCTTCTGTTCAGGTGGACACAGACTATCTGCACAGACAAGGTTCCAGCAATTAGCATGTTGACAGTGCAGATTTAAGATTCTCTAATCTCCTTTTTCCTGCCCTTAATTCATGAGACTCCTCACTTGACAAAAAAATTTAGACCTACAGACCAAAAAGCCAACACTAGATTTTCATACCATTTACACTCAGAGATGTCTTGCCTTCTAACTCATGAACTAATGAAGAAAAGAGGGTCACAAAGATATAGCTGAGGACATGCTTTTGTACTTGGATTTGCTAAATTTGCTCAGATATGACAAAAGAATCTGCCCATCCAGCCATTTTTTCCAAATCTGTTTTAAGTAGAACCATCTCAGAAAGACAGAAAATAATATCATCATTTAACTTAGCATCCATCAAATGCAATCCACTTTGAGCTGTGCAATGCTTCAAAAGCTTTAAATAGACTGAACATTCCTTCTTTGGGAGTTAAATATTACAGCCATCTTACAAAAAGGTACATTGAGACATGCAGGGATTAAGACTAACAAGATGCTGAATTCTGTGGCTCAGCTGGTCTGCTTTTCAGGGATACCCAAAAACCCTCTCGAGGTGAGGAGAAAGTTCTTCACTGAGAGAGTCAGTTGTCATTGGAATGGGCTGCCCGGGGAGGTGGTGGAGTCACCATCCCTGGAGGTGTTCAAGAGGAGATTGGATGTGGCACTTGGTGCCATGGTCTAGTCATGAAGTTTGTGGTGACAGGTTGGACTCGATGATCTTGAGGTCTCTTCCAATCTTGGTGATACTGTGTGATACTGTAACACCTCTCTTCTTATGCCAGTTTGAGTTGTAGTCTCTCATTGCTTTTGCTTACCAATCTGTTTGTTAAACTGGACATCTACAACTGGTTACTGAAGTTAAGCCAGGATGGAAGTGGGAGGCTTCAGACCTGAATCTGATTTGGTTCCTAAAATAATATCACAAAGAGGTCTGGGAGTCCCTCTGAACTTAAAATAAATAAGCCAAGGAGACAGATTAATACGCTTACATTAAATATGGCAACAATAAATAAAAGAACAGACTATTTGTGGCATGCTCTGGATTCTGAAGGAAAACATTACACCCATTATTTCTTATTATTGCTCCAGAAAAGAAATTCACAGTCAAAGCAAAAAATGAAGTTATCAATGATTTTTCACTCAGGAACTATTCTCCAGGGATGAGTTACAAAGGAACAAACAAACAAACAAAAGTTGCCCAGAAGAAGAGCAAGCTTTATCTGTGTTTATGTATTTACTGAGATAATTGCACCCAGGTTCATGCAGCCATAGAAAAAACATTAAGCAGCACTTTTTTATGGTCCAAAATTTTGTCCTAATATATGAATGAATGAACTCTTTAGTCAAGAGTAGTAAGTTAACGTAAGTGTCATGGCTAAAAGTGCAGCAAGCAACAAGAAGAGTATCCAGTAATCTCTTTCCAGAGTCTGAGCTTCTGCCATCTGTGAGCCAGGTGTTCACAACAGGGTTAATTCCTGGAGTGATTGCACATGCTCTGTGTATGCCTTTCTCTTCCCAGGAGTTTATTGTTCCCATGCACAGTTTAAGGAAAATATCCATGCAACCAGATTCTCTGTTGCTTGTATCTTGTCTGGGGGAAGCTGAACACCAAGGCTTTCTAAACATCTGCTGGTTCACAGAGGACCTGTAACATTAACTCTTATTATTTCTGTAATATAAGTATGAAATAGGCTGAGGTCTCCAAGAAAAGCAAGCAGATGGGAAGACAGACAGCAGTGAAGAGGTGTGCCATAATTAGAATATGAGAAGTTTTCAAACACAGAGTGGTAGGGGAGGGAATGTAATTAGAAAAGATTACAAAGAATTGAATTTAAAAGTAGTTCAGCAGTATCACAGAGTGGGAAGCCAAGAACGATGGCAGCATTTGGGTTGACAGTAGGTGTGAGATTAAAGGTAATATTACATGAAGTAAAGCATTATACACAACAGTAGGTACTGAAATGCACATAATAAGCAAATAAAGGAAAGTCCAGTGGAAATACAGAAAAAAAAAAGAACATGTGGAGTGGAAATAAAGAAAAGAAAGAACGTGTGGAGTGAGGACACTATGCAGAGAGCGGAAGAGCTAAAACCCCAACAGAAGCCAGTGCAAAATGAGGTTGCCATTTAATAAGTTTGTACCAGCTGTTCAGTGGAGGATGGAGGGATTATATTTGTTATTTTGTAAGCTAAATTGGCAAACCAAACCTTAGTCTCTTTGGGTATGTTTGTCCACAGCAAACAAGGACAGTAGTAGATCTTTTACAAAGGCACTGAAAATGAGCAAAATTCTGCCTTCTCCTTCTGAAGGTGTTTTAAAAAGGGGTGGATGAGAGGCCTTGGCACCTACCAGTCTAGAACCCTCCCAGTTTGCTGGCAGTCTAATCTTATACTTGGGGTGACCAGTGTCAGCATATGTCCAGGTTATGCAAATGATGTGACACACAAACATGAGCTCTTGCTTGAGTACACAATGACTCTGGCTTTGTCTCATCTGATCATCTCCCCTTCACAGAGACAAGCAGACATGCATTGCCTGTGTTATAATGGTAGGCTGTGAGCTCACTCTGATCTGAAACTGCACACAAGGGTCCAGGCTTGTACCCTGGTTAGCTCATCACAAAAGCTTTTGAGCCTCAACCAATCACTTCATTAACACGCCTGTATGGTTTCCAAAGTGGAGCTAGCTCACATCTGCCCAGCCTGGGGCACAGACAATGGAGGCTGGGTTTGTCTGATGTATGACAGAATGCTGAAACAACCTGTAGCCGTAATTCATCAGGGTACATCAGTAATTGAGTCAAAAAATAGAACCACTCACAGGCTTAAGAAACTTGCAGAGCTTCTTGCACTGGAGCTGATAAAACAGACTCTGAAAGACTCTGTGACAGTGTGTTTAGTCTCACCTAGACCTCTTTCAGGGGTTTGTTTGGGAAATACCTTGTGTTGAATTATTGATCATACAAATAAACAGAGATGGAGAGAACTGGCATACTTCCAGAGTGAAAATAAAATGAAAAGGAAGCAATAGAAAAAGCGGAGGTGAGGCATAGACATTAGCCATATTAAAGGATATTCACGTTATTCTGTGACAGAATAACAACATTATGCCTTCTGGCTCCTGGTAATACTTTGGTTAAATCCCTTAAATAGATTGGAAAGGATTACAGATGCTACTGGATGAAAAACCTACAAGCAGGTAGTGTGCATATTTTAGTACACAGAGCTACAGCAAAGTACTGTCTTGGTACAGAGCTAAGAGGAGATATAGACTGAGTTGGATTCATGAGGGGGAAGTTAAGAAGAAAAATGAAGCTTTGGAATTTTAAGCTTTACATGCTCCCTCCTAATGATTTTGATGCTTAGCTGCTCCCCATCCCTTTGGACAAATTTCAAGACAAATTTCTCCTCTTATAAAACAGTAACCCCAAGCCAGTTAAAGAAGGATTGAAAAAACAATCTTTGTGCTGCTCTATTTCATATCTTCATGTGTCATAATGTGTTTCTTACACTTATTGAGTTATATTGTATTGAGGGCAAGATGAAAAAGCCCTACTGAATCAAAAAAACAGCACTAATTTCTCTAAAGGTTCATCTAATTTTCACTCTATAGCTGGGATTTTTACAAACTAAACATATTACACCCTTCCACACTAATCTATTTGTAAGAAAGGCTTCAAAATATAACTCAGATCACTCCTATAATAATCTGTAACAAACATACAAAACCTGAAAATGTACTCATGTCCTCTCCAGAATCTTGGAGATGTGGATGGGTTTACCACAAGGCATTAAATGCTGGCATTCAAAAGGTATATTTTGGTGGTGGCTCCAGACATTTGTCATTTTCCACTTCAAGCAATATTTATCAGACCTTCTCATGCTTCTTTAATTGGATCGTGTGCCCATTCAAAATGCACAGCAGCAGTCTACCAGGAGAACAATACATCCAGGCAAAACAACACCTTGTTTAAAAATACATAAGTAGAGTTCTTGTTTGAGCACAGACAAAACCAATATTTCAATTCCTCAAGAAAAACTTCAAGGACATCAGAAGATCCAGGGCTGACCGATACTGACCCAGCAGAAGTGAGACCTCTGCTAAGTTTCACCTTAATCAAGTTTTCTCCTGAAATCATATTTTCCTTACTCTGCTCCATCAATAACTTTGTTCTTATTTAGGAATTTGCTGCATCCAGAAGTTTCTCTACTCTCCAAGAAGCAAAAAGACACCTGAAGCATAAGGCACCAAACAAAACTGAGAACACAGTCTCATTATTCAGGAAGGTAAATACATCCTGATTAAATACAGCAAAATATTTCCCAGAAGATGACACTCCATTACTATTACACAGAAAAGATTTACTGTCTGAGCATTGAATAAGAGAGTTACCTAATCTAGGTGTAAGAGTAATAGTAGTACAGCAGAATAGAATAGAATAGAATAGAATAGAATAGAATAGAATAGAATAGAATGGAATAGAATAGAATAGAATAGACCAGGTTGGAAGAGACCTTCAAGATCATCGTGTCCAACCTATCAACCAATCCAACCCACCTAAACAACTAACCCATGGCACCAAGCACCCCATCAAGTCTCCTCCTGAACACCTCCAATGATGGTGACTCCACCACCTCCCCGGGCAGCCCATTCCAATGGCCAATCACTCTCTCTGTATAGAACTTCCTCCTAACACCCAGCCTAAACCTCCCCTGATGCAGCCTGAGACTGTGTCCTCTTGTTCTGGTGCTGGCTGCCTGGGAGAATGTTACAGTGCACAGTAAAACCTGCACATATGAGACAACTGCAAAGGTGATCACAAGGACTGCATATTAAAACAGTCTATAGACATCTTTTGAGGGCTTCAGTTAAGACAGCCTTTGTGAGCTTTGGGATAGAACCACAGAGAACTGCAATGGAAAGATGAATGTTGGTGTGAATGGAGAGCAAATGGGAATATCTGAATGTGGAGGCACAACAAAGAGCACACACCGGGTCTCAGCCTGTGCTCATGGCACGCAGATAAGCAGCTCGTCAGGGTCTCCAAAAGGGTTAAAAGAAGGTATGCTCAAAACCTGCATGTGATGACCAGTCTAAGAGTATCTCAGGAGACACAAGGTGGACTTGACAGCTGGTGCCTCCACATACATTTAAAGTATTCTTTTAAAAACTGAAAATAAATACATAAAATGCTGTTGTTTCTATGCTTAATTATTCCTCTCCTCCTGTATTCTGGCACAGGTATTTGCTGCACGCCTGATAAAATGTTGCAAGAGTATTTCCTACAGAATTTATGAATGAAAATCTGGATTTGGACTTTAGCCCTCTCAGTCATTATGGCTATTTTTCTGATTTACCTGGATTAGTTATTCTGCAGATTTTCCCCTCAAAATGCCTTGATACCTTTTATTAACAAAATATGTGTGGCCACTTCAGGAAAGTCTGTCACTCACCAAACAAGCTTAAGAAATGTGCTTGCTGTGTACAGACATACCCTAGAGAGAGACAGGTAAATATCATTTTTTGTTTTCTTTTTTTCTCCTTTAAAAGGGCAGTTCCCTGGACATTTGCATAGTTTCACATGAAGACCTCACCTGAGATTGTAGTGCAGGTGTCAGTCACTTGACTGGCAGCATATGAGGAAAGGTGATTTTTTTTTCCTCCCTCACCCCAAAGAAATTTTCATGACAAATTTGTGCTTATGAAGCCAGACACTGGTAGTTAGTCCTCAAAATCAAACATTTTGAAGACAAATGTTGACTCCTCCTCCAAGAAAAACTAACAGAATCTAATTTGGAAATACATTCCTGTGAACACCCAGAACTTCACAGGCCTTTCTCATGTGGCACTGAAGCACAGTTGTGAGAAATGTGCCTTTGATAATGGCTCCTGAGGACTTTTGGATCTTTCTTAATGTAGCAGCTGCCCAATCTGTGAGATGACGCTGGGATCTAGAAATGAAGCCTGACTTTCTTTGTGTTTGATTGGATACTCCTAAAAGTGGACAGACCTGCAGATGTGTGAGTACCTAAGCAAAGTACTGGTAACTCCTCAGTGTGTTAGGACCTGGATGCACTCAGACTTCAGAAATCCAGGTGATAATTGACTGGAGAGGAGTAGCAAGCACTTGGGGACAATCAGTAACAGCTACACCAGAAGGAATCAATCAGGCAAGGCAAACTTGACTTTGATTATGCATACATGATGCTCAGCTTAACTTCAAAAAAGCCCTAGTGGACAGAGACTCTCTTCTGCTCTACATGAAGTCAGGATTTGATCCACAGGGACAGGTTTTTCTGAAGACAATAATAAGAGCTATTACTGCTCCAGCTGTTCTGGTTAAAGAGGTTGTCTTGGCATGCTGCATCCTGCATCCTCTTGCTGGAGATTGGGACCCGTTCTCATATGACATCTGAGATGCTTTTCTCACACTGAACATTGGATCAAATAGTTTAAATGCTAGTGAGGTCTCCAGAGCCCTGAAATATGTTTGTGAATATTCCTGTCAGCCCTTGAGCTGGAAGGTCGTAGGAGAAAGCACCTGCATGAAGTGATGAGAAGTTATGTGGGTGGGTAGCACCTCAAGAAAAGGGAGTTGGCATGTAAATTCTTGGGGAATGTCACATTCCATTAAGGTTTAAGGTAATAATTTTAGGTGCAGTTGTAAATATCATTTGAACATGACATTCTAGGATTTCTCTTTTCATTTTTACTGGTCATCTATATGATCTTGTGAGTATGAGAAACAACATAGGAATAGGAATAATAGAAATTAATCACTGTTAAAATAAATGCATAATACCCAGGCCCTAGTGAAATTAATATCAAAGCACTTTGACAAAAGGGCAGGACTTCACTTACTGGATGTACTCTGGCATAAAGCCAGTGGCAGTAATCAGTGCCAGGGTAGCTACAAATGACTGCTCTGGCAGTGATGGAACACAGGCACTTTCTCTTTTTTAGCTTCCCTATTTCTTTCAATATATGCAAATGATGTGCCTTTCTGGGTCTTTTTTGCTTTAGAAACCTCAGTTAACTCCCTGATAACAGAATTTTTCAGTCATCCTCAGCAGACATTTATTTAATCTTTTTTTTTTATCTTTTGAGGTAGAAGGAAGAGAGAGCATCAAACAGTGATGGAGAGAGATCAAGAATGGCAGAATAACAAAGCACAGGAATGAATACTGAAGCTACCTTATTCTTATATTGTGAACCTGATCAGAAGCAATGGACTAAGATGTACAGTACAGAAGCATTCAAACAGAGGTGTTTGTAAACTCCTGAATACATTTGTCAGCTAATTCTCTACTGTGCTGCATTTGTAGATGTATCCTCATAACTGGTTCAGAACAATGGCCTTTACATATGCCATGACTATCTTTTGAACATATTTTTCAGACATATGCCATTCACTGGTGGCTGTTAAATGCTCCATCCATAAACCATTATGCTCTTCTATATTGAGGTTTCACTGCGACAGGCATCTGTGTGACAGAGAATAAACTCCTGGGGATAGCAGCAAATCAAATTAAAGATATCTCCACAGAGCTATCATAGAGGGTTGCATGGCTTGATGGGCTGCATCAAGACTGATAAGCACACAAAGGAAGAGCAAACCTGAGATAAATCAAGATAGACTAAATGAGCAAGCAGACAGACAAATCACTATTGGCTCCATGAAAGTCATTAGGAGTTTCAATGTTGATTTCAATAGACCTGATATTTCAGCTGTTTATCTGTGAGCAGGAAGTTTTAATCCCATAAAAATCAGAGAGATTATCTAATTATTGGTCTTTTCTCACTTTTATAAGCTTGGTTATGGGAAATGATACCCACTGAAATGCCAATAAATAAGCTCACTCAGGAAAACCCCAAAAACAAACAACAAAAGAAGTGAAACATGCTAGTAGTAAAGACTTTGTTCACTCTCTTTCCTAATATTTATTTACTCATATAAACCTGTAATCACACTAGAGTTTAGCAGGGGATAAAGAAAGACAATGGTGAGATTACTTCAAGGGACAGAACCAAACATGTATTCAGCTCAAACACTGGAATGTTCTCATAAACAACTTTTCTACAAAGTGTTTTCTTTCCTCCTACCTTTCTGTTATGTATGCCTCAAAGCCTATCAAATACATCCTGGTAGTATATACATTCTGTTAGGAAGGGAGAAGAAACACCAAGAGAAGTGTCAGCATATTAAATTAATTCCTCTTAATAAATCCCATTACATCAATAACAGCCTAAGCACTGAAGTGTGCACTTCAGAGAAGTGTAAAGTGTTCACATGATATCTTAATTCAATATATTTTATATCAAACCCCTGCTCTTTAAATACTGCCTTTCTCAGCCACTTGTTTCAGCCTGAATATATTGAACTTCTCAGAATCATTACCTTCTCGAAAAGAAATGGTAAATCTATGAAGAAGTGAGAACAGCATTTAAAAGCATTCACTCTCACATCATTCATTCTGTTAATACTCTCTCTCAACTAGCATTTCACAGGCTCCTGATCACACTGTGCAACTGGAGTCTACAACATCAGCCCTTCTTGGGTTTATGACTTTTCTGACTGATCTTGTCTTAATCTGATGCACAATGAAAAACAGAGAAATGTACCTATACGGCTCCAACTCAGAATAATTTCTTATCATCAAGTATAACCTGTGTTTTGCCACAATGGATCTGTCAAGCATCCATGACCACAGGCTGACTGGAAAAAGGTAGGATGTAAGCAACAGACTGATGTCTTGGGGGTGCTGGTGGATGAGAAGCTCAACATGAGCCACCAGTGTGCACTTGCAGCCCAGAAAGCAAGCCACATCCTGGGCTGCATCAAGAAAGGCACAGCCAGCAGGTTGAGGGAGGTGATTCTCCCCATCTACTCTGCTCTGATGAGACCCCACCTGGAGCACTGCATCCAGTTCTGGAACCTGTATTATGAGAAAAATATGGATGTGTTGAAATGAAAGAAGGGCCATAAGGATGATCAGAGGGCTGGAGCACCTCTCCTATGAGGATAGACTGAAAGAGTTGGGGCTAGTCTGGAGGAAAGAAGGCTCCAAGGAGACCTTCTTGTGGCCTTCCAGTATCTTAAGGAGGCCTACCAGAAAACTGCAGAGGGACTTTTTAGGGTGTCAGGGAGTGATAGCACTAGGGGGCATGAAAAAAAATTGAAATAGGTAGATTCAGATTGGATGTTAAAAAGAAATTCTTCACCATGAGTGTGATGAGACACTGGAACAGGTTGCCCAGGGAGGTGGTGGAAGTCCCATCCCTGGAGGTTTTTAAGGCCAGGCTGGATGTGGCTCTGAGCAACCTGATCTAGTGTGAGGTGTCCCTGACCACAGCAGGGGTGCTGGAACTAGATGAGCCTTGAGGACCCTTCCAATCCTAATAATTCTATGATTCTATGTCCTTAATTAGGATAGTCCAGGATAATAAAAGCTTCCAGCAGAAGTCTTAGATATTTCTTTCAGAACAAAGGTACAAACAACAGGTGCAATTTTGCTTATGTCTGTTACCATTACTTCACAGAGACACTTTAACACCTTCTCCCCACAGCACTCTGGTGATGAAACTGGGAGATCAGCTTGTTTAGGAAGATGGAGAAATGTGTCTTGATTCTAAGCCTCTGAAAATCTTTGCTTGTGTGGACTCAGGGCAATAATAATCAGACAGCTAAACTGTAGCATTTAGCTGTTCCCAGCATGGTCCATTACTTGGAACTCTAGGGTCTGAGCAGGAATTCCCCCTACAGCTGTGCATCTGGCATCCAGAGCAGGGTTCAGCACTAGGCACTTCAACTGGATGAAAGCAAATTGTCCCCTGCAATATCTGTTCTGCTCCTGGTCACCAAAAGAAAAAAAGTGGGGGTGGGAGCCTAATGAAATCAAAGCAAAAAGTAAAGTGGGGCTGTAAGGGGGTCAATGGGCAACTGAAAAGCAGAGATCTGATTTCCACTCACAGAGCTGAATTTTACTGGGGCATCTTCTTTTATCTTCTCTAAAATTCTGAAGAACTAGCACTAAGCCCACCTTTTGCAGGCTCAGGGTTATTTCACTGGTTTTGAGTGTCAAGCTCAGTCCCAATTGGTAAAGTTGTCAAGCAGAGCAGACTACAGTCAACAAACAAAAGCTCCACTTTGCACTGATAATGTGCTACAAAAGCACCAGCTACAATCAGTAGCAGCCATCTCACGCTGGGCTCTCAGAATTAGTGGGGCAGTTCTGTCAGGTGTGGCTCTGTAGCAGTTATCCTACTGCTGCTGCAGCAGGGCTAACATCCCCATCAAGCACCACAGTGACACGCATCTCATGGCACAACCTGCAACTGTCAGGTGAAACAAAGGCTTGAGTAGTCTGCCATAAATAAAGCATGGAGCTTCAGAGCTTGGGTGCAAGATCAAAGATCTGCGGTGGAATATGTATTTCAAACACAGAACTGTCTGAGGTTTGGTTAGAATTCAAAAGATGATTATTCAAAAATCCAATTAAAACTTTATCCTTTCCCTAAAGGCATCCTCTCAACTTTAAGATAACTCATTACGAGAGCTTTACTTGCAGTATGTGAACTTTAAAAGCCATCTTGACAGGAGAATATTCTTTGGAAAACAAACACACACACCAACATTGATTTAAAAAACAAAAAAAATTAAGGCAAACATACCTTAAATATTTTAACTGCATTTTAAATGTTGTTCTGGAACACAAAGCCCCTCTAAGTATATTTTAGGCAGACTGTAATAACTTAATGATTTCTACACTGTTTGAAATTCTGGCGTAACTTCCTTTTGTTTTAACCAGAAAGAACCTAGGTCATTTTAATTCTCATTCTTCCCCTTTCTCTACCACTTCCCCCCAAACACTCCCAAATTCAGCAAATTATTCCAGCCTAATCCCCAGTAATTCTTTTGTGCTTCCTGTTCTTCAAAAAAAGGATCTGTTAATTCAAACAATTGTAGTAAAAATTGGGCTTTGATTGCCATTTCTTAAAAACTGAAGCAGAGTATCTTATATTTCCTCAGGATCCTACCGACCCAACGCCTACCTAGGTTACCTCTTCCAGCTACTAGTTGCAGGTGCTGCCTTTAAGACATTACACTTGTTAATTATACCCACAATTAAGATAGGCATTGATAAATATGACACAGAATACAAAATTGCAATACAGCCTTCTGCTGTTTCTCAGTAGGTGAGCTTATGCAGTGAGCCAACGCATCCTGCAAGGAGTCACAGCGTCTCCAGAAACAGCCACGTGGAAAATGAATGCAACTCTGTTAAAACCATAAAAATCTGTATTTGCACATGTTCACTCTAGCCTTGGCAGCAGAGAGATCTGGAGTTTGCACTTGTCACTGTGACAAAACAATCAATACAACCCAAATCCCACGCTTTTTAAGTAAACAAATCTCCCACTGACTTCAGCAATGGTAGCACTTCAGCAAGATCAGCAGATTTCAGCGTTTAGCAAACCAAACTAAGAGAGAACCTCTGAATCTCAGGTTAAGTAGTCTGCAAAGACATCTGGAGCCAATACCAGACTTTAATGCTTGTTAGTAAGATAAGGGAAGTTGGCAAAAATGCCACAAAACTGGCAGGAACTGGCCCAAGGTCTTTCCAGTAGAAGCTAATGAGTAGGCTGATAATGACTCCAAAACCCATGAACTGTGACAGCTTCAGCAGAGTTTGACAAGTGCTGCATGGACAAACCTCTAGGCAAGGCTTATCAGGTAGGTAATGGCTTCCAGGCATTGCCATAATAGACCACTGCTGAAAACAGTGACTGTAAGACAGAACACACGTTAAGCTGTCCTCAGGCTTTCCGCTACAACCTGAGTATAAGGTTTAATAACTTATCCAGCATGTCAGATTACATAGTGCTGTATCTCAACATTCTCCAAGCACTTAACTAGTCCTGGTACAGATTGATTTTAAGAATGAGCACATGTGCATTTCTTAGATAAAGTGCTGCAACAAGTGATCTTTTCCTGTACAGTTTCAGCTATCCTCAATAAAAAACAAAACTTACCTGACTGCAAAGTGCCTTGAATTTAACCCACTTACACTGTGCTTAGTTCCCTAACGGTAAGCATCTAGCTCGGAGGTGACACATCCAGGCAATTCAGCATGTCTTGGTTTCCCGTGCACCATGTAGTTGATGTCTTGATGGAAGATTTATGGCAGCTGCTTGTGCAAGAACACAGACCACCAGACCTGGATAAGTACAGGAACACAGCCGAACAGGCTTATGACACAGGACTTCCCTTTAGGTCTATTTATGAGTCCTCTACCGAAGTCATGTATTAAATGGTGACAAACATCTATACAGCATGCCAGTGGTTAGCACATTTGTTTGAGAATCGTTGGCAGCTTTCACCTCATGAGTGATATTAACACAGTCTCTTTCTTCCACTTGATCTTTGTTGTATTTGGAAATGAGTGTCTTTGAGCTATATGCTGTTCTATCAAATCTGCTGAAAATTCAAATGCTTTTGGAAGCAAACAGACACTAAGTAATTGTTTATTCCTTGTTTTCTGAAGAAAACAATGCTAAAAAAAATGTGAACTGCTCTTGGCATGCTGACTATAGCCCTGACCTCTCTCTTCCTAGGGGAGTTTCCTTATCAAGCAGCTGAAGAATCAGATTATCTAACCCTCCTGCTTAATAAACCTTTGCACTCGTTTCCACAAGAAGCCCACAGGAGGCATGTTTTGTAGGTTATGACAGCCAATAACTAAAATAAACTCTAGTGATATATGTGGAAAGCTTGTCTGATTCAAGAAGCACTTACTCCTTCCTTTCAACGGGACTTTGTGATGGCTCAGCACCTGCAAATAAACGGAATATCCTCCCTTCACGCGACACTTTGGCCTCTCATTACTCATCCAGGGCACAAGTTACAACATAGGTCTTACTCAACTCCATACAACTTGTGCAAAGATAGGGCCTACTGCTGTGACAAGAAAAATGGTGTAAATTGATCATAAAATAAGCAGAAGTGACAAAGTAACGTAATTTCTATCGATTTGCTCTCAAAAGCAGGATGCAGCTGTGACACTGCGATGCTTTTGTATGCAGCACCTAACAGCACAGCAGCTACCACTGCTTACTGAGGAAGACAGCCACTGAAACCAGCCACCGCTTTTTCTGTCCAGACACACGGCAACAGAAAGCGTCCTGACAAAGTCAGAGATGGAGGTTGAAGGGCCAGGGTTGGTGGCAAAGCCTACTGACAAAACCTGTGCTCTGAACTGGGCAATCATATCACTGCATCGTGAAGGGGTTTCTATCAGGAGCTGCAGTCAGGAGTGTTTCTCTGAGGAACTAACAGCACCGTAACTTAGGAGTATTTGTTTGCTAGCCATTGCACTGAGCAAGGCAGCCGAGAAAATAAACGCTGGTAGAAAACAAAATCATAGACGAGCAGAAACCCTAGCACTGTCAATTCCTCTATATAATTCTTTTCTTGAGAACAGGACAGAAATTTGACCAGACACATAATAAATCAGAAATTACAACAGTATGAAATTGTGTTAAGATGGCTCTCCTGCTGTGGTGACACTGTTACCAAGGAGGGCTACTAGGTGAAGGAAGGTACATGCTGAAATACACAAGACACAAGCTATTGAGATAGTTTATTTATTGATTTACAGGTCACATGCACCTCTTTATCAAAAAAGCCCTTTATTAACTTTAAAAATTACCAGAAAAAAATATAATATGCATATCTGGAACCTTCCCAACTGATCCCTAAGTAACAGCCTCTCTTAGCCTGCTGTCCTTTACAGAATCATAGAATAATTTGGGTTGGAAAGGACCTTTAAAAGCCATCTGGTCCAATCCCTCTGCAGTGAGCAGGGACATCTTCAACTAGATCAGGTTAGTCAGAGCCCCAAACAACCTGACCTGGAATGCTTCCAGGGATGGGGCACATATCACCTCTCTGGGCAACCCGGCCAGGGTCTCACCACCCTCAGTGTATAACATTTTTCTTCCCTCAAGTCTGACCTCCCTCTTTTAGCTCAAAATCCTCATCCCAGGGTCTATCACAACAGACCCTGGTAAAAAGTCTGTCTCCATCTTTCTTACAGACCCCCTTTAACCACTGAAAGGCCACAATAAGGTCTCCTGAAGCCTTCTCTTCTCCAGGTTGAACAACCCCAACTCCCCCAGCCTTCCATCACAGCAGAAGTGTTCACTGCTATGGAACCCCTCTGTCTTGCTCATTGCATGTGAGCAGACAAAACTGCAAATACAACAGTGCATATCTGCTGCACTGAGAGACCCTGATTCTTCACTTTAATGCAAAGCCTTAGCATGCTCCAGCAAAGCAAGAACCTGATGGTATTTTTAATGGGTTTGAAAAAAGAAAATGCCAGATTTCTTGGAGGGTGAAAATTATTGAAATAAATTTGTGGATTACTGTTTTGCTAATATATATTTCTACCTTTGTTCAGCATTTCTTTCCAGGCCCTTTGGTACTGAACTATCTATGGTGGTATCGTATCATGACTAAGAAGGGTGAATCCTTTCAGAGACAGAGTTTATAGAGGTTTATTATCAACTGAATAATGGTATAGCTCCAGTATTTTCCATTCATGTTACCACTGAGTTGTAACACTCTTTAATATATATCTCTAACCCACTTGTACATAACAGAATTTGCAGTGACTCAATCACAGCCCATCAGGTTTTGAATACACAGCAATCTAGTCAAGAGAATCTAGGCATTTGTGTGTTGTACTGAACTGAGTAAATCTGTTTTACAAGGAACATTCTCTTTAATGCAGACACTGCAAAATATCACAGCTCTTTAGAGCTGGGGAACACTTGTCCTTAGTTTTCATAATATTTAATTAAAGCTTGCTATTTTGCTGGAACTGAGACACCAAGGAAAGAACCTGCTCTGAGGCTTGGATTTGCTGAGTCCCCAGGTATGCTGCGCTGTTACTGGCAGTGTCCTCTAAGAAGTAGCGGTAGTTTACCATCATGCCACAAGAAGCGCCAATGCCCCGAGGGCTTGTGTCCGCCATCCAGTTTATCCTCCACATCACAGAGCCGTTCTGCAGATGAAAATTTGCTACTGGATTAAGAGCATAGCCACGATGTTTCTCCCCATACAAGTACCAGGCACAGAGTCTCATAAAAGGTGAATGGAGCACTTTAACTAATTTTTCTGACCTCACCCACTCATTGTTATTTAAGAGTTTCTTTAGTGTTTCAGTAGAAGAGTCTCCTGTGATCTCAGAGATTTCTTGCCATTCCGATTCTGTGAAAAGTTTATTTCTTTCCAGTTCTTTTGTTTGTGAGGAGAGGGCACCAACAAGCCATTTTGTGAATCCTGGGATAGGTGAAAGAGTAGAAAAAGCTTTTATCTGAGGGAGTTCTTTCTGCAGACAAAAGGAGATAAAAAGAAATTCATTGAGTTTTGTGATGATTGACAATGAGGAGTTTGAGTAAAAGAACAACTGATACCCTTTACCTGATGTCAAGTGAAGACTGAGGATTCTGAGAATTAACTGATATGCACAGACAAAAATAAAAATAAAAAAATCACCATGCCAGCAATAGGTTAGTGCCTAGAAAGCACCAGAAAATTTAAACACTGACTGAATTGCAGTCCACACACCCCATCTATATAAAAACACTTATGTAGTAGTTACCAGCACTACAAAGTGGTGTATCAGTTTATAGGCAGAACTAAACAAATACAATCACATGCAATCAAGACATTATTGTGAGGAGGATCTTTTTTTAAAAATAAACACAGAAGTTTTCAAAACCTTTAAATATAATTTATTTTTCACATGTAAGTATCTGTTTGGTTTTTTTTCACTCAAGGGCAGCTTTTAATTTCAGTCTCTTGTAAAATCAAGGTAGGTGTGCCTTCTAGATTTTAATAGAAAGAAGTATTTCTTAAGGTTTTGAAAGAGATTCTTTTTTTCAGGCCAGCTGCTTTTCATGCTATTCCCAAACTATGAATTATCTTGATAAAATAGCAAGGTAAGAAATGCATCCTTGCAGCAGAAAAAAATTAAAATAATAAAAATATTGATCACACAATTCAATACTTGTTTAACTTATTTTGTACATCTACAGTTTAGCAGCAAAAGCTGTTAACGATGTAATCATGTAAGCAAACCACCCAAGAGGAAAACTGTGTGTTAGTTCCATGGGACACCAACACAAAAAACAGAGAAGGCTGTTAAAACTCACTGCCACCTAGGATTCACAAAAATTGTATCAGTAAACATTGCTGAAGGAGTAGGGGGGCAAGGAATAGAAGAAAGATAGAGCTGAAGTGAAACAACCACAGTGTTGTGTTAATTACTGTTCATATAGGAAGAAGTGGTGAGAACCAAGACATTTATCAACATTACAGAAGCATCTTAATGTCAACAGAAAATTGTCTTTAAATGACTACAAAATGCACTTTTCTACCTTGAGTATAACCATTAAAAAGTCATCACTGCTCAGATGCCACCTTATCCTAGCAAACACTAATGGAAGGCGTGCTGCTAGGTTGCCTGAACTGCACCTGTGCTATTGCCTCCTTGGGCACCACCGTGCTCCACACAGCGCTGCCACCTGCAGTCTCTTTTGTGAGTATGCAGAAGGAACGCAGGCCTGGCATACCTCCCTTGCAGGCTGCAGCCAAGTACCACCTCTGCTAACTTCCATGACTGGAGTAATGTTCTGTCGTTATTTACATCTTTTTCCTTCACAAATAGCTCACCGCTGTTCTGCTGGCTACTGGCACTACAATGAACCAGCCAGCTCAAATCTACCACCTCTTCAGTGTTGTGCCTGATAACTACATAAACTGGAATACCTCACTTGTTCCCCTTATCTGAAGTTCTTTAACTATTACAGATACAGAAGCCAAAGCATTCTTCTAGGACCAGACAGGAACAAGAATGGCAACCCAAGTTACAGACCCCACTTCATCTCCTTTGAGAGCCAAATAAAGGAAAAAGCAAATTATTTAATAGAAACACTCATTTCTGTATCTTGTGTATCTAATCACATCTGGAATCCACTTTCTTTAAAGCAGCAGGATCTTAACTAGTATGGTAGAGGAGAGTTATGTTCTGATGGCCCCTTGTCAGCTATACTTTCCTTGATTGAACACTAGCTCCCACCAAAGACAACACTACTAGCACAAAACCACAGATCTCCTGGAAAATAAGAAAGGACAAAGATAACACAGAAGTGAATTTTTAAAGGCTACTGGAAAACTAACTTCAACATGTTTGTTCCTGAAGGAAAAGCTGATCGCTTTCAGTTTTGCTAAGACAATAAATAACAGCATCACTTGCTACTCATTCCTCCACCAGCATGCTGAAAGCTGACCACTGCGGACTGTGCTCTCACTGGCTGTAGCTTAGCTGCCAAGACAGTCTGCTGTCATTTGACCTTTTGCATGTCAGCCCTTACTGCGGCTAGATGAACTTCTGCCCAAAAGAGAGGGCCACAACTCCATTTTGAAGATCAGTGACACAGTACCCTTCTGCTAGTCCATGCAGTAATGATGGATGACAACTCAGCAACTATCTAGGATGTGATAGACCTGCAAATCATAGAATCACAGAATCAGTAAGTTTGGAAAAGACCTCAAAGATCATCAAGTCCAACCTGTCACCCAAAACCTCATGACTACTAAACCACAGCACCAAGTGCCACATCCAATCCCCTCTTGAACACCACCTCCCTGGGCAGCCCATTCCAATGGCTAACAACCCTCTGAGTGAAGAACTTTCTCCTCACCTCGAGTCTAAACCTCCCCTGGTGCAGCTTGAGACTGTGTCCTCTTGTTCTGGAGCTGGTTGCCTGGGAAAAGAGACCAACCCCTTCCTGGCTACAACCTCCCTTCAGGTAGTTGTAGTGAACTTTTAGGTACAGGAACACAAACCTGTAATCTATAATGAAGTACCCTTTTCATGTCAGCACCCTTAAGCAGCAGCAAGATGCCCCTGAAAAAGACTGGATTTCCAAATGGGGTTTCATTCTTCTTATGTCTTCATCATGCTTTAAAGTTCCTTTTTAGTCCATAATACAGACAACCAAAGAGATGGGGATAAAAGGGTGAAATTTTTCAAATTCAAAGAATCACAGAATGTTAGGTGTTGGCAGGGATCTCAAAAGGTCACCTAGTCCAATCCACCCTGCCAGAGCATCATCACCTACAGTAGGTTACACAGGAACACATCCAAGCAGGTTTTGAGTGTCTCCAGTGAAGGAGACTCTGCAACCTCTCTGGGCAGCCAGTGCTCTGTCACCCTCACAGTGAAAAAGTTTTTCCTTACGTTCACGTGGAACCTCCTATGCTCCAGCTTGCACCCACTGCCCCTTGTCCTACCACTGGACATCACTGACAAAAGCCTGGCTCCATCCTCTTGACACTTGCTCTTCACCTATTTATAAATATGAATGAGATCACCTCTTAGTCTCCTCTTCTCCAAACTAAAGAAACCCAGCTCCCTCAGCCTTTCCTCATAAAGGAGATGTTCCATTCCCTTCATCATCTTTGTATCTCTGCCATGATCTATCAATGAGAAATCCTAGCTGTGCTGCTAGAGGGAGCACAGATGTTACTAGTGTACTGTGGGGGGAAAAAGAAGGGGAGGGGGCAGTGAAGATAGAGAAAAATGTTGTCAAAGCCTAAGCAGATTCAAGAAACACAGGATCTGTTTTGTTTTTCACCCAAAGGTGGCATTATGTTCCTTAAAGGTTTTCTTTTTTGCCCTTTTTTTTTTTCTAACTATACTACTTATCCTACAAAAGATAATGCCTTTGAGAACACATTGCTTGGGTCTCTTTTACAAATTCTTCATGGATATTTGGGGGTTAAAACCTGAAAGGTAAAGAAGGAGAGTAACATTGCCATTTGAGAAGCAGAAATTCTTCTCTGAGGCAAAAGAAAATAAAATGAGACGAAGAGAAAAAGCTGCTGATCATCAAGTCTGGAAGTCTTCTGCACCATCTCTGCTATGAAAGCACACTGTTTGAAAATGCTGGTTTGCTACTGAAAAGAGCTAACAAACAGGGCTTTTCACCCAGGAGCTGAGCCGTGCCCATTGCTTCCAGAGGCTAATAAATCCAACTGCATCTCCCAGCTTGCAAAGGCAAGAGGGCACCTACATGCCACCCACAACGATGAAACTGAGAGCGAATCATTTCTTCCTATATTGGTGTATTAGTAACAACCAATGCAAAGTTCCTCATTAAGTAACTGACATTTTTCTTCCTCATGATGTTGACTGCTCTTTATTATTAATTTTCAGGAGAGACCTGTTCACCAAAACTAATCCAAAATTTAGCAGCTCCGATTCTATTAATAAAAACAAAATGGAAAATGCTGCATATTTTTCACTTCTTAGGACAGAGAAGACACAGGAAAAGTGACCCCATTTTGAAGCTACAGTAGAGACTATTATGTATATAATAAATGCTTGAATTTAGGAGCTTATCTGAGGCAGCCATTTCTTGTACAAAAACAAATAGATGCGGCAAAGTGTGCACATTTATGTTGCTGCTAAATTGATGTGCTAGTTTCTAAGGCTATTGGTGGAGATCCATTAATGTTTATTTCCTTGTCAGAAACCCACACACCATTAAGAAACAGCTGCTTATTTTGTTTTGGGGTAGATTTCTAGTTTTTGTCGTCTTTTAGTTTTGTTGGAGTTTTTTTATTGCAGAAGAGTGCAGATTTCTGCTATTATCCATATCTCATCTGAAACTGCCTTGCACTCTGAAAGCTGCAGTCCAAGGTCACATTTTTCATCAATGAAAGCAAAGCCTGGTTTGGAAATTATGATCTCCCCAGGTCACCTACATCAAATTAAGGTAGCAATTATCAACAGCCCAACCAGAAAGCTAAAATCTGCCACCAATTGTTAAGTATTCTATTGAGTCACGCAGTAGCTATCAGTTTTCTCCCACAAATGCCACAGGCTATAAAATTCTAAGCAGTTTCCTCAAAGGCTTCACCACAGTTATCTATGTCTGTCATCTGCAGACTGAATTGCTATGATGTACCTTCTGCGGAGCTACAGACCATTTAGAGTGGCTATAAACACATTCTGAATTAAATGTCTGCCTAATGAGAAATCTCTCTTTGTCTATGCATCCACCAGCACCTATCAGCTTGCTAGAAATGCATTTGCCTGCTTGTCCTCCAGTACCCAATTTGAGGTTTGTTTTCTTACCAGTTGTCTGAAATTGTTTCAAAATCCAATTCATCTCTGAGAACAATACAAGCTTAAATTTAAGAAATAGAAGAGATTATTTCTGTTTCCCATTCCCTACTTTATGTACATTAATATAACCAAGGGACTAGACAGAACACAGAGGTAGCCTATTTTCTGATTTGCACAGGAAGAACTGGGACCAAAGTAGTAGCAGTAGTCTAATGAATTCATCCCACTGCTTACCCAAAATAATCCAAATATAATAATGCTCAGATAACAATAGAAGCACATTCACAAAACCCTTCCATATTATTTGTGCAGCAAACTTTTGTCAAGCAACTACCAAAACCAGAAACATCCCCTATTCTGAGCAGCATATCTTCTTCTAGTCTGCCCAACATATGTGGCACAAGTTACACCCCTAGGTCCTGTCCTGATCTCCATCATATCCCCTCCCTTCACCCAACTATGTTACTATACCTGTGAAAAATATCAAATGGTAAGGTCTAAGGAAAACTGCTGACTGGGCACATATAAAAAGATGAAACTGAGCACCCACTTCTACGACTCAACCTCATCTGTCCTCCATCTGCTTAAATTAGTGACTGACTCCAAAGCAGGGGCCATTAACTTCCACACAGTGCCTCAAACTAACAGTGCTTAACACCGAGGGTTGTAATCTTTGCCAGAGCCTCTGCTGCTGCACTTTCCCTAACAGTCCTAATAAAAACCCATTTGCAAGAAACACTTTCATGAGGGAATTGAAGTGTTTGAAGGTGAGAAGTGCTACACTACACATGTTCATGTTTCGCAGCGTGAATGAGCAGTTCGGGAAGTTTCTAAAACAATAAGCTCTATCTTCATGGTCAGTTGATGAGGTTTCAAGGATTCTGGCACCAGCTGAATTTATTAGAGTCACCATCATTGAAGGTGTTCAGTAGGAGACTTGATGGGGTACTTGGTGCCATGGTTTAGTTGTTTACGTGGGTTGTATTGGTTGATGGGCTGGACGCGATGATCTTGAAGGTCTCTTCCAACCTGGTCTATTCTATTCTATTCTAGTCTATTCTAGTCTAGTCTAGTCTAGTCTATTCTATAGGCATAACTTTATCTTGTAGATACCTGCTAGATCACTGTTTCAGGACAGTTCTTGTAAAATCTTGCCAAATAAAGAATTCAATGGTGGTGGAAAATATGAGTGGCTATTAAGCATATTCCTAAATTAGTGCCTATCCTTCTCTGATCTAACAACAGACAGTCATGACAGGAATTTGGAGTTTTCCTTATGAAGAATGACAGTTTTGAGGTTGCAATGGAACTTAGAAGTAGAAGTGTCAGAGCAGGTTAAGTTAAGGCAAAGTCAGATAAGGCATTTTTACTAGAGGATAAAAAAATGTTGTAAGAGTCTGCAGTGCCTCAGGAAAATATGAATGGAATAACATTCTGAGGATCAAACAGATGTCCACAAAAGTTAACTCAAATAAGCAGCAAGTTATAAAAGCAATCAGCAATTTAAATACAATGAGAAACAAAATCCTCAACCCCTTCAAATGGTCTCTTCTTCCCAAAGCATTTTATTATCAGTTAAAGAGAGTTTCAGCTTTTGCAACCTGAAACGCTTGGTGATTTAGCAGCACTTTAAATGAAGATTTCTTCACTGCAAAGCCATGCAAAGGTTATAGAAAAAATCCTCTTCCTATCAGAGATCCCAGATATCTGTTTTTTACAACGGCTGCTGGTTGCTTGCTTAATGAGATGTAATTTTTGACCCATGATTTTTTTGCTGAGGCTATATTGTTTCAGCTGCTGTCACCAAGTCAACTCACTCAGCACTACTGCTGTACCATTTGTCCCTTTTAAAGTGACTATAATACTGCTCCAAGAATTATGTCCAGCTTGAACACAAACAACCTTGTAAAGTCCTTTCCTTGCACCTGACCAGAGCTTCTCTGAGCTGAAAGGCGAAGCTCGCTGAGACAGGAGTCACAACCAAAAGCTTAATGAGCAGGCATTACAGACCCATCCAGTAAATCTGATAACATCAGTATGATGATTCACAGGTTTAAAGTATGTAATGGTTCTTGCAGAATTCGAGGCAACAAATTCAAGAGCAGTACTTCTGAACAAAGAAGATGAAAATGTGAAAGAGTAGAAAGAAAGTGGGAAGCAAAGCAAAGCAAAAAATATTAACACTGAAAAGTGGAAGAAAAACTATTAAGAAACCACATCCACCACAGATAAACTCTCCTGGATTATCCTTCATATACTTTTGTCCCTACAGTACAGTACACCCATCCAAAAGGAATGGTGCAAAGGTAATACATGGAAGTTGTTGTACCCTTAACAGATACAGAATAAATATAAATGAACAATTCAACTGCATAGTCAGCTAAGTATGTGTCAAATTTGTCATATAAAAACTTACTAATAACAGTATGTTTTTCATAGCATCTTAAAGCAGTGCATGAAATTTTAGTAGAGGGAAAGACCTCCACCTTTGGCATTGTATGGAAAGCACTTATTAAGTAAGTTTTTTAAGCTTGAGATGGTAATTTTTGGATTAGAAAGTATTTAAAGGTACCTCAGCCAAATGGTTTCCTATTTCATGAACACTGATAAAGAGCTGGATTTTACAACAAGACATGTAGACACTTTGTCATAACTATAAGTAAGAAAGACCTTCTCCTGCTGGACACATCAAATGTTAGAACTTGCACATAGGTTACCTAACTATGGTACGTCCATTTTCCCTTGTGACTCACAGGTAAATCTTCAAGTGTTGTAAGCAATTAGTGACAGACAAATATGTTGGCAAAAGGGTTGTTTTATGAGAGCAACTCAATTGTCCAGAAATTATTTTTTCAGATTTGAAAGCAAGTAACTGCATAAATTTATTCCAATTTCCCCTCAGTCAAGATCTGACAGATGGCTTAGCCTAATTACACCTGGACTACTACATTTCCAAAAGGAACAAGCAACAAAACTCATCCAAAAAATCAATTAAAAACAAAGCAACAAATTTCAGGGCAGCCAGAAATTATTCATTAGTTGATTAATCAATCATTTTATAGAATTAAAACTGTAATGCATCCAATTTGAAATTCTTTTTCTAAGTAGAAATGAAGTTTTTAATCATAGACAGTTTTCCAGACATCATTACTAATCCCAATGTTGGAACAAGGAAAATAAACACAAGTAGTGATCATTACTTTTAAGAGGCAGCTTTGTTCATGATTTTAGCAGTGAAGACTATGAAATAGAACAATGTACTAAAGACAGAAATGTAACTGTCTCTTTCACACCACTCTGCACATAATTTAATTGGAAGAAGGTTCTATAGAAGTCCTAAAACTATTACCAGTAATCCTATAGCATACAATGATATTACACAAAATCATAGAACTGACTTGCATGAAGTAATTCATTCCTGTGACTTTCAAATGTTAAAGACATTTTCTTTACTATATTGCAAGAAACAAACACTCTGGGAAAGAAATGTCACAAACATACACTAACAATGCCCTGCCCACTCAACTGAGAGACAGTAGAGAACACCATGTAACACACTACATTTCAAAACACAGACATATTAAAGCTTGCATTCAGTAGATATGTAAAAATTTAACTTTCAGGCAACCTGTGCACAAAATCAGGCAAAACCAAGCAATTCCCACAGTACCTATCAAATATGTAACAGTATCTACATCTGGCAGACATTAACCAAGAGTAGAAATGTTCTTCCAACTCTTTACACATCTTCAAAGGTTGATCTGGTACAAGTGCCAGTGAAGACATAGCAGCTCCCTGCCTTGAACACCGACACAAAATGGGAACTAGAGCAGCAGTGTAAGAGAAGCACACTGGCTGAGCAGCATCTCAAGTGCACCCTGTCACACCTACCTGCAGCTCTTTTACAACCCGCTTGATGAGGTAAGTCCCAAGTTCTACACCTTGCAGTCCCTGCTGAGTCAAACTGATGGAGTAGAAAATTGCTGTTGTAATTTTATCTGCCTCTTCTGTTTCTAAAGGCACTTCTTTCACTATGTCCTGGGAAAATAAAGATTAAAAAAAAAAACAAAACAGCTTGTAGTAGCTACCATCACTATTATGGGGGAGGAAGGCTTACTTTTTAACTTTCAAATGTGTTAACACTTTTCCCCACTGTTTTATTCATTACTCTCTGTGAGAAACAACAGAAAACTAATCAAAAAAGTTGAAAGAAGAGCTGCTTATCTGCTGGCAAATGACTGTAATGTGGTTTAAAATTTTCAGAAGTATCACAACAGCTTTGAAGTTTTAATCTCATTTGCTATCTTCTCTTACATATTTCTCTTACTCTTCTTGCACTTGAGCAAAACATTTCAACTTAGGTAGTACAGCAGATACACAGAACAGCCATGTAATTTTTAAATGCTAAATCTCTCATCCCTTAAAACATGAGACAAACCCAAATGTTCCCAAATTATAAGGAAATACAGATTTCAAGAGAAGTACATTGCAATTTAAGCACTTTGCTGTGAACTAAATGCACTAGTAACTGTACCTGGATGCTGCTGGAGATATCACTGGTTAGCGCAACATGCAAGACTATCAATGGTTCTCCTGGGATTGCACAGTGAGAAAAAAAGTAGCATCTTCTATATGGCCCAACCCGACGCTTCATATCAAGCCAGTTTCGAACAGGATGCACAGCTTCAGAGCTCAACGAGAAAAGAGAAAACAAAATTATGTGATTTATTTTTTTTTTTAAATTTAAGAATAGAGGTCAGTTGCCAACCCCAGAAGCTCAGTACATTTCCCAGTAATGAAAACTTTTAGCACTTACTCACTGATTTTCTGGAGTACTTCACAAGGTGATTGCCAAGTCACCCGTTCCAGATTGAGGAATCCTGTTGAGAACCACTCTGAAAGCATGTTCTTGAGAACTCCATTCATCTCCTGCAAACAGAAGAAAGATGACCTTATTGGCTAAGTAAGATGGGTAGAACGACAACACTGGGAAGTTCAATGAAATTATTGCATAAGTTCTCAAAGATCAATCACATAATAGCTCAAGCTTCCTCCCACAGGACTAAAACAATGAAAGTGTTTGAAGACACTGTCTATAGCAAACTGCGGACAGAGAAATAGAAGAGAAAGGAAACTAATGTAGATGACATGCAGACAACGGATGTATTTAAGCAGTCTTGACTCAAGGTCACTGGTACTTAGAGTTAAATACCATGAAAAAATAATGGGAAATTTGATGAAAATAAGGACCTGAATTTAACTATCATTTTTCTACATCTGAATCCTTTTGAGCATTCTGCAGTTCCTGCCTTAGAAAGACTTAGTACTGGCTTATGAATGTAAGAAAGCAACTCACCAAATGGTAATTTTCCAGGTTCTTACCATATTCTTCTATTAGTCATCTCTACTAACAAAATTTACACTGCTCTCTAGAAGAAAGATCCAGAGCAGGTATTTAGTCTTGCACATTCTCCACCATGTCCCACACATGGAACTTTCTGCTTTTGACAGATCCCCAAGGCACATACAGGTCTGCTGGAGGTGACTGGAACCCATACATGCACATTCAATTTGGAATTCAGCATGAATTGAACAACTCAGCACAGGAGCTGCCCATGGCCACTCAGGATAAGAAATTACAAAATTAGTATCCTTGACCAGGATGCAGATAAAATAATAGGCTTTACAAGATTTTTCTTCTTTAGAGAAATGAACAATTTTGAGCAAGAAAAAATAAAGCAGCAGCATAAGACTACAGAACACAAAACCCACAGCACATTTGGAACAGTGTGATACAGAATTAAAGCCAACTGTAATACCAAATACTTTCAGGAACATTCATTGTCACGAATAATGAATTTTATATTTCCTACTAATTTCCTGCTGTCTGTATTATTAAAGATTTTACCACCTAAAATTCTTTGAGTTCAGAAAGTATTCTTGAACTCAGCACAGTATGGATATATCCCTTAAAGCGATTATAGAGCTTATTTTTCTTTCTTACATTTCCTTTGTTTACAGGACACAGCATGATCCCAGCATCAACTCCCAAACAGCCTGATCAGAAATACAGGCTTACCTGAAACTAACTTAACTCTTCCTATTCAGAATATTAGTCACTGCTGTAAACAAAATAAAATCAAATAAAAGTTATAATGTACCTCCGATCGCTCCATTTAAGCTAAGTAAGAGAAAATAAAAAATCTCTCCAGAAAATGCTTACTACTTACAACATCTTCCCAAAGCTAAGATGTAGTTTCAAGACATCCACAAAAAAGATTTCCTATTGTAACCTAAAGTTCCAGAGAGCCTTGTCAATAGCCACACATCAAAGAAACTTCCTGTTGGCCAAAGTAACTGCTACAGGTATTCCAAGATTGGAGGGGGGGAAGTTTTATACTTTAACTTAACATACTAGAAAAATTAAATGTTTCCAGCCCTGACCATGCTTGCAGCTAACTGTGGTCAGGTATTTCAACCTACACCAACTTACTCAAACTCATACTTAAGTCCTCCCATAATATTCAGAGTAAAGTTGACCATGATGACCAGTCATGGAGCTTCCTGGCTCTTTATCATAGCTGAAGTGTAGAGTTAAGCTTTCCTTCAGCCTTCTTATTTCCTATCTATTTCTATGCTTACAAAACTGTTAGTGAAACACAGAGGCTTTGGTATACATCCCTCTGTAGGCAGAAATGGCTGCTATATGAACCACCAAAGAAAATAGCCATTCATCTATATTGAACAGTTTGGACATGCATGAATATGTTATGCTATTGATTTAGATTTTTTTTCAGTCACATGCTTACTTATTGAAGCACAAATTGGCATACGCTTCAAACAGCAAAAATGTCAGTTGCCTTGTTCCAAACACAGGGAGGATCCATGAGGTCAACTCACCAAGCTTTGTACATCAGTTTTCTGTTAGCCTTTCTAGAGCTCTTTTTCAGTTATACAATACACCATGCTCAAAGTCTTCTACCAAACTGTACTTCCACCTGCACTTGTACTCCAAAGCTGAACAAAGCTTGTATACACTAGTAAATAGAAAGTTGCTAGATTAGTATGACACTGAAATAATACAAACAAAATTCACCTTACCTACACTTACAGGGTAAGCAATCTCCACCGGAAAATAATGAAAGGCATGTAACACATGGCACCAGCATGAATAGAAACCTCTCAAGAAAATACAGAAATGCAACTCTCTGCAGCAAGTACTGAAGAATTAAGAGACGTGAGGGGTCACACTCAACAAAATCCACCACAGGAATGGACACTTCACCATTTTTCACTGACACTTTGCTTAAAAAGTTCCTGCCTTCTCCGTCTCACAGGAACATTATCCTACAGTAGCAGGGAGAGGAAGTAACATAATAGACGACGTTAAAAACTACCAGATTAGCTATGTCAATGCTTTGTAACCAGAATAGTTCAGAGGGATATAAGCAGTATACCTTCCCCAGCCTAACAAAGGGATCTATTGCACATTTGTAGCAAGTCTGATGATTTTAGGGGGCTTCAGCAGCCATGTATTCTAAAGCTGTGCTGCCTTGCTACCTGGAAGGAGCAGATTACTTCTACAATATGACATTACTGTGAAAAATGCATAAATGCTGTTGGCTCAAGGCACATAAACAATGCTCTGACAATACATCAGTCAACTGCACTTATTGAGTAGCTGTAATCTGTACTGGCAAAACTGGTTTTGCTGATGCTTCTAGGCTAGTGGATTAAAGAGAAAGCAGCAGGTAAAAGAAACTGCACTGAGCAGACCACAGAATTGTCTGTGCAAGAGCCTCTAAGAAAAACAACGCTCTTTCTGGCACTGCTAAGTCAGGAAGGGATTGCAGGTCCTGGGCAGTACAACTGAGCAGGCACTGGCCTGCAAACTCAGCAAGGCTTGCATCAGCAACTGTTTTATTGGGAAAGGCTGAATTTTAGTCCAAGTACTTCCTCACACAGTTTTGGTTTGGTTTGTTTTCATTTTGTTGTTTGGTTGTGGTTTTTTTCATCCCTCTTTAGCTGTAGAGGTATAAGTGTCCTAAACAAGCATATTCTGACCGTTTAGTTTATTCTGGCTATAGATACTTCCCTTGTGAATCCTTGTTTCTGCAGAGCTGTAAGTTTTTGGAAAATAACTATAAATCATTTTGGTCAAATATCCCTTCCCATAGTGGAAGTCTCCAGGTATTTCAGGACTGTTTGTTTTATCCTTTTTGTAAGGACACAATGTAAGTCAGAAAAATAAGCTAGAGTTGTCAGATCTGGGGTCAAACTAACAGATTCCTACAGCTCTCCTGCCATTCATCTGCTTTTGGAACACCATTTCAAGCTGCAGTCCAGAAACTAGGAAGGAAAACTGCTGATGGCTGCACTCCTACTAGTCATTATTTTGAACAAACTGCTCTGCATCTACTGCCACTAACAAGGCACAAAGGCAATGACTGACTTGGGAGAAAGCCAGCAATACTACATGGAAACTGGTAGAAGTGGAAAACACAAGAATCATGCATTTGCTTCTTTGAAGCACCCACAGGTTTAGCAAGCACAGCCCATAGGACAGTACATAACAATGCCTAGCTGAACTGAAGGCCACTCAGCATGAACACATTATAGAGCTGAAAGCAATGCAATTGTAACCAAAGAAAGTGAAGCTGTGACTTCAGTGATGACTTTGGAAGAAAGGAATATTGTTTATGTGGCATTGCAAGTCAATTAAAATAATCTGCCAATTGTAAATAATGATGCTTTCTAACACAACAGGGCAGCATGCAGGCCAAAGGATAAGAATAGTTCCAGCTGGAAGGGACTCCTTCAACAATCCTCTAGTCCAAATACAACTGTCTATGCTGAAAACTTCTCACTGCAGAAAGACACAGAACACTTTAGCCCAAAATGTGCTTAATTCAAGTCATCTCAGCAAAATTCTGAGTTGTGTTTAATATCACTGTATATACTAAGCTTCTGAAAGGCTTGACTCCAACAGCCTCAAATTAGGTTTGCTTATTTTCTAAATTTAGTGGTAGGAAAATTCTTGTTTTCCTTTCATAGGCCTTTTTAGCCATAGAATCACACATCCAACATTTCATTAAAAGGAAAAATGCACATACTCATTATTCAGCATCCCAATTTTAATTTCAGCAACAAGACATACTCAGATTACTACTTAAAATCATCAGCTATACTTCAGTTTCTATTAGTAGAATATAATAAATGATGATAATTATTTATTTCATTCTGGGTTCTTGCTACATGACAGCAAATTACAGGCTTTTCATCTCTACATCAGGTCCCTATTTATTGCACAATCACTGGGAAAAGCCTTATGAAAAAACTTCAATTTTTTCATTAGGAAAAACTGCCTTTCTGATGAGGAAAATATTTCAACTTCCCTCTCAAACTGCTAAAAAGTAAAATACCCCTTACAGTAGAGAATAATCCTGAAAAGTATCAGCAAAACAGAATCCAATAGTGTCACACAAATAAAAGGGAACTGGTTTTCTGCTCTTTTATTGCTAATACTAATTATTGCAGTGCTGAAAACTTCTCTGGCTCTTGTAATTTATATTGATTGATGTCTTAACAAAAAAATTGCATCCCTTTTCCCCCCCCATGTTTCCTCATTTAGACAATGAGTAAAGTCTGCACAAGCATTTTTAAGTGACATAATCACTTTTGTGTGTTATTTCACTGTAATCTATTTAACAAACACTAAATAGAAATACTTCATCATGCCATATGTAACAGTCTAAGCTGTTTCTCTGTTGATATGTTATGAAGAAATGGAAAAATATTTTGTATTTACATCCCAGCAGTGGGTAATCATTGTTTTAACAGGCCTTTCAAAATGCAGAGTGAAAACTAGGGACTGTTTAAGAAGTATTTGAGACAGTTTGGGCAAACCCAAAATCCCAGTAGGCCATATAATATACTCTGTCGTTTTCCTCCAGCATCGTGAAGATCCATTTAATTTTATTTCCACATTTCCTTCTCAGTGCAGTTATAAACACACAGAAGTTATAAAATTCTTGTGCATTTCTCTTCATGTATGGTTAGAATTTAAATCAAAACTACAATAATGAAATGGCTACACAGGACTTTCAATAGACAAATACCAAGCACTTTTTAAAATAGAAAAACTTCTCTCTTTTATTTGTTTCATTAGTGAAGGGCTTCTTACATGTTTTGAAGTAAACTGTTTCAATATTCAGATTCTCCACAAAGCCCCTGTTCCACCTGAATGAACAGATACTCCAAGCCACTGATGAATCCTCAGCAATGAGACCAGTCTTTCAAGACAGCACAGCCTGATGAAATAAATACATCCTTCTGTGGATGTCTATAGGAAAGACATCCACCACCACAAATATTTCCCCTGCCCAAAAAGCCACGGACAGCCTAAACATAAAATACTCTGCCTTAAAGCCTGTTCTACCATTTGAAATTCCTCTACTAATATTTAAAACCCATTTCCCTAATTATGCAAAAGGCAGTGCTCAAACCTGAGAAAAAGCTTTAAGAAATAAAATAATTCAAGGAAAAGTCCAACTTTAGGGCCTTGCTGTATTTGGGAGCAGCTGTTATGAGCTGTTTCTAGGTGACTAACACAACATCAAGATTACAGACACACTCCAAAAACTGCTTAATTATGGAAGCAAGTTTATTTATTAATCAATTTGACAAAACTGTTGTTTTTCATTATCTTTTGCCAGCAATTTGAACCTTCACTGACTTGGAAACCAGGGAAAGATGGAGAATATTTTTAAAGCAATAGATGAAGAATTTGGTTTGCATTTTTCACCAGAGTCCCTCTTTCAAATGCTGAAACTGACGAAGCACGTAAAATATTGAAAAATAAAATCTCAAGCGGAAAATGCTGGCACAGAAAAAAAAGTACTGCTGGTGACAGTAAGAGCAAAAGCTACACTGAGAAAACAGATTTTCAGCAAATTTCACTCTGTGCCTTGCAAGGGCTCATCAGAACGTCAACTCGTTTACAAAGACACTGGAAAACGTGTGTCCTTCCACGGAAGGTACAGAACACAGGAAAAGAAAATGAGAGAGGGGAAAAAAAATTTCAAACAGCATCATTCAACAGGCCCAGCTTTACAGTGGTTTAATTGTTCAAGCAACTTCTTCTGTGCCAGAAGTGGTGTTTTTAAAGGTCATTTTGACATTATCCATAAGGTTTACAATAACAATAATTGATTCATATACTTAACAGATAAGAAAATCCACCTCTGGGACAGCCTGTGAATAAAACTTTCTCAGTACCATATGTCCTGTACATATTGTTGGTGGACTTTTTTGGGGAAAAAAAAAGGTGTATAGCTTCATAAATACAGTTTACTGCCAAATTTTGCCATTTGATTATCATTAAATTTGTGTCAAGAGCACTCAGCATCTTTTAAACATCCACAGAATGACATTTACTGTGTCATAATAACTTGTCACTGAGGATACCTTCAATTTTTCTGTCTTGTCTTCTAATAACTAACTTCAATACAAACTAAACCTTATTTGCAGTATGTTCCTTCTCTCTGCACAATTCATCATTTTTAAGCACTTCCAATGCATTTTTAAGAGTCTGTGTTCAAGATCTATGGAATTCTTCCAGTAAGGTAGTCACCATTCCTTTCAATTTCTTCCAAGTCAGCTTTTTCAACTTAATTTGCCATACACTGGTTCCTGACAGCTAGGGCACTGTGACTTCTGATTTACTGGACATGGCTACAATAGTTCAGTGGCTTCAGTGCTCAGAATCTTTCACAAGTCTAATAATGAGACATATTCTGGAGTGAAGTGCAGCCAGGCACATGTCATGAAGTACACAAAAACAGAGTAAGGTAAGCATTCCCATTTTTTATTTTCAGTTTAATCATCAGTTCAACTGGAGAGGTGATTTATAAGAGATAACTGAGGGTATTATGAGGATGTGTGTATACTTGGGAATGACTGAAGACAACACTGCCACAGTTTGCAAGTGCATCATCTATTGTGATAATGATTCAGGAACAGTGAAACCAATGAAGAAACAAGCATCAGGTAATTTGCTTCTGCTTGTTTTACAATAGCATCTTAGGACAAGAATTCATCATATAACAGTGAATCCTGACACTTAACGTACGTGCCAAGTGCCACAGCTTTTCTACAGCATTTTTCATCCCTTTCCTTCAGTCAGGGAAACCATCAAAGAATCACACTGAAACAGTCCACTGAAAGATCCCAATATATATGTGGTATCCTAAGAATTTTAACAACCTGTGGAGCCCCAAATCTATAGCCTGGATATTCTGCCATACAGTTCTCCCTTGACATTTAGCCTCAGAACAAGTAACAAAGTATCTCACATCTATGTCTTAAGGCACCAAATTAAATACAACTCATCACAAACCACTTGCACCAGTTAGTAACTGCCTCCATTGCACAATCAAGATTTCCTGTGGGTTGGGCTCTCCCTCGGGTGTTTGTAGGTGTTCTGACACTTAGTTGCAATCAAAGGAAAAATATCTTAAAAGGCCAAGCAAGATGCTTATTTCAGAAGCTGGATGTAACACCTTTCCCAAACATGCTTGCAAGAATACCAGAATAGCACATAGTTCTAGGTCTTGGATGCTTTGAAAAACAGATGAGAATGACCAGAGTGAAATTCCAAATTGAAAACAAACAGTATCCAGTGTAAATTCTTACAGCAAATACAGCCAGAAACAAAAAACAACAAAACAAACAAGCAAACAAAAAAAAATGCAGATGAGTTCTCTCTTAATGCTTCCTGGCCAATGTGCTATTTAGCACCAACTCTTTCACAAAAAAGACTACAAGAACAGGTATGCAGAAATAGGTTCACTCATAACATGTGCCCAAAGATTAAAAAAACATATTTTGAGAAAACAGGATTCTTATGACAGCCCTTTTATTGAAGTTTTAGTTTTGCAGACAGTATTTTCCTACTTTCAAATGGGTTTAGTATGTTTCTGAACATACTGTATTATCTGATGCATGCATATTCAGTTGGTTTAAATATTTCTATCCTATCAGTTTTGCAATTTTAGTCTGTTTTTACTTAAGATGATACAACTGGATGTGAAGTATTACCAATGCTGTTGCTACTTAATGGTCGATAGTAAGATGAACATGAGCCAGCAGTGCGCCTAGGTGGCCGAGAAGGCCAATGACCTCCTGGCCTGTATGAGGAACAGTGTGGCCAGCAGGGGCAGGAAGGTCATTCTGCCCCTGTACTCAGCACTGGTTAGGCCACACCTTGAGTACTGTGTCCAGTTCTGCGCCCCTCCGTTTAGGAAAGATGTTGACTTGCTGGAATGTGTCCAGAGAAGGGCAACAAAGCTGGGGAGGGGTTTGGAGTACAAGCCCTGTGAGGAGAGGCTGAGAGAGCTGGGGTTGCTTAGCCTGGAGGAGGCTCAGGGGAGACCTTATTGCTCTCTACAACTACCTGAAGGGACCTTGTAGCCAGGTGGATGTTGGTCTCTTCTCCCAAGCAGCCAGCACCAGAACAAGAGGACACAGTCTCAAGCTGCATTAGGGGAAGTTTAGGCTGGATATTAGGAAGAAGTTCTTCACCGAAAGAGTGATTGGCCACTGGAATGGGCTGCCCAGGGAGGTGGTGAAGTCACCATCACTGGAAGTGTTTAGGAAGAGACTGGATGGGGTGCTTGGTGCCATGGTTTAGTTGATTAGATAGTGTTGGATGATAGGCTGGACTCAATGATCTCAAAGGTCTCTTCCAACCTGGTTAATTCTGTTCTATTCAGTTGTGATGAGCATAGTTTATTGACAGCACCGACATTAAAACCATTCTTTTTATGTCAAACTTAATTTGGATCTGAATATTGACAAACAAGTTGCAGTCAGGGCATCAGACCAACCTGCTGTCAGTCTTCATTGCCTTCCAGGAAGTTCTGTCACCTGCTACTACGATGTGCTACGTTAGTCCTTCCTCCACTGCCATGTCACCTTACCATACCATGTAACCACTGGGTAAGTTCCACCTCACCTATTTTGTAGACACTACTGAGCTAAGTTTTGACATCTCCTTTCTCTTGTTGATACACTTTACCACGCACATGACACGGCTGCTATGACACTTGGGGCCCTATTATTGTACTCCTACATGTCACTTCTGCAGCAAGTTCCTGATGTAGCTTGACAGCCCCAACACTACCTCCATTTTGTCAAGTTGAGTCAGAGTGGCACTTCCCCCACTGCCTTAAAAGTCGTCCTTTCACAGCCCACAACCCAGCCTACCACTGCCACCTGAGCTTGGAAAGCCCATTGCTTCACACCGTGCGCCACCCCCTGAGCCGTCAGCAAAGCCAGCTCCCCCAGGCGCCACAGAATGTGGAAGGGGACTTCACTTATGCCACACTATAAAGGCCCCAACAGTGAAGCATATTCACGGGACGCTTTCCAGCTCAACTGGGAGGATTCACGAGTAGCACTACGACCAGGAAGCTCCACATCCCATCCGGCCTCCCCCCGACTCTCTTTCAGAGCGACCCACCCCTAGCTAATCTCTCACCTTGACATGAGGCCCGTCCACCGCCTTGGTTGCCAGCCCCTCCACCAGGTCGCCCCTCAGCTCTACAAGGAAGCGCAGCCCGCCCTCCAGGCGGCCCAGGTGCTGGAAGAGACCCCGGTACTGGGGGCTGAGGTAGTAGCGGAGCCGGTCCTCGGCCTGCAGCAGGGCCCCCAGCTCCCTCTGCTGCTCCCGGGCCTGCAGCACCTTGGTGCTGAACTCCGCCACCCGCCCATGGTCCACGCCGAAGTCGCGGGCCAAGCGGGTAAGCAGCTCGGCCCTGGGCGCACCGGCCTCCAGGCCGCGGTAGTACCGCATGAACTCTGCGCTGCGCAGCTCCGCCGACCGCGGAGCCTTCTCCCTGGTCTCGTAGGGCGGCAGCGGCGGGACGGAGCGACTCAGCAGCTCCTCTATGTTTGCGACAGAGGCGGTGCCGGAGCCCACCGGGCTCTGGCGCAGACCAGCCGCCACCGAGACGCGACGCAGCCGCCGCGACACTGCCCAGGACCCAAGGAAGGGGCGCGGGCTCATACGCTGGCCCAGGCGACTCATGCCGCGCCTCAGCTCTTCCGCGATCGTTCTTCGCCCTCTAGCAGGGCCAGGCCGCAGCACCGCCTCCAGCGCCGTAGCGGCCGGGACGATTGGTTGGCAACACAGACTGCCAGCCCCCCTTGCCAATCGAGAGCGGGAAGAGTGTGGCACGGTTGGCGTGGTGTCGGGCGCCATCTTGAGCGTGGCGCGGAGACAGAGCGGTCGCTGTGCTGCTTCACGGCGGCCTCGCCTCAGCTCCGCCTCAGGCCGTGGTGGCTGCTGCGCCCCGAGGCATAACCGGCGGTTCTACGTCGCAGTTTTTCTCTCCCTGAGTGCACCTTTCTCTAGCCGTCACTGAGCAAGCCATTGTGCTGTGTATCTTTCTCACCCGTCACTCCCCGATTTCCCTGCCCTTCTCTCAGCCCAGCTACAACTGAGGGGAAGGCAATGCATTAAGTTTCAGAAATTCACTGAAAAAAAAACTGCTATGACTTCATTTTCAGCAAAATTGAAAGCACTCAAAATTTGGCTGGTTAGTCTGTCTGCATCACCTCTACAGGAAATGGGCTGTCAAAGAAAGCTGCTGTGTCAGATTCCCAAGTATATTTTTGGAGACACAGAATGCATAAGAGCTTTCACCAATTAACATCATGATGTTTGTATGTGCACTCTTTACAGGCAGCAATCATAGAATCACAGAATCATAGAATCAATAAGGTTGGAAAAGACCTCAAAGATCATCAAGTCCAACCTGTCCTGCAGCTTTAAATATACATAGAATACATATACATAGAATAAATCAGGTTGGAAGAGACCTTCAAGATCATCGCGTCCAACCCATCAACCAATCCAACACCGCCCAAACAACTAACCCATGGCACCAAGCACCCCGTCAAGTCTTCTCCTAAAAACCTCCAGTGATGGCGACTCCACCACCTCCCCAGGCAGCCCATTCCAATGGGCAATCACTCTTTCTGTATAGAACTTTTTTCTAACATCCAGCCTGAACCTCCCCTGGTGCAGCCTGAGACTGTGTCCTCTTGTTCTGGTACTGCTTGCCTGGGAGAAGAGACCCAACATCCATCTGTCCACAACCTCCCTTCAGGTAGTTGTAGAGAGTAATAAGGTCACCCCTGAGTCTCCTCTTCTCCAGGCTAAGCAACTCCAGCTCCCTCAGCCTCTCCTCGTAGGGCTTGTGTTCCAAACCCCTCACCAACTTTGTTGCTCTTCTCTGGACTCGTTCCAGCAAGTCAACATCCTTCCTAAACTGAGGGGCCCAGAACTGGACACAGTACTCGAGGTGTGGCCTAACCAGTGCAGTGTACAGGGGCAGAATGACCTCCCTGCTCCTGCTGGCCACACTGTTCCTGATGCAGGCCAGGATGCCATTGGCCCTCTTAGCTGCCTGGGCACACTGCAGGCTCATGTTGAGTCTACCGTCGACCAGCACCCCCAGGTCCCTCTCAGCCTGACTGCTCTCCAGCCACTCTGACCCCAGCCTGTAGCTCTGCATGGGGTTGCTGTGGCCAATGTGCAGAACCTGGCACTTGGATGTGTTAAATCTCATGCCGTTGGACTCTGCCCATCTGCCCAGCCTGTCGAGGTCCCTCTGCAGAGCCTCTCTACCCTCCAGCAGATCAACTCCTGCCCCCAGCTTGGTGTCGTCAGCAAATTTACTGATGATAGACTTGATGCCCTCGTCCAGATCATCAATAAAGATGTTAAAGAGCATGGGGCCCAGTACTGATCCCTGGGGCACACCACTGGTGACTGGCTGCCAGCTGGATGTGGCACCATTCACCACCACTCTCTGGGCTCGGCCCTCCAGCCAGTTCCTAACCCATCGCAGTGGGCATCCATTAGCCAATTACTTTAACACAGAACATTTTTCAACAGCGCCTCATAACAAGACGTTGGCAGACTGGTGGAGGCTGAGTTTTTTTCAATAAAAGGTAGCTAGAAGTTGAACTCTTCCTTCTGTATATTTACTAATTAATTTGAATCTGCTTTTTTTGTCAAACTTCTTTACAACCCAAGGTGCAGATTTGGTTCATGTAAGCCCAAACATTGTGCTAAAAGTCTCCATGAGCCTAGTTAATCTTTGGCAGTTTTGGTTAGTACGTCAGCTCCTGAAACCATTGGGACAGAGCAGCTGCTTTTGAATCATGGGCCAGAAAACATAGATATCATTATGCACACACATGTACATAGGAAATAAATCATTAAGGCGTTTATAGAAATACTAGTAGAAACCCCTGTGCACCCTTTCAGTTTCTGCATTATCTGGAGATTCCTGGAAATTGCAAGAAGCCCAAGGCTGAGATGCCAGTACAGGGAGAGTGGTGATGGAATTTGAAGGCTTACGACCTCCCGGGAAATGGTCAGCATTTCTCAGGATCAAATTCTTTTAAAAATCCTACATTCTTTTAATTTTGAAAGCCCTCTCAGACTGGCCTTGGTTACAATTCTTCCAATAACATAGTTCACTTGCATAACCCACAGGCCATAAAAACTACCTACCTGCATTGCTCATCGGCAACAAAAACATTGTGGTTCTAAGTTACAAGGCCTTGTAAAGTAAGATGTTTCTTTTGAAATCTTCTATTGCTTCTTTTTTTGTCCCCCCCCAGGGGATAAGTATTATCTGCTTCAGCTGCTGCTTGAAAAATGAAAACACATGTCTTTCTATCAGGACCCAAGGGCACTAACAGATGTTAACAACCTCACCAGATTCATCTAGGGTCTTCACATCCACCCAGGAGCCCCATTTCAGCTCAGCCTGGGAGCTTTCACTCCCTTGCTGGGCTATGTTACAGGAGTGTCTTCAGTTCAGCTGTGCTTGGCTGTGGGTGTCTCTGATCCCAGACTGCCAGACTTGCTTCCTTGCCTGATTTGGATTTGCCTTAATGCTGCGACTGTGCCTGTCATTGGGCCTGATCCTAGCTGATGTTCCTGGCTTGACCTTACACCACTGAGTTGCTTGTTGACCTGGATTCTTTGTTGAACCTGTTTGCTACATGGGTGTGCCCTTCTCACCTTGCCTAGATATGTTATTGTCCTCATCTCCTTGTCCCATAAGGGAGCAGCCAGTTCTTTCTGCTCCCTGTCACTTCCTGTGCAAATGAGATCTAAATTAAGATAAGCAAATCATTCTGGTCCAAGAACTTTCCTTGAAATAACAGGCCTTCCTGAGCTTCAGAAATGGATTTATTATATTCTTCTAACGTGAAAACTTTTGGGGGCTTCATTAAAAACGGAATGTTCTTGTCAGAAAACTGGAGATTGAAGGAGACCAATTACACTTCAGTCATTGTAACTTTTGTCTCCAAGCAAGAAGAGAAGTGTATAAAAGATGAAAAGTCAATGTGATCTTTTTTTTTTTTTTCCTATTTAGTCTGTTCAAACATTAAATAGAAATAGATTGCATGTCCTGAATTATTCTCTGCCCAATAATTTTTACTGTAATGAAGACAGACTAATTTATGTTTGACATGAATGTAGGCCTACAGCTTGGGTTTTGGAATTTTTTATGGTTTGGGTTGGTTTTTTTTAGCATTTGGATTTCAGTGTAGAGTGCCATATGAATCTATGTAGGACAAGAGTCTTAAATGAGGAACAGACTGTGCTACCTATTAAAAAGAATAACAGAACTTCAATTAAATTCAAAGGGAACAAGATGGAGCCTTGTATTTCCAATAAAGTCTGTGTTTGTGCCTGCATAGTGTTCATCCGAGCATTACTCCCCACCTATCACAAAGGTGGAGAGTAATGACTAAGGTTTTATTCTTCTGTGTAATCATGGAGTGTATACACAAATATTCTTTTTTCAAAGTATAGTTCTCATACTGAGGTATTTTAAAATATCTATTAAAATATTACAAAGACCTCTGTGTTTAATTGCAAAGCAGCCCTTTTCAGGTTGTTGTTAGGAAAAAGTCTGAGAGATGATGAAAGACCTCTTCTGTTTTTCTTTCAAGGTTGGTGAATTAGCAGTGCTTACAGTGTCAGAGCACAGTGGTAAGCTGCATTGCAAGTTCTAAATGTGTTTTGTAATAGCTTGGAAAAGAGTTTGTAAAATGACTTTAAATGAGCAAGTATCCCATTTTGGAGGTTTCATAAATCTCGTAAGGTATCAGAGAAAGAAAATCTGCTGTAGTTACTTAATAAAAAACAGGGTCTTTTCAGCTTTCACACTAGCTCTTCAATTATTTAGACCCTCCAGATAGGCAATTCTATGTGGCAATTCTGAAGCTTGTTTTGCTGCAACTCCCAAAGCTGTCTGTTTAAAATTAGATAGGAGTGTTTGATTGTTAGAGCTGTAGCCAGTGTTTAGCTTTTAATCCTAATTTCAAATAAATATGGTATTGTTTTATAGAATTATCTGGCTTTAAGCACATGAAGCTTGTACACAGATGGTATAGAATAAATTCTATGCACTCAACAGAACAATTCTGTTAGCGTTCTCTTGTAAGGCTAGCTAGATTCGGTGTTTCCTTCCTGATTCTTCAGATCTTCCAATTGCTTGTTTAATTTGCCTGCAGTGAGTTTGAAGGTAATAAAAAGAAGTACTGTGCAGGATAGGCATCTGTCTCTGAGATCAGGTCATGGTAAGATTTGTCTCAAGTGATTAATCTTCTGTATTGAGTAGAAATTTGAAATAATGGTTATGAGGCTAAGGGTTCTTACTTAGGTATCTGGAGAATCAAAGCTTTTATGATAAAACTCTGGTTTGTGTGTGTTACTTCTTTTACCAATTTTAAGAATATCCATAATGGACAGTGGACTGAGTCTGTTTCTCAGACTCAAATGTTTTATCTTTTATAAAAAAGAAAATAAATGCTCTTCCAGATTTTACTACATGTTTTCAAGATTTCAGTGTGTAGTCAAAATGAATGATACTTTATTTTCAGTTGTGTGTCCAAAGTGCAATGTTGGAAGTTGCTAGTGTTCTTTGAACATTGATTTACCTTTCTTTACTGTCTGATTCTTGAATTTTCTTTTAAAGAGTTTGACAGTAAATAAGTAAAATATAGTACTTGAGTTTATATTTAAATGTACTTCATACTTGTTACCACAGAATCCTTATATTTGGCATGGATCTTGGCAGCATACAGGCTTCAAGCTGCTCTTTCCCCAGCAATTTGTTTGGCTTGTGAGAGACAGCTACAAAACTCTACCTTCTGTTTTAATATGAGACATAGAAGGTCAATGTTAGGCAAAAGTGGTCCTCCACCTTTACAAATAGCCCTTTCCTTTGTTGCTTGTTTTCTCTTTTCCTCACTTGAAGAAGTCTTAGTCGGTGGATCAGTTCCAAGATAAAACTTCTATTAGTATTTACCCCATTCATTCAGTTCCTTGATATTAATTCTTGTTAAGACTCAGATGGCACATTAGAGATCAATGAGGCCAAAGATTTAAGCAGATACTTTTAATTATGGCTGCTCTAATGTAAGGTGGACAGAATCGTACAGGACAGCATACAAGGTTCATCGTTCTGCACAAAACTGTCATGCTTATACCACACATGAAACGGTATGGTAGCAAATTCTGCCTTTATAATAGTTATTTCTATGCAGATGTTTGTAACCTTCTCCTTTGTTGCTGATCCACATTTTTACATTTGTGTGAATTTGTATGTCAAAGCAGAACATTCTTAATTAACTTACCTGCTAGCCTGCAGAAATGAGGCTGCATGGAAAGGTAAGAAGCTGTCTTCCCATTTTCCTGCTTGCAGTAAAAATTATTAGAGTCTTAAACAAGAAGGAAGAGGAACAGTGTTTGTCAGGATGTAGCATGATTCAAATGTGGAAATATGAGAAGTAGTTTGTATTTTACTTATGCATTTAGTCACAGAAGTAAAAAGAGAAATTTAATGCAGCATTTGTGATTCTTTGGAGAAGAACACACAAATCTTCCTCTGTCATGACAGGGTTGGAGATGTTGGGTGGAGCTCACCTGTGCTCTAACTTACATTGTGAACAGTACGGAATACTATATGAACTTCCTGGGTTTCATAGCCCAATGAGTCAGAGCTGTGCAGTGTTTAGGGGAATAAATGACCTGAAGGACTAACAATCCAAGTCTTTTATTGAAGCAGAGTCCTGATCTCTTGTAACTGGATTATGTGGGAAGTGTTATATTGTCCATGGGTGACCTTGGCACTGCCCTGGATGACCAGCCTCTCTCTCTCTGTAATTATAGAGGGATTTTTTCCAGCCTGCTCCAATTCAGCTTCAGGCATTTGCTGAGCTCAAGGATTTACCAGAGCATATGAGGAGTTTGGGATGCAGCCTTCTTGTTTACTGTGTGAATATTACTTCTTTTACAGTTAGCATTTAAGTCTACAGGGATGAGTGTAGATTGGCTGTTATACCACTGTGCAAATTTATGTTGTCTCTCATATGCTAAAAACATTCATTAGTTTTAATAAAATAATGCAAGGATTGGGAAATTGAGAGATGTGATAATTGCTTTGCACAGCATGGAAAAAATAGAAAAGAATAGAATAGAATAGAATAGAATAGAATAGAATAGAATAGAATAGAATAGAATAGAATAGAATAGAATAGAATAGAATTAACCAGGTTGGAAAAGACCTTGGAGATCATCAAGCCCAACCTATCATCCAACACCATCTAATCAACTAAACCATGGCACCAAGCACCCCATCCAGTCGCTTCTTAAACACATCCAGGGATGGTGACTCCACCACCTCCCTGGGCAGCCCATTCCAATGGCCAATCACTCTTTCTGTGATTATTCAGGAAACAGATTATTTTAAAATCTTTTATTCTAGCGGCAGTGAGAATAGTGTTTTCATATCAGGTCTCTTCCTCAGACCTGATAATTTTGCTGGAGTTTCCTTGAAGAAATTATTTTTAAATTTACCATAGAATTATAGAATGGTTTGGGTTGAAATGGACCCCCAAAGGTCATGTAATCCAACCTCCTCTGCAGTAAGCAGGGGCATCTTCAACTGGATCAGGTTGCCCAGAGCTTTGTTGAGCCTCACCTTGAATATCTCCAGGGTTGGGACCTCAACTACCTTCATGGGCAACCTGTTCCAGTGTTCCATTACCCTCATGGTAAAGAGCTTTTTCCTAACGTTATCTGTTGGAATAGTTGTGGTGCTTGGATATGGTCTCTTTTGCACACTGACCTGGCTCTGTGACATGGAAATATCAAATGGTCTTTTTTTCATAAAGTTACCAGCAGTCTGATAGCATGTGTGATGCTGCAGCTGATACTCTGAAGCGTTCAGTTTGTGTATGAAACCAACAATAACAAAATTGCAGGAATGTCAAAATTTATGACACCAACCTCTTAATCTGTCACCAGTTCTGAAGGCCTCCTAAAAGCTCAATTACCACTGAGGTGTCTCCATGTTATTCCCAGTTACTTGCATATGAATCCCCAGTGAGGAAAAAGTGATGCTTATTTCAGGCATCGCTGTTGATTCTGTTCATTTACTACATACTATTCACTTAGTTTCTGACATTTCTCCAACTGTGGAATTAAAAAATATATGAATGCTTTGTCAGCCAGTTAATCTGTTTAAAGTGTTACAAGGGAGCTGTTACTGGTGAGTGGGAAATACACACAGATTAGCATGTGTTCTGCTGCTTTTCTCACTAGGTTTAGTCCTATAGGTCATGGGAGGAGAGATCCTTTTCAAAGATAACTAAATGTGTTCATCTGTCTCTGTTGATTGTAAAGAGATCCTGGTGTCTGTACTCAATGTTACCCAAGCAAACTAGCTAGCATTTATTCTCTTTATGCCTTCAGATCACAGGGCATAGATGTCCTATTACATTCCTAAATATCACGAATAGGCCACCATCAGGCCTCATGGACAGTGGGGCCTGGGGAAGCCAGGGAATGTTCAGCTTCGGCAGCACTGGACCCATCAGCCAGGGCCCAGAGGGCACTGGAGTAGTTGTTACTAACCTTTAAAATCTTTCTTAGTAGTTTTGTTTTCCTTGCCAGAAATGGATCTTGTTCTAGTTTATGTACTAATACAATCCATCCTGGAGATTAAAAGTGTTTTAGTGTGCTTACTTCCAAGAGTTACAATTTTTAACTTCAGGCTTGAGCCAATGTTTTCCCATCACAGAAGCTCACTGCAGTAGTTCAGGACAGCAGATGTCAATGGCTTGTCCTTACTACCCTTTTTGTACCCAAATGTGATACATACTTAATGCAGGGAGCCCCTTCAGAATTCACTTCTGGCTATGATCTAGTCTTGTTCCTAGGCTTGAATTTTTAAGCTTTGCTACGTGCAGCTGATGCAGTTAAGGTATACTTATGAGGCTTGTGAGCAGAATTGAAATATAAATGTCTGTGTCCAGTTTTAGAAGGGGAGAAAGGGAGGGGGGGTAGTATTTTCTGAATTCTATGCAAACATGTATGAAAGTGTTGTTATGCCATTGCTTAGAGATCTAAATGCAGCTGCAGTATAGTTCATCATTTTCATTTAAACTTTTATTGATTACTGACCCCAAAGAAATCACCCACAAACTGGAACATGAACACCTCTGCTGTGCAGAGGTGTATTTCATTTAACGTGACAGTAAATATGGTTATACAAGAGGCAGAAGATTCTTAGGTGGACTTGTCTGATGGTGCCAAGGCCACAACCTCAATTTACAGCATAACAGAATTAGAAATTGAAAGGATTTGGGGGGAATGCACCTCTTAGGAAGAAATTGTGATTTTTTTTTGTGTCTCTTGCTGTGCCCCTGTGTCTCTGCCCTTGTGATGAAGTGCAATACTGAGGATGAACAATGTTTCTGGGCTTTCACGATGTCAGGGATTGGGGCTAAGGGATTTTCTGACTGCAGTTACAGTGCAGGATTTTAAATGTAGATGTGCCCAGTCACATGCCTAGAATTGATCCTATGGTAGTGCTGAGTGTATACATAATGAATTCATGATAATATGGTGTGTTCAAAGGATTTGAGTGTGTACTAGGTACTGACATTGAGAAGTGAGTGATCTTCACTTCTGATTATGTAGGATCCACCTGCAATCACTAACCTTTGATGTACATGCATCAATGTGCTCATATGCTCTGGTTACGAGTGCTGAGTAATAAAAGAAGCTAGAAAATAGTCTTATTTTGCATACTAATTGCTGTACTGTTTGATGTTTTCTTTAGAAGCTTTTATCACCAGTTGAAGTTGAATTTGTATGGATTAACAATGATTAGCATAGGAGTTAAAAAAAATGTAAATGAACCATAATACTTGATATAATATTCAGGACAAGAAAACAGCTAAAGATTAAGTTGCAGAATAACAACTAACTGTATGATAATTTCATAATTAATAGAATTAGCTTTTATCTTAAAAATAATAAGCAAATGTCTACACTATGGGGGGGTTGTAGGAAGAAGAGCTGATTCTGGTAGCTACATAATATTCTGACTGGGATCAGCACATAGAAATATGAAGTCCTTGTTAGGAAGCAGTGTGAAGTTTCTGAAGATATTTGGAAGTGACATTCAGGGCGTGTAGTTATTTGTGTGAAACCAAAGAAGAAAGAAGGCTTAGTGTTGCGATTCTTTCATGGATGTTTTGTTGCTGCTTGTTGGAAGTGTTTGTTATATTCTTCTTCTAATTTCCTTTCTTTGAGTGTGAATCCATTGCCTGCAACTTGAAATGTAATTTATTCCACGATTACTGTCTTTTCTTGTGGATGCTAAGGAAGAGATGTGTAGGAACAGACAAATTCACTTAATGTTAGCTGGTTGGGTCATCTGTGTCACAGAACAAAGACAATGCAGGTAGTAATATAATTTATCTTTTTTGCCTAACTGTAGGACTTGCTCCTTATACAAACTTCCTACCTTGGCTACTGTTGTGCCTCCCTTAATGAAGTATTTGTTTGAAGCCCCTTTCCTGTTTGATTTTTTCACTTGCATCCTAACAAGATGTGACGGGGGTAGCAGACTGATAAAGCATGAAGACCTGTAAATAAAGGGGCTGTTCCATCTTATTAAATGTGTAGAAAAAAATAAATAAAATAAAATAAAAAAAAAAAAAAAAAAAGAGGAAGAGAGAACAGTTCCATATGCTATTAGATTGTTTCCTTGCAGCCACAGATATTTGGATGAGTGCTTCAGATTTAGTGTATTTTTAATGTATCAAACATAATTCTCTTCTATAGCTTTGCCAGTCACTCTTTCTCTTTTGCTTTTTAATTATTCTACAAATTAATATATTGTAAATGGGCTCATTTCTATGCTTCAAATTAAGCTAGTTGTTTCAGCTTTTTCTCAATTACTCCTGTAATTAAGACCCATAACCCCACAGCAGAGAATAAAATAAGAAAGTAAAAGAAAATAATAACAAAAATTGAGAGAGAGAGGAGAGCTTCTGTTTGATTTCCTTCATAATAAATTGCTTAAAAATCTCTGAAACAGCCACTACAAGGGAAATTATTACGGAACCTGACAGCCTATATGTAGTTTTGGAAAGAACATAAAGTTTTCAGACAGTAGTCTCATCAGGGATCCCAGTTGTGAGCAGTCTGGAGTGTACCCACTTAATTATATGAAAATCTGGCATGGTGCTCTGGGGAAGAATTAAAAAATGCTAAACCTGCATTCCCCACTGAAGTGGAATATTTAATCAAGTCAAAAGCTTCATTGCACCCTATAGCAAGCCAAGTTAAATCTAGGCTGTTAAATATTTTATTAGTGTTGATGTTCATTCTAGCCATATATCAGATCACAGTAACAACAACAGAAGTATTTCTTTCACTTAGAGAGTGTGGGATGATGATATGTAATTTTCCTTGACACTTCGATGGTTACTATGGAAAGTGGCCTCAAGGAGAGCTGCGCTTGAGATATGAAGTGGCCCAGGCTGAAAAGTGTTAAGATGGTCTAGATGCCATACAGGAAAGATCAATTCACAAATGTGTACCTTGTTTTTTCATTCTTTTTACTCTGCCAGGGACCATTAAACACATTAATATAAAAAAATGATGGTATTGTAAGTAACTCGCTGACACACACTATTTTTTTCACTCAAGCCTAAGGACACACCTGAAGAGCAACAACAAAGAAAGAAGTAAAATACATTCTTTCTTCAGAGCGAGCTCATACACCTGAAAAAATCCAGATCTCCTTGTATGAAAGTTGTGAAGTCACTCATATTAAAATTATTTATTTATTTTCAGCACTTTTAGCACTCTTTCAGCATGCACTTGGATACAAAGGAGATTTCAGCTACAGTTTGGGTCAACACTTACCTTTATTAGCTATAAATGATTTGTTAGATACTCAGTGGTTTATGATGCTTGCACTGGAGGGGCACCATAAAGACAGTTATACACAGAATATGTCAGAAATCCATTTTTTCATACTTTTGAGGTCTTCTAGGACACTGCTTAGGGATTAATGCATGTCTGTGCCATCAAGTGAAATGATAGTGGTCACCTTCCTAAAATGTTTATTTCAAAATGCACTGAATTCAGGTCAAATTACTTCTAGACACTAATGATCATTACAAATCTGTCATTGTCTTTGGCAGCTTACTACAGATAACCTTTAAACAGGAAAGTAATAGGGTTGGGGTTTTGTGTTTAGTTTTAATAGTTTTTTTAATAGTTCTTGTGAGAGGCCACATGTACTGATAGTATACTCAGATTTCTAGTGACTTTCACAGTTATCATGACATTGACCTTAAGTAAACAATGCTTTAGAAATGCCAGTTAATTCAAAGTACAATTAAGCAGAAAACAGATAGCTGAGAACAGTGCAGACCTAAATCCCAGTCTGACATTTTACTGTTGTCTGATTCATCTTCCCACATGAGCCCAGCATTGAGTTGGGGCCAAGAATTAATACAGAACTTCCTCTTCTGCCCACAGTCATTTAATTTACTAAAACAGAGTTCAGCTTCCCTTCTGAAGAAGCAAATCAATAAAGTTTTATTATCATCCTGTCGTTTGGTGCCTTTAGAAACCACCTTCTTGTTCCAGTGTTCTGCAATAATGAAGCCTCCAGTGTCACTCCTTTATACGTTTGTAACCTTTTTGAACTGAAAATGACTTCTTTTTTATTGCACTCTACAGAATAAAGGCAAATACAGAGGTGGGGGAAAAAAAATTACTTCTTCTTTATAGTTATGAAAAGCACACTAAATCTCTCTCTGACTTTCATCATTTCAAGGATTAATTGTTCGAATTATCACCTCTGAAGAATGTCCACGTGAAATATCTAGCTGAATTTCCTGACTCTGAAATTGTTGTTTTGCAGCCCAAGTGATGTCTAAATATAGAGCTGGTATATCTCCCAGCCCCGAAACTTTGACATTTAGCCCCTCAATTGTGTAACTATTTGCCCTTCTGTTATTTTGTAGTTGTTAATACCATAACTTTAAAATTCTATTGCACTTCTAACCTTCTTTATGTTGTCTTTGACATTTAATTGATTTTCTTGTGTACAGTTTAAATTCATAAAGCAAAACTATTGTGGAGAACACATGGAGTGACAACTCTAACATTCGTATTAGTGTAGGCTGACTTTATCAGATATTGCTTGAGTTACTGTAATTGCATTTAAATTATATACTTTTCATATTAATTTACTCCTTCAGAGTCTGAAAAACTGTTTCTCTGAAGACAGCCTATACTGTTAAAGAGTGACAAGTGTTTAAGCAAACTTTTGTATGCTTCTTAATGGTGTTGTGTAAAAGGGTTTTATAAATAAAACTGATGAATTTCTGGCAGCTTTAAGTTAAATGAACAACTAAAACTTCCCTTTTGCATACTATGCATTTCATCTCCTATTGTTATCTTCATTGAAAACACCTTTTCACCAAAATCCTTTATTTAAAAACAATTAATGCTGTGCATGTGACCAGAAACAACTGGTGTGACAAGAAACAACTTTTTCTGCTTATACAATCAACTATATAAACCCTTGTCATAATCAGGTTGTGATAAGCATAGTTAAGTTGGTTTTTAATAACAGGATGTTGTGAGAGGGCAGAAATAAAATTGGCAATTCTGAATGTAGGTCTGTTTCTGACAAGTATATACTTAACTTCATGTGGGTATCCCATGAGACTATGGTCTGATGTCCTTATACTTATTTTGACCTCTCTTGTTTGTGGTAGAATTTGCATTTTTCCCATGGTTGTTGTGGGGTTTGTGTGTGTTTGTGTGTTTTGGGGGTTTTTGTTTTGTTGGGTGTTTTTTTTGTCTGTGTAGGCACTAGATAACTTGTCAGGTTGATAGAATGTACTCTGACATCTTTCAGTGCTGTTCCTCTTAGTCACTGACTGAAGTGCAGTAGTGTTTGGCTTCACTGGGGAATAAATGCATAATTATTGCTACAAGCTTGAGCTTTTCTGCTACACATAAGGAAACCAGCACTGGGCTGCAGGCAAGCTAGTCCCTGTGCTACAAAACTTTACATTTAAAGGAATCATTTGTTTGCCATGAATATACTATCAGTATGTTAAGACAGTAGATAGTCAGAGGCAGTTAAGCAATGAGAATGAAGGCTTGCTAAGGGAGCATTTCTAATCAAATGATAGTTCCTTTATTATTGGAGTTGGAATTTCTAGCATGTGAGCACTTCTGTCTGCCAAGAGAAATTTCATGTAGGAAATTTGGGGTTGGTATACATTGAAATTGTTTTTCTAATTAGAAGCAAACAAATAGCTGAGCCAGAAGATAATTACCTTAAAGTCATGAAAAGCTGCGTTCCTGCAATCATCTCTATGGGCATGGACATTATTCCCCTGGATAAGTACTTGAAGGATAAGGCCCTATGATCCTTTGGAACAATTTTTCTCTGCCCATGCAAACGATTGACAACAATTTCACTGCTGTAGGTCGTTGTGATTCTTGTGTATTCATTTATGCAGAGGAAATATGTTCCTGATAAGCAGGTTTGTATCTTTTATGAGCAAACACGGTGTTGGCTGAATTGGGAGTTTCCTGCAAAAGTGTCATTTTGATCTATGAATCTTTGCTGTAATGAGAGCAGAGAATAAAGCCACCACAAGAAAGAAACTAATGAAAACAAAATCCATCTGTAATAAGAGGCCAGTAAGAAGAATAGGCTTTAGATAACTCTGGCTTCAAATAGGTGACAGTTTAATTAAAATTCTTATTGGGAACACTAGGTAATATAGCTTTGCATTTAAGAGGAATATTTTGCAAAACAAGTGTGTGACTATGATTCAAAATATAAATTAATTGGTTACTGGCCAGAAAAATGACTGAAATTGGTTGGCATTTGGACCATCATCCTGCACTATTTGGTGTCTTACCATGCTACAGGTGGCTAGATTTTGCATGACCACTCTTGCAAAATTGAGCTATTTCGACAATTTGTTAGGACTTTTGGATGCTACTGGAACAAGTTTGAAGCCATGCATACTTCTAGTTATGTCTAGAGCCTTGTATCATGAAAGGAAGAGGAAAAAAATTTTATTGTCTTAAATGCTTTCAACAAAAATGGTAGGATTGATTTGGAATGTAAAATGAAAAGCTCTTTGCATAAGAATATTGATAGTTTCCCTGCAAACAGCTGTTTCTAAGCTTATCTTTGGAAAGTTCATGCAAAGCCTGGTGTGTGTCTTCCTTATCTCTTGCATGTTGTGGTGTTTCAGAATTCTTCACGACAATCATTTATTTTACACCAGTATGAGTGGGTAAGAATTAATCCAGCTTTACAGCTAGGCTGAAAGAACAGAGGCTAAGTGATTCGCTCAAGGTCATCCAGAAGATTATTGGCAGAGCCAGGATTAAAACTTACTTTTTAAATCCTAAAAGATGAGAATTTGTAACAGGCCCTGAAAGGAGGGAAGTGTCTCATGGATTTTAGCAAATTGAAACCCTTGCTTGTGAGCTTGCTTCTGCCCATTGTAAACCAGGTAGGTATAGAAGAAAGAAACATCGTTTTTCTTCTCTTTTGGCTTTCCTCTTTAATTTATGGTACTTGAGATTAACTGTTAGGGCTGAAATCTTGAGTGCTTCCTTTCTCATGCCCCAGTAGGTAGATCCCCATAGAATCTATGTGTGAATGAGGAAGGCAAAAAATCGAGTCTGAATCAAAAGACATATTTATGTATATTTTATTTTTAACCCTCATATAAAGTTCTACTGTAAGAAGATTAAAGCCAGTGTGGAAATCTGGGAGGTTTAAGACATTTCTGTCTATATGCCTGTTTTGAGAATTGTAATTGACTCTGTTAAATATTATTTGCTTCTGCTTGTTAACTGCTCCTAAACAAAATCTAAGCAGCCCTAAAGAAATCCACAGCTCTGAAGGGGGTACATATCACTAGTAGGATGGTTGTTGTTGCTCTACAGGGGTTAAATGCTAGTGATTCTTTGGGAGGTTACTAGAGTATGGTGGTTTCTACTTATACTGAAAGCATGTCAAAGGAGCAGGAAGCTAAATGAGGGGAGAATCTTAATTAGCACTTATTATCTCTGCTTTACCCCTGTTTCTCTGTTCAGGCACAAAACAATTTATTGGCTGGTTCAGAGTTCAAGCAGAACTCCTGATGATTAAAAAAAGTGCAGGGGCAATATAAAAAGGGAAATATACAAGCTGAAAGAGTGTTGAGATGATTGTTACAAAGTTGAGCATGCCAAGCATCACATCATCTTTAGAATCCTTATAGCTGGGGAAGCAAGGACAAAACAATACATAGAATACATAGAATAAACCAGGTTGGAAGAGACCTTCAAGATCATCGCGTCCAACCCATCAACCAATCCAGCACCACCTAAACAACTAACCCATGGCACCAAGCACCCCATCAAGTCTTCTCCTGAAAACCTCCAATGACAGCAACTCCACCACCTCCCCAGGCAGCCCATTCCAATGGGCAATCACTCTCTCTGTGTAGAACTTTTTCCTAACATCCAGCCTGAACCTCCCCTGGCACAGCCTGAGACTGTGTCCTCAATGGTACTTGGGCTATTTTGCTTTAAATTTTTACTGCACTTATGGACATTTTTGTTTTGCTAAAAACACACTTAAGGTTTCAATTGCAAAGCATTTTGTAATCAATACATCTTGAGTAAATCTTTGGGACAGATTCCTTGATTTGGCTATTTAAAAGCTTTTATAAACAGACTCCCTTTCAGTCTCCAGTGTTTATTTTAGTTAACTGCTTCATAATGCATTTTTAACCTTTCCTGCAAAAAGAGCCCTAGAGCAGATTCTTCATCATGATTCTGAAAGTAAAGCTCCAGTTCGTGTAACATTGCATTACTAAGGGAGTTCTTTGGTTGCTTTCTTGCCGTGCCATGCCACAAAACCTCCCTTCTTAGATAAACAAAGGCAACCTGTGGTTCTAAATATCATTCAGAAATAAATGAGTAGTTGATCACTCTTGTTGTTGAGAACACCAGCATCATGGCAATATGAGATTGTTTTTAGTAGTAGCCCTCTTGTGAAGTAGCTTGAAGATTATTATTGCACATTGGAGCCAGAGTTCAACTTAGGCATTAAAATACCTATTTATTCATGCAACTTGTAGATCACAGTGGCCTTAAGGCATTGTAATAATGCAGGAACCCATCCTGAAAGAATGAATATTTCTCTACAAGTAAAGAAGGGCTGTATGGAATGTCTATTTGTCAATTGATTCAATTTGCTGAGATTGAATGCTTAAAAAATTTCATAAAGTAAACCCCAGGAGAAACTGTTCCTCCTCAGACTGATCTTTTTGTTATAATTTTGTGTGTATAGAAACTCTATTAGTTCACTAATACAATAGCAGCAGAAAAGCTTGATGATGCCAATAACTTCCTGGGGATTCCACAACAGCAATATAATTAAAGGGGAGGTGATTTGAGGATTTGGCATGAAAATACTGCAGAGTGAGCAGAATCTGTAAATTTTTGAACAATGTGTTACTGGAAGTTGCTGGACTTGAGCAGACTGATCATTACTTCAGATGGGAACTTGTCTCCTTCTCAATGAGTTATTAAAATGACAACTTGAGGCATAGCCATGCTGTGCAATTGGGCAGGGATGATGACAGAGCAGTGTTCCTGTAATTTTGGGTGGGACATTCTGGCTGTCCTTCTTAAAATTCTTTGTGAACCACAATGAATTGAGAAGTGGTACACAAATCACTAGGTCTCTCAAAAAGTATTTATTGTACTTGTGACCATTATGGGTCACAATGAGTACTTATTTGATGAAATTGAAAGTTCAAGCGCCAGCAAAAATTACTCTGGACCACACGTCATTTTGCTCAAGCTAACGTGTCATGCTTGAATTTCACACAGCGGGATTTTGCATCTATAGAGCTTGAATGAGCTGTGCTGTAGCTTTTCAGCTGCCCATGATGTCTCAAAATGGTTTTAGAGTAGAGGGATTGTTTCCTGAGATCTGAAAATGAAATCAAATTGAAGAGCCAACAATAAAGCGTGTATCTCAGCAAGTCTTTAAATGTATCAGAGGTTGTCTGATTCCTACTTGGAGCAGAAAACTGTGTTAGGCAATGAAAATTTGGACAAAAAATAAGAAAAATAAATCTACTGAGACGCAGTCTCAAGCTGCGCCAGGGGAAGTTTAGGCTCGAGGTGAGGAGAAAGTTCTTCACTGAGCGAGTCGTTCGTCATTGGAATGGGCTGCCCAGGGAGGTGGTGGAGTCACCATCCCTGGAGGGGTTCAAGAGGGGATTGGACGTGGCACTTGGTGCCATGGTCTAGTCATGAGGTCTGTGGTGTCAGGTTGGACTCGATGATCTTTGAGGTCTCTTCCAACCTTGGTGATACTGTGATACTGTGATACTTACCTGCATTAAAAGTTGCATTTATTCACCAGTATAATTATGGAATATTTACTGTATTTGTATATTCACTTATAAGCCATCTTTTCCTAAGAGAAACATAACCTTTCTGTCCTTGTAAGTTTTTGACACGTATTTGCAAATTTTACTGATGTCTTCCATCATGTGAGGGAGATGTTGACAAAAGAAGAAAGAAGAAAAGGTGGGAAAACAGGACTCAAAAGAAAAAAGTTCTTAAATCGAGGACCTGTCAATAGCATCACGAAAACTAAATTTAACAGCTAATTTACTGGTGACAGAAATATAATCCATATAATTTATGCATCTAATATAATCTGTCATTTGTATTTAAGGAGGAAAGCAAGGCAGCATCTAATAAAATGTAGAAGAAAAATGAGTTTGTAAGGTGAGTGACAGAAATGTTCATTACCACAATTCTTTCCTATGGTGTTCCTCCCTGTTTCAGGCAGGAATCTTAAGAGTTTAATCCTTATGAAGTACAGAATTATTACTTTAAAGGACATTTTTTTTCCCCCTTTCTTGTCAAAACTTAAAATTGTTCCACTTCAAAACCAGTCAAAATCCAGAAGATTCTGATTTCATCCCTTTCCAAAGAAATTGATGAGCAGAGGCCAAAGGCTATTTCAGAGATGAAAGGCCTGTGTAGGCTAATTTGAAATCTCCATCATCTTTCCAGATGATGTCCAGGTTATGTATTATGTACAAATAGAATCTGTGCCAAATGATGTGAAGAACAACTACAAACATGTGATTCTATAAAACTCATTTTAGAATAGTATTAGAGTTACAACTGGAAATACAAGGCAGAAATGGCATAACTGTGGGGCACTGAAAAAAGTACTTGAAGCAAAACTGAACAGAGGTTCTGGACTTCATTTACTAGTGTTTTTTTCTGTTGCTTCTGTAAGTGGTGCACAGTGATTAGTGATGCCAAAGACCTAAAGAAGCCCTGGTACAGAACAACATCCCCTCTGCTGTAATAGCACAAGCATCCATAGGCTTGACACACTGACCATAGGCCAGAGGCCTTGATAATCAAGACAGTGGCCTCAGGACATTGAATGTATCCAGGAAGTAATATGGTTGTTAAAGTATCTGCTGTAACTCTTCTGTTGGCTAATGTGTTCCTGCTGCATTGTGATTTGGCGTTTTAGCTCTTTGTAGGATTTTGGAAGAGCAGGAGAAGATAGTATGCAGCAGCTTTACTAAGCTGGTGTCTGTAGAGAGGAAGTTTGAGATTGTTAGCATCATAGCTGAGGAAAGATGTAACTCCTCCAGTTAATACATCTTAATAACAATATAAAGTAAGAATCTTCTCAACAGAGTTGCAGGAAGGGAACTTTCTGAAAAATGTAAATCTAGTGCAAAATCCTTCTTGCTGTGGTAGGCATTAGTTCCTGTAAAAATGTTGCTTCTTTATTACATGTTGGCATTTGGGAGCTCAGAGATACTGTGGTGCATTGCAGACGGCTATTTTTATGATGGGATAAACACACTTATCCACAGAAGTTTTTTTATTAGATTAAGAGATAACTATTGATCTAAAAATGGGAAAAAATACTGTGTTTTCAAAATAAGCAAAGAAGCAAACAAGTAATTTCTTCTTGCTCTTTGTTTTTGCATTTTAATCCTATGATACTATTCTTTTAAAGCAAAAGGCTACCTCACTTGCTAATTGCATATATGGTCTCTATTAATAACATATAATGAAGACAACATATTGTTCATAAGCTGTTCTTATAGAGACATGGAAACTCAGAACTTGCTAAGCAGTTTTTGAAACTAATACTTCTAGTTAAGTACTTCCTGAAGCTTTACATGCTTCAAACACTCAAATAGCTAAGCTTGAATGAGCAGTTCCAGCTCTAATCCCTTGTATTTGAAACACAAAGATGAAACTGGAGACTATGTCAGCAAAATTATGGATGTATGTATTCATGCACTTCTAGTTCAGATGTTACATTGGGGAAAGAAGATATTGCTCTAGATTTGTGCAATGCCTGTTTTCCTACCATCATAGTCTTACATGATTATTAAATGGACATGTGTTTGCCAGCATAGTCATTAGGATCCTCAATGAGGCTTGGGGCACTTTAGTTGCAAAAGCAAGCAATAGCTGCTTCAGAGCTGGGAAACTAAATAGGTAGCTCAAGGAGCAGGGGGGAAAAGTGGCATGTAGAGTGCAATTGTCACTACTCAAAACCTTCTCAACAGCACATTTTTCTCACAAGAAAACAGCTTTTTCAAAATGGAAGCTTTCCACAAATCCATACAAACTTCAGTAAAATGAAGCTGGGAAAAAGAAGTCACAACTGCGTCATTTCAGTAACGACAAAATGAGTCATGTCCATGATTGTCAAAACATTTCTGAAAGATAACTTCCAGGATTTTTCCAAGTGTGTTAATTTTTATATTACATATTGTAAAATATAAATACTGAAATAAAATGTTTTTCTTGAAGTGTCTAAGGTGTTATTTTTATAGGAAACTAAGTGGCAAATTTAGAGGAGAACTGAGATGAAAACTGCTTTCACAATGGAATTTTTTGATGCTTTTGAGCAGAATTTCTTACAGTTTTATTCAGTCTCCTCAGGTGTTAGTGCTGTTTTGGGGTGAATTTCGCATCTTGGATGTATGCAAAGGTAAAAGCTGAAAAAGATCAAGTGACATATTGCTACACAGATTAAGGTTGAAAGGATAAAACAGGGCATGCAGGACAACTAAAGTAAGGCTGGAGTGAAAAGATGAAAAGGGTGGCTGGAATAACCAATGATGGGAGATAAAGAACACTTAGCAAATCTGACATCAGTGTCAGAAAGGCATTGCTTATTCTGTCTTTAGTCTTCTGTCTCTGTTTTGAAGGCTTTCTCACTTCTAAAGCCCAAGCCTGAACACTTTATCATGGTGTTTAACACCATGTACTTAAGTGCTTAATATTTTAAAATCATTGAATACAAAACTAATACTAAACTATATCTTTTTGATTTTTAAAGTCTCTGTGAAATATCTTTTTCTTGACCTAATAAAAAGATGAGCTCATATCTTGCTGTGTCATCAGGTTAAAGCTTTAAGCATGGATTGCCAGATTTGTGACAATCGTTGCCAGTGAACATTTAGTACATCTCAAGTCAATTAAGTGCATACTACAATGAGATATTAAGCATTATGAAAAAAAGCCAGGCTGGGTGAAGTCAGAAGTCCCTTGTGGCCTTTTCACGTATGACTGCTAAAGCTTCTCTCTCTGTACTTGATGTAACTCTTGCCGTTAATGCAGTGCTAATCACACCAGCAAGGGAATAGCTCTTATGTGGCCAACTATGTTAAGCACCAAAATGGCTGTAATGCTTTCAGGTTTACCTTAAACCTGAGTTTGCTTACAGATTGTAGAGAAGAATGTGCATTGGTGCTGTTTCATCAAGACATCTTCTTCAGATTAGGCTTTACCAACAGAATAGAATAGAATAGAATAAACTACATTGGAAGAGACCTTGAAGATCATCACGTCCAATCTATCATCCCACACCACCTAATCAACTAAACCATGCAGCCAAGCACCCTATCGAGTCTCCTCCTGAACACCTCCAATGATGGTGACTCCACCACCTCCCCGGGCAGCCCATTCCAACGGGCAATCACTCTCTCCGTGTAGAACTTCCTCCTAAATGTAGCATAAACGTAGCATAGAAAATGCTGGCAAAAAAATCCTTTTTGTTTCACATACCTTCTTTTGTGTGCACCTTTGTTTTGTAAAGCAAATTATTTTGCATATAATAAAAAAAGGACAAGAAAGATCAGGTGAAAACACTGCCAATCTGCACCATGAGCTACTGTATTCATCAGGTGAATTCCCAGTTCTTTAAGTTTCTAATGTGAAGTTTGGATAAAAAATTATATTTCTCTCTATATATGTACATCCTCAGTGTTCAACTGAAATGAGATAACACTGAGGTAGAATTGCTTCTGGCTGAAAAAGCACACTCTGCTATTGGAAATGATGGGGAAATATGAACTGGTGTATACATTTTTCTCATTGACTATCGATTCAGTTTGGATGTGGCTGCACAAAAAGAACAATCTCCAGTTCAAGCAAGACTTTCTCAAGAAAAGCAGAGCTGAGTGAACCTCCTGAAACAAAATCATCACCAATGGAAAAAAACAAACAAAACCCCACAACAATATTTTTTCCTTTTATTTTTAAATAGCCAACATCAAAGTTAACTGATTATTTTAATTTTTTAGTAAAATGATGGTCATGTATCCAGAACTATAATTTCAGTTTGTTTGAACTATCATGATCTGGTTATTCTTCAATTCTTAGGCTCAAAGAATCATGAACTGGCAGTAAATGATGGTTGTTCTGCTAGAATTCAGGTCAGGAACTGCTTCTAACCTGGGGAGGGGGTGGGGAGGGGTGGTGGAGGAATAACATGGAAAATTAATTTTAGTAAATCACAACATTTTCCAGCTGAAGTGTAGCTGACCTCTTTGGGGAAAAGTGAAATTTTCTTAAGACAGGTCTGATTCAGTCATAAAATCGTGTTTCCACTGCACACTTACATCCCATTAGTCTTTAAAATTCAAAAGGAGCAAGCAGCATAAATGCAGATACAGTTAAGTTTCTTATGGAGATTAGGAATTTAAGGGAACAAGCTACCCTTTGATTTAGAGTCATTTGCAATGTTCAAGAGACCCTTCTCCAAAAGGGCTGGGTTCTAAGAGTTTTGGAGAGCAAATGATCATAATGTTCAGGAGATTAAAAAACAAATAAAAATAATAATATCCCTGAGAGGGCTAGGGAAGTGAAGCCAAGTGAGTTATAAAAGGCTTGCCTCATGATTGCTCTAATTTTGTAGAAAGTGCTGTACCTACTACAAAAGCTGTCTTGTATTCAATTTACATAAAGTGTTTTAGTACCGGGCTAAGAGAATTATAATTTCTCCCCGCAGAGGATAGTAATCTTGTAACAAAAGAAGATACAATGGGTAGAAATAGTGGTACTAAGCTAGCAAAAAAAAAACCCCAACCACTAAATAATCCACTTTTGTCACCTAAGCATAAGAGGAGAAACAACTGTTACAGCAATTGTGTTCATATGAAAAATATAGCTACCAGTCTTGCAGATTTCCTTGCTTCCCAGCCAGTGGGAAGTGCATTGGCTACAGTTTGTGTTCTCTGAACAAGTATTCAGGACTCTTCAAAAAGAAAGTTGGTGCTTTCACTCAAAAGTTGAAAGCAATGTTTTTTTGGAATCCATACATAATGTCCCACTCTTCTTCTTTGCTGTCAGTCTGTGAATGTTGTTAAGAAGTTTACACCCATCTTTTCTTTCGGCTGTCTCTAAAAGGCACCACTAAGTTGTGGATGGGCACTTCTGGTTTTCACAAACATGTCTGAATAGTTTGACTTAATAGAATGGATCTTCCAGGCTAAAAATATGTCTGTGTTTGTTGTCTGTGCCACCCTGGGAAACACCTTGAACTGCTCCAGATGAAAAAACAAGACAAAACCAAACACAAGTATCCCCTCTATTGATGTGGTGTCTATGAACAATCATCAGAAGTTTGTGAAGAAATAGGAGAGGTTTCTACTATTTCTTATGACTGTGTTTCTTGGAACCCATGGCATCTTCATTTAATCCACAGAAAGGCAATAAAAAAAAAATCCTGCCAGTTTATCACTATTGTTTAATAAAATTTCTGCTGAGAAACTGTAGGACTACTAAACAAATCCACACAACGAAAGCTGTATTTTCACAAAGTACTATGGTGCATTAGCACTGACTTCTCTGAATCCTTTTTCATTTTAGACATAATATAGATTTGAGAAAGGTTACTTAACTAACTTGAAGGTAACTTGCAGCTTCTACTGAGTTCTCAGAGCAGGCAGGAATACTTTTACTTGGTAGGAAAACACACATGCATTGAAGTCCATGGAATGGAAACCTTCCTGTTCTAACTGAGGTGGAGGAAGGCAAACCTTTCTTCCTCACAATATAGCCAGCAAGAGGACAGTAGCAGTTTTGAACTTGTGCTCATGTTGATGAGTGATTTGTACTTTTTCCTTGATGAGTGTTTTGTATGTTTTCCTTAGTCTGTCTGAAAGCCTACTTCTGACCTGGCTCTTAAGGACCTACAGGAGCAGTTCCTAAGAGCAGACATATTGCAGTTGCAATGACCAAATAGGTTGCTGCCTCCAAGTTTCCCTCCTCACTGGAGCAGCCACTCTCAGGTTAGTGGTAAAAGGTGCTCCTAATATGTCAGTAGACCATTTTATGGTTGTTGGGTATCTATAAGAGTCCATGGGATTGTAGCTGGTAGGTGGGTAAGAACCTCAGTACAATTGCAGATTCTGGGTCTGCAACTTGAAATCCTGAGTTGTGGAACTCAGATTTTCTGTGCAGCACCATATATGAGCATTTCAACTTTTGCAACAGCACAGGCCCAGGCTCTCCTATTTTGGAAACATTTTTATGTCTCAGTGCAGAGTAAAGGTGATCGTTCTTAGGTTTGATTTGTTCTTCTCCTTTTCAGAAAGTTAAGGCCCTTTCCCTGTTTTACACACCAAACATTTCACATTTGAGAATTCAGTAATAAAGCAGTATCTTTAAATTTGTCTTAATGTATCAAGGCTGAGAAGAGAATGAGGTAGCAGAGATTCCACTGTTTTATAGTTCCTGGTTTTTCTTCACTATTGCTTTGTAAAGCAAAGCTACATTTATTACCTTTTAGAGCAATACATTTTATAGTAGTTATGTGATAGATGACTTCAGGCAGCACAATACATTTTCCTTTCCTGAGGTTTTCTTATGTGTGTATGTATGCCTGTGCTTAAAGGGAGGGTGGAATTATCTAAGACAGTAAAAAGGGAAGCAAAAAGGATGTGAGTGGAGAATGGTTCTGTCTTGAAACTAAAGCAAGAGAAAGAAATGGTAAGTACATATTAGAATTTACATTCTGGTTTAACAGTAAAGTACCCGAATGAGGAAAATCTAGTCTCAGATTCTTCAGCACTCTAGGTAAACATATGCAAACTGCCATTTAAAAGACTCAGTTGTCTTTTGTTGACAGTATAATCTCTTCTTTAATTGACAATCACAGTTACACTTAAAAATCACATTTGACTACACTTACCTCTCTTCAAATTCATCACTGTGATAAAAGCTATCAAAACTGTAGCAGAAATAGTTATATTTAGTTCTTCATGTCTAATTATTTCTACACATTTAAGTTTCTTAATCTAACTGCAATTTAAGTTTCTTAATGAAACTGAAAGTTGCAGTTTCTGATTGGTGCTGTGGGGGTTGGGGGTTTTGTGGTTGGTTGTTGTGTGTGTTTTGGTGGGTTTGCTGCTGATGTTTTTTGTTCAGTTAGGGTTTTTTTGGTTTTTAGTTTTTGGTTGGTTGGTTGCTTGGTTGCTTGGTTGGTTGGTTTTTCCCCAGTGCCCCCCTAACAGTAGATTTCCACCACTTTGTAAGCAGAATCAAAAGATGGTAACACAAAATGTATTAAAGTGAAATGTCTTAATGCTCTCTTTTCACGTCTTTGTTATTTCTTGTAAAGAGAATATTCCAATGCACTTTTACTGCACTGTGAATGAGTTTTCTATCTAGGAAAACACAAAGTATCAAAACCCTAGACCAGACTGATCTTAGGACTGAAGAATAAGAGAATTATCAGAGATATAATTTGTAATGTTGTATGGGTTTGCAGATGTCACTTTTCAGTTCTGTTTGTAACTAGACAACTATAGCTAAAGGCTTAAATATATAGTAGACAAAGCTGATTTTTTTTTTTTTGTTAAGAGAGGAAGGCTCAAAAGAAATTTTGGCTCAGAATTAAAGCTCATGTTTTTTATGTGTTAAAGGATCTATCACAAATGGAGCTGTTGCTGTCCAATCAGTGTCAGTATAGATCCAGACACATAATGATACTGAAATGATTGCTTATTAAAAAAATAAGGATATGTATGTGGCTTTACTCTTTATGCCAGACATTGTTACTTTTACATTTTTGCAAAGCTGCTCTGTCAATGATAGATAATCATAGAATGCATTGGGTTGGAAGGAACCCTCGAAGGTCATCTTGTCCAACCCCCCTGCACTGGGCAGGGACATCTTTAACTAGATCAGACTTCTCAGGGCTCCATCAAGTTTGACCTTGAATGTCTCCAGGAATGGGGCCTCCACCACATCTCTGGACAACCTCTTCCAGTATTTCACTCCCCTCATTGTGAAGAATTTCCTCCCAATATCCGTCCTAAGTCTACCCTATTCTAGTTTCAAACAATTGCCCCTTGTCCTATTACTACAAGCCCTTCTAAACAGTCCCTCCCCAGCCTGTCTGTAGATTCCCTTCATACATTCAATAATAAGTCACAATAATATTTGACAATAGTGAAGAATGGAGTCACTGTTCAACTTTGAAAAATAATTTGCTACCTTTGTACTGATCTTGCAGTTTGGATTAGTGATTACTTGTTTCCACTCTCCTGATTGTTAGTTTACAGATAAATGGTTCACTTCCTATATTTGCTCTTAATCGGTAACTCAAGGCTGAGAAGGCAATAACAATAAGAAAATTGTAAGGTAACTTTAATGCCTAATGTATAGGAACAAATTTTTTTGTGACTCATAAAAATCAAAAGATTGAGCAAAATGAATTATTTTATTTCTACATTTGCAGTTGCAGGTTCACTGCATAGTGCATAGAGAGAGATGATAGTCTGCTACATGTAATGGTGTTTCATTAGCTTCCCTCTTTATTCAAATTATGCTTTTACTCTTATAGAACTGTTATGTTTATATTTACATTTTATAGTCTTATATTTACTAAAGAGAACAACTTGAAAACGTTCCACAGATGTAGCAGCACTGAAAACCTGCCACAACCCAGTGAGAAAGTGCTTAGTTAGTAAATGTCATTTAATCAAAACTATTCAGAATGTTAGGGGAAAACAAACAAACACACACCACCACTTTTATGGTAATTGCATTGGAATAAAGGATATGCTGCTGTTTCTTGACTGGTATGCAATTGGAGAGTCAGTGTTCCTGCTCTCAGTAGCCTTCGTGAGTGGGTCAATGACTGCAAATGGCTAAAGCCTCTGAACAAATATTTTAGTTAATAGAACGATGAAACCTCTCCCATCAGCTGTGACAGCAGAAAGCTGACTTGAAGAAGTACTTTGCTGTTACCATCCTCAGTAGGCTTCAAGATAGGGGGGTGGGGAACAAAAAAAAAGACAAAAAGAATGGTTTTTAACGCTAACTTAGCATGAATGCTAGGACCCTTGCTACAGTACTTTTTACCAAGGACTCAATTTCCTGTTCTTGGCTGGCATTCCAAGACTTGCATGTGCTGCTCTAGTTGTTTTAAAAAGAAAACACCTGTGTTGTAGTATAGCTTGGATGGGAAGAGGACCTTTAAAGGTCATCTAGTGCAGCCCCCAAAACACCACACAGATTAATCTGTCTTTAGTGCACAGGGTTTGAACTGACTCTTCAGGCTAATGAAAGCTTTGGAGGATGCTGAGATTGCCAAACCAAGATTACTCAAGTGAGAATGTGCCAGTTTTAAACCACACAGCAAAACCTTAATGCGTGAGCACAAGGTCAACGATTACATTTTTTTTTACCAACACGGGGAGATCTGTGCACTGCTGAAATCCTGCTGGATTTTAAGCCAGTGATTTGGATATAAACTTGAGTTATGGGGTCAAGGTTTGCAAACTTTTTCTATTCAGGACTCTCAAACATCCAGTTTTCTTGCTAGCTGGGCTTCTGAGGTTTGGTGGTCTGAACCCTGCTGTGTGAGGTGTTTGACAGATTTTAATGCTGGTTTATGCAGGAGGGAAATGAACTTTGGGAGCCTTACTAGCTGGTATTAGAATTGTTTCCAATTTGTGGGAGCCATGTGTCCGTAGTCATTTCAGGTCAAGCTGCTGTCATTCTATAAATTTTCCCCTCGTCTCTGTTCCTGCTGCTCTTTAACCAGTGAGAGGGTTAAAGTGATGTGTCCTCTGTAAGGATTTTACTAGTGTTAGAGCAAGACAAGTAAAGATCATATTGCATAATAAAATCATTCTTAATTTAGTCATTAATCTTGCAAGTCTTCCACATTCCCATTCATAAGGAAGGGGAAATCTGGAAGTAATAATTAATATTTCTAATTAATTGACAGCATTTGCAGATAAATTGCAGACTTTTGGCCAAGCTGTCCATTTTGGGTGCCACACTTCTGTGTGATTTGTTGCTGAGTTCAAAAGATCTTTGTTTTATATTTTGGCTTGCTGTGCCTTTTTGAAAGAGATCTGGAAGTTGAAAAGCTCATTTTTGAAATGTATTTAAAATTGAGTATCATTCTTGCAGCTTCAGTGTTCATAAATGTTTTCAAACAAACCAGCATCTATTAGAAAATATTTAAACAGACATTACCAATGTAAGTGTAGAAAGAATTAATTTGCAGTACTTCATCATAAAGGCATTTGCAAATCGTTTACTGCATCACTCTGCTACTTGTAGTTATTTGTTCTTTTCGCACTGGAGCAGACTGAAATTCTTCTTTCCAGCTACTTACTGCTGTTATCTCTTGAAATTAATTGTTTTCCCGATACAGCACCCACGATCGATGCAAATATGCTTTGATTTTTTTCACAGAGCAATTACCCATAAATACCAGAGTTCATTGCCAGGTTAGTACATATCGTACTACTCATTTAAAACTGGAGGACTCACTTGTAAACACTTTCTTTTTGCATTATCATTTAGCAGTTGAATAATGTGATGCTCCACTATCAGTTTATTTCTGAACACAGCTAAGTGCCCCACTCTGTCACCTGAGCATAAAAGTTCTCTTTGGCATTTTTTTGTTGTTTGATGTCTTTTGGCTTGTTGACTTGCTGGAATGAGTCCAGAGAAGGGCAACAAAGTTGGTGAGGGGTTTGGAACACAAGCCCTATGAGGAGAGACTGAGGGAGCTGGGGTTGCTTAGCCTGGAGAAGAGGAGACTCAGGGATGACCTTATTGCTCTCTACAACTACCTGAAGGCAGACAGGTGGATGTTGGTCTCTTGTCCCAGGCAGCCAGTACCAGAACAAGAGGACACAGTCTCAGGCTGCACCAGGGGAGGTTTAGGTTGGATGTTAGGAAGAAGTTCTATACAGAGAGAGTGATTGCCCATTGGAATGGGCTGCGTGGGGAGGTGGTGGAGTCACCATCATTGGAGGTGTTCAGGAGGAGACTTGATGCCATGGTTTAGTTGATTAGGTGTATTGGATTGGTAGATGCGTTGGATGTGATGATCTTGAAGGTCTCTTTGAACCTGGTTTATTCTGTGTATTCTGTGTATTCTATGTATCTCCAAAGTGTAATGGTAAGTTTCCCCTGTTTTCTATGGACTTACCTTAAATTCAGAAATCCTGGTAGAGGTGTTATAACAATCAAATGGCACCAGGGCATATTTTGGTCTCAACTCCAAAGTCACTGCAGAAGGTGAATGTGAGAAAAGCTAATTGTGATTCAACTGTAATATGCCTAGTTGGTATTTCAGACATACATTTTGTCCTTTTGGAGGTACAGATATAAACAAACAAGCAAACAACAGAAAACAAACAGAAAACAAGGAAATGTGCATAGTGAAAATAAGGTCTTGTTTGTTAACCTACTGGTCCTCATTCAAGGATAAAAATATGTATTTCAGAGTACAAGTGGCTGGTATTTTCTGTTTTTCCAAAGCAACTTTTGAGAGAGTTTTAAACAGAAATTTGCACAGTGTCAGTGTTTGGGGAGATAAACTACAGCTTGTTGAACTCCGAGCACAACGCTTCAGAGGCATCATTCAGTGCACAGTAAGGGGAATAAGAGAACCATTTTCTTATCTCAGTGGAGAATCTTGGGTTTCAAAGCTAAAAGTTGCCCATTTTCCAAATGAGGACTTGTTTCTATCAGCCTCCAGCTTCACTGAGCCACAATAAACTATTTTGAAGGCTGCTCTTCACCACACATTTGCTACTCACATATTTGCATCTGTTTCATCATGTTTCTTCTCCTGATCAGTGCAATTTGTAATTAATATCTGGGCTAATCTCTAGGTTTATGAATTACTTGAAATTGTTATGCTGCAGATAACATTCCATCTGTATTTGTTTGGTTTGGATTTCTTCCAATTTTTCAGTTAGAGAAGGTGCAAGAGCAACATGTGCTCTCCAAAGGTTTTCCTCATTGATATCCTTTATTTATTGTTTCAGAGTTGTACAGGGTCTCGTTTTCCCAGTTTTTAAAACAAGAATAGATATTGAATCTGATAGACATAAGGGAAATAATTTCTTGGAAACTCAACATGGATGGAGCTTTCACTTGGCAATTTTTTGACCTTTCACCCAGAATTGTTATGGGGAAGACAAGATGTTTTTATTCCTGGATCAGCTTCATAATAATTGGGTTTTTAAGAGGTTTACTTACAGCAAACTCCCTGAGTCCTATGGCAATGGCTAAAAAGTACAATTATTAATGGTTATTCTGAATTCCAGCATAGCCAGGAAATGGTGCTTAAGCATTTAGTATTTATTTGATGATACTTTGAAATGTGATATACTAGATCATTCTTACAGGCTCAGTGAGGCTAGGAAGTGGCCATTTACTCACTTTTATTTACCCCTAAACTTGTCTATTTTGGGGTTGCAGGCCTGGCAGTGAACATAGCAAAAAAGCTATACTGCCCAGATAAGAAAGAAGCTTGGTTTAATATTTACCCTTGACTCCTCTGCCACAAGTAACTCCTCCAGTTTTAAGGAAAAGAGTTTCTCTCCTTGATCTAACTCCAGTTACAGTTTGGAGACCTTTTTGGAGGAGTATGTCCCCCAAGATGTTGATGTCACTTACATTCTGATGAAAGCTTTTCCTGTGATTGAGATTGGAGATATGAAAGCTTGTAATTGAGGTGTGGTCCCAAATGTTTTGGCATTTTGGATACTAAAGGTACTTTGGCTTTCTCCTCACTTTCAGAAATGCCATTTCCTTCCTATACAGACTTTCTTTCCCTTCTCCCTTCCAAATTTTGGGGTCTTTTGGGAGGAGGCTTAGTTAAGAACTGGAGAGTGACTGTAAGACTTCCTTGAAGGATGGAAGAAACAACAGGAGACAGAACTGACCTAGGCCTCCTAATTCTGTGGTGATGTCCCCATGCATCTATAGAAGAAAGGCAGCTCTTTGCAAGAGGGCTGGCCTAAAAGAGCTCTGAATGAGCAAATAAGCTATTTTTCTTATTTAAGATGTGGGGTTTGTTTTTTTTCCTGTCTTGCTGTTAAGTTTTCCCAGCTTGAAGATGTTTTGTCCCACCTCCCCTCAAACATGATGGAATTTTCCATCTGCCTTCTCCTCAGTGTCTTATTTATGCCAGCAATAAGTTTTGAACTGTATTGAAGCACCATTTTACACTTACTGCCTTAAGGAACGGGAAAACCTTTCAAACAACTTGGGTCCTGTGGATTACCAAGCCTTAAAGTAGCCATATTCCTACTGTCTGAATCTAAGGAACATCATATTGCACTGTACAGATGTTTAGACCCTCACATTGTAGTAATGATGAGATTTGTCATTTGGCTGCATAGCACTATTCTGCCAGTTTAAATCTGCTTTTCTGTGTACATTTTGCATCGGTGTATTGCACTCTTCTCTGCATATGGGGGAAAATGAGGGTATTAAACCCCACTCTGTAGCTGTAAACTTCCTCCCTGGTTCTGCCTTCTCTTCTCATTCAAAGAATCATAGAATGTTCTGGGTTGAAAGAAACCTCCAAAGGCCATCTAGTCCAACCCTACTCTGCAGTTGGCAGGGGCATTCTCAACTAGATCAGATTGCCCAGAGCCCTGTCAAGCCTCTCCTTGAATATCTCCAGGGATGGGGCCTCAATTATCTCCCCATGCAACCTGCTCCACTACCTTCACGGTAAGGAGCAATCATGTTTCATATGTAAATAAATCTATGGTTAATTAGTTGGCTTTTATGAAGTTTTAAAAAAAAAATAGTTGGACTTGCCAAACTTAGCTTATGGATGATGATAATTTAAACAAACTGCAACTTTCAAAGTCAGTTCCCTCTATTTTGTAATTCGGTTATTATTCTGTTAGGTTATTGTTAGACTCAGATGTGGTCGGTACATATGGCTGAATCTCATAGCTATTTCTAGATGAATATCAACACCCCACAGACAAGATGGCTCAGGCAGAATGGCAGAATTCCCAATGTGACCCCGACTCAGTAGCAGAGTCAGACTGAAGGAAATATAGCTGTAATGTAGTGCTAAAACCAGATGAATATTTTCTCTGGAAAATATTCAATGTTAATAGGCTGACCTGTGTCTCGAGTATTTTTCTTCCCTGTTTGTGTGATTATGAAAAGTTCAAAGGTAATTTCACAAACTCGCATCCAAATGACACAACGTTGTTAAATGTTCAGCCACCCACTGTGATTTAGCATAATAATAAGTTTAAGAATATTCCATAGTGGAAAAAAAAATTATTTAAAAAAAAACCCAAAACAGTTCTTTTATTCAGCTCCTTAGGGTTTTTTTAGAGATTTTTCACTTATGCAAGAGTAAAGCTTTAATAAAAACCAGCAGCGCTTTTGTTTTGCAAAGATATGACCTACAAATTTGTTCTTTTGTCCTAAGTGCTTTATAATTTAAGTAGGCATTTTTCTTCAGCTGACCTTCTGCCATGCACATTAAAATAAATGTCAGAGGAAAACTTCTTTAGTGATGGTGGCATCATAGTGCTCTGAGCATTAATTTTCTGCGTTACCTGGAGGTGCAATACTTTTTTACAGGGCATGTTTCTCATGGAACATTTCTCTAAGTAGTGTTGCGTCATTTGCCTGGTAAGAGCAACGACTGCAAGAGTCACATTGGTGCCAAATGACAGAGGAGTTGTTATTAATGAATTAGATTACATTCATTCCAGAATTTTTCACTTTCCATGAAAAGATGCTGCTTGGTGGTCTGAGCATAAGCCTGCTATACTTGAAACATTACCTTCAGCAGCATTTGGGAGCTTTCATTCTCTGTGTTATCTTGGTGACTAAGAAGTGTTCTCTCATCTGTAAAATGAAGATACTTTCTCAATGCTCACTTTACTGAGAACTAATATTTGGGGTTTTAGAATTGAAAAGCTTATCAAGGTTTTGACCTGATATTTCATAAAAGACTTTTAGAGCTGAATTTGACAATGATGGTAAAGTGTGCCAGAAGTGATTGCCCTTGTTTTAGGGTAGAGATTAGCTGGTTTTGAATTTAAGCAGCAGAGATGAAACCTGTGATGACCTTTTATGCTTCATTTCAATGATAATAAAGTCTGGGAGAAATAATTATTATAAAAAAAATAATTTCCTTTACTGTTAAAGTTATCCTGGGTAATAGGTTCATGTGACAAAGTTCTCTACTTTTCTTTTTTTTTATTCCTCTTATCTGTGGTGTAAATAAAAGAATATTCAGACACAGCCGGGATGGCTTTTGCCTTTTTTTCTATTCTGATAATTTGTCTTCCTAGGAGTTAGGAACACATCACATCCTTTCCAGGGAAGGGATGGCTAAAAAAAAATCCCTGTTTTATTTAGCCTCTAGAGTTGTACTTACTATGTGAACAGCTCCCAGTGGGTGTCTGTAGAAAGTTTACCTTCACTACTACAGATTATAGGTTGGCGGAGAAGAAATATTAAACTGGTATCACGGAGAAGTTTCTGGAAAATTGGGGTCTGTTTTTGCCCCAGCCTCTGGCTGGCTGCCTGGAGATGTGAAGCTTTTCTATGATGATAATCACCCACTTGACAACCTTATTGATCAGTGGACCTTAATGTCTTGTGTAATGAGCTCGTAAGCACTAACTGTTTCAGTAGGGGGTTTTATTTGGTATCAGAGTATCCACTGAAACAAGTTTAGTAGTTTATAAAATTGATCTTTTCTAAGAGATCCTGCTGCTGAATCAAACAATGATAGTGTGTTAAAAAAAAAAAAATAAAAAATGCTAAGCAAGTTGTTTTCAGCTATAGAGTAATCAGTAATAAAAGAACAGAGATCAGGAGTAGGAAAATATCTTATTTTAAAGGTTCTTGAAACCATCTTTTGACTGCCTTCTTTTCATTTCTCATGCCTTTCTCTACAAATAGAATAGTGTTTATTCATAAATCCTGTAATAGAAGTGTTTACTGGCATGAATGTGCATACACAATTCTGATCTAAAGCCTATCAAAATAATTGAAATATCTACTATCTTAGCTGGCTCTGGATTAGATCTGTGTAATAGTGGTGCTTGCTTGTGTGGAGGGAAGTAAGCAGGGGTGGGAAGGTGGAATATTGCATTAGAGTAGCCCCCGTTTGTAATGATGTGGCAGATACATCCTCGTACAGATGGACAAATGAATGCATGAGGTTTGATCTAAAATGTCAGGGCTTTAAGTTCTGAATATGTACCAGAGCATTTTTAGTTGGTTTTTGATAAGTAAAATATAAATATATTGTTTATGGGTGTGTTGTCATGAGGTCTGTGGAGACAGGTTGGACTCAATGATCCTCGAGGTCTCTTCCAACCTTAGTTATACTGTGATACTGTGATACTACTGTTATAAAGAACAGTCTCCAGTTTGCTGATTTGTCCCACATACAATAAGCTTTGAGCTTTTTTTTTCAGATCAGGTAGTGTAATTGCATATCCATGGAGTTGTGCATGAACTTAGCAACTGATTGAAAGTTAAACAAAATGTGATGCATGTGGAGAGACGAAATTAAAATGTTATTAGGTTCAGCAGCACCAATCTTGATATATTTTCCACTTTATCTTTCTTTCAACCTGAATTAACAAATGCTGCTGTTCCTGACTAATTTTATTATTTTATAACTTGCTTCAAAAATTTATATAGACTTCAGATGCTCAGCATTTCTTGCAAATGTTGACCCATGACTGGTCAATTTAAACTGCAACAAGGTCAGATCTACCACCCATAATTCATATAATGAAACGCCTCATAAAATCTGAAAAATACTGCACCAGAAAGTGCAGAGGGAGCAGGGCCTTCTTCAGCTGTTGAAAAAGCAGTAAAATGTCCTAATATTTCCCTGCATAGGAGCAAGAATAAAACCCTTTCTAGCCAATAATCTGACTTGATTTTAAAGAGCATTCAACTTACTTTATAGTGAAGACATTTTCTGAATGTATTCTGTACATAACCCAGAACTGGGTGCCTGGAGAAATAATGTGGTGCCTGCTCTGATTTTTCTGTAAAATAATCTCTGCTAGGCTTGTGTTTCCATACCTGAGTGCCAGCAACAGTAAATAGTGATTGGGACTAAAAGCAAAAATATGTTGTGGGAAAATAAAGGCTCTCCAAACTACTTTGTGGTGTTTCCAGAATAACACTAACATTTGTTTTATTAATACCATCACACTTGACTGGCTTTTCAGAACATGTTGGAATCATCTTAAACTGTTAATTTTTCTAGCTCTAACTGAAACTGTTTTTAGAACAAATATGTGATAAACCAGCTTTTTCTTTTGTCAAAAACTGTTCTGAAATGTTATGAATGTATGAACTTAGGAAGAATGTTGTGAGTTTTATTAATGCATTGCCCATATCAAAATGACTAAATGCCATCTCCACTTACAGCCTGGATTCATTTGAGTTCTTCTGAATTGATGCTCGTTTCATTGAGATAAGTTGGGGCTTCTGCAGCTCCCCAAGGATAATTACAGCTAGCTGTAAGCACATTTGTTGCTATTTGATGAAATGAATGACTTTGCCCTGCTGTTGCTACAGCATACCACAAAGCCCCACCAATCCACCAAATACTGGCTCATGGGAATGATTTCATGTACAAGTGTGTGTGCTCTAGAGTTGTCTGGGTGCTAGTTATTTGTATGCTTGTGTATGGGCTGGAATTACAGATTTATTTTTAATGTGAGGCATAGAGAGGTACCAATAACTCTTTATGTGCATAGATCTTGATCTGACAAAGCACGTCAAGTCCCATATTCATCAGCAGGATTTACAGTATCACAAAGTTTGGAAGAGACCTCAAGGATCATCGAGTCCAACCTGTCACCACAGACCTCATGACTAGACCATGGCACCAAGTGCCACGTCCAATCTCCTCTTGAACACCTCCAGGGATAGTGACTCCACCAGCTCCCTGGGCAGCACATTCCAATGCCGAATGACTCTCTCGGTGAAGAACTTTCTCCTCACCTGGAGTCTAAACCTCCCCTGGTGCAGCTTGAGACTGTGTCCCCTTGTTCTGGTGCTGGTTGCCTGGGAGAAGAGACCAACCCCTTCCTGGCTACAACCACCTTTCAGGTAGTTGTAGAGGGCAATGAGGTCACCCCTGAGCCTTCTCTTCTCCAGGCTAAATGTGTTTTATCCACACTGCTAAACTGCAGTCAGAATGTTTAGAGTTCAGTGGCAGTAGGACAGGACTTTCTTTTGTAGGCTATTAAATAGGAAATTTGTGTAGGGATTTTTTTTTTCCACATTTCTCTAACACTTAGAATTATTTACATTTCAAAGTAAAATGGGTTGCTCCTGTGTAAATGAAATAGGATTAATTTGCTTTGCTCTAGGATTGAACAGCCTATCATGTAGCTTTGGAGTCTTGTACAAAGGCTGAAACTCAAGTGGAAAGAGTATAAATGACACATTAAAGTACTGTGTCGTAAAACTGATGATAGGTTTAAAAATGGGTCCATGTTACAGAGGAAAAAAAAAAACAACTCACACCAGATGAAAGGGCAATTGACAAAATGGCATGAGTGTAATAGCAGTCACTGTAGAGCTGAATAAGGAAAGCTGGTGGAATGATTCCATAGTTTCAGCAGAAAACACTTCCCAACTTAACATGATGCTTAAAATATATACACTTTTTACGGCTTCAGAGTTTGAGGATTAAGAACAGTCAAGTGCTGCTAATACCATCTAGAACCCAGTTTTCAAATAGAAGACCTGACATCACCATGGCAGGAAAGTCCTTTCATAAAATCTCTTTCTACACATGAAGCATGTGACATGCTGTTATATAAGTAGCCTCACATGTTGCTCTTGCACCTTTCCTCACCAATTTTTTTACATGACATATACCAATGATACATAATTGTGTTTTACCTGTGTAAATCCTGCTCAGGAGTGAAAGAAACACAGGTATGGTTTGAATCTTTTCGGTGTAAAACTCTGTTTAATATGGAGTGAGAGGTCATGGGCAACCCATGGGAAATGGTTTGCTTTCGATGTTGTATTTGTTAGCAGAAGCAGAGAAATGGCTTCTGTGGTTGCCAGAGCAGCTTCCATGCCTTGAGTTTACATGACTGAAAACATGGTCATTTCATTTATAGTGATACCTACAGAACATCACATTAAACCCTGGAGCTGGAAAACACAAATTGCAAACAATAAATCTCCTATACTCTGTGCATTTAATGTTCACAGTAGTGTATGGATTGGCTTTGAGGAGTTGATACCATTTTGAATTCACCTTTGTTTTCCAATAAATAATCTCTCTGGACTGAGAATGTAGTTGTTTATTGTTGGAAACTTTATTTAATTATCACATTGGTTGCTGTAGTTAAAAGAGCAAAACAGACAAATACAAACTTCAGCAATAAAACATTTACTAGAAGAGATAGAAACATGCTGACAGGCTGTGTCTGAGCTGAAAATTCAAGAACCTAATCCAGGCTCTCACTACAAGAGCACTTTAAAGGCACTTTTCACTCTTCTAATAGCTTTAAAAGGCGTTGAGTTGTTAAATTGTATAACTTGCAGCAAGAAAAAAAAGCTGAAAAACTTGTCACCTTGTTGTAGTGTTAATGTTCTCCAGTAGGAATGGGAGACTGCAGGACAAAATGGTTGCAAATGAACGGGTTCACGTACTGGTGACAGGGCCCAGAGAGCAGTGAGGTGTCTGCAGCACAGAAGCATTTTAAAGTTGGCTGTCTCAGAGCTTAACCAAAATGGCAGCAGGTTTCACAGTCTGTCTTGACTCTGAATTTTGTCATAGCTGTGCTGTTGTCACTCCACACAACCTGTTTGCAGCTTAATACCTTTAAGGGTTACTAGCGGAATAATACAGTGATCAGTCATCGCATTGCCTGTCAAATTCCTTTCCTTTGTGTTAGATGTTTTCATCCCCTGCTGTCTTTCATCTAGACCTCTTAGGACATGCAACAGCAGTGAGCACTGATAGCAGGACTAGACTAAAGCTGAGGACTTCTTCAAAGCCTGTATTTTGCTTGGCAGTTTTATTATTCCAGCCAATCTGTCTATTCCACTTGGGCTGAAATGCCACCCCACTTCTCAGCGTTTTTCAGCCATCATCTGGTATGCTAACAATCAAACATTTGGTGCAATTCATAGGAGAGAGAGGGCATCACTGGTGAGAGAAGCTAAGATTTTGTTACTGATGGAGCCTCAAAACTTTAAAGTTGATGTCAAAAACTTTAAGATCTATTAATTTCCTTTTATTGTCTGTGTTTAAAAATAGATCTAGCCACCTGATTTTGCAAAACAGGCATGGCTTCCTGGGCATTTTATGTAGACTTGAGTGCAAAGTAATTGGTATTAGATGGACATAATTTTCATCAATAAATCATTGCAATTTTTTTGCCCCAGCTCTGATGCATTTTTTAAGGCATTGAAGTTTTTCAGCAAACATTTACCTTAAGCTTATGAAATCTGCAGGTTGTATATAGTGCAATGAAGTCTTTGATACTGAGGTTAAGAGCTTGTGAGGATCTACACATGAGGAATAATTTTGTAAGAAGGGCATAAGCATTGGTGATTCTTCCCAAATGTACTTCTTTGCTAGGAATATTCACTGGTTGTATGTTTCAGATGTTTAATGGAACTTACTACCTTTAGTCTTCTGTCACTTGCCAGAAAGCAGGACTTAAATATTTGGTTCAGGCTCTGACTGAATATTTTCATCTTGAGCTTATTATTTTACTACTTTCTGCCTTGATGCTTCTCTCTGAGAAAATAATATTAAAGGGGATACTACTTTGAGAGCAGGAGAGGAACTGCCTTGTGTTGAACACTTAGAGAGTTTGTTGAGGTTGCGTAGATGAAAGCAATCAAATGATAGAATACCTTCTGGCACTCCCTCGTGGTTGAAATGCAGTTCTTTCTGACAGCTATTTTCCTTTTAGGCTTAAAAGATGTTAGTAAAAGTAGGAAAGTAGCTTGCTGTAACTCTTAAAAATGCAGATAGTTTGTGTACATCTTCCCTTTATCCACAATGGGATTTCAACTCTTAATAATATTTTGGGCTTTTAAATGAGGCTTATCAACTGCTGATACTGTTGGTCCTGAGGCCTCTATGGAGAACACAAGATGCCTCAAGGAAAAACCTTTCTAAAATAGTATTGTATCTGACATGAGTATTTCTGCTGGGCTTGGAATTAATCTTTAAAGGCACCTGAGGGGAGAGGGTGGGCAGTGGCATGAGCACAGAAGCTGGAGGACTATCATATTGCCAATGGCTTGCTTTGAGCTGCACAAACATCACACTTGCAATCAGTGTGTTACTCATCTTCATTCCCTTCCACTTTGTGTCTGCTTCTGCTGCTCACAAGGAATTTCTTGGCAATGTTCTCTTCTTCCTCTATCAGCATGCTGGGAGGGATCCCAGCTGCTTGCTTGCCTTTCACACTAGTTTGTCATAGCCCTTTGCTGCAGGGGCAGCCTCATATTTGATGCAGCAAACTCTGCTGTGTTATCACTGAAGTGATGCTGCTCTCTGCACACTATTGGATTGCATCAGCCAGCCCCCCAAGCCCCATGATTAGCTCTCCTCCTCTTGACTTGCCTTATCTGCTGTTTATGGGCTAGTCCTTATGCTACTCTGGTTTTGGGTAACTGTCTGGAAGAACTGTCATCCCTTCTAGAAAGCTCCTACTACAAGACAAGCTTCAGAGCTGCTTTCTCATTGTAATGGGTTGGGGCAGGTCCACGCTCTGCTTGCCGCTGCCCCTCCTCCGCTCCCCGCCGCTCCGCAGGGAACGAGGAGAAGGCAGGTCTCGCCTTCTTAGGCTACTCGAGCACTCTTAAGCTACCCTGGGCAGAAAGTCACAGAAAGAGCCACCCCTCGCTGTTCCCAAGCAACAGCAGGGCCTTCCATGCCATCGACCACGCACCAGCTATCCTTCTGCAGCTCACAGGAGTTCACACAGTCGCCCCGGTAGCACAAAACCTGAGCCCCAACTTCCCAAACCCAAACCGACGCCCAGAACTAAATTTAAACTCTCCATCTTTTGCAATCCGAGCCGCAGTTGGCCCCACGTTGGGACGCCAAAATGTAATGGGTTGGGGCAGGTCCCCTCCCCACCACAGGCAGAAATAACGACTCAGGCAAACGGATTGCAAAAAAGTGATGGAAAGTTTAAATAGGAGAACAATAACAAACAACAATGAAAGTTTTACAGAGACCCACAAGCACCATGACAAAGAGAGAGAGATCCCAGAACATACCCAAGAACATCCCATCCCCACCTGGGGGTACACCCAAACCCCCCCAGGGCTCTTTCTTCCCCCCCCCCACCCAGCCTTGGGCCTGAGCAGGCCCAAGGGAGGCGGCTCACGCCATGTTACCTAGGTAGCAGCAGGGGATGAAAGAGGAAGTGAAGACCCCGCATGGCCTTTTTATAGGGGTGCAGGGCATTATGGGAATGGAATACCTGGTCCTTGTGACCACCCCCTGGGCTGGGCCCACCCCTTGGGACCTCCCAGGTGTGGCCTGCGCAGTGGCATCTGGGCCAGCACCCAGCCTAAACCACCACACTCATCATTCCATTCATTCTGCTGATGGCAACAGCTCAAAGTCTGCCAGGTATTCACAGCTTTCCAGCTAATCCTTGTGACAGCACCATTCTCCTCAACTGAGAATGCTTTTGCAGATCTTGAGGTTGCTGCCTCCCAGCCCTGTGAAGTACTTTTCAGGCATGTGGTGGTTTGCTGCAGCTCACACACAAGCATTCAAACATACGCAGCCTGGCCTCAGCTTCATTCCATCCCCAGTCACAGGTGACAATGTAATGCTACATTTTGGTGACATTATATAAAAATGTAAAGATCCAGCATTACCTATTGATAGCAGTGTTCTCCGTGCTGCTTGTGTCAGTGTCCTCTGTGAGAATACAGAAAGCTGTGCACAACAGGGGTTTAGTTACCTAGAAACAGTATTGTAAGAGAAAGCTGGCCTTTCAAGGGCTTGAGCTGAAATGTAACATCTGACATAGCCTGTTTCAGTTCTTATTTGGCCTGGTTGGTGTTACTAGCCTGAGTGAGACCCAGCTTCCTTCTGCCTCTCCCCAGACATTCCTGCTTGCTCAACTGCTTAATTTTTTTAAAATGATTATTATTGTTGCTGAAGGTACATCAATATCCACAGATAGATTTTTCCATTAAATACCATTGAAGTAATATAATGGAGATGAGGGAAAAGCCTGTCTTTTATGTAGTTGACAGAGGAGTGTCTAGAGAGTTTGTTCAGACTTGAATCCAAGGATTTCTGCTATTTTTTCCTAAATGCTAATTATATTCAAGAAAGTTTCAGCTCCTTCATATGCTGTGATAAGATGCCCCATAGAAAAGTGTTTTCTTTAAAGCCCTGCTTATACCAGTACAAATTAAAGAACTGGAATTTTAGTGCACTTTTTATTTCAGACTGATGTCTGTGTTCTTTTGAAGTGAGTCCATGCTTTTTCCTTCTAGTTCTCCCACCTGAGAGGGGAGTTTTCAGGCCATTAAAGAGTACAAGAGAGAGCAAAAGTACTTATTCTGCCAAAGGTGTCAGACAGACAAAAAAGCATCAGCTGCTGCGTGAAATCAATCTTCCAATCTGTTGTAGAACAGAGTTTGCTTTGTAAAGAGTAAGGAAAAAAACCTCTCGTAAGGGACATGCTTCATCTGTCTGTTTGCTCAGTGGCTTCAAGTGTCCTTCTTTGCACTCTTCTTTCAACACTGCATCAGAGAGTTAATAGACTACAAAATATTAGGTGTAATTAGGACCTGTGGCTACCAGGGCACTAATGATGGAGTTATTGCTAAGTTAGCTATTCCCGTTTCAAGGAATGATTCCAGCTTGATCTTTCTCTAATTACCTCCAGGGACTGTTTCATAACAAATTCAGGCTCATACTCATTTTCATACTTGAGAGGTCAAAGGTATATTTCTAGCTTGTTGAAACACAAGAAATTCTCTACAGGATGTCCATTTCCATTTATTACCATTATTAAGCTCTATGGAAGAATATAGTGCCTTCTTCATTAATAACATAAGGGATCTCAAGTAACAAAAACTAATCTATGTTCAGCACTTCTGAGCTAGGTTCTTAATATTAGTAAATTGAAGTCCTCCCAGGTTAGCTTGAGCTTCAGAAGCCTGCCTGTATCCTGGAGTGTAGTCCCATTAATAGAGCTGCTTCAAATAATTAGGCATCTCTTTTTCTGTCATTTATGCCAGGGAACTTTTCACTAGGATGAGACTCTCTTTCTTGTCTGTAATCCATGAGGCTTAAGTAATATGAGACCTTAGCAGGGGAAAGTTAGGAGAAAGGGGAAAGGCAGAGAGATTAGTACTGCCTAATTTTAGTAATATATATTAGGAGCTTAGAGAAACTAATCTCCTAATATGATAAATAGAGCAGGACTCTGAAGTTTACTCATGCTATGAAATGCCTAATACAGGAGCCTACCTCTCTTCCAGGGAACTGGAACCCAGACCTGGGTATTTGGGGTAAATGGTTTGGGTCTTTCCCTTTTGCCCCCTTTAAAAGAGTGACCTAGTGATTAGCTCAGGATTTTGTAGACAAGAACTGGCTGTTGAACAAGGGGAAACTCACTATGTAGGTTGGAGTGGCATGGGATGGATGCTCATCTGTTTCTTCCCTGTAGCGCTGCCTGAGTGCTGTATCTGCCTACTGCTGCAGCCAATCCTAACCTCCCAAAGAGCATTCCTGCAGGGCTTTGGATTGCTTGGCCTGTTTCAGGAAGAAGTAGGCTTAGCTGCCAACAATCAACCAAAAATCAGTCCAAGCTGCACAGTGCCACACACAGGTTTGATGGCCAGAAGATAACCAAGTAAATTCTTCTCTGGTACAGTTTCCCTTGGTGCTTTTTGGCATCTCTGGATCAAATTCTCTTTAGTTTGGATTTCAGCTTTGTTAGAATGCTGATCACACAGGTAGATGAGAAAACTGATGTTAGTAGTATGATTTTCCTTGTAGCCATTATGTATGCAGTAAAACATACTGTAGCAAACACTGTAGCATTGGAAAGAATTGCATTCTCAATATTTATAAAAATAAGGTAGCCAGATTGCTTGAGTGAGGTCCCTTGGGTGGTGTTTGTTTACCATTTCATTTAGCTTCCTTTCTGCCATTTTTATATTTGCCTATTCTTTTGCTCAAATAGGTAGTCTTGCTTTTTGGGTATTCATTTCTGAACATAAACTCAAAAGTTCTTGCAGGGCTTGAAATTGCATGCCTGTGCTGGACAGCTCTTTCAAAGGAGATCAGAACAAAAACGTAAGCACCTCAGCCCTCTCCCACTTCTGCTCAGCTAGCTTTAAACTTTTCCTTTAACTGTGGCATCCATCTCACAACCCTCAGCTCGCATTTTTCAAGCTGTTGTAAAATTTCCAACCTTTCAATAATCTTTGTATTAATTTCCTAATCCTGAAAATAAGTAATTAGTCACATTTTTCAAAATGCCCTCCAAATTAAGAGACTAGACTGCATCTTATTTTACTAATTATTTCAGGAGAGCTAATCTACAACGTGTGTGACCTTTTCCAAGTTTGGACCCATCTGGCATTTTCAAATGGAATTGAGTATTGATCTCCACGCTGTTAATTTATTGTTTAATTAAAAAACCATAGTGCAGTGATGTGGTTTGATTGCACATCCTTTTCCACATCAACCAATTAATGTGGAGAGCCATCACAAAAACTATCCCTTTTTATTATTATTTTTTATAATGGAGCTTCCCAGAAATGTAGGTCTCCTCTCACCATACTAATGGGTTGGAATGTGTTTTAGCAGAAATGACCTGCAGGAACTCCTGGAGAAAGTAAATTCTTAGCTTTTATCTGTGAGCGAGGTGCTTAGTTTCCTAGACTTGATTGAATGTTTCTGGAACTTGACTGGGCATCTTAGGTCACCAATACCTAGTATAAAACATAGAGAAGTGGCCATTAAAGAAGAGTCATCTTAGCCAATGGGGCTGCTGTATTCCTCTTGCATATTAGGGAGAAGAAACAATATTTCTTGAGTGAGGCAATGCCACCAAACTTTCTACTGTCAAGCTCCCTTCCTGTGGATGAAAAATATTTAAAGCAAGATTGTGTTGTAGCCAGACTACCTATACCTTATGTACCTAAAAATGCACCTAGGCAAGACTGAGCGTGGTGTGTATTCTGCAGAACACTTGTTTCCCAACTGTCTTAAAAGATGCCTCCTAGAAGCAAAGTCCTTATTGTTCCTTCCTTGTATTTTTATGATTGAATGGTGGTTTAAATTGAGCTCTTATTGAAGTTCCATCATAGAATCACAGCTCAACCCTTACGTAGTGCTGCATCTAGAATCTCTGGTGGATGAGCATTTGAATCTAGAGATCCTGGTAGGGATTAATTTAGGCAAGAAATTCTTGTACACTCAGATCTTTGGAATACAATGAAGTTGTTCTAAAATATTCTGGGTTTGACCTTCAGCATACATGTGTATGAGATAGCAAAAGCAGATACCTATTAGGGGTGTTCAAGTAGCAAATCTGATAATGGGAACTTAAATTATATGCTAAGAACTTTAAAGTAAGCAATTACTTCTAAAGGACTGTAGAAGTAATGCAGGACTGGAGTAGCATCAGGCAGCAAAGCCTTGCTTCAGCCAAGTCACTTTTAACTTGTCCGATGTGAGGATTCCAGAAGAGATCAAAGTGAAGTGTGAGGACTGCAAGACTAAAAATCTTGCTTTGCACACCAGTTAGCTGGGCAGCATTTCAGCAGAGATCTTAAGAAGGTGGTTTTCAAAGCATCGTCAGGAGTCATGATACATAGGTCAAAAATCTCAACTTGAGCAGGTTAGCGAGAAGGTAGATGAAATGCCTATATCCAACCAAGCGTGGGGAAAGGGTGGGGAAAGCTTGTGGTTTTTTTCCTTCTCTTCCTCGTCTTTAAATTTTTTGCATAAAAGAATCTGTATTTTTCCAATGTAACTATTTTATTTTCACAATTGTGAAAACAGCAACACTTCTATGGCCTCCGTTTCTTTTTTCAACAGTTAGGTTTGAGGCACAAGTTAATACTCTTTAAATTACATCTATCAGGTCACTTCTGACCAGAATGAAAAGTTGCTAAAGAGAAGTCTGATTGCTGGAAAATAGATATTTTTAATCAACAAATAATTGTTTGTAAAAATGTCCATAGAGCAACCATGGCATCCAGAAATAAATCACAGCAGGGTAAGTTAATTTGACTTAAACCTTCAAGCAAAAATCATTATCAAATAGTTATTTAGGATTAGTTATTTGCTTTCCCATGTCTGCTTCAAAATAAATAGCATGTCAAGACAATACTTTGCTAACAGATCATCCTTCAAGAAATTACAGGACCAGCAGCTCCAAAATTATGGTATTTTTGAAATGATGAACAAACTGCATCATTTCAAGGAGCGTTGTTAGAAAACTGTGTATCACTGAGATAGAAATGAAACCTTGCTGTTATTTGCTGGTAAAGGTATGAGTAAACATACCTTTTGTATTCATCCAGTCGGAATCCTATGAAAGCAATTTATCTTCGATTGTCTTAGAAAAGCCCATGGTTCCCTGTTAGTAAATCATAGAATGGTTTGGGTTGGAAGGGGCTTTAAGGATCATCTAGTTCAAACTGCCATGCCATGGACAGGGATGCCTCCTACTAGACTAGGTTGCTCAAGGCCCCATCCAACCTGGTTTTGAACACTTCCAGGGTTGAAGACAAGTTTTCTGGGCAACCTGTTCCAGTGTCTCACCACCTTTATGGTGAGTAATGGATAATTGTAATTGGAAATTTTAAAATAAATAAATAATTTTTTAAAAGGAAAATAATCTGAAATAGTAGTATTATAGTATCAGTCAGGGTTGGAAGGGACCACAAGGATCATCTAGTTCCAACCCCCCTGCCATGGGCAGGGACATCCCACACCAGATCAGGCTGGCCAGAGCCTCATCCAGCCTGGTCTTAATCCCTTTCAATTGTATGACTCTTGAGAATTCAGCTCTTAAGAAAAGGAAGTTGACAAATGTTTGCTTTTGATTTGGATGATGCTCTCTCTTCACTGTGCAAGTCCCTCAGTTATGCTGAACTGTGACAGAAGTACACCTAGAAAGAATTAAAAACCCCTATTGGTAAACCAGAGTTGTGGTCTAAATGGACAAATGGAAGTCTTTCTATTAACATCTCTGGCCCTTAGATCAAGTCCTTGTTTTGTTATCAGCAAAAAGTTCTTGAAACTCATTTTTGGATGCAGTGTCAAGAGGAGGTTTCCTTTTAATATACTATAAAAGATGAAAGGTTAGAGAGCTGCACAATGGCCAGGTAAAGCAGAAAACCAAATGCTTTCTTAGCAGGTCAAAAGAAGGTCTCTCATTTTAGAGTTAGAAATAAGCCCTCAACTGAGAGTGACAGTAAGACTTTTACTACTGCAGTTCAAGGAAAGTAATGGGTGTCAGTGTAAACTGTTTTCTGAAGTGCTCCTTTACTCTTATGACAATGACATAAATTAAAGGGAGGTGGAAAATCAGACGGGTAAGAAAGAGTGAGAAGACATGGTTTTAAGAAAGAGCAAAAGCTAGAAGCAGCAGTTGTGGAGGTGCCTGGAAATGGCCAAGCTGTGTACATGGTTGGTTAGCCAGGCAGGATTTGTAGCAGATGCTGGGAGGAGATTGCAAATTCCCTGCTTCCTCATGCACATGGAGAAAATAATAGAAAAGAAACCTGTAGGGAAGAGTTCTTAGTTTCCTTCAGCTAATAGTATCCATATTACCCCCTAGACACTGTTAGATCTGTTTTGAGTTGAAAATAACATCAGCTGAAATAATTGGTGTTAGGAGTTGCCAAATGCAGTGGCCTAATAGGGGCTCTGTGTCCCCAGGTCCAGCTAGGAGTGACATTGAGCCTATTTTCCCACTAGACATGCATGCAAACAAAGCACATGTGTGTTGCTGGCCACCCTTGAGCAACACAAGTGCTGATGAGGATGAAAGCCTTTTAGTGGAAAATATAAATCAATGTATGGTACTGATCGTGTCAGAAGCTGGTCTTAGTCTATCCAGTAGCTACTCCCTGGACCCTCTGATTTCCCTGTTGCCCCATGCAGAGGTAGAAACACACAAAAATATGTAAATGCATGTCACTGGTTACTCTTAGGTCACCTGTTTTCTCTTGTATCCAACCCAGACCTATGGCCACTCCAATACTTGGCTTTCAAGTTTCTTACTGGTTTATGTAGCTTGAGGCTCACTAGCAAATACAAACACAATGTGCACACCCACACAGTGTCTAGTCTCTCCAGTTGCTGGTACCTGAAGCACATGGACCTATATGACCCATGGCCTCATCTTCAAGGGCTGCCACTTAAGCTTCCATACGTGCACAGGTTTGAGAGCACCTCGCCCAGGAAAATAAATGGAAATGGGGCTGAACAAAAGACAGGAGTGTTTGCTGTGATGAGGTGCAGGGCATGGCCACACAAATGTACTGACACTGTTTTACGTGTGACTGGTGAGAATCTCCACTGCTGATTCACGTGGATCATGGCCTGACCACCCTCCTCTCATAGCCCAGAGAGGAGCAGGCTCAAGAAAGATACTTAAGTTGTCCTCTTCTGTTGTTCCTCTCCTCACTGCCCATGTGGATATGGCCAGATTCTGTAACCCACTACAAAATCCATTCAGTTGCTCTAACTGCTGATCCTTCAAATGTTGCACTCTTGTTTTCTGTGATCCTGCTCTGGGCAGAAGATGACCCTGGGGGCCAAGTCCTGCTTGTTTTACACACAACTTCCTATTATAGTAAGTGACATCATTAATGTGGGCATCTAGCTAAAGCTGCTCCAAAAAGCAGGTTAGTTTATAGATCAACACACAGAGTTTCCATAGCAGCCTCATGTCTGTTAGGTACTTAAATACCATTGTAACTATTGCTTGAGTTACTGCATGTGGACTGGAATGATATAGTTGTATCACAGTGTGCATTTAAAAAGCGTTTGGGTCATAAAAATTCACTTTTCATAACCATCTGAGTATGATTAATTGTAACAATACAACTTATTAATTAAACTTGGGAAGCAGCATAATTGGAACTAGCATTCTCAATTCACTTGAATGAATATCAGCATTTATTCAGAGCAGTTTTAATGAAATGCAGAACTCATCTGCGTATCAATCTATTCATTACCAAATAAGACAAATGCAACAATCCTCAGTATTCATGGAAATATCTTCATTAGAAAAATCACGTCATTAACCTGGAGTGTTCCTTAAATGGAGCACCTAAAATGTTACATGCTTTCTTTCATAATTGCAGCTTGAGAATATTAATTTCTCATTCAGCCTGATTATATTTAAAGTAAAAATAGCATTCAGCATGATTTGAGCATTTGTGCACAAAAGAATAAGCTTCAGGAAAATGCTAGCAAAGGGGCCATTAACCTTCCTTGTGGTCTTTGTTTTATTTGCTTTTAATAGTCATTATCAAAGACAGTGCTTTAGCGAGAATGGTTCTGGTTGTGCCTCTTGTCGTCGTGCTGAAGCCTGTCTGAAGCTCTGCTCAAGTTCCTGTTACTTGAAAGATTTATCAGTGTTAAGGACACTTCATTGCCTACCCCTCATCCCCACATACTTCAGCTAAAAGGTAAAAATTATCTCTGTGCTGAAGTTTGCCAAGAAATGTCACACTCTGAATCCAAATGTACGCCAGCTATCTGTTTTTAACAGCCTCATTTTTAAGGAGACTTCTATTTGAAAAATATGAATGGTTCACACTAAAGCAGAATTGCAGGTTTATCTGGAGTAATGGGTTTTGCATAGCACGTACTTGCTTCGCTTTCCCTTTTCAGTCAGTACTGACATGACAGAAAGTCCCTGCAGAGATAATGGTGTGAAGCATTTCTTGTGCTTTAAGACTGAAGCAATTCTTACACGGTGGAACAGAGATACAAACTCTTTGTGGATTGTCTAGCAAAAAAACCCACCCCAAACCAACAAAACCACACCAAAAGCAAAAAGATAATTTCTCACATATACTTATAGAGCCTCTAAAGCTCTTCCAGAGTGTTGGTTGTTTGTTTGTTGGTTGGTTTTGGGGGTGTGTTTGGTTGGTTTTGTTTGTTTGTTTGGGGCTTTTGTTGTTGTTGTTGTTTTATTATTCCTCCTCCCTCAAGCACATTCTATCTTTCTGCAGTGTGTCCACTCTCCCTCACCCCTCCTTTTGTTTTGATTCTTTTTCCTCCTGTTGTCCAAAGGCTGACAGTCTGCCCATAAACAGGCAGAGATCACACTGCCCATCTCCTCTGGCTGGAGAAGACTTTTTTTTCTCAGCTTTCTGCCTCTAAAGAGATTTCTCTGCTGGCTGCAGAGAAATGACTTTCCAAACGGTGGTTTTATCTCCACCCCACTGCCTCTCATTTTCTTTGGCTCCAGGATTTCTCTTGCATTGATTCTGTGAGGTTTTTCTGTCCCTTTCATACCATGCTCTGTTGGCTTGGACAGTTTCCTCACTACAAATACTGAGCCTGTGGAAAAGCTGCAAGCTCCTGATTTGACATTGTGAAATTTGTTGTGTTTAATGGGTTTTCTGCAAGGGGGATTGTTGAAGGCTTTTTGTCTCTTGTTTTTGCTACAACATCGTTGAGTTAAAATGTTGCTGGAGCAACATTTTCAAGCAGCAAGGCGTTTTTTATTTCCATGGCTCTAGATGGAGCGTTCCGAGTAGCCTTAATCACACACATAAAGGTTTTAGTATTTCTTTTGTATGGCCTTTTATGTTGTCAACTGCTGTAGTCACAACCATTGCTGAGAGATTCAGGATCTACCACATCATTGGATTGAGATGAGTAACTTAGAAAAGCAAATCTTTATGGAAGATGTAGAGAGCCGGAATGTAAGAAAATGGGGCATTTTATTAAATGTGCATTAATGAGGCTTTACCTTTTCAGCATCACACCTGTTTATACTGACAGCACTCGAGTTCATGGATGTAGCTTTCCATATTGAATATATGGCTTATTCTTTCTCTTGTTACAGCCTGATTATTCTGGTGAAAATGCATCACTGCAGGTAGAATCTTTTTTATTGTGGAACAGCCATCTGTGTTTTTAAAAACTTGATGAGGCTTTGAAAAGCCAAGCAGCATCAACTACTTACAATAGCCAATTTTGATAACTTTAGAATCAGAGCATTCAAAAATAATCTTCAGCAATAAGTGAAACGAGATTGTGTGGTGCAATGGGATGCTTATGTGCCGGTTGTCTATGTGTGTTCTCTTTAAGCACCTTTTCTCTCCACTTGCTGAATTTAGACGTTAGATAAAAGAGTTTTAAACAGTGCCCTAGGCTGCAGTTTGGTGGTCTTAATTATTTACTGCCTCCTTGCACACAGTCTTCCCTACTTAAGTAATTGCCCTGACAAATTACAGTATTAAAATCTCTGTCTAAACAATTTGTAGGCACAGTCTGATATTTAGATGCTTAAAGTCATTCTCCAAAATCCACAGTTTATTGTGCATTCAAAATTACACCTGAAATAAAGAGGCATTTCTGAAAAATAAGGGTCATTTATGTGAATATATCCAGAGGTTGTAACCAGAGTAATTTACATAATCACAGAAAAGTTCTCTGCTGGAATCCTCAATAACTTCAGCCGAATCTGTGATTCCTGTCAAATGGAATAAGAAACATTACAGTCTTTGCATCTTTGAAAATGCCCATGTAACTGATGCCTTGTCTTGAACCTGCCTCTTTCATGGGAGGACTGAATGTTCTCTGTAGACACTAATTTTACACTGGGCACTGCTGTTGAGAGGCACTCTTATTACTTTCACTTACATCAAACACTTGACAAAATAACTTGGCTAAGAGAAATATGGTGACATACCCAGGGTAACATACATAATCAGTGGCAAAAGCCAGGCAATGAGCACAGATTTTTGTTTTACCTCAGTTACTCCCCTGGATAACCAGATCTTCACACTGTGTCAGGATAGAGTATCCTGTGTTCAGTTCTGCAGTGAACTATATATGGGATGTTCTGTGGAAGTGAAGTCCAGAATGGAGTTGCTCAGCTAACTTTGTGTCCTCAGATAGGTGCTTCTTTGAACTGTCTATAGGCAAATGGGAAGGTGGGCATGCCCAGCAGGTGATTATACTAAGATAGTTTATTACTTGCTCCTTGGAGGCCTCTCTATGTCTTGCTGTGAGGCTGTGCAGAGGACTAGCTTAGGCTCAACACCCAGCTCAAATGAGTGGAGTAGATAAGCTGAATCTCACACCAAGGAGATATTGAAGGTGTTCATACTCTTTGTGAAGTCAATGGTGAAAACAGGATCCCAGTAAGTTAATCAAGCCAATATTTAAGGTAGAATTGAATTCCACTGAGCTTTCAAATATTTCAGTCTCATGCCTACCTGTCATCCCTTCTGAGAACGCTCCTAAGATTCCTTGGAGGTGTACACTGTAGGAGAAGCAGATACTTTAGTAGCTCTTTTTAATGAGCAAGACTATATGGATGCATGCTCACAAGGATGCTGGAAGTTGATGACTTAGATGAAAGCAGAGCTTTTCATTGTCAGCAAGTCTGGACCCCACATGACTGAAAAGCAGCAGCTGACAGCTCCACCTCACTGCAAAGTCTGATCCCTGTTGACGCTGTGCAAGCAGCATCCATCACTGCCCACAGGAGTCTGAAGTCTTTTTTTCAGAAGGCCAGGGCTTTGAGTTTAGACATGCAATATGGTACACTTAAAGTTCATTATCTGTAGCTAGATGGTGTGAGCAGCTCAGCAAGGTTGACAATAGAGGGGGAAAATGTCCTACATTGTTGTTGAAACGATATGGTCTTTCTGTGAAAGAGGCCTTCAACTCTACCTGTACAGGGAGTGCAGAGATGATGTAAGGCTAAAATGTAGACATCTTTTCACCCATATTAAACCAAGCCTGTTTGAAGGACCTCAACAGCAGATATTTCCAGCATACTGAAAATGAGCAATAATGCAGCTGAAGTAGTGAGAACTTGTAGGCTTTGGGAAGGGAGGGGTTACTGTAGCATGAATTGTGGAGATTTTGCTATAGATACCTGAACAAGGTGGGGAGATAGTATAGAAAAGGAGTGCTAAAAATCTAGCAAGATCTGATTTTTTATACTATTTACTATTATTGGCAGTGACAGAAGATGTTTAAAAGCATTTGTGTTGAGTCTATCACTAACGTTTGTGATGTTACATCAGATCACAGAATCACAGAATCATAGAATCACCAAGGTTGGAAGAGACCTCAACAATCATCAAGCCCAACCTGTCACCACAGACCCCATGACTAAACCATGGCACCAAGTGCCATGTCCAATCCCCTCTTGAACACCTCCAGGGATGGTGACTCCACCACCTCCCTGGGCAGCACATTCCAATGGTGAACAATTTTCTCAGTGAAGAACTTTCTCCTCACCTTGAGCCTAAACTTCCCCTGGCACAGCTTGAGACTGTGTACTCTTATTCTGGTGCTGGTTGCTTGAGAGAAGAGACCAACTCCCTCCTGACTACAACCACCCTTTAGGTAGTTGTAGACAGCAATAAGGTCTCCCCTGAGCTTCCTCTTCTCCAGGCTAGATAGATAGTAGACACAGAAGTGTGAGTGAAGTGTACCCTTGTGTCTCCCATTCTGAATGCAGCAAAATATTCCAGAAAAGAATTTAGAAAATTCAGGCAGATGCATACAAGAAAATCACAGTAGATAAGAGATAGTGCAGAAGTGAGATGAAAGAGATGAAAATGGGAAGCAAGTTTTTCAGCTTTCTAGTCAGGTTGTATGGCAGATACTTTCTATCTTTCCACTTAGTTAAGTACAAAAGGAGTAGTATTTGTCCATCTCCTACAGGTGAGAGATGCCCATAAACAAATCAGCAGGGGGAAAAGAAAGTGAGGACATGTTCCTGCATTTAGAGTAGAATATCACCACTACGTACTGTGTATGTTTAGAGTCCTTTAGGGAAGGAAAGATGACAGACAGGTGATAGTGATCTGTGATTCCTTTTTTCCTGCAAGCTGCCTTTGCACTTCTATACAACTTCTCTGAGGATTTCTATCTCTAGAAATGGAGAAAAGGCAGCTCATTTTCAAATTGATATACTAAGAATCTAAACTACATTGATGTTTTTTATATATACCATATTTTATAAATATTTGATTGAATATTTTTTTTAATATATATATACACTGAATACTTCCTGTATGCTCAATCTCTTCCAGCAGAAGCACCAAGTTACCTAACAGGGTTCATAGCTGTAGCGGTTTGGTGTTTTTATATCGTGAGTTTGACAGCAACAGATTGAATCTGTTTTTCAAAAACACTGTGAAGAAAAGATAAAATCCAGAGAATAATGGATTAATCCCTGTGGTTTAAAAGTCCTGAAATCATTTGGAAGGAAAGGAGCTAAAATTTATTACTGAGGCAAGTATTCTTGTTAAAAAGCAAAACTTACTTTGTCTGTGAAAGTGACTCATGCTTTCTGAGCTTGTCATTGCTGTAGGAAAGATGATGACACCACCCAAGGCACTTAAATGTTGTCTTTCCAGGCTACTGAAGCTGAGAAAGATAAGAATGATGCCAAGAATAAAGTACTGAATGAAGGGCCAAGGGGCATCACTTCATTTCCCAGCCCTGATACAGTTTTCTTCAACTGTCTCAGGCAAATCACTTAACGGCTGTGTCTATTTCCCTCTCTGTAGATTTGCAATGGTACTTTTCCACCTTATTTCTGTGCTGGTTTGATTTCTGAAGATCTTAACAGTAGCAGGATAAAGCATACAATAGAGGGAAAAATATTTTAATAAATGACACTTCACCACTAGGAGCCATGATGAACCCTTATGGCCTTAAGAGACTTGCTCAGGGAGGAGCTGCACTTTGTTCGACCGACTGGACAGATGGGCAGAGTCCAACAGGATGGCATTCAACAAATCCAAGTGCCGGTTGCTGCACTTTGGCCACAACAACCCCATGCAGAGCTACAGGCTGGGGTCAGAGTGGCTGAAGAGCTGCCAAACAGAGAGGGACCTGGGGGTGCTGATTGACAGCTGCCTAAACATGAGCCAGCAGTGTGCCCAGGTGTCCAAGAAGACCAACGGCATCCTGGCCTGCATCAGGAATAACGTGGCCAGCAGGAGCAGGGAAGTCATTGTGCTCCTGTACTCTGCATTGGTTAGGCCACATCTTGAGTCCTGTGTCCAGTTCTGGGCCCCTCAGTTTAAGAAGGACATCGAGACACTTGAACGTGTCCAGAGAAGGGCGACAAGGCTGGGGAGAGGTCTTGAGCACAAGCCCTCTGAGGAGAGGCTGAGGGAGCTGGGATTGTTTAGCCTGGAGAAGAGGAGGCTCAGGGGAGACCTCATTGCTCTCTGCAACTACCTGAAAGGTGGTCGTAGCCAGGAAGGGGTACGTCTCTTCTCCCAAGCAACCAACCCCAGAACAAGGGGACACAGTCTCAAGCTGTGCCAGGGGAAGTTTAGGCTTGAGGTGAGGAGAAAGTTCTTCACTGAGAGAGTTATTCGTCATTGGAATGTGCTGCCCAGGGAAGTGGTAGAGTCACCATCCCTGGAGGTGTTCAAGAGGGGACTGGACATGGCACTTGGTGCATTGGTCTAGTCCTGAGGTCTGTGGTGACAGGTTGGACTTGACGATCTTTGAGGTCTCTTCCAACCTTGGTGATTCTGTGATACAGTGAATGTATTGGCAAGTTTGAAACAGAAAGGTGTAACTCAACTGAAATCAAGGGATCTATACCCAAAAAAATAATATTTATTCAAATTGCTTGAATTTGAAAGATTAGGAAATATAGAAAAATTCAGATCCAAGGCACGTAGCACAGGAATCCTGAAAATACTGTTTGAGCTTACTGGAAGTGGATGTTGAGATCTTCACCTAAGTACCTGATAAGTGAAAGACTAAATTAGTTGGCTGCTGCTGATGCGAATTCGTGTTGAAAGGATATATGCCTTGTGGCGTAGGATTGTCCTGTGGTGAAAAATAGCCTGTTTCAGCCTTCTTGTGCCTTTAGATGTCTGGAAGTCTGTGGTGTTAATGTGAATGGTTGAATTAGAAAACACTACATGATATGTGCTTTATTTTTCTACGTTTTGCTTCTGTGTGTAGCTTCTCAAATCCATGGTCTTTAAGAATGCCTCTTTGGGGGGGGGCGAGGAAAACAACTTTTGTTTCTAAATACGCTACTTCACTTTCTACTTTATCTCTTGAAACTTTGTCAGCATGTTTTCTTTCTCTTTTGTGGCCTCTCTGCTATTACCAGGTGGGGAGTTTCTGAGCCAAGACTGAATAGTGTGGCTGTGTTACGCTGCAGGCAGAATATCTTTTGACAAAACTGTGTCCAGCAAACTTCACAGGCAGTTTTAACAAGGCTTCTGGAACTGATAGCACTGTGAAGTTAGCCACTGTGACAGCAATTTATAAGCTGTGAATAGAACACTGCACTGATTATATTGATTTTGAAACCTACCACCAAGGCTGCTATTCATTGACATTCTTGTTGGCAGCGTGTCATGGAAGCTCCATCTATGTTAAAGGTGAGATGTATTAATACTAGACTTGTCAGATTTGTCTGGACTCAAATCCAGACAGTGCAAGCTTCAATGGTGCCATCAAGAAGATGCCCTATGTCCAGGGACACTCAGACTCTCCCAAGTTTGTTTTTACTCTAATCTGCATGTCTTATCTGAACTATTTTCTCTCCAGATCTTATCTGGAGTCTGTTAAATGCTGCTCATAGAGCAGTTATAGAGTCTAATTAGTCATTTTTCTGGCTGTCAATATCCATTTTCTCAAGCTGACAGTTATTTAGACTCTAGGGCTATTCTTTGCCCATGCAATACATTCTTAAAATGTATTGGGGACAAAACATTTGGTTTGAAATGGGTTGCAAGCATCTGGCCTGTGTTAGCACAAGTAATGGCAGCTACACTTGGGGTTGCAAAGTAGGGCACTCTGCAGGGCTCTGGGCCCCATGGCTTAAGTACTTCCCACAGCCCACCAGAAACTGTCAGCACAGAGACAAAAATTAAATGAATTGAAAAGTCTTGATGAAAACCTTGGGGGGTCAGCACATTCCCTCATCTCCCTGCAATAAAGAAAGTCTTTAACTTTTTTAATTGCTTCCATTTTTTTTCCTCTCCTTGACAGTGACATTTCCCCTTCCCCTCCCCCCCCTCCCCCCCCCCCAATGATTCAATAGTGGTTCATTTATCATTTTTCCTTTCCCAGGCCCATGTGACTTTGCTTTCCTTAATTTTATTTAATTGATTATAACTAATTGACTCTTGGTTTGGGGAATAGAGGTTTCTGAGCCTGCTGGTCTGGTCTTAAATTATTTTCATTTTTATTTCCAGGACTGAGGTACAAGGTTATTCTTTTTAAAAAAGCAAACTCAAAACCTCCAAAACCTAACACCACCAAAATAGACAAAGAAAGAAATAAAAAAGATGAGAGTTATTAACTCCTTTTTCAATTAATGGAAAGGGAAACTCTGCTTTCAGCATCTCATGGGCAGTCTAGTTCTAGCAAACAGGGAGCTTGGACTTCATTGCATGCCGTGATTAGGCTGGCTGAAGTGGTGGCCTTTTTTGGAAACAAAGGGCTTAAAGAAGGTGGCAGTGGGGGTTCAGTTGAATGTGAGAGATGTCCTACCCTTGGTGCTGTAGCAGGTTCAGTCTCCTGCCCTGAAAGACCCTTGAAGCTCGCCTTAATATCCATCTTCTGTCTGCTTTTGTTTTCACTCTGCCTCAGATGCAAGTGCAGCTACATCTCCTGCAAATCAAGCTTTCAGATATCTTATCTACATAAACATATATTGTCTTTTCTTTCTGGAGCCTGCATGTATTGTATTGAAATCTAGGAACAAAGCATGTGTAGCTTACTCCAATGCATCATGTCCACAGTACAATAGTTGTTTTGCTCTTTTAAAAGGGAAGAAAAACAGATTTCCTTGGCAGTGAAAATAATCCCAATTCAATCTCTGGCATGTAGATAATTATATTTATTTTCTTATGTAAAATACTTGGAGATCCTTGAGAGAAAATGTTTATTTGATTAGATGCATTTAAAAATGAACCACTGGCTAAATAATACTGATTCATGAGGCTTTATAATGCAGCTGCCTCTGCTTTCTTTTCTGATTTCTTAGGAGTAATCCCTCCTCCTCTGTGGGGAATAGTTGGAGGTGGTGCTCTCTGCACACCCTGGTGAATTCCAGGAACAACCATGTGATGACTGAGGGAATTACTAGGCATGGTCTTCATGTTTTACTTGTTTACCTTCACCACGCAATTTCTACTATATTTGACGCTCTGAGTTTTCACAGTATCACAGTATCAGCAAGGTTGGAAGAGACCTCGAGGATCATCGAGTCCAACCTGTCACCACAGACCTCATGACTAGACCATGGCACCAAGTGCCACGTCCAATCTCCTCTTGAACACATCCAGGGATGGTGACTCCACCACCTCCCTGGGCAGCACATTCCAATGACAAATTACTCTCTCAGTGAAGAACTTTCTCCTCACCTCGAGTCTAAACCTCCCCTGGCGCAGCTTTTAGAGGAATATTCCAAGTAGCTCCTTCATCCTGAAGAGATCTTGATCAAACTGCTGGCAAAATTGGTTTTGCCATTTTCTGGTTTGTGTGTATGCACTTGCAAGGGGTGAGGGGCATTTCTCAATGGTACAGTGCTATTGCCATTATCTGACTGTTTTCTTGTGCCTTCCTTTCTGCTGCCCGGTGATTATTACAGCGGCTTGCTCTGTGAATTGAGAACGAAATGTGCAGGAATCCTTGCTATGTATAACATGGAAGTCAGGGGAATGTAAAGAAACTGCTTGTCCTGAAGTTGTGCTTTGCCCAAGAGCACCATCTCCTGGATGTCAGATCTCCGTTTCTGGGAGAGCTGCGGTGCAATGAAATTCTGCTGGAAGGGAAAGCTTGCTGCAGAGAAGTGAGAGCTTGCAAAGCTGTGCCTGCTGGGTGGGCTTGCTGTCATTTTCAATTTAGCAAATGTGAAAACTCTCTTTGGATATTGTTCACTCACTTTTGCAGGTGTGGCCTTCTGACCTGTTCATTAGGGGCAGAGCTGGGGAGGATCTTCACAAATCCTTGGATTTCTTGGCTGGCTTTGGGTACTTCTCTGTATGATACTGCTGCTTGTTGTATCGTTGCAGTGAATTATCTTTTCCAGGGTCTAACTTAATTGGTGTGACCTTAATTTAACTCCTCTGGGCTGCTCTCCGACCATTAACATCTGTGTATCATGACCAAATGTCAAGTGTCTCTGAAAGACTCTGAACATCCACAGAAGAAATAGTCTTAAGGATCTCATTTTGGTCCAGTATGAGATTATATCATTGACTTGAAATTTGTGGGTGGAATTCATGCTGGTTCTAGTCAAAAGGAAACCTTTAAAAACGGAGTGCATATAAGCATGGTTGCCAAAAGAATCTCTTCTGAATCAATGTTCTCTTCTGTCTGTGTCAACAGAAAAAAAACATGTGGAAAGAAAGTGAATTCTTTAACTGTGAAAAGGGCCCAGTTAACACATAGATTAAGAAAATGTTCCAATTCATGTTCAGTTCATAGATACACTCTTTTTACAGGCACTACTTTAAACTTGGGTTTTTTCTGTTATTCCAGAGAAGGGCCACAAGGATGATCAGAGGGCTGGAGCACCTCTCCTGTGAGGACAGACTGAGGGAGTTGGGGCTGTTCAGTCTGGAGAAGAGAAGGCTTCAAGAAGACCTAGTTGTAGCCTTCCAGTATCTTAAGGGGGCCTACAAGAAACCTGGTGAGGGACTTTTTAGGGTGTCAGGGAGTCATAGGACTAGGGGGAGTGGAAAAAAAAATAGAGATGGGGAGATTCAGATTGGATGTTAGGAAGAAGTTCCTCACCATGAGGGTAGTGAGACACTGGAACAGGTTGCCCAGGGAGATGGTAGAAGCCCCATCCCTGGAGGTTTTTAAGGCCAGGCTGGATGTGGCTCTGAGCAACCTGATCTAGTGTGAGGTGTCCCTGACCATGGCAGGGAGGTTAGAACTGGATGATCCTTGAGGTCCCTCCCAACCCTAACAATTTTATGATTACAACTTGAAAGGTAAAGCCACAACAAGCAAGAAGATCACCATGACAATCCTATCACTTGGCTGGTGTCTTGGATAGATAAGTCACAGGAATCTATCAGATATGTTGTGGCAAGGTGGTCTGGTTTGAAAAAAAAATAAAATCATTCAATGTAATGTGCAAGATGGAGACAAGAAGGTCTCTCTGACCTCATTTTCACTGTTTGCTATTGAGTCACTTAAACCAGGGGAGATTTTATTTACTAGGAGAAACTTTGGAATTGCAAGGGTGTTTAAGTATGGAAGAGATTTCCTTGGGGGTGGTGAAGTCCTTTTCCTTAGAGGCTTTCAAGAACAGATTAGAGAAACGTCTGTCAAGAACAGTTTGTGTAGCTGAACCTCCCTTAGGCAGGAGGATAGACTGAGTGACCTTTGAGGTTCTGTTCCAGCCCTATTTTGATGATTAATCCTCAGAGGGAGTGCATATACTCTGTGCTACATTAGGTCTGAGCTAGGATGTAAGCACATTAGTTGTTAGTGCAAAGGAAACACTCTGGCTAAACATCAGTCATAAATTTTGCTTCAATTCTCTGTCCTGCAGAACAGGAAGCTTGTTTTACTTATCTGAATGGGAGAGCCTTAAGGGTGAGGTGGCTGAACTTGCCAGGATGCACTCTGTCATAACTAGATGGTGTTAACCTCTACCAGAGGCAGGAAAATGCCCCTTCTTCACTCCCTGATTAATTGTGGTAGATTCTGCTAGACTCTCTCCGCTACATATAACCTTGCTGCTTCATTCAAAGAGATGGTCAACTCGTAGTCATGCCAGTAAAATCCCCATTCACCCTGTGTTACCATTCCCAGTACAGATACTCTTATGTTGTACCAGCATGGCTAAGAAAGAATGAATTTTTCAGGGTGCATCTCATCCTAGGTAAATCTAGAGAATTTAGCATGGCAGACCCTGAAGGCAGCTGTTTTTGAAGTCTTTGGGCATTAAAACAAACACATAATACCACATGGGAAGCAGTAAAATGAAGAATTCCTTTTGAAAACCCTTGGAGATCCCCACTGCTGCCATTATCACTCCCCATTGCTTCTGACCAATCTGGAGAGACAGTGACAAGAGATCTTATGACATGAATGTCATTACCAAGTGTCCACTGAAGTATTTTCAAAGTGCATATCCAAAGCATACTGCTTTCCACCCTGCCTCCGCCTTTCTCTTACTAAAAATGCAGCCACCAAAGTACCTGAATAAAGTCAATAGGAATGTCATGCATGCCCTTTTTGGAGTTTCCCTTGATTTTGCAGTATTTCACTGGAATGAGTCTGGAAGAATACTGCTTAAGTTTAGCGTGGAAAACATTGTTCAGCAGGACTTGCTTTGGGTTTTACACACTGTAAATGAGGTCATATATTCAAAAGGGATGTAAATGCTAAGGTTTACTAGATAGGATTTGTATTGTGCTCTTGACAGGCACTACTTATGCCTCAGTAAAAAAAAAGTTTCTTGCAGATTAAAGTTACAGAAACTGCTGCAACCATTTTCTGGGTCTATTTTTAAGCTGTGTAATGTACTGCTCAATATCCTTTGATTACAGCAGAGATTTAGATTTTATTTGAACAACATATCTCTCTGTGAATATGCTGCAGGAGCTGCAAATCCATTATTTACACCAAATACAGGGTTTTTCTTCCATTGCTTTCTAAGCCAATTTGGTCTGGTCCCTGAGTTTCAGCTCAGCAACTGCATATACCACCATCTGCTAGCTCTGTGCCCATCTTAGACCTCTGTGAAAGGCACAAGCAGAGGTTTAAAATAGTGATGGTTTGGTTTATTTTAGCAAATGCCCTTTTGAGACATTGAAGCTGCAGGGTATAGTTTCCTGAGAAACCTCCTCTTATGCCACTGTTCAGTTCTTTATATCTATGCCCTACTCAACATTATATAGAAATGGGGGGGGGGGGGGGGGGGGGAGAAGATAATTCTAATCTGCAGCATTTGCATCTGAAGGTTGAGCACCCACCAGTAGGATTGTCTAGATTTAGATCACAGTTGCATAATAATTGAAATGTATTCCAGTTTGAAGAGACAGCAGTGACTGTTACTTGCATTCATATTTGGATCCAGAAGCCCTTAGAGATATCTGGAGACAGATTTAGCCTACACCAACCCCCTAAAGTGTTTGAAATTTGAGGTTACTTTAACCCTTTTTGTTTCTACATCCTGAAATATCTTTCCCTATCCCTATTCACCTTTCTTCAGCGTGAAAAGCATTTGGAAAAACATGGAGTTACCAGTAGAAGAGAAGCATAACAAAGATTTTTGTCTGAATAGCTACGTAGCCTGGAGGTCTATGGAGATTAAGTTATGGCAGTTTCCTGTCTTTCACTGACATGTTATCTCTTGAGGCAAAATGGCTAAGGACCATCAGTGAACTTGTATCCTTACAGATCTGCTTTGTGTGATGGTGTAAAGAAAAACTGGAAACCTCAGGAGCAAGAAGGGTGAGCTACACAAACAGCAAGTGGAAGTGAGGGGCTGTTGGTGCTGATTTTGTTCCATCATGAGCGGCACTGAAGGGAGGCTGAGCTGCCTTACTATCACCTTGGTGAGTCAGCAGAGCAGCTGCATTCTGTAGGCTGTCCAGGCAGGACCTTTCCTGAGTGCTAAATTTGCATTTCTTTACAAAACGTTCTCTCCATAATTTTTGAATAGGCAATTACATGGCAAGCATACTTGTGTTTCTCTTGATGAGAGTGTTTACAAGACCAGCATTTGTGATGCTTTTAAGCACCGAGTTTATTTAGTCTTCTAATTTTAGAGCTGTTTCTTTCCCTTCCATGCAAACCTGGTGTTACCAATTGTAAGTTTGCCTTAGCTCCAGCTTAGAGAATTTGAAACAAATGAAGATATTTATCTAAAAAAAAATAAGGAAATACTCTTTCCCCCTACATTATCTTCCATGCACACACATTCTTCACTGTGGACTCCCACTAATAGTAAGCACATTATAATTCAAAGCTCCTCGCAGGATCTCAGCTTCAACCTGGAGGGTATTATATGGGGAGGTAAGGATTCCAATCAGTAGAGTAAAACAAGAGACAAGTTTTGGTGTGACTGATAACTCATGGTTGCCTCATGACTGTAATGAATAACAAGGTCCAGTGGTCATCAGGCACAAGACTTGGCTGCTGTCCCTCAACAGAGATGGTTGGCAGCACTGATGAACAGGGACATCTCTGATCATCAATAAGAAACAACAAGCCTTTGCACTTCTGGGCGCTTGGCTGTGTCCAAAGTATGGTGAGGAGAGGTGAACCTGTGTGTAGAGGCTACTGTCAGGATTCACCTATTTACAAGACCGGCATTTGTGTGATCTATTTCTGTACCTCCTGACCTGCAAAAGCTGAAGACAGGGGAGAGAGGTTAACGACTCGATGCAGAATGTCAGACCTTTGCTTTGTGTGTGTTCTTTTGCCAAAACAAATTTAGTGCTGAAGAAAACTGTCAGGTTCTAGTGCTGGAGAAATATATCTTCTCTAGCTACAGCTGTTTTGGGACAATCCTCTTGCTCTTGTTTATCACCAGATTGGTCTTTCTCTCAGATCTAGTCTTTAATGAGTTGTCTTGCTCCAGAGAGATACTACAAAAGGCTATTGGGCTGATCTTCACACCAGAATATTAGCATTCATCCACATTCCCACCATGTCTGTTGCTCAGGTGAACTTATTCCTATTTTTTCCCCTCCTTTTCTCTCTTCCACTCTACCTCATTCGCTTCTTGAAAAGACACCTGTCTGTACCAGCTACCTCTTGCATTAAGCTCCATGGGGAATGCTGTCTGCTGTTGTGGATATCTGTGTGACTGAACAACTAAAAAGAAGCAGATTACAGCTGAACACACTAGCTTTGAGTCTTGCTTTAGGGCCAGAAGTCATTTCAGCAAGGGAGACTTTTTAGCACTAGTGTTCACTCCTTGTGATTGTAAGCCTTACAACAAGAGGTCAGCAAGGACCATCTCTGGGACCATCCACACAGAAAGCTAGGAAAATAGGAACATTTCTGGTGAAGGCTTTTAGTTTTCCTCTGTTCTGGAATGAGAACATATAATGTTATAAACTTGAGGAGGGAAGTGCTGAACTTGAAAGAGGCCAATAATAGCAGACACATCTCCGTTTATGGCCAATTTCTGAAGAGATAATTAGCAGATTATTGCTTTGCTGTGCCATCACTCACTTCTTAGAAGTCTACACTGGTTAAAAATATGCTAAAGCCATTCCTGAGTTTTCTGTGAGGATGTCTGCATTTGTGACCTGTGACACCTCAGTGGAGGAAATCTTTGGCTCTTTCTTGTTGATGCTATCCTCAGTGCACCTCACTTCATAGAAAACCTGTCTGCTCACATTGCTTTTCCTCATCTTTAGATTACTCTCTCAGTAGGGTGCACTGTCTTAAAACAAACCTTGAGTGACTGTAAAGATAAAGCATTTATAGAAACATTAAAAACTCTTTGTGCGGGTCAGTTTATCACAAGAAAGTAGAGACTCCCATCCCTCCAGCACAGGACTTTGACTTTGTCAGTGTGACTGAGTGACTTTATCCAGCAAGGACACCAATTAGCAGTAGTTTAGTCCAATGGGATTAGCTAGAGACTGCTAAATTCTTGTCATGTATGCCTCTGAAAGGCCAGCACCAGCCGTTCTTGCTGGATTGGGTACGAATGGGCATACGAAAGGTGAACTATTCTATATTCTATTACTTATCCCCTTGGGCCACACAGTCTTCCCCTGTAATGCTGAACTTTAAATATGATAGTTATTAAGGCTTGTCCAGGCTTGAGATTTAGCTCATATAAATTCTGACAGGGACAAATGACTCTAAATTGGGACCAAACCTTTCTTTCTCCCCATTCCTTTGCCCTTCTGGATCTGCTGTTCGAAGAGGAAACTGAATAGCTCAAGAAGATAAACAGCCACTTGAAAATGAAGTTTTCTAGTTCTCTTCCTAATACAAAAATTTACTGCACCATGCTGTGCCTCAGTTGAAAGCAACATGCTTGTGACAGATACTTTCCTATTTTAAAATTGGATCTTAGGGCAGGTAATAAGTGAAGGGGAGTGGAGCATGTCAAGCTGCATGTGGAGCTCAGTGGAGAAGATGACATGGTGGAATTCAGTTTCCTGGGGAAAAGCTCTATTGGGGACTACAAGAAAGTGTTGATGAAAAAGCAGGTAGACCAAGACAAGTCACTACTATCTATTAGAAACCAGCTACATCAGGGAGTTAGGACACTAGGCATGAGGGACTCTGGGAATTATTTCTGACTGCTGCTGAAGTCAGAAATATAATTTCTCCACTTTGGCTCTGTTTTGCTTCACCTTTTTTTTTTTTTACCCCTCCTCCTTTCTCTTTTTCCCCTATTCATGTGCCAAGCACTGAAGAGCAACGACTGTGAGTACTGTAGAACTGGACTGATGTAAGTTCTGACTTCAGACCAACTGATTAACTCCAGCTCAAGTCAGAGGGCTGCAATCTGTTCTTTCAGTTGGGTGAAGCAGCGTATTCAGAAAGGCAAATGAAAAGCAAGGGCAGGTGTGGGAGCCTGCTGCCACTGATTTAGGAGGTAGGAAGGCATAATAACTAATACCCCACCACATCCCAACTTTTCTTTTTTCAGGAAGCAGCAATAGCCACTCAGACTTTTCATGGCAACAGGCAAAGTTGGCAGAAAGCCCATGGCCATTTTGTTACTTACAGCATCCTGCTGCTCAGCGTAAGCACCTGCTTTGCCTCTGCCTAGAGCTTGCCCTGAAAATACACCACTGCTAGAGAGAACCTGCATAGCACATTTGTCAGTTCAATTAAATTAGCTTAAAAACATCTCTTGGGTTAAGTAGATGCAGATTTCTTACATATTCAAGGACTGATTTTCAAGGACTGTGTGTACAGCATCTAGCCTGCCAGGGCTCTGATCTCATTGGGGATCTTGAAGCAGTATCAGGAGCTGACTAAATACAATTTTACTCAGGTTGAAAGAACTTGTCCTTTGACTTAAGGTAACGGTACTCTGCAAAGCTCTACGAGTCTGCTCTTAGTCAATGATCCCTGTAAAAACACTCAGTGATGTTGCAGAAGGAAAGAGGATAAAACCAAACTGTCTTGTGCCAAGTGATAAAACCTTTTGCATATGGTTATACCACTATCCCTTGCCCTTATAATGCCTTTCACAGAAGGATCTTGAGACATTTTCCAGACATTGGTTAATTAATCTCCATAACATCCCCATGAATTAGGTGACTTATCTACTATTTTACAGACGGGTGAACTGAGGCGCGTAGAGGTTAAGTGTCTTTCTCGACGTTACACAGTGGATTAGAGGGAAATGCTGGAAGTGAAATGAAGGGCCACAATTCTATTTAACAGCCCTGTTCTCTCACCAGCACCATAGTTTCCCAAGAAAGCTCCTTCCCTCTTCACACCATGTCCTATTTAAAAGGAAAATGGTTCAGTTCAAATATTTCTGAGAGTGTTTGCAAAACATTAGCTCATTAGTCGGTATTTTACTTGTAATTTAAATATGTGACATGGGTTCTCGGGTAGCAAGAGAAAAATTCTACTATGTAAAACTGTGATTTCTCATTGGAAGCAGCCAATTAAACCCTTCTCACAGGGGAATAAAATTGAGTTTAAAGACACTAACTCCATGTGTATGTTTTGCCATAAAAGCACCAACACCTCCATCTGAAATGTGTATTTTTACACGGCTTCCAAGTGTGGCAACACAGGCTCTCTTGTACCCTAGGGAAACTGATTTTCTGCAACTGCTCAGCAGATTTTTTTGGAAGATAATTCTAATTTTTCATTTATTATTTTTTTTCTCCACTGGAAAAATGAACAACTGAATTGCTTCACATTGAAGTGGACATTCTGGAAGTCTGATAATACGTGTTTTGTATTTGCAGCTCTTGACAACCGGGGAAAAGGAGGTAGGTGCTCAATACCTGTCCCACATGGCAAAGCCTGTCCACTTCAATATGTACAGCAGAAAAGGCAGCAGTCTTGTAAAGCCTTGCAGTTATAGTTGCCACCTGTTTTTTTGGCAAGTACCATATTTACTGGCACAAAGCCCATTCATCTTTGAAATGCTCCAGCTGCTGCTGATCTATTCTATTTTAATAAGATGTTTAAAAATCTCCAGCTGTTTATGAAGAACCAGTGCAAAAGAGATGATCTATTTGACAGGCAGAACGTGAGTATGGGCCTCACAAATACTCCATTGTGACTTTGGTTATTAATATTGACATGTTGAATTTGGCAGCTCTTACTGAAGTAGTCTACTGCCAGATGGTGAAGGAATGAAGAAAAGGCTGGAAGGAAAGGCAGAGGGACTTTCCACCTGCTGCTCCCCAGTCAGTAGTCACAGTAGCTGGCACAGCTAGGGATGATGAGGAGGCTGGAGAATACGGCTACATGATGAGCTGGTAGGATGCACGTTCTGGTACTGCATCCCATCTTTTGTTGATGGCAGACCTAAGATAGGTCATCAGTTCTTCTCCCACAGGGGAAACAAGCATCCACGGCCTCATTCCAACCCGCAACAAATTACCTTTGTTCTTCCAATTAATTTAGCCTTCTGCTTAGTGTGCAGCAAATGTATAATTAGCTCCAGGAAGACAGAAATGTTATTTCAAAAAGCTGTTAGAAATATCCCAAAGAGGCATTCCAGCAGGCTTTACCCAGTGTTTCTTTATCTCCATTCCCACTTTAATTACCAATGAGCTTCCTTGTTTAATACTATTTTATGGAGCTCTTCTTTCCTTCTCTGCTGCTATTAGAAAGTTGCTGATGTGGAAAAAACCTGGAAAGTAGCATGAGAAGAACTATGGCAGAATGAGTTCAGTTTGGAAAATCACTATTCAAAACTAAAGTGCAGGCCTGTGGTTTGGTTTTTGTTTTTTTGTTTCTTTCTTTCTTTCATTTTCTGTCCTGAAACCCCCAAATCACTGAGGGCTAGGGATAAATTCTTAGCAGAAGAATGCTGAATCTGCCATTTTCTCTTCTTTTTTCTTGGGGAGATGGGAGCAGCATGACGGGTGGAACATCATCTCTCTTGACTGTGTATTCTCTTATGAGAGTGGCACAGTGCAGGCATAGAAGTGCAACATAAATTTGACTCAGAAGGTTGTTATTTTCCTCCAAAAGTGAAATAACAGTGTGATCTGTGGCTTTCATCTGTGGATTCCCTGCCTCACCATCCCTAGAGTATGGGACTTCAATATTCCACATTGTCACCCAAGTTGGGAGGAGGAGGAGGGCATCGGTAAGGCACCCATCCATCCCACCTCATTCATGCTGACAGCTCTCTCAAACAAAAAGATTTCTTTCCTCACACCATTCTGATTTGCCTCATTGAAATGAATTGTTTCTGATTTGTGTTGGGATAATAAAAGACAATAGGATTCTTGCAGAGGAATGCAGAGGTGCTGCAGATTGTTTCTTTGCTTGGAAAGGAGTTTGAGATGTGTATCTGTGTTTTTGTAGGACAAAGTAGGTCAAAAGTGCTGCTTCCTATTTGGTCACTAACACACATCTCTTTGCCAAGTTTCTGACCTATTTATTTTTTCAGTCAGCAAATTTATGGTTGTTGTACTACCTGTGTTCAGTCCTGCAGTACCTTCCCACCCCCATTATACCCCTAAATGCTACACATGTATCTTTTTATCCATAGCTGATATGCAGTCTGTGTACTGGGTTGGAATACTGCTGTCAGCAGTGACTGAAGACATGAGTGATACCATTCTGTCTGGTTTTAACACCATGGGGAATTTGGTTGTAGTCTGACCCTGTATTGCAACAAGAGGTCACATTCACAAAGGTGTTACTGTTGAAATGTATCTCTTTTTCAGACTGAGGCCAGAAAATGTCTTCCCTTGGCAAAAAAATAAAGGTCTGAAAAAGGGGAAGCACACAATGAAGGAGTCTGGTTTGAAAAACTGAAGGACTATGTCTTCATCTGCTTAATTATGTAACTTGTAAAGTGCCTCCTCTAAGCCTAAGCTTGGCATCTTTCAAGATGCTTCTTCATTCCCCAAGTGCTATATTGACACATCCAGAAATCATCCAGCACAGCCTGTAATAAAAATCCCTGCTGGTTTGGGAAGTGGCACTGAAATGACCGAGCTGTTTAGGACAGGAAATGAATGATGCCATTATGTCCAATTTAAACTTCATAGGAATTTTGGGAGGCAGATTGTCAATACCCAATCTACAACTGGGTCACTGGGCTATCAAGCCTGGAGTTGAAAAGCACCCTGGATCTTGCCATCTGTTAAGGCCTATCAGTGGCACTTACTGCCATGGTATCTGAGCATCTAATGACTACAAGGAGTAAGGATCTCAGCTGTACTTCTCTTCCAGAGCCTGATTCTCCCCTCAGCGCTGTGCAGAAGCATGGCTTCAACACAGAGTGTGCAGTGCCATCTACTGAAGCAAGCTCACAACATGGGTTTGTGCCTTCCTCCAAACTGTGAAATGATCTTGTACATTTATTGATTTATCCTCGTGCTCTCTGCTGACTGTTCATTTAAGACAGCACTCTCTGCTCCTTCACTTCAGTCTGAGTCCTCCTGTGTGTTCCGTCTAGAGATAAATACTCTAAGGATAAATAATGGGCCGTGACTTAGCATCAGGAGAACGGAATGATTTCGAAATCACATTATTCCAACCACTTTTCTGTATAGTTTTGTGTCATTTTGAAGACTGTGACAGGTTTTATAGAAAAAGTCTTATCTTTTTCCAAATCACATGCAACTCCATCAGCTTTTAGGCTCTTTTGCAGCTGGATAGCTCTTGAATTCTTAGCTGTTTGTGAACAGTTATTGTGTATGTCACTTACTCAACAGCTTCCCAGTTACACTGACAAATATACACAGACCATGGCTGTTCTAAAAGAGGAAGGGAATATGGTGGGCCAGAATCCTACAGTAAATGGAGATTGATTCTTAACTCAAACAGTGAGGTTTTCTATAGTTAATTAATTAAATAGTCCTGTCCTGGCTGTCTTTAAAGGCTGTACATACCTGTCACCTAAAGGGGAAATGGATGTGATTTACTCTTTTCATGTAACCTGGGAGGTTTGCTTACCCCACAAGCTCTAGGTTTGACAGTTGTAAATGCTTTAGTGCTGCTTCACTCTTTCCCTTCAGGCAATAAATCTGTTCCTGCTCTGTGGAACAAGAGAAATCAAGGGATTGCTCTTCCTGTCATCATGAGGCTCTGACTCCAGTGTAATAACTGCAGATTTGTGAGTTGTTGAACTATCTCACTAAAGATGAGGAAGTTTGGCTCTGAGCCTTTCCAAATTCAGGGGCTAGGTTGAGTCTGGCCTATGTGTCTGCTCACTGATGGAATCTCTTCAGTAGCTAGTAATTTCCAATTACTACAAGTGGTAATTTGTAAAATCAAAGCAGTGGCTAAGGTAGATAATTTTTGTATTTTCCATGCTAGCCAGCATATACTGACTCTCAAAAACCCAGACTAATTTCATACTGAAGCAAAACCAGCTGTAATAATCTCCTGCAATAGAAATGTAGCACCAGTCAGGTGTCTGCTCAGAAAACATATTTCTACCACTGAATCTATAGAATTATTTCCTCTGCTAGCAAGGGTTTTGTCACTCAGGTGACAATTCAGATCTATGCATTAGAGAACAGCAGGAATCTAATCAGTTAACTTGGCATTAGGACCAGGATTTAACAAACTGTCATTGCACCAAGTAAGATGGGCTGATGTTTAAACAGCAATAGATATTTGGGTGAAGATTAGAGGGTTTTTAGTCATGGATCCAAATTCCTGAGTTAAACAAAAAAATCTAGTATCATTTGTGCAATAATTCTGAGGAATTATACTTTGTGTATTTAGTTTGTGATAAAGTTTAACCTGTAGGATCTCCTCCTATAGAACTATAAGAGCTTTGTCATAAAAAACTTGACCTGCTTGACCTGTTCTCACTGGTTCTGGTCTTCCACCTTGGGATGATTTTAAAGACAGAATCTTAGAAAACAGATCAAGAAAACTTTAATGTGGCCTGATTGTGGTCCAAAGTTCCAATTTCTCATTTCACAGAAGCAGTTTTCAAGCAGACTTGCATTGCATGGCATGTTACTTTTCCCACCTTTAAAGAAAGTTTCCAGTAATTGTATATGTATGCTGTGCTGTGAGTATGTGTTCACCCATCACCTTGGAGCTGCAGATACTGTTGGCAGTACCCTGAGGTGAAGCATACATCATCTGCGTCCTTGCAGTGAGGGCATGTGCCCTCGACCCTTTCTTCCTCTGAGAGATGGAATTCCCTGTTTATCTCCAAGTAACAAATTTTCTACTCAGACTCAATTAATACATGCTAACCTTAGTGTAAACATATTTTTTCATAGATAAATTCCCTCCGGAAAAGTTTCTGCTTGATTTTTTGTGGAGTTACTTAGCTGTAATCATGCAGAATTCTCTGGGTTTCAAGCCGTGTGCCTCCTGCAGAGGTTTTCTGCCTGCTAATGATAGGCACTCAAGCTGTTCATTTTGTTTAGGCAAGGGCACTTGAAGGACAAAACTCTACTTTTACCATCTCTTCCTGTCTTGTACAAGAGAAACTGCAGAACTTTTGCAAAGTGGAACAGTCCCTTTGCTCAGTAAACCACCCTTGGAAAATAGAGGGGTGTTGCTTTCAGGAAAGATCCACTTGTTTCTGTGGGTTTGAAGAGGCTGCTATGGGGAGAAATTTCCATCCTTTTCTGAGACAAGCTATAAAATGGTAAGAAAAATACTAACTGATCTCAAAAATGAATCCTTTCTGTTCAAGAATGAGGATTCATCGCACAAAACTCAGGCAGATCCTTAAGAGTGAAATTTGGAGTATGCAGTGAAAATAACTGTTCACTTAGTTCTTGGCAAAGCTGCCTCCTTCACATTGCCTGCTCCTTTTTATAGGAATCAGGTTTATTTAGCAGGGTTTTTGAGAACAGTACTGTTGCAGACATATAAAAGGTTGCTGCAGTCTTTGCTGTGCCACTATGAAGCACTACACTCCATTTCTGCCTTCTTCAAGGCAGGCACCAGCCTTGTAAATCCCAGTTCCAGTGCAAGGGTCTCTTCTCCCTGAAATGACAGCTGGCCTGTGGGTAGCTGGCCCTGAATCATATCTATCCCTTCATTTGAAGGGACAAAGATTTCCTTCTGTGCCAGCTGGTTTCTGAGACATGGATACCCATGCCTCCACCACCCCATGCCTTTCAAGCAATCCTGGAGGAATTCAGGGAGGATGTGAACTGTTGCCCCCACCTGCCTTCTGCAAGAGTGCAAGTACATGTTACATCTTGCTAGACAGGCAGTTAGTCTGAGATGCTTGGGAATGCATATTCCAATAGCATGCTATATTTAAACACAATATGTCTTGAAGAAGAAAAGGTAATGAATCACATTACTGGCTGTATGCACGCAACTAATAAGGCATTAATGATATAGGGAATGGTAGCCCCTGTGTTAACGTTGCCTGCCGGCTAAACTCCCGTCGCTAAGCTGCTCCTCAAATTTCACTCATTTCTTTGCCAGTGTTCAGAATACAACATCATTTATCCTGCAACAGGGCTTCTGTCTCGCTGTTTATCTGGCATGTTGTTTCCTTTAGCAAGGAGTGAACAGAACTCAAGGTCATGTTGGAGGCTTCAAAGCATGCTGTGTGCTTCAGTGATCCAAACCCCTAATATCTTCTGGTTGCAAGGTTGTACAGAGTAAAACAAAGTCAACACCAAGAATAGAGGAAAGTTTGCAGAAAGTGGAGGTGCAGAAAACCGTAAAAATCATGGAATCATTTAGGTTAGAAAAGACCTTTGAGATCACAAAGTCTAACCATAAATGAGCAAATAGCCTCTGGCATCTTCAGACTCAGCTGTCTGGATTCTAAGATTTCTGTAGCATGGTACATGGTGACTGCTTGCTCTCCCTGCCAAGAGGGACAGACTCTCTGTGTGTGTCTGTGTCTGTATGTGTTCAATTTGAAAAGATTTAGTTGATGCCTGATAATTTTAGAATTCGTGGCAGGCATGACTGCACCTATATGCTCCCTGGAGAGCTCTGTGTTCACCTGTCACTGATGTTACATAATCATTCTTCCCAGTATAAAACATGGGGTTCCAGCAGGGAAAACAAGCAGGAAGAGCCAGTGAGGTGAGTACATTTGGGTATTAAACATGGCTGAGAGAGATTTGAAATTCTAATCATGACTTTTCCTGAAGTATTTGTTCTGCCCTATCAGCTAATACAGCAATGGTGCATGCATTAACATCCTGAAATTGAAATAGAGATCAAGGGTATAGGGTATAAATTGGTTTTAGAGCATGACGTTAAATAATCAAACCATGCTGGAGCAGTGTCTGTGACAAAATGACTTACAGTTTTGGTGCTGCTTTTTAAATGTGATTATGCATTTTCATTGTTTAACTTCTGTCTATGGGGTAGTTTCAAAGATGTTTTAAAATAATTTATGGCATGAAAAGCCTCTGGATTTTTAAATATGCCTCAGGTTCAATAAATCTGCTTTTAATTTTGTGTGATGTGTGAAGCAGTGATTTTGTTCAGAGATTGTTTCGGAGGGGTGGAATGGGATTTCCTAAAACACTCTGGATCAATGGGCCTACAAATGTGTAAAGACAGTAGAAATTTCTGTTCTGTTTGTTGTCTTGTATCACTGGAAGAACACAGAGCTCCTATAAATTTCACAGTATTTGGAAGAATCACAGAATCACCAAGGTTGGAAGAGACCTCAAAGATCATCAAGTCCAACCTGTCACCACAGACCTCATGACTAAACCACGGCACCAAGTGCCACGTCCAATTCCCTCTTGAACACCTCCAGGAGACGGTGACTCCACAGAACACTTCTGCTAGTCCAAGCTTTAGAAGGAACAGGACTGGGACATAAAGGGCCTCCAAGTAAAGATGCAAAGGTGACTGGTTTGTCTTGCTCCACTCCTTCAGCCATTCATCTTGTCATGATCTCCATAAAGCAGAACCCTATCCCCAGTTCCAGGTGGTGCAAGCAAGTGCAGAACTATTTACAAACGTCAGTAAATGTGCTTCAGCAGTCTCCATATCCCCTGCCACCAACATCAGGCAGGAGCAGGTTAATCTGAAAACACATCTCACAAGCTCAATGTGTGAGAACTGAGATTAAATCAGCATTTTATTTGGTTTTGCTCCTCACTATTCAGTAAGCAGAAAATCATAATTTATAGTGCCAATTGTCAGTATTTGTATCCAGATCCTTTCTTACAACACTGGAAAGATGATTAAAAAAATATAAAAGGAAAAGAAAAAAAGAAAGCAGATGGTGTTGTTCTCTCAAATATTGTTTACTGTTGCCTGTTGGTTTAGAAGTGCTCAAAATTGAATTTTCTGCTTAAGCATAAGGACAAACTTCTTTACTTTTAGGGTGGCAGAGCATTGCAGCAGACTGTCCAGAGAGATTGTGGATTCTCCTTCTCTAGAGAGATTCCAAACCCACCTGGACATTGCAATCCTGGTCAACCTGCTGAGGACAACCCTTTAGCAAAGGGGTTGGACTAGATGATCTCCAGAGGTCCCTTCCAACCCTCACCATGGTGGGACATTGTGAATTTAAACAGGAGTTTTATTGCAGAAGTGACAGACCTTTCCTTCAAAAGTTTCAATTTACTGCATGTCTTGCTGATGAGTGGCACTAATTATCTGACTCATCAATCACCTTGAATCCCAGAGTGCATCTTCAGTGGGGATGCAGGAAGGGAGGGGCTTGATCATGTCTGGGATCTCTGTGAAGAAATTAAAACTTCATGGTCATACTCATTTCCACGGTTGCTCAGTAGTAAAGTCCTAACACCTGAAAGAAAACAAATGTGTGAAGACCTTGCATAAAAGTAAAATTAAGAACATTTTAAACCAGATTATCAAAGGCACCCCCATATTCTCCTGCACTGCCACCTGCAACACTCAAAGAGGTGCTGCTAATGGTTTCTGTACATTTTGTTATATGTTCATTTAAACTTGGGCTACTCATGAAGAAGAAAGCAATTCTCTACCTCCTCTATGACAGGCTAATATTAATAATTTGGAAAAAAAGACTTGCAAAGAATTTCCAGAGCAGTGAATCCTGTTCAAGATCTGTGGTTAATTGTCTTTTAAGAAGCACACAGTTCTCAGCTGCATGGTACACTTGTCAAATTTATTAGAATGACACATCTATTTGTAACCCTCTGATAAGAACCTGATTAAATTTTTTTGCCTGACTTGTTTGAGATCCTAATGATGTCCCTTCCAATAAATGTCGACTCCATTTGTCATTAATTTTAACATTTGCAGTCCCATTAATTGTTGAAGATTTGGTTTGGTTTACAGTATGTTTAGACAATAGCAGGAGGAGCTTCTCCAAAAGCTATGTGGGGGTTTGAGCTGGTCTTTGACACACTTACATCGCATGAGCATTCCTTGACCAATCACTCTTGCCTAGTTGGCAGAACTAGGTGCTTTTAAAAGAGATAACACTGTGACTGAGGTCCTGTAGTTGTGTTTCTCAGCATGAATTTAGTCAGTTAAACACTCAGGTTGTTTTGTCTTTGGTGATCTGACATTTGCATTAAAAATGTACTGCTCTGTAGAGCCAGGAACAAATTGACGAACTTTCCTAAAAGATCTGGTGATGAGCCTTAAGGGATCTTCCTCCTGGTACTTCAAGAGTTAACAAAATCCTTGCAGAATCAATCTATTTGCAAAGATCAATAACATTTGCACTGTTGGGTCTTAGATATGTAACTAGTGCAGCACTTTTTGATTTTTTAATTGCTGCACTTTAAAGAATTCTTTATAGAGTGAACATGGTTTGAAGAGTACATTTGGCTGAGGTTCAGCCTCTTACAGTCTAACTGAATTGGGCACCTGTTGTATGATATAAAACTTCCCCTGTTTTAGAGCAGATGGCAAACTAAATTAATTGATATACTACTTTTGAACAGCCTCTTGGGAAGCCAATGAATGCTCCTTTGATATTGCCACTGGGATGTGTCGTATGTCAGAGCTCAGACCTTGATGGACACTTCACAAAGGCTTCACACATGGGGTCTTAAATGTCTAGAAAGTAGCAACTCACATCCTAAAATTTGTCTCTTTCTCCTCTGTGTAACCAGTTGTTTTAAGTTTCCCAAACTCCACAATGTGTGTCCTAGATATCCTTGGCCTTCTGACTTCTCAAAGTGCATGTAAAAATAAAGGAATAAACAAAATACTCCCTGGAAGCCTCTCTGTGTTGCTCCTAAGGAACTGATATTTCTGTGTTAGTGTATATAGCATAGCAAAAAGCTTCCCTAATGTGGTTTAAAGAGACAGGAATCTGGTCTTCAAAACAAAACATGTCACAGAAAGAAGTGAGCTGCATCAGAAACTTGTATCTGTCAGAAAATTCAAATTCTTAGAGAAGGAGGATCTAAACTCATCTTCCAGTGGATGTGCAGGAGCAGATCCTTATTTTGTGAGTACACTTGCTTGCCTACCTGTTTTGGCAGACAGGCAAGTGCTACCTTGTCTGTCTCGTGATTTTTGCAGGTTGCTTAAGGAAGATTCAAAGGTAAGGCCTGTCTCAGACACTGATCTGCTGTGAAACCTTAAGTAAATTTTCTAATTTCTTTTACCTCCAGTTTTCAGGTAGTCCTCTGCCTACTTTCTCCCATTTTTCCCCTAAAAGGAGAGATTATTGTGCTATATGTTGCATATCTGGATGGGAGCTTGCACAAAAGGGTCACAAGTCTTCCCTTGTCACATGAACTGGTTAGGCCACACCTCGAGTACTGTGTCCAGTTCTGGGCCCCTCAGTTTAGGAAGGAGGTTGACTTGCTGGAACGAGTCCAGAGAAGAGCAACAAAGTTGGTGAGGGGTTTGGAGTACAAGCCCTACGAGGAGAGGCTGAGGGAGCTGGGGTTGCTTAGCCTGGAGAAGAGGAGACTCAGGGGTGACCTTATTACTCTCTACAACTACCTGAAGGGAGGTTGTAGCCAGGTGGGGGCTGGTCGCTTCTCCCAGGCAGCCAGTACCAGAACAAGAGGACACAGTCTCAGGCTGCGCCAGGGGAGGTTCAGGCTGGATGTTAGGGAAAAGTTCTATACAGAGAGAGTGATTGCCCATTGGAATGGGCTGCCTGGGGAGGTGGTGGAGTCGCCATCATTGGAGGTTTTCAGGAGAAGACTTGATGGGGTGCTTGGTGCCGTGGGCTAGTTGTTTAGGTGGTGTTGGATTGGTTGATGGGTTGGACGCGATGATCTTGAAAGTCTCTTCCAACCTGGTTTACTCTATGTATGTATATGAACACCTATCAATCTAAAACTTGAGAAACACTTCACTCCATCTCTTCTCCAGTTGCTGTTTCAAGCAGGAATAAATCTCTTGAGCCAGGATTGTACATTGCATGGCTTTGTAAACTGAGGAAAGTTACCCATCAGCATCTAAGAGGGCTTTATAAATAAAATGTCAGGTCTGTAGCACAACACAAAAGAACACTTTCTATTAATGCATGTGCATTTTTCAGAGACAATTCCTGTTTAACCTTTCTTATCTCAGCATATTTATAAGATGTAAAGTTTCTTTTCCCGTGCTTTATTTTCCTAATGACCTAATTTCATTAACTTTACATTGGAGTCAGGAGAAAAAAAATCTCAGTGAGCACTAGCTCTTTTCAACACAGTAAGGCTTCAATCTCAGGAAGGGATTTGTGTATCCTATTAATTTTCTTAATTGTAAACAAAGCCTCAGTGTCTTGGGTAATAACCACATTTCAAAACAGCATGTGGCTCATTAAAGTCCTAACGTTGGAACTTGTACATTAAAGGTAACTAAGTAATTAATCTGAGCAGTGTTCCTTCTGTGAGCTGGAGTGTGCCCACTAGACGGCACCATCTGCTAGGAAGTTATCTGGAGGGAAAGCAAAGAGCTTCGTTAAGTAATTCCATGTCAATACCTCCTCCAGCAAAATCAATTGGGTGTGATTTTAGAGAGGATGGACACTGTCTCTGGCCTCGGCTACAGGTTTTTTACAGCAATACCATCTGGAATCAAAATTATTTTATTTTTGACGTGCCAAATGTATTTACAGTATGAGGGAATGAACTTCATAAGCCACTGACTTCAGCACTCCCCCAAGGTTTGGAGGACAGGCAGATCGGGTCTCTTGACTGATCTCAAACCAACCAATTCCCCATGACTTACTCATCTAAGGCAAGGAACCAATGGTCCTCTCTTGGGAATGTTAAGTCCAGATGAGGTTAGATAACATAGATTTGCACAAATGTTCCTTCACTGTCCCCCTGCCAGCAATAAGATTGGGAGAACCACAAGATGAGGACCAAGTAATTTCCTATGAGCTCCATCCCAAAGGAGCCAGCAGTGAGCCCTGGGTTCAACTCATGGAAAGGATTCCAAATGTAGCTGGTGCAGACAGTGTCATATTTTTCTGTTTCTCTGACCTACAACCAGCTTCATTTAGTGCATGGACCAGTTGGCATTGAAGAACTGTGTCCAATGTTATTTACAATACACTGTTGTTATGACAGAGATTAAATGAAAAATCCTCTTAAGGATACCAGAATTCTGGTAGAGTGCATTTATCTGCACCTGTTTGTGAAAATAAACTGTAGGAAGCAAATGCTTCATTGATAAAATCCAAACGTGTGCTACCCGGGTAAGTAGCAGTATTCTAGACTATATGCTATGAACAGCAGCTCTGCTAAAGTCTTTCTATAACTAAAGATAGCCTCACAAGTTATGACAGACTTTTGCTCAATTTTGTTTTAATATATATGACCTGACTCTTTGTTACCACATAATAGTTTATTAGATTTTTTTAAATGACATTACAAAGAGCCCAAGGCTGTTACAAGGCATATTGATACATTTCTTATATTCACAAAATTCCCCTGTTATTAACTTTCATTACAATTTCCCCTCAGTTTTGAAAAATGACCTGTCATGTTGCTTCCACAAGACACAGGTGCTGATTTGGTGGCATTCAAAGAGCAGCCTGAAGTGCAGTGCACATGTAACTGCTGTCTGCCACTAGTGCTTCCTTAGATTTATATTTAGAGCTGGAGGAGCACTGCAATGATTGTCAGTATGTCAGACATTGGTCATTTTTCTTCACAAGTGACATAGTACAGACTTCTTATTGGCAAAATACTCTAATGTAATCCATTAAACTCCAGGCCTATAAATGTGGATATCATTATAAAAACAAACACCTTCCTGCACCAAGCACTTTGAACAGCTCCAGTTAGTTGTTACTCAGAGAAGCAAGGCTTCATAATTCTCTCCTTTTCTGTTGCTCAGCATATCCTTGCTTTGTCAGCAAACTCTTTTGTACAACCACCCACAGATTTAAACTGAAAGACTACGTACAGACACTCCTGCAATCCCATCCCTGTTCAGTCCAGTGTCACTAGTTACTGTTCTAAGGTGATGCCAAATGACATATGGCGAGTTTCAAAGTAAGAGTTTCAGTGTTAAAAACCTTAAATCCCATAGTGAGAGATTTCATAGTTAACAGTTCCTTGTCTGTCTAAATAGAACAGATTTGTATGGCAGTGGTTGCTCAGCTGTGTACAAATGCCTCTAATGTTACACCTCTGTTTCTGGTTTCTGCTCTAGGGACACACAGGTAAGGTAATACCAGGAGCACGAGACACGACTGTGATGTTCAGTGCCTTGTTTCCAAAATCACCTTATTATATCTATGAGAAAACAACACATAGTCCTCAACTAGTTGAGTCACTGATGCTCAGAGCTAAGATTAGTGCTATGTTTTAGTCTTGTGCTTCACTCCACAAAGTTACATAGGACACATTAAGATTTCCATGTGATGGGAGTCACCAGATGTTTAGCTATCAAAAATGAAACATCTAGAAAAAGTGTAAGAAAGTGAAAGAAGTGACATCACCCAGTAGTTGAGATCCATAAGATCTGTGTTTTAATAACACAACTAATTGATCCTCATAACAAGATTTCCAAAAGTGAAATTACAGTACACAAATCAAAAGATAAACTAACCTATCCCTGACTATACAATATACATTAGGAATGCAAGCTCTGTAACAATATAAAAATGCTTTTGCACACGGTAGTTGCAAAAAGCTCTTCTGTAATTCCAAGGACTTGTAGAAAAAGACAAAGATGTCTTCCAGGATTCCTCTTAAGTTACTGGCAGCCTGTTGGGATAAAACAATAATTAAAAATGTATTACTGAGAAGGATTAAAAGAATCATGCTCATCAGAATTTTTCCATTTGTGGGGCTGACCCTAAAGGAGCTGTCACTGAGGGCCACAAAGCCCATAGCAATTTGTATTTCTGCCAAATTATCACACAATATAGGTACCTTAACAGGCAAGACATCATACCTGCTTTACACACAGGCTGCACAGTATTCTAGACGTGACCTCGATTTCAAGTCTAAGAGAGGCTGAGACATACTAATCTACTATGATACATCCAGGACTTCAACCAGTTGCTCTCCATGGATTACAAAATCAAGCTCTACATAAACTGAAGTGAAATCTTGGTGCTCATGTATTAAACGACACACACATCTTTTTTAATGCTGAAAGCTTTGGCTCTCCTAAATTCTGAGATGCCTTTATTAGCAGTGGTCAATGCTGTCTGTACTGCTACCTGACAACCTGAACTTACTTACATGTTTTTGTACTAGACTTGGAACTGCTGCTTCCAAGTAGATGAAGCACCTACTTCTCCAATGTTTTAGTGTTATGCAAGGAGCATATTATCAAGTAAGAAATTACATAAGCTAAGAAAAAACAACAACAAAAAAGAACAGCTTAGTTTGTTACTTATTTTTCTCATCTCTTCTCCTTCCCTCTTGCAAAGAGTCATTATTTCAGATCTCACTCAGAGAACGAACACCTCCTCAAAACTAACTAGACACAAAACCCCAAAACTCTCCTCCCAGTCTTGAGTAGGAAAACATTCCCTGTGAAGAGGCTAGCACAAGCCTGCTTAAGGCCTCTGGTATTCTATACTGAATATATGACTCTCTCTCTGTGTAGTACAATTCCCTTTATATAATTCTGCTCTGCATGAATTCCTAACTACCTTACAAATCAAAAGAAAAACTCAATATACTTTGAAGTCAGTCATTTCAACTGCCCCAAGGATTTGTTTCAAGTCTAGCAAGCAACTGACTCACTTTTAACTCTTGTTAGTAGCAGGGGTCTTGTTCTCGCCTTCCAATTCTTCCACTCCCGCCTGCGTCATGAGGTCTGCTATGTTCTTCTCCAGGTCATCTATGCGACAGCTCATGTCATCAAGTTCCTGGAGTTAAGGACTATGACTGCAACCCAGTACTGGTTAGGTTGTTTGGTTTTTTTTAGTTTGGTTGGTGTTTTCTTTCCCAGCTTTGCTCAAGCTCTTCTGGCCACTTCCAATTTATCTTACAAATCCCACCTGACTTCAAATAAAGGATATTTCTTCCAATTATCTGGTCAGACATGGTTTGAAATTTGTCCTGCATCTGCTGAAGCAATGTCTGCACCTAACAGAAAGGAAAAAAAACAGAAACCTAGTTTGTTTTCATTGAAAAGACTTTTACACTGTTTAATCTCACATAAGATGTAATCACAAATATTGTAACTATATTGTTTTCTTTCATTGCTGAGCTCAACTATGCACAAATTTGCTGTATAATTTATCTTTTTTTTTTTTAAATATATATATGTATATATACATATGAATGGACACACAGGAGAACTAAGGCTTACAGTACACTTTAAGAACATTGTAGAAAATGCCTGCATTCCACTAGCAGGACTAAACCCACAACAGCTGCTTCCATCGTCCTATGTGAATCACATGACAGGTTTTCCGTATCTGAATAAGAGCCTTTCTCTCCACACTGCCGAACTCCCTGCTCCTAACCCTATCCCTACCAGACACGGCTCCTCATGCCAAGAGGTCCCGGCTGTCCCGGCCGGCAGCACAGCCAGCCCGAGAAGCGGCACCAGCACAACACCCTAGCGGCTTCAGCGGTGGATCAGAGCTGCCCTGCGCCGTTCCAGGGGAACGCGGCACAAACAGCTCTGCAGTGGAAGCGGCCTATAAAACACCCGGAAAAAAAAGGCCCAGGTAGTATCTCAAACCCAGCAGCCTCCTCCACAGCAGCAGACACAGGTCACCCCAGCTCGGCCGCGCCGGGCCTCAGGAGGTAACGCCAGGGCCCGCGATCGGGGCGAGGCCGGCGTCTTCCCACCCGCTCTGCCGGGGCCTCTCCTCAGGGCGGCTACACGCCGCCCTCTCGGCGCTACGGGCCAGGAGGCAGGCCGAGGCCCAGCGGTCTCACCACGGCGGTGAGCTCTTGCACAGTCTTCGGGTCGGTCTCGGCCATGGTCTCTGCTCAGGTCCCGGCTCCACGGAAATGACGCTTCCGAGCCGCGCCCCGCTCACTTCCGCCGCCGGCTCACGCGGGAAGCGGCGGCCGCGGGGCGCTCTGGGAAGTGCAGTCCGCGTGCCCCGGGGCCTGAGGGGAAGGGGGCCTGGCGGGAACGGGGCCTGGCGCGGAGCTTCTAGGTGTCGGCAGGGATTCTCCAGTGGCAGTCCCGGCACCGGCTGCCCGCCACACCCGCCCATGTGGCAGGGAGGGTGTCCCCTTGGTAAGGTGCGGGACCCTGCTCAAACGCTGCTAGGCTGCGCACCCCGGTTGGTGCTGTGGTCCCTGGGCTGCAGGAAGCCTCCCCGCAGGCCCCTTACCATCTGACACCTTAGACTCGTAGAATCATAGGATCGTTAGATTTGGGAACAACACCAACCCAACACCACCATGCCCAGTAAACCACGGCCCGAGGCGCCATGTCTGCGTGGATTTTGAACAGCTTTGGGATGGTCACTCAGCATCTCCGTGGGCAGCCTGTTCCCACCTTCATTGTTGGTCTCCTCTGGGATGTGAAATTGAGGCACCACAGTGCCCCTCTCAGCCTGCTACTCAGCAAAGTGTCTAATAAACAGTACTAGCACACAGCAGTATGTGAGGAGAAGGTGTTAAAACATCTACCCCCACCCCTGAGCATTAAGATGACATTTAATCATAGAATAAAAGCTTTCCCTACATGGAGATTTAATAGTTTTGCCCATGCTCTTAAAAAATACTTTTACAAGTTGAAGAGATTACAAGTATGTTTTCCTAGTCCAAGAAACAGTGCTGCCTGAGGAGGCTTTCCCCCTTTTTATCTATCAGCAGTTAAACCAGCGAACATTTGCAGGTAATCTGGCTTCAGAGAGGGGCTCAATGGGGGGAGAGCAGCATGACAGATTAGTGCTGCAAGGCAGGAATGTTGTGTAAGTGGATTAATGATTAGAGGGAACATATTGTGGTATATTGTCTTCATGAAAGAATGGACAAATAATGTTTCGGGCATGAGGTTAAATTCTTGACTGCCACAGATTAGTGACATGGTCTTTAAGATACTGAGAAGCTTCATAGACTGGATTTTTGTGGTGGGGATAAAATCAGGATAAGCATTTCCTAAGTGAAAGCTATAAGCTTTTTTTAGACCAAAACTACCCACTGCTCACATTTCATTTGTGAAGTGAGTTGATGTTTACACAGCCTGGTTAATGTATACTGAGATAAGAGCTAAAATGAAAGCAATAGAAACATTGAATATGAATTTGAGAATGAAGAATGTGTCCCTTTAGTGGCAGATGATTCTCCAATGTCTCATTTCACCTGGAAGCCAAGCCAACGTGCTGACGTGCTCTGCTTCGTTCTATAACCAGTAACAAATGTGAGATGTGGGGTGTTTGCATTATCAATGTGCCTTTTGGTGCACTGCAGTGGTAATAAAAAAACCTACTTAGTGCCACTTTGGGGAAATTTTGTTGTTTGTTTAAAAGTAAATATGGCTTCTAGTTCCGAAAAGTGCTAAGAAATGAACTCACGTTTATTTGCTTGATGTGTTTATGAAAGGGAGGTGTTTTTATGACTGCAGTTTGAATCAGATAACCTATTGTTTTGAAAGGGTTGTCATATCTGGTCTCTTGGTGCACATCCAAGCACAGATCCCTCTGTTCCCCAAATGCTGACGTGAGTCTCATGGCAGACACTGGTGCTTACAGGCTCGGCCTTGGCTGCTGCTCACCACTCCAGACCCCATGTATATGGCATAGCAGGGTCAGCCTGGGGACCACATCTTTCATGGTATGCTTTTGAACATACCACTGCACGGGGAGACAACGTAGTGCTCACCGTGTGGGCTCTCTGCCCTGCGCACTATGTGTTACTCTGTCAGGCAGTTGTGGGTTTCTGAGTCTAGCAGCCGCAAATGCAGTGGGGAGAGACATGCACAGAGCAGGAGAGGTCTGATGTGTGTGCTTGTACCTTGTCACTCCAGGCTGAGGGAGGTCTCTGTTACGGTAGGTGTTCATCTGCTAAAACTAAAGTGCTGTGTCTCAGCGCCTTCTTTGCATTTGCTATTCTTAAGTAGTGTAGAAAAGGAGAAAGTTCTCAGGAGACTGCTTGGCATGCTGCCAGGTTATTGGAGACTATTTCTGTCTCTTCTAGCCTCATGACCACAGTATCAAGGCAACAGCCCATAGGCTAGGTGCTTGCCAGGGAAAGACATACAGTCCAAAGCCCTCTCCCTGTAGCAGTGCTTCAGGTTTCAGCAACTGACAATGTACATGCCTTTATTGGTTCTTCATCATTTAACAAGAACAAAATATGGACTGGCCTGATTGTCCAGCTTACTTGTAGATGGTTTTGGTGCAGCTTGACCTTGAGACTGAGCCATTACTGAATTGACTTCACCACTTTGTGACCATCTTGTTACCAACTGTGGCAACTTTAAATAAAGTATTTTATAGGTTCAGCCTCTTTTAGCACAGATGTCCCAATGCCATGTTCCATTTTAGGGTATGGTAAAGGCCTACATGGTTTTGACATGTCACTTAAATGTGCTTAGTGGTAAGCTGGCATAACAGTCCTTGTTATGCAGGGAGCCAGATCTGACTAAGAAGATGATTCCTCATCAATTAAGTTTTCTAGTAATTGTCAAATGGCTTCATGCCTGTTCTCATAACTTTAGGAATTTCTTTTCATGTCAGAATAAAACATTTTTGTTATTCATTTGCTTCCTAGCGTGACGTAGTTAAACAATGACTGACTTAAAATTTGTGGGGTTCTGTCTCCTTTTTGAGACTGGACTGAAAGAAAATGCAATGCAAAGAGGGTTGGTAGGATTAATGATCCTTTAACAATAATGTTCAGAGATTACTAAAATGAATGGAGCTGTTGAAGGCTGAAGTCTTTTGCTAGCCTTTTACTGACAAAGTCTTAATTTAAAGGACCTTTAAAATTTACAAAGAGCCTGTTGTTTTCCTTAAATCAAGGGAAATTTGCAAAGATAAAATTGAAAAGTTAATGCAACTCCTTTAAAATGCAGGGATGTGTAGTTCTGATGCAGAGTGATTGTTCCTCATGTCATGATCAGGCTTTGCACAAAAGCAGGCATCTTTTCAGTTTTCAGAGAACTCAAAGTGAACTTTAAATTTGTGGAAACATGACAGATTTTTTATACTGGTGTCTATAGGTCTGGTTCAGTTCCTCCTTTCCTTTGGTAGTGTAGGATTAGAGCTCAGCTTGAATAAAAAGGCAGTTAATTCAGCAGCTTAGTTTTTGTGTCAGTTAATGCCAAAATCACCTTAAATTATTAAAGTTGCAGAATTAATTGTCTATTTGTTGTTAGGCCTTCTTTCCAGTAACCCTAACACAAGGACTGGGAGGCATCTAATCACAGAATCACAGAATGGCAGGGGTTGGAAGGGACCTCTGGAGATCACCCAGTCCAACCCCTTCCCTAACACAAGGTTACATAATGAACCATAAGTTTAAAGTTGAAAAAGGCAGAATAACATTTCCCAAAGGCAATTTCTGCAAAGACAGCTGCTTTTGAAGAAGACCCTGTTCTTACCAACCCCACTGTTGTTGATTCTGTAGTGACTCAGAGTTGTGACCCTACATTTACATTGTTTTTAAACAGCAGCTCTTCCAGAGGATCTGGTAGAATTCCAGTGCATTAGCTCATTTCTACACTGTTAGGAAAAGATTATATTATTATGTCTGCGTATTCTGTGAGGCAATAAACAGCAACTATACTTTAATTGCTTTGACTGTTGGCTCACATGTGGGCTTTCTGATGACTTCCAGATAACTGTGATAGTTCTCAAACTACTGGAACTGTTCTTGCCTGCTCCCTCATTTGAGTGTGCTGAGTTTATGATACTCTGCAGATAAAATCACAGACAGAGTTCTGGTATTCAAGCCAGAGACTTACAAAGAAATCTTGAGAATGAAATTTTAATATCTCAATTGCAGCCTGAGTTGCTCATGGCAGAAATTCTAGGGAAAATATAAAATTATAACAAATAGAATTCATTTATTATTTCCAGAGGAATAATGCTCCTTCAAGACTGTCAAATATACATGAAGTCAGGACATATTAAGCAGAGAACTGTACTTAGAGAGCCACTGTCGAGGGAAAAATAAATGTTCAGTATCATGACTCATGTGAATATTTAACCAGCTAAAGTACAAGTTATGGAAACAGCAAAATGAGGTCTAGAATAAATGTGAAAGTGATTTGTATTAAACCAGAAACAACTCATTGTGCTTTTTCAGACTGTTCTTCAGCAGCTAAAACAAATAGCTTTTGTGTGAGTGGTTTGCACCTGAAGTTAACTCCTGTTACAGAATGAAATTATTTTTGCTGTAGGTATTCTGCTCTGGTAATTTATCCTGACTTTTGTATTTTGAGACTTTTATGAGCTTTCTGTTGCCTGAACTAACCAAGGAATACTTCCCTAGGTGCTCCAGGTCTTTTGAGCCATGTGAGGGAAGAGAAAGACAAGCAGAGATTCATTAGGAGTTGACCTATTTCAGTTTAGGAGGTCAGGTGAGAGGAAGGTTAGCAAGGTAAGATATAATGCCTTTCCCTGATGCCTTTCTCTTTCACTGCCCATTTCAGGTCCATCCCTGACTTTTTGGCTCTCAGCACAAAATACCAGCTGAATTTTCTGTGATGAATCACAGGGTCCAACTTCAGTGGAATGAGCTCTGTGGATGCCCAGCAACTTAGAGGTAAAATGTTAATGCAGAGATAAGAATCTCTCACTGTAGCTCAGTGCAGTGTGGACCCCAAGATGAAACATTATCTTTTCACTTACATTGACGTTTATGACCTACAGTGCCTGAAGACCTTCATTTTAAGAAACTTAAAGTCCATTTTCTCCTTCAATTATAAACATTCCAGAGGGCATCTCATTAAAGTTCCTGAAAAAAAGCAAGCATGTCACAGATAGAAGGATTAATTTTGTCATGCTAATTAAATGTAAGTGACTGGATTTTTCAATCAAGTAATTAATAGCATCATTGGCTGAAACACTCTGCAGGAAAAGGAGATTTGCAATACAGAAAGAGAGAAGTTCTTAATGGAGATTCAATTTCTTGTCCAGGTACGGATGGCAGTGGAATGTTTTGTACCTTGCTGAGTCTGGTTGTGCACGTAGTTGTTCTTGGTGGGTTTTGGCACAGATAACTACCTCTGTTAAAGTCACTGATGTGCTGCTCTCAGAATTCATTGTCAGATTCTAAGCTAGGAGTTGCAAAGTCACAGTGAGATATGAAACTTGGGTCCAGGATCATTTGGAAGGGATACTCCTTTGTCTGGAATTTCCTGGTGAGCAGAAATGGATCAAACTGTTTCATAGATTGTACTGCAGGGAGAAGAACTCTCTTTTAACCTCAAAGAAACACACATGCCTCAAGAGACATTTCAGTGCTTTATCTGCAGACCTTGGGTTCATATTAGTATTGCTGCCAAGCACTCAAAGGTGGAGGTCAAACTCACATCCGACCCTTCAATTAAACACTGTTGATTTTCATGATGTAGGCAAACCATTCTGAAATCGACTTTGCACATGCAATCTTGCTGTCCATGCTCCCAAACTAAGCACGAAGTGCTGCATAATGCATTTAGTGCTGCCATAGTTTCTCTGAACTAGAGGAACTGGAACTGCACTTAGGCAGCAGGCTGGTTGACTGGCAGCTTTAAACTGGTTTTGCAGTCTCTGTATTTCAAGCCTAATCAATCAAGCAAGAGAATGACTTGGAAGTTCACAAAGGTATATTTCAACAAAGTTATTTTATGGTTTAGATAAGGCTCTGCCTGTACAGTTTCATCCTGTTAATAGCCCTGTCTACTTCTTTGTCAAAAGAACGAACATTTTCTGAGTCTGATTCTGCACATTACTGATTATCTACAGCTGTCACATGGAATCACAGGTATCTCAGGACATTGCAGGACTGAACCTTGTTTGTTCTGAAGGTCTAAATCATTGCCACACACAAGATGGCAAAACCAGAGCCTGTAAAACTAGTTATTTCCTTGGGGAAGACATTGTAGGTTATAAAGTGTGCCAGAGACAGTTCAAACATTGGCCAATTTCTGGCTTAAATACTAAAAGTTCTCTCAGAGATTCTTGGAGAAATAATATTTAATCTCAGCTGAAAAGTTTGAAGAGTAAATCCCAAATTTAGTACAAAGCTATAACAGCAACATCAAGAGAGGACACAAATTTTTTTGTACTACTGCTGTGTGAAAATCCTGTGTGGGGTATGGGAAGAGAAGTGCTCTGGAGGTTAGAGACTCCAGTGGGGTGAGGGAGGAGTCTCCGTCCAATGATTGTTGAGGCCTGAGTGCTCTAAACTGTCTCCAAACAATGGCTACAACTACATAAGATTATTTCACCTTTTGTTGTTGTTGTTGTTGTGAGAAAAAATGGTTGTCACTGTTAAAGGTTTGAGTTTTCTGAGAGACATCAATACTGTTGCTCTTGTGTCTGCTAAACTCCATTCATTATATTTGTCATTCTATTATAAGAGCTTCTCTGCTCTAATGATTTTACATTTTTCTTTGTATTACAGCTGTTGTCTCTGTTTAATGTATCTCCATGTACAACTTGCTTGCTGAAGTCTTCATTTCTTTCCACAAATATGATTGATTTCCCAGTTTTAGGGTTTTATGCATAATAATTCTTTTATTTCTTGCCTTCTTCTGGATGAACAGTTAAGTTTGGATGTGTCTCACCTTTTAAATGATAACAATCTACCCAGATTCAACTGAAAGTTTAAAAGGTGACATTTTCTTGAATATTGATTAAAGAATTCATTGGTATTTCTGCTGCTTTTGAATAGACAAAGCTGTATGTATTTAATTATAAATACTTCATGTGTAGAAGAGAACAGGTAATTATTCTCAGTGTCTGCTCCACTAAAATGCTTTTTCTCTCTTTTACTGAGTTAGAAGAAGTTTGACAAATCGATCAGTCAATCATGATTTGCAGCCACATAGCCTACACTGAAATTAAGAAGAATCATAATTTTTTTCTCATTGAAATTTGAAATGTTTCCTTCCAATTGCAGCTCTCTAAAACCAGGAGAAAAGCAGCGTTTGTAAATGGACAGAAGTGCCACCCGGAAAACAAATGGACTACCATGGAAGGCAGCAGGGAGTCCAAACCAAAAAAGGGAGCAATTACATGGTTGTGTGGATGCTCTGAATAATGGGGTAATTATACAGGCTTTGAAGAATGTGTAAATCTATAACACTGGACATCTTGGGGCAGTGGTAGCCAACTCCTGCTCTGACTGCTGAATCTGGCATTAAATTCCTGTTGATTCCAGCATCACGGCAATTAGGTCCATGCTGAGCTCTTTTGCAAAATCCACCCACTGAGCAACGAATAAAACCAGCATTTGTTTGTTCATTATCAAGATAGGAAAGGGAAGGTTTTCTAACTGCACCATCCAGGCAAACACAGATCTACATTAGGCTTCCCAAAGTACACATTAGAATGATTTCTTCATTTCCTCCCCAAAATGTGCACCAGTGTTCTCATCACATGAAAATCTGCACTTGTCTCATCTGTTGCAGGTAGACTCTGTTATTCCCCTGTCTGCAGCATGAATATATATGCTTTACTCCACGTCTTTTAATGTTAGCAACCTTAAAAGAAATGCCTGCACCTCCTTTGGCTGTCCATTTGCTAGTAGATTTTTTGATGATGGACAACAAAATATAATTCCTCCATGTTCATCATCCTTTTCCTGATTTTGAGCCATGTTGTTAGCAATTCAGCATGATGCATAGGCAATAAATACTATTCTGTGCCTCAGATCTAGACAGCTGGTTCCCCAGATTTTGTGCAGAACTGTTTTACAACCTGTTTGCTTGGCATGCAGCAGTTTCCTGCTAAATTATTCACTTTATTCTGTAGCCAGCAGACTGGATGTTTGTGACATGTCAAGTGAAATTCAGTTGCTACATCTGATGTAAACAAACTCACAGGACTTATCTCTTTAAGGAATAGATCTTTTGATAATGTGATCATCTTCTCCCAGTCTGTCCTTAGCACTGACAAGGGAGACATCACTAAAGTGATGGCAAGATCCTCCTCATTTAGTGGTAGTGCACTCTCCACCCTTGGCATGCATAGGCATGCACAGATTATCTTGGGGAGAGAATGAGTAGGAACCAGCAAAGGAAAAGGCAGTTTGCTCACAGGAATCCACACCAGAAAACACTGAAGTGTGAGGGGTCTCTTCAATAACACTTATGGGATTTGGGGTACACATGGATCCTATTAAAGACACAATGCATTTGTGGATATGAGCATCACTTTTGTTTAGTAAAATGTGTCTTGTTTGGGGGCCATCACACAGGTTCTGTGGATTTTTGAGTCATCAAGCTGCTGGTGCTAGGCAGTAACCATATCAGTTGCCTCAGTGTCAGAGACTGATTTATTTTTTTCATCTCTACAGTCAGAGGTTAAGGGGTGGAGTGCAAAAGACAAGTGTCCTCTTGCCTTAGCCACAGGAAGGGAAGATTGTGTGTTTTGTAAAAGCGGCAAAATGGTACTGAAAAATTTAAGCCTAGAGATTTAGATTTCCTCAAGTTGTAAATGTATCATTTGTTCTACCACATAGCAAAACCCAACAGCATAAAGGAGATTGCTTGGTTTTATTTCTTCTGATACTGTGGGAAAAAAACATAGTTTGTTTTAGTCCCTTCTCTTCCTTCAGGGAAAGCTTCAAGTATCTTTAGTGGAAAAAATACAGAACATTATTATCACAGACAAACTAGAAATTACCACTAGTGAAAAATGAGCTCTTCTTCAAGCATGTCAGATGAACTGCTGCAAAGGGAAAGCAACCTGCTTTAATTATAGATGATATCTCAATCAGCATAATATTCCTAGATTGTCTAATTTTTTGTGTCACTTCCCTTCACGTACAGGAGGTATGAAAACTTTTCACTGTTTTCCTGAGCCAGACTGTGACAATCCATATATTGGGTCAGATGATAGAGGAAGGTCTGTAGGGAAGATTGGAGTTGTCATATATGTTCCTTTAAGTCTGTTCCTTTGAGAACACAAGTTGGACCCAAAATGTTCACCTCTTGTTGCCATGCAACAGTGACTTTTCAAAAGTGACTACCAGTCCTCCAGTCTGCTCAGCTGTGCTTAGAATAACTTCCTTACTCCTAGTTTTGAGTCCCATACACATACATTCAAGGATTAGTCTTTTATGCTACCACACCTCAGATTGTATTAATGCTGTTCCTATTCACCATGCAGCAAGGTATCCTCGTGTGAAGTTAACAAATCAGTCCTAACATTTGACTTGCTAAGAAAATAAGACTTAGCAAGGGGAAAGTGGTTAATGCAGGGCTGTGAAAAAATGTCTACTTATGGGAAGCTGTGTTCTTCATGCTGGATTCTGTGGGGTGTTACATGGGACACAGTGCCAGGAATATGTTACAGAGCTATTTCCTTGCCAGATATGATGAGGACCATCTTCATCTCTTTTCCCCTTATATTGGCAATATGAGTGGCTAATACCAAAAATTACTTCATTCTTTTTGGTATAAACTGTATGAAGATGTTCAGAGCCATGTGGCAAATGAGAGTTACACTTGTCTGCATGTGAGAGAACATACCCGTTGTTTGGTCTCAAAACACTGCCTGGTTTTAGTCTACTATTTGATTTTCAGTTAGTGGATGCAATAAATTTCCATACATTTCTTTTGACAGTCAATAGTGAGTTTATTTATGCAGTAAAATACATAACAATATCAAGCTATAGAAGTGTATGCAGCTATAATCTCCTGTTGCATGCACATAGTTTTGTCTATGTGCAAAAATATGAAGCCAATGCCAAGCAGAATGGTGTTGAAAGGATTGCATAATCATAGTCCATTTGGATGAACCAACCCTAATTGCATGGCAGTAAAATTCAGCTGTTGTGATTCTGGTAACATTATCTTAGAAACACTTTTACTGTATGTTAATCTATAGAAGAAATCCATTTGAAGCATAGCCCCAAAGGGACACGAATAGAACAGAACAGAACAGAATAGACTAGACTGGACTAGACTGGACTAGAATAGAATAGAATTAACTAGGTTGGAAAAGACCTTTGAGATCGAGTCCAACCTATCACCCAACACCATCTAATCAACTAAACCGTGACACCAAGTGCCTCATCCAGTCTCTTCCTAAACACCTCCAGTGATGGCGACTCCACCACCTCCTTGGACAGCCCATTCCAATGGCCAATCACTCTTGCTGGGAAGAACTTCTTCCTAACATCCAGCCTAAACCTCCCCTGGCACAGCTTGAGACTGTGTCCTCTTGTTTTGTTGTAGAGGTCATCATCTTTCATCTCCCTGCTGTAAGGTTACATGGGCTGAAAAACTTAAAGGCATTGTTTTAAAAATTGTGTGTGCCTGTGTGACTGCCAGGGTAGAGGTAAAGATATATACCCTTAAGTTTCCTACTTTAAGATGTGAAAAATACATACCTTGAGCAGGGGCAGCAACACATAGTCGTGTAAGTAAGAGAAAGATGGAACCTGAGCGGTGGCACATTTGAAATTGGAACTGGAAAACCATCCTAGAAACAGTGTGCTAAATACTTGTGAACCAATACTTGTGAGCATGTTACTTGTGCACCTTGCAGTTTTGTTTTTCAGCCAGCCATGAATAAAACACCTAAAGCTAGTGGTTATTTTACTGCCCTTTCCTAAATCAGTGGCTGTTGAAATGAAACTAGTGCATTAACTAGAGTTAATAAGGGATGCTGGCTGTTTTCATTATCATTTCTGTTCAGATCTTGGCCACTAGTGTCTGGGGAACACACCCAGTAGTAGACCCAGAGCACCTGTAATTATTACTGCAAATTACTACATTGACCTTGCCAGAGAAAAAATAGAGCAGAACTTCCCTTGTTAATTAATTTTCTCAAATGCTTCTGTAACTTCTGTGTATGGGATGGAGATAGGTCAGATAAAGAACAGGCAGGCACTGAAGAGATGCACTTAGGGTGGTGAATGATGGATGAAGTCCTGTTAGCAGTTTGCATTTTTCCAGGGACTAATTACCAGGTGCCAATGTGTTAAGAAAATGGGTTAAAACATTCTAAAAATGTTAAAAACTGATGACAATTAAAAATAGCTTATTTCTTCATTACAGTCTGCAATTGAGGGTTCTGCTGTGGTGGCAAGGATCTTGTGGAATATTCTTTTTGGAGCTGGTTGATGGACTTGCAGATTTAAACAGAGCTTTGAAAGCAGCATCTATGGGTAATACCTGTCCTGTGGGAAACCAGCTACTACTGCTCTGGGCCTTTGTCAAGACAGATAGATGTTAGGGGGCAAAAGCTTCAAGAAGCAACAAGAGAAAGGGTCACCAGATTGTGTTTCTGACCTACTGTTCAGTTTCTGCTCTGCTTGCAGAGTTGCTTATCTATGGACTGCTGGCATGTAGGACTGTTTGCAAGATACTATGTTGGTAAAGTACGGAAATGAATTGCTGATAACATCCTGAATTGATCTGGAAATGCCAAATGTTTGAAGGATCTTTAGGTATCAGAAAAGATGGACTGCTCAGATTTTTTTTTTCCCCAACTGGCATTTTTTAAAATCCCAATATCCCCTATGTTCAGTAATTTAACTGCTGGGGCCAGGGCACAATGGCACACTTTGGCAATGGATGAAGCAAGTGCTGGTGGTTTGGTGAAGGGAAGGAGAAGGAAGAGGAAAGCCCTTTCATCTTTTAAATCAAAACCAATAGCAAACATTGGTTTAATCAGGAAATAAACTTCTACTCTAAGGAGGAACTCGAAGGATGTGCCTTTCCAAAAGCTCCTTTGCTCTAGAAGGATGTGTGAGATACTTAATTTGTCTTTAATGTCTGGCTCTACCATCACTTATTCAGAATGGAGAATATGGCATGACTGTCTCTGGCTTTCCACACTCCATTCCTTCTGCTTCCTGAGCCCAGCAGCACTACCCTGAGCAGAGGTTTCTAGTGCTTTGTCAAACTGTCTGGCTGCATCAATTAATTGCTTGTTACAACATCACATCAGAGTGCTTAAAGATCACAAAGAACCTGCTACTGTGATTCTTTGAATAGTTTGGGAGAGCTCAGTTGTTCTGGGGTAACACAAAGGCTAAAATATACCTGCAGCAGGCATGCCTGCCAAAGGCCAGGGTCATCAATTAGGGTGATGCCACCACTATTGATGTCTCTGAGATGGAGTTTGAAAGATGAAGAGGAAATTAAGCCTAACAGTGTGATAGTAGAATGATCAATACTGCTCCCTGCAGACTTAGCATGTGCATTAAAAAGGAAGATATTTTGTCAATGCTATCCACAGGTATGGAAATGAGATGCCAAGTCAGTAAATGGAATGGGCTGCCTGGGGAGGTGGTGGAGTCACCATCACTGGAGGTTTTTAGGAGAAGACTTGACGGGGTACTTGGTGCTGTGGGTTAGTTGCTTGGGCGGAGTTGGATTGGTTGATGGGTTGGACGCGATGATCTTGAAGGTCTCTTCCAACCTGGTTTATTCTATGTATTCTATGTATTCTATGTATGTCTTATCTGAAATACCAAGCTAAATAAAGTGACTAGTATGGTAGAGTTTACGTTGGTGTTTACTAGCAAAGCAAGAAGAACATGACAAAGCAAGAAGGATGAGATGATGTCTCAAAGTTCCTCTTTCAAGACAGCATAGGTCACGAAGTACCCTTTTCTCAATATTTGAGTCATGATTCAGCTTTCTCATAAACACTGAGTGTACAGAAGGAATTAGCAGAGAGATCATTTCTCTAGCACTTGAGCAGGCTGGCTTGTGAACCTGTTGTCATAAAATCTCTTTCTTGTTACTAAAATAATGTTTTCCATGGCAATAAAGTCATCAGTTAGGGGCAACATCTTTCTCTTCAATGGGATATTCTGTAGAAGGAGCCTTTGTTCAATAGCATAATTTATGCTGAGTATCATAGGCTCAGATTCATCTACTATGAAGGTATTTGATCACCAGAGTGTTCACAAATACTGATGTGGGGAGAAGAACATTTTTGTATTGCCTTGGGAATCCTCTGCAGTCAGTAGGACTGGTCTCTGTAGCAGGTGTGTTTGCAAAAGGCTGTTTGTGTAATGCCACTGTGATTTTTTTTGTCATGTTAATAATTCCCATAAGGGAGAATGAGGCTTCTGAATGTCTGATTGCTTTGAGGATCTAACATTTATTATTTATTCCACATGCTTTTATGGATGGCTATTGATAAAGAGTTATCCTCATCCTCATGGGTTCTGGTGCTTTTATGGGATGTCAAATTCTGAGGAGACCATTAAGGAAATCATCAGAGATCTTAATCTATTCCACGTCCTTCGATGCATGTAAGAGTTCAGTGTCTCTCCAACTATGTTGTTTTCAGCCTTCTGACTTGCTGAAGACTTAGGAGTGGATTTCCACATCTCAGCCTTTTTTCACAGCCATTGAGGTCCGTATTCACAACAACTAATCCACTTCTGAAATGTTCTTAGCTACTTTACTCGCTAATATCAGATGAGGAACCAAATAATGGGATCTCAGTCACATGCTTCAAAGTATCTTGATCGTCAACATTTCCTTATTTCAATCTTCCACTGACCACAATATGAACTCTTTCCTTTTACAGTAGTTTCTCTACAAAATTACATTACCTAGCAGTAGCTCATATGAAAGCTTTTTAAAAATGTCCTTGGATAGCTTTTTAGTACACAATTGTGTTCTAAAATTCCATCTCTGTGTAATAAACTTTTATTTCTTGGCATTACTGTCCGTTCAAATGCCACGTCATTTGCCTTTGGCTTTCATTTAATGTTAACCTCAGGTTAAACCCATTAACACATCAGTCACCACTTAGCTTTAAATCTGTGTAGATACAGAACGTTAATGTATGTAATAGATACCCATAATCAATCAGTCTTCTAATCCAGAATGACTGTAGCCGTCTGAGCACCACCTGAGTACTTCTATTTATGGATTGTGACAATCACTACGTCATGGTTGGTGCTGTGGAACTGGCAGTCTCTGTCAAAACAGGAAGTTTCGAAGCAAACAGGAGAGAATTCAGTTGCAATTTGGGGAATAATTTAAGTGTGGAGGCCAGTCACCAGTTGCAGAGATCATTTGGGTTTTAAAAGCCTTGGATGAGTAGGAATTTTTTGGAGTGCACTACAGTGAACTAGACATTCAGAGAGAAATTCAGCCTTGAGCAAGGATTTGTAATGAAGCTCTGCTTCATCAGTGTCCTTCCTAGGTTCTCTTTTCAAACCACTGTGAGTCTGTCTCCCAGTATGTGACTGGGAAATTTCTTTGAAATGTGTTGCATCCAAAATTAGTATTTTGGGGGATTTTTTTTTTCTTTTTGTTTTTCAGTATTTACATTTTCAAACTGGATGCAGCCTCAGACACAAAAAACTCTGGAGTGTTTTCACCAGATATCTGGATTTGGCCAAACACATTATTTTATATCCAAATTTAGATGCTTGTGCAACAGACATTAGACTTCATTTTTAGAGCTCTGAATATATTTGTATCCTGTATTTTGGGGAGGTCTTCTTTTTCCTAAATGTTTGTCTTCCTTCCAAGACTTTTCAGTTGAGCTAATGCCAATGCAGAGCGAGATCTGTGGTCATGATCAGCATGATCTTCTTGATTTTGCTCGCTTCAGGTGATGTCTTCTGATAAGTTCTAAGTGCAGCTAGAAATTAGACTCCCTGCAGCACAAAAGCAAGAGTTCACCCTCTGGCCCACAATCATCATGCCAACGTGCCCCTGCCTGGCATTGAGATAGTAGGCAGTCTTATGTTTGTGAAGCATGTGGGCACCATACCCCTGGTTTCTAGCATACCTTGAAGCATTCTAGCATATCTTGAAGCATCTATGGTAGGTAATAAAAAGCTCACAAAGCTGCTATAACAATCCTGTGTCTTTGTAATGAGCAAGAAACAAAGTACAGCAGGGATGACACTAGGAAGATGACATGCCTTAACAGAGCTGAGTCCTTGAAGAATGTCTGGTGATTATGGGAAAAGTCTTTTTAAAATCAGGTAATTTGAAATGAACTGTCCTTTCCTTATCTAGTTAGTACAGGCTGTGGTTCTGAATTTATGGCTCTGGTTGCTATCTGGTGTTTAGAACATAGCATTCCCCAGAGTGTTTCCTGATGAGCGCAATTTGAGACCCTTTCATTCTTGAATGCTACAATTGCAATGAGATTAGGAAGCACAGTGGTTAAAATGAGGTTCCATTGCTGAAAAAAAAAAAAAATAAAAAGGATTGATGGATTACTCAGAACTTCTCAAAAAAAAGGACAAAAGTTTAAAAGGCTGGAAGTAATCCCTACTGAGAGACTACCTGCTGTCCAGAGCAAGCATGGACTCCAGCTTCTTCAAGCTGCAGTTCCCTTTGCTTTTGTTTTATATGTCAGGTGTCTCCCAGATCAAGTGTTGCTTGATAAAAACAGGCTAGAGAAAAGAAAGGAGTGAGAGCTCTCTGCAGCTCACCCTGCCTGCCAGGCAAACAGCAGGGTTATTATCATTCAAGTAGCAATGAGATGTGTGATTTAGGTTTTTTGGGTCTCTGCCTTTTATACTCTCATAACAGAAATCATTAGAGATCCACTGAAATATTCCATTTATCACAGTAAATTTAGATGAGTGGTGACATTAAGTGCTATTACGGGTCTGGGTCATGATTACTGCCAGGCAGAGTCCTGTTCTGGCTGAGTGAGTATGCATTAACTCAGATAGCTGGATTATTATCCATCACGGCTGTTGAATAAGGCCTGTTTTTTCTAGCAACAGGTTGGTTAGGAAAGTGTCCAAGAGAAGTGTCAGCCTCTTGCATCTGAGGATAAATTCAGAACCACGTTTTTCTGATCTTGCTTGGATAAATCAAGTGTTTGAGCTAATTCACCCGTTGCAATTTGCATTTTTCTGCTTCTGTGCACCGACTGAGGCCAACTCCTGTTTATGCACCAGAAGAGAGTTATTACCTATGTGCCTAAAGGAAAAAAAAAAAAGGAAGAGGCAGGCATCTCTGGAGCTGGACAGTGGTGAGGCTACATGGAAATTACACTCTCAATTACATTAAGTGTTCTCTTCAGTCACATGCATCCAATCTGCTATGGCAGTCTTGCTCTGAAATTTGAGTGAATCTCAGCCTTTGATTTCCATGCTCTCCAGACAGGATTTTAGCCTGACAGCCAAAAATCAGCTAGTTTACAACACTAATTTACAGTCTGGAGTTCCAAACTCTGGCTTCACAAATTCCATTTTCACTAGGTAAAATAAAGCAATTTACATCCATTGACAGTAGATGCAATGTTTCAGTGCACACTGTTTGGCTTGATGCATTTTATAGCTTGAAAGTGGCTGCCCTGCAAACATACAAGTGCTTGTTCTGCTGTGTGGTCCTTGTCTATAAGCACTACCCTGCTTTTACTCCAGAAGGAAGTAGGTTGCTTTAAAATTCCAAATTTAGCCATTTTAATCTGTAATGAAATGCACAGATAGAAGAAGTTGATTTGTTTGTCTTGCTGGTAAACCGCAGGCTTCTGTTATTAGAAGACTGCTTATCAGAAATAATAAATTCATGCCCTGTTTTTTCCCCCTCTGAAACACTGGCAAAGCATAATTATGTTATGATTTATTTTAGAACCTCAGTACCAGAACCTGAAATATTTACTAAGGCCAAATTAAAAATCAAGGAGAGTAATCAATCATTCACAACGAGGGAACTGTAATTGTTTTTGTGTTCATTTAGTAGACTGCGTACAAAATAACCCTGTAGTTAGGACTTCTGACAAATGCAAAGAGTGAAAGTCAGGTTTCTAGATGTCTAATGCCCTTTCACTCTGAGCCTTATTAATGCACCTCATCCTGTCAAAACAGTCAACAGTTCAGCTTTTCTAACACCAAGGATATAAAATATCAATGAAACTGACGATAATTTTGGACCCCAGTGACCTAGCTGGATAAGGCATCCTGCAGTTTCACCATTTCCTTCCATGTGGATATGGCATAATGGTGAGATTTCTCTCACTGGTCAAATCTACTCTAAAAAGCTACAGCTGTGAAAGATGTGTGTTTAATTTTGGGGAAGGGATGTGTTACTGGCTTTTTCCCACTTCGCCGTGGTATGCTAGGTGTTCCTGACAGACAGCTGTCCTGCTGTGTGAATTAAGGTCCCAACCAGTCACTGCAAATTTGCATGTAAACAGAAAAACTTTCTTGTGGCACTGAGCTGTATGGAAATACAAAAGAAGATTACAAATCAGCAATGTTTTCAGGGTAAGCAACTGCCCACCAAGTAACTGTTAATGCATGGGGAAACAAGCTGATTTAAGAAAGAACAATTAGCATGTCTCTGAAAGAACTGTCCCCATTTTTAAGTCTGAATTTTCAGGTAACTGTAAATGAGTATGTAGAAAATGACTTTTCATGCCTAATTTGGTGTTTAGTAAAACACTCACACAATTTTTCAGGCTCTGCATTGTTTTAATTTCCATCTGTCTCAGGAAAACTAAAAATTGTCACCATCATTCACAACTTGATGTGTATTTATGTAACAAAACACTTAGTTACATTACTCCATATATCCTTACACTAATAGTCAAATTTTCAGCTTCTTTATTCAAGTGAATGGTGAACCTAGAAGAATAAAATATGATGAAACCAATGTCAACCAAAATGATTATTCAATAAGAATTTAAGTAGTGAGGTAGGCAGGTAACCATATCTGAATCACAGAATAAGGTCAGCTGCTGGGAAGTCATCACTGATTAATAATTTCAGTAGGTGTTTTAGGCTTGTTTTGTAGCCTGTTAACAATGAGACATCATTTAACTAGATCAGGTGACACAATGAGACTTCGTTGTGTCACCTGATCTTGTTAAAGATGTCCCCGCGTACTGCAGGGGGGTAGGGCTAAATAACTTTTCCAACCCAATCATGCTTCTATGATCTTTCTTGTCCCAGAGAAATGAACTGCACGGAGGCAGCCTCACATCATTTATTTCAGAAATCATTAGGTGATCCTGGTAGAAGCTCCAGGCTTTATTTCAATGAAATTCTGTGTTTTAGATCAGCTGAGGATATGATGGCTATTTCCTTGTATTTTCCACAAGTCACTGCACATGCAGCATTTTGGGAGTACACACATGTGAATGAATAACAATTTGAGACTGTGTCTTTTGAGGTATGTTGTGTGTGCAGGGACTCTAGACTCTATCGATCAAATATATGTAGGTGTAGTTGCGCAAAACTACCCTGGAAATGCTGCTGTTCGTACCTTTGATCTCAAAGTGGAACATTCACTGAGATTAGAATGATGCACATAAAACTGAAGAGACCAGCCATTGGATTTTGGGCCTGTTAGAAAAGTTATTTTCCAGAGGGGAAAAAAGACCAACTCTGCCATTTTATTCAGGCTACAGGAGCTATGAATCCTGCAACGTCCTGCTAAGTCCTTTCTTACGGCTTTTTTCAGCTGGCCTGCATGGAACATGGGGATAGATGTGCTCATCCCACACTCTTTTACAGATGCTGCTCTGGCAAGTGTCACTACAGCAATGTCCATCAGAAATGTCACTCAAGAGAAACATTTGCCAGATCTGCCAGCCAGCATGAGCTAAATCATCTCACTGTGGCTCGACTGTAGATCATCCTTGCCTCTCCCTTTCCAAGAAAAGCAGTAGGGAGCCACAGAATTGCTGATAAGTAGCCATGAGTGACTTGCAGCAGATGCTAAATATTGTAACTCTGGTCACAGTTAATTTTTTATTGGGAGATCTGAAACTCTGGAAACTTTATTCATTACTGAGGAATGGTTACTCTGATTTTAAGGGACTGGATATGGACACTTTGGGGAATAGAACAAGCTGTGATCTGATTAATAAACATTCCATACTAGCCCTTAGCCTTCAGTACCTTGGCTTTAAAGCTAACTCAGACTCAAACTTGTTTGTGCAATGAGGCTTAACATGTGGACCTTGCTGAAACTGCAAGTCAGTAAGAGGGCTCCCACATGCTTCCTGAGCATTGATTTGGTTCGTGTTTGTGGAGAAGAGGTACAAGGACGCATTAAGTCAGGCACCATAAACAGGATGCATAGGAGAGCAAAGCAAAATAGAGATTAAAGGAACAAGGACTTCTAAGCTTGCTGTGATTTGCCTAATCCTGTTGAGATGAGCATTTCATGTACTTCTGATCAATAGCCTTAATACATTTCTCCTGTGGATTACCCCTGTCTATGGCTTGTCAGTCTATGCTGAGCTTCAGTCTCAAAGGATAGACAGTTGTGTGCACCAAGACTGACAAGAAATAGTACAATTAATTAATTCATAAAGTCAAAATTAGTTCTTACATCTTCCTATATAGTCCAGCTGAAGGGAATGTACTATGCAGACTGAAGATCCCAGTCCTGCTGCTGCCAATTTCTTAGCAGATCACTGCATCCATGTCAGAACTTCCTTGAAGGCAGAAAGCACCCCCTACTAATTGCTGGGTCCAGACCTTGCCACAGGAAAGGTCTGACACCACAGCAGACGAGCAGGCACTTCCTAGGTGACCTCTCCAGCTCTCAGTGTCACTCCCAGTGAGGTGTCTTTGATTCCAAGGAGAGGCATGAACCGATGCATCACTGTTAAGCTGACTAATTTTAGCAGCTACATCTGTTTAATTGGGACTCTAAGCAGAACATCACTACAGAGGATGCCTGAAGGAAAGGAAGAGATCACTCAGGTATGAATTGCAAATGTTTTAAAGCTTCACTCTGCCCTGGATAAATCCTCCCAAGTACTGCAGTATTTGTGTTACTTATGTGCCTGGCCAGTCTCCTGCACTTGGATGGGAAGAATATTTCATAGGAGTAATAAGTGATATACTTAATATGTAGCATTTCTCTGTCATACAGCATGTTACTAAATATTTTACAGAGCTACTGAAGGTATTTAGACACTTCAAAAGTTGTTCTACACCACTTTGATAATTTTCTGCATGAGTTGAATGCTAAACTTCTGGATTTTTTGTTGACATCTGTCAAAGGTCCTGTAAATACTAAAAATCTTTTTCAACTGTTCAGAACCTAAGCCACCATGGAAAAGGTGTTAAAGGCATATCAATTGTTCTGTGTCTTGTCTTACCAAGAACTATCCTTACTGTCTTTTACCTTTTATCAGAGTCCTGGATAGCACTGATATTTCTATTAGAGACCTTGCTGAGAGTTGATGCTGAAAATGTAATATATATAAAAATATAAAAATATAAAAGGAAAACCTGATGCAGAATTGCTTTAGGAAGTTGGCTCTGAATTCACCATCTTTCTCCTATAAAAACATTGGCATTAGTTAAATATCATTCTAAATGAAACACTGTCTGTCTTCTTGTTCTTTCAAGGAATACGACATTGCTGCCTAGTGTAAACCTGGCTATATCCTTTTCCATCAACGTGTCAGTAGTACTTTGTTCCTACATTTTGAAACAGAACCCCAAAATCTAAGGCTTGAACGTGCATCTAGTTTGGGCTAGATTTACAGGCCATCACAGAAACACAGGAAAAGAATAAAGAATCATTGCTTGTAACCCAGAATAATCTGATTTCATGTTTTGCACCCAAAACTTAGATTGATATCTTTCATTCCAAATAGTTGAAGGTTGGCATCATGGTTATGTGAGTGACAATGTCCTTTGTAGTAAGAGACTTTTGGTAAAACATGACATGTCAAACTGATCTTGTTCTCTTAGAAGATGGATCCCACTGCTGATAAGCCAGTGACAGGAACTTAAAATATGCTTTACACTCTGCATTCAAGTTAAAAGTTGAATCTGACAGCACTTTTCTTTAGGATACACATAAACACTTCTCACAACATTTTATTTGTCAGTGGCTTGCTGAATGCCTCTTTGAACTTAGCAGCTGCCTTTTCCGGTTGTATCGACCAGTGCAACAAAAGAGTTGCCTGATTTAGAGAAAAAATTGTTATTAGTGCTAAGCTGTCAAAAAAATAATATCAGTGGTGCTTCCTGATTCCTAATGTCCTTTAATACACACCTAATGTTCTCTAATACACAGTTGTTGGAAGCTGCATTGTTCTGGGTAAGATGGATAGGAAAGTATTGCTGTTGAGAAAAACTTTCTCTTACCGAGACAGAGTGGGAAGCCAGCTTTTGAGAACCTGCAAGCTGTGAATTCTTTTTCCTGAAAAAGAAACAAAGGATTTTGTCCTACTTTTCTAGAGATTAGCTTTTCTTTAATCTTCCAATCTTCTGGCATACTGAATCACTGACTACTCTAATAACAATACACTAGTTAATCCTTATGAAACATGTAACGATAGTTCAGCCTCAGAAACAATTCATGTTTTGCTGCTGCCAGCTGATAGCTTATGTCAAGTTTTCTGCTTGACATACAGGGGAAAAAAATGAAATGTGGGTTTAGTTTCTTCTCTATGGGTTTGTTTTTTTCAATCAGTAAACTGATCACAGTATTCTCATGTTATTTCAGGCATCCTCATCAGAGATGGCCCCTTCTTACTGGGTTTCATTTTATAGTCTTTTGAAAGCAAACCAAAGGTCCACCCTTCTGCTTCAGCAGTAAACAAGTAGGAATTGCAGGTGGTGTTTATGTCAAAAGACCTGATCAGCCTTTGTATAAATCAACAATTTTAACTGTCTTGAGAGAAAAACAGATGTTTGGTAAAAGCAAAAAAATCTGTAAATGGAAAACCTCTGATATGAGAATTAAATAAAAAAGCAGAATTTGAGTCCAAAATGTCATATCAACAATTTCTCTTAAAGACATTTCAGCAGCATTATGTTAGTTGAAAAATTATGTATTCCTAATCTGCCACTTTCTGCTTATTTTCTGCATTAAAAAAACATCCTAAAGCTCTTGGTTCCACAGCAGCAATTACACAAGCTGGTGTAAAAGATAGCTTCAAATATGTTTAATATCTATCACTCCAACAGCAAAATGTCTGGACAGGCTGAGATGTAAACTTCAAGCTACTCCTCAGGGACCTGCTGTGCTGCTTCATGCTTAGTGTGTGATACCTGGGGGACTTTTTCAGTATGTTAATGTGTAAGGGGCACAGAAGTAGAGAATTTGGTCAGGACTGAGCTTTGTAGCTTTAGGCCAGGTGTCAGCTCTGATTTTCAGCTGGAATTTGTGAAAATCTTGTGTGCTGCTCTTCCAGGTTTCAAATCTTCACATGTTCTCATAACATAATTACAAATTTTGCACTGTTCTGGAAGTGGGAAAAATCTACTTGTAAAGTCATACTAATGACCATGCTGCTTCTGCTGTTAACCTTACTGCCTATTTACTGCTGTCATGTGCATGAAGTGGTGACATTTTTGTTGTTGGGTGCATGCCACCCAAAATGCAGGCTTGATAGTCCATCACAGAAAAGCCAGTAGGACAGTGAGGATCAGTGAGACCTGGGACTGGCAAGCTTTGTGACCACAATTTAAGCCACATTTCAGAGTGTGCTTTTATGGCAGTGAGACAGCACTCCTACAAAGTACATGTTTCAGCCTAGTTTCCTGGGTAAGGACCAGCCTTCTTGACCTTGTCCACTGTGCTTCATTTTTCTCTTTTTAATCTGCCTCCTTCAGATCTTCCCACTGACTCACTGACTAGCACATCCTTCTGAGATGAGTTAAAAATAGATGGGTGGAAATAAGAACACTGCATAAAAATGTGGAACAACCACTAAGGCACATGGAAAATGTTCATAATAAATCACTCTCCCTCCTTTAACTTTTGCATCGTCTTTTGAGGAGATACCTTAATTCTCTCTGCAGGTAGTACAACCAGTATGCAATATTGCTGGGCCTACAATTAATGATGAATCAGACTCAGATTCAGTCATTTCCATGGCTTAATGTGAAGGGAAAAGTCTGTAGGCCACATTGGATGATCAAGCAATGGTTTTGTGGTTCAGTTTAATGGGATGACGTTTGTAGGTGCTTGTCAATGTAATATAGTACAGTAATAACCACTGTCTTCAAGAACAGTTGTTCTAAGGATTTTATGCTCTACTTCAAGTAGAAGTACAGTGGATATCAGACTACTCACTGTAGAAACAAGCCATTGCTAAAAATATGATAATTGCAAATTAACTAAATTTAATGCCCTATCAGAACATGAAGGAGATGAAATCTTTAAAACATGACATTTAATCTATTGCCAGTATAAAGGTGTGAGTTCATTTTCAATATTCTCTATTGCTCTAACATGAACTAACTTTGGTTTTGAGGTTAGATTTATTTGTTTTTTAATCTCATTTACTTGTGTTTAATTCCAACAGAGATTTATCTACAGAGAAAAGGTTAAGGTCTAAAGATCAATTCATTTGTTATGTTTTCTACCCACCCACTTCTTCAAGTTTCAGAGGGATAGGGAGTAATTTACTTGCCTTTTTGTATGCTTGCACACATTGTATTTGGATGTGTAAATGACAAAAGCCTAGCCTGGTTTCAATACTTCTGTTATTTGCTTGCTCTGATAATATTAAAAAAAGAGAAGTGATTTGTTTCACCAGGAGCTCCCAGGTAGCTTTTGAGCTATTAGTTGGAGCTTCCATTCTGGAAAGGTACACATCAGTAATCATTTCTATGTATGTCTTTCAGTAGGGATTCGTTGCGAAGGAGTGCCAGTCCTGAGACCTCTCTGTGACTGATGCCTCTGGACTGTGAAAGGCACTAGTCTAAAGTTTGTGACAAAACCTGCTCCCTGTTTTGCAGAGGTAAAAAAGCTGAAAGTAAATTTTGCAGAGAATGCACAACACAGCATTCTTTTGCTGCACCACTGAAACTGGGAAACTTGTATCAGTTTTCGTCCCTACGGAAATTATCTTCCATGTGAAGACAAATTTTCAGATGAGCGCTTTTCCCTTTCTGTTTTCGGTTGCTTACAGGACTTGACAAAGGGATGCAGAGCCACAGGAAGTGAAGAAACATCCCGGTGTTAATGGATCGGGCTGGGGAGTAATGGCCTCAGGGGTCAGTACAAATTTCTAGAGGCAGCATGGGGAGTTCGGACACCTGGGGTTGAGTAGTGAGCATGCTGGCAGACAGAAGGACTATCCTCTTTTCTATAGAGAGTTTAGGCTGGAGGAAATAAGGGGGGGTTTCTCTGTTAATATTTAAAGTTAGAAGTAGTTTCTCTTTCATTATTCATTGTTTGTAAGGTTTTGTGTATCCCTTCTGAGTGCTGAAGGAAAGCAATGCATACAAGTTATGTACAAGTTATCGCTACTGAGATAAGCTGAGGGGTTTTATTAAGTTGGAGCTTGACTATATCGAGGATAAAGGAAAAGCAAACCTGAAGTTCTGTGTGCTGAGATCTGCCAATATCTTTAGCTGCATAGCTGACCAGAACTCTCGTTCCTTCAAATTCTGTTTACAACATTTGTAGCAGGATCCCTAGGCTGAGTAATCTGCCTGATGCCACTCAGATAGTAGATTGATGCACTACAGTATTCTGGGGTCAAATAATGATTTTGACAATGAGGTGTTCCTCTGAACTGTGTCGATCCACCTACTGTGAATTAACCCTTACACATACAGCTAAAGGCAAACACTGGAGGCAGTTAATTTTCTTTGTGTTGCTTGTAATATGTGGAATAATCACACCTGGCTCTAAACACTCATGCTGCTGATTCTTTTAAATCTTCTTTTTTCTTTTTTTCTCCCCTTAACACTACAATACATTTCTGCCTTCTGGCTAAACCTGACTAAAGCTTAACATTAATTTGCAATCTTCTTGCCTTCATGCTAAGCTACCCAAGATATTTTACTGTTAATTTCACAGTTCTCAGAACCTCAAGGCAATGCAGCACCTGCAAAGTCTCAAAACTAGTGAATGATGTCTATGGTTAGGAATGAGTGCAATGGTCTACTGAGCTTAGAAATGTGCTCAGCACTATATGGGGCTTATGTTACTTTGTCATGCAAAATATCTTGTCACCTTATTCCAGTTCTTATTGCTTCAGATGGGGACAATGCAGACCAAGGCTCAGGTAAAGCGAGATTGTGGAAGGGGCTATATGAAGACAAAAGCAAGACAAAGTTCTCTAGGTGATTCTGGGCAGGTGTATATCTGAACATTTGAGATACAAAAGGATGAAACTGGTAGCTGAGGAAGAAATTAGAAAAGCTCAGGTTTTATTTATTACAGTGGGCAGGAAGTCCTTAGGGTCAGCAGGGAATGACTGCAGCAAGAAGCTTAGTCTCAATCAGACAACTTTTAATTAAATTGCACAAGATGTATGCTTGAAAGCAGGGGAGGGATAAAAGGGGCACCAAGGAGAGGTATGCAGCATCTAAGGGCAGCTGTAATAATCACTGCCATATGTGTTTCATAATGAAAACCTTTCAGCAACACTTTTAGAGAGGCTAGAGTGGTACCTTCGGTATCTGTGTCTGTGCTTGAAACACTTGTATAGCTTGTCTGTGTCCTGGAGCAGTCATTCATTGGGCAGCAGTGCAGAAAAAAAGCAGGAGCACCCCATGCTTAGCTTCCCCCTGAAGGGGAAGAGAGTCCTGACTGCAGAAGGGAGGGAGCTCTCCCACCAACATTTGTATGAAGGAAGAGGCAGTGCTAGCCCTGTTATCTTGTCTCACCCCAGAGGCAGGATGCATCAGAGAATGCAGTCAGCAGCCATAAAAAACTGACAGCCACGAACTGCATAGTGGTGATGTGTTTTATGTATAGAAATACGTGGTAATTTTTCTAGCATACTGGCAAATAAATAAAGTGTCATGGGTGCATAGTATAAATTCTGTCTTCCCCAAAGAGCTTCTGGTTTTAACAGGAGAGGTGTCTGAGCAGTGAGTTAGCTGCTCCTTTACCTTGCTACGTAGTGCAGGTACCACTAGATGGCTGTCATACAGAAAGTGTGGGGACCTCTGGGAGAGCATCCATGGGAGACCAGGATTCAATGCAGAGCCTTTTTGAGGTGGGATCTTAACTATCACAACGTTTATTTGGGGAGTGGAGGCTTAGTTAATGCTGAATTGTCTTTGTATGATGCAAGCTTTGTATGATGAAGTAATTGTCTTAGTATGCTATATGATGATGCTAATTATAAATGAACTGATGATTTGGCTTGAAAAAAGCAACATTCAGTGGCTTATAGTCTGTTATGGGGTTTCATAGGCTGGAGGCATCTTTATGAGCCACCGGTATCAAGTTAAGTAGCAGGGTTAAGATCTGTGCAGCCTTCAGCTCAGAAGCCACTTGACTTACTCACCACATCTTGGAAAAGGGAAACTTCCCAAACTAATATAAGCTTGAATATCCGGCAGAAAAGCAGCAGTGATGAGTGCTATTGCTCTCTTGTTACATTCAGGGTGCTCCAAGACTTTTTGGCTGGTTGTTCTTGCTCTCTGAATAAAATGAGAGAATCACATAAATATTGGCAGTCCTCAATGCCACTTTTTAGCCAGAGTTGAGCAAGCAGTTCTGACTGTGCCAACTTTTCTCTCAAATGAGCTTGCCCTTGGGAACCAGGTTCAGGACCTCCTAATAGTCATAACTGGACTGTGTTCTCTCTCATGCCCAGGAATGAAACCATTTTCTAATAGTGGTTTACAGGTTGGGATATTCCCTGATATTAGAGACCCTTTGGTGGCCCCTTTTTGTTGGAAATGAGATGAAAAGAGAATGACATCCCTTTTCTTCTGGTTTCCCACCCAGAACCAACCACGCTGGAAATCTCTGAAGTTCTTGTGGAACTCCCTCCCTTTTGGAAATGCATTTCTTGATGAGTGTTCAGTGTAAACTGTTTCAGAGAGTGCATGGTCAGTGGCTTTAGGAAAATCAATGTATATATAAAACTAGAGCATGCAGAGTGGCAGGTAAATAAGAATTGAGGTACAGAAGCTTGTGTTTGTGTCTAGGTTTGCAGCTCTTGTCAACAGGGTGCAGGAATCACAGTGCAGCAAAACTTGTGAAGCCTGGAGTGTTAATCACGGTGGGAAAAGGAAGGTTGCTCTTTTTCTTCAACTTTCTGACTGCCTTCTCTTACATTTCAGAATCATTTGGTGAAGGAAAAGAATGACAGTGAACATATTGCAGCAGTGTATATGCTTACAGCCTTGTTCTCCACTGCAGTAAGTTGGATTAAGTCTATGGATTTTAAGAGCGATACTGATTTACACCACATCTGGGCTGCTTTGCTTTTTCTCTTCCACACTGAGGTACAGAAGCAGGCAGTATGAAACATAGAGGGCTTTTCTAACGCCAGTCAGAACCTGTATTACTGTAATGAAATAAAGTGTAGTCAGGTATAAAATTTAACTACCCCCTCGTAATATTTAGTTGCACTTTTTAGAGTTGTCAGCATACTGGGTGATTCAAGCTCTCCAGACATTCACAAAGCCAGAAGCACTTAAGAGCTCTCAGGAATTACCCAACAACCTGCAAACAACCAGGACTTAGATTTTCTGTTATTTCAACAAACACTGATTAAAGACCAGCAAACCTATGCTGTGGACATACTTTGCTCTTTTGGGAGATAATTTAAAATGGATTTATCTTGTTCTGTGTAGTGTTGCCTCCAATATTCCTTCTATTGAAATACATTTCTTTTTGGAGAAATTGTTTCTTATGGTCCTCTGAGGAATGGACCCTTGGCTACAGTTTTATTCAGAAATGCAAAATTCTGTAGGCAAAATGCAGTATTTCTGTTAGAACAGTTCCACAGTCTCAGAATAACTTAGGGCATAAATCAATTTGACCTTCAGTTTCCCTTAGGTATCTTTCTATCAGTATGAAATTAGCTTCATTAAGCACACATATTCACGCCTTAATGAGCTGATAACATTATGAACTCTGGAAATGACTGTACCAAGTCTGGCAAGCACCATTCAAGGCATGAACCTATGCCTCCGGAATTACAGATAGAGCTGTTTTCAACCTATTTCCTAAGAGTGAAAAATCATTGTAATTGTGCTGTATGAGGCTACTCATGTGTCTTTCCTGAGCTGTGAAATTATTTTTTTTAATTTAATCATAACTGTGGCCAGTTCTGGGCCCCTCAGTTTAAGAAGGACATCAAGACACTTGAGCGTGTCCAGAGAAGGGCAATGAGGCTGGGGAGAGGCCTTGAGCACAAGCCCTACGAGGAGAGGCTGAGGGAGTTGGGGTTATTTAGCCAGGAGAAGAGGAGGCTCAGGGGAGACCTCATTGCCCTCTACAACTACCTGAAGGGTGGTTGTAGCCAGGAGGGGGTTGGTCTCTTCTCCCAGCCAACCAGCACCAGAACAAGAGGACACAGTCTCAAGCTGCACCAGGGGAAGTTTAGGCTCAAGGTGAGGAGAAAGTTCTTCACCAAGAGAGTCATTCACCATTGGAATGTGCTGTCCAGGGAGGTGGTGGAGTCACCATCCCTGGATGTGTTCAAGAGGGGATTGGACGTGGCACTTGGTGCCATGGTCTAGTCATGAGGTGTTGGGTGATAGGTTGGACTTGATGATCTTTGAGGTCTCTTCCAACTTTGGTGACACTGTGATACTGTGATACTGTGATGAGCAGCTCATATCTCTTTCATCTACCTGAAGCTTTGAAATTTCCTGGACTTTGTTGCCTTTGAGCTGAGGTGATTTTTGTCAAACTCTCATATAAAAGTCCCTCAGAGGTACAACATCTCTGACTAATTTGGATGGAACTGGGCAATTTGGAAAGCTTCAGGATAGGTAGGTAATGGCAATACACCAGACTAATTAAACCTTACATAATTTGGAGAAGCAGATCCTCAAGGCATAAAGTTTTATGATTGATAACTGCTTTGTTGTTCTGGTGAAGATATTTGAAGAACAGTGATAAGCAAGTGAATTTTTAATTAGAAAAATTTAGCATATGTTTCCTTAAAAGACCGTGTAAGACATTTAAAGGACAGCACAAGACCTGGTGACTGAAGGACATAAAAGCATTTCCTTTGTTATATTAGTATTCTCTGTTTATGAGTACAATGCAATTATCTTCAGTATTTGTCACACTGTTCCTTTAAGGTTATGAATTTTAATAAGGAAATTCTTTAAGGAGATGGATTTTTGTATAGCAAAGGAACAATGCAAGATGTGAGGTTCCAAAGTGGGCAGGCAAAAACAAAAGAAGCAATGAAACCAGGAAGGTACTTGGTCTGCATCCTTTTTGTGTGGGAAGTGATGTGGACCTGGATGCAGAGTTAAAAGCACATGTGGAATGATCATCCTGTTTTGTCTGAAATGAAGTGAAACATGACTGGATTCTCATAGAGTCTTGTGATGTCTCCATGGCCCTGCAAGGTCAATATAAATGGTCCCTCATCTGCTTAACTTTAGGCAGAAGCAGCATTCTGTATCACTCCATTTGTCCTTACTGAGAATAGTCATAGTTTCTTGAAGCTGATGAAAATAAATTATTTTGAAGAAGATGAGCTAAAAGCTTGTAGTTAGTGTCTGACTGATTAATATTTGGCTGAATGCTAGAACTGGCAAGCAGGAAGATGTGATGACTTCATTATATGCATGTGTGGAGTTCCACATCAATTCATTAAGTCTTAAAGGATGTTTTGAAACAAAATTGTCAGGTATGAAGCAGTAGACCTTTTCATTTAGGATTTAAAATTTGAAGTGTTGTTTCAGGATGATTAGGTTTTATTACTTACTTATGGGACTTGTTACTGGTGATATAACAGACTATAACTTTCAGAAGAGAAAACACCCAGAGGGTCTTCTACAGCCATTCTCTTTTACACATGTGCTTGATTTCTGCAACTGGAACAGTTATATCAGGAACCAAATGTGGGAATAATGAAATCCAAGCTGGACTTTTATCCCTTTTGCTGAATCTACTGTAATATTCTGCTGAGGTGCTCCTTAAATACTTGGTGCTGATGCTCCAAGCCTACAATTTATATGAGTTGTTTGCTTGGTGCTATTCTGAATGCAGACCTCTCTTAATGGTGAAGTAGCTTTGGGACAGATTATTTTCACCTCTGTGTGAGCTTTTTGTGGTAATCAGATACTGGCAAGATGGAATTACAGGAATACTAAGTTTGGGGGGAAAATTAGTTTTTGAGAGCTAGCTTTTATCAGAAGTAAAATGGTAAAGACAGGAGCACATGGGGAAGGAAGACACCTGGGTTCTTTATCTTCTTTTCCTTGTGAGTCTCATGTTAGTAATCTGGGACCATCAGAAGGGGGAAAAATAAATAGAAGAGTAACATAGAGTATTTGATGTCATCCTAAGACTTCAAATTAGAAACTGAAGCTACCTACAAGATCTGCACCCCATATACCACAGCCAGTTTGCCCAAACTAGTCAAGGGTTTTGCAGATCTCAGCTGAGCTGGATGCTGGTGTCTTGGAAGGAAAGAGTAAGACTCAGCTCGGTCTCTCTGCTTTAAACTGGATATATGCACAACCTTGTTCCATGTCTTAGGACTTACGCCATGACTGGGACTCAGCAGCTTGGTGAGAGCCCTGTTTAGCTCAGATAAGCCATTGCTGCAGAAGCAAAATCATTCAAAAGAAGGATTTTAATGCTTTCAGTAAAATGTGCAGCTTTTTACTGTGCAGAAAACCGATTCCATTTAGAAAGCATGAGTCTTGTATCAGCCTTTTATCAGTTTTAACTTTAACATGTAGCTAATAATGTATTGCTAATAGAAGTGAAAACTTTCTAATGCTCCTTCAGGGACTGTGCTGCACTTTTCATTTCCTTGGCCTTCTTGGTTTTCTTCATTATTTATAGATTACTGTGATGTATTAAAATAATTTTCTGAACAAAGGGAAAAAAAAGAAAAAGAAGCAGGAAGAAAAATCTTTCCTTAGGAATAAAATCAGAGGGGATATGCTGAGTGTAATGCCTATCAGAAGAGGTGCTTAATTGTTAAAAATAACTGCAGAATACTGGTTGGATATCTTTGAAACAAAAATGTTGACCAACACAATTTTTAAATAGCTTTTGCTATAATGTCTGCATAGGATGTGCAGTACCTTTAGTGAATTCTTTTGCAATTTACCCCTAAAATAATGTCTTGTTCCCTCCAATGAATATATGTGACTTAAACAATAAACCTGATAGTAATTGTATTATGAATACTAATGATTGGATTCAAACTTCAGATTGCCAGAGTGAGATGAAAAGGAAGTTTCAGGAGATCTCATAGTAGGTGGAAATAATAAAATACTGAACCTATGAAATTAATGGGAGTTCATTATTTAAATAATGATATGTCCATTTTATGTAATGCTTCTCTACCAGAGGAGCTAATGAAAGTCAAAGAGGAGAAACAGATGGAGAATGGCCGGAGGTACAAGGGCTGCAGTGAGAATTTGAAACAATCTGCATGATCCCTGAAGAAATGAGAGCTAGGTCAAAGCAAAGGTCTTATCTCCTCGGTGCAATTTCAGTGTCATAGGAAATTTGCATTTAGGCCATGATTGAACCCCATGCCCCATGTTTAGCTTACAAGTCAGATCAATAATGGCAAGAGTCCTGTACTACATTTTCATGTGACTCAGTCACACTTTCTGGTGTCTCTAGATGGTTTGCAGAGCAGGATATCTGTCAAAGCAGCAGGGTGTTGAGTTTTGTGGGTCACTTCATTTTACAGTAGGAATTGTTTCTGTGTCAGAGTGGCAATCGGAAGCTTAACAAGATATATGATGCATTGATGAGGGCTGAGCAATGTGGTTTCCCCTGGCCAATGGGTGCTTCTCCTCTGCTCCTTCCAGGATTTAGATTCTGTGAAAAGGCTTTGAACTAAGAGAAGCTGCATGCTGGGCACCTAAACTGCTCTTTTAATTAAGTCTGGTTATAAAATTATATGATCTTGGCAACAACAATATCTGCTAATTGTAACTGCTTGTTCTGAATTTGTTACTCAGTTGAGTTACACTGGAACTAAATGTTCCTCTCAACATATTTTTTCCCTCCCTAGTAACTCAATGAATCATGAAGGACGTTCTCTTTGAAAGCTGGTGCAGCCCAGAGCCATCTATAGTAGGAGGTTGAATTAAAAACAGAAATATATGTTATGGCTCTGATTCGTCTGAAAATACAAGCTTTTACTTTATTGTTAAACATTAGAGATTTGTTTGGGGTTTTTTACCTCCATATTGCAGCACGTTCTTGTCTTGTGTTTTGGGACAACTTACACAAGCTTAAATGCTTGGCTGTGTTAGTGGAGAGAAACAGCTTTCACAAGATGTGGGTCTTTTGTATCAGGAAATGTGTCACAGAATCACAGAATCACCAAGGTTGGAAGAGACCTCAAAGATCATCAAGTCCAACCTGTCTGGAAGTGGTATTCCACTTCTGTGTCCTAGCCATCATCAGTCAGCAGGGAGCAAGCACTGTCTTTGGCTCTGCCAGACCAGAGCAGCAGTAGTGGACTGTGCTGGGTATTGTGACAGTGTGCAATTGCTTTTCCTAAGAAAATGGAAAATTTGTAAAGAAATACAGACTGTCCCAGAGAAATCAGGCTGGCATCACCATGCATGGGACCCAGGAGAGGTCTGGGTCCAGATTGGGATTGATTTTTTTCTGGGTCACTATCTAAATAAATCTACTGTAGAGAATTGATAGTAATAAAATAAATGCTAATTGCAAAAAAAGTTAAAGGTGAGATTGGCCTATGCATAAACCAGCAGGAATTCCACCCTTTTTGTGGCAAATATAAATGCCTGTCATCTAGTGCTGACTCGTCCCAGTTGTGTTGGAACATCCCATCTACAATCTGCTGCAGTTTGCCTGGTATAAATCATAAGGTCAATAGCAAGATAAATCCAAGAGATTAATTTGAGTCATGTGATCCCAACTGTGCAGACAGCTGTGCTTTTCTGTTCTTAAGCTGTGCAGTGCAATGGGGATAGCATCTGAAAACTGGCACCCCCACCCCCCACCCCCCCAGCCTGCATGAAATTGTGTAAGTCTGCAAGTGCCTGTGTTTGCATGTCCATGTGGGGGATAGATCACAACCCCTGGAAGTACCCCCAGGCTCCAATCGGTGCCTGAAAAATGGAACTGAATGGTCATTTTGCTGAGCTTTGCTCCATCACAAGATCATGGGAACTTTGGGAGGATTCAAGATGTGGAATAGTGAAAGCTGAAAATCTGATTAAAAAATAATGTAGGCCTTGATTCATCTCACTTAAATACATGTCCAGCATTCAGCATGTCAAAGCGCTGTGGGTATCAACAGCACTGCTACAAACTGAGGACCTGTGAGTTGACACACCCTTGCATACAGGGGTTTGCACAGACCTGGTCTTTGCATCTTGGTGTCAGTTTCACCAGCTGCACTCACAGTGTCTGAAAGAATGAATTGTAAAAGATCACCTACAATGTCCTGTGGAGTAACATTGCTGATTTCTGGGTAGTTCAGAAGTTAGCTTGCATTAGGAAATCATAGAAGGGTTTGTGTTGGAAGGGACCTTAAAGATCATCTCGTTCCACCACAGAGACACCTCCTACTAGACCAGGTTGCTAAAGGCCACATGCAGCACAGCTTTGAATAATTCCAGGGTTGCAGCCTTCCCAGATTCTCAGGGCCCCCACTGCCTCTCTGGCAATCATTCACTATACTGTTCTACCTATGGATATTTCTGAGACATCATCTTATTTTTCAATAACTCTTGTTTTTTACCTTTCTTCCAGAAAAGCCATCACCATTCAGTGAAAAAGATAACACCAACTCTTTTTGATATGGTCAGTAAGCTTGGGATTTTTTTATTCCTCATTATTACTTTAAATCAGTATATGAAAAAGAAGTTTGAAAGCTTTTGCTGCCTAGTAAGAAACATTCATGGTTTGTAGACAACAACTGCCTTTCAAGCAAATTCTCTTGCAAGCACAATGTATTTTATACAAAAGCAGTGCAATTTGTTATTTATAGGTTGATCATCTGGCTACAGGCAAACTTTGAAAGCTTTCACATATAGTGCTTTAATTTTAAGCTTATTAGTGGCTTTAGATACAGAACTCACATTTGTATTGAGGCTGCCGCTTCTGTGCCTGGTAGATGAGCATTGTTTAAACACTGGTGTGTAGCCCTGAAAGAATCCATTCTAATGCTTGGCTCAAGATGTTGCAAGAAAGTTGGAAACTCAAAGGCAAATAAAATAACAAGTGTGCTTGTGCCAGCAGAAGCTGTTCTGTTACTAGTTCAATATTAGGTATACAGCACGATACATGACTGGCAGAATCAAAGTTTATTCTTATTAATCACAGAGAGGAATGAATATTTATTGTTGAATAAACTCTGACTTTTGACATTCTCAAAACCTCCAGCTTTATAATGAGGAGTCGGAGCAAGCTGAGTTGGTTTGACTGCTTATTATACCTATGCTGGCATCATAACCTATGTTGTTGCTTTGCTTTGTGTATCGTAGTCATGTACATATGTGTATCTTTCTATTCCTTTCTTGGGAATGTTTTGCAACCAAGCTTAGTTCCCTGTGTAAATGTATTTGATGGGTGATGCTTGATCCTCCAGGATCAAGCTGTCTGTCTCATTGAAGGTGTCACTTTCACCAGAGCGATTGGCATTTTTCACTCTGTTGAGCCGGGACTGCAATCGTTCCTGTTCCTTTCTCAGCTCCGAATAGGAATGGGAGAAAGTGTGGAATATTGATGTTGCAGGAAAAGACATGATGAGAATGCCACTGAGGATGCTGCTGAGAGCCACCATCTGGCCTGGGACACTCCGTGGTACCATATCTCCATACCCTACAGTGGTCATTGAAATGATAGCCCACCAGTAAGAAGCAGGTATGCTTGTGAATTCAAGCACCTTCCCAGACTCATTCTCAGCGAGATAGACCAAAGGAGAAAAGAGAGTGACAGCCACACATAGGAAGAGTAAAAGCAGGCCAAATTCCCGTGTGCATCTCCGAACTGTGAGGCCCAAAGTCTGCAAGCCCAAGGAGTGTCGGGCAAGGCGCATTACGTACAAGATCCTCAAGGCACGTAAAACCCGTAGCACCAAACCAACCTTCTCCAAATATGTGTTGCTGCTTGGTCTGTCATCCTCCTCATTTGAGTCATCCTCTGAGAAGATGAGCGAAACATAATAGGGTGAAATAGCCAAGAAGTCAATGATATTTAGGGGTCCTTTGAAGAACTGACACTTGCTCCTTGCCTGAATGAATCGGAGGCAGAACTCCAGGGAAAACCAAGCCACACAGATGGTCTCTATGACGAAGATGTAATAGCACTTCTGGGAACACTCACCCTGACACAAAACAAAAAGAGAATGAAATAAAAGAACAGCCTGTGAACCAATATCCAAAAAACACTAAGGAAGAAGCAATATGTATCTGCTTGAGTCATTGGTATCAGAAATGATCAGCTCCCAGCTAGCAGGTAGTCATATGGCAGCCATCTTTCAGTGGTATATAAGTTATTGTGAGCATATGAAATACCTTAATGAATAGATATATCTACCTGCCTATTTTTATTGTGTTGCTCCTTCAAGTACAAAGGAAAGAAACTTGTCTCTGCATAAAATCTTGGCATGCAGCCTGTAAGTCCCCGCTTTCTGCTCTTGAAGAGAAATTAATTGAAACTTGACTGGTTTATAAGCCTACACAGAAATTGGTTTCTCTTCAAAGAAAGATTAATGTTTGAGTGTCTCTGTAAACTTCTGGTGCTGTTCAATGCATGGTGCTTCCATAAGTGCTGTGCACTCAGTGCAATTAAAAGTAGTTCAGAGATATTCATCAAGTCATCTAAATCTTTAGCTCAGTTATGCTATATACAGATCTTGTTTCTATCTGCACAGGTAAATGTTTTAATCTAAAGGAAAGTTAATATCCACCCACTAGGTGAAACTTGCCTGGAAGAATCCCCTCCCAGTACAGAGGCCACATGATACAAGCAGCATTTTCTCGGGTGTGTTATCTAAGAAATTGCCAAATTCTAGATTCATATTTTGTATTTTCCTGAGATGAGCTTAAAAATATGAAACCTTATTTGGGCTGTTCTGGTGAAACAAAGAGGCAAATGTTAAGTGAACATGTAATTATTTAGGTAAGAAAGAGACTTATCCTCTACTGATGGGCATCCACTAGGTTAGCATCCATCCAAAGAGAACATCAGTTACAGGGACTGTGGTGCACACAGTGCCTCTTTCATATGTACAGTGTCTGCTCACTGATTCCAACCATCAAAAATCAGACCAGATCCTGCCACCATTTTTTTCCCTATACAAGATAAGAAATAGCAACAAAAGCAGCATGTACTGCTTAGCAGCTGGACACCTGCCCCTGAAAAGAGCATACTGGCATTGAATACTGATGTCACTGCTTTCTTACACACCCTATCCATCCTTAGATAAAAACATTCCTGTACAGAGAATTAATATGTTCTTAAGAAACCTGGTCATGTGATTGGACTACTGCTGGGTTTTGGGTTTTAAGCATTGTGATTAAGTTTATTGAAGAATGCCACCTAGCAGGTACTTGTGTGACATTTTCCCAGTGACAAGCTGATATTTACATTAAGCTCTTGCATTGGTGCAAATATTTGGATTACAGTTCTAATCCAAACTCACTTCAAGTGAACTGGAGACTTTCATGGACTTTGGCTGACTTTGAAGCACCTTTTTGTGCTTTTCTTTGCTGAGCACATTATCAAAACACTGAAGTGTATGGGGTTGGGATTTTTGGTAAAGTTGGGAAATGTCAGCTCTAACTGGGAACCAGAGAAGGAGGTTTCCTAGAGTCACAACCCTTTCAAAGTCCATACTGGACTCAGAATGTGGGTCCAGAATATGACCCCATGTTCCAGAAAACCCAAGCAGGTAATTCCATTTATCAAATAGCTTTTTCCAGGTCCAACTTTGGTAGGCTTAGCAAGGTTAAAGAGTCTTTACATTCTCCTTATATTCATGCTGAACAGGGACTTGCATCTCTGAAATTTTCACAAGTGCAGCAGGTCAAGCAGAATTAGGGACTATGAAGAGGGATTTAATACAGAGAAAGAATGTCCTTTTGGGAGAGCAGAGTGTCCATGTGTTATTCAGGAATCACTTCAGACCCTTGGTTCATGAAAGGCTTTTTGTAACCTCTGTAGAATGAAGTCAGGCCTTCTGTATGCATCTTTCATGGTAGCCTGTCTCTGAAGTGAAACAATTCAGAGAAGCAGTTCCTGACACAACATTATCCATTCCCAGCCAAATTTCATGAGCAAAATTGATTAAATACCCCATGGGAAGCACATAACTTACTACTGATGTTCAGTTCTCCTCTGCACTGCATTATGATGTTGGGGCTTTTAAGTGTGTCATGTGATAAAATGACTGCTGCTCTCAGGGGTAACAAGTGGTTTTGTTCAGTGTTTATATCCAGTCACTCTGTGGTCATCACATGTAATGATCATTGGTTGTCCGAGGTTCCCCATGTAAATCAGTAACATATCCCTTATGTGTAGGTTTTATTCTGTCTAACCCTCAGAACAATGTAGCTCTGTAGCACTGTTTGGGGATTTTTCCTCTCACTACACAGTAGACTGTCGAGATCAAAATTTATCTCTTAAAATAAACACCACAGAAAGTGATGAGACTTGGCCCTGGCGGAGTTAATGAGTACAAGATCAGGTTATAGCCCCATGTGAAGTAATTGCCATGGCAGTGCCTAGAGTGTATTGATGTTTGCAGAGCTGCTGACTTGGCTTGATGAGATTGCTTGCAATCAGCACTTGTGTTATGCAGTGTTCACTTTTTCTGAGTCGTAAATTATTTGTACAGTGCAGCCTGGACCCTGCACAGACCTGCCTGTGGTCATTCTAGTGATGTGGCCTGTGAATTATTCATTGTTCCCATCCAGATTGATTTTATTTTTTTGTTAACTAGACTAAATTTCCAGTACATCTATTACTTATTTACCTGTATACATTTACAGGTGGCATTGCTGCCAGATCTTCATGTAGTTTTCGCTATTCCTTCCTTGGAAAATACAAGCAAAGATACTTGGTTTGCTGAAGGTTTTAACCATCAAGATCTATGGTGTCTCTTGAATTGAGTGTGAAATAGCAAGGTATAGCATTGTCAGGACTGACTGAGAGATTTTCTTCTCACCATCCTCGGTTGTCTCACTGTTCTCTGTGGAAAGTCATGTATATTTTGGAAAAGCAATTGTGCAGTCAGCTTCCAAAATGTGTATTTCATTTTGCAGAAGACCATCCTTCAAATCAGACTTTTCAGAAATGTTATTGTGTGTTTTCTTTCTCTTCATGCATAGTTGTGGATGTAAGGGATGATGAGTTCTCCCTTGTTGCACACTTTGTCTTTTTTTATGTATTTTACAAAAGATGTTTCAGAAATGTTTGCATATGATTCAAACCCCTTTTTCTGCTGCAGCAAACACAAGAGTGACAATATCAGTCTCTGACACTGTGACTAATGCAGAGAATTCTCTGTTTCACCTTTTTTCAGGAGACAGAAAAAAAAAGGATGTGTTTGCTTCAGACATACCTGCACTATATGAAGGCATGCAGCAAAGCCAGCCCCATTTCTGTCAGAGGGAACTGATTTATCCATGCAGCACAGTAGTTCTGTGTGGAGGTGACTAACTCAAGCCTAGAAATACTGCAGCTGGGTTACCATCTGGCAGAAGGACTATTTCACTCCATTACCTAGCGTAGACATGCCATGATTTAGTCAGTCTATATACAAGATCTGCCAGAGAGTCCCAAGCGTCTTTCCTTGCCAGTCTTCATTCCTCTGTTGACAGTGTCTGAAAAGAGAATGTGGCTCTATAATATTTAATTTTAATTCACATTGGGGAATAGATTTCATCCAGTGAGTTTGTATGTGAATAGTTTATGTGTTAGGAATATTTGTGTATCTTATGTGGTACTGTTCATATAGGGTATCCCCTATAATGTCAGTCAGTCTCTTGGAGAATTCTTGATCCTTTTTGAACAACTTCTTCAAAAGCACTGAATAATGGAATGAAGGGGAGAGGCAGGGTGGTTAAAGGAAATATTAAGCACCAAAGCAAATTTCTGTTTCTTCCACTACTTTTGATGATTTTTTTACCTCAGTGTGTATTATGTCTCACTTAGAACTGTTGTCCACAGAGCAGGTAGAATAACATACTGACTTCAAATACTATGTTCTTACCAAAATACAGATGCCTTTATGTCAGTGGTAGATTTCAAACTTGCTGTTGTCACCCAATTCCTGATGGATGTTTGTTAATTTCATTAAACTGACAAATTATGGCCCACATACTCTGATGCATGAAAGATATTTTTGCAGAAGTGGTCAATAATGGAATTTCGGTGCCACAACCACTGCTACATATTTCCTTTTTCTGAACAAAAGAAACAGATTTGGGAAAAATCTAGTGATCAGTGCTGCCAACACAGAACACACCAAACTTTCTCATCCTTAACTGCAGCAGAATTCTGAGATTTTATTTTCAGACCTTTTGAGTCAATTTTTTTTACTGGCTTCTTTCTCCCCCTGTCTGCCTTTTTGCACCCAAAGTACAATGGTATTCTGGAACATATAAAAGCTTCAAGATAGTGTGGTATGACTGTGAGCATGAGAAGATGAGGCTTTATTTATGGCTACAGCATATTTTGGTTGAGCTTTATCAACACAACACTTTGATGCATTTTACACTATCATAGCATCAATCAGTACTCAAACTATCATTGACCATGACAGGAGAACAGTTATCACAAAGCCAGTGGTGAGTGAGTATCTAACTTTATACTTTATTCATCCTGCAGATTCACTCCTGAACAATGGAAGACTTTATAAGGATTTATGAAACTTGTCTCTAGCTGAAATTCTACAATGTATGATATAAAAGTAAGAAAATGAGTGTCTGGTATTGATCTTACATAGGAGAAGAACAGTTGGCTCGGCAATGAAGGAAACAATATTTTTTATGTAAAAGATATATACTGAACCTGATGCCTGAAATATTGAGTGATTTCTAAAATTTATAAAGCACCTCAAAGAAGCAAAGTGGCTGTTTCAAACTTCTGTACAACCAGAGATAATAAGCAATTCGTGCTTCCTTTTCTTTATTGCTTTCTGCCATGTAAGGCAATGTCTCATTTTCTGGATTCTCTTAGAGTGTTTATGGTGTTACAGTAAAATTGCTCATTTTAGGATACTTCTATTAAATTCTCTTTAGATATGAAAAAAACAGGTTCATAATAAAATATAAGAATGGCAGTACTGAGGCCAGTTAGCCCAGTGTCCTATTCCCACTGCATGAGAGAAGAGGCTCCCCAGACAAGTCTCCCAGCTTCCATTTTCTCCTCCAAAAGCTTCCTGAGCTGAAGGTGGTGTTTGTGTAAGCAACCTGAATTGCTCTTCTATGAATTTTGGTCTTTCTTTTGTTTTCTGCCTATTGCATGGAGACTAACCTGATTTTTACTTTGAACTAGTCCCTGTTAGTTTCATCTGGAACCCCTAACTATGTCACTGGAAGGGCTACTTGATTGACACTTACTCATTCCCTGTTATTTGCAATTTTCTAGGCCTCTTTTGCAGCCACTAGCATAGTTTGTTCCCGTCCTGCAGAATTCTACCTGCCTTAGTCCTTGCATGAAGTTATTCCATCCTTGTTGCCTTTCTCTGGCTGTTTTTCTTACTGAGATGGAAGGGACTGAGACTGCAGTTTTAAAGTGTAGATGAGCTGTAGGTTATATAATCAAATTTATATCCCGTTTATGATCAAGAAGTCAATAAATTGTGCTTTTTCTGTTGTGCTTTTAATCGCTTAAGCAAGTTGGATCTACGTAGGGACAATGCTTAGAATACCATATTTCTAATAGAAATTTTGTGACTCTGGGAAGTGTTCCTGCAGCTTTCTTGGAGTATGTTTTTCCAAAGGATCTGAGGTTCAGGAGTTCTGCACCTTCAAGGTCCAGGACTGGCCAGGGTAATGTGCAGCAGACCTCAGTTGCAGAGGGGAGTTTACAGAAAAGAAATTCATTCACTAATTCCGAATTCAAGCTAAATGAACTTGAGATTTGTGCCAATTACAAGATAAATTTCCTGGTCAAGTGCCCACTTAGTTTACCATGAAGCATTAGTCCAAGTGTAATGGCATCTAGGATAATAAACAAAATCAGATCTCGGAGTTACGCTGCATTAACCTATCTCACAAGAAATATAAGTCTCGTCTAGTCAAAATAATATCTTTACATGCATCAATAATTGTAGCAATGTCCAGGGAGACTGAATCATCATTTCCCCTGTGGAATACATATCTTGTCTATCCACCATGGCTGTCAGATGCACATCACTAGTTACATTTTCTAGACAAGTTAAAAATGTTTATTTATACATAACTGGATGAGAACCAAGGAAATATTCTTATGCCTTCATGGTCTGCTCAGTGCTGACCGTTTGTGTCCTGCCTAGTTGCTAAGGTCTGGAAAGTTGTTCTGATTCATGACCTGATCTGCCAGTTAATTTCCTACTGCCAAAGATTTACCCTAGTGCATTTTGCTGTGGATATTTGCCCTTTGGTTCATTTTGAAGTGTTTTTCCATAAATGCTGAAGCAAACACAAAGCAGAGTGATCATCTGTTATTCTGCAACTCATGCACTTCAGTGTGTTTCTCTGTTGTGGTTTAACTGAAACCAGGACATCCTCTTACAAAACTGTTCAAGGATTCTCTGCATTTGAACCTGAGTCTGCCTGGCCTGTTAGCAGCTGAAGGCTGTGTTGCTCACTTATTGAATAAACAGACCTTTTACTTCTGGTCCCCTCACCAGTATCAACTGAAACAGATTCTTGAAAACAAGACAAAACCCAAACAAATCCTCAGTAAGCAAATTCTGGAGTGTAAAAAGGGGGAACAGAACTATCTGAAAATATCAAAAGGAGGCTTGATAAGTTTCTCTTAACATGAAGAAAATCTGCTCTTCCTTTTACATTGGTTGTATAGTGCTGTATTGGAATAGGAATTGGAGAAGTACCAACTTTCTGCCCTTGGTGTGACAGTCTCTAAGTGTCTTTGGCAGCCATCTGAACATGTTTTCTGTGGTGTGTAATTTGGGATTTCACAAAATCTGTGAGTAGAAGTCTAGGATGTAAAACAGGCAAACCTGCCACATTTCACATCATCTCCTTTCTATGCTCACCACTTAATTCTGTTCTTAATGATGTTCATGGGTTTAAGTGTTTCATGTGTCAAATAATCTGTTTCCTAGTTAAATGGCCAAACTTTCACCATTATTTGTAGAACACCTTGCTAATGAGTACTGCTTGATCAGGGTATGGATTATTTCAGAATCACATCATCCCTACAGAGTATTTTCAAGGCTTTAGAGTGGAAGTAAGGATCTGACACCTCCTCCCAGCTAGATCCACCCCAAAAGCAGCAGTGATTTCTTCCAAATAAAGGCTGGTTTGGTGTTCAGTCACCCTTAATAAATAGTCTCAAAATGTAGTAAGGAAGTAACTGACAAAGCAATACGCTTGACTCTTCTTGGTTCAGAATCCTACCAGAGTCCTAAAGTAGAGTTTCCTTAAATACAGGACCCAGACCTGCTTAACATTCTGAAGTCAAAGGACAGACTGCCAGAACATCATCTTTCATGCCAGAAATATGTCTGGCTTTGTGGCTGATGGAAGGTCACATCTGCTAAACCTTCCCTGGCAAGTCCAGATTTTGTTTGGCACATTCAGCTGCAGCCAGTTACTGTTCAGATCCTTCCGACTGCTCCACACTATTTTGTGGACAAAGGCCAGTGTCCAGATGGGATCAGCCTGTATTGTGGCTATCAACCTGCCTTCTGCCTGCTTGTGGTATCTAACATTTAGAGAGGCTTATCTCAGCAAGATTGCTCTTCTTGCAGTCTGGCCTTTTGGCCCATGCAGAGTAAAACCATTCATCCCTCTGTCAGGAGGACTTAGAAGCAAAACTTACAGGATTTCTCCTCTCTGTCTTGATGGGGTTCTGAGCAACCTGATCTAGTTGCAAATATCCCTGCTTCCTGCAGAGGGGTTTGGACTAGATGTCCTTTAAAGGTCCCTTCCAACTCAATGCATTCTATGATTCTGTAAGCCCAAGGCTGCCATTTCCTGGGCAGGGTGCTGCTTTCCAGCCTTTTGTACTTCTCAAGTTTATAACCAGCCAGTGTATCCTATTCTACAGCTTCTTCCTACAAGCTAATGTAATAGTAGGGAAACAAGCTTTGATTCTTGCTCTTGCCTGTTCACACATCCAAGGTGATGCATCTACAGGGTGAGGTTGCAAGTCTGGAGAGTGATTAGGCAGGAGCAGAGGCAGAACATGACCTCATTGTAGGGAACCAAGATACCTAACCAGATGCCAGCTGTTCTTATCCCAGTCCACAGCAGAAAGTGAACAGATGCAGGGAAGAAATCCCTTTTGGTTGCAAAATGATGACTCAGTTAGGAAGTAGTGTGCCAGTCTGTGCTCTCTGCCTACCTGGAGCTGTGGGATCCAGCTGCAGTGCTGCAGGTACTGCTGAATCACTGCGACCGCATTGCTGCTGTCATTTGAATAATTAAACCATGCTCTGCTGAATCAAATGATGGTTAGGGAGAACTTGGAAACCCTCTGTTATGGATCACTTCAGTACTGGGATTTATGGTTACAGGCTGGTACAATATAATCAAAAGGTTTACAGCCTGCTGAGAAAGAGGCTGTAACCTGATTTCCAGAACGATGAGCTTGTTAAAGAAGTGCTGCATACTCTGAACACAGAGCCATTTCCCTCTCACTTTGCTTTATGGGAAAGGAGCCTGGCCTTAGGAAAACAATTACTGCAACTAGTGCATTTGAGGAAGCTAAACTAATATTGGGATTTTATTAATGTGGACATTAGAAAGAACATAAAGGAAATTATTATCTCTGTACCCACACATAATTATCTCAGCTGGGGCAAAAGTGTAACTAAAATAAAACATTTCAATTAACTTTTAAGCTTGGATCCTTATTCTGCAAGCACTTTGAGAATCAGCCAGAAGAATATAAGTTTGATTTAATAGAATTTGTGACCCCAGTGTTTGTGTTAGGAGAAAGATGTGGAAATATTGTCTTGTTTTTCTAGTAAGAAGTTTAAGAGATTTCATGTTGTAACAGTAAGGAACAATATAGTCAGAACTACAGGGTATGGGAGGATGACCTTCAATTTACAGTTTTTCTGCTGGTCAAATCATTTGCTTTGTTACCCTTTCTTTTCCACTTTTTTTCCTCACTGCACTGTAAGTTCTTTGGAGCAGGAACTACATGTTATTTTACCTGTGTAGCATAGGGTGTACAGCAGTGTCCCAAATGTGGCTTTATCTGATACAAGTAGTAGGAGGTACTGACACTATGGCAAACCCCACACTTGCTGCATGAACATGCTGCAATGAAACTAGCAAATGGATTTGCTCAGAATTAGAAGACCTGATTGTGAATTTGACTGCAGCAGTAAACTGAAGAGTCCTCAGGGATTTCCATCATCTGCAAAGAGGAATTTCTAAAACACATAGGAATTCAAGTGGTTATTTATTTTTACTACTTGTTGCATTATTGCTAAGAACTTGGTGGATGCATTGATTTGGGATAGTGTTTTCCAAAGATAGATTGCCTCACTCAGAGGAGATCCCCACCTTCAAAAAATCACAAAAGGCATTCAGTAAGTAATCGTCTGTGATGAGTCCCTTGAGATTAATCAAGTGAGGACAGTGAACAGGATTTTTACCTTATTGTAGGTATTCTGAACTTGAAAGCAGCGAAGGGGAGAAGGAAGCCTATTTCCCAGTGAGGAGCACATGTGTTGTCACATCGGACAGCAGTGGATCAGCTGCCCATCACACAGCAGCTGGAACAGCTGGGTGTCTCCCCAGGATAGCGTGCGAAGCCTGGAGACTTAGTGCTGCTGGGATCCAGCCAAGATTGGATGAACATAAGGCAAACCAATAATGTCTGATTGTGCTTTCCAAACACTGGACCTTGTACTGGCAGAGCCAGCTTTGGAAAACCATGCAGAATCCGTTTACTCATTGAGTGTGCAGACTTCCTAAAGAAAATAGTTCTCTCTGACAGCAAGGGTAAGCTGAGACACAGATGTTCAGCAGCTTTTACCAGCCACTGGTGCCCCTTTTGAGTTATCTAGAGCACAGCTTAAGTAATGTGAACTTCATCAATGTTGTACATATTAGATTTAATGCTAAAATATTCAATTCCGCTTGCAGATCCTTGGGAAGAAGTTACTTAGAATATGGAACTATGAAATCAGAGTCTTAACATAATGGTGCTGTCTCAAGGTCAAAGTTCTTGATGTTTCTGAACAGATGTGCAAAGGTGACAGTTTTAGGCTGTGCCTTTAAAGCTAGCTGCAAATTTTTGAGCAGGAGAGCTCAAAAAAGGCAGATCCCATAAAGCAATAATTTATATATGTATATCAAAGTCCCAGGCTTGAATATTCTGATTTCTGTTGCTCTGTGGCTTCTTATTTAATAAATTTCTTAAACTGTTATTAATTTAACTAATTCAGTCCATGAAGCAAAGAAATTAGCTGGATTCTACTGTGCCCAGTACTCCTTGTAGACTGAGAGCATTTTGGTGCTTCAGTGAAGCGTGTTTTCCTACTTTAAAATACTGCAGTACTTTCATTACTAGTCAACATGGTTAGAAGAAATCAGCATTGCACAAGATGAACAGATCATTCAGGAGAATGAGTGTCCATTGTTAAGTGTCCTAAGAAGAACCCAGAAAATGTACTGAAGCACATCCAGCTTAATTTTGTTCCAAGTAGTTTCAAGTCATATGTATATGCCACCGTATTTATAGATAGGCATGAACACACACACCCCCCCCACACACAGCCCTTTGTAGTCTTACACTTTTAAATGAGCATTAGAAGTGTTTCTGAAAGTCAAGATTTCATTAATGTCTTTGCAACACAGGAACTCATTCTGGGCTGTGCTTTTTGTGATGTTTGCTTATGTTAGCAGGTCAAGTTTGAGCACCAAGTTACAGTGAAATAGTCCTGCTTTTAAGGTATATTCTGAACAGTGTCTCACTTCAATAGTAGTACTCTGTCCTAGTCATTGAAAAAAAGATATTTTTTTCAGCAGGAATCATTTTGCCCTGGCTAATCAGCTAGAAAAGTAGTTTTAGATCAATATTTATACCCCCTTATTTAAAAGCTCTATCAGTGGTAGGCAGCAGTGTCAGCCAAAATCTGGCTGTTATATTGAATCCACCAAAGGTGATTTCTTCTAGCAGTTTTCCAAATTACTTTGATGAAAAGACTTATCTTTGCAGATTACATGAGCAGCATAACTTAAGTTATACTCTTCTCACTGGCGCTCTTCAGGTGGGTTATTATCTCCTCCAGTCCCTCCCAAGATCTCCAGGTTTTCCTTTAATAAGCATACTAGAGATATTTAATCTTACCTGCAGGTTGTGGGCAGGGTTGAAGCTTTACATTCTAATGCTTTTGTAATGGATTTAATGGCTTGAGTACTGAGGATAGACCTTGTGCATGCAGATCTTCACATACTGAACTGAGTTACAAGTCAATGTGTGTTCTTATAATTAATATTATAGCTGTGGCAGCGCTAACCCTGATGAAACAAACATCTGGTTTGATTTTCCTTCTCTTCACAATAAGACCATTAAATTGTTTTTCCCCCATAAAGTAAAATTCTTCCACTTTTAAAGAAAATGTGTTTCCTCTAGTGTACAAGCCAAATATACTGGGTTTAGTATCATACAGAAAATAACAGGGACATCAAACACTGAAAAACATGTCAGAGCATTCAGAATTATAGTGTCATGGAATGCGTCAGGTTGGAAGAAACCTCGTAGGTCATCTTGTCCAAGCCCCCTGCAATGAGCAGGGACATCTCTAACTAAAGCAGGTTGCTCAGGGCCCCATCAAATTTGACCTTGAATGTCTCCAGGTGTGGGGCTTTCGCCACATCTCTGGATAACCTGTTAGAGTATTTCACTGCCCTCACTGTGAAGAATTTCCTCCTAATAGCTAACCTAAGTCTACCAAGCTCTAGTTTAAAACCATTGCCCCAGAATAATGGTTCTATGTTTTAGGTACTGGGTGCTAGTCTTTTCTTCTTGTCTGGATTCTCAGTGTGCTCAAAGACTAAAATGTTACTCTTATAAAAGGAATTAGATTTTCACATAATTAAATGGCCTCATAAATAGAGGGTTTTAAAAATAAATATTCTGACTCTCAAGATAAAATCATCAGATCTGACAATGCTGCTTGCAGCTTATGTCAGATATGCAATTCATCAACTAATTACAACCTACTCAAGGTCAGTTAAGAGTGAATAGAGAAAGTAGTAGTAACAAGGGCTGACCACTCACTGATCACCAGAGAAGAGAGGAAGAAAACAGTCCTTTTCTTCTCTCTTAAAGCACACTTACGTACAACATCTTGGAAGTGTGATTTGTGGGGAGCCATCTACGCTGGAGGAGAATGGTTTGGTTGTTACTGGTGCTGAAGGACTGGGAATGGAAATGGGGTTTCTTTCTTTCCCTTTTCTCCTCCTGACCTTAATTTGCTTGCTGGCCTGAAGAAAAGACCTTGCTGTATCCATTCTGCTGAGTCATTTCTCTAGAGGATGCCAATTTTAAGTACTCATTATAAGAAATTTCTCTTCCTAGGAAAAATCCCAAGAGTGCTTCAAAGCGGTCCCCCTGTCCAAGCTCTTCTGTGGTAGTTCTATTCTGTAGTTCTCTGGTGTAATGAGGTTTCTTCCTTAGGGTTAGATGTGCTGAGTAGTATATTCCAGTTACATGCTGATTGTAACTCTCATGTGGGACTGGGTCTTCTGGGGGACTTTAATGGGACTTTTGCCTTGTCTCTAGTGAAATGATCTTAGTTCCTTTGAGGGAAAAGCTGGTAGATTGTGTTGCTTCAGCTATCTTATCCTATATGCATGGTGTCTGTTTCAGATTTGTAATTGTCTCAAGCTACCAGCTCCCATCAATAATAGAGTTCCTGACCTCCAAATATGTTTGGGTTTTTAAAATTGTCTCCACATACACATATGCCTTGATTTCTACATTTTGATAATATTGCATTTGCTTCCTTACTGAAGATGCACTGGTCTAAAGAACAGATGTAAATATCTTAGGTAAGGCTGTTTTGCCACTGGAAAATGTGGTTTATGGCCAAATAACATGATTTATTACTAATGAGTCCTCTTTCCTTAGCACCATGTATGATAAATCCCTTTACATATCTATTTCATGGTCAGACTTCAACTTGAGGTCACTACAGCTATGCATTTACTGCTCTAGAGTTTTCCTGAGATTTTGGCCTCTTTTGTCTGGGGTTGTTCACTCTGAGTTGGGATTCATGGCAGATGCTTATGTGAAACATAGCTACAGAATTGTTTGCCTGTGTATTTGTGGTTTTCTTTCATATATCTAGTGCAGAGTTTCCTAAGTATCATTTGGCATATTCTAAACTTTGTGCATGGGATCGTTTATACTAGCCCATTCTTGATTTTACTTTCAGCTCTTTTCCTGTCTTTAAGCTAACCCTCCCCTCCCTTTTCTGCAGCCTGTGGAGATGGCTGCCTTCCTCCCCTCTGGTTGCCAGGGTGACTGGGCTTCCCTGATGCAGATGCTCTTGCCTTGGCTGCTTGCCATCCGTCTCCCGGGGACTGGAGTTTTCACTTTCCCTCGGATGGTGAGGACTCATGTTTGCTCTTCTGCCTGTCCAGGCAGCTATTCTCCCTAAGCAGACCTGGTTTAGGAACTGCTACAAGGATAAGTGATTGCGTGTGCCTGAGGGGTGGGACCAGCCAAGCTTCTGAGTGAAATAGAAGTCACCTTGCATTCTTTATCTCTCTCTCTCTCTTTTTTTGACTCTGATCCTTCTGCTTGAGCTGGAGGCCAGCCAGTTCTCACTCAATGTGGCTGAGATGATGAGAAAAAGGACCCTAGAGTGGTACATATGCAGCAGAGGTAAAGCCTTTTTTATTTGTATTTCAGAATGAACTCACTTTCCAGTGTTTGTGATATTGGTGATCGTATCCTTGCAGTACTTGTAAGCACATTTACCACAGAGGTTTTGCCAGGCTTTGACATGGAAATGAATAAACCTCAGGATAGGGCATCTTCGAATTAAAGTGTGGAATTAACAGGTTGTTCAGGGACTTTACTGGAGGAATTTGACTGTTTGGTGTCCCTGAGAAAACAGAGATTGTGAGATCTTTATGCTCAGCCCCAAAAGCCAACATTTCTAATTCTGCATGCCTGTCCCAGGTTACTGGCAAATTTTGGAACCGCTTTCAGAGGTCAGCCAGTGAACAGTTTTGAGTTACAAATCAACACAGAGTTGCAGTTTGCGTGGGTATGACTCAGCTGCAACCAAGAAGCAGTACATTTAGTCAGTTATGTTCTCTGAGTTATCTGTCTGCTTCTGGCTAATATGCTCTTTTGAGATCCTAGAGAGACATTTTCAGGTGTTGCAAGCTAAGAATTTAGGGATGGAAATTTAGAGGGGTTTTTAATTGACTACCATTTAGTAGTTCATATTCTCTACTTTTCCACAAAGCATGAGGATTTTGTCTCTTGTATTCCCCTGTGTTTTCTCTGACATATTTTTAGATGGCTCAAATAGAATTTTCAATACTCTGTTTTTTTGCTTCTGGGGCAGTTACAGAGTGCATTGGACTGGTGCTGTTAGTGCAAATAATGGAGTGTTTCCAAATACTTGGACAAATGTGGTCTTTTGCCTAAGTTTATCCTTCACCCCTTTCTCTTCACTTTCAATATTCCATATTTTGAGCTTGTTTTAAAGTAGTTATCTATGTGCAAATCTCTAAGTAGCAATGTCATAGGTGTTTTACAGGAAATCCAGGAACAGCAGCTTACATTGCAGCTACCAATGTACTTATAACCCTCAACTTGCTTCCCTTGCTAACATATGGTTAATTATTTTTGAAACACATAACATGTTACATCGATCTGAGCTCTGAAACATTATGTGCTTTTTCTTTTACACAACAAGTGTATATAAAAGCTTCTTCTGCAGTGGTTGGGAAATTAAGATGAAATGCATCAGGCTACTTCCATTAACAAAGTTAGTGGGAAGCACTTGCTAGAGCAGTTTGTAGTGGTTTTGCATCTAGCTGCAAGAAGGATGTTCTATATTTAAAGCACTTCCTTGGAAGAAGGATTGGAACCGTGTTACAGTTTTTCCTGCCAAAAGTAATAGCTGGGGAAGGCTGCAAGAGCACCAGACTTATTGCTGACAGATAATAGTCATCCTATGCAAATGTGAGTTAATATTTGAGGGGTTAAATGGAACAGGAAATGATCTTAAATTTCAGCCTTCTCTGCTGTCCTTAGTTTTATTGAGACATCAGTTGTATCATGACATAGTTTCACCATGGGTGTGCTGCTTTGATTTAGTGCTTGGGCAGTAAAATATGTACAGATTTTCATATTGTGCACACCGTGCTGAGCTGTAAATGTAAAAATGACTTTATTCTGAATACACAATACTCTGAGGAGTGGCTTGTCTTGTAGCAGTGGTTGGGACAGGGAGTGTATTTGACCAGGATTTCCTCAACACTTTTGAAGGGCAGTTTGCAAATGAAGTGCAGGATTGGTCAAGGTTATTTGGTGAATGTGGACATTACTATGTCCAAAGTAACTTTGGATTGTTATTTTCCTCTGTTTTATTGTTAGAATAGCAAATCTTTTAAAAGCTGAAATGCAACCGTGTTAGAGAGAAAATCCTTTGTATATGATTGAGACTTGATTTATTTGCCCTGAATTAGTGTGGGGGACTTACTTGAGAAGGGTTTAAATACAGAGAGCAGCTCAGCTAGTATTTGGCATTACTCCCACAATATATACATATATATGTGGGCAAATACAGAATTCTATTAGCATGGAAATACCATTTTTGGAGGCTCAGCTTTGAAGTCTCAGTATCTGCAAAAATACTTCATCTGTCTCTCATCCTTTAATCTATACACAACTATTGGAATTTAACATTATAGAAATTAATGACTATCTCTTCCTCCCGAAAGATCTGACTGTATTTTCACAAAAGAAGATACTCAGCTGTTTTAAAAGTAAAGATGTCAGAGGAAAACCTTTCTTTAGGCAACATGCCCAAATGAGAAATTGCTTCTAACTAGACTGTAAAGCATGCTGAAAACTCCAGTGTCAGTCTCAGCACTACAGAGTCCCAGTGCAAACAAGTTAACTTACACTAGACTAGCAACTGCTTCTTGAGGAGGAAACACAATGCTGTTTTAGAGAGCTGCAACATCTTTTCTGTCCAGAAGCACCTTCCTGTATTGTAGCTAACAATGTCCACATTATTCTTAATTGAATATCACTTTGAAAATGTTAGATCTAATTTAAGCCATTGATGCATTTCCTTTTATAGACTGTCTCATTACCAGTGACAGTTTTGAACTTCATGGCTATGTATTTTGTGTATCTCTGTTGTCTTTTAAATGAGGTGTGCCTAGCAAGTCAGATACATTTCTTTTAATCCTGTAGTTAGACCAGTTAAAAAGGACTGACTTACCCTGTCTTCTTCAGCTCTTAAGTCTGGCATTGTGCTAACACAAAGGCTTACAGCTGTGGTGGCCACAAAGAGGATGGAGAGACAAGCAAAGACTTTTCCTGGGAGTCCTGACTGGGGATTTTCTACCATATCTCTGAGTCTGTTCATAAACTGTCCAAATTTGGTTTTCTCATCCAAGACACATGCAGCTTCTTTGCTCCTCCGGAGGTCCTCTTCTTTGCGTATCTCAGCCAACTCCTGCAGTTTTTGAAATAGTTTCCGAAAGCAGCAGTTCTCCAGGTTGGATTCCTCAATCCCCCAGTATCTCAGCTCCTCCTGAAAAGACAAGGCACACATGTCTCTTAAGAGCATCAGCTTCCCTGCTGCTAGAAAGCTAACAATCATCCCAAAAGCGTTGGGGTTCCTGTCAAAGAAGAACTCATGGGTGTCTTCATCATAGTCGTCACACAGCTGAATTATTTCTTCATAGCTGCTGCAAAACTTTAGTTTGCTCAGTCTGGTCAGGGGAAATTCATCTAAAGTACTCCAAGGTAGCAGGTACTTGATGCCTCCAACATTTATCATGACCTCTGTCTTTACATCGACTGCAGAGACTTGATCAGGGTGATAAATCCTCCTGGCTCTTTGGTAATGGACCCCTTTGACAGGAGGAGTTTCAACGGAGACAGGAAAGAAGTGGCTCAAGGAATTACAAGAATTGTAGCTAATGTTACTATAGTCTTGGTCACTGCCTCTGGAGAGAATAGGCATCTCTAAGAGTTCTCACTGGGACATCCGAAATGGCATCAGAGCAGGGTTATCTGTCAGCCGAAAGATATAGGAAGGAGGAGAAAACATAACAGAGGTTATTGCAAGAGAAAAGTTTCCTGCTACTTTCCTAAATCACAAAATTAGTAAGTGCCTCTTTTGTAAATAAAAGTCTGCTCGATGCTGCTTCCTGAATTCTGCAGCCTGTGAACGTGCTTTGCTTTGCAGCCTCATTGGTTGTCTGGCAACAGAGACACAGCAGAGAGCTACAGCCTCATTCATAATTCTCACGAAGGGTCGGGTGCCTGCGAATCCAAATGTGAACAGATCGCTCTCATCTCTCAGCAGATCTCGGCCGTCGCTAGATCTTTGTGCTGTCCGGTGGTGGTCGCTTTAGTTTCTATAAACCCTTAAACACACACTCAACTGAGCTGCTTAACTGTTATTAGAGTGATCAATTACCTGCTGTCAGCTGCATGCAAAGTTCCTAATTGCTTGAAGTTGAGCGCTCATTGCCATTCCTCTCTTTCACTGCCCGCCCGTTCTGCCTGCCCGTCAGGCGTAATGCAAGGATTAGCTAGGAGGTGTTTGTAAAATGCCTTAAGAGGCAAAGTGCTGTATCAGTGATGATTATTCTTATCAACCTGGTCTCGTGTCGCTGCAAAATGCTCTGGGGATGTCGGGAACGTTTGCCCACCCAGGAGAAAACTTTGTTAGACAGACAGAAAGCGAAGTATTTTATCAGCACCGGGCAGGGGGCAGAGTGGGAAGCAATTGAAAGACACTCCCCCGCCTCGCTTCCCCCTTTCAGGAAAAGAACCCTGGGTTTGTTCATAATTGCTAAGCATTCAAAGACATTTATTACCACAAGTCAGTGAGCTGCAAAAATTGCAAGGAAACTTCCCCGAAGTTCCTTACCTCTGCGCCACGGGCTGCTGCCAGGTGCCTGGCGTCTCCGCAGGTGAGGTGCACATGCTGCAAACGGATCAGCTCTCCTCGGAGGTACAATCCGGCAGAAAGACCTGGGGGTACTTTGCGGTATTGATTACATAAAAAATCACTGTAGCACTCTGGAGATCGCAGTCTCTCTCCTCTTTATCTCTTCTTTCCTGGGAGAGGAAAATACTCATATGTGTTCATGTAACGTATGTTGCACTAATTGATCCTTTTCAGAGGAGACAGTGTCCTAAGTGGCAGCTCTTCTTCTGGACTCCTGGGGCTTCCTGGTGAGTATGCTGAGTGAGAGCTCGTGGATCCTGCCCTCTCCCTCTCTCTTCTCTTGTTTCCCTTGGGACTGTCAGTGTGGTCCTAGAAGAGGAGGGGAGAGGGAAAGGGGGAAGGGCTTAGAAATAATCTCTCCAGCATCGCTTGGTCTATTCAGCAAGCAGCAGCAGCAACTGGGTAAGAACAGGGAGTACAAGTACAGTCTCTGGCTAATGAGGTTTAATAAGAAGTAAATTCTGGCAAACCTCCTTAATAAAACAATTTTGATGTCTATTAACTCCTTCCTATTAACTTCTTCTGTTGTAGTCATACCACAGCTGCTTCCTCTGGACAAACCAGTCAAATTCCTCAGGAGCAGTTTCCATGCCCTGCATCCCTTCTGAAACTGGGACTTGCTCTTAAATGTCTCCAGATGGAGATGAGAGTTTGTTAGGTCCTTGGATACTGGGCCTGGCTATGAGGGAAGTATTTTCACCCTGTAAAAGAAAAGAACAGGTTTGGGGCACTCACTTTGCCAGACCTGCTGTGCTTTTCCAACAACCAAGAACTGTAGGATTTATATGTCCCAGTGTGAGTGTCATGTGGAGAAGTGTTTATGAGCTTGACTTTTCTGCCCTTCTGCCATTTGCATGGGGGGTAAAAGGTGCCCTTTGCTATGTTCCCATGTGATATCTGTGGGACTTGGGCACTGAGGAGCTGATGCACCTCAGAAGTGGATGCTGCAGCTATTTATCAGTGCTGAGCAAAGCTATGGCATAACCCAGGACTGGAGCCTTTGCTAATTGGTACACCTCTCTTGGCCCACATAGAGCCCAGAAGATTAACCTCTTATCAGGCTCCACCACTGGGGTTTTCACTGAAGTCCTAATTATGCCGTCCACAGAGAAAGACCAACTAGATGCCTGAAGGCAACTGAGTTCTGGGAGCACAGCTCAAAACCACTTAAATCCTACCGGCTTTGTGCACAATGCAGTTTATTCTGCCGATCAGTCTTTCCTACAGATTGTTTTTGCAAAGAAAAAGCAAACCTTTCCTAATTAACTTTGGATGGATTGTTCCACAAAAGGATAAAACCAATTAGCAAGTCCTTCTTACCTTGTGAAGCCTTTGTGTGGTGGTGTTAGAGGTTATGTTTCTGAAACAGGCTGATGAGAAGGTGAATGAATCCAAAGCAATGAGTAGATATTGCACATACTTGAGAAATTTCAGTGTTACACTTATTTATCAATAAATACATATATTCAATTGTTAAAGAATTTACTTTCAATACTAGGTTCCCTAATATTTGCTTTACTGGGCTCTGCAGCAGAGCCTGTAGCTAGATCAGAACCTCATTGCCAGCTGGAACTGTACAAGTATCTGTCAGGCAGTCCATAAAAGTCATATGTCTTCATGAATGAGACTAAGGATAGAAATATTTTTTTATCTTAGTATTACTAACAGACCATGAAGGCAAATAATATTTTGATCTGAAGAAGCCAGTGTCTGACCCTCTCTGAATATTGTAAACATGCAACTTACTCCCAGAGCTGTCCTTCCAACCTGGCCAGTCTCTGCCTGGACCTTACCACCCGATCTGTATGAGATCCTCCTTAGTAGTGAAGTGTCCAAAACTATCAGTGCTGATACCACAAATTGAAATCTCTCCCCAGGTGGGGAAGGCATATTTCCTGCCTCAGCTGGAGGTTCTGATGATTTGGTTTTTCCACTTTTGCTTGTTTGTTTGCTTTTCCTAGCTCCTGCTGTAATCTTCCAGGTAAATTCCCTTTGAATTTGCCCTATTCAGCACATAGTTCACAATCTTTATTCTCTTCTTGTTTTGTCTTTCCCTTAGAGTTTCTGGAACTCTCTCTGTTCCTTAGCCATCTGGTCATAACTTCTTTTACATGCCCTTTATGTTTTAAATGCAGTTTCCATATGCTTCATTTATTTATTGACACAAACGGCATTCCTGTCTCCTCCCTGTTGATTCCCCTCTTTTGTTGTGTAATTTGGATTAGACTTACCTCTTGCATCCACTTTGTAGGACAAGAAGCTACCGCTGAGAAGACAGCTGAGCAGAAGATGTAGTTCTTACCCAGATGGCTCCAGGGTTGGAGCAATTGCACACTGTTGGGAGGTGGTGGGGTCGCCGTCGCTGGGGGTGTTCAGGGCGAGGCTTGACAGGATGCTTGGTTGCATGGTTTAGTTGATTGGGTAGTGTTGGATGATAGGTTGGACATGATGATCTCGAAGGTCTCTTCCAACCTGGTTTATTCTATAAATGGATGAAAACTCTCTCAGCTAAGCCTAACTCCATGTCAACCAAGATTATATCCTCAGTCTAGGGTGTGTGGTAATTGATGGTGTAACTCTTACTGAAATCAAATGCAAATGCATCAGACATCTACTAGGCTGGCTGGAAACCACGTAGGTATGGCAGTGTAGTTATCAGATCCCTGTGACACGCAGCGGAGAATCTGGTAAGAGACATCCGTTATGGTGAATGTTTTTCCTTAGATAGTCCAATAATGAAATCATTTTCAGAGGTAGTATTTGGATATTGAGAATAGTTACATGGTGTGGAAAATGGAGAAACCAGTGAATGTGGCTGGCTTTAATAGCTTGCTTACTTATGATTCAATCTCCTGTGTTTGTTCTCTGCAATTATGCCAAGGTCCTTTATCAAGCAGCAGATACATACAGAATGTAGATACACAGAAGCAGCAAGCACTTTTTTGCACTGACCACATAGTAAAACTGTGCAATTTATTGACAGGTGATATCATGATGCCCAAAAAGCTTAAGGTAATCAGAAAAGGACTGAGCAGATTTATGCAAGGAATGTCCACCACATAGATCCAACATCTGGCACAGAAAGTCAGTAACCCACATACTGCTGGGCAGCAGGGAGATACTTTAGTGGAAACACCGCAATGTATATGCTGCCTGTTCTGGTTTTACCTAGATTTTTGATACATGATTTACATGGGGGCTGCACAGACCCTAGTGTGACCCCATGGAGATATTCTTATGCTGAGAAATCCAAGGAGGGTGGCCTAGGCACTACTAGGTTGGTTCTACATTTATGGGTTGATCGTGCACTACTGACTTGACAGTTTTCTCTGTCAGAGCAGCAAAAAAGAGCTGAAGACAAAAGTCTCATTATATATGTATGTGTATGTATATATATTCACGACTAATGCTGTCTATATATAATGGGCAATCTCACAGAGGGGTAGATGGTACACTCTGAAATGGTGTGTGCTTGCAGGCCTTCCAATCATTCTGCAGGGAGCAGGCATATAATTTAGTAAAAACACTGTTGTCAATCTTCCTTCCCAACTGGGCCTTTTGTGACGCTCAAACATAATGCAAAGGTAATTACTTTGCCTGGCATCTATAACAGAAAATGCATTTCAGGCTTTTAAAGTCAGAGAGGAAACAAAAGTCTAAATCAAAATAATTATTTAAGGAAATATGAATGCACAGAAAAGGAGAATAAAGATAAGAATGAAATAAATTAAGTTTTAAAACCTGGGCTACCTGCATTCATCGGCATAGAAATTAGCCCAATGCTGAAGCTTTCAGTTGATGCAATTTCATCACAAAATTATTGGGTGCTGTTTCTTTTGAGCATAATCTCTTAGTGAGGGATGATTTTTCTCTAAGTGTCTGCCAATGTACCTCACCCCTCACAGGGTCTTTATGTTTGTGCAATGTGAACTCTTATGATAAATAAAAGCATTTTATATTTATTTGCAAAATAATTGACAGAGGATTGAAAGGAGCACTTTAACACTTGAAAAAAATTAGATTAAATACTTCCATTGTGTTCACAGGTGGTTAATACTTCTGGAAGTAATTGGATTTAGACAGCCTTCTTGCATGGAAATTCAACATCTTTTCAGATCCTTATGTTACTCATTGGGCATAAAGAGTAGCTTAGCTTTCGTGGTTTAATTATGACATTGTATATTGCAAGGTAAACTTTCAGGATTTATGCTAACATTTTATTCAGTCCAACAACTTCAGCTTCATGTTCCTCTTTATTTCCTCATAATTTGCCTCTGTGGAGCAATAGAAATACCCTTTCCTGCCAAATGCCTACTTTGTATGGATAATTAAATTGACAGTAAAGGGCTGGATTCAGCTCTTCATTATTCAAGTCTTACCGAGCTGTGGCACTATTGATTCCAGCAGAATAATGCTGTAATTGCCCAGGAATCTGTGGTAAATCAAGCCAGGGGCACTCCTGATTTGTTAAGTACTTTTATAATGTATTACTAGTCCATCCCAGCCCTTGGAAACCCGTCCTGATCCATTCTCCTGCTGTGCCACTAGGTGTCTTAGACGAGTGAGTCAGGTTGTTGGCAGTGATTTATCTCCAACCGTGTCTGTAAAGGTTGTTTCTTTTTTCTCTGTCGAGTTTGATGAAATCCAAACAGGGCCACTTTTTCAACAGGTGAAACGCTGCTGAATCAAATGAATTATTTAGAGCCATTCCCTTGCTATATAAGTGTAAAGTAAGGTTTATGATATGTAACACACACATTTCTGTGTCTTTTCACTCTTCTCCACGCATGAAGACTGAACCCAGGAGTTAGCTTCAGGTGCAGTTTCTCCAAGATTTCTGTGCTCATTTCCTCTGGACCCTCTAGAAAACTGTATTAGTTAATGGGCAGTACTCAAGGAAATTAATTTCAAATGGATAAAATTCCAATGTCAACCCCAGTGAATTTGCTCAAGGACTGAATCACTGAAGTTTAAAGGCTTAGAGGATTAAAGTGTGTGGCACGGGCAGAGGAAACAGAGAGGTGAATGCCATAGTTTAGAGCTGAATGCTGTCATCTCTCTGCATAGCAAGAGGTTGATTAAGTGAGAGATGCCCAGAGTCATGCTTTAGAGAATGACGATCTCACACCTTTCCTAACCTGATCTGGAGAATAATTCCCTCCTTACTGCACAGATACACATCTGACTTACTGAGCACACTAACATGTATGCATGGGTGATGCAGTATTGAGAGAGAAAAAGTAGAACCATGGTTACAATCCAGAAATTCTTTATTTCTCTCATGCCATTGTAAAAAATATTTCCCTGGCATATCATTTAGTATCTCTGTGCCTTGCTTTCCTAGTTATAAAGAAAAAAAAATATATATGAGTACTGTGGTCTTCTAAGAACTGTGTTTATAATGCTAAGGTATGACAGCAAGCTCCCATTCGGGGAGAAGGATGGGAGGTATTAAAAAGTTGATCTACAACTAACTGAAGACTATTTTTTAATAGGTGACTAAGTTGCTAGTAAGACTGATTATCTAAAGTTGTGTAGCTCAAGAATAAAGTACGGCAATGCTTCCAATTTTCAAACAGAAAGGAAAAGCAGTATCCAAATTACCTTAGCTACTGTGACAAACTGCCAGATTAGAATTGCTAAGCAGGTGAAGTGGGTTTGAATACTGAATGTGGTTGATTATTTTTTTCCACCCCCCTCACTTGTCAGGATTTGTTTCTTGAAAAACTAGCAAAGGAAGACTGGAGATATTTTTTTTTTATAGTTGTTACTGGTGAGATTGATTACTTCATCTTATTCTTTCTAATGCCATACTCTTCAAATGGATTACCATATAAATCCAGTTCTCCATTTATGATTCATTGCATGATTGAAAAAATTTAAATCATTCCAATTATATTTATTCCCAAGACATGAGCCCTTGTGTTAAAAAGCATTGCTGGTGTGCATATAGTACCACCCTGTACCCTTATGTTCTTCCTAATAACTTAGCCAACTCCTCATTGAGACCTGTAGCTATTGTAATCAATGAAAGGTAAGTCTTATTCAGTCTAAAATGCAAAGATATTTTATGTTTTCATCACAGAAGTATGAAACTAGCAGAAAGAGGCCATGTGCTTGCAATAGAGTCTCTGTAAACCCTTTGGGAGCATTCCCCTACACTGAGCTCTGAATAACTGTTTCACTTTTCCCATTGAGGGGAAAGGTGAGAATTTGTCCTCCCTGTGCTGGTTCTGGGAGTTCTACTATCAGCTCTGAGAATAACTTTATTAGGCCAACACCAAATATTTTTTAGAAGCTCATCATTCAGTGAGAAACCAAGCTCTTCCGTCGAACCCCCTCATCAGACCATCTTCCAATCCATCTGACAACCCCTACTCTTTGCAGGTTCATGTCTCAAAATTGAATTAAGAGCTGCAGAAACTTTTTCAAAAGTAAGCCCTTGGTTTGCACTTTCCTCCCTGAAAATTCTTTCCCCATTTGTTTGGCAATTCACATTAGGGAATGCGTCTGTCTGAGGGACAGACTCCTCTCAGCACACAGGGCTGCAAAGCTTCATCAGGGAAAAGCTGCAATACTGCAAAAGCTAAAGGACTTCTCAAGTTCCTGTCCTGCTGTCAACAGATAAGTCTTTTCCATTTTCCTCTGATCTCTGGCTGCTTTATCAGCCCTTCATGTAGAGGAACTTTTGAATTGCTTTGAGGTACACTAGAGATCTGGCTTGGCATGCAACAGCACAAGGATTAGGAAGGTATAAATGCTTCTTGTGAGCTTCTCTGCCCAAAGCTGACGTTCTGGGCCATTACCTTTTGCAAACTGATCACTCTGTTCACAATCTGTATTCCTTACCTCCTCCTATCCTGCAATGTCAGGAGGACTTATCAGCTGCAAGTGCTGAAACACTGGAGGGGAAAACTAATCAGAAAGTATTTCATTCACTATAATCTTAAAATTATCAGCACACTGCTTTGGAAAAGGTGTGACTGAGGGGCTGGGTGATGACTAGCTATGTATTTCACATTTGTAACACAGCTTTTGTTGTAAACACCACAAAGATGCATTTATTAATGATTAAACCAAGGCAAATGTGTGGCAGGATAGAAAGACAGAGGTGGAGCTAGAAAAATAACAGAGAAAATGGTAGGTATTGATAAAATTAGGCTGAACCTGAGGAAAATCAGACTAATATGTTCACTATGGGGGACTATTCTGAAGCAAAACAGCCATAAAGTAGGAGGAGAGATGAATGCAATGAAAAGCAAGTGTCTGGAAAGAAGAAATGCAGTTTGGTTTTATAATCTGATGAGATAGCATAAAGCAAAATACAAAATTACTCCCTTCATGTAGTCCATCCACTAAACTTAGAAGATACTTGTAGAGATAATTAAAAAGATGGTGCTGTGAGTCATGGATTAAATAGAAGTAGCGTTAAGTCTTCAGTTCCTGTGGCTTTGGACTTCATTGTCTGAAAAAAGATTTGCAGAATTTGAAAGGAGAAGGGCTGGCAGTCATTTAAAGACACTGAAAAAAGGCCAAAAAGAAAAGACAAGGCTTTAAGAGATTATCAGTGACATGACAACTATCCAGAGCTGCTGAGTAGGTGTTAACATGAAGTGAAAGGAAATACTGCTGTGAATGATTTAGGTAAAGATACAAAAATTCAGTCTGGATGCTTATACTAGACAGTTGAAAATGTCTTAGATAAAAAGGTCACTTAGTATTCTGAAGGGAGGGGACCTTTACTGGTGAAGCTGCTCTTCTACCCAGAAGTTCCATCCTGTTGAGTGTTAGCAGCCAACAGCTGGTCTGGATGAGTGCAAGCCCTTGGTGTGAGCAAGGGAGAATTTTTGAGAGTGTGAGTTTTACCCTGGAGTCAAGTAAGGGCAAGATACACTTCAGTAAACTGTAAAAGTGATGGTCTTGAAGGGCCAGTCAGAGGGGAGACATTGGAAAATGCCAGTATTCCCCAGTCCTTCACTGAGGTGCCTCCAGAAGCTCTGACAAGAGAAGGCAACTGTGTGGAGTTGGCTGCACATGTAGAGTATTTGTTGGGTGTTCCCCCCCAGTATTGGATCTCCCCATGCTGCTGAGAGATAAGTTGTGTGGGAACTCAACCCCCCCTACTCTCTGTTAAGCAGTACAAACACCAGTCAGAGCATTTTCACGTTCACTGCTCTCATTTGTGCTTTGAAACCTCTTATGTGGAGCTTAAATGACAGATACTCCTGCTTCTGCAGCACTTTCTTCCTAGTCTCTTTCAATAATTCATATTCATCTACACCTCATTCCCATGCTCCTTTTCATTGCTCCTTTGATAATTAAACAGCAGGACATGAAAGGTATGTGAGATGCTGAGATATTACTGTGGCTCAAAATACACCTGACGTTTGACTGAGGTAACTTAATTACCACTTGGTCTCTTATTGCTTGCTTGGGAAATAACCAGGCAGTTGTGTTACATATAAATATATGACAGCAAGCCAGAAAGAAAAGAGAATTTGAAGGCTCATTGTGGCTGTAATATTTCTCCGTGTATTGAAGTCAGAACTCTTGTAGATCATTGTAACTATTTCATGTGGAAAAGCACAATAAACATGTCACCATTCACCCCTTTTCTTGAGGTAAGAAGAAATTACCATCATATGTAGTTGAAGTGTTTCTACCTACAGCAAAAATTCCTTGGTTTAGACATCACATCACTGTATAGGTTTTATTCCAGTCTGTGCCCAGAACAAATTCTGTTGCTGTTTAGAACTTCTTTTTTTAACAGTGTCATGAAGGACTTCAGTAAATGCCAGCACTTGGCATAGATCCATCTCACTTAACAAGGGAGAGTAATTAGAAATGTATTCATTGTAGACTATTTATCTGGATAGCAGAAAACAAGAAACTGCTTAGAGGATGACAGAGATCTAGAAAGGCTGACTTTGTCCTGTTGCTTGTCCTTCTGAGTACATAGCTGGCCAAAAGAGACTGTCTTTCAACCTGGGTGACCTCAAATAGATACCTCAATGGACAAGTCCAGGCTTTGTGTGTGGTGTCGATTTTCCTTCTAACAATATTTAATCTGCTGAAGAGATTAGAAATAGGAAAATATTTTCATTAGAGTGAAATAACCCAAACTGTTACAAGCTTATAAAGTTAGTAAGGCAGAAGAAGTGCCAGAAAGCTTTCCCTCATATAATTTTTGATGGGCTCATCCAAATCCCTGATTCCTAATCATATGCCTAATGATTTTTCTGATTGCTGCTCTGGTTTGTTGGTGCTGCCATTTTGTACTACTACTGCACTAACTGTCCTTTTCAGAGGAACTTTACCCGCCTGTGTCCTCTCAGGAGTCTTGGTGTGTCAGTCCATGTTGATAGAACCAGGCAATATAATGCATCTTTTAATTCATTAGGAGAGTGTAGTGTATTATTGCTTGTCTTCTCCTCTGAGCCCTGCTGATCACATGCTACTGCAAAAACTTGTAAAATCAATGCAGATGCTTCCTTTGTTCATCTGTAAATGCATCAGCAGATATCACCAGGGAGAGTGCTTGAGGTGATGCGATCTGAGCAGAAGATTATCAGAGGACATCAGCTGCAGTTGAAAGCATGGTCTACTCTGAACAATGACTAAAGAAAGAATTGTACTGCTTTACTCTGCACTTCTGATTCCCTTCTTGAACTCAGAGGTGGAACTGCTGCTGGTACTGACAATGCTGTTCTCCTCCAGCTTTGGGGAAGTCAATCCTGCTAGCAGAACAGCAGCTAAATCATCTTCCTTTTTGTGCATTGTCAACAGAACTGGTGACTAAGTTCAGGCAGAGTTCAGGGATGAGTGACAGCTAAAAGGGACCTGAGGGCACAGAGCACATAGGTTGAACTGTAAGTTCTTAATTACTGAGGATATGGGAAGGAAAGATCTAAAGCTGGTTGAAAAAAAACCCAGAACTGGCATAATTTTTTTCCTGGGTTTAGGATGAGATCTTAAATTAAGAAACAGCTTTGTGAAGCTTTGTATTTGAACATATTTTGGCCTGCTGCAGGGCTTTGGAAGCACTAGTAGATTCCAGAGTCACATTCTGATTGTGCTCATAATTATTTTGCTGTTACAGAAGTTATTCTTTTTGTAGAAACTGATACTATCTTATAATTTATATTCCATTTCAAAGGAACAAGTGTTTCAGGGTACTAGAGTACAACCACCTCTGTAGCACATCAACCTTGCCATGCATTTTCTGTGATCTTTTTGCTATATTATGACTCTCTGTTTTCCATCAAAACCTATTGTATTCTCTTACAAATATTGTCTATAAACCAATGCTGGCTCTCTGGTATCTGAGACAAGATTGTGTTTGCTATTGCTTGGTCATTAGTGGTGTTGCAGCAGTGCTTAAGAATCCAAGGAATAGACTTGAACACCCTCTTGTTTGGTATAAACATAGGACAAACAGATGGCTGTTGTCTTGAGAAGCTTGCCCTTGAAATAGATGTAACAGATTAAGCCAGGCACTGTGGGTTTATTTGGACTTCAGTGTGGTAAGAAAACATTTACCATTTTCAGGGCAAAAATTTGGTCTCTGGTTTCACTGGAAGACTCTGGAGTGAATTCCCATAACTGTCATTAACTGGCCAAGAGCCTGATACAAATCATTTAAGGGCCAAATCCTGTTTGCATCTGTCCTAGGATTATTCTGTTCATTTCAGTCATACTGGATGCTGTCCTGTTAATTGCAAGTAGAAAATGTTCATATGGACATGACAAACAAAATCTGTCAGCACTTGCTTGAGAGAAAGGAGGACCATATGTTTTCAGGCCAAGGCCAAAGCTGAATGTTTTAGACTCCAGTGAGCTGCAGATCATCTGCAGAAAAGTCTGCAGAGGAGAAGATAATTCATATCTTCAACTTCAAATTTGCTGCAGGCAGTAAAGGAGTCTTTGCCTGGTATTAGCACTTCTTAAGCTAATGAGTCCTTTGAATTGTAGTCCTTTCCAGGAGCTATTTACAGTGGACTTAATTGGCTAATGGTTATATGTTTGAACTCCATCCTTTAATAATAAATTTCAGTGATAATTCTTTGCTTTTCTGAAGCTTTGTCCTGTTAGATTCACACCACGTTTCTCTCCTAGGGTATCTTTAGAGCAAGAGCAGATTATGTAGTCAGAAACCATACACTTTAATAAAAGATTCAGTAGACTTCAAAATACCTTGTTTTAAAAAGATTTTAATTTCATTACATTTACAACTCCTAATAAAAAGTTATGTGCAACACAGACTTTGTTCAATACGTGGTTTGATTTTATGTGCCAATATACAGAAGCTGGAGTGAATTTGTTTTAAGGGGAGACTCTGCTGGTTGGAAATGCAACATGAAGATACAGGCATTCCCATATCTTTGTATTTCCATTAAATTCAAGCTTTTACAAAGAAATTTTTATTTACTAATCCCAAGCAGGTCCAGAACACAGAATGCTGGTTTACTGATGGTTCTTATTAGTATTGCTGGCAGAGCACAGTGCTTGTGACCATCTTAACCACTGCCCTTCCTGTTCCTCAATTCAAGGTCATCCTACATCACGCCCTTCACAGGCAAAAACCTGTGGGGGACATGTCACAATATCAGCAAATCTTTTCCTTCTTTCCTCCAGATAGAGTCAGCTGTGCTTGAGTTTATTTAGACTGACTTAAAGACAAAAATAGAACCTATCTATCATTTTGATTTTACTAAGAGTTGTATCATTGTATGAGTGTGGGCTCTTCAAAAACAGCCTCGTGACTAACTTGTTTGAAATGCTGTATTCATGAGAAAGCCTCAGAAGTGCCAGTTGGCTTATTATTAACATTTCTGTGACATTACTCATAAAAAAAAAAAATCAAAGCAGTTTTTGTTGTGATTGTATTTGATTATTTTTGTGCAGAAACCATAACCTCTTTAGTTAGTTGTCTCACAGTCCATTGCATAATCGACAGGGAAAATTATTTTATTGCTATTTCTTGTATAATTCGTTTCCAATAAAGACAAGGGGGGGGTGGGGTGGAAAAAAGCTAATTTATTGGTGGATAGATTAGCATTGAGAGTAAGTGACATTGTTTCATCTTCTTAAAGCAGTTAACTGCTCTGCTGTTTATTTGTGCTTTTGGATGGGTTCAGGGAAGCCTGATTTTAATCCTTTAGTTTTTGATCTGTGGCATAGTTTTCTGTTGTTACCTGAGGATATCAAATACCATGTTTGGGTTTAACCTCATTTTTGCCTCCTGAGGCTTCTGATCCTCCAGGCACACAATTAAAGGAACATCTGAACCTTTGTGGTTTGGTTTCCCATCTACAGAGTGATGATGTTTCTTTTCTCTGTAGATTTTAAGCCTTTGGGAGGTGATCTATCACTTAATATGTCCGAACAAGACCTAGTATGTGAGGATCTAGTTCTGCTAGGAAACTAGGAACTCCTCAACAAATAAATAGTAAGAAAGTAAGTTTTGTTAGAAACTGTAATATTTATTAAATGAGGAGGGACTTGGTGTCTCTGCACTTGTCCAAGACAGCAGTACAGTAAACCAATTAACGCAATATACTGTGACTCTGATCCAAACCTAAAGCAATGAGGTATTAGGGAAGTTGTCTTTTGGTATATATAGAAAAATGAATAATCCATTTTGGCCCAGAACCACTCACCCTGCAGTCCAACACTGTTTTATTGTGTAAGTTGCGCCTTCTCCCACATCAATCTTCTCCCATAGTGGAGCAGGAAATACTGGGTTTACGTTAGTGACACCAGTATTTGGGTTTTACACTAGTGTTCACTGCTGAATTTTCCCCTTCTCTGGGTAGCATGCTTATTTGAAGGAGTTCACTTTGCATGAACTGCAGTCTGATCAGAGGCTGGGTTCTCTTGCAAACTAGCTGCACAGTGACAGTTAGTATTCTTTTACGAAAGCCAGGCTCACAGATCATGCAAAAAAGTGATTTTTCTGGGGTCCTGGTATCTCTTCCTTGAACTTGCATTCGGTATTGTTCTTCCTGATCAGTTTTTGTGTTGTAATAATGCTGGATGTGGAAATGCTAGGGATAGTAATGTTTTCTGGGGTTTTTTCTCAGCCTGCTTCACTGCATAAACCCACTGTGTCTTTGACATCCTGGCATTCAGAATTTAGTTTTTGAGGGCCATAAATGCCTGAATGTGAGTAAAGAGTAAGCCCACTCCTGCTTTTGAAGTTTGTGAAGTCTGGAGTGCCTGCCCCACACAGAACTACAATGAGAGCACACGCTGAAGGACAGTGAACCATTTGGTTGGGTATTTCGGAATTTTACTTATTAACTTCTTGGTCATTTCTCTCTGGGACTATTTCTGTATGCTGATTGACATGACCTTTAATTTTTGCCTATTCATTTGTTTTCTTACCTAAACAGAAATACAGACACATGATTTCTGCCAGTTTCTGCCTTTGCCTGATGCCTTGCACAGGAGAACAAGCTACGTTCTGACTTTTCATAGTAATTTCCAGTTGCAACTGCATTTCTTCATCTGATTTTTATCCCCCTAAGAACAAAGTTGTTATATTCTATGGGATCACACCAGCTAAGAGAGATTTAAGTGAGTAGAAAATCAGGCTGGGATGTTGAAATGTATTTGTTGGATTGACACATTTTGATTAAACTGTGTATTTAATGTTCTTTTCAAAACCGTTCACTTGTGCAAAATAATGCTATTGCAAAACCTTTATTGTCTGTATTTTTGCCTTCACTGCTCTCATTGCTAGCATCTGAAGAGGATTCTGCTGTCAATCTTAATATTATTCATTGCTTCATCCCTTTGCAGTTTGGTTCCACTGTTGCTGTCTTACTGTTTGCCTATTATTAGAATTGATTATGGGTCATTTTGACCCATGACAGACACTCCACTCTTTCAGAGGAGGAAAATTGAGCTCCTACAGTGACCTAAACCAGTGAGTTATCCAGAAGGAACCAAGTGAGATTATTTCCAAAGAACTGGGAAATTAATCAGTCACTGAGCCACACCAGCCCTCCACACCTGGGTTATGGCAGCAGTGGAGAGGTACCATCTCTGGCAAGAGCCCTCTTCTCTTTGGCAAACAACTCAAAGCATAGTCAGAAATCTGAGGTCACCTCAGACACTTGTTAAAACATCCTGTTCTGTGAATTTGTCACTTTTATTTGGAATCAATAGAACTACCATGGCAGGAATAGTTTCCTTCATTGGCAAATTTCGATTTTGCTCAGTTTCTGGAACTGTTCTCCTCTGACATTTAATGAAGGAAAACTCCTCTCTTCCCCAAGGCTGTCTTTCCTTTTTAATATAGAGTCCTGCTGCTGTCAAATGTCTTATTAATGGTTTAATCACACAGCAGTGGTTTGACTCAGGTCTCCTTTTGGGTCACAAGCAGTGAGAGATCATCATTAAAACTAGCCACTCTGTCATGGTAAGAGTCATTCCAGGAGAGGAAGCCTGTCATCAATGAGCCCATCTCTTCAGTGGTATCATGTTTGTTTTGGAATCGGCCTTTTTGGTGTTATTTGTCTAGCAGATGGTCTTGGTCTTCTGCCTTGCCCTTTCATACCTGCTGCCTGCCTTTATGCCCCCTGACAATGCTGAAACCTGAGGCTGGGGTTTCCTTCACACCCTGTCAGTGCAGGAGCATCTCAAGGTGTCAGATCACAGCTGCTCGGCTTGCAGTACCGGGGTTAGGTAACAGTCACAGGATATATCCGAAGAAAACATGTAAAGTAGCATTTTGATAGGGATTGAAGTGTTTTTCCTGCATTGGCAAGGATCAGTTATTTACTTAGAGAGGAATATGACAAACACTCACAATTATGTAATTTCAAAAGCTCTTTATTTTCATGCAGTGTGTATGCAGAAGATGATGTACCAAGAACATTTCCTCACAGCCATTTTTGTATGGATCACTTTCATGCATCTTTTATAAGAATTGCTGTTTGCCTCCACTGTGTAACTCTGCATGACTTGATTTTCTTAATTATTATTATTCAAGTCAAACATATTTCTCTGGGTAAATTAATACACATATTTGCTACCCACTGTAGGATAGAGACATGTCACAAATGATGAATGATATATCAGACCTGATTCTGAGAAATGCAGCAGGCAAATGTGCTGCTTTGGCTACTTTAAGAAATCTTTGAGCTCTCACTAGGCAGGAGTGAGTTTTCTCTTTAAGAGTTCTGTAGGACTGATTAGCAAAAGACACAAACAGTTTTCTGCATAACATTTCAGTGTTATAATTTCCTGTAAAGAGATTTAATATACTCCAGAACACTTTCTATTTCAATACAATTATTTGGAGAGAGTTAATGCTCTTTTGTTAGCTAAAGAAATCAAGGGGAAGTTATTTAAATGGCTGATGGATTATTCACACCAGCTTGTCTGGTGCTAACAAATTTGTACTGACTGAGCTTGCAGCTCACACATAGTAGATTTCAGGCTCAGTCCTAATTTTGCCCTTTCAACTTACATGCTAAATGAAGAGTGCAAAGTTCCTTGCAAAATTATGTCTGAACTTGATGTGCTAGCAAAACACCAGCCACTGCAATTGTGAGGCTGTGGCTTATGGCTAAATTAATGTCTCATTCAGTAATTATCTTATGAAACAGGCAGATTAAGCAATCAGATGGCCACACAGATGCAGAGCGCTGTCATGTGGGTGACACTGGCAGATTGTGCTCATATTAAGCATTTTGCCTAAGGTGAGCAAAGAGAGTTGTGTAACATGGCTCCTCGCCCCTTTTGCTTTGTTCTGCTAAGTGTCTCTGGAGTACAGTTTTAGAAAATTGTGTAGAAAATCCTTGTGAATGAACTGACTGTATAAAAGCTTAAGTTTATCTTTGATGGAACAGGACATAAAGAGAGATTGCTGTCTAGAAATGGCATTCTTCCAGTCTGAGTTGCTTGTATGTGTCAGCTACTGCAGGATCTGACTATCTTGCCAGCTTTAATGAAGTACCTTTGCAATCTCAGAAGGGGTTAGGAATTCTTATCCCCATTTTTTTCATTTTGAGGTACTGAGGCTGCACTTTTCCTAGCCTACTGGAGTGACCTGTGGTGATTTGCATAGTCTTCATCCCTTCCCTATCCAGACCACAAATCCTGTGTACTGCACATGCAAGTTTTCTTCCTCAAGTGGTGTGGTGCCCACTGCCAGATCTTGCTGCAGTGCAACCAGAGGGAATACCTGCATCAAGCAATATAGATGTGCTCCTGATGGGTAGCAGCAAAGCCAGGGTAAGAGAGAATGATATTGATATTGAAAATGAGACTGACAGATGGTAGATGATGGAATTGCAATGCTAAAGCCCCACACCGTTTCCAACCTCATTTGGAGCTACTTGTGCTCTTAAGTCCTCTGAGGAGCCCCATGCTTTGTTTCTGCTTCACCACCTTATGCCCAGTTCCAACAAGGACCCAGAAATGAGATTCACCTTCCACATGCCTCTCTACAGAGCATTTCTTATTGCAAAATCTGCACATGAACCATTCAGTTCAAACTCATCACAAACTGTAAGGGTGAGCATCATATTTTTTGTGCAAAGGGTGAGAATAACTTCTTTTTTGTGTTGCTGTTTGTGCTAACTGGCTGTGTTAAGAAACAAAGCCACTTCCAGTGGTTCAGGTTCGTGCCTTGCTGTTTCAGTAGGGTCAGAGCTGAACATGTGGCTGCCTGCCACAATGAGAGCTGCTTTTCAGGATACTACTTATCCCATCAGTTTTTCCAAAGATCAGTCTGTTGTTTGCCAAAGCTGATTTTCTGCCTACGCCCTACTGGTCAGAGCAAAATCAGTTCCAATAGACCAAGTTAAGCAAAAGAACAAAAAGCTTCGTGTCATGAAGGCTTGACCAAGGTTCACTCTAGTGCAAAGGTCAGGCCTCCTTCCTCATCACAGCTCCTTGCTCACACTGGGTACATACTCTGAAGCTTTATGGATGTAAATGTGAAGCATGTGGAGCATAGGATTGTGCAAAGAAACAAACCCAACGTGTTATTTGAAGTGTCTGTATAGATAGTTTATAATGTTGTGTACACTTCATACTCTACACATTTCAAAAAATATGTGGGGTTTGTTAATTCCTAAATGTTTAGATTTAAAAGTCTGTAGAGAGTATTCCAAGGGTTCATATAAAATAAAATAAATGAGAAAGATGATCTCTGAAATCACATAATTTAGGGCGATTTGCCCTCAAGTGAGTTCAAATTCTAATTATACTTCTAAACCATTCTAGCAAACTACTTGCTCTTAATTAAGTCTTCTTTATGAGCTCTGAATTCTTGATGTTAATCACAGAGTAATGAGGAATAGTGCAGATTTTTGGTATTGTAATGGAGTGATTGCACTTGTATCAAGGTGAATAAAATTTGGAAGATCTAAAGGATTAAAGTACCTTATATACCCCAGGATTATAGAACAGAGAATGGGAGAAGGAAATGAGGACCAGAAGAAATTGTATTCAAAGACCTGATGCAAAACCTTTCAAATGTGACCTATCTATTAATCCACATGGCTGGAAATGAAAGAAATGCTCCATTTGTTTTGAATGCTTTGGGTTTGCATTTGCATTTTATTTGCTGGAATTTTTTGTGTCTTTGTGTTGCCAGAGTCAGAAAAACTTTATTACTTTAGTTTTAATAACATACCTGGAAGATGTTTGCTCGTGTGTTTTCTATAGTCAGCACACTGACATCAACATCTTTCATGGATTTGTGGATTTCTGGTTCACCTCTTTCTGGAAAACATAAAGGCTGACCAGTAAAAAGCAAGTGTGGGAAGGGATCTGGATGTCTCAGTTTATAAGTGTCAAAAATGAAGAGGTAATTTTTGATTCAATCTAGTAATTCTTAAACCAAATTTGATAAATTGAATGTTCCATGTTCAAAGGTCACCCATCAAGACTTGAGAATATATTTGGCTGAGAGAGGGGCAGTTCCCTTCATGAGCAAGAACATAGCAGTAACCAGTGCCTGGCTTGAAATTCCCTCCTAGGAGGGTTTTCTGTATCTGGATTCTTTGGTAGTCTCTGGTTTTAATGCCTCTCTCTACTTTCTGAGAATAAGCTGGTAAGCTGTTAGAGAAAAGGGAAAACAATCTCATCTTGGGGTCTGTAGTTTTGGATCTTCAATCGGTCTGCTCTCTAGTCAATACCAAACATGGCTGGCCCACATTGCCAGTTCAACTAATGCCTTCCATCTCCACATTTGGGTATTCCAAGAAAGCAAAGTACGTGTTGCTAATAAAATACAGCAAGCCTCTGGCATGTGGCTATCTGACCCTGAAGTTTGAAGAGCTCCAGAATCAAATCTGGGTCTGAATTTCAAATCTAACCCTTAACGTTTGTAGAACGAGCTGACCTTCACCTTTAGTTCTCTGTGTGCCACCAAACAGGGAGAAAGATTTCTCATTGTTGTGCCTTTATAATATATTAATATGTATTTCACAAGGAATGCTTTATCACCATTCTACTAAAGCTGTTATTTCCCAAGCACTTTCCTCTGTTTGCTGAACACACATTTTTGTTCTCTGCTTAGCTTTTTATATGCTTTTTGCATGTGTTAGAACTCTATTTTCTTTTTTCCTTTTTTTTCCCCCCTCTCTTTTTTTTGGGGGGGAATGTAGAAGTATCCAGGCCAGCAGGGTAGAAGGATTTAAATATTTAGTATCATTAATATTTTAATATCTTCAGGATTATATTTGAGTCTGAAAAGAATGAAAAGGAACAAGTACTTCTGCCCATCTCTCAGATTGTCATGAGCTTGGGTCCAGCAGCTACAGACTTGCTTAACAAAATAATCACATTTTTAGAACTTATACTATCAAGTGATGTTAAAGGAGTTTTAGTCATGCAAGCCTTAGTGCGTAAGATGATGTGACAATGTAAATGTCACATATGTCACAAATACAGGTAATTTTTAAGGCCAAGTAAAGCCAACAGAAAACTTTTACTGACTTCAGAATCCCTGGGAAACTGGAGGTGACTTTGTCATGCTTCTTGGATGGCTTTTGTTGACCAGGGCCTGGTCTCACTTTGTTTGTGTTCCTGCCATTTCTCACCCTGCTTCCCAAAATATGTGGAAGGAGATCTGTAATAGAAAAAGGAAAAGCAGATGTACAATCAAATTCTAGCTATGTAAGCAGCAACCAAGATAACCACTGTTAAGTACAAAGCCAGCTCAGTTACAGCCTGTCTTTACAGGGCAGGGAGCTGTCTTCAGGTTACTTGTTAACTTCTGCTGACCTGTTTTATATGTGGAGCTGATCTCTAGACCTGTTCTCTGTATACCTGACACTGGCAACAGAGTGCTCATTAAGTAAAAAGAAATAATTCTTACATTTCCCTGTGTCTGTTGTGCGCTTCTGACAGTTCTCTGCAATAATTAAATGTAAAAGATTTAAATGTAAAAGGTTTCAATACCTGAGTTTGTTATAACCAAATGGACCTAGAGCATCTCTTCCAATCTCTGTAACAGGGTCATAAAATATAATTCACCAGTCCTGTGTCAGTCCCACAAGCTTGTGGCCACCCAAAGTATTCATTCCTTCCACTGCAGGTTGCTCAGTGGTTAGTTTTATCACATCCCACTGGATTTAGTTGTATTTATTAGTATGTTAAATCCAGAGTGAATAATGAAATTGTAAAACAGAAAGGAAGAAACAGATAGGTCAAGAGTGCATTGTCTGTTACAGTGACCTGCTCCGAATAAAACCTAGTAGTTGATTTTTTTTTCCAACTCCTTTAGATGTCTTCATAAAGCAAGTGACATCATGAAGCAAAATGGAATACCTGGATTATAATTTCAGCCTAGAGCAAGTGCCTCAAAGGGACAGAACAAGGTGACTATGATTAATTTTAAGACACCAGCAGACTGGCAAGTACCCAGATCATAAGCTACTGGCTTAATATATACATTCCAGGGCTGAATATATGCATTCTGGGGAAAAAATGTGCATGTACCATAGTTGTTTTCATTAGGATGGAGAACACCGTGACTGTGGAGGTTTGTAAACATCAGGTGGGACTGAAAATTATTTGTGGATTGGAACAAGTAGGAAGTAAGTAGTTTTGTAAAGCATTTCATTTTTAGACTGTCCTCTGAGTACCTAACAACAGTTGGCTTCTACCAGAACCTTTTTTGTTAAGAAACTGAGGGAGGAGGTACTTAATGCTGCACTTTACATGAATTACTTCCTGAGGAACACAGGAATATTTAACACAGCCCTGGTGCAGCAATGGATATCAACTACAGCACAAGAGGTCGCACCTCAGCATGAGAAGGAGCTACTTCACTGTGAGCATCACATAGCACTGGAATGGGCTCCCCAGAGAGGTTGTGGAGTCTCCTTCTCTGGAGGTTTTCAAGACCCATCTGGATGCATTCCAGTGTGACCTGCACTAGATTCTATGGTCCTGCTCAATCAGGGAAGGTTGAACACAATGATGTCTGGAGGTGCCCTCCAGCTCCTAACATCCTGTAGTCCTCTGTGATCCTATACTATCCCCTGTTGCTGGCTGAGACTCTCCTTGGGACAAATACTGTTGCCTTTGAGCAGTCACAGAATCATCTATATGTCCAGAGGGACTGCAGAACTCTTCCAGCTATACTTACAGTAATAAGAAACAGGGAGGGAAAATTTCTCGGGGTCACATAAACCTGATTCTAAAGCAGAGTTCAGCTGTTTCTGTTGCATTCCTAACAGATACTTCCCTAACTTGTAACTTCCCTAATTTGACCCCCTTTGCTGTTCTTTCTCCCTCTCTTGCCAATATGACAAATTGAGAACATCTAATGTTGATCCATTCCTGTGCTGCCAGGGCTGAATTCTGTCTAACAGCAAAAACACACTTGGGTGTTTTCCCCTAGCTTTTAGACTCCATTCTGCCATTCAAACCTGCTCTTTCTTGCCCATCACCAGTGTAAACTGCAAAGAGAAGCACAGTCAGCAAAATAATCTCATGCATTTTAAGGCTGTTATAACTTCTTTTAGTGTCTGGACTAAACATTCCCAGTTCCACTCTTTCCCTGAAGGTGATGTTTTCCAGCTCTCCCATCAGCTTTATTGCTCTTATTTCAAGAGACATGCTGTAATATTCTTTACACCCCTGAGCTGCAGATACCAAAATAGCTCAGACTGTAAAAAAGGGAGCTCGTGGTACTGGGCAGCACCTTGCCTAGCAGTTAGACTGGGGGCCCACAACCACAGAAGGCAAAGCTTTATCCTGCTATTTCGGGAATCAAGGAAATTTTGCTACCCATTTGGGAAAGGATCCAACTTTTGAGGTTGTTTTGCATAGTGTTTGCAACAGTTCAGGCAACCCAGTAATATGCTGAGTCTTCAAAGCAGGGACCAGTTTGCATAATGTGTTCTTGCAGTTAGGAATAGATGTAATCATTTCTTAACACAGAATAGCTGGCAGGGAAATGCCTGGATTGTAAATTATCTTTATAAAATTAACTGACCCTCATCCTATTGAGAATCTATGTTATGACTGTATCTGGAAGTACTCTCAGGGGTACTCTTACTTCTCACCTCCCAGACTTGAAGACATTAATCTGCATATTGTTGCCAAGTATTGTATATAAAAGACAATATAAAGCATCATTCATTCGTTTCATGTGTCAACACAACTTTAATGTAAGCACTGGAGCAAGATTTAAAGTCATCCTTTCTGGCTGTGTAGCAGAAGAATTTCATTTCTAGAGCTTTTCATTTGATGTGTACAGTTTTTAGGGCAAATTTGAGTTAAAACCAGCAGAAGATTTCACAAATTAGAAACCAGAGTTTTGAGCAAATAACTTGTGCAGATGTCACTCTGCCTCAAGGTGACAATGCACATTTTAGTCCTGTTAGATTATTAAAGGCAACTGTGCTACCATGATGCCAGGTAGGAATGTTAATACAGAACTACTGGGTTGCTCTGCTGCAGTAGTTTTATATTATCAATGCAACATATTTTTGAAGAATAAGATAAATATCATAATGCCTTTGTCATTTGCAGGAAAAGCCCCAAACGTTTGCTTTTTCCACATTTAAACATTGTACTGCCTCGAGCAGTACATGGTATGACCAGGCCACATGTAGACTGTGACCTGGTTTCCCAGAGAAAGCAAGGATGTGAGTTAAGTGCAAGGTGAAAGGCAGCAATGGGGAGCATCAAAACAGAGAGCACAGTCCTGCTGTGTGAAGTTGAGCCACCTCACGGGATGGGTGCTTTTACTGGTGCAGCTCAGTGTCTTTGTGAGATCCCAGCTGACCCTGCCATGTGGACAGAGATCCCAATATCCTGTAGGCAAATTTTTATTTGATTCTTGTAAAGCTTAGGATGTGAAAATGATGCAGATTTGTGTGCTTCTAGAAATATATCAGAGAACAGATTATTCTTGTTATAAAGCTATGTTGGAAATAGAAACATTTCTACTTACAGACTCACAGATTGCATTGAGTTGGAAGGGAACCTCAAAGGTCATCTTGTTCAATCACCCTACAGTGAGCAGGAGCACATCCAACTCGTTCAGGCTTCTGTGGAATAAAGCAGTGCAGCCACAATTTTAGGTATCCTTCCTGCAGAGCTTTTGAAGGGTTTTGTGGAAAAACCTGTTACTGATCAGAGATGCTAAATCACAAAGCTAAGGCAGGGCTGAATTTAATTTTCTGTCATTTTTATTTCAATAATGTGACAGGAGAAGCTTTTACTCTAGGGCTGTACTTAATGAGATATACCAAGACAGCTGTTTGCCTGTCCAGATGTTATTTCTTTATACTTATCTTTGACTTTTCATCTAGACGTTTAGATGCAAGAAGTCCATAACATCTCTGTAAATATTCACTAGCATTTGTTTCTACTTGTATAAAACCACTTCTTTGTATACAGCCAACTGGTTATTTTGTCATAGTAGAATATTTCCACTCATGGTGATGTCCTTCAATATGAAATCAAAAATATGTGATTCTATCATAATCTATCTAGACCAGTGACTTTCATCCTTCTGGTGCTTGCTGCATCATGACAGTTCTCGCATCTTTCCACAATTTCTTCTCCATTTTAGGTATGAGCAGCAGCACACATGGCAACCAGAAATAGCTTGACTGTCTTCCAGCAGAATGTCAGTCACCCAATAAAACTAATAAAAAGCCCAATACCTCACTTCTCCTGCACTGTAATTTCCATCTCACACGTCAGGAGAATGTACATCCAAGGCTGTAGGACTGACCATCTGTTCTGCTTACACCATGCTAGTACTTGGGAGTACTGAATTACTCAGATGGTGCAATTTTTATAGACATCTGGAAGTGGTGGCCAGCTATTAAAAAAAATTAACGCAACAACACTGAAAAAATAAAGTTGTGCTGAGTGCCCTCACCATGGAATTGCAAGAAACAGCAGGACCAGCATTTCCTGGTATCATCTATCTGCCTGGTGATATGATAAACATGCAGCATAGTCACTGTAGTATTGTTTTCTAACAAAGAATATTTTTGTCCCATTGCTTGCCTTGAGGCATAGTCTCAACATTTTGAAGAAATTAAACATTATATTTAATTCTAGGGGAACTAAATATAAAGCCAGAGGGGGTGACATCAAAGTTGGCAGGTTTTCCTAGTTTTTGTAATGATGCCATAAAGTAGCATAAGGCAAGAGACTGATGAGTGGAGAAAGTTAGTGAAAGCAACTTGAGTGACTTAAATTAACTGAAGTAAAACTTATGTTATATACAAACAGGTCAGGTTGTCCAAATCTTTATAATGAAAGCACTATAAATGTATTTTATCATTAATTGGTATTAACTGGTACAAAGGAGCCCCAAAGATGTTCCGAAGCATAAGACAGTTCTGTATTTCATATGGATTTATCAGAGCGCTAAGGGGACTTTGGCTTCTCCTAGTAGTCAAGATTTCATGTGTCCATGACTTGATAGTTCAGCTGCCAGTCCTCTGCCTAGGTCCCCTGGAATCAGCTGTCCCTGGGTGGAATTGATGATCCTTGGGGTCTCTTCCAACCTCAATTATACTGTGATACTGTGATACTGTGAATCAGCAGTCCCTGAGCTGGATCAGAAATGGAGGTCTGCAAATATGGAACTCTCTGCTTAAGGACTCTAGAGCAGATCTTCGGTGAGGAATGAAGGAGCAGGCAACACGTGTAAACTTACCACAAAACACATTCCTCAAGCATTATTGAGTCTGTGCTTCATTTGGAAAAGTGGCAGAAAGGGAGGTCTCAGAATAAGGTGCTGTTTAATGCAAGTGCAAAGTCCAGATGGCAGAAGTGGGTACAGCAGCAAGATGACTAATAATTCTTCATTAATTGCAGCTTCAGTAGACCCAGTGTGTTGCAGGAGCGCACACGGTCACACAGTGAGTGATCAACAGAGTCCTTTGTCCTGTCTCACTTCATGTCACAGTTTCCTGGGGAACTGAGCATCTGCCATGGGCTCTTCCTGGACAAAGTTGTTACTCCCTTGCATGTCTGTGCAATACCATGTTTGCCCTCTCACAAGCTAGAGAGCACTTAATTTTACATATGGAATGACCACACTGTCAATATAAAGAACAACCAAAGGTTTTCACTATTGAAACCATTTAAGTTGTTTATAATTCAGTGCTTGAGGCAATGATTAAAATCATCTACAATTGCTTCTCTTTCTAGTATAGAATTTGTTTTCATTTGACTATGTAGGCAAGTAGAGCAGTTAGAGAAGTTTGGAGATCATTACCTTAAAGTTCAGTCTTGCTGGGATACTTCCTGCCAGCATCTCTTGTTTAGGAGCATACCTGTTTATGTACTTAAATTTAAGTCATCAGGTCAAAGGAGCCAACAGTGTTTTGGATGGATGGAGCAGGTGCTTAACAGTAGCATGGTCAATGCCTCCCATTAGATCATAAATTAAGCTTCCTAAATTATTACTGCTTTAGAAAAATGAAGATATTCTCTTACTTGTACCTCCTCTTTGGTTCTGAAAAGCATATTTAGGGTATATTCTTAATCTTCTCGTTGCAACCATGAAGTCCTAGCATTGAATGAATTTGTTTTATTTTATTTTTCCTATGGGCTAAAATTCTCAGAACCACCAGCCTGCTGGACCTAAAACTTAGAAGGGAAAGCATCAAAGAGTGGAAAATAAAAATTCTGGATGCTGTCTACATGGCCTTAATCTTGTGCATTGCTGCTGTGAAACATTGAAGCATGTATTCTGTACAATGATGCTGTGATGGAAATGTTACTTGGAGCCTGGGCAGGCAGCTTACACTTGTGGAAATGGCAATTTTTGGCATTTTCCCTCATTTAGCAGCAATGGCTTTTAGAGAAACATTTCCATACAAAGCTGCCTCTGTGGAGAGAGCTTGAACACCTGGGTAGTAACCTGTGAGACCTCAAGAAATGGGGTTTTATATTTCAAAAGTGACATTTCTTCAACTACGTTGCTGTGCCCAGGAGCTTGTGAACCTCAGAAACACAAATTCAATCCTTACAAGAAACATTGCTTGTGGGGCCTGCTAAAATAATCACATTAGAAATTCATGTCCAGTCTTTTCTCTGCATTACCATAACTTTATTGCTTCAGGTTAAAATATTAACTGTTCTAAAGTAATCCAGGTTGCCTTTATCTATTGTGGGATAGTATTCCTAATTGTGCAAATTTCAAGTGACTCATCACTTGCCTTACTTAAGGAGGTGCTTGTTCACATATATATTAAATGTTAATATAGAAATTAAATGTTCTATTGACTTTTCTGCCTTTGTTGTAGAAAAGTAGTTGAATGCAGGCTTAATGTTCATTCTGTGAGTTGTTTCTTGGGCTTTGCTGCTACTGTATGTTTCTAAGCACTCACTCTCATGCTCTGCTGGATCCGGGCTAAGGCGTTCAGTGCCTTTGAAGACCAAGCCCTCAGTGAGCAAGCCACAGATGGTAATTTCTGCCAGAATGCATGGGTTTATTATTTAACATCTCAGATGGCTGTTTAATTTGCTACCACTTTTGGCTGAAGAACTAGCTGTTAATAATCAAACGCCTGCTTTCTGTCAGGCCTGGGGCAATTATTTTCATTACTGTGGTTGCCTCAAACAAACGAGAGGACCAGTGTTGGAATTAACATCTTTGGGGTTCTGTATGTCCATCTGGTGTGTCACTTTGGAATAAATAATTTTTCCATTGTGGAAATAGGGCCTGGTGCACCCTTCAGGAGGTGGATGAGTGGGATAATTATGGTCAGTGGGAAAGCTGCCTCTCTGAGGACCACAAAATTTAACTTGAATTGAAAAGATCTTAAGGGATTGAGGAATCCAGGAGGCACTGAAATTAGATGGAAGTTTTCACCCTCAGCCCCCTCAGTTTCTCTGGTTAAAATTTTTTAGCTGCATCTTCAAGTTATATTCACAGTGTGTTTGTTTCTCAAGGCTCTTATCCCTCACGGTCCTTGGTCAGACTGCCCACCGCTGGATTTCTCACTTCCCAGGACATGACCACAGGACTCACTCCTGCATTTTTTTTCCCAGCTACAGCTGCAGGAATTTGAAAAACAAGAGCAGCTGGAAGGATTGGGGGTATTGCAGGGCACCTGCAGCTCAAGACAAAGGATAAAGATAAAGAAAACAGAAAATCAATGGAAACAGTAAGATGAGAAGAAGGGGGGGGGGAGGGGGGTCCGAGATCACATGGGATAGAGAAAAATGAGGGAGGAGGAAGAGCATTGAAAGTGTCTGAAGGATGCAGTTACCTTTCTGCAACAACTTTTCCATGAGGCACTAAGCAAGGTGCTACTGATCAGGGAATAAAAAACAAGAGCAGAGAAACAAAATCTGTTAAAATATTTGCTATTTCTTAGCTGAAAAGTTAATTCTGTCACATTATGCTAAATAACCCAGCTACAACAAGGCAACAATACAAAATAAAATCCATAAAGCAGGCAGGGGAAGAAGTTAGATGCTAGCACCAAGTCAGTGGTCACCAGAAGAAAACATTTTCCATTCATTTCTTTAGGAAACAGTGTTATCCAGGTGGCAAGCATCTGCTGCACAAGCACTGACATCCCTCTTATTTCCTGCAGGACAGTTGGAGCCCATGATTGTATTCCAGCTGTATCAGCACGTCCCAAGGCCTTGTGGCAAAGATTGGTTGCCTTTTGGTTGTTTTTTTTCTCATCCATACAAAACTGCTGGAGGCTTTATACTGATGAATGTGCTTCCCTCAGAGCGGTGACTATCGAGGCAAGGAGGATAAGGTAAGGAATGCCAGTGTGTTCGTAAATGCGAGCAGCAGAAGTATCTGCTCACCTAGGTGTTCTTGTACATGATTCTATGATAGGTACATCCAGCCTGTTTGCTCTAGTGCCTGTGTGTTTTATCTGTGGGAAGCTGTCTCTTGTTTGCAAGCATGGCAAATGTAGTAGCCCTGAACTCAGAAAGCAGTGACCTGGGATGAGACTTGGCTCCTTTAAGTTCTGAGAGCTTTGTTACTTATCTCAGCAGTTTAGACTTCAGAGTCTTGGGCTGAAATGCTGATCATGATCTGGTCTGCTAAGATCAGCTTCACTTTTTGTATGCACAGTTGGGAAGAGAGGCAGCTTCTACAAGGGTGGTCCTTGACTTCTGTGAAGAAGGGAGTTGAATAGCACATTACCATTCCTGTATTTCCTCATCTCCACGTGACAGATGTCTTCCAGAGGGTTTGGGGGGTTTGGGGAGCCTGTGCTAGCTAACATAGGGAGGATTTCTGTAAGGTGACATTTGAAACATAAATGTGATCTGAGTTTCACTCTAATTAAGAGAAAGCATATAGCAGGGAGCCAAGTCTCATCTCCATGACTTCCTCAGTGGGAAGGAGGTGCCTTTCCTAGCATGGAGCTGCTGCCCTTGCCTGTGCTGTGGATGTGCTAACTTGTGTGTCACAGGTCAGGGAGCTGTAACACAAGTAAGCACTCCTTATTTTAAAAAGGACCAGCCTCTGAAAGATTAGAGGGAAAAATGTCTTCCCTCCACAATTGATCTCACATAACTTCTAAAGAGATACAAAAGAGATGAAACAGACGTCGAACACATCTCTGTTGTCCCCAAATCTTACTGCAAGACTTCTGCCAACTTTGCATTTCCTTTTAAACTAACCATAAAGATGAAAGATTAGACCCAAGCTGGACAAGCCAAGCCCTGTTTTAGAATAGAGGTCAAGCCATTCCATGCCATAGTTCACTTCATTATTGTTATTTGTTGACATCTTCTATGTAATTTAAGAAACTGACTGGTTTCTGTGGCAGTAGTTGTATGGATGTCTGGGATTTTCTGTCCTGTACTTGATTATTTCTTCTGTCTACACAGTAAGAGTCCAATCTGTCACTGGATTACATACATGTACTTAGCAGAGAGAGTTTAAGACTGAAACAACTGTGTGAGAACTGCCTGCTGAAATTCTGAGGTCTGTGAGAGTGAAATGTTGTTAGGGGGGTTAACTGATGTACCTACACAGCCAGTACACAAGAGGCCAAACAGCAAAGACGTATGTGTTGTTCCTTTCTCTTTCTATCATGCATATGTTGTACTTTTCATTCAATGTATAGATATTGGGGTTTTTAAAAGACAATTTGCCATGGAGTTTCTCTGGATTGTAATGCCCCTGATTGCTTTTTGAAGTCTCATTGGCAAAAGTTGCTGGAAAACTAAAACACTGGGATCCAGAATGAATGTTTGCGGCACTGGGGAAAAATCTTTGGCCAGTCAGGGCAAAGGGTCTTCCATAACCATAACCCCAAAGGTGATCTGTGTTGCTACTTACTGCTCTCTCCTATAAATTTCACTGGGGCTAGCACCTGACTGCGAAGGTCAGGAAATGTTATGCATTCTCCAAAGCCATGATACTTTAAAACAGCATAGCTGGTGGCAGTCAGTAGTGCTACTGATGGATGTCTTTTAGGTCATTTTCTTTCATAGAAGAAGATGACATGAACATACTTCTATATACAGCTACTGGGGTTGCTTTTATTCCTATTCCATAGTATGTATTCTCAATCTTTTCTCATCCTCCTCTTAGCTCAGGAAAGTCAGTTAGCTTCCTACAAATACGACCCATATCACCATGATCCTTTGGAGGAGGAAGTGTAGCAACTAGCACAGATGTTTGTGGAATGACTCCACAGCCAGAGTTTCTCCAAGTACACTCATTTATTCGTGTGGGAGTACGTGGGCTGCTGTGAGTGACTACATGGATGTTTTGACCTACCATGCAACATGACATCTTCCACTGAGCTCTTGTCTGAGTCCTGCCCCACCTCCAAGTCCTTCTATGGATTTTCTTGCTCTTGGAGGTTGTTAATAGTGGCACAGAAAATGGAAAGGGCAAGACCCTGGCAATAGCTGGTGGCTTCTTCATTATAAATACATCTAGTTTAGTAAAGCCAAACTAGATGGTGATGTAGCAGATGTTTATGGCTGTTTCTCATTTTAAATCAGATTACAGTGATGTAGCAATTCAGTCCATTATGGATTGTCCTCAAGTAACAAAGGTTATTGCATGTGATAGCTTGTTCAGACAGCACCCTAACAACAAGAGTCCAAGTGTCTGCTGTCAGCTCTTCCCAAGACAGCCTTGCTATGCAGGCACTGGTTGCACACCCACAATCTCTTGCTGCATCTCATAATTGTTTGTTCCAGCCTTTGTTCAAATGGCAGCAAATGCAAGGCATGGGGAAACGTTTTACTCGACCTTTCAAAATTAATCTAATGTTTTTAAAAATGCATGAGAAAAAATCTCCAGCTCTGTAATGTAGAGGCAGTCAAGGACAGAGCAATCCCATGGCATTTAGCTGTGGGACTAGTCTGTGGTAGCTGGTACCTACATGCTATAGGTTTGAAATCCCTTGGAGTCAAATGATAACCTCCAAGTCTGAACCTTCAACACAACACCAATTAATCATCTAAAGAAAGCTTGAAGCACTGATCTTGAAGGTCAAGAGACCAAAGGTCGATCTTCAGTCCTGCCAACAGTCTTCATTGTATCTTTGCCCAACTCCTATAAGCTGGCCATTTAAAAACATGGATGCAAGTAAAATGAGATTTTTTTTTTCTACTTAGCCAAAATTAAAAAAAAAAAAAGAAACTTGTCATTGGGACCAAATTAAATCCAGAGAAAGCAGTTAAATCACTGAAGGAACTGTTTTCATCAGGCGATATCGCCTTTCCAGGATTTTCTGGTTTCCTAGGTAACACAAAACTGGAATCAACCAGTCTGCCTGTGTCCCCTGGCTGGCTGAGTGAACCCACCAAGTGGGGCACAAAGCTTTCACAGCAACAGGGCATGTGCTGAACATCTGTAGGCTGTTCTGTGGCTGGCTTCAGCAGTGTGCAGGTCGCTGCAGAAGTATTTGGTAGGACAGAAGAGGAAGTGTTGTGTGAAGGAAAGAGAGCAGAGGTGAAGGCAAGAAATCATAGGAATTCTTTCTGGTTTCAATCCCAAAAGTGAAACCCAGATACATGTATTGGAATGGGCTGCCCAGGGAGGTGGTAGAGTCACCATCACTGGAGGTGTTTAGGATGAGGCTGGATGGGGTGCTTGGTGCCACGGTTTAGTTGATTAGATGGTGTTGAGTGATAGGTTGGACTCGATGATCTCAAAGGTCTCTTCCAATCTGGTTAATTCTAGTCTAGTCTAGTCTAGTCTAGTCTAGTCTGTTCTGTTCTATTCTAATTTCATTAATTCCCTTGGTTCTTACACGTCTGACTATCTATTGAGTGGCTGTTTAAAAAAGAATGCATTTTCTTTTAGAGAGATTGGCAAGAAAAGATCCCACCTTTTTAGATTGAGATTGTAGAGAGTAACAGGACAAGCCAAAACCCTTACAGTCAAAATGGGGATAGCTTTTGTCTCTGAAAACTTCCAATTCCCTTAAAATAAAATCATGTCACAGTGTTTTCCTTAATTAAAATAAAAGGAATATTTAGTGTTTGCAAGATTCCTGGGTAGAAACATATGGCTGCTTCATTAAACAGATAGCACAGCAGCTGCCTTCACTGTTCCCTGTCTTCCCCTGGATCTTGCAGGGGCAGCACAAGGCCAAGCTACAATAATTGCTCTTATTTAAGTTGGCTATTTCAGACATTATAATGCTGGTAACTGTGTCCAGAGACCTATAGATTCCTGAAGAAATAATCACCCTGAGAAGATATTTCCTGGAAAGAACAGAATTTTTCCTTCGGTAAATGATAAGTATTCAAAGACATTTCTTGGCTCCATTTGTAGTGATTTAAAAATAATTTTCAAAACAAGAAAGTTGCTGCTTTTGTAGAAGACATTTTTTCATCTCAGTGCTTTAGGTAGTAGTTCCATCTCAAAAAAAAAACAGGAAAAAAAAGGCAAATGCTTCAAATGGAAACAAAATGTTTTCAAGTTATAGGAAAGAAACTTTTCAGCTGCACAGAACCAATGACAGGAAAGCTGATTTCTGCTCCTTGAAGATTTTCAAAGTGTTGATGGAGTGTCCTGATGCACAACATGATGCATTCCCAACATCTTACACTTCTTCAGGGAACAGGAAAAAAATCTTCCCACTCAGTTCTTGTCGCCAAGGCGGTATTTCAGACTGAACTTTAAAAAACACTGACAGATTTCTTCCTTCACTCAAAGGAAGGCAGTGTGAGTTTATCTGTTTCCAATAAAATTGATATTCTGGCAGACAACATCAATGTCTATGTGTATCTTTCAAAATGCAGTTGTCATCCGATGCAACTGTGCTGTGAATCACAGCCCGAGGAGTTATATAAGGTTTAGGCTATGATTAAAATTTGAGGTGTGTGTTGTGTTGGGGTATTTTTTTCTTCAGGGAAGAACTTAAATATGTCATCATCTAAGAATTAATTCCAGCAATTGCTGAAAAGCTGAAAGCCCCCAAATTAGTAGCCAATTATTCAAGTTCAGAATATTGCATTTCTAAATGGATAAATATCAGTGCACAGAGGATAGAGAGCAGGTTTTCTGGCCTGAAGTTAGAAAACGCTCCATTCCGGTAATAAATAAGAAAGGTCTCCTTGGTTATGCAAGGAGGGAAGCATCTCACTGAATAATCCTGATGGATTATACGGTCCCAGTGCAAGTCCAGTATTAGCCAACAGCCAAGAGCTTCACATCTGGAATCAGGAGCCAAAAGTCAGATAGTGGGTGGTCCTCATTAAAAATAGATCTGCTGAACAGTTAAGACGATTATTGGTGCTGATTTGCAGGATTAGGCACAGGGAGCAGTCTGTCAGGCTATTTCTTCACTTGACTACAGGAAAAGCTTCTCCAGGGCTCAGACAAAAAAAAAAAAACAAACCACAATTGTATTGCCAGGGAGTTGAGAGGGCAGTGTTTGGGAGAAAGAGAGGAGAGACACCTTCCCTCTGCTCATTTGATTTTCTGCTCTCTTGCCTAGCAGTGTTTGAGAAGAGCTGAGCACATAATCAGTCCTGCAGAGATTTATATGGCTTAAACACTGTACATGTAAATTATTAACACGATCTCCCTGCCTGATGCTGTGAAATCTTTGCAGCTGGATTTATTATGAGTGCATTGAAATTGCAGGGTAATGAGGAGTTTGCAGGTTCATTTCTTTGGCCATGAGGATAACTGAGGGGAAGAAGAATCTGATTATGTGAGAGTAGTGGATGTAATTTATAGTTTGAAATGAAATATCTCAGCAGGACTACCTGGTGTAGTGGCTAGTTGAACAGAAATAGAAGTATGCCGTAATCTGACTGGGAAACCCTTGTTCTGCTTGTTACTGTTTCTTCTTTATCATTTGCAGAAGTGCTCTGTTTTGCAAGAAAACACTTAGCAAATATTGCAGGGGAAGAATAGATTCCTATTCTCTGTTCAGGAGCAGAAAATTGTGTACTTTTTGTGGCTAAACATACAGATTGAATAATCACAAGTATTTATTTCCTAACAATCTCTTTCCCATCATTTGCTGAGACAATGATAGAACAAACAATTTCAAATAACAAGCACATTCATCAAAATTACAAGGCATGCTCTCTGCCAAGGAGGAAGAGTTTCACTCCTCCAGGAAATGGTTACACCTAGTTTGCCCAGTCTTGCTAATGTCAATAGGTACAAGGAATTTCTCATCTAACTCCTGTTGTATGTTTACTGATGGCAATTGAGCATTCTCTTCAATCATTTGAGCACTGAGCTTTCAAGTGGCCATTAATTTAGCTTCTAGACAATCAAACTTGTACCTCAGAAATGCAGATTCAGGCAGTTTGTTTGGTAATTGTCTCATCAGCAGTTCCTGCTGAATTGCCACATGATTGTTTTTTTTTTACCTGGGGTTGTCTTCCATACCTACAGTTCAGACTAACCTTTCAGTTCGAGTGAGAATAAAAACCATAGTTCTCTAATTTGTTTTTTAATGCTCCCCTGTATTGTTTGGACAAAACACTCAAAGACCCTTTTGCATTTTCTTTCAGATACTCGCCCCCTCCTAACAGCTCAAAACCCCTCAGCTATCAACAACAGTCAATTCCCCCACTGCAGAAGCAGGTGGGTTTGAAGGGGGTCCACATCTCAGCAGCACCAGGAACAGAAGAAAAGCCTGCAAACCCACGTTCTGGAGCCACAAAAGGCAGGTGCCCTTCCTAAGCCTAAAGGCTGCATGCTGGGTGCGATTTGGAGACAATCTCACTCAGTGCTCTCCCTGTAAATAATAATAAGATACAATGGATCTGTGGGAATTAAGTTCTTAGGAGGCAGTGATGTCATCTCCGCAGATTCAGGGCACTATTCACTTGCTTTTGGGGAATATTTTATAGTTATATAATATTCCTCAATCCATGTTCTGGATTAGCTTTGTTCCATCAGGCTTTTCCCATTACTTTAATAACTTCTGTCCCCAGCTTTGCAAGTTTATTTGAAATATGCAAATGGTTCACCAAAAAAAAACCACCCCACAAACCCTTACAGAACAAATAAAAGACAAAAAGCCAGGGAAGTCAGCATCTTCTGAACCATAATTGTTGCTCACATGCATATAAATAATAGGGGCTGTTTAACTGAGGGCAGCTTATTTCTTATCTGCAGAAATATTAATGTCCTCCCTGTTATCTAATTCAGCGTAATATAAGGGGATTTAGTGGAGCTTAAGAGAGAAAGTGGGAGAAGGATTTATATTCTTTGGGGCCATGCTTGTGCTCCCAGGAGTTTTGGCATCCTTCAGTTAAAAGAGGTGAGGTAAAAAGAATTGGAAAGAGAGACTTGCTTTTATACTGGAGTGAAAAAGTCCTGCAGAAAAAAAAAAGAAGCAATTGTTCAAGTTTCCAGCTCCCTGCTGCTGGAGGGGAACATCTTTGTTCTCAGACCTGGATTCTGAGGAAAGGCTGTTATACCCCCAGCACCTAATTTTTAACAGCTCTGTTCCTCTGCTTGGAACAGAAATAGTATCACAGTATCACTAAGGTTGGGAGAGACCTCAACGATCATCAAGTCCAACCTGTCGCCACAGACCTCATGACTGGACCATGGCACCAAGTGCCACGTCCAATCCCCTCTTGAACACCTCCAGGGATGGTGACTCCACCACCCAGGGGCAGCCCATTCCAATGACCAATACTCTCTCGGTGAAGAACTTTCTCCTCACCTCGAGCCTAAACTTCCCCTGGCACAGCTTGAGACTGTGTCCCCTTGTTCTGGTGCTAGTTGCCTGGGAGAAGAGACCAACCAAGCACAACCAATAGGCCCTGCAGCAAGTCCCCTCTGGATCATACAGCCTGGTCAGACAGTGTCACAGTCCAGCTCTATAATATAATGTTATCAAATCAGTAAAATTAGCTTCTTGGGATGCTCTAGGTTCTGGGAAATAGAAAGGCTGTAAAACATAGAGGCTTTAGTCAACATTCCCCTGGTGCATGGATTAAGCTTTATCAGTATGTATCAGTTTTATACAGGGAGAAGATTGTTATATGAGGGGAGCTTTCTCAGAAGTATGTTTCTGTTTGTCCTGAACAGCAGGATGTGATTTGTGGTGTGTCTGAGGATCGAGTCCCTCAAATTTACCATTGCTATCAAGAACTCAAGGAAGTCTGCAAGCCAGAGTGCCTGGAGCAGCAACATGAAATATTAGAGTGATATTGCTTAACTGCTCATCAGTCTCAGAGCATAAAGTATCACCTTGTTTTTTGAAGGTTGTATGTTTCCAGGAGCATTTTGGAGAAGTAAGCTGAGTCTTTTCATTGCAAACTTACTCTTAATAAGTAATTCCTAAGCAGAAAAAAGGCTCATGCAAGGTCAACCAAGGTTCTGTGGTTTCAGTGAGCTTTCAGCTGATGCCAGTAGCAATCTCATGTAAATTGTATGGGAGCCTGATTGTGTTAAATAACCTACACGGTGACAGAAGTTTTCTTTAGCATGCTGACAGCATCTCAGATGGTGTATAAAATGCAAAGCTGACTTTTTTTCCCCATGGATGTGACATTGGTAGATATGTTCAATTATACCTTGATGAGGATGAAAATATGATACCTTCAGGGCAGAATTAAGGCACTGGGCTATTTATGACATTTGATCTCACACTTATGCTGAATGTCATTGCTCATTTTGGTTTGAACTGAGCAAAAGCAAGTTCCAGGCTGTATAGTGAAACAAATCTCACCTTTCCTTCTCCCCACAGATACCAAAAGTATGTTTGAAGGGCAGGGAAATAACTTAAAACATGTATTTTCACTGAGGAATCACACTAAATCATTTAATTCCAGCATGGTGCGAGTTGAAAGAGACCTCCCAGCTAAAGCAGGGTCACCCAGAGCAGGTTGCCCGGGGATCATGTCTAGATAGGTTTGGAATCTCTCCAAAGAAGACTCCACAACCTTGCCCCAGCCTTGTCCAGGGCTCTGGCACACCCTCACAGGAAAGAATTTTTTCCTTATGTTTTCTTGGAACTTCCTGTGTTCTTGTTCCTGTTGCCTTATGCAGTCATCCTTCTGCATCCTGTGAGTGTGGAAGTCTGTGAGTGTCTCTCCTTGCATGGAGTGCTGCAGACTTCTGGCCATGACCCATTCTCTCTGTCATTTGTAACCAGGGGGTCATGAACGTTCACTGTTTTAAAGCAGGTTGGAGTAAATCCATCCAGATTACTGCACTGTGGGGGGTTTCATTGCTTATTATTCTATATTCCTCTGGGAGGTGAAAGAGAAACTAGTGCTGGATAAAACAATATAGCTATGACTATGCTGCTCACCCATTTACATTCACAAATGGAAGCTATGGCATTTTGTGAAAGTGAAGGTTGTAGCCTTTCTCTGGTCAGCTTAATCCAGACAATGATCCCATAATCCATGTTACATTTACTGGCTTCCCCTTCTAATCGGTTTGGAGTCAGCATGATTTCTTCCAAATGTTAATGAAAACCAGGGAGCACTTACTTAGGAAAGCAAATGGAAATAAAATCCACATTTCCAGCCATTATTCCAGCTAGTGTCTGACTTGGTCTTTATGTCACTGTATTATATTGAGATCAGCTTCCAGTCTTTGTTCAGGAATATTATAGGAGTATGACATGACCAAGAAAATTCATGCTTAGGAAATCAAAGAAGCAGCTTCTGATGAAATCCTCAGATATAGATTAACTTGGTTTGTTTGTGTTTTCTTCCCAAGAAACATGAAAATGATGTGCCAGATTTCTGAACTTCCTCTGATTACCATCCTACTTTCCCTCTTCTTCAAATCTGTGCAACCTCCTTCTTGGGGTTATCCCATGAACATCTTTTGTACCAGCCATGCCACCTTGCTCTGCTGTTACTTATTCCTTCTCCAGTGCATGGATGTCCTTAAATGGAGCTGCAAAGCCACAAGGTGTATCCTCACCACAACCCCATTCCTGGAACAACCAATGCAACATCTACTGGTGTGTATTCATACACTTTTATTGCAGCTCAGTGACAGAAAATTGGTGAGATGCTGTCCTCTATTCAGTTTCTAATGCCTAAAAGTCCTCAGAGGAGAGTTCTGGCAGGCTCAGTAAATCAAATGGTCATTCAATGTTGTCATAAATTAACATGAGGCTCAACTAGCCTCGCTACTAGGGCTAAGCCAGTCCGTGACTTGAACTGAGCAGGCAGTGGTGTGACATAGTATTACAGATTGTGTGTCACCACCTTGACATCTGCAGGTCCTGTCTTAAGGCTGGAGATGCATTTATGTTGTACTCACAACTGAGATTTTCTGAGGGCACTCATTTCCTAGGGGCAAAATCTCATTTGATTCGGCTGGGGACACTGTGGGCAAGGAAAATGGAAGAAAGGAGATGTTTACTTTTTCCACTGATTTCCTCTTGATTTGTTTTCCATCTGAAAGCATGTTTTTGGGTAACTTGGGGTTAATTTGTAATCTTCTGTAGAGCACCGTATGTGAATTAATCTGACTTTCCTTGAATCTGAAATGAGGACCCTAAATCAGGCCTCCATTTCGTAGTCTGCAGCAGGTTTCTTCTCCACTGCTGTACTTGAGTCATTCCTGACTGAATTATGTGTGGAGACGCTGAGTTTAATTGTGTTATTCCTGGCAAGGAAGGGGAAAAAAAGCAGAGGAAAACTAGTTCTAACAATCCAATTTGTGAATTATAACTGTACACTCTAATCATGTTTCTCTTTCCCCAGGTGTGGAGAATTTAAAGAGTGTCTCATTACTGACCACTAATTAAATCTAATGTGAAAGAAATGTTGGATGAAATCCTGCCAGCATTGGAGTTTCTGGCAACACTCCTGTTGACTTCACTGGAACACAAATTTTGCTTTTTTGAGTTTTGGTTGTTTTCTGAAGACAATAATTTATTATCTTGCAGCATCTGGGATCTCCAGCTAAAGCTCAGGCCTTGTAACACTGGGTAAGTAAACAGGCTGTTTGGTTTTTGGATCATTACACTCACTGTGACAAGCAGAAGAAGCTCCTGATTGAAACAGCTAGGCAAGGTGGCAAGGGGGAGCGGACCCTGACACTAACAAAGTTAGTGAATAGTTTACTAGAGAACATACCATAGTCCTTTCCTTTCACCGTGGGCAAAATGTTCAGAAGTGCCTGCCTATGACCAAATGATTTCTTCCTGGGGCAGCCAGACCTCTTTGCAGACAGAGTCTTTCAAAAATGTGTGTTGGAATCTAGAAGAATTATCACTCCCATATGAGAAGGTCTTGGTGATTCATATGAATGCCACACATCCTGGGCAATCCTGGCTGGAGACTCATGTCTAGGTGTTGTCCACACACAGCGATGTTGTGACAGTAGCTGGGACTCATGCAAGGAGGGTCTGTAATAACATCCATAACACAGAGGAGAAAGGAGTAAAGTGTGTGAGGTCTGCCTTGAAGGAGCTGATCTGCACAAGCACTTCAAAGAGCTGCTGCAAGCAGCATATGTGGAAATCCATTATATTGTTGTGCTCAGATCTGTAATATTCACAGCTGTCTCCTGGTTTGATTGTGACTTTCCTAATTCCTTCCTAAAACTCATTGAAATTCCTCATTGGTTTCTTTTTGTCTTCCCCGCAGCACTCCTTGATCTATGTAGTTCAATTAAAAGGCAGCATGAGGGCAGTATCTACAAGAAGTTTTTTATTTCTGCACTTTGTTACAAACTATAAATGCTCAGCTTCTAAAGCAACATATTTCCCACTTATTTTTATTTCTCTTTCTCCTAAACTGCTAAAACTTTGCTTTAATGCTGCCTGTTGGTATAAACTGAATTTTCCATTAGTGACAACTCTCATGATGTCTCAAGCTAATAGGGCAGATGCAGACCATATCAAAATTGGTTTCTTGATTTTCTTCTTTGCTCATGCACTGCAACCAAAGAGATTTCTCTAGCTGTGTTTTGCTTTTCTCTTTCATCAGCACTTTCAGATCAGATACCTTCTTGTTTCATCTGCAAGGTTAATTACAGATGAAAAAGGCTATAATCAGGTCTCTTTCGTGGCACCGCAGTGTATTTGCTGCTTTTATTGGGGTTTTTGTATGCAGGCTTCAGTGTGTCCCTACCAGCTGCTCCCATGTTGTACTCTGACATGAAGGTCTTGGACAGAGTCTCCTTGCTGTGTAGAGCGATGAGGGAACCTGGGAAAAGCAGAGGAGCATGAGTTTGAAAAGCAAGTGTGTTGATCTAGGGCTGACTTTAAAAATATTCTTGGAAAGTCCCAGCCAGCTCCAAGGAGCTTGTAAGAGGGTATTTCCTTGGTGGTGGAAGTCAGACATGTCCCACCAGTAGGTTTCTCTGAGACTTAGTAAATATTTTGTTTCATGCAAGCTCTTTCTGAAGTGTTTTTCCTTTACTTAGCATGCATCACATTTTTTTTTCTGATTATGCTTTAAATGTAATTGTTTGTTTCAACCACCAGCAGAAGGGCTTTGCATGCTCTTAACCTGTAGGTTTAGTTTGGCTAATAACAAACCCTGTTCAGGACTTTCCTTTTATTGGTGCTGATGAGATATCTGTGGAGAAATATTGCCTAACATGATGATTCCTGAAACCCTCAACTGTGGAAAATCACTGCATGATCTTTGCAAGAATGGTCCTTTCAATTCAGCTGCAGTGCGACTGCTTTGTGAGGAAGGGTAATGGCTGCCACAGAATTTTTTCAGAGTTGTTTTTGCAGATATAGTGTTAATGCAGTAACTGTTAACTGCCATGGGTGTACTGCTTCAGGTTATCACTGAACTATGGGTAGATGTTTCCTTTAATGTAGGGGAGGCCATACAAGTTTCTGGGAGAAAGTCCTTTGCCTTAAGCTGTTTGTATATCCAACTGATGTTAGGAGATCTCCTAATCTCTGTCTAGCATCTGCTGTTCTCAGATGGATATTCAGTAGTAAAGATGACAGTACATCAATATCAGGCTATACATTTAGAAGAGCAGGTGTGCAATCAAACAAAAAATCCCACTGCTTTTCATCTGTCCCATTTTCTTCTGCAGAAGATGCAGTATATGTCTGTAGAGACAAATCTGAGTCAGAGATTGTCAATGGGATGTGAAAGTCAGTGCAAAACTCTTAGCTGACATTATTCATTGCTGTTAAAGGTAGAAAAATAGATGTCACAGGTACCTCACAGTGTCTTTACTAGCAAGTGTGCCCCTGTACTCTGCATTGGTTAGGCCACACCTTGAGTACTGTGTCCAGTTCTGGGCTCCTCAGTTTAAGAAGGACATTGAGACACTTGAACGTGTCCAGAGAAGGGCAACAAGGCTGGGGAGAGGCCTTGAGCACAAGCCCTATGAGGGGAGGCTGAGGGAGCTGGGATTGTTTAGCCTGGAGAGGAGGAGGCTCAGGGGAGACTCATTGCTCTCTACAACTACCTGAAAGGTGGTTGTAGCCAGGAAGGGGTTGGTCTCTTCTCTCTAGCAACCAGCACCAGAACAAGAGGACACAGTCTCAAGCTGTGCCAGGGGAAGTTTAGGCTCGAGGTGAGGAGAAAGTTCTTCACTGAGAGAGTCATTCATCATTGGAATGTGCTGTCCAGGGAGGTGGTGGAGTCACCATCCCTGAAGGTGTTCAAGAGGGGACTGGACATGACACTTGGTGCCATGGTCTAGTCCTGAGGTCTGTGGTGACAGGTTGGACTCGATGATCTTTGAGGTCTCTTCCAGCCTTGGTGATTCTGTGATACTGTGAAGTGGTGCATCAGAACAGGAACCAATCTGTAGAACTGAGCTGTGGCGAAGACATTGCTGAGGGGACACTCTCCACGCCGTGGGTCTTTATGTATCAAATATCATTTGGAAGTAAGGGTTCTCAGATAGCTCCTTAATCTCAGCTTGCAAGTCCAGATGTTTTCACAAGTCATTATGTGGACAACTGTATCAGCAAAGACTGTGCATCTTCTTTCACCTATCAAAAATTGAAAGATTTCCATTTGAAACATCAAAGTATCTTCATTTCAAAAAATGTTTTACTTTGGGACTAAGTAAACTATTGAGACAGTCAAATGTCTCAGCAAAGACATCTCCCAGTCTAATTCTAAAGTGGGTCTGAGCCCCCAGGCTAGTTCCAGTTTGCAGTGTCATTATTTCAGAAGGTGGAGGATCCTTGCATTTTGCAGCAGCTGTTTCTACTGTGACATTTTCTATACAATAAAAACACTCATCCTTTCAAGTTAAATCAACAGTTGTAGCAAAATGGCCAACAGAATTGCAGTCAGATCCTCAACTGCCTTTAAAAGAAGAGAAAATGCTGTGACATTCGAGGATGACACTAACAGCATCACTAAAATAAATTAAATGGATGTAATCTCTTTCCTGAGTGGCTTTTAGAGTCTTTAAAATGCTTTCTGGATTGTTATTGCTGAGTAGTATTAACAAAGTACCAAATATCTATTTCCACATAATTCATCTCTTGCGTGATTTGATAGCCCTGAAGTAATGGAAGAGTCAATTGTAACTGGAAATGGGAGAAATGATGCCTCAGAAAAGAAAGGATGCTATTCAGTGAGAAAGTAAACAAGTTTCTGACATTAGAAAATGTGACTTTGCAGCTTTCAGTACCTTACTTACAGAGGTGTGATAATGCTGTGTGGGGCTACAAGGCATTTAACCAGAGCTGTTAAGCTGCAGAGTGCTTGTGGAAATAGACTTAATTTGCAAACAAAATCAGACCTCACTCAAAATGAACAGTTCCCTCTAAGTTCATGTTCAAATGGCAAATTTATCAAGGAAGTGGATTCCAGGGAATATAAGGGTTTATTCTGAACTTTGTCTGGCAATCTAGAGTACTCTGGGGAAACAAAAAGAGGAGAATAGGTGGTTTGACTTATGGAAAGGATTCAAAATTAGAGATGACATAAATCACAGATAATTGTTTTGAGGAAGAATTCAGTTCTCCAGATGTGCTGTTCTCAGTCTGCAGTGGCACAGTTAAAGACTTTGATTTATCACCTTGGACTAATGAGGATACACAAGGCCTTCCCCTTGTTCATTTGCTGCATCATGGTACCGTGGGATCCCTGGGGTGGTGTGGGCCACACTTGTGTCTGTATAGATGTGCCTTGCATGTGTCCAACAGCAATACAATTGGGAGTTCAAGCAAACAGAGTCTGATGCTAAGAACCTGTCTGAGCTCACTAATCCGAACTGAGGCAAGTAATTCTTGCCCTGTTTTATATCTTATGGTATAATACAACATTTTTCAGCTCTTGATGAGGTCTCAGAGGTCCTTGAATGAAGTCCCAGTGAAGGACAAGTTCTAGCTCTTATAATCAAGGAAAAGAATCCCCCCAAAAGAACCTGTTTGTGGAATCACTGCTTAGCAATTAGCTCATCACAACCCGTCCACAAGGAATTAAGGGACCTTATTTGCAGCATCTGTCGAACTAATTGAACCTCTCAGTGATTTTTATCCCTCTATTCCTTGTTTTAAGTATATTCATTAGTTAAATGGCTCAGCTTATTTCAACGTGGCCCTGAACTGAAATGAGCAGTACATCATACTCATTATCCTCTGAGCACATTGCTTTGAAATCATGTAAATTAAAAGGCTTTCTGTCTGCTCATCCCCTATCTTCATGCCTTTTATATTTCTTTGCTTTTTCTTGTTATGGAAACAATGCTGTCAGTTGAAAGGCTGAATGTTAACCTTGTTGAGTTGTGGGTGAAAGGGAATCTCCAGCACAGCAGACCAGAATCACAGGACTGTGTGCCCATGAGTTCTCCAGTGGATAGGGGGTTTGAAAATAGGTATGGGTTTCTGGAGACAGAAGAATGGTACAGATCAGAACCATAGAAACAGAATAATTTCAGCTGGAAAACACCTTTAAGATCATCAAGTCCAACTGCTAGCTAACTGCCAAGCCTGGTGCTAAACCATCCCTCTCAGCATCACATCTCTTCATCTTTCAAAGACCTCCAGGAATGGGGATTCAACCACCACCCTAAGCTGCCTGTTTCGGTGTTTGAGAACCCTTTCAGTGAAGAAGTGTCTTCTAATATTTAACCTAAACCTCCCCTGGTGCAACAGGAGATCATTTCCTCTCATCACTTCTTACTAGGGAAATCAATCCCTGCCTCACTACAACCTTCTTTCTGGGAGGTGTAGAGAGCCAGAATGTCTCACCTCAGCCTCCTTTTCTCCAGACTGAACAACCCCAGTTCCCCAAGCTGCTCCTCAGAAGACTTGTTCTCCAGACCTTTCAGTGGTTTGGATGCCGTTCTTTGGATCGGCTGCAGCACCCCAATGTTGGCTGCCTTGGCCAACTGGTCCCACACTGGCTCATCTTTAGCTGGTTGTTGATCAACACTCCCAGGTCCTTCTCTGCCAGGCAGCTTTCCAGCCACTCTGCCCCATTTCTTCAGAGTGAGTTAGGGAGCACAGGACTGGGGAACAGAGATACAGAGTGAAAGTGCCAGACTGATAAGCAAGAAGGGATGGAAAGAGTATGGAGTGACAGTCCCTTTAGGAAGGAGTGATATCAGAAAGGCCAGGATGGGAAGGATTCAATGCTGTCACATGGGCATGTATGGTGGTACAGCAGGAGCTGCAAACAGCACTGTGCTGCTCCTCAAACAGCTCTGCTGAAACCACTGCACAAGAAAAGGAAGATGACCAAAATTGAAATCATCTGCACACAGAAGCAGTAATTGAGGGATATTTTAATGCAGTAGTTTTAATGGCTTCCCATTTCCTCTTGGGGAAATGTGTAACTGATTAACTCTGTGACATTAATTTAACTCAAACAATAAAAAGTGCTTCATGTCATCAAAGGTATTTACCAAACATAAATTTTCCTGTTGAGGGGAGGGTTTGTAAATGAAACATGAAAATATCTGTTTAGCACCTTTCTGAATTCTACTTAAAGCTGTTGCTGATTCTGCTGAGGACCAGAGGCACTGATTAGTATTTGTGTCTGCAGTAGCAGGACTACTTTGAGAATAGCAAATAATATTCATTTTAAGGTGAGGACTCACATTTAAAGCTAGTCAGAGGAATAAATCCTGTACCTCCAGCACAAGATGTTGGACAAGCATGCGCTTACTTACTCTGCTGCTTACTTGTGCTGTGAGAAGAGACCTCAACATACTACTGGACTGAGTGGGATGATATCTGGGATTGCCCAGTGCTGTAAGGCAAGTAATCTATTACTTATTCCTACAGTGATAGCTGGATACAAAATTACAGGAGTAAATAAATAAATGCTGTAGTGTGAAGCCCTGGAAGTCTCAGAATAAACGACCTCAAAATCACAGCAGTCTGGGATTAAGCAGGGATTTTCCCATTAAACACTCAGAACAGAAAGGTCCTGCACAGCTCCATAAACCAGCCTCAACTTTGGATGCCTCACTCCTCCCTACGTGCAGTAAGCTCTGCTTTGAAGGCTCTTTGCAGCCAGAATAATTCACAGTATCATTTCTGTGCAGAGGAGCTGCTGACTCTCAGATCTTGTTCTGCTTTGAACAAGCAGATGCTTATGTGCCACTTGTTGCCATCTAGTACTGATAATGCCAGGATCTCACTGAGTCAAGGAGATTGTTGTGACTGCAGAAGGAGGCAGCAGAAAGCCGCTCACCACTGGTGTCTGTCCTTAAGACAGTCCCTGCCTTTGCACAAAGCTGAAGAATTTGCTTGGTGTCTCCTCAAATTGCAAGGCAAGTGTGCCAAGAATTTGACACCTACTCTTCACTGCTGGCCCACGTCACATACCTCCCAGCAAATCTCATCATGTCTAGTCATGCAGAGTGGCAGGAGACCCTTGAGTGTGTTTTGCTCAGTCTGCCCACTTAGCGCCGGGGCTCGGCACTACCTGATTCATGTCCGGTCTCCCAGCACAATCTGTTGTGTCTAATTGGAGATTATTCCAAGTGTCACAACAGAGGCCAAATCTGACAGTTCAGCTGAGCACTGAAATAATGAGTTAAATAATGTACCTTGGAAAAGTTAATCCTTAAAAATCCGTTAGACATATCTTGTTTTCCAGGTCAGAGCAGAACTATATTTAACCTTTTAGAGGAATTTGGGGATGGGGGACAAAGAGAGGACAGAGCAGTTATTATGTGAGTTTACAATCTCATCTATTGCTGCAGAACAGACTTGCTCCTACTGCAGAAGATGCATCAAAAATTGGATTTTGTTTCATTCTCCCAGATCTTGTCCCAGCAGATGACAGCCAGACACAGAACTAAAAACAGAGTACCATATTGAAGATATATTAAATCCTGCTGCCAACAATTGGCTTCATTTCTCTAGTTATTGATTGCTGTCAAGGTCCTGTCTGGGTAAGGATACAGAATCCTGCTTTATGACAGCTCACAGAGACATCGAACCTTCACATTCTTGCTCCAAGCATATTTCGATTTTGCCACTTAAATTCTCCCACAAACAGTTACTCTGTTCCCCAGAGCAAGTGCTCCAGGTAGGCACAAAGTTATACCCACCTCCTCTGGGACAAGAAGAGAGGCTGATGGAAACATCTTGCTAGTTGTGCTGTGTCATCTGAAGTGTGTATTTGTGACTCCTTTGTGCAAAGCATGTCATCTGCCTACAGCAGAGACACTACAAACAGATCAGAAGCCTCAAAGCCAGCTTTTTCCTTTGTTCTTTGATTTCAACAGCAACCTCAGAGAGCCATACAACTTGTCACCTAAGCCCTTTGGACTGTCCTGTGCCATATATGCTGTACAGCTGTTTGTAAATACAAAATTCATCCTATCATCTCCCATCTGGAATCACTTCTGCCTAACTGTTTCTCCCAGGAGGCTAAAAAAAAAACCTTTTCTCCAAGGAGGTGAAATAAGTTGGTAGCAAACTTCTCAGGCCAGTAGCTGTAGCAGTTTGGGAGGGGAAGTGGGGGTTAGTAACAAGACAGCAGCAAAATTCCTGCATTCCCCAAACCTCACTGCCAGCCAACAGATTCTCTTTGCCAAACGTAAGGACTCTTTCATGGAGTGAAACCCCATTCATTGTTTTCTCTGTCTACTTAGGACATGGAGACACACACTAGCCCAGCATACAACTCTTCCTTTGATCTGTGCTCCAGAAAATCTGTATCAAGTCAGCTGTGCATTTCTAAGGAGATTAAATTTGCCCTTGTGGTTCATCTGAGGCCTGGCAGATCTCTTTTGTGTGCTTTGTGGTCCAAGATCCAAAACCAACAAAACCCTAAAGCCCATCTCTAATTTTAAGCAAGCGAGCCCTCCTTCCATGAGTCTTACTCATTTAAGATTAAAGCCTCATGCAAACAACATTCTGATTTATACACTTAGGAGTGACCTTCACCTGAAGGTTACTGAAATGCTCTGGCCTTGGATTTGATTTCTTTTTATTGAGACTGCATTAGAAAAGTGAAAAGTGCCTGCAGCATTCACATGGAGACATTTGTGTGTGATATACAAGGACCTAAGGTAGGACATTAGTTCAAAAGGCAAACTGGACATAGCTAAGAGGTTTTAAGAAAGTTGTGAGAAATTGTGTGTGGCAGAATGTCTCCTCTCTGGCTCCGTGAGGTTCATTTTCTCTTTCCATGGCTCAGCCTATGGAAGATATGCAGCCAAGAGAGGGCCCTGAGGTACAGGAAAGTGTGAGGACTTGAGGGAGGATATTACCAAGGTTTAAAGTGACATGGGACTGGATGTTGCAAGCAAAACAGACTGCTTTTCCCAACAGTAATTGAGGAATATCTATTTCAGGGTTGGATTGGTTGATGGGTTGGACGTGATGATCTTGGAGGTCTCTTCCAACCTGGTCTATTCTATTCTATTCTATTCTATTCTATTCTATTCTATTCTATTCTATTCTTTTCTTTTCTATTCTACTCTATTCTATCTTCAGGTTTTAGGAAGCAACTTTACCACAAACCCAACTTTTGGCAAAGTTAAAGGCTTTGAACCCACTCTAGGTCTGCTATGCTCAGCTCTCTTCCATGATTAAGAACAGAAATACAGTGTTCTCTTCCAGATCTGAGTTATTTGCCCACATGGCAGTGAAAAGAACTGAAGAAACCATGCAACATTACCATCCAGTGGTCAACATCATAAGAATATGTTTGGCAGCTCATTTGTCTAGACTTTTGCTTGATTGCAAAGTTGCAAGGCTGATGCAAGTAATGCCTGGTGAAAGTGATGTCTTGGTACCTTTGTATAAAAATGCCCTTTTTGCTTTGGGATGCTATATTTAACCAAGCATATCCTGCAAGCTATATTTGAGTGTCATCCACAGTTGAAAATAGTCTTGTGAAGTCAGCAGCCAAACACAGTAAGGAACCACTCTCAGAAGTATTCTTCTGCTCTGTGCACATCCTTTCTCATCAATGGAAATATTCCAATTGTGGTGCAAATGATTTATCTGGCAAATGACAAATGTCAAGGTAAAATACTCTGAAAGGAGTTGGAGCAGGAGGAAACTGCTTAGTTCCCCTCTTCTTTTGCTCTGTTTTGAAGTCTTTTTGAAAGCTGAAAGTTTATTCAAAATGTATTTCCTCTGAATAAACTGCATGCTTGTTTGTGGTTTCTGATGATTATCTAAGCCACTGAGAGCTTTGATTTGCATATTTATTTGATTTTTTTTTGCAAGAAAAATAGAAAGCAGTTGCTTGTGTGAATCTAAAATCTATTACAAGTCCAAATTCTTGACTAGGGGGTGTTTGGTGAAATACTTAGCTGAAAATGAATTGCTCCTTTTAATCCTCTCAACCTGCCGAGGGGGGGAAAAAAAAAAACAAACCAAAGAAGAAAGAAAGAGAGAAAGAAAGAAAGAAAGAAAGAGAGAAGGAAAGAAAGAGAGAAAGAAAGAAAGAGAGAAAGAAAGAAAGAAAGAAAGAAAGAAAGAAAGAAAGAAAGAAAGAAAGAAAGAAAGAAAGAAAGAAAGAAAGAAAGAAAGAAAGAAAGAAAGAAAGAAAGAAAGAAAGAAAGAAAGAAAGAAAGAAGGAAAGAAAGAAAGAAAGAAAGAAAGAAAGAAAGAAAGAAAGAAAGAAAGAAAGAAAGAAAGGAAGGAAGGAAGGAAGGAAGGAAGGAAGGAAGAAAGGAAGGAAGGAAGAAAGAAAGAAAGAAGAAAAAGAAAGAGGAAATCAAAAGCAACAGATTCATTTCTGATTCAAATGGTACTGAGGAAAAACTAAACTGATGGGGGGGAAAATCCTGACTGCATCCTGGGAAAGCTGAGGAAGACCATCTCAAGGGGACATCTTTGATTTAGGTCCTAAAGCTGAGCAGATCAAGGCATCTCTCCACTACCATAAAGTTAGGAATGAGCAGGGATTTTACATCATTTTGATGATATTGATGAAGCCATTTTGACTTCTTGTGCTAGTGGGTTTAATTGTTGGAGCGAGACAGCCCAGAGGGCTGTGCTAACACAATGCCTTCAACATCGATCCAACCCTGATGCTTCAAACCTCCTCATCGTCTCCTGTGCCCGCACTGCCATATTTTTGCACTGCACAAAGGTAAATGGCACTGTGGCTCTGAGGAATAGGGAGATTTGTGCTTGCTGCTGTCAAGACTACATTGGTGTTTAATCTTTAGCCCATAAAAGTTGCAACCCATAATTTCAAAATACCCTCACAGAAGCTGACCTGATTGAGATATTGCTGCTGCACATAGCTAGAAAGGAAGGGAGGCAGGCTGCCATGTTTTTCCAACCCTTCCTCATAAATAGCCTTTGCTTTGATGTTTCAGATGGCCTTAATATCGATCAACAGCTACAGCCCTCAATAGCTTATTCAGTAAGCTGATGTTTGTAAATACAGTGGAGAGTTTAATCCACCCTAGCAAAAGGTCGGCTTGAAGGGCGGAGTGATTTACGCACAGATCTCATCTGCTCTCACAGGAGAGCTGGCCAAGCCCCTCAGGCTGTAAACCACACATTGTTTTTTTGCACCAAATCAGAACACAAAAATGGCCTTAATTAGATTGTGGCATATTGCTATGATATCAAGGAGGCAATGGCAGGGAGGAATTTCTGGCCATTTGAGTCCTTTTTAGTAAAGCGTCATTTGTAAACTACTCCTGCAGTCTTGATTCATAAACCTTTAAAATTTGGGGAGCACTCCTCAGCCCCAAACACCTCTACCATTGTTTTCAGTGATGTCCATGTGGGAGCTAGCTCCTAGGCTAAAATACCATCCTTCCTCAATGATCCCCAGCCTGAGGTGTAGGTCATGGCAGAATCCCACAGGGAGAGGTGCTCCCAGCAGCTGCCTTTTATTTCCTTGAGACACAAGCTCTTTGCTGACAGTTTTGTAGCTCCTGTGATCCCTGGAATTCGTCACTTTCAGCAAAAAAAAAATAAAATAATAAACCAACCCAGCATCTGTGCAGGAAACATGTCCATGGTAGCTCAGCATTGAGGGGCTGTGCACACATAAGCCTCTATAACTGCAGAAAGAGGCTCAGAGCTTTCCTTCAAGTCTAGCACTGATGACAGGAAAGGGAAATCTCCCATAAATAAGCTGTGCTTTTAGAGGTTTGTAAGCAAACGGCCATTAATCTCTTTGTTCTTCACAAGAGCCTGGTCATGCAGCATGCCTGGTAGCTGCTGTGTAGCAGCCCTCCAGCAAGAGAGCATGCCCCTGTTCAAAGTCTTCCATGAGCACCACAGCTACAGGGCAAGTAGGTGTCTCCTGAAAAAAATAATTACTGTGAGGAAAAGGGAAATGGGAAACTTTCCTAAACCACCTTGGTTGAGAAAGAATCCTGGAGTCTACAAGAAGCTGGCTTGTGAGGATGAGAAGTGAGTGTGATGTTTTGTTGTCCTTCAAGAGGTTTGCATTGCTCTGTAAAGCACCACAGGCCAGCTGAGGGAGCATGGGGCTCCCTGTGTGCCACTAGTATCTGGCCTCACTACCAAAAGTTTTAAGCTACTTATGCCTCCTTCATCTCTGAATGACCATAATGTCCCCAAAGCCCACACAACTGCTGGTGCAACTGGTCCTCAGCACTGCTTCATTCTTGTATGTCTGTCAGCAACCACAGCACCACTGGCTGCGAGCAGCAAGGGACAACACAGAGCTCTCTGACTCCCACTGACTCCTGCAAACATGTTCAGCCAGCTCAGAAGCACGGAAACTGAAGGGACAGATCCACACCACAGTGCCTGTGGGGATGTTGCAACACATCCCTGCAGCCCTCTTGGCTATCAAGGAGCAAAATGCTCTGGTGATGGCTGCTAAGCCCATTTTTAAGAAAATATCATCATTTTAAGCAGTGGTTATTTCATTACGGTAGTAAAAGAGATTGTGGCCATTTAAAGGACCATGATAGACTCTGTAATATAATTAGATGACCCTGAAAAAGAAATACTGGAATTCAATCACTCTGAGCAATCCACATGTACTTCCTGAAGGTAATCAATCCCTGTGTCAGAGGAAGCCTATTGTTCTCCAGCCCCCAGGGTCTCCTTCTCCTACAATGTACAAAGGGCTTTTTTTGTCAGGACCAACTAATCTACTTCCCCAGCTTAGCTAAAGATCAGAACACAACGTCTGGACCATCCAAACAATTTGTCTTCCTTTAGGCACTTTGCTTTTCTCTTTCTAGGTTTCACTGTTTCCCTGTTTCGGACACTGCTGACGTAGAGCTGTTAATACTTTTCCTGGTGTAAAGCTCTGCAGGGCTTTTTTTTTACACTGGTGTAAAGATCTGCAGAGCTTTACACCAGTATAAAGAAAAAATAAAAATAAAGAAGTAGAAATCAGTGAAAATCATTCTGCATTCCAGACAGGGTACTGAAGGGCAGTGTGCACATCCCTAATTCCATGGCTCATACAGAGTTGGTAATAAGTTATTAAAAATATAAGCCAGCTTCCAATCTTCTCCTTTGGTGGCCCTAATTTAGAATTATGAGCATTTTTATTGTCCTCTCCCACCTGTGTACTGCGAGATTTGATGTGTAAACATTGCCAGGGACTCAGCATTCATTCATTAATTCTACCAAGAGTGTTCTGTTTTGTAACCAGAAAATTGAATTACCTCCTCTGCTTAATTTTAGTACTTTCCACCTTTTGGCTAGGAAAGTGAATTATCCTGGTTGCTTTTCCTTTTCCACTGTGTAATAATACCCAACTCTTCTGTGTTAAAATATATGTGCTGTCCTTGCAGCAGGTAAAATTCCACCTATTTCATACCTGTCTGAGCTCGTTGAGGGTAAGAGGAGTTATGCTCATGAAACTGAAGCCAGAATTGAGTCAGTATCTTATCTTCTGTGGAAGGCCTCCAGGGCTCAACCAACCTGAGAGAAGCAAAATGAAGAGCCTGTGTGAATGGAGCTACCATTAGCTAATGGTTCTCGATTGCAGTTGGGGCAGGTCTTCTAAAGGGAACATTTTCCTTGAGAATCACATCTCCCAGGCTGCAGTGGGAGCCCCAGCAGGCACCCTCCATAAACACACACCGGCACAGCAGTCAGAAGAGATTAACAGCATTTCCCCAAGGCTTCCCAGTGGAATCAATGCTTGCTAATCTTTAGAAAATTACACTAACAAGCTCCAGGCATGAACTGCAGGAGTTCAGCACACCAGTCTCTGAAATCACGCACAGGTCATTAATGCATCAAGGCTTTAATGAACCAGAAAATCTCCACTAAGCAGAGGCCAGAAGGATGCTTCAAGTTTCCCACCTCTCCTAAGCTGGTCTCATGACAGACAGTCAGCTCTGAAAGCAAAAACACTACTTTCAGGACTGATCCAGTCTGGGGAGCAGCCCAGGTCCTTACAGGTACTTAGGCTTTGAAGTCAATGCAAGTGATGATGAGCAGCTCTTGAAAAGTCCTGAACTCAGAAATCCTGAATGGCAAGTTCAGGAAAGACTGCTGATTGTTGTAGTAGAGATGCTGTGGGTAGTTTCAGGGGAAGAAAGACCAAACCCAAACAATCAGCAAAACATTTTTCTCCTATTTCAAACCACCAGGCAGAACTAGAAGTTGTAGCTAGACAAAACAGCTGCCCCTACATTAGACAGTTTCAAAGCCAAGCTTAATTTAAGCAATATTCTTCCCCTGAAAGGTTGGAGTAGATGATCCTTGAGGACCCTTCCAACCTGGTATTCTATGAATCTATGAAAAAAACACATAAATACAATTGCTAGAGAGCTGGCAGCTTGAAAATGAATGGTATTTTGCTGTAGCTTGCATTGAGAAAGTATAGCCTTTTTTTTTTTCTATCAGCCATAAAATCTACTTACTTCCTGGGCAGTGTTCTAATTTGCTTGAGGCTTATGAGATATATTGCCTGCTTTCTACTCTGTTTCCTACTGGGCAGCCTGCAAGGTTGTCTAATCTCTAAAAGAAATAAGCATCTGTTTCCTTCATAGCCTATGTTTGATTTAACATAATTCTGCTCCTATTATACTCCTACACAACATATCCTAGGGAAAGTAAGAACAAGTGATGCCTGTTTTTCTCAAAAGATATTTTAATTTGCAGTCCAAGAGGAATGCACATTGGGCAACCAGCCCCAGAACAAGAGGACACAGTCTCAAGCTGCACCAGGGGAGGTTTAGGCTGGATGTTAGGAAGAAGTTCTTCACAGAAAGAGTGATTGGCCATTGGAATGGGCTGCCCAGGGATGTGGTGGAGTCACCATCACTGGAGGTGTTTAAGAAGAGACTGGATGGGGTGCTTCGTGCCATGGTTAGTTGATTACATGGTGTTAGGTGATAGAATAGAATAGAATAGAATAGAATAGAATAGAATAGAATAGAATAGAATAGAATAGAATAGACCAGGTTGGAAGAGACCTTTGAGACCACTGAGTCCAACCTATCATCTCACCCTATCTAATCAACTAAACCATGGCACCAAGCACCCCATCCAGTCTCTTCTTAAACAACTCTAGTCATGGTGACTCCCTGGGCAGCACATTCCAATGGCCAATCACTCTTTCTATGAAGAACTCTTCCTAACATCCAGCCTAAACCTCCCCTGGCACAGCTTGAGACTGTGTCCTCTTGTTCTGGTGCTGGTTGCCTGGGAGAAGAGACCAGCCCCCACCTAGCTACAACCTCCCTTCAGGCAGTTGTAGAGAGCAATAAGGTCTCCCCTGAGCCTCCTCTTCTCCAGGAAGGGTGATAGGTTGGACTCAATAATCTCAAAGGTCTTTTCGGACCTGGTTAATCCTATTCCATTCTTTAAAAGAAAAAAGCTGCAAACTTTTGTCCCCTGTCTATGTAAGAGTTTGTTGCACCAGCTCCATATCACAGCTGGTGAACCATTGCTGGAGTCTTTGCAGAGTCAGCACCCCAGGGGCTAATTCCTTTAAAGTTCTCAGAACTGGCACATCTTTATCCATCCTGATGCACAAGCAATTTGAATCACCCACGGCTGTGAAGGTGGCTTCAAACTGTACCAAGGGAGATTTAGATTGGATGTTAGAAAAGAAAATTATTTACTGGCAGGGTGGTCAGGCATTGGAGCAGGCTGCCCAGGGAGGTGATGGAGTCACCATCCCTGGAGGTGTCCAGAAAACATGCAGACATGGCACTTCAGGGACATGGTTTATTGGCCATGGTGGTGTTAGGTCCACAGTTGGCCTTGATGATTTTAAGAGGTCTCTTCCAACCAAAACAATTCTTTGAATCTATGATTCTGTGATATAGAAAGCTGGTTGTGGGTTTTTTTCAGGGCAATAGAGAAAGAGTGACAAAAAAAGCAGAAGAATAAAGCAAAATGTTGGGAAAAGGACGCAGTGCTGGAGACAGTCTTGGAGGTAATTGCATCACCCTGCAGAGAGAGGCAAGGTATTTTCTCTTACTCCTCTGTATTTTGAAACATTTTTACTCCAGTTCCCTGCATGTGTTGGCATGACAATGAACCACCTATCAGAGGTTTTTGCAGAGCATCAGTAGGCAGCCTTCCCTGTCTCCTCATCAAGAAGGCCACGTGACTCTGCATCTTTATGTGTGGTCCTTCTATTTGCAGTAATTTAAAAAATAGCATCTTTATGTTTGTTCTTTGGGTTCAAGCATCTGACTTTCAAATCCCTAGGGGTCAGCTCCTCCAAAACAAAAGGCTCTCACTCTCTCTGCTGCCCTGAGGTGGAGTCTCAGTTCCATTTTTGTTTCAGAAGTGGGGCTTTTCTTCATTTCTATCAGCAGCCATTGCTTTCATTCTGCAAACCCTGTCACTTAAAAGCCTCAAACAAAGAAGCTTTCCCATTCATGCAAAACCAACCAGACATGCATCTTAAGGATTTCTGTTTTCCAGAGCTCCTTAACCTTGTGGCCTCACTTCTCAGATTTTAGTAAGAAATCTTTTTGCCTTTTTTCCCCCTATATTGCTGATTCTGACATGGGGAAAAGGTAAGTATTAACTTAAATTTGGCCCCAAATTAAAAATGTTGCAGAGTCAGCACTTTGTTTAATGCAGCCTTTGAACAACTGAAGCATTTCCTTGCATAAAATCCTCAATGAAAACTGGATCTGAAGCTAGTATTGGCCCCCCCTGCAGAGTGTGAAACCCACAGATTTCAGCACTGATGCGGCAATCTCTGTGCTATGAAAATTGATAGCAATTTCACTTGCAATGGGAACAGGATTTAGTCCTAAAATACAATGGTCTCAGAGCAGTTTACTCCACCTGAGGGTCTGCTGCTAAGTGGGAAATTTAAAGCAGGAGGGACACAACTTGAAACCATGCCACTTGAAAAACTGAATTAGAAAGATTTACAGGTTCTTCTGTCCCTGCTGTCAGTTGTCTGACTTTATACTCCCCACACTCTGACTTTATAGGATATGAGGTTTTCTTCTCTCTATTGTTTTCTACAGCATGAACCCAAACAGCAGGGACAGGCAGTCATAAATGAAAATCTATCCCAAAATATTCCCCATGTACAAAGAGGGAGGCCAAGCACAGATGCATATATGTGGAGCCCTCTGATGAAGGCTAAGAAGCCAACTTCTCTAAACTAGAATTTCACCCATTCTCCACTGTAAACCCATACTCCCTGTGCTGGGTGGAGTGGGATCACATTACATTGCAGAGTGCCTTGACCCTGAGAAGCCTCAAAGCCCATAAACAACAACCCCTGCTCATCCCTGCCTCTTGGAAACACTCATCTGCTGTCAACACTGCTCTGCTGTCAACCATCACTTCTCTTCTGGCCTTTCACTAGTCCCTTTCTGCCGGTCAGTGACCCCAGTGAGAGTCCAAGCTTGCAGAGGAGGGAACCCAGGACAATTGCAGTTCATTGCAGTGTCATTTTGTATAGTAGCTGGAACCCAAGCTCTCCTCTGTGATGAGACCTCCCCAGTATTATGGTCATACTTGTAATGCCAGCAGATACAACCTTTTGAAAGGGACACGTTTTGGGGTGTACCATGGCACTGCCATCCCTTATTTCTCAAAGTCCACACTGACTGAAACATAAAGACTGTCTGCTTTTATTTGAACTGTTCACATGAATGTTTTTCCTTGCTTCATTCCAAACCTAGTCGTAAAAGCCTCTCTCAGTTTTTCTCCTTTCCTTAAATAGGAGTTCCATACCCTCTGAGGAATATTTGTGGATTCCAATATTTGCCCTCATCTCCTGACCTTGGTCTCCCACTGCCTCCTGGCGTGGTGGAAGAGAGGCAGCGTGCACCGTACAAGGACAAACTGCAGCAGCAGTGGGGCTGATCCACCCCCACTCTGCTGAATGGAAAGGCTCCAGCTGGCTCCAGTGGGAGCTGGATCAGTCCCATACTGGGAAGGGTAATGATCTAGCCATTTAGCCTGGCATTTGTTAGACCAGAGCAGCAGCAGAAGTGCAGACATTACTCATGTCCCAAGTTATGCAGGGCTAAGGCCAAGATTTCTTGTGGATCTGCAGGCTCAGTGGGGCTCCATGGGGCCCTTTCCATATCTCAGTGGCTATGCCAGTAACCCCTCGTCTTCTGGGCAAGACATGAGGGCATTTGCTAATCTCTGATCAGCGAGCCCCTCTTTGCATGGTGGCCCCAAGCCTCTGATCTGTAAGGAGCTACTTTACAAAGCCCTGAATCAAAAATATGCTGCTCATGTTTCAGAGAAACCAAAATTTATTCTCTACATCTGTTCTCCACTGAGTATGGAAATTTAAACCACTTTGTGCTAGTATATGAAGAGGAGAAGGTGAAACCAGCTAAAATGAAACATCTCTTGATGAAACTGGTCCACACACTTCCAGCCTTTCTATTTGAATTTCCCAGTCCAGGCAAACCGAGTTGAACCCCATAGGAATAGCTGTTTTTTTCCCATAAATTTGGAAACTGATGAAATATATCAACATTTGGGTTTCTGATATAACTGGCAGAAAGAGATTTGTCAAGAGTGAGTCTGATGACCTAAAGCATACAGATTTAAGTGGTCATTTTAGAAGTTGTGACAACTTAGAATAATTGCTCCCTTTTTGAGGGGAAAAGCCATTAGTTATTCCTGTGCTGAGCATGTTTTTTCCACGTTTCCAGAAGCTGCTTTGTTTAATGCTCCAGTGGATGTATTGTGTCTGATGCTTATGCATTCCTGAGACTTCACTTTTGTCCCAGCAGCCATTTGCAGCTCTCAGTAACAGGCTGATCTTGCAAACATCCACTTGCAGGAAGTTGCTTATACTGTCAGTCATTATCTGCTCTAATCTCTTAGCAAACAATTACTTGCAAAGCAAACAGGATGATACCCTCTTACAAGTAATAGTAAATCTAAGCTGGTGTAGATGAAGGAGAGCAGTGCATTTTCTTCCTAAGAGAGAGAGAAAGACTGTAGGAGCCTGGCTGCTGTGCCAGGTCATGTGTGACCTGTGTGTAAGTTATGGAATTTCTGACCCAAATTCCAATGCTTTCTCATGGATATTTTTGTGCCTTCCAATAGCATGGATTGCAGGAGTGGTTTATTAGTCTTCATTCTCCTTTAATTTGAGTAACTTCCTGCTATTGATTCAAACCTTTAAATCTGATTTCCTTGATCGTTTATTTGAGGATGAGGAATTCCTTTGTAGCAACTCACAATTATTGTGAATAAGCTGATTATGGAGATGTTTAAATATGCCAGTTTAGGTTAACAATAGCAGTGTGGAAAACTGCCTGTGTGGGAACTCAAGACTACAGCTCCAAGACCTCTGCTTGCAGTGGCTAGTAGTGAATCGTAAGCTATTAGTTGGGAAGAATCTATTTTAGCCCAGTTTTGAAGCTTTGTCAGCATTAACACAAAGCTGAGTATGGAGAATGAAGGTCCTCTGCTGCAGCAGTTGCTGGCAAGATGCTTGAAGGCAGTGGAGAGCTGCCTTGCAGTTTCTAGAAGCAGGTAGTAATCATCCAATAAATAGAGGGTGATAACTGTTACACAGCTTTTAGAGCCTAATGTTCAAAGTAAATGATATTTTGATCTGCAAAGGCTGTCTTGGACTTAGTGCTGGCAGAAAGCTCCCAAAAGAAGGAGCTAGAGGAATGAGAACCTAGATGAGCTAAATGGGTTTTCTACAAAGCTGATGAGGGAGAAGTGTGATTCCACCCCTTGAGACAAAGAAGGCCTTCCTGAGGGACATGCATCCAGAGATGAAGAGACACAACTAAGATTTGCACTATTACATTTCAGTGAGGAGTCTGGAAAAGCTCAGCTGCAAATGCCGTACCTCTTCAGTCACAGTCTGAAACAGCTGTTTAAGTCTGCACAGAAAAGTAAATCTGCCCTGTTACAAACTGCATGTCCCAGATTTCTCTGGCAGAAGTGTTGAGTTAATTGAGACAGAAGGTTTGTAATAACTACGGTTCTGCTGAAATGAAGCCCTGGGTGAAAGAAAGTTTACAGCATTTGTCTCCATTACCTTGCCATGAGGTGGATTTTCCCTCTACATACATGTACATGCTCAGCAAAACATGAATTTGGGACTTGCAAACCTCTGTGCCCCTCAAACCTCAAGCAGATGCATTGTACCAACGCTGACTTTTTACACTGTGAAGCACCCTCCTTACAAGGACCCTTCCTCTGCATACAGCTGGTCCAGGGAGCCATGGGAGGTATTCTTCAGCCATGAACTGAGTCAGACTTGCCGTTTTGTCTCTGAAGTCTTTGATGGGATAAGAAATGCTTTGAATCCTCTACTTCAGCTACTGAGTCTCCACATACTCTGAACACATGGACTTCAGTCTGCATCACTTCTTTGACATAAAGTCTGAAGGTAAAAACTGTATGGTGGAAGAGATGAAGTTCAGAGCATCCAAATGTATGTGGACAACAAAGGAGTTAGTATTTAACCACACAAGAAGCTATGATTAAATTAATCCACTATTCTCCTTTTTGCAGCTCTTTGGGGGAATTAGATCAAGAAAGCAACAAAGGAATGCCACAGTCTGCCAATAATGTAATTAAGGAGTAAAGCCTCATCTGAACTTTCTCTTGCCAAAGAGCTTGCTGGATGTAAGTTGAGAGAAAAATCAGATTCAAGACTTTAAAGAGAAGATGGAGAGATATTGGGGGGAAAGTATTTGAATATTCAACTGTTCATTTTCTCCAGTTCCCTTGACACTCTCAAAATGCAGAAAATATGAATGATGAAATAATGCAGCTACTTTGGGAAGACTAAGCAGAAAAAACAAAAGGATTTATTAGGGCTGGATACACTCAAGAACAGGTTACTGGCTTTGAAAGACAGGTAGACTTGGAAGAGGATCTGCAACTTGTGCCACATCAACTGAAAATGTTTGTCATACACTGTGAAAATGTGCTAAAAGAATGATCCAAACAAACTAGATGTTCTAAGTTGGGCCTGGACACTTCTGGAGTGTCCTGATAATAATATGGAGTGTCTTAATTTTTGCCCCTCTTTTGCCTCGGACACAGCATTCTCTCTTGCTCTGCATTTTGAGGCACAACAGTGGGATCTTCAGAAAACAAGGAGGAAGCTGAGTCTTTGGCCTGTCTGACCCCTGAATGAACAGTGAGGTTTGAGTGTTACTTTGACTTCTAGAATAGTTTGGAAGGGACCTCCAAAGGTCATCTAGCCCAACCCTCCTGCAGTCAGTAGGCATGGCCTCCACTAATCAGATTGCCCAGAGTCCTGTCCAGCCTCACCTTGAATGTCTCCAGGGATGGAGGCTGAACTAGCTCCCTGGGCAACCTGTTCCATCACTGAGCACTAAGAACCTCTCCCCTTCTGAAAACTCAATACCTTCACATTGTCCCAGGCTCAGTGCTTCACTTTGGGTCTAAGACTAAGACAGGAGACATTAAAGATGTGCCAATGAAGTGAGTCCTTGCTGAGTGAAGTTAAGACCTTATGCCAAAGAGCTTCTATCATGCCAGGGACGCTCACAGCAATCACCTCACGATGGTGACAGTTGGCTTGACACAAAGTGCATTTCTTGGACTTGATCAAAGCACATTTATGCAATGCACACTTCCAGTTGGCATATGACTCCATGTATAGACATGTCTCATATCTTGATGCAGGGGGCAGGCCCTTCTTCTTGATGCCTATGTTGGACCCTGTAATATAGACCAGTAAAATATTTATAATTCCACTGAAAGAAAAACCACAGCATAATGTCCACTAGAGCCTAATTGTCCAAGGGACTAATGTACTCAGTGGTCTCTACAAGACTTTGAGAATGTTTTCCTGCTCCTACTAATTAAATACCTATTCACAGAGGACTTAGGCTGGCATGTTTCAAGATTGCTCTGTAGACATCATTTGCACCGGAAGGTGTTCAGAATTGCACTAGAAATCTCAGACAAATGAACTCTAAAGTAGTAAAAAGGTTTCCAAGTAAGAGAAAACTTCAGAATAAATCTGAATTCAAGCCCTGTACCCACTCAGTAGGTACTAAGTAGCCTCTATTAGGCAGAGCTGTAATGTACCAAAACAGAGAAATTTGGTGGTGTTGCCCCATTATTTTTTGAGGAGCTAGGCTTGGGGGCATGAACAAACAAGAAACGTCCTGGAGATTAAAGTTTGTATTATATAGATAGATATGCAATTTATCTTTCTATAACATATATACTTACATAATGTTTGCTATTTAACTAGAGTATTGAACCAAAAGTGCAACAAACATTTTCCAGCACACAGTTCATGGCAAAAGCAGCTGTGTCATGCATTGCTGAGTGTGTACTCTCATGGAAGTTGAATATGCAACCATCTTCAGTCAGCAATAAGTAGTGACAGAACCCAGGTCTGTGACACAGTCTGGATTTTAGCTCTGGTTTTCATCTCTACCTAGTGCTAACAGGGTACTTAGAGAGCTTTTGCCTTGTACTTAGCTAGCAACATGCAGTCTGGTTTGCTGCAGAAGCAGGGACGCCCACTGCTGAGGTCTCCATGCAACGTTCAAGATGATTTCTTAAGCTGTTGTTCTCCCATAATGTAAACAACTTTCTCTGGTCTGCCTTCTCTGCTTTGTCCAAATGGTTTACTGCAGCTGCACGAGTGTGGAGCGTGGAAGCAAGCTGAATGTGGCAGCAAATGCAAAGCAGGATTGACTGCAGCTGAGACACAGCACGTCCAAAGCACCTTCATGTTTCCCCTTTATGTAAGGAATGAGAAACATGGTAATAGGCAACATCTGTGGTAAAATGCAAGTTAATGTCATCCTGAAAATAAGTGACTCACTGGAGGACAATATCTTTCCCATTAAAGAGACTATTCAGTGGAAAGTTTTGTGCTGAGATAAAAGGTGGAAACTCTCCATGTGTCTCCCCCAGCCTGGTGAATGGTTCAGAAGGAATTCAACTGGAATACTAAACCTTGCTGTTCAGGACCTCACAGGGAGAAACAAGGGGAGGAAAATCCTTTTATTTCCAGCACCTTGAAAAATTAAGCTGTGTCTGACTGCTGAGAAAGTCCCTTGCTGAGATGAGGAATTAAATTGGCCAAATTAGAAGATGCATCCTCTTAATTAAGGATACATACATCAAAAAAGGACAGTAGCTGAGGTCTTTTGTGTTTTCCAGCACACCAAAGCTTGAAAAAGCTATGTGCTCAGAGGGCTTTTGAACAGAGCTCAACCCCAGGTGTTCAGGGGCGTGTGTGGATGTCAACAAGCAGCTTGTGGAACTTCCTTGAAGGACGTTTTCACTGTGCAATGCCAGTTTTGCATCTCTTGATTTCTAGTTTCGAAATTACATCTAATTATATTTAATGCTTAAGCCAAGAAAGATGCAAAGCAATACCTAGAGAGGATGAAGGATGGAAGCCAGAGTCTGGGCTCTATCTGGGTGTCAGTAGTCAGTGATGAATAAGATCCAGCCCACTTCGAAGAGCTGCTAGATAGAAGAAAGCCTGCATGTCCCCTTCAGACCAGGTGGATGATAGAAACATATGTACTGACTTCCAGACACTCTGCTGAAGGACATAGAAAGGAACACTCCCAGATAAACCCAGTCTGCAAGAGTTCAAAACACTGCTGTCTATCTTCAACAAGCTTTAGATAAGACTTTTATCAAAAGGTCAAAGGCAAGTGGAATGTTCTGCGGCTTGTTTAAGCCTGCTCCTCAGATAAGAGAAAACAAGAAAAACTATCTGCCTTCTCCTAGCAAACTCCTTAAGAGCAAGGGCATGATACAGAGAATTTGACTCTTCTACTCCCAAATCCTTGGATCTCTTTTAATATCTCTTCTAATCATATCCCTCTGTGGCTGATGAGCTGCAGAGATGCTCCATGATACTAAACTAAACCATGACACTCCCTACCCACCATGTCCCCACACAACTGCTGGTTCCTGCAGAGTGCTGAAGATGTGCTGTAGTGGAAGTACAGCTCAAGGTGCACACCAGCTGCTGTTATGGAGAGCACTGACATCCTCAGAGCTGATGCAAGGAGCTGTGGGTTTTTTCAGAGCTCTTAAGACACTTGCTTTGTGGCTGGACCTGGGAAATCACTTAGTGTCCTTGCCAAAGTACTCTGCCTTGAAGCAGCCACAGCAAAGAGCAAGGGAGTTCACATGTGTGGGATGCAGAGGTTAAAGGTTTCATAAAGGAAATCATATGCAAGCACAATGCTGATAGATATCTGGCCTTTCATCCACCTTGTTCAGTGTTTGCAGGTGCCACTGACAGGCACTTTATCTATTAGATAAAGTTGCTATTTTTGGATGTAGTCAGGACTTTTTTGCTATGGGGCTTTTTTGCTATGGGGCTTTTTTGCTTCCTGGGGCTACAGGAAGGCAAGTTTCACACTCAGAGAGATGCAGCCCCCAAACCAAACTGCTTTGCCTTGGCCAAATCTTTGTGGGTCACTGCAGGGTGTTTCAATGTCATGTGTGAAATTGTGGATTTGCCAATGGCACGTGCCTTTTAAATGGGTTTTAGTGTCCATGCTGACATGACTGCGTGGTCCCTGGCTCTGACTTGTGCCTCATTGTGGTCCAAGCAGGGTATGATGTGCCTCATGCTTCTTTGGAGCCCCCAGAGCACAGCTCTGCTGCTTTAGGGCCATGCCCCACTATGTGCAGTCTTGTTATCCTCAGGGAATTCAGTCTGGCTGCTGAGCAGAGCATGGTAAAAGGCTGAGGATTTGCTGTAAAATCCATGTGAATCTGCAGACAATCTAAATGCCCATGTCTTCATTTTAGGGTGAAATCTGTCCTCCAAGGAGGTTCTCTGAGTTTTCCAATCTGTCATTCGGCTTCTCTTTCTAGTCACAATGTGAGAGCTACAGGGCATGTCCCCCACCCAAAACATGCAGCAGTCCCCATTGACCTGAGAAGGAAAGGGTCCCTGCTCCCACCCAGCCCTCCCAGCCTCCTCTGCTGCCTCTCTGTGAGGCAGAAAGGAGACAAAAGACAAGAATGCCCCAGAGGGAACTGGCACAAGGGAGAGTGTGGGCAAGAACCACAGCTCTGGTGGTCCCACCCTGAGGAATTGTTTGGGATACACAGTGATCTCCCCAGGGCACTTGGCATCACAGCAGAGGCATGGCCATATACTGCACCCCAAAGGCAAGCCTCTCCCCAAGACTAATTACCTTTCCATTCAAAATTAATAAGCTGTTTTGATCATGTATTTGAAGACTTCCTGCTCATTTTGTTAGTGGGATGCAGCACTCATGAGAGCACTTAGCTAACAGCATTCATCTGCTTAATTTATATCTCACATCCAATAAAGCTAGTTTAAACTAGAGACATTTTATATTCTTGTTTATTGGCCTCTCCAAATGGTCAGGGGCCACTTAACATTGACCTCTGCCAGGCTTTGCAAGGGCTTGAGGCCAGATGCTTAAAGAGAGTCACCTGTCTGTGCTTTGAATTACTTTTGATCTTTTATTTCATCCTATAAACTCCCAGTGGAGATGACTGGTAGTAAACATCTGGCACAGACACAATAGCCAGTTTTTTTCCTGCTTAGAGAAGGAATGAATCCATACTGGAAATCCAGATTTGGTGTCCTGTAGAGCTGGCCATAAAACAGTACCCTGGGTGAGGGGCTGCATCATCTGCATTTTGTGACACCCCTCAAGAGATGGTGCAGTTTATTTTATTTGCCCCCCTAAAAAAAGGTAGCAATTAAAATATTGCTGCTTTAAGGTATCTTACACAAAGCACAGGCTGGAGGGGTGACCATAGAGATAAAAATTATCTTCTGGACACAGGTTAGTAGGCCTGGTGGTGGTGGACTGATGGTTGGACTTGATGATCTTAGAGGTCCTTCCCAACCTTAATGATTTTATGATCTATTGTTGCTGAGGAGCCCAGCACTTCCTGTGGGTTTCACTGAATTTCCCATGGCAGGTTTAACTTAGGGAAGCTGGATCAGGGCTGAGCTGCTTCTGTACTCATAATCACAACAAAAGCACTCTGAATTCACTTGTTTTTGCTCATTCCCTAAAGCTGAGTAGAAGTGTGATGAGCCAGGGCTGAGCCTTCACAGGGCAACCAGGGAGAAGTGTTACCTTGGGGTTTTGTACTGTGATCAGTTCTCCTCATCTATCTGACCCATAAGAAGCCCCAAAAAGTGCTCTACAATCCTTTGCTGATCCCAGCACACACCTGTAGGTCTTCTCCAGGTCACAAACCCTATCAGCCAGGACTCCATAGGCTGGCCACCAGCAGCTGGGTGTGCAGAAGGTGGGGGAGGCAGAGCAGCTGTAAGCTTGCCTTCCCAATAGATCAGGCAATATCAACAGTCTCCAACCTGCCTAATTCCCAGAAAGCCATTGCCCTTTGCTATTGGCAGCAGAGGCTCTACAGAGTTAGTGAGGAAAAAGCAGCTCCTGGCATGAAGGTACTGTGATTGTATCAAGCTAAAATGAGTCACCTCGTGCTGTTGGAGTTGTGCACTCTGAGGAAACTCTCTCTTTGACATAATCTTTCCTTAAAAGTCAGATCTTTCCTCTGGGAAAAGGGAAGTCTTGGCTTAGGCTGATCCACCTCACTTGCTTTTGGCTGGAGAAAGACATTTTTCCTTGGCTGCACAAACACACCCTGACTTATACTCAGGACCTCCCTGAGAACATTTGAAAAAAACCCACATTATTTTACTCATTCTAATGAGGCAGCATGAATCCTGGTTCCAAAAGTCATTTTGTTCTCCTAGCCTGATAAAATGCCTGTCCTTCTATTCAGATACATCTTCCCCGCTGTAACAAATGGTGCTGGACTTTTCACAGGTCCTGGGGAGCTGCTCAAGTCTCAGCCATGTTCCCCCACTATCTGACAGCAATTTATGTTACTGCAGAATTTGCCTTATTGAAACCATTTGTGAAATGGAAATTCACACAGGTTCAAGCACAGAAGATGACTCTTTGCCTAGTGATGATGTATGGAGTCATCCCTCTTAACAGCCTTGATAGCAGGAACTTTGTGTGAGGAACTGCACCGCAAACCTTGAAGCAGAGAGATCTTGACTTAGTGGTGTTCTACAGATTCCCTGAACAAGCATATTAGCTGGGGGGGGGGAATCATTTTATTGTCAATGGCACACCCAAGCACACTGAGCACACTGTAAACTTTCACTAGTAAAATACTTGCTTTCTGCTTGGTTCACACACTTTGCACCTGGCCAGATGTGCTGCTTAGGCTTTTGGCTTTTCACTTCAATGCTTTCCCTGGGCTGATTGCTCAAGTATATATGGTGCTATACTTGTCACTTTTCTCCAGCTGTCAGTCTAGCTGCTGAATGCCCAAGATTTTAGGCAAGCAGAAGCCAAATCTAGCCAGAACGTTATAACAATGCAAAGATGTATTGTAGCAGCATTGCTTATTCCCCTCTGATTAGGGCAGCCAGACAGCAGCTTTGTATGGATGTAACCAGCTCCAGAGGGAGCTGGTCCACTTAGAGCAAATGGCTGTTGCCCAGTTCTTGTGTGTAGATGAGATGTAGTTTAAGAGAGAGCAGCTAATTTTCTTTCTTTCTTGCAATGATAGTTTTTAAAACATCATGCATCATTGAGTACCTGGGGTCTAAAGTAGCACAACTCAGAAATCTGCTTAGCAGTAAATTAGAAATTTCTAATTATCACCAGTGGCTGTGTTTGCTAAAGATTTGTGCCTGATTCCTGTAATTATTTCACAGGCTGCTAAGAATGCTTTATGCTAATAGTTGGAGCCACAAATTTGCCAAGAACTTCTTTGTTGAACAAGATGTTCTTCAGAAAGTCAAGGCTGCTTCTTTTTTTCCTCTCACTTTTTTTCCTGAGTGAGTCATTCTAAAGTGAACTTGATAAGACACAAATTGCTTGGTAGTGGAAGTGAGGTGCACTAAAGTCTCTCTTGGTTTAGGTGTGTATTGGGTTCCAAACAGGAGGGCAATGTGGATGTGAAATGGGCTGCAGATGTCCCGCAGTCATCCTGTGATGACAGAGCTGCATCAAGGACACTATCTGGAAAAGGTGAGAAATACTTTCTTTGCAGTGTTGCCAGCTAAAGAAGTTTTTCTTAATTCCATACAAAAAGTAGAACCTTTTGCCTGGTTTCCAAGACACACTGGAGGTAGAAGCATGTGAGGATTGGAAATAGGTGGCATGAAGCATTCCCTAATGGACACGAGTATAGAGCACTGAAGCACAGAGCCCTGGCCTGGGCTGAGCTGTTATAACTCTAGCAGTTTGGTCACAGATGGAAGAAGGTCTAATTTCAGGAAATCACCCACTCCATGCCTCAGTTTCCCCAGCTGATCATAGGAATAATCAAGCTCAGGTGTTGCATGGAGTACTTTGGGAAGTCAAGGTGAAATGGCTGCTTGCAGGAGGCCAAAGTGTTGCAGTTTCAACGATCATTTTTACGTGAAGCCCACGATCAGCTGTGGAAGTTTGGTCTTGCAGGAGAATTCTCACTTCTTTGGTATACAATCCAGGAACTGTAATGTGCAGACACTAGTTTCTCCTGGGTAAATGTCAAAGCTGTAGATCTGCCAAATAAAAGGCCAGTAAATGGTGTCTGAAGTAGCTATTAATCCTTAGAATTAGTTGCTCCAAGTCCAGGTTGGAAGTATGTGAAACAAACAATAAAAATGAAATTAAAGTAGGGAGATTTATCCTGAACAGTTGTTGTTTCACACTGCTCTGGGTTGCAGCAAAAGTACAGACAAGTAAAATATCAGCATAAAGACATAATTTAGGTAGCAATACTCTAAGAAAAGATCTTGTTTATTCTGTGCAATCAGCCATGTCATTTGTCACCTTACAACACAGGAGTCAGGACATTTGTGGGAACTCCTGGTTGGGCCCCAAAGGTGCTTTATCAAGATGCAGATATTAAGATTGCAACTAATGAGGGAGATTTGTTTTTAAAAGAAATTAGAGGCATCCTGTGCTGTCAGACAAACTTCCCTGAGTAATGAAAAATAAAAGCACAAGTTGAATTCTTATGGCAGTGATATATTCCTCTCTGGATTTACTGAAACTGTCTGAGTGTGCCTCTCGCTATCTCCAGCTAATTTCAGGTGACATTTGGTGGAGAAGACAGCGACCTGTCAGTGCTGAACTCTGCTTCATCTGAAGGTAAGACTTCAGTCACTTAGTGTAACCCTAGACTGAGCTGTGGAGATGAGTTGTCCACTGTTGCCATTAAATGCAGAAGAGGGAAATAACCTTTTTAGAGGAAAACTGGGATAAATATTGTTTTAAATGGGTGACTACAGCTCTGGGAGAGAGGAGAACTCGCAGGATGGTGCAAAGCAAGTGTCAGGAACCTGGAGCCCTGCTTTTTGCTGAGAAAGTCTTAGCAACCTAATGGAGGGTGATGAAACCTCTGTGCCATGGGAGGCTCTCCAGCCCAAATGTGTACTCCCTGTCTCCATCTGTGCCTGAAACAATTGTGTTGTCCCCCTTCCAAATCCTGACAGCTTCCCAAAACCCTGATCATGCCTTAGGGAGCAATCATCATGTTACGCAGGAGCAACCTGTGGATCAAGTAGTGATGAAGTCCACCTCTAAACCATGTCACTAAGCACCTGATTCCAGAGATAGTGGTTCAGGCACTTGCATATGCACGTACACGTATCTCTGCTCATGTCTGTGTAACAGCTGCCCTGATCTCTTACTTTGACACCTGCTTCTGTTCCCATCCCAGGCAGGATGCTGAGATGCTTTCAACCTGATTTCATAGTCTATTCTTGTCCTTCAGGCACTTGGGCTCCTGAATGTCCATGTAGGTGTCTAATACCTCACATCCAGTCTCCCCGTCACTCCCATTGTCAGGCACAGGCTGACTCATGTCCCCTTCCTCACTTTCCATTTGTTGATGTCATTTTTAAACCGCCTTCCTTCCCTATTCCCCACCCAGGCACTTTTTCCTCAATGGCCATATCTTCCCCTTCTTTGAAATCATTTGCAGAAAGATAACATCAACTTGGTTTAATTAAAGTCCCTGCACATTTATCATGACCTTAAATCATTTCCTTCGAGCAATCTTCACATGCAGTTATCACTTTGTCAAAACATGATCCAAAAGCACAGCTCAGAGCACAGTGGGGAGCACACAAAGGGTGAGCCGAGTAATTTGGAAAGTTTGGGTGAGCTGTTTGCTAGAAGCTGCCAGAGCCCACCCCTCCAAGACCTTTATTTCCCCCTGCGGCAGCTGTCATCTGATCCCACGCTCTGGCTTTGAATGGGGCTCTCTGAGGATGCCAGATGTTGGGAACAAAGGTCTAAAAATAATCTTTCCAAATAATCTTCCCATCTATCACTCAAAGAGAGCATGTGCTTTGTGTGGACATGTGAGCTGAGAACCTGATCTAACTTTGAGGAAAGAAGTTCAACAGCAGCTCCTGGCTTCTGCTTGTGGGCTTTTCTTTTTTTTTTTCTTTCCCCTCCCTTTTCCCTTCCCAGAAGCTGCGCGGGGAACAGCGAGCAGCGGCTCTCACCAGCCATCAGCCCCTCGCTTTCCCTCCCTCCCTCCCTCCCTGGCTCCCTCCATCCCTCCTCGCCAAACCTGAATCGTCTGGATCCCAGAAGCCAGTCTCCTTATTAGATCTCTCCTTGGGAGAATGGATTCCAGGATGCTGTCAGAGATACATTTCTGTAAAAAGCTCTTCACCGCAGCCTTGTGTGTCTTAGTGCTGCTGCCGGATTCAGGCTGTGCGAGGACTCTCTGGAAGCGTGCTCTACATCTGAAAATGACAGAGAAATACGACGTGAGTAAAGTGGGGTGAACTGATTTTGGGGGGAGCTGGGTGTGCTCACCGGGAAAGGGACTTTTCTTTAGGTGTGTGTATCATATAAGAATAAGAAACATTTGAATCTGCAGGCTGCCTCATTATAAAAGGGTTACATTAAGTTTCCCAGGCTGTACGAAACTTTTGCCACCTAGCTGCTGCCACGGGGAACTAGCAAAGTGTGACTGGAACTGGGAGCAGACACTGGTACAGCAGCCATCACTGCTTCTCCTGAAACTTCATGGTTCTCCTAGAACTTCAAGGGAAGTATGAATGGGGAGAAGGAGAATATAGGATCTGCATGACCGGGATAGATTTAGTGAATAGCAGAGGATGTGATTTATTGCTTCATTTACTGCTTAGAGCAGGGAGGATGGTTCCCTACCCAGTTCCTCCACTGCCTTTTGGGGTATCTTTGGGTAAATGCCTTCATCTCATAGTGCTAATGTGGGCTAGAAGGATGGTGGCATTATCTAGGATTCTGTAAACCACTGGAGCACAGAGACTTCTAGATCCAGTGTCAGTAATGTATTGAGGACCTTAATGGGTATAAGGAACTGATCAGAAGCCTTGCCTGGCCTGTCGACAAGCTTCCCTCACATCCTGGCATCTGTGTACCAGCTGTCCATGCCCACTTTGGGCAGACTTGCATGGGCTATGGAGCTCATCCTCCTGTTCCAAATCTGTGCTGGTACATAAGAGCAGAAGTGCTGGAATTGAAACTGAAGCAGCAACAAGGTACTGTGAGCAGAGAAAACAGAGGTGATGGGTCTTGTTCTGGTATTTGCCCACTTTGGGCAGACTTGCATGGGCTATGGAGCTCATCCTCCTGTTCCAAATCTGTGCTGGTACATAAGAGCAGTAGTGCTGGAATTGAAACTGAAGCAGCAACAAGGTACTGTGAGCAGAGAAAACAGAGGTGATGGGTCTTGTTCTGGTATTTCTGGGCCAAAAGACTTAGAAATGTCAGGGAGGAAACTGGGGTGGGGGGAATACTTTGGAGGGAAAAAAATGGAAAAGATAGTGTGACTTTCAGGACCTCCTGTTTAGAAAGAAATAAAAATTAGTTTAACATTTTGACTTTCTTCATCAAAGTGCCCTCAGAAGCCAGGACTGACCTGGGGTATCTGCCCCTCAATCACTCAGCTGGAAGCCCTAGCCAGTGAGTCTACTCATGCTCAGGTCTGATTCCGTCTTCCAGCCACTGTGTGTACATAGACAGCTCCTTGGTGTTGCATAGGGATTCCTCCACCTATTTTCTGCATCCACATATAAAAGCTTTTTCATTTAAAAGAATAGAGCTTGCCCCTGACATCTAGAGGGCTTTTTGGGGACAGGTACATTTGGGTTGTGTGACACAGGTCTTGTGTCCACGCTGAATGAACTGCAATATAGTGCTCTTGTCTCCTTGAAGTTTTGCAGAGAAGTTTGTGTTAATATTTGAAAGACATCCCAGTATTTTACCATAAGATATTTTCTTCATTGTAGTCTCCCCCAGGACAGGTTATCACCTGGTTTGCACTTCAGTTGCAGAATGGTGATGCGAGGAACTGTATTTCCTGAACAGCCTCTCACTGGAAATTGTATTTCCTCGTGCGCTGTTCTGTGGTGTTTCAATGTGAAGCTCAAATTCAATAGGAGCTATGAAGTAAGTGACCCAGAGAGATAGGACAGGAGTGGAACAGGAATTTACATGTTGATCTTCAGATAATGTGCTCTCTAAAGGCACAGAGCCTGCTCCCCTGAAGACATATCCTTTTCTCTCAGCCTACAGTTCTTCAAAGGACTGTTTTTTCTGGCAGTCACAAATCCAGGTGCTACTGATCTGGCAAGAATTGCTCATACTGACAGAAACAGCTTATCTAGGGAAAACAGAAAATGCTTCTCTTTTTCTTTCTCCTTAAAGCCATGCAAGGAGGAAAGCATGCACTCTTCATCCTCTCATACACAAAAGGGACTGTTTTGGCAGCCCCTCTTCTTTCTCAGAGATCCTTTCTTTTCTACTATGTGCTGTATGTTCTCTACAGTTCAAAAATCAGAGGTTGTGGGTGGAACTGCTGATTTGTGAGTCACATGGATAGAGGGATAACAGATGGAGGTTCTTACAGGAAAATACAGGAGATGGGCCATATACACCCCTGTGGGACCCTCAGAAGTATATGGGCAAGGTCAGGAGGGGTAGGGAGTTGACTGAGATGTTATCTGAGTCTACAGCAGAAGGAATGCATCCACCCAACTGCTGGCCACAGAATAATGAGCAGGTGTTAGGATGAGGAGCTGGCTTGAGGTCTGCCCAGGAGTTTTTCATTAATGTGTCAGGGAGAGGATGGTGGTTGGCAAGGAGGGATCAAATGGGAACAGAGAATGGAAAAACAGTAAAGAGAATGCAGGGAGAGGAAAAAACTAGCAGCCATGGTGGGACAGAGGAGCTGGTCTTCCAGCTTTTAGCAAATCCATGTTGTTTTACAGCCAGAGGGACACTTGTCAAGTGTAGTGGTTTGCAGCTGGTGTTCTGCAGCCCCTGCACGGTCTGTGGACTGTTCCCTAAAGACAAAGGGTGGGAGCTACCTGGGAGTGGGCTTCAATTCATTATCAAGACATGTCTATTGGGAAAACCTGGGGCAGTCTTAGTCTTATTCCAGTGTCAACTCTATCAAGAGCTTTAGAAAAAATTCCAACCTTCTTTTAAAGATTTCCAGAAACAAAGAATTCCTTGCAGCTGCTGTAATGTTCTTCCAACACTTCATTTACCCTCCTGCTAGCTGTCATAAATCAGCACTGAGAAACCCTCTTCATCTTCCACATTAGCACACCTCCCATGAGATTCCTTCCTGCATATCCTTCAGAGTATGCTGTGAGCAGAGGAGCTCTTAGCCTCCCTGCAAACACCCAAGTCTTGATCTGTATCCTGTGCTTTCCAGTCCTCTCATCACTATTGTCTATCTTCTTGGAGCCCATCATCATTTTGTAACAATATTCCAGTACTGCAAACACCCTAAACCAGACACCAAATCCTGAGCCAATTGAAGAAGATCATTAATCCTATTGCTTTGGTCTTTTACAAGACCAAATAACAAGGAGGGTCATCTAACCCTCCTTCAGCCTATTTTGGTCACTGATGATCTGTGGGTTTCCAGGTCTCTGACAGAAATATTGGAGGGCTCTAAACTCCTGCCGACTGTGTGTTGTGTCAGAGAAAAGGTGTTTAATGGCCAGTGTTTGGAAATACCTGCTACTGGCAGAACTGGTGACCAGAGAATAGGAATAAATCTCACATGTTATCTTGGGGGTGACCATGCAGAATATGAATCAGCAGGGAACTGTGCCTTGGTACAAGCCCAGGGTCCAGTTTCAGGCACAAATAATAGATCGTATCTTGGATTTTTTGGAGGCAGACTGCATCCCACAGTTACAACTGAAAATACGGGGTGAGAATGAGTGATTTCATTCAGGTTTTCCCATCTTTACTGACCAGAGTTCCGCAGCTGAACTCTGAACTTTTCCCCTTACTTTGTTTCTGGACATCTCTAAAGCAGATATTGTCATTACAATGATTTAAGAAGTCTCCGTGGGGAAAAGCAATTTGCCTCCTGCATTGAAAAAATATTCTGAAAGGAAGAAATTCTGACTGTTGTCACAATCTGTAAAAACAATAAATCTGAGCTATGTGAACCCTGGGAGAGCTTTTTAAAAGACCTTGTAACCTGTACCTAGAGACAACCTTAACCAGGCTATTTTGGGAATGAGGGAATCCTGTTTCCTACTGGGATGGTTTATGCCTACACAAACCAGTGGCAATGGTTTTATTACATCAAATGTGCAAACAAAATTTTGTTGACCACAAAGTTTTGAAAGAAAGGAGTTCAGAGCAGGAGGTGAACAGACACCATGGGCAGGGAGGTCATGAGGCACAAAGTTATTTGGCTAAAAGTGTTATATTGTTCTCAAAGGGAAATCTCATTCTTTGAACCAACTGCTCATTGCAATTTTGGCTGCTTGGTTTCTGAATCATCTGTGAAGCAACTGCAGTAATTGTTAGGGCTTTGGGTTGTTGGGTTCTTTTCCACGTATCCATTATTTTCCAGCGTTATTTTGGTCACATTTCAGCCTGCAGCTGACATTTCAAATAATGGATTAGTAAACTCTGACCTTCCAGGATAAGTGCTCCCTCCAAAAAGGAGACCTGCTCAGTGTTTGGAACTGCTTAGATTTACTGTTAAATGCTCTATTATATCCCAGGAGTAAAAAAAAATCTCCTTGCTTCAAGCATTTTGTCTGTTTAAAATCCAGCAACAGCCCCCACCCAAAAAATGTACTTGCAACATCTTCAGTTCCCAAGCACATTATTTCAAAGCTGAGGTGTTTCCAGCTGTTAAGGAACGGATGATGTGATGCCTTACACCTTGGATTACACTTTAACATCAAAAATATCATCAACATTTGGAAACATTTTGTTTCAGACCTGTTTTGTGGTTCAAACAGGCTATCAGTTCATGGAAAAACTACCTTACAGAAGAGGTTTTGAGCAGTTTCCTGTTCACTGAATGGAAACAGCTAAGGAAAATAGAGAAGAAAATTGTATATTGATAGTGGGAACAGGGCAGGAGGCTGTCATTTGTGGAAATATTAGGAATTCTCTGTCTCTCTCACACACATATTATTTAACCAGTTCTAGATATAACCAGGATATGGATTTTCTCTAATATACACCTTATAACAGAAATTAAAACTTCTAATCATCCTGACTTCTCTTTATACTTCTGCACTGGCTGACACTCAATCACTGTGCAACCAGGCAGCAGAGAAACTTGGCTCCTCTGTGTTTCTCTCTGGCTGTGGCCCGATGAACAGAGGTCAGCTTTGGTGTAAAAACCACCACCTTATCCTTACCATTCTACACTATGTGCAACATGGAAGTAAACTTTCTCACATCAGCACCACAAAGCAACATGCATCATTATTTCTTTGGGTAGTTCTTGGGATTGCCTTCATTTGGGATTGCCTTAATTTTCTACATTAGGAGTTATTCCAAGGTAGGGAAAACTGTGCTGGTTTCACCATATGGTAACTGATTGCTGCTCAGTCACATGTAGCAGCAGAGGCCACGTGAGCCAGCAGTCAGTCCCCAGGGCAGTGGACCTCCTGGGGCCTGTCCCAAGACATTTTTTGGGCAGTACATATGAGGACACGCTGTTTCGCAAAAGCACAGCACACATGGTTCACAGAAGCCCTTGGCAGGTTCCAACAATGAGGATGTAGCAGCATGTAGATCAAGAAGGATGTTAGTCTCACCTCACATTTCTCCATAGCCTGATGGTGAAACTTCCTAGAGACCCCCTCAGGGACAGTTGCACCATGCTGTTTCTTGGAAAAGCAGCCCCAGTTGCTCGTCTCTGATGTCGTAACCCAGCAGTGATCAGTCCAAGTATATATAGAACTTCAGAACTCAACAGCCTGCTGGCAAGTGCATGGCAGTGCTCACTTCAGCCCTCTGGCTTTTCAAAGTGCAAATCCAAACCCCATCATTTAATTAGAGCTTATTCATGCCTGTTAATACATCTGAGAAATGATTGTCCTTTCTGAGCACTTCATGCTGCTCTGGGGAGCTGAGCTCAAGCCCCAAGATGAGTAGTTTAGCCACAGGTGAGAAAGGAGTGGTTAGGTGATTCGCCTCTCGGTTGGAGGGAGCTGACCTCTTGCTAAAATGCCACCAGCATGAATAATATCTGAATGCTGCCTCTTATAAATGTTTCTGGTAAACCCCTGTGCCTGTTAATCCACTTTAAATCTCCCTTGTCCTTTTGGTGTACAATGAGCAGCTGGGCTCCTTTCTGCTGTAGTCAAACACAGCCTCATTTTCTGTGGGGTTACACTGACACTACCCACTCAGGTCTCACCCACATCATCTCAGGTTTGAGAAACAGCTTCTAATTTAAACAACCCAGGACCCCACAATGGATAAGAATAAAAGACTCCCTTATAAGTTCAGGTCCAGGAGAAGGTGATGAAGGTAGGAGGAGTCTACTGAGCAGAAAGGGACTACCTGGGACATTAGTTCCAGATCTTATTTGGAAACATAACCTCAAAACAATACAGTGTGGTCATCTCTTCTGCTTTCCTATCAAAGTGTTTTGGTGGGACTGTCATGAGGATGCCTGTCTCTTTCCCAGCCCAGTATAAAAGACTTCAAGGGCTTATGTTTTTTTTACTTCCTCAGTGTCATTACAATAACCTTCATTATAAAATGGGTTCCACACAATAGATTTGATTGGTGTTTCCAAAGCACTGTGCTAAGGTCATCATGCAGCTCTCTCTTCATTGTGCTGAGGATGGGGCTGGGGGAGCTGAATTCTCCTCTCTCCTACTTCAAAACTTAAAAACCACTTTGAAAATCCTTCTTCTGTTTCAAGTGCTGGGATGTTTGGTACTCGCCTTATGCCAAACCTTTGTTTCCTTTTCTTTTCTTTGGAAGGATTATGAGTACCCTCTTCATTCTCACAGTTCCCACTACCAGAAGAACGACCGCTGCCCCCCGCCCCCCCAGACTCTGCCCGAGCGAGCCTGCGAGGTGCCCAGCTGCCGCTCGGACTCTGAGTGCGAGCGGCACAAGCGCTGCTGCTACAACGGCTGCATCTATGCCTGCCTGGAGTCCGTGCAGCCACCCCCAGGTAGAGTGGACCCAAGCAGTCAAACTGCTAGAGAAGCATGCAGAAACGATGGGCATCACTACCAAGTGATTTGGTCTCAGGTGGGGCATACGGTTTGAGCATGAGTTGAGGACAAGGCTTCCGTTGCACGCTTCCGACTTCTGGGGTGACTGCTGAATGGAAAAATGATCCAAGGCCAGCTGGTGGGGTGCAGTTCCCACCAGCACAAATGGTACAAATCATTTGAGGCCAGTTCTTTTCCTGGGGTTATGCATTCAGAAAAAGAAGCATTCCCAACCTGAATTAGTGCTCACAGAAGCAAGGAGCTATCTCATCTGATCCGTGCCATGGGGGTGGAGGATGGGAAACCATAGCTGCTTTGGCCTTTATGGCACCAGGTTCTTGTGGGCATAGATAGCATCCATAGCTCTCTTGCCACTAGGATAACAAGAGCATGACTAGCACTACCTTGCTGAAAACTCAAAACTCTTCTTCAGAAGTCTGTCAGCCTCATCATTGGGTGTTAGAGGAAATCTGTGACATCTCCATAGCCATGTGCCCTATGGCTTCTCCACCTTGACTCTCTGGGTTCTTGTTTCTGTCTTTTACAGTTTTAGACTGGTTGGTTCAGCCCAAACCCCGCTGGCTGGGAGGAAACGGGTGGCTTTTGGATGGCCCAGAGGAAGTCTTACAAGGTACAGTATGTTTTACTGTCTTCTCTGATATCAGCAATTATACAAAAGCACTAAATAAAGCATTCATCATAAATAGGGCTTGCCACAGGTGTTGGGATACTGGGGCTGCTGCTCTTTGTTTCCTCAGGAATAATGCTTTGTGGTGCTTGGGGTTAGTTTCTAGTGCAGTAAATCAGTTGCTTTTTATGGATGTGGCTTATCCAGCAGAGCACTAGGAATATTCCAGGGAACTGGATTTGTATCCAGTCTTGAAATAAGCAGAAATATATCTTGTTCTTGTCAGCATGCATGTTTTCTGCCAGCTTCCTGATAGACTGCAGGCAGACTTGGATTAGGAGATCCTTTAATCCCAAATTGCTACATTGCAGAGATGCCTTGGGCTGGGGATGTGGCTGCTGAGTCTGAAGGCTGCTTCGAACAAAAGCCCTGGCAAACTCCTGCAGAGTTGTGCCAAGCTGGCATGGAGCTGACTGGGAGCATCTAAACTTGGGGACTGCTAATGAGATCATGCATCTCAAGTTAATTCCATAGGAAAAGGCCTTTTAATTAAGTATTGCCAATATCTCAAATTGAAACAAGGAGAGAGGAGGAAAATGGGAAACAAAGTTTTCTCCTACAAGACATTCCCAGATGTATGCATTCCTGAAGTTCTTAATTTCTTCATGAAAAGGCTGTTCCAGCTTTTGATCAGCTTCAGTCAGGCACAGGCAGTGTCAATGAATTATCCTCTTTGGTCTTGCACAGATGTTCTCAAACTCACCAAACTTTGACTCTCATCTATTATGGACAATGCTAGTTCTTCAAGGGAGAATTCTGCCTCTAGTTCATTGGAGTTACACTGCCAGAAATAAGATAAAATAGGTTCTTCCTCATCCATCCTTGTCATGCTTATATTATTTGTTCTTATCTTAACACCTTCATCTCAGCTTGAGGCAGTAATTAGTGAAATAAGAACCATCAGTCACGGCTTGAGGATTACAGCAGAGCTCCTTGAAATTAAAGTCCTTGCAAATGAAAGGGTGGAGTGTCCCTGCATAATCTGTACTTTTAATGGACACAAACACTGCCTCTGAATCCTGCTTTGCTTTCTTACTCTGCTCTGCACTTGCTGGACAGCCCAGGTCAAGGTGGTTAAAGCCTGCCTGTACCAAGCACAGTACTGCCTCATTCCATAGTGAGTCACATCTGAAACTCAAATTCATCACTGAGTTAATGGGTGTGGAGCCAAGAACAAATCAGCAAACTGCCAGTTTCCTGCTCATGTTTCCCTGATTTCCCTGATTCCCTGGTCATGTATAGACATATCAGGCTCTGTGTAAGCTGTGAATTGGATCACCTGCTCTGCCAGGCTTCTTTGGAGATGTTAGCCCCTGGTACCCTTGCATGAAAAATGGTCTGAGAGCTCATCTGGGAGGACATATTTTGGTTACCTGTGGATATTACGGTCGTGATTTATGACCTGTGGGCTTATTTTGCAGCTGAAGCCTGCAGTACCACTGAGGATGGAGATGAGCCTCTGCATTGCCCCACAGGCTATGAATGCCACATCATCAACCCAGGTAACACAGCTGAAGGAATCCCCAACCGAGGCCAGTGCATCAAGCTCCGTGGAAATCCAGGTCAGTTGACTGGAAATCTCCCATCCTTTCTTGTTCTGTCATGCAAACCCAGTAAGGGACAGTGCATTCTCTCATTGGCTTTGAAGGGAGTCTGGAGATACATCTGTTCTCACAGGCTTCCTGGGTTTTCTGGGCAGCCCAAGGCCCCAAGGCAGTGTGTGACAGCTGGGCTGGGACACAGACACCAGCCTACAGCAATCTCAATTCTCAGTTGCTGTTGATGTTGGCTGATTTCTGTGAAATCCTCAAAGCAGAGGACATACTTTTTGGCTCTGTGTGCCAGCATCCTCTGGGATTGTGTAAGCAGAGCAGGTAGTAAGCTGCATGTGCCACTATTACACAGCACAAAAAGTAACATTGAGTATTACTACACATTTAACCAAAGAGGATGAGCTTCAAATTCCAGTTTTGACTTCTGACTTTGCTTTCTGCATCTAAAGCATTGTTCCCTTTATTATGCTGACACATTTGTCCAATGAAAGAACTTACACAGGCCAACCTATTTGCCAAGAGAGCTGCTCATAACATGCCTACATATGTGTAACATCATTAAATAGCAGGATATGTATGTGAGCACTGGCCTACAAATCATCTCAGTGGAGAAACATGAGACAGCAGTTTTGCCATTTGGTCACTGTAAAAGCCAGAGGAATCATCAACCCAAACCTCTGAACTTCCTCTGTGGAAGACCAAGATGTTTTCCAGAGCTTTTTGATCACGTCTTTTATTCTTCTGTAACTTCAATAACAGCCATACTAATTAGTATAACATATAGCTGTATGGCTTTTAGACATGAACTTATGTAACTATAGAAATGGTGAACAGAAAAACCTAGCTGGAGCTTCAGTCGTGTAAAACACTATGAGATGGTCTGAAATTTGACCCAGATTTTCTCTCATTTGAGAAAGGCTGTGATTCCTTGCCTCAGTGCTACTGAAAAGAACATAATAAGCTAGTGGCCAGCAGTTAACCACTCTCAGGGAAAGTGAGTTGTGTCCACACGGTTCAATAACCTGAACAAGAGGTTTATAGCAGCCTATACTACTTCAGCTACTGGGGTCTTTTATTATCCTGTTTGTGAGGTTATAATTTCCAGAGCTATAATTTCTCTGTGCTGTACACAGAAGGCTGGAGTTTAACACAAGGAATGAAGGCTGGCTGTATGTGTTCTCATTACCTACCTTCTCTTTCAGACGGACGCAACCTGAGGCACAAGTATTACAAGGAGTATTTTGGTAAGCTGCTGCCTATGCTTACTGTTGTGCTTACAAGGAATTTGCTGGTTATGAAATGAGGGTTTGCACACAGCAAAAGGAGAATTTTCAACCTCAACTCTCTGTGTTTTGGTCAAAAAATATGTTGAGATCTGCAATGGCCTGACTGGGCACTCTTGGGAATCAGTGTCTCAGGCCATGGCACAGCATCTTAAATGGAGCAGCCTTCTGCCAGAGGTTCCCATCCAAAAGGTGAGGAATCTAACAACCTTTTGTTATTTGGAAATATATTTTTTTGGGCTTTGCTCATGGTGGACAAGGACTCCTTGCAGATGCACATAGAGCTCTGTCAAAAAGAGGGCCTTTTGCCAAGTTCGTACTGTGATATGTGATGGGAGATGACTGGAGCCCCATGAATCAGTTCCTTGTTGCTATCTGCAACCAAAAGAGGTGTCAGGCCCTTGCACAAATTGATTGATACATGTCTTGAAGAAAGCAGGAGGACCTTCCAGAAGATCTCTTCTCTCATGGCTTCAAAGCTCCTGGTTTCTGCTAAGCAGAGGATCTAGAGGGAGACAGGCAGATCAATCAGACTGGAAGTGATATTCAGATATAACTAGACAATACCTTTCATAGGATAAGATTTATGAACAGCCAAATTTAGGCAGCTTAGCTGACAAAACTATGAAAGGATTCCCTTTCCTCTGTCCAGCAAGCTATTGCAGCTCCCCCAGAGAACTGCTATATAATGAGGCCAGTAAAACCATACTGTTTAAAGAATCTTGAGCACGCTTTTGCCACAGACTAACTTGAAAACTAACTTTGCCACTCTTTGGTTTACAGGGAGCAATTCCAACAATGTGGTCGGCTATGTGAAAAACCAGCAGAAGCATTTAGGCTAATCAAAGGTGTGCCTGGGTAAGTGTCCTGTGAATAAAGGGAAAGGTGGGTGAAAATAGTTGGTGCTCAGTATGCAATTATTCAAAGAAACTGTTGTTCGAGGGGGAAATTACCTCAAAACACCAGTGTAAGGGGAGCAGCCTAAAACTAGGTACAGTTGCATACCTCAGGCTCCATGAAACACTTACACCAACAAACTCAACGCTGTAAAAACATCCTGAGAACCTGAGGCATTGGGGATTGTGTGTTCCCAACTTCAACTATCCCCCTCCCACTTTTAATTCTAATTTCACAAGATGCCCCTGATTTCTCTGAAGAACTTTTGCTTTGTGGCTGTTTAGAGGATGAGGTGATTCTCAGGATGAAAACAAAATGCTTTAAGAGTTTAAATTTCTCTTCAGCTGCTTCTTCTCCTACAGGTATAACTGCTCCTGCCAGACAAATTAACAAGCTCTCTATGCTGGACTGATTGCAATAAGGGTCAGTCTTGCAAGCCCTTGGGCATATGGGTGATTTTTGTGGGATAACTTCATGTGTGTGAACACTTGAGCAGTGTGACCCACTCGTGTGAGTAAACATACATGTACTTAGCCAGAGAGAAGGCAACTCAAAAAGCTCCAATTGTTTTATCAGGCTTTGAATTAGGCAAGAATGTAAATATTTATTATACTGAAGGTTCTGTCCCAAGATAGTTTTCTCAACACTTTCAGCTTCTCTTTAAAACTAACTTGAGCTTAACTGGCAGTTAAGAAAACAAAGCAGTTCAGTGTGTCTTCTATGTACCTACGTCAGGCTGGCTGTTAAGATTACACAGCTACATAAGGACAAGTTCTGTGCAAACATCCCAGGAAGGATAAATATTTTAATTCCTTTTTTTGTTGTTTGATTTTCACCCAGCTGGACCACTCTGTTAAGCAGCTCTCAAGGAATGCTTTACCCAACAGTTTTCTGTTTTGGAAGAACTCTGGTCCCAAACCTCCACGAGCACATCGCCAGCGTTACCCCGACCCCTGCCCATCAGCGATTAAAACACTTTGCCATTCAAGGAACAGGATGAGCGAGCCTAGATCTTAAGCCTGGCAGGAGAAACGTGATCCCCCTGAAAGAAACCACACCGTTTATGAGCTGCCCTTCTACTGATGAAAGGCAAACACCTTCAAGCAGATTCCTGTAAGCCACAGCACCATAATCAGGCTGCTGCAACAGAGCCTGCCCTTTATGTGCGTCTTATGTGACCAGTTCAGATGTCAGGACTCAGAACACAGCTCAGTGTTATAAAAGTGAAGTGATGTCAGAATTGTTCCTAAATATCACATCTAAGTTGGGTTAAAATAGGCAAGACTGTAAAACTGAAGGGGCTTTCTGGATCAAATCCGGTGCCTGCCTATCCTAACAGCTACTTTAGGTAAGACTTTTCATAGGCTGAAGATATGAAGAAATCTGCAGGTTTCTGCTGGTTTTATTTCTACCCAGGATTCACCAGGTTTAACACTCAGTCAACAAGCCTGAACCTGAAATCTTAAGAATTTGAGGAACTCTGAGCTAGGAGCAAAACAGGTTTTATGGGTTTTTAAAGTTACTTTTCTTTAGCTTCTCAGTCTGGTGAGCTGCAGACCAAGACCTAATGACACAACAGATTTCTCTCTACAGTATCTAAGCAGACACATGTGTGCCAGTCTTTTGGAATTGTTTTCAGCCAGCACAGTTAATATTCACATGTGCAACTTACATTTTTGTACCTGCAAAACCACAGCAAGAGGGCTGAAATCTGGATTATTTCTTGCATGTATTAGAAAAGCAAACCCAGGATAAATATTTGTGTTTAAAAGGTTTGTCTGGCAGCTGGGCAACTGCTCTGTAGTAGTCCTGTACCTTTATGTTGACTTCCACAAATCCTTAACATCCTCATTTGTATTTGGGCCTTACAGCTTCTTCTAGCTGTTGAGCATTATGAGATGGAAAGCACATTTTCTTTGAATGTTTTCCTTTTCTGTGGCATTCTTAAAGGGATAGTTGCATTGCAGTTTGACACATCTGCCAGAATTGCTAGGCAAAAGAAGCCAACTTTGCTCCTTTGTTTAGTACATCTGTATGCATACCATTAGCATTTTGAAGTGCAGAGCAGCAGCAGTGTATAAAAATACCCAGTTCACAAATCCAAGTGCCTGCTTCCAGACACAAACTATGGGATTTTTGTGTGTTGTGTTTTTTTTTTCACTCACCAGATGGATTAAGCCAAAGCTAAGATGCCTGTAAAACACTTGATACTTCACATGTGACATTTGCAGCTGGAAAGATGAAAGATGCCAAACTGCTCTTCTGTTTCCTATCATGAACAGGCGTGCTCCTCCAGGCTTTAAAGAGCAGAGGAAGAGATGAAGGGCTCTGCACTTTCCTAAATACCTTCATTTGTTGAACTCCATTCCCTTTGTGCCTTTTTTTCCCCAAGCTGTAGGTGTTAAATGCAACACCATATTTGGACAGATCTGTTTCTAGAACTTTATCATACAGGGCTTTGTACAATGATACCTTAACTCCTGCCAGTCCATATTTTATTGTTTCAGTTTGAGTCTAGGCCAGACACTTGCAGCTTTGCCACTGACACTACATGACAACTTAAGGCAACACAGCTCCTAATGTAAGTCTTAATGAAACCTTGCTCCTAGGAGCTGCTCAGTGCAATGGACTGATTCTTTTCAGCATTATCCTCTTTGCAGAAAAGTCAAATTCTGATGAAATGAGCAAAGCCCTCCCGTGGTTACTACTAAGCCCCAAAGAGCGAATGACAAATTGTTCCATTTCAGGATGTAAAATTCAGCACCTAAAAATCTGTGAGGATCTGGTTGGAACACTTGTGTTGACAGCTTACAGATTTGCAAGATTGAAAGCTCAGATCTCAATCTAGTCTTGCAAAGCATAGAAGAAAAGAAATATTTCATCTGAGTGGACACATTCACTTCAGTGGCCACTTTTGTTGGAGCGACACCCCTAACCAGCTCGCTGGATGAGCTGCTGAAGATATTTTTCTACTTGCAAGAGGAATTTTTTTAAAGAGAAAATTAACAAATGACTAATTCATTGATGCATTTCTGTTTACTGGGTGTTATCAAGGGCATTACCCTTCCTCATGGTGCTAGAGTGCTTGGGGGTTGGTTTGGGGTTTTTTTTTTCCCCAAGCTAATTCTTTTCAAGTTATCAGTTGTCAAACTCAGAAACAAAAAAACACAGGAGAGACTTGTCTCCATGCTGAGTTTTCAATGGTGACATCCATCAAAATTGAAAGGAAAACACAGACCAAATGAGTTGTCCTAAGCTTGTCTTCTCTCCAAAGACAAATGGTTTTACAGTCTCATGAAGCACAGCAGGAAATCACTAACGCGGGTTGTTTTTAATGTTTCCTTGTACACTTCAGAGCATGTTTGGTGCTATAATAAATTTCACATGCATCACTGTGTGCTAGCAATGCTTGTGGCCTTCCAGATCCTTGGGTGTTGCTGGTGCTGCTAGTGGAGCTGCTCTGCCCTGCAGAGCAGCCCCAGGCAGAGCCTCCCCGGCTGGTGCCTCTGGTGCTGAGACATGTGCAGGTTCTGCCTCTTTGGTGCTCAATAAAAAGTGACCAGTATATTTTTCAACTCTGCCTGGTTTCAGTTGTGTGTTCCTGACATACACTTGGCTTCAGATACAAACAAAAGGGCAAATCTTTTAAATTGTAGTTGTTGGGAGAGCTCAGAAGAAAGGCAGAGAGACAAAAGTAATTTTGTCTGCTGCAAGAGAGGTGACTGACCTCCAAAACACATCTACCACCAGTGTCCCTTTTCAGAGGGGCCTCCCTTGTGGGTCAGATGCTCTCTGTTCTTGGCACCTTCATTTCTATTGCCCAAAGAGGAGCTGATCGTCAGCACTGTAAAGGTGATAGTGATGGAAGCTGACCCTTGTATTTGACCAGGCATTTTCCTTGTTGATTCAGAGCTGTGGTTTGCCGGTGGATGGATTTCAGTTGCCAGCTCAGTGGTTTGCACTGCACAAGCAGCTGCTCAGACAGCTCTGCAGGAGGCCAAGGCTTGCTCCAAGGGTGGAAAAGTAAACCAAGACAGAGGCCAGTTGTGGCCTGGATACCAGAGCTGAAAGAGGAGCCTATTGCTGAGAGGCTGGGCTGCTGAGCATTGTGTTTCCCAGAGCAGGCAAGACTGCACCATCCACCAGCTCACCCACGCCAGCCTTGCTCCACTGGCTCATCGGGGTGAGCAGAAGTGAGCATTGCTTCCTTTCTCTCCTGAAACTATAACAGAGGAGTCACAGAAAGAGAAACTGCCTGTAGTTTAGCCAAGGAGGGATTAGCAGTGGGTTTCATTGCTTTGGAAATGATTCCTGTGGGGTTTGAGAAGACCTTGGCTCACACTAGGTGTCAGGGTAGCTCTTTAATCTGGCAGTGAAGTTATGCTTGGGATTAGGAACTTCTCATGGCAATGGCCATGTGGCCTGTTTTTATGGGAGATTATGGGATGTGTGTACATAACTCCCACTGTGAAGTGTGAGGTGGGCTGAATACCTTGGCTTTCGAGTGAACAATCTGTTTGGTGAACACCACAAAATTATGGTTTTATTGCCACTTCTTTCCATGTTAATCCAGGCTAATATATTTTCTGTTGATGTAGCTGGCTAACAGTCTCTGAAAGAAATGTGGCACCTCAGGCATCATCTGCAGAGTTACAGAATTACAGAATCACAGAATTAACCAGGTTGGAAAAGACCTTCAAGATCATCAAGTCCAATCTATCACCCAACACCATCTAATCAACTAAACCGTGGTACAAAGTGCCTCATCCAGTCTCATTTTAAACACTTCCAGGGACAGTGACTCCACCACCTCCCTGGGCAGCCCATTCCAATGGCCAATCTCTCTTTCTGTGAAGAACTTCTTCCTAACATCCAGCCTAAACTGCAAAATTGTTTTAGAATCATAGAATCATAGAATTGTTGGGGTTGGAGGGGACCTCAAGGATCATCCAGTTCCAAGTGCCCTGCCATGGGCAGGGACACATCCAGCCTGGCCTTAAAAACCACCAGGCATGAGGCTTCTACCACCTCCCTGGGCAAACCATTCCAGTGTCTCAATGCCCTCATGGTGAAGAATTTCTTCCTAACATCCAATCTGAATCTACCTATTTTCATTTTTTTCCCATTTCCCCTAGTCTTATCATTACCTGACACCCTAAAAGTCCTTCACCTGCCCCATTTTCCCCCCTTTTCCCCTCAAATCCCAGCACACCTGAGCTCTGTTGGAGTCTCCTCCCACCCCAGGTGTGGCCACTTGGCCATCCCCACCCACTCCCCTTTTTAATCTCCCCCAGGAGAGGCAGAAGCCCCTAGCTGAGCCCATCTGGGCTGAGGGATCCTCCTCTCATCACTGGTGAGTGTCCATGGTGCACACTGGGTGATGGTGGTGGTGACAACAAAGGCCGGGGGGCCTGGTGGCCCCCCGGTTAGGTAGGAAGAACATTGACTTTTCCTCCAGTATCATCCACGGGTGCTGGCTGGGTCTCCTTACTGGGGCTGAGCTCCTCTGTGTGGCATCTTGGCTGGTGAGGGTCTTGCCCCTGGCTCTGGGCTGGGTGCAAAACTGGTGGTGGTGGAGCAGGAGCTGTTTAGTCAGATGATGTTATGCTAATGACTCTGTTTTTACCTGGAGCCCCCTTGAGTCTGCTCTCATCGTTCAATAAACCTCTGCTCTTGTGCCTCATTTATAGACCATTTCTTCTCCCTCATTGCTTCCTTTCCTACCTTACTTCTGAAAAGAGGGGAAAAAAGCAATAAAGCATCTCTGGAAAATGCATTCCCTTATCAACCAACTCTGAAGAGGAAGCCTTCAGGAAGAGGGGCAGGTTGGAAAGTGAGAATTGCTTCTTATGAATCACAAGACAAAGTTCATAAAGAACAGACAGGAAAAGACTGCATCTTCTGCATTGTGGTTCTGTTTCATGGTGGTAAATGCAGATTGGGGCGGGGGGAGTTCAAGCTGGCTTGGAAATCCAGTCACACTTCTCCACAGAAAGAATCACTGAGGAAGGGACATTGCAGATGTCCAGAAGTGCTGGACATACCTAGTTCAGAGCTCCAGTAAACATCATGGTGCAGAAGTGTTTGGTTACCTTCAGGAAGCTGTTTCATGAGCACTGAAGAAGCTTATGAGGTTGAGACAGTCCACAGAAGGTTCTTTGGAGACTGAGTTTCTCTGCCCACTGCATGTTCACAGAGGAGGTTTACTTCTCCCACCTCACACTGTCTACACAGGCTAGATTTTTGTCTGGAGGTCTTGTCAGGTGAGCATTGATTGCCTTTCTCTGGCAAAAGGATTTACAGCATAATTTAGCTTCCTTTGGAAGTAGGTTAAAAAAAGACAGCTTTTAATGGTGAGTCTACAGAGGAAAGTCCTCTTCCCATTATTTTCTCCATATATTTCTATGTAGGCAAACTAGCAAGAACCATGGGAGAAGCTGTGCAAAATAAAAAGACCCTCTGACTGTTTTCAAGACATAGGTGTGGCTGGTGGGGCTCATTTCACCCAGCCTGAGATGCCCCACCAGATGAATCTGCTAAATCAAACAGTGGGAGCTGTACAAACAAAGCAAGAAATATAATTCCCCCTTTCTTCATGGTGACTTCCCTAAGGATTTTCCCTGGCCTGTATCGGTAGCATTGACTCAGTGGTGGTCAGTGCTAGGACAAGGGGCAAGAGTTACAAACCAGAACATAAGAGGTTTCACTTGAATTTAAGTAAAAACTTCTTTACTTTGAGGGTGACAGAGCACTGCATCAGGCTGCCCAGAGAGGTTGTGGAGACTCCTTCTCTGGAGATTTTCAAATCCCACCTGGAGGTGTTCCCGTGCAACCTGCTCTAGACACACCTGTGTTAGCAGGGGGGTTATACTAGATGATGATCTCCTGAGGTCCCCTACCATTGCATGTTTCTAGTATTCTAAGACAGAAAGGAATCATGGCTCAAAACACTGTTCTTAGCTTTTATAATCAAGACCAGTGGATGTTCTACCCAGGGGCCTGGGTAAAACCCAAGCTGAAAGCAGAGTATTTGGATTTCAAACTGTAAATTCTTCTCATGCAGCGAAGGCTTTTCCCCTCAAGGTGGCACAATAGGAACAAGAGAGTGACAAGCTTTGGTTACAGTGAGGGAAGCAGGTGAAAGAGCAGCAACCTTTCAGGCTCACGTAATCAGAGATGATTACAGCTGCTGAGGTGTTTGGCTCTTCATAATAGGTATGTTCTAATAAAAGGCTTCTCAAATAACCTCTTTAGAAGTGGAGACTGGCCCTGAGCTTTATCATCCAATTAAATAGGAAATACTGGAGAGGCACTGTAATTGGGCTGTGTGTTACGGTTTTGTAGTGGGGAAATATTATCAGAATGAAGAAACACAGCTTGAATTAGTGTTGTGCTCTTTACATTATAGGCTTGATTCAGTTTGTTCCATCATTTTCTGAGCCACAAGATGGCAAAATACATGAGGTTTTCCACTAGATTTCCTAACAGACAGAAATCCAAAGCAGCAAGAAAATGAAACTCCAGCCTACTCAGCGGTGGGGCAGGATGCATGACAGATGCTCATCAACAACTACATTTTCTTTCTGCATTTATTCCATTTCATTGCCACTAAAATGTGATTTCACATTAGGGGACTGAATGAACATAAAGATGACAGCAAGAGCCATGGTCCTGAGCCCAGACAATGCTGTTCTTCACAGGCTGCAGATCTGCTGGATAATAAACCACAACACACCAATTATTATGGTGGATTGTTATGCTCATCAGCTGGTGTTTCTTCTTTTCTATGTCCTGATTGTCATGGTGCTTTTGTTGTACCTCTCACTCTGCCAGGATTGCCTCCATGGCAGCCTAGGATGTGGCCTCTTGGCCCACATCCACATTACACAGATCACAGAATCATTTTGGTTGGAAAAGACCTCTAAGATCAAGTCCAACTATTGACCTAACACCAGCAAAGGCAAATCTTCCCCATAGCCTTCCAAAGCTATCCGAAAACACCTTTCTCCTACAACCACGGACATCAAACCATGCTCCGAAGTGCTATGTCTAAGATGTTGTTTGAATGCCTCCAGGGATGGTGACTCCACCACCTCCCTGGGCAGCCTGTTCCAGTGCCTGACCACTCTTTCAGTAAAGAAATTGTTCCTAATAGCTGAACTAAACCTACCCTGGCACAACTTGAGGCCATTTCCTCTTGTTCTATTATTTGGTACTAGAGAGAAGAGACAGACCCTCACCTCATTACCACCTCCTTTCATCTAGTTGTAAAGAGCAATAAGGTTTTCTCTCAGCCTCTTCTTCTCCAGAAGATTTTTGTTTCCACAAGCAGCAGGTTTTTGCAAGGGGGAAGAAGTTACATGAGGAAACCATCAGCAAGAGCCTGCTGCTCAATCAGTGTTGTCATCAATGCTCAGCTAACGACAGCCCTCTCAGGATGGCACAGCCATGGTCCATGGACACGTTGCATGCAGCAGAACCCCAGAAGAATACTCAGGGTCCTTGCAGGTAGCAGCTCCCCTTGCTGTATGCCAACCTCATAGATGATGGGTGAGGTTCTGGAAGCAAGAACAAAGCCAAGGAAATTATTTTCCTAATTGCCTAGAGAAGTTTTTCACCACTTTTCTGTCAGAGACAACTCAATGTGATCCCAAGGCTGTGACTACTACAAACACACTCAGATGAAGAAAAGAATGTGTTTCCTTGCCAGGTACTGCCTGCTTTACCATATCAGGACCATGACAGAGCCAGCTGGGTGTGCTCCAGCTCCTTACAATGGCTACAGAAGGAGGGAACCAGCTTTAAAGTGTGCGCAAGCTCAAAGACGTTTTGCTACCTGTTTCCCATGTTTCATAAGGTCTGAAACTCTCTCTACCCCTGGGATCCTGGGCTGCCTTCAAGCCCTGGCTAAGCACCTTACATAAACCTTGGGCAGGGCCTGAATGTGCACAAGTGCCCAGCATTATCCCTGGATGTTTTCCCATGGGAAGGAGGGCTGTTGCAGCAATGCAGGAACTTCATTCATCTGTCTGATGCAGCCAGTTCAGGTCATTAAGAAAGCATTTCTCAGTCAGGGGCCAAGGGAGTTAAGAAGCCCAGCTGTGTTTTACAAGCATCTAGCTATGTGCAGGGTGTTTTCAAATGGCTTTGTTTTGTCTTCTCTCTTGAGAGCAGCCCTCCCTCCACACCACTTCACTGGGACACGATGTCTTAGCTGTACCTGCTGGCTAAATCATGTTGATGGGGCTTCCCATGGGGCTTATCATCTTTTGCTGGAGCTGGTGGGACCTGGGAGATGGATGCAAATAAGAAACACTGAAATGCTCCATGGGTAAGCACCAGTTTGATTGAAGCTGGCCAGGTTTTGAGTACCATAAGCTGTCACACAGGTGAGAGTCTGGGGTCTTGGCCCCATCATGGTCCAGGTGTCAGCACTTCTGATGTTCCAGAGCTGTGAAGCTGGGATCTATTCTGCAGGAAATTGCACATGAGTTTTTCCCTGACTGGGAATGACACTTATTCCCTCGGAGCAGCTTTTACTGTCAAAGGAGGATGTTAATCTCATCGTTTACACCTTAGGGATGATTTAAGCCTAAGTGAACCATGTAGCCATGATGCCTGAGGGAGAATGTAGGTGTCCTGGAGCAAAGCAGAGTACCTTACTCCCTGACAGGTGGCTATAAATCTTCAGAACAGATGTACCAGCTGAAGGTTAGCCATATGTTGAGATCCAGCATGAAAGGACAGGGAAGCCTGTGTTGGTTGTTTATTTTATTTTTTTTAACAAATGACCATCACAAATTCACACATCACCCATTTATGTCCTCTCCCTGACGGAAATACTTCCAAATCTCAGCCTTATGCCGAATGGAGCGTATCTCAAGGAGGATTTCCCCAGCCTGGAAGTTCAGAGAGGCTGGGCCGTGTGTGTAACCGGTCTTGTCTCGGCAACCTCCCTCTCTGCCTGCCCGAGATGTGGCACCTGCCGATGCTCCTCCCGCAACCGGCTTTCAGAGGGCGGGGGCCAACCCAGAGCTGCAAGCCCTCAACCTGCTCTTCAGGTGCCAGCCACGCACACACGTAGGTGCCACCTCACCCTTCTATCAGCCACAGTCTTAAACACAGACAAGCTTCTCCTGGCAGGGTTTTGTGGGCGAAGCACCTTGCGCCACCTCCCTCCTTAGCTCCCTCCAGTACCTGCGGCCGAAGGCGTGACTTGGCGACAGGTAAGCGCTGCCTGTCCCCGCCTGTCGCCGCGGCCCCGCGCTCGCAGGGCAGTTCCACTCAGCGCTGCCGGCAGCGGCTGCGGGTGGCCCCGGCCAGGTGGCCCCCGGGGCGCTTCCCACCGCTGCGCAGCGAAGATGGTAGAAGGAGGTTTCGCCAAACTCTTCCAGAAAAGGTCGTTTTTCCGCTTTGCACAGAAATATCAGCCCCTTGGAAGCGGTGAGCCGGAAGAGGAGGTGAGGATTGCCTGTGCCTCTTGCTTGGACCTGCTGAAATAGTTTGTGCGATTTGGGTTAATTTCGGCTGCTTTGCCTGCTCTGTCCCACTTGGTACTGTCGCCACGGTGCTCTGCGCTCTCCTCTCTCTGCTCCAGTCTTTCCCAGTGCAGCAGGGGCCGAGATCAATGATGTTTGCCAGGCAGCAGGCTGAGATGGGGAGACTTGTTTCTGTGCAGTGCTCCCCAGACCTATAGCTCAGGCCAAAGTCCTGGCCAGGAGCGTTGTTCTCTGCAGGGGGGAGATTGGGAATGAACGAAATGCGTGCGAGAGCAGCTGCCGCGTGGGCCATAGGCGCTGCCGGCCTGAGGCTTTCTCCAGTGCTTGCACAAAATGCAAATGCTGCCTCAGCAGAAGGGTAAAGGAAGAGCCATGCTAACCCTGTCCCATGGTGTCACTGCTGGTGCATAGGCTGTGAGCCCCTCGGACTGTTGCAGTCATACTGTCAGCAAATGGCCAAGGAGAGCTTTCACTCAGCCTGCAGAATCCACTCTGAAATAAGGCTTTCTTTTCTTGAACAATGCTGGGGTATGAACATTGATGTTTTTTTCTCCATCCTCCCTTCACTGCCTCTTCTCAAGAGTGGCCAGTGGTGGTTTAGGTGACACATTTGCTGTTCTCCTTGTTTTTTGACCACAAACCCTTCAGGTCTGAGATTATCCTACTGTCACATCTGCTCAGCACAGGGGTTTCCATTGCTCAAGCCCCATTTTCTTCTCCCACATGAAGATCAGCTGGGTGTCCTCCCAGGTAAACCTGATTTCTCTAATCCCTTCAGCAGGCTGTGTTAGCCAGCAAACACTATCCATACACTTCAAGATATTCACGTTCTTTTCCACAGCTGTCTGACTGAGGTCTGTTCTCAGGTGTCCTTTCAGCTAATCCTCTGCTCTCCTCTGAGTCTCAGCTTTCCAGTATGGGGGTTGGTCAGTGCTACAAGGCAAAGTAAATGAGACACTGAACTCTTACCCCATGCATTGCATGGTGCAACGCTGCTCTACACTGTTTTAATGTAGCCCAAAATCCCAGGGAAGGAAGAGCTGGATGAGGTTACACAAAGTGTCTGTATCTTGCTTTGATGGGAAGCTGAGAAAGCTCTGATCATAAGTAGGCAGGAGGCCACCAGCAATCAGTCTGGTTTGGTTTTTGGCAGTACCATTCCTGTTGTGCCAAAATAAATAATGATACATCCTCGCCTCCAGATTTAAACCTTCCTGTATTTTAGCTCCAGCCTGTGCAGAATGTGATACATTTATAACAGGACAGGGGATTGACCAGCATTCTGACACAAGCATAGGAAGCAAGGGTATATTCTCAGGTTCTGACTTAGGCTGGTAAATGACTCGCATTGCCACTAGGAATTATATTTTGCCTCTTGAAAATAGCTGCAGAGTACTCTCAGTCTTATAGATCTTAAGTATTTTGGTCAAAGAGCCATAGAGATGTGAATCCAGGTGACCTGATGGGACTTAAGTCACGGTAAACCCCAAAACTCTCCCAGGAAAAGTCTCAGCACTGGTAGCTGTGAAGTGGTGGCCAGCTCACAGGCTCTGGTGTTACCTGGACAGGGCAGAACAGTAAACTTCTACATTGAAGCTCTTTTTCTGCAGTGGCCCATTCAGAATCACAGGGAGTGTTTGTGGTGTGATTTGTGTTTTATAAGAACTGTGTTTTTCCTGTAAGAGTCCAAAGACTTTTCTTCTGAGCATCCAAGCATGTGTGTGTGTGCACACGTGTGAGCACACATACCTGTGAGTGTATGTGTGTTTGAAATTGGGAGAAAAAGCCATGCCCTGAATGAGTCACATAACCTCTTCTCTTTAGCCGTGCACTAGGGCCATCCCCATAGCACCCAGCGACCCCAGTTCATACAGTCCAGGGCAGACATACTGAGGGACTGCAGTCCTCCACTCCAAATAGTTTTTACCCTGATGAGTTGGGTGGATTTTGTAACACCATTCAGGGCAATCTTTCTGTCTTCACTTCATGGGGTGGCTTCCATTTGCGCAGGTGGGAGAAGAATTCATCGGGATCTACTGCCAGCCCATGGGGACCTGCTGCTGAAGGGGCTTTTTCTCCTGTTAGCTTTAGAATGACCTGGCTCCTACCCCAGGCACATCCAGGTTAGAGAGTTTAGTGCATCTTCAGAGTTTCTTCAGAGCTGCTAGGAATTTTCCTTTGCAGTCACTTCATTTCTCCTTACCAAGTCCCCCCAACACCTGATCCATTCAAGACTCTCTAGCCATGAGGTGGAGTACAGATATTTCCTAGCCCTGTCCTATACTCAGGGCTAAATCATATTCCATTTTGGGCTGAGGCTTTTGTTTCCATTTTGGGTTTCACACCAATGAACATTCATCTGCTGGAGAATTTCACACACGCCATATTCTTCTGGGTATGCAAAGCATCCTTATCAGAATGGTTTTATTATCATGCAGGACGAGGCTCTGGCCAGCCTGATCTAGTGTGGGGTGTCCCTGCCCATGGCAGGGGGGTTGGAACTACATGATCCTTGTGGTCCCTTCCAACCCTGACTGATACTATTACTACTGTGATACTACAACCTTTTTCTTTCAATATGGCCTCAGCATAAACTGAGTAGAGCAGCTTTCCTCCCAGAGAAAGAAAGGGAGACCATGGGATTGCTTTGGCACAGCCACAACACAGAATTTACTTCATTACACTTGAGTGTTTTCAGCCCCTTACAGGTGTCAAGCTCAACTTCTCAGTTCTGAAAAGCTGGCAGCAGGCAGGGAGTTAACTCCTTCACTGTCTCCTTCCAGCTCCCACAGGTTTCTGGGCTTAGGGCTGCAGCACCTCCCTCCCAGGAGACTTTATATAGGAAGTAGCCTTAAAGCCTTGGAGTTTGGTTTCTCTTGGGCGTGGGAGGGACTGGTTTACACAGAGAGGAAGCCCCTTAACTGGGAGCTGTGGAGCTGCAGTGGTTGGGCTTTCCTGCAGCAATGCCAATACTACCTTTCAGCTCAAGGGGCTTTGCTCCAGAATAAAGGGAGATTAATTTCTTTTTTTTAATTAAAAAGAAAAATCAATCAGGTTTAATCAGGAGCAAGAGAGCAGAGGAGTGGGGGGAGGGAGATGAGTAGATGGGGGGCAATGAGCCCATGATTTGGGGACTGCCCACCCAGCCTGGGTCTACCCTCTCATATCCCCAAGAGCAACTCACAATCAGGGAATCATTTTAAAGCAGTTTTCTGGAAGACTTTTTGAACAGTCAAAATGTCTATTTTGAGCCTTACATCTGCAAGCTGGGAGAGCAGAAGATTTATTTCCAGTAGAAAGTCTGAAATTCTGCAATAGGTGTGGGATGGAGCAAGAAACTCTGTGCATGAGGAGCAGCAGTTGGTGGGACATGGCTGAGGACTTGGGTAAGGAAGCCCAGCAAGGCAGCCCCTTGCTTGCAGAGCACTGGTTTGCTCCGGGCTGGTTTCATGCTGGCTGCAGCCCTGAAACACCACTCTCTGCCTGCTGTGTGCACCAGGATGAGCAGTGTGAAGGGGTTTTGAGGGAATGGGGCATTTATTTCTTTGAGTAAGGATGAAGAACATGCAAGAAAATATTTTTTTGTTGCTAACCTTAGTCTTAAAGAGCTTCTGGTAAGACTAAGTAGCCCAGCCCACTTCTGGCTGGCTCACATAGGTTGGCTTGTCCGAAGTTATCCAAGACAGGAGGAAAAGAATATGCAAAACTTCAGTAAAGGCAGAGGTGGGGAGAATTCTGAGAACTGATCTTTTGGGCTGTTTGCCAGGGTATACAGAAAGGACTTTGCACTCTGCAGAAAGCTCCACACCTTCCTCCTTCCCACACGGGCTGCTTGGCACAACAAGTGATGGATTGTTTCGGGATGAGGGATGCGGAGGCAGCAGTGCAGGTACCAGCAGTGCCAGGCGTGCTCTGAGCTGTGCTGGGACAGCTGCTCTGCTCAGCCTCCACTATTTCCTAATCTTGCAATGGAACAGAAACACTTTTTTGATTATTATTATTATTATTATTTTAAAAAATAATAATTTTTTATTCTTTTTTAATTTACTTTTCAGCTGTGTGAAGCTGTGCACTCTTGTGCGTGAGTCATGCCTAGAAGAAAAAGGTTGAGAATGTAAATGGATGGTGTTGAGAGCCCACATTTGCCTTGCAGTGGAAATAGAAAAGGAATTAATGCACAGCAAGAGTTGTGGTGGAGTTAAATCCGGTTGTCAGATGGTCACAAGTGGTGTTCCCCAGGGCTTAGGTTTGGGACCAGTCTTGTTTAATATCCTTATGAGTGATGTGGGTAAGAGTAACTTCCCAGATGACACTAAGTTGGGAGGGAATGTTGATCTGATTGAGGGTAGGAAACGCTCTTCAGAGGGACCTGGGCAGGCTGGATTGATCAGCCAAGGTTAGTTGCATGAGGTTTAACAAAGCCAAGTGCCAGGTCTTGTGCGTGGGGTCACAACAACCCCATGAACACTCCAGGCTTGGAGGAGAGTGACTTGAAAGATCTCAAGATGCTGGTCAATAGCTGGCTGATGAGCCAGCAGTGTGCTCTGGTGGCCAACCAGGTCAACAGCATCCTGGCCTTTAGCAGGATTAAGGTGTCCGGTAGGACCAGGGAAATGAATGTCCCTCTGTGCTTGGCACTGGTGAGGCCACACCTTGAGTACTGGGCTTAATTTTGGGACCCTCACTACAGGACAGACACTAATGTGCTGGTGTGTGTTCACAGAAGGGCAATGAAGGTGGTGAAGGATCTGGAGAACAAATCTTAGGAGTGTATGAGGGAACTGGGGTTGTTCATCCTGCAGAAAAGGAGGCTGAGGGGAGTTGGTCTCTTCTCCCTGGTAACAAGAGATGAAATGAAAGGACATGGCCTCAAGTTGCACCAGTAGAGGCTCAGGTTGGATATCAGAAGAAACTCTTTCACTGAAAGAGTTATTGAGAACCAGAACAGTCTGCCTGCAGAGATGGTTGAATCACCATCCCTTGAGGTGCTTCAAAGATGCAGAGATGTGGTGCTGAGAGACATGGTTTGGCACCAGATTTGGTAGAGTTAGATAAGGGTTGGATTCCATGATCTCAGAGGTCTTTTGCAACTGAAATGATTCTATGATTTTAAGTTTTGTGAAGGGGTTTGCTCAGGCCCCTGCCTGGTGCCCAGTAGATGTGGTGTGGGATGCATCTGGGGGCTAAGGGGTCTCCACACCAGCAGCACATGACAGAGGAGGAGGGAGATGGGGGTTCACTGGCACATTTGCAGCTTGTGCATCACTGGTAGGAAATGCTGCACTGCATTCATCCAGGGGAAACCACTTACAGGTATAAGCTAATCAAGGCAAATTAATTCATCCCTATAAAGTTGTTCATTTCACAGCAGCCCCTGGCTGTAAGGAGCGTGGAGCTGGCAGCAGTTCCATCGATCTGGCTGTGCACAGCTCAAGCACATCCAAGTGCTTTTCTTGTTCATTTCCTCCACACCTTTTTGAAGGTAAATATTAGTGACAGAGCTGGGTCCTGCCTTCCCTCGCCGGCTCTGGGCAACTGGAGGCATGTTCACCTCTGTGCCTGGATCTTCTTCTGTCCTCCAGCTCCTTTAACTAAAATTGAAACTCTTTTGAGGCAAGGCTGTACCTTAGAGTCATTGAATGTGGTGTGTTAGAAGAGATCTTTAAAGGTCATCTAGTCCAACCCCCCCTGCAGTTATCAGGGACGTGTGCAACTAGAGCAGGTTGTTCAGTGGCCCATACAACCTGACCTGGAATGTCTCCAGGGATGAAGCCTCCACCACCTCCCTGGGCAACCTGTTCCAGTGTTCCACCACCCTCACAGTACAGAACTTCTTCCTTGATACTTGCATGTGTCACCAGCAGCACATAAGAGCTTGTAGAAACTGTGTTAATTAAATCAGCACAGTAATGAACTCAAGGTATGTGTCTATAACAGTCATGGTGTTTTTCCCCAGCAAGTCCTTCCATCTCCTTAGATGCCTGGGTGGCTTTAGGATCTGGCTGTCATCAAAGTTGCAGGAGACTCATGAATTTGCACAAGCAGCAACAAACCACTTTTAAAGGTGGAAGAATTTTTCTGTCCCTTGTAGGGATGTCTGATAAGGAAATACTGAAATAAGGGTCATGTCTGTTGGTAGTACACCTTGAAACAGCAGAGAGATCCTGCAGCTTCTTTGGGCAAAATATGGTTGCCAGCATAAGGGAAACAGAGCAGCAGGAAAAGCCTTGAACATCTTGGGCAAATTTCTGGGGGTGTGGAAAAGTCAGGTTGTGCCTAGGGCAAAATGGTTTCTAAATGATCACTGCAGAGACCAAGAAATGATCACTGCAGAGACCAAGGGATCACAGCAAACTCCTGTGTGTACTCCAGGAGCAGGTCGGTATCTCATGTGTTAGCAAGATATCCTGTGGGACAGGGACCAGTGATAAAAAAGGAGGCTGCAACACATGGAAGTGGCCAAAGTTTGTTGGTGTTTTGGTGGTTTCTCTGGAATCATCATTCATGGATTCTCCGCATTCGTCCTGAACTTTGCATTGCAAAACATTGGATGCTCCTCAGAAGCCTCTGTGAATACTAATAGAAGGGCTCATTTTTCATATACCACTTCTGGCAGCCCTAAAGTCCTCCAAACCCCTGCTCAGGTGCTGATGAGCCAGATCTGACCTCCAGGTGTTGGTGTGGGAGAACCAGTGCCAAATTCCTCCCCCTCTGCTGAGTGAGAGCTGGCCATGGGGCTGAGCACCAGGCTCTATCAGGATCCTTCTCATAATGAGCACCCACCCTTGTGCTTCATGAATGAAGGTGAATGGGAATGGATTTTCTTGTCCCTTGGGAAAGGTGAGGTTTGTCCCTTGGGAAGGGTGAGGTTTCTCCCTCTCCATGCAATAGTGATCACACTGCCTCTGTCCTGTGCCTGACTGAGATTTCAGAGGATGCTGCTGCTCTGGGAAGAATGCTTTGGAAAAGGAGATGAGGGATTTCCACAGGGAAAAGAAGTGGGGGTGCTAAGTCATTTGGTTCAGGCCTTGAATTGCCTGGATGGAGAAAGAAAAACCATTTGCTCCTCTCAGAAGTGTTTGTAGAACTGTCTTGCAGGGAAACAGATGTGGAGATGAGAAAGGAGGCTTTTGCTTTCTCCCACTGGCTCAAAAATCTTTCTATCTCACATTTTCTGTTCATTTATCATGTTTTTAACAAGGGCAAAGGTTTTAACTTACTCTGAGCTTTGAGCATGGGGTGGGCTGTGAGACACTGGCACAGAAGAATGCTCATCTTGGGCATGATATCAGCAAGCAGCAGACCTGGCACACTGTTCTGACCACAGTCATGCAATTAGCTTCTCTTTTTGGTAACCCAGCTCCTAACAACCTTTCTTCCAAGGCAGGGATGTGCACCTGTCTTTGAGGCTATAATGAGGATTAATTAGTGAGTGGCATGAAGGGCTGTGATTTAGGGAGTGTTTGAGCTAACAGTGAGGTCACACCTGGCAAGGTGAGGGACCGGAATGGGATTAAGGGAAGCAGCAAAGAGATGATTAAATGCTTTCATTAACTGTGCTCCCACCTAACAATTGCTTTATCTTATTTACTCAGACCCATGAGGATTGTGAGCTGAAAATAATTGAGCAGGAGAAGGAGGTGACAGTTCTGCCCCCCAAAGAGGCATGTAAATGCCATAAAGAAGACTTGGCAAAAGCTTTAAAGGTAAGGGGTTTAGAGGTGTTTGTGAACACAGCATGTGGTTTTATCATCTGACTGTGGGGAGACCAAGCAGCAAAATTGCCTTAGGTTTCACATGCAAACTCCTAAAGTGCCCAATTCCTCTGCCTTCGTGTGGGATGAATCCTTGTGTTGGCTGTGTTGGAGGCTCAGCATTGGGCATTTGTGTTTCATTTTGTCCTGGGGCTGGATTTCACTGGAGTGGGTGGATCTTTCAGCTGCAGCTGAAAGAATTCCATTGTCCAGCCTGGTAAAGAAGCTCTCCAGTGCTCTGCCAAAGCTGTCAGAGGAGCCCCAGGATATTTTGCTAAGGATTATTATTTGCTAACTAATAAATCAGCAATAGATCTGACCTTGTTGGGGGTTTTTAATCCAGGCAAAATAGATTTCATTCCTTCTCCATTTGTTCTCTTTGAATGTTGTCAGGGTATTCTTATCTTTTCTTTAACTGCACAGTGAAACCAGAAATCAATTCTTTACTACTTTAGATTTCTTATTTGTCATCTATTATGCAGGTTCTCACTTGTGGGAATATGTTCTAGGGTGTTGTGTTTTGGTTTTGGGGTTTTTTTATTAACTTGTGCTTACATTATGGATTTCTGTGATGATAAAGTTTTGCAGTTTAACATACCTCAACAGAAAAACAGAAGGTAGATTTATTATGTTAGAGGGTAGAAGGGCTCTGCAGAGGGACCTCGACAGGCTGGACAGATGGGCAGAATCCAACGGTATCAGATTTAAAAGATCCAAGTGCCGGGTTCTGCACATTGGCCACAGCAACCCCGTGCGGTGCTACAGGCTGGGGTGAGTGTGGCTGGAGAGCAGCCAGGCAGAGAGGGACCTGGGGGTACTGGTTCACAGTAGGCTGAACATGAGCCTGCAGTGTGGCCAGGCAGCCAAGAAGGCCAATGGCATCCTGGTCTGTATCAGGAACAGTGTGGCCAGCAGGAGCAGGGAGGTCATTCTGCCCCTGTACACTGCACTGGTTGGGCCACACTTTGAGTCCCGCGTCCAGTTCTGGGCCCCTCAGTTTAGGAAGGAGGTTGACTTGCTGGAACGAGTCCAGAGAAGGGCAACAAAGTTGGTGAGGGGTTTGGAACACAGCCCTGTGAGGAGAGGCTGAGGGAGCTGGGGTTGCTTAGCCTGGAGAAGAGGAGGCTCAGGGGAGACCTTATTGCTCTCTACAATTACCTGAAGGGAGGTTGTAGCCAGGTGAGGGCTGGTCTCTTCTCCCAGGCAACCACCACCAGAACAAGAGGACACAGTCTCAAGCTGTGCCAGGGGAGGTTTAGGCTGGATGTTGGGAAAAAATTCTTCATAGAGAGAGTGATTGCCCATTGGAATGTGCTGCCCAGGGAGATGGTGGAGTCACCATCGCTGGGGGTGTTTAAGAGGAGACTGGATGGGGTGCTTGGTGCCATGGTTTAGTTGTTTAGGTGGGTTGGATTGGTTGATGGGTTGGACATGATAATCTTGAAGGTCTCTTCCAACCTGGTCTGGTCTATTCTATTCTATTCTATTCTATTCTATTCTATTCTATTCTATTCTATTCTATTCTAGTGGAGGGCCAAACTATGAATATCTTGCAGAAGCTTTCTGTAGCTATTCAACAGAAGCTTTGTGTAACTATTCAACAGTATGTAACACTGGATTTTTTCATTTCCCTCTAGGTTGATTTGCAGAGTGGACTTGCTGAGTTTTCTGTGCTACAGCGCAGGTCAAAACATGGCTGGAATGAATTTTCAGTAGAGAATACAGAACCCATATGGAAGAAATACCTTGACCAGGTAGGATCTTCTGCATAGACTCTCATTTACTGGTGAAACCCCCCCTGCCTGGGTTGGCCTGAGTGTGTCTATGCATCAAAATATTCAGAGTTTCTACATCCACAGATTCAGCCTTGGAACAGGCTGTGTCCTGGACACAACATGTCCATTCCCTGGGGAAAGCTATTGTGAGATTGAGATGTGGGGGTCAATTCCTGTGAAGATAACATCTGAAAATAAAAATAAACCCTTTTATCTCCACACAGTCCACAAATCAAAAGCCTAGATCAGTGACCTGATTTCTGCAGCATATTTATTCCCTCTAAAGCAAGTGATAAAATCATGAAAGGCTCGAGCAAAAACCAATAGTAGCTGAAAGCCACTCTGATTCCAGTTAACCCAGGGAAGGAAAACCCCAAACCTCCAGCAAAGGCAGAGGCAGTTGTAGAGCTGGGGTGGGTGTTAGTGTCTCAGTCAGTAACAGGCAGATCCATGTATGTTGACAGGTGCTATGAGGAGCTACAGTTTCAAGCCAGCTGCCCCAAAATGCTGGGTAGAAGGTGGTGTTTCCTATCTTCCCCCCCTCCCCCCCCCCCCAGCTGAGTTTTTTCTTGAGCTTTGCTTTTGTTGACTGGTCCTCATCAGTACTTAATGCATCTTTCACCCATCTTTATGGCTTTGAATTAAACAAGGGAAGTATTTTTATTTTCCAACTAGCAATTTGATTGATTTTCTTCTTGCTTAGCTGGATCATGAAGATTTTACATGCTTTGAAAGACTTGATTTCATGGGCCATCCCTTTTTTTCCTAGGTGATCAATAGTCTTTTAGCACTCCCAAATCACTTTGTGATGATTACAAAGACTCTTTTACTCATAACAAAGTGAGATGGTGCTCTTTTTTTTTGCTCATCTTCAACAAGCTGTGGCTCCTATGGCGACACCAAACTCTTCAGTGCATCTCTGATTCTTCTGCAACCTGTCACTGTCTCTGGAGTCGCTGCCTGCAGTCCCACACCATCCACAGCTCTGCACTTGAGCACTGTGCCTCAGCCACTTCATGTGGATCCTTCAGGCTGCTATTTTTTTGTAACATCTCCCCTTCAGCCCAGTCTCTCCAGAGACAAAGGAGACTTTCACCTTTAGCTAGGAACAAATTTAAACTTTGGTTTTCCTACTGTGCATCACCATGCCCCTGCTACCCAACCTAGGCAGTCTGGTCTTTACTTAATTCCCTTTCATCAATTCCCACATCAACTAAACAGAACTGTAATTAGCTCAGGTAAGAAAAAGATCCTTCTGTGGTTAAAAATGAAAACATTGAGGCCCTGACTCTCACAGCACAGGGTCCAGTGCAGAGTTTAGCAGATTTATAAAGGAAAAGAAGAAAGGAAAGGTTTTCTGGTTTCAAATTCTGGCTTCAAATTCTAAGAAGACAATCAATATTTTGTTTGTACCTTTCGTGCTTCCAAGGAGCTTTCAGAGTCATCCCTGTGCTGAATGCCTGCAAAGGTGTGCCGGGCCTGTGTAAGCAGGAGAAAAGAGAGAAAGTCCACACCTCTTGGTGTGACCTTGTCCTGCTGGTCCCTGATGCTGTCCATCTCCTGTACAGGTGCAGAATTTGGTATCAGCCTGACCACAAGTGCTGAACCACCTGTGTCCAGGCAGTGGAATGCTGCTGTCACAAGCAAGGAGGGTCCATGCAGCAAAACCCCTTGGCCAGTCCTTTCCGATGAGATCCGGGGCCAGCTCAGCTTCCACAGCTCCATGTTTAATTTCCTATTGCAATTTGGTTTTCTTTTCTCAGTTTAAAAATCCCCTCATCCTCCTGCTGCTGGCGTCTGCCTTGGTGAGTGTCATCACAAAAGAGTATGAGGACGCTGCAAGCATCACCATGGTAGGTGGTACCCCTCCAGCAACCCACCTCCTCCCCGCTCCCTGAAGCCGTTGTGCCCACACCTGTGATGCCTCTCTGTTTGCAGGCAGTGCTCATCGTGGTCACCGTGGCCTTCATCCAGGTATGTCCCCCAGAGCTCAGCTCCATGGCCAGGGCTGTCAGGAGCAAATCCCCTCACATGTAACTTGGCTTTCCTCTCCTTTCTCATTTCAAAGGAATATCGCTCAGAGAAATCTCTGGAGGAGCTGAACAAGCTGGTGCCCCCTGAATGCAACTGGTGAGGCATGCCTGCTTGCTTTAGCAGGGTTTAGGATGTGGGGGCAGAACCAACCTGAGAAGAAAATTGCTTTACATTTACATGGGTGGCATGGTGTGTGGGTGCAGCTGTAAGGCACAGTGAAAGGGGATGAAATAACTGGATTTTGAAAGTAGCCCCCACCATGAGGAATTAAATGCTGAAACAGGAAGGTCCCAGAACATCCTGCTTCACACACCACATAAGGATTCCTGCAGCTTCTTGTGTGTCATACATTCATAGAATGGATTGGGTTGGGTTGGAAGAAACCTTTAAAGGTCACCTAGTGCAACCCCCTGCAGTCAGCAGGGACATTTGCAACTAGAGCAAGTTGCTCAGAGCCCCACCCAACCTCTCCTGGCACGGTTCTATGCATAGGGCATCTACCACCTCTCTGGGTAACCTGGGCCAGTGTCTCACCACCCTCAGCTCGCAAAAAAATTCTCACTTATATCTAGTCTAAATCTGTCTCTTTTGGTTTTAAACCATCACTCCTTGTCCTGTTGCAGCAGGCCCTGCTAAATTTTCTCTCCCTAGCTTTCTTATCGGCCTCTTTAAGTACCAAAAACCCACAGGAAGGTTTCCCCAGAGCTTTCTCCAGGCTGAACAGCGCTGCCTCTCTTAATCTCTCCTTGCAACGGAAGAGTTGCAGCCCTGAAGCTACTGCACGAAAAACTTGACTTGCATAACCTTTTTTGGCTTTAGGGTGTTTTTACCCCTGTGACATTGACACCAAATGGTTTGTGAGCAGAGTGCAAGTGAGCAGGATCTCCTCAGCCCCACACACCAGTTGCTGTGAGGGTGCTGGGCTTGAGCCCGCCAGGGGTTTTGATGCAGATTGGCTGCATGTGAGCGCAGCCACAGCACCGCCTGTGGAGCGGCTGTGGGGTGTATCAGATCCCGCTTCCCTGGCTGCTTTGATGTTCCTATCAGCACTTTAGAGCACAGGAAACACTTTTCCTATTTATGGCTTGGCAAATCACTTTTGTTGTGGCCAACACAAATAACCTGTGAGGCTCAGAGAAACTTTGCACTGCAGAAGCAGCGTGGGGTTTTCATCTGGTCCAAAGTTCACCCAGGTTTGGATCTTACAGACACCACTGTTTGCTCTTAATTTATTTATGGTATAACACCATAAGCATCTAAACAGCCCAGGCTGTACTTTTAATACAATAGTGAAATGCCAGCAGTAATTCTGGCTTTAAAAATTAGAATATTTCTGTTTGTTTTAGGTTAAAGTATCTGTATTTCGTTATCGAAAGCATGAGCCACAGGAAGGCATACCTGGTTACTCTTATCTACTGTTTAAGCCCTGTTGAAGTCACTTATTGCTGGAATGAAAGTCTTCTGTAACCCACCCATCTCTTTGTGAGTTAAAACTGAGCCCAAAGTGACCATAAAAGTCTTGAGAATGATGAGGAGAGATGATCGTGTTCTTATTTACATTGGAAGCTGTTTGGGACAGGGAAGTGTTGCTTTCTTGCCAGCCACATTCCCAAAGCTGCAGAAGAAATATAAACCTCACAGCCTGCTTTCCTTTCTTCTTTTTCCATTTGTCTCATGTAGCCTGAGGGAAGGAAAACTGCAGCACCTTCTAGCACGAGAGCTTGTGCCTGGAGATATCATATACCTGTCTGTGGGCGACAGAGTTCCTGCAGACCTCAGGCTGATAGAGGTAAATACAGCTGCCTGTACAGGAGCCTGTTCTGGAAATGTCTTGTCTTAACAGTGCCAGAAACATGACTTTTTAACTAGGTTACAGATCTGCTGGTGGATGAATCCAGTTTCACTGGAGAAGCTGAGCCTTGCAACAAGACTGACAGTGTCTTACTGGAAGCCAGAGACATAACCACGCTGAGCAATATTGTTTTCATGGGGACACTGGTGCGATATGGGAAGGGGAAAGTGAGTCCTGGCAGCTTCAGTCTTCTCCTCACCATTAATTACAGAATGTCTACATTTTCATTTTCATTTTCATCACTTCCCCCCCTCCCCCCCCCCTCTTCTTTTCAGGGCATAGTGATTGGGACAGGTGAAAATTCACAGTTTGGAGAGGTGTTCAAAATGATGCAAGCTGAAGAGGTAAAGAAGTCTCTGTGTCTTTCTGGAAGTGGTGGATGTTCTGGCTGAAAGTTTGTGAGAAGCAGTAGTTCCAAGAGTTTGTGCACTGGGTTCATTTCTGCTTCTGCTACAAAACATCTGTGTGATTGAGGGACACCAAAGTGCTGTAGCCAGGAAAAAAGGTTCAGAAGTGCTGTATCCAGAAAAAAAGATTCAGTTCTGAGCAGGATTTAAGCTTCTAAATCCAGAGTTGTGATGCTTGGCTTGTGTCTAACTTGGTAGTCACCCAAACACTGTTTTCTTCTCCCCCTCTGCCCACTTTGCATTATGTATATAAAATTTTATTTCGATACAAGCCAAAATTTCATGGGCCAGAGCCCAGAGCAAAGACAGATGGGGGCACCAATTAACTCTTGATCCATTGATATAAGAAATGACAGCAAAGCATAAATAGATGCTTCTGGGTAATGTGTGCATAGTCTCTAGGACATGGATGGAGGTCCAGACTTTGTACCTCTCTCTCAGAAGCTTTGCACACATGTTATCCACTCCTGGATTCAATTGCTAAGGTTTTTCAACTTAGCCCTAAGCCTCCCTCTGCCTTGGCATCCAAGCTATAACTGAATAGGATTCTTCTTTCTCCCACTTTTATCCTGTCTTAACTGCACTGAGGCAGAGACACCCTCCCTGTGGGACAGTCTGCACCTATCAGATGCCACTGGGGGTCTGGGGTAGGTAAACACTGAGATGTATCAGTCAGCTGTAGGGACCACAGTAATGATAACTAGGGCAGTGTGGGTCTGTCATTCTGGGCTGACCAACATCTTCTCATCTCAAATATCAAGTAAAGAAACCCAGACATTCTCTACTGTTTCCAGACTCCCAAAACACCTCTCCAGAAAAGCATGGACAGACTGGGGAAACAACTCACTCTTTTCTCCTTTGGCATAATCGGTGAGTTGAACACAATGCTTGTGCTTGCATGGTCAGCTGTGAGCACCCTCCCTGCTCCAGGGCCACTTCTTGCAAAAGGAGCTGGTGAGTTACTTGGACTTTTAGGGTTCAAGCATAGAATCATAGAATCAATAAGGTTGGAAAAGACTTCAAGTCCAACTTGTCACCCCACACCTTATGACTACTAAACCATGGTTTCAAGTGCCACGTCCAGTCCCCTCTTGAACACCTCCAGGGACATTGACTCCACCACCTTCATGGGCAGCACATTCCAACAGCCAACAACTCTCTCTGTGAAAAAATTTCTCCTCACCTTGAGCCTAAACTTCCCCTGGCGCAGCTTGAGATATCTCAGAGAGAAATGTGGGGAATTCATAGAAGGGTTGAGTCCCCAACAACAGCTAAAGCAGGTTAAAGACTTGTGAATGTCTTGGAGATATTTAATCAAATGGTTTCCCCCTCCAGGTTTAATCATGCTCATTGGCTGGTTACAAGGGAAGCATCTCCTCAGCATGTTTACAATTGGCGTCAGGTGAGGCTGGGGGCTTGGGGGGCATCTTTCTCTTTGATTTCTAATGAAACACATCCCAGGGAATTCCCTGTTCCAAACAATGGTCATATCACAAAAGAGAAGCTGAGCAAGACCCTTCATAAATGCACATTATTGCTGCACTGGTGACGTTAGTGTGAGTTTTACAACAGAGATTAGCAGGGGGGAAAGAAGAAAAACAGCTTTGAGGGTTTATTTAATTTTGGCTTGGAAATGAGTCTTCTGAAAATCTTTACTGTCATTTCTACCCTGTCCTGTTGTGAATGCCCTTTCCTATCTACGCTGTGAAATTAGAGGGAGTGTAGCAACAGCAAATAGTACTCTTTGCTCTTCATACTGCATGTACGTCTCAAGATAGGAATGCACACTTTATGCAGCATAAAAAAGCATGGTCAACCTCCTAACCAAACATAATAAACCACGTGTTTTCACTGGTACCCATAAAAGCTTGGTGTTGTCATGGCTCTAAAGTCAATCCTTAAAAGGAAAAGGAAAAAAAAGCAGAACAGGAGAATGAAGAAAGATTTCTATGGAAACAAGACCAAAAGGAGGAGATGAGGAGACCACAGAGAAGCCAAAGTGGCTCAGCACCTACCCTCCTATCTGCTGAGTGTGGGGGGGGGGATGTGGTGGTAAAGGAAAGTGGTTTGACCTGAGCCTTGGAGAGCAGCCTCTGGTTTTGGAAAACCTCCTTGATATCTTGTTGCATGTACCTGGAAGACTTACCCAAGGAATAACTGAAGAACAGATACACACTGTGTCTGGATTTTTCTGGCATGTCAGGTGTTGCAGGTTTTCAAGTTGCTCTGATTCAGTGTGTGAAGCATGGGGGCATCTGGGAAGATGTTTCTGTCCCACCATAGCTTGTACCCACATGTAAGAGAGAAGATGAGGGGCTGTGTGTGGCCAGGAGCCAGTAGCTAACGTGACAGCCGTGGTGCCCAAGGAATATTCAACTTCCATCCTCAGCATGTTAAATAAATGAAATGAAATCCAACCCCCTAAATCCCTGCTTAGGCAGAAATTAATGCTCTTTGGCAATGTAAAGAAGAGAAGCAATTGCTCTGTCAAAAATCATCCAGAGAAGGGGTGAAGGGTTGGATAAATGCTCTACTTTAGTTTGGAGTGTGCCGAGAGTCCCAGCAGTGAGCACTGCATCCTGCCATTCGGATATGTACAATATGCACAGATATGTACAAGCAGGAAAACTCACCCCATGGAAACGTCCCTTTGGCATGTTTTGGTTGGTACTTGTGGTTTGAGCCCTGTGTTGAAGCTGTTGTGCCTCTGCTGTCCCCAGCCTGGCGGTGGCTGCCATCCCAGAGGGCCTTCCCATCGTGGTCACCGTAACGCTGGTGCTGGGCGTTCTCCGGATGGCCAAGAAAAGGGTGATTGTGAAGAAGCTGCCCATAGTAGAAACCTTAGGTAAGGCTGCAAAAGGGTGACACAGCCTGGGCATCTCCCAGGCTTCAAAATCTGTTAATTGAATGGCAATGGGCTGGCCAAGTCTCTGGTTAAAAAATGAATAAATTTGGTGCTTACTAGGCCAGAGCAACCCCCTTAGACATAAGTATACTTTTTACCCTGTATTTCTCACCCCTTTTTCCTTTTTTTAGTGATATTAACACAAGCAGCCACTAGGAATGGTGCAACCCAAGCCATAGCATTGGGTCATGGGAAACAGAGCCCCTGCTCTGTAGTCATATGTGCCCTGCTCAGCTTGAAGGTTGGTTTCTACTTCTGCCTCGTTCTGTGGAGTCATCCTGCAAGTCCATCCAGTCCACTTCTTCAGTGTCTACCTAAAAAAATGTTGCAGCCCCTCAAGTCAAGCCTGGTGGCATAAACAAAACCATCTGTCCTTCTGTAGCCTGTGTGGCCATCTCCCAGATATCCAGAGACTCATGGAAAACAGGAGGACCTCGAGAAGGTGTCCAGCCTAGCCTTACAGCAGCAAGGCAGAATGAACTGCTAGGAAATAATTCTTCTGCTTTCATCTGCCTTTAAATTGGTCTTCATCCCTAGGTTACTGTATTCCAGGCTTTGCAACACTGACCTTGGTCAGTCTGGCCACTGTATGAAGGAGAAGCTGTGTTGTGCACTTAGTCCCACTCATTAAAAAGCACAGTAAATGCCAAACCTGGCCTGTGCAGCTGCAAATATCTGCTGCACAGATGGATCCTTCAGCTGAAATCTCTTCTTTGGTAATGCTGCTATTGTTTGAGCTGCCCTTGTTTGTTCTGCAGCTAAGTAATCTTATCACCCTTATTTTATTATATCTGCCCTGACCCAGGACATCTGAAACGGCTTTATCTCATGAAGAATTCTGTTCTGGTAGGGCTGTGCCCAAACAGGCGTAACTGCCAGATGCCTGGGTGCTCTGCAAGACAGCCTAAGCGCAGCAAAACCTGCCCTTTCCTGCACATTAACTGTGCCATGTCTGTTAAACTTCTGCAAAGGAAGAAAAGAATCCTTCTTTTCTTATTTGGTTCTTTAATTGTCAGTAACTGAAAACAGTCAATGTGATGGCCATTCCTTCAGAAGTAATCCGTGTAGTCACACTCCAATCAGATTTGTTTGCTCCAGGCTTTTACCTGGTGCTCATCAAATCTGTGCCCAAGCTGTGTGGTTATCACCAGGGAAGATGGAAGGGAGCTGGCATCTGATCTTTTTTTGCATTTAAGTATTTTTTCCCCTCCTAGGGAGTGGAAATCACTGAATGTGGTGACTCTGCTAACTGACTCCTTTGCTGCATTGTGGTGTAAATGGGCCTTGGAAGAGATGTGCTTCAGTGCAGTAGGAGTGCCACAGAGCAGAGCATATGTTGGGCAGCTGCTGTTATTAGTTGTGAATTAAGTTTGGGGTCTGTTTAATTTTTTTTTTGGTAACAGTCTTTACCACATCTTTACCCTCATAGTCCCTTGGAGGGGCTGGGAAAGGCTTTTATTCCTGATTTAGGATAGCAAGGGTTAAATGGCCCACCTGAGGAAGCATGTGGCAGAGTGGGAATTTGATATGTCCTTTTGGAATACAACAGCTGTTCTGTTGTGTGAGAGTACAGCTCAGGAGCATTGATCAGCTTCCTGAAGATCAGTGCCCTCTCTAACTGCCTGCCATGTGATCCTCCAGACACTGTGGCCCTCCTCACAGAATCACAGAATTGTTTCACTTGGAAAATACCTCTTGGATAATCAAGTTCAATCATGATACCAACACCAGCAGTCCCACTAAACCATGTCCCAGAGTGCCGTGTCTACGTGGTTGTTTTTTAAACACCTCTAGGGATGGTGACTCCACCACCTTCTTGGGCAGCCTGTTCCAATGCCTGACCACCCTTTCAGTAAAGGAATTTTTCCAATTATCCAACCTAAACCTCCACTGATACAATTTGATGTCTCTGACCACAGCTCACACCCAAATAATGTGCCCTCAGATCCTTTCCATACAACACCCTGTTAGGAAATTTGTCATTTCTTGGAGTTTTCTCTTTTCTCACTGGTTTTGTTTGAGGACCGTTAGAGAAACATGTTCTCTCACTTCTGGAACCCTGAATCTCATTTATTATTTACCCCAAACTTTCCCACATCAGGTTGCTGCAACGTCATCTGCTCAGACAAGACAGGCACTCTGACAGCCAACGAGATGACAGTGACTCGACTGGTGACCTCAGATGGGTTCCAGGCAGAGGTATGGCCAAGGTGGTAATATGGACCTTCCTGCTCAAGCTCAAATAGGTTGATTTGCTTTCAGTTCAGTTTGGCCCAGGTGAAGGAGTCAGTCCTAGACCAAGCAATTTCTTGCATATCACTGGTTGTGTCCAAGAAAAGGGCTTTTGCAGTGCTGGTGACTGGTGGAGGTGGGGCTGGCTGTACAAAAGCTGCTGAGATGTCATAAAGGTGTTCATTGCCACTATTTGCCTTTCTCTGCAATTACTGAAAATACTGAAACCTGCCACTGACCCTTGAGGACTCATCTTCTGTAGAAATATTTATCATATGAGTGACCTGCTCCTCCTGCTTGGTTCATTTACCTGTGTGCAAAGTGGATGAAAAATGTGAGCATGCAGAATGTCAGGCAGTGAAGAGACAGGCCAGTAATCAGTAGGGTAAAACCAGTGAGCTCACTGCTCATGAAGGGCTGAATCTCTCAGCTGAGCTGCAAGAGACTTCTGAACTTGTGGTGAAGAAGTTCTGGTTCTTTTTGTTCACATCCAGCTATTTTGATGTTGTGCTTTCTCTGCCAGCCTTTCCTGTAAGTGCTGCTTTGAGCGAGAAAGATTAATCCCAGCACACCTTAAAAATCAGAAACTTGCTTAAGTGCAGCTCATAGTGTAGTCCTGTCTGGCACTGGGAAAACTCTTCTGTCTGTCTCTCCCTTCCTCAGGTCAGTGGGGTGGGCTACAATGGAGATGGAAATGTTTATCTTCTGCCATCAAAGGAGGTTCTTAAAGAATTCTCTAACATCTCAGTTGGAAAACTAGTGGAGGTAAGCATAAATTATGAACCCACTGGTCATATTTACATTAGTTTTCCAGTGCACAGATTGCTTTGGGTAATGGGTGGGGCCAAAAAAGCCACTTTTGTAACCCTAAACCCTGAATGTCTTGTTGGAATTCTGAGTACCTGTGATACAGTACCTGAAACTTATGGGTGAAAAGTAGCAATCAAAAGGCATGCAGGGAGAGAGCAGAGTCATCAGTCACAAGTGTTAATGACATTTGGGATAAAAATGCTATTCTGGCAGAAGAGAGACTGATTAATTTTATCGTTTTTTAGGTTTTTCATGTAGGCAGATTCTAGACTTTATCTACATGATCAATTTATAAAAGTACTGGCATGGTCTCTGGGTTTTGTTGTTAGCATTAAGTAACACCTTGTACACTTAGCTGTAGACTGAAGTGTTTGGTAGTGAGTTTATCTAAGCTGTAATCTCAAACTGAATTACATTTTCTTTTAGCTATATTCTTTGTTAGAAGTAGGAGGAGGGACCAAGCTTTCATTCTCATGATTTCTCAGGCTCCTTAGATCATATAGGATGTTTTACTTGATGCGCAAGAACTCTCAAGAGATGCTGCTGTGGGGGATAGTTCATCTTTTGGCATATGACTGCTTTCATTCTCCAGCCTTTCATTATTTCCTTTAAAGAGATTAGAAGAGTTTGAGTTTAGTTATGGGGAAAAAAAATAAACCATGTAATTCTGTCCCTTTCTCCAGGCTGGCTGTGTGGTCAATAATGCCATCATCAGGAAAAACAGCGTGATAGGACAGCCCACCGAAGGAGCTCTTGTTGCTCTTGCAATGAAGGTGAGATGGTTAAGACCCAAAATTTTCCAAACATTAAAAAAAAATAAAAAAGGAGTGGTAAGAGCTAGAATTGTTAGAGCTGACAACAGTGATCAGAGTTCTGTAAAGTCCCCAGACTGGTTTTAATCTGGTTGCATCAGAAATAGTGTGGCCAGCAGGAGCAGGGAAGTCATTGTGCCCCTGTACTCAGCACTGGTTAGGCTGTACCTTGAGTACTGTGTCCAGTTCTGGGCGCCTCAATTTAAGAAGGACATTGAGACTCTTGAACGTGTCCAAAGAAGGGCAACAAGGCTGGGGAGAGGTCTCGAGCACAAGCCCTATGAGGAGAGGCTGAAGGAGCTGGGATTGTTTAGCGTGGAGAAGAGGAAGCTCGGAGGAGACCTTATTGCTCTCTACAACTACCTGAAGGGAGGTTGTAGCCAGGTGGGGGTTAGTCTCTACTCCCAGGCAACCAGCACCAGAACAAGAGGACATAGTCTCAAGCTGCACCAGGGGAAGTTTAGGCTTGAGGTGAAGAGAAAGTTCTTCACAGAGTGATTGGCCATTGGAATGTGCTGCCCAGGGAGGTGGTGGAGTCACGGTCCCTGGAGGTGTTCATAAAGGGATTGGATATGGTACTTGAAGCCATGGTTTAGTAGTCATGAGGTGTTGGGTGACAGGCTGGACTTGATGATTTCTGAGGTCTTTTCCAACCTTATTGATTCTATTATTCTATGATTCTAATCTTTCTTTTTCTCTTCTCCACAAGGTCATAAGTGTACACCTCTCCCATGTAAGCCTCTTGTCATGGGCAAACACATTCCCTGAGCTTCTGTGCTAAGAGCAATAATTGTTTTGCTTAGTTAATCTCTGTGCAATTAAGATGCATAATGGCTCAGACCAGACTGCCTTTCTTATATTTTCTGCACATGCCAATTAAGAGTTCAGGACAAACAGAAGAGAGTGAAAAATGAGCAGGAGCAGAAGGTCACCCTCGATTGGGGTCATCTTCTAGCTTTTACTTTTTTCTAGTCATGATCATGTAAAGCAAGATTTCTTTAAAGGAATATTGCATCCATGCTCATAGGCAAGGGGCTGTAAAACGCCTCAAGGTATCATCTAATTGGTGTTATGCAGCCTGTGGTTCACAGACCTCGGGTGTGTTGTAAAGCACAGAAGGTACCTGATGAAATGATGCAGCTACAAACATCTGTTCTGGCCTCCTAGTTTTTTGAGCCTGTACCTTTGGTTTTGTAGAACAATGACATCCTGTTTCCCTACATGCTAAATGAAATCTTCCTTTTGCTCCACCATCCTGTAGCTGAGCAACAGCAGAATAGAAGGGAGGTTGTCTCTTCTATTTTAACTTCTTAGTTTTGTGGGAGCTTGGGGACAGAGAGACTGGAAGCTACTTCTGACCCCTACCACGTCACCCAGAGCAGCTGCATGTGCTGCTAATGCAGGCATGTATCCATTTGGGCTGTTGTACTTTATAGCTGAAAGCTCTTCTTGTGGAGAGTTGCTTCTTGAGTTTAATTCACCATCAAATGATCTGAAACCACATCCACAACTGACCAGTCTTTTGTTTGCAATCTTCCTTTTTTTTGTTTTCTCCTCCCAAGAAAGGTGGCTGGGAGCAAAACCAAAGTAGAGAGGGGAGCTTGAGCTTGGACTGGGAGAAATCTCCTCTGTCCATCACTTTGCTGCAGGTTTAGGGAAAGGACCTGAGCCTCCTGTGACCTGAACCCCCAGCAAGACAGCAGCTGCCTAGTTTTTATAAAACTAACAAGCCTCAAACTCCAATTTAACTTACTCCAAAAGGAAAAGATGGGTTTGAAGTATGGATTTTACTCTTCCCGTGCTTTCTCTTGTGTTCTGTGGTATAGGACTGCTTGGAAGTACCTGGACAACAGTCAATGAATGCAATATGGAAAATAACATACCAGCTTTGGCATTGCTCAGCACTGCATTGCTCTTTCTGTTTTACTTTAGATGGATTTAGCTGACATAAAAGATATCTATGTAAGAAAGAAGGAAATCCCATTCAGCTCTGAACAGAAGTGGATGGCTGTGAAATGCACGCTGAAAACTCAGGTAAAGCAAACAGTGGCGTTGGCTGGTTTCATGTTTCTGATTGTGCACCTCAACAATGGGCATGAAATGGTATCTCTTTAGCAAATACTGGTTTCAGGAGTTAACCATGTCAGGAGAAAAGGGAGCAAGCCTCAAAATTCCTAGCTTGGGTGTAATTGTAGTTCATAAAGCTGCGTTTGAATGGGAGAAGATAATGCTTTTCATACAGTGGTTTGAGCAGCAAAACAAAAGCTTTGCAGAGATCACTGAGAGGGGAAGAAAGAGATGATGTTTGGAGGGGAATGTTGGCCTGTTTTCCCTTAGAGGGTTAAAGAGCTCATTTTGACTGCTGCTGTGCTCCCCTTTTAAAACTCACCAACCTTTTCATTACCATTCTGTCTGAACATGAAAAATGGCCAGAGCAAAAATATCACACCTTATAAATAATATATGCATCTGGGCATTTACAGGTAAGAGAGCAAACAAAAGGTCTTTTTTTGGTTTTTAACCTAGCATGTAAAGCCCTGTGCATCTGCAGTTTTAAAAACATGCTCTTTTCTCTTTGTCTGATCAATTATATCTCCTTACTTTAAAGGATCAGGAGGATATTTACTTCATGAAAGGAGCATTTGAAGAAGTTATTCAGCACTGCACTCTGTATAACAGCAGTGGCATCTCATTATCCATTACACCCCAGCAGAAAGCCTTCTACCAGCAGGAAGAGAAACGAATGGGCTCCTCAGGTCTACGGGGTCAGTCATTCATGTCTATTCCCTTAAGCTTACAGATTTTCATGCCCTAACACTGTCCAGATCTCTCTTGGTGAGGATGGACAGAGGCTTAGTCCTTGGCATAACTTAGATCACAGAATGACAGAATTACTAAGGTTGGAAGAGACCTCAAAGATCATCAAGTCCAACCTGTCCACAGACCTCATGACTAAACCATGGCACCGAGTGCCATGTCCAATTCCCTCTTGAACACCTCCAGGGATGGAGACTCCACCACCTCCCTGGGTAGCACATTCCAATGGAAAATCACTCTCTCAGTGAAGAACTTTCTCCTCACCTTGAGCCTAAACCTCCCCTGGCACAGCTTGAGACTGTGTCCTCTTGTTCTGGTGCTGGTTGCCTGGGAGAAGAGACCAACCTGCTCCTGGCTACAACCTCCTTTCAGGTAGTTGTAGAGAGCAATAAGGTCTCCCCTGAGCCTCCTCTTCTCTAGGCTAAACAACCCCAGCTCCCTCAGCCTCTCCTCGTAGGGCTTGTGCTCAAGGCCTCTCCCCAGCCTCGTTGCCCTTCTCTGGACATGTTCAAGTGCCTTCCTAATATTTGTCAGCTTGACAAGTCCCACACCTTGGGGCTGCTGGCTGCTTCCTTTTCACAAATCTTTTTTTTTCTGGGTCTAAATTTCTGGAGATTGAAAGGAGCAGGAAAAAGCACTGGAAATGGTGGACATCTTTCTCCTGTGGAGAGTTGTGATTGCCTGGAATGTGGTTTGAGCGTGATTTTGAAAAGCTTTGTGCTGAACCCAATCTTAAGTGCTCCTCTGCCAAGTTTTGCTTTTGGAGTAGCTGTTCCAAGAGCAGCAAAAAGCAACTTTGAAAAGGATTCAAAACATGAATCTGGGCACCAAGATATTTTTTCACTTGAAGTTTGATTTAATTTGTGATTAGGATCAAACCTAATGATCTCCTTTTGATCCTGACTGCATGTCAGTGCACAGCCCACAGAAGTTTTTATACACATGTCATTGACTTCATCTGTAGAAAGATCCCTACAGAAATGTCTCAGGCTTTCATGCAATAATGAAGCCCCCATCTCCTGTGTATGTTCCCAGCTCAAAAGCAGATGAGAACAAGCCTCAGCAGCTGGGTTTGGAAGATGGGGTAGTTAATGTACATATTCTCCAGCCCTGTTTTGTGGTTAGTAACCCGTGTACTGAGCTTGCTTTACAATATCTGAATCATCTGCTGTTGTGAATGGCAAATTACTGCACTGAAGAAAAGTGATTAGCTCAGGCAGCTGCTGCAAGCTTATGATTCCATCATCAAAGCAACACTGACATGAACCCCTGGCAAAACATACTTGAGTGATTTAAGACTGATTGAGTTATATGCTTAGGTGCTGAGAACAGAAACAAAATGATCAGTGCCTTGATGTTTACAAGATGAAAGTTTCACTGGTTTAACTGAATTTGCATGTCATAGTTTTAGATTAAAGATAAAGTTCACATTTCTGCAGGAGCACTATGTTAGCATATTAGTTTCCTGGTGTCTGGTCTAACACTGCACTACCCCAGCTTAATCCATCTGGTTTTAGGGAAGACTTGGTGGACAGCTTTAAATCAGAAGGGAATAAATCCTCAGGGAAACTTGTGGAACAGAAATGCTCTAATTCAGATAAACTGGTGTTATTTGAGTGGACCAAATGTTTGCACAAGATCTGAATATAATGGCTAAATGTTTGCTTTTAATGATTTTTTTTTCCTTTCCTGCTGGAAATCTGGCAATTTAATGTCTCCTGTAAATGTTTGGGGGGGGTTGGTTTTGGTTTGGTTGGTTTTGTTGTTTTTTTAACTTATAGAAACATACTATTACTAACTCAGTCTTGTCTCTTCCCCTTCCCACTCCTCTATTTCCAGTACTTGCTTTGGCTTCAGGTCCAGAACTTGGCAAACTAACCTTTTTAGGTCTGGTTGGAATAATCGATCCACCAAGGGCTGGCGTGAGACAAGCTGTTCAAGTCCTTCTTGAGTCTGGTGTATCAGTAAAGATGATAACTGGAGATGCCCTGGAGACTGCTGTGGCTATAGGTAGCAAACTTACCTTCTTTCCTGTGGGTCTATATTATGTCTATAAGATCAGTCACATTTTCCATAATAATCAGCTTTATTTGTGTGTGTGTGTGTGTGTGCTAACAGAAGTTTTAAATGCCACTGAGCTCTCTCTTTCCCATTGAAACAAATCATATTTAATGTAGTAATTAGAGCAGCTTTGAACTATGGGCCAAATTCCAGTAACCTCCAATATTTAGTCTAAGACCCTAAAATGAGACAGATGGCAATGGTGGGATCATGGACTCCACTAATGTTCAGAGTGTGAACATCCCTATGTTTCCCATTTTCCCATTAAAAATACACAGAGCAAGCAGCAGAGAAGACAGTGACAGATTTAGTATTGGCTCCAGTTCTGGGTATTGTATGGCTTCCATTAACTCCAGTTGAGTAGGACAGGGTGACAAGCCCAGCCTGGAGTCAAAGAGCTGTGTGCCCTATAGATGCCCCAGGTTCAGATATATTTCCTGGTAAATTCTTTAGTTGCTGCCTCCGTTTTGTGAGTCAGGAAATAATTGGCCTTTTCCAGAGCTGATGGGCAGATCTCACTTTTAGGCTTTCCTTTGCAGGACAGAATATTGGTCTTTGCAATGGGAAGCTGAAAGCCATGTCTGGAGAAGAGCTGGACCAATTGGCAGAGGCAGAGCTGTCCTCCACCATCAGAAATGTAAGAGTTTTGACTGGAAAACAAAGGTCTCTTTCCAGTTGTCTCCACCTAATACAAGATTGCATTTTTTTGTTTTCCAGGTTTCCATTTTCTTCAGAACAACCCCAAAGCACAAACTAAAAATCATAAAGGTACTAAAAGCCTCTCAAATACTTTGTCTGCTTTACAAAACCAAGATGTAAGGTGGGGAAGTCGCAGTTCTACCAAGGCAGGGGCACCTCAAGCTAAAGGACCATAAAGCCCAAGCTAGAGAATTGACACTGTTTGCACTGAATGTATTAACATTTCTCTTGCAGATCTGGCTTGGGTCATTTGAATGGTGCTAGTGAGATCTTATAGGAGAATTGGAACAAGCTGTTCACGGAGGTGGTGGACTCCTGAAGGTGTTCAAAAACCATGTAGATGTGGCACTTTGGGACATGGCTTTGTGGCCATGGTGGTGTTGGGTTGATAGCTAAATTTGATGATCCTAGAGGTCTTTTCTAGCCTTAATGATTCTATGGTTTTGAAGGTTTGGTTTATTCCAGCTGGAGTTGTGAGATTCTCCATACTCCTGAAAATCCAGTCACTTAATTCTTGGTCTGAGTTTTGCCCTCAGTGGGCAGCTGAGCATGCTTTACCCTCAGAGTCACGTAGTGCTTCTGCTCTTTCAATGTTACCTGCAAATCCTGTGACTGCCAACAGGACTTACTTGTCTTCTCCTGGCTCCAGAGCTTCTCATCTGTCCACTCTCACAGGCTCTGCAGAGGGCTGGTGCCATTGTGGCAATGACAGGAGATGGTGTTAACGACGCCGTGGCCCTCAAGTCTGCTGATATTGGGATTGCGATGGGACAGGCTGGCACAGATGTCAGCAAGGAGGCTGCCAACATGATTCTTGTGGATGATGACTTCTCAAAAGTAATGTAGGTCTAGTGACTTTCTTACTTTCAGACTCTTCCTTCAGATACTTTCTGCCTATCTATTGCAACAAGTCTGTTGTGTGACTACCCCTGGAAATTATGCAAGACACAGGACGTGTAAGCCAATGGACAGTAAAGGGAGATAATCCACGTGGGTCTGGCTCATTTTCAGTTGCACTGACAGCAATGGCTTTTTTGTTTCAAGTGGTAGTAACACAGCTACCTCCCATTTGAAAGCCCTGCTCTCTCATTGCTGTGGCTAACTGGGGATTTGAAATTGCCTAGAAGTCTGGGTGGATCACAACTTGTACTCTCTGCTTCATCCAGAAAGATCAGAGGAAAACCATCATTTGCAGTGCTCTGCTCTTTCTGAACCACAGAGAGAGCAGGCAGAGTAGAAAGAGGATATAAACAGATCACACACCTGCTTTATGCACCAAGACCTGACCACATGAATCAGGGTTTTCAGATCTGCTGATCTCGAGAAAGTCATTTTAGCTGAGACACTGAATTTGACCTGAAACACGTGCTAGAGAAAGCAACTTAATTGAGTGTCAAGGGGAGTTTAATGTAAAACAATGTGAGTAATGGTTAATTAATATACTCTCCTCTCTCTCCCAGGAATGCAATAGAAGAGGGAAAGGGAATCTTTTACAACATAAAAAATTTTGTCCGTTTCCAGCTGAGCACGTAAGTCCTTTTTGCTTCAGCTCCAGTGAAAGCTGCCTTTGGCTGAGGCCACACTGGAAAATGTTCTTCTTTACTCTGCAGGAGCATTTCAGCTTTGAGTCTGATTACTCTGTCAACAGTGCTCAACCTACCAAATCCACTCAATGCTATGCAGATCTTATGGATCAACATCATCATGGATGGGCCTCCAGCCCAGAGGTATGGAAAAGCCAAATGAGCAAAATATTCCTGGTTTAACATGCCTGAATTTGGCTTTGGGAACACAAGCTGCTGTGATTTCTTATGTGTGTGCCAATCATTTGGTGGTTAGATAAGGTAAGTGGTCCCTCCAGAAGTATTTGCTTCAGGTTACTTGAGGATTTATAGAATCGTTTTGGTTGCAGAAGACCTTTAAGATCATCTAGTCCAAACATTATCTAACTCTGGTGCTAAGATGATGTCCTTTAGCAACTACATCTCTGTGCCTTTGTGTTCTGTGGAGGAATCACTTAGCAGCTATTCCACCTTTTGACTAACAATGGTCTGTTGTCCTGAGTGCATGACTTGCTAGTAGCCCTGCAGATCTGGCTGGCAAGGGTACATACAGGGTTATATCTACCAAAATCACACCATTTAGGAACCTCATTTAACTGCTAATTACAGCTACTGCTAATTACCATTTCCACAACATGGAAGAGATGTTGGCCACAATCTCCCAGCTAGCTGTCCCTCTGGGATGAGACACTGATGTGATGCACTGCCTTGGTCTAATATGTCATTTTAGCAGCTCAGTATGGTGTTGGTGTTGCAGACATAACCCTGCCAGAATGCTCATGATGTGTTTCAAAGAACAGCATCCTGCAGATCCATCTTGTTTTATCAGCACTGCTATGTTGGAACAGTCTGCATTAACACATCCCTTTGCTTCTTTCTGAGGCAGCTTGGGAGTTGAGCCTGTTGACAGAGATACAATCAAGCAGCCACCCCGCTGTATCACAGATACTATCCTCAGCAAATCACTGATCCTGAAAATCTTCATGTCAGCTATTATCATCATCAGTGGAACTCTCTTTGTCTTCTGGAAAGAGGTGAGGAAAATCTGACATCATATCTTGTTTTCATCAGGGTAGAGAGCAAAGTAAAGGGCAGTTTCTGAAGGACATTTTGAAATACATCCAGTGGGGAAGGATTAGTATGGGTGGGGGTTAAGGAACCTGGGTCAGCTCCTAGCTCTGCTTCTGCCTTCCTGTGTTGCTTCTAATGTGGAGGTTCCTATCTGGAATGGGAAAACTGTTATTTCATATGAAATCAGTGTTTTGCACCTCTAGCATTCCATGTAAGTAGAAAATTCCAAGTACCTTAGTAGTATGGATTGCTGCTGGTAAGTAGTGACTTCTACTACAACTGTTGAAGTAATTTAGTTTAGAATATTCTTTAGTTAAACTTCAAATCAGTTTAAGAATTTATAACTCGGTTGATAGAATCTTAAACTCAGGTAGCAGAGAGAAATTAATACTGCCTATAATAGCTAGAATGAGATTTATTCCTTCATTTGAGTAAGCTTTGATTTGACTGGGGTCGTTAAAGGGACTATTTAGTCTGGTTAGGGACTACTTAGCACTGGTTAGGCCATACCTTGAGTACTGTGTCCAGTTCTGGGCCCCTCAGTTTAAGAAGGATATTGAGACCCTTGAACGTGTCCAGAGATGGGCAACAAGGCTGGGGAGAGGCCTTGAGCACAAGCCCTATGAGGAGAGGGTGATGCAGCTGGGGTTGTTTAGCCTGGAGAAGAGGAGGCTCAGGGGAGACCTCATTGCCCTCTACAACCACCTGAAGGGAGGTTGTAGCCAGGTGAGGGTTGGTCTCTTCTCCCAGGCAACCAGCACTGGAACAAGAGGACACAGTCTCAAGCTGCACCAGGGGAAGTTTAGGCTTGAGGTGAGGAGAAAGTTCTTCACTGAGAGAGTGATTTGCCATTGGAATGTGCTGCCCAGGGAGGTGGTGGAGTCCCCATCCCTGGAGGTGTTCAAAAAGGGATTGGACATGGCACTCGGAGCCATGGTTTTGTAGTCATGAGGTCTGTGGTGACAGGTTGGACTTGATGATCTCTGAGGTCTTTTCCAACCTCATTGATTCTATGATTCTGTTTAATTGATCTGTTGAACTGACATATTTTGCAAGGCTTAACTAACCCCTGAATTCTCACATGTGCTTTCAGAATCCCAGCAGTGGCATAACTCCTCGAACCACCACCATGACTTTCACCTGTTTTGTGTTTTTTGACCTCTTCAACGCCCTGACCTGCCGCTCTCAGGTGAGACCGCTCTGTCAGCAAACCGCTGACAGAACCAGAACACCGGTGTTTCAAGTGGGAAGGTTGGGAGGTTTTTAATGTCATTTAAAGCAGCACAGTTTTTAATCATCTTTCTAAGTAGAATTATCCATCATAGTTCAACAGCAATCACACTTTCAGCGATGTACATCTGCCTAAGACAGCATTCATGCCGCTTGAAAAAGCAATCAAGTTTACATGGAAAGAAAATGTGACATTCAAGTACCAGCAGGAGATTGGGAAATGTTGCTTTTCTCTCTTTTTTATCTCTTTATTTTTTTTCCCCCCCTCCTTCTCTAGACAAAGTTGATATTTGAAATAGGCTTCTTCCGAAACCGCATGTTCTTGTATTCTGTGCTTGGGTCCTTTTTGGGCCAGCTGGCTGTTATATACATCCCTCCACTACAGAAGATCTTCCAGACAGAGAATTTAGGAGCACTAGGTAAGTTGCAAGATGAATAATGTGGGGTGGTTTTTTATTTTTCTACACTAAAGCTACTTCAAAAAAGTAGCTTTTGTGATTGCCAAGCCGTTACGCGACAGCTCCCAACAGATTGCTGGGAGGTGAAATCAATCAAAGCTCCTACACCTATACCCAGACACAGCTATACACAAGTAGTGATAGCATTTAATGATCTCATCCCATCCTAGGTTTGGAGTTTTGATTTACTGCACATAAACACATGTAAATGGAGGCATGCCAAGGTTTTCCATGAGCTCTGTATGATGGTATTTCTCCACATAAATCTACCCAGGATCATTATGCAGTCATTGCATTCTGGAAGGGCAGGGTGAATGTTTCCCAGCTGAAGTGCAATGTATATTTTACTATTTGAATCAGCCTAAGCAAGCTCTGCCATAGTACATAGTGCACAAGGCGTGTTAGAAGCAGGGTTCGGTGATCACAAAGGATTAACCTACAGGTTTCACGTAGAACTCCAGCATGGTGGGGATTGGAAGGGACCTCTGGAGATTATCTAGTCCAAAACCCCCTCAGATCATGTTGCCCAGGATCACAGTGTCCAGGTGGGTTTGCAATCTCTCCAGAGATGGAGACTCCACAAACTCTCTGGGCAGCATGCTCCTGGGCTCCAGCACCCTCACAGCAAAGCTTCTCCTCATGTTTAGGTGGAACCTCCTGAGGTCCCATTTGTACCTGTTGCCCCTGGTTCTGTCACTGGGTACCACTGAAAAGAACCTGGCCCTATCCTCTTGCACCCCACCCTTTAGGTACTGATCAGCATTGAGAAGATCTCTGTCTTCTCTAGGCTAAATACTCTCAGGTCTCTCAGCCTTTCCTCCTTGGAGATGCTCCAGTCCCCTCAGTGTCTTCATAGCTTCCACTGGACTCTCCAGTAGTTCCCTGTCTCTCTTGAACTGGGGAGCCCAGAACTGGACCCAGTACTAACTGGACTCCTACCCCAGCTATTCCTTCTGTACCACAGTGACTTCTCTAATTCTACAGCTAGCAAAGCATGGCTGGGCCACCCATCTATAGAGTTACACCAGCACAGATATCCACTGCAGGAAGGCCCTTGGCTGGGGCTCCTGCCCAGCACCACACCCACCTCACTGCTGCCCTGTCCCCTCTCTGCAGACCTCCTGTTTCTCACCGGACTGGCTTCCTCAGTTTTCATTGTTTCTGAGCTTGTCAAACTCTGTGAAAAACACTGCTGTCCACCCAAGCACACAAAGGGATGTCTGAGGCAGACATCCTGAGGCAGACTCCCTCTGAAGATGTACTTGGCTTGGAGCTGTGATGCTGGATAGCTCAAAGGCTCCATTTTCTGAAGCTGCACATGTTTCTGAGGATACTCCAGTGAACCTGTACCAGCAGCCCTCCCTGTGCCAGAGTCTGCTCCTTCTACTTGCTCCACCTAAGCTGTTTGAGCTGTCTACAGCAACCTCCAGAGTGGCTCCTGTTTTAAACCAAGAGCAGGTATATTTTTATAATGTTGATCTACATCTCAAGTATGGTCTGAGAGACCCAGACAAGATGAGTGTCACACTTGTACAGACAAAGCTATTGTGCATAGAATGCCATTTTATTTATTTACATCATAAATGATTTTTATTAATAAAATCTGTTTTAAAATGTTTCTGACAAGCAGCTGAATGAGACTCTTGATTTAGACCTGCCCTTTTACATTGAACTACAGGAGTGGGAAAGATCTGTCTCCTTTTCCTATAACCAGTCTACAGTGTTTCTAGATTCCCAGATATTCAGCAAGACTCTCAAGGAAAGGGTAGGGAGCTGCCAGAATAGAGAGCTGAAGTGCCAGCCCTCAGCTGTCAGCTTCTGCCAGACACTGCAGCAAGTTTTTGTTACCTATGTGACTAATAGGAACAAAGCAGGCGGCTGATGGGATCTGATGCACAGTAGTGGAGGGATTTCATGGGGAGGGGACTGACTTTCACTAGCCCATGAGACTAAAGATGACTCACACACATAAGCAGGGATGTTAAGCTTTGCAGTTGGATTAACAGCTGCATAAAAGTGATTGAGAGATGTTTAGATCATAGTGAAGTCTGCTGCTGACAAATGCTTTCTGGAGATGTTGAGATGCATGAACATGAAGCACAGACTGCTCAGTCATTAGGTTGAGTCAATCTTTTACATTCAAGCAACTGATTTGGAGAATCTCATCTGCTGGTTGGATCAGTAGTGTCCTAATAAATAACACTCCACTGATAGATCTGCTGAAGTGCCATAGTGCCCCAGCTTAATGCTTTCACTTCAAAGTTAAGATGAAGAGTCTCAGACACAAATTTGTCCAAACCCACAGTTTCAGAGGTCAAAATTGTGTCGATCTTCACAAGGTGATGTTTAAACAGGATTACATTTTGGATTCATAGCCTAGAAAAGAGTCAGCTGTGCTGATACTTATTTTAAATGAAAAACTTGCCACAGAAATACTTTTTGAGAAGAGCAGCTTTGTGCAATTCACCCTCCCCAGATGCAGGCTGGTTTAAAATCCTTACAAATGGGTTTAGTCCTCAGATCAAAATGTCTGCCTTGTAATGGAAGGAAAAGAAAGTCTAGTTGTTCATTTTATGTGCAACTGCAGAAATCCAACTCCGTCTCACTCCTCTATGCCCCCCACTTTGGTATTTAGTATATTTAGTATCACTAAGGTTGGAAGAGACCTCAAAGATCATCGAGTCCAACCTGCCACCCAACACCTCATGACTACTAAACCATGGCACCAAGTGCCATGTCCAATCCCCTCTTGAACACCTCCAGGGACGGTGACTCCACCACCTGCCTGGGCAGCACATTCCAATGACGAATGACTCTCTCAGTGAAGAACTTTCTCCTCACCTCGAGCCTAAACTTCCCCTGGTGCAGCTTGGGACTGTGTCCCCTTGTTCTGATGCTGGTTGCCTGGGAGAAGAGACCAACCCCTTCCTGACTACAACCACCTTGCAGGTAGTTGTAGAGAGCAATGAGGTCACCCCTGAGCCTCTTCTTCTTCAGGCTAAACAACCCCAGCTGCCTCACCCTCTCCTCATAGGGCTTGTGCTCAAGGCCTCTCCCCAGCCTTGTTGCCCTTCTCTGGACACGTTCAAGTGTCTCAATGTCCTTCTTAAACTGAGGGGCCCAGAACTGGACACAGGACTCAAGGTGTGGCCTAACCAGTGCAGAGCACAGGGGCACAATGACTTCCCTGCTCCTGCTGGCCACACTATTCCTAATGCAGGCCAGGATGTTGTTGGCCCTCCTGGCCACCTGGGCACACTGCTGGCTCATGTTTAGGCAGCTGTCAATCAGCACCCCCAGGTCCCTCTCTGGCAGCTCTCCAGACACTCTGACCCCAGCCTGTAGCTCTGCATGGGGTTGTTGTGGCCAAAGTGCAGCACCTGGCACTTGGATTTGTTGAATGCCATCCTGGTGGACTCCACTCCTCTGTCCAGTCGGTCGAGGTCCCTCTGCAGAGCCTTTCACTCTCTAACTGACCAACATCTGCTCCTAACTTGATGTCATCTGCAAATTTGCTGATGACTGACTCAATCCCCTCATCCAGATCATCAATGAAGATATTAAAGGGGATGGGGCCCAGCACTGATGCCTGTGTCTAAGTGAAGAATACCTCTGAGAGGTGTGGTGGGAGCTTGAGAATATTGAAACAAAAGCCAGCATCACCACTCTTACAGAGAGCATGCTGTACTTACTTGCTGTCTGTATAGCACTCCCTACTTTGTACCAGAGAAGAAAATTATACAGCACTATCAGAGCAATTGTCTATCAACTTGGGAGACTATTTGGTTTATTTCAGCAAATACAAGATAAAAAAACCCCAAAACATTATCTCAGGCCTTTCAGAGCATACCCTGTACTGGAACAATAGCACATATGCCCCAAGCATTAGTTCAGGTAGCACAGCTGAGTTGTCAGGCATCTGGCAGGAGTGATTTCTTCATGGCTAATTTTGTATTCTTTAATGGTTGTTGTTGGGTTTTTTTTTATGGGATCTCCATTAAGGCACAAGTGCAGATTATTCAGAATATTCTAATCTGGCTCCTTCTGAAAAACATCAGGTGGAAAGAAAATGAAAAAAAAAAGACCACATAGAAGGAAACACCAAAGGAAGGAATGTGAAGGAAGGCCACACACAAGAATTCAAGTATTGCAGTAACTTTATAGATTCCTCCAGCACATTTGTTGCTCTAAACTGCACAGAAGACAAACTCATGCTAGGACAAAGGGGACTTTACACAGTTCTCCTTAGGAAGGAGGAGAAAGATTGACAATCATATATACTGATAACCAAACAATTTGCTAATCTGGAAATGGCAGTCTCTGGTAGGAATTAGCATTTCTTTGACAAGTTAATTGCACACAGAATTAGGTCAACTGCACAAAGATTAGGTCAAACAAGTAATTGCCAATAGTTGTGAATGGATTCAAGTAAAAAAGCCCTGAGTGTCAGAAACCTGACAAAACTGATGCTGACTGATAAACAGCCAAGAAAACAGAGCAACCCTCCCCCCCAGTAACATTTCACACTGTGGGCTTTTTTTTTCAGAAGAATCAACACAGGGAAGGACATGGACCTCATAGGGCAGGTCCAGGGGATGGCCATGAAAATGATCAGAGGGCTGGAACACCTCTCCTGTGGGAGCTGGGGTTGTTCAGCCTGGAGAAGAGAAGGCTCCAGAAAGGTCTGATACCAGCCTTCCAGTACTTGAAAGGTGTCTACAAGAAGGCTGCAGAAGAACTGTTTACAAAGGCCTGCAGTGATAGGATGAAGGGCAATGGTTTGAAATTAGAGTAGCTTTAGATGGGATGTTAGGAACAAGTTCTTTACCATGAGGATGGTGGAACACTGGAACAGGTTACCCAGAGAAGTAGTAAGGTCCCATCCCTGGAGATGGCCAAGGTTAGGCTCGACAAGACTCTGAACAACCTGATCTAGTGGAAGATGTCCCTGCTCACTGCAAGGGGCTTGGATTAGATGACCATTAGAGGTTCCTTCCAACCCTTATGTGTACAGCAGACAGCTTTCAATATGTTACAGTCAGAACCCCAATTGTTTTTTAACAAGGTACCTGAGACAGTATTTCCAATTAACTGAGAATGCTTCTTGAATGTTTCTTGCTTAATCCCTTTTCAACCTGATCTTTTACTCCAGTCTCCAGTGAGGTAATGGAAGAAGGTAGCTCCCTTGTGGAATTTCTGCAGGAGGTATGGCACATTCTTAGGACTAACATGGCTGAAGGACTCCCAGTGGCTCTGTTCTACCAAGTTTAAAAAGCAACAGGGAAATTTCTGCAGAAACAAGTGAAAAGCACTGAAGTCTAATGCAGCACTTCAAAACTGGATGCTGTATTTTAGCTTTCTGTACACCCTGCAGCCCAGAGAGCATGAAATGTAATGCTTTAACTGGAGCACTGCAAATTAATAGCATCCTTCATATGGAACCACATGGATTATTCTGTCTTTACCTCTGTAAGATATCATTACAATCTGCAAGCTTCACTGACTAATTTCATTGCATGCAAATAAGTATGGGCAGCTGAAGTATAATAGCCTTAATCAGTGTCTTGACCAGTCTTTATATAGATGGGTATCAACTCTCCAGGTCAGTAAGCAATACTGTCAATAACTTCTTTGTTTTTAAGTCTGTATGCAGACAGGATCTATCAAGCATGCTAATAAATTCAAACTGAGCTGTCATACTTAGAGATATCTAATGATTAAGCACCTACTGAATTTTGCTGCCCTCCCCACACCAAACCTGTCAGGCAGTACATTGGATTGGACCTAAATATTGTGTAAGTACGAGGCTTAGGCTTTGTCCCAGATGATTAGGTAAATGTGAGGGGAAAAAGAATATTCTGTTCAAGGAACATTAACATTCAGGAGCAAAAAAAAAATATAAGTAAAAAGGATTTTCATGTTACTGTAATTCTTTTAATTATCATAATCATCATCCTCTTCAATGGGTTCTCGTAGCCCTTCGCTCTGACGAGATCTCCCAGCCATTTCCAGAAATGCCTGAGCCTCAGGATCTACATCCAGGATACTCTTCTTACCTTTAGCCTTCAAAGCAAAATAAAATACAGTCAGTCTAAAATGTTGCTGCAAATGAATCCCTATCAGTCTGCAAGAAAGAGCCGTGCTCAAAGGTCCACAAGTAATCTGGTTTGCAAGCTCGGCACAATGAAGCACAGGCACCTTCCCAGTAAAGCCTGGAAGATTCACTGGGACACATCAAATGATTTTTATTGCTGCAGTTACATAAAACAGTCTCAAACTTTTCCTAAGATGACAGGGAACTATTTCAAGTTTAGACAGGTTACAAGCCAGCCAGAACATCCTGGCTAATGTGACCTCAGTTTGAAGTGCAGATGGGAACTTTTTTTTCTAAAGCAATTCAAGCACAATTCAGTTCCTGTAAACAATTTGTTCTGCTTCTATTTAGAGCTGTGTGTCCAGTCAACAGGCAGGGCACATGAATTTAGTATGAAAAATAAAATGTAACAAAAAACACCACCAAAGTGTTCAGATAGTTTACAAAAGAGAATAAATTACAAGGACAGAAGAGACGGCTCCCACTCATTCCCAGAAATACACCAAGTGCAGAGAGACTAACATAAACCTATTCACAATTTGTTGTAAAACAATAATAAATGTATAATTACTGAGAGAATCTCTTGGGCTCTCTTTCTGAGCTGTGTAGATAAGGCTTTACTTGTGAGCTTCCAGTGCTTGCTTTCTGTTCCACAAACATGAGGTTTTATTGCACCTCTTCAGGGAGGTTCCTCCTGGAGACCACTCCCCAGTATCAGAAAGGACTTCTGAAAGAATACAGTACAGCTGTCCTGACTCTATCACCTCATGGGTCCTGATGTTCTTTCTTCTTAGCACCCTCAATAATTCCACTACTGTTCTGCCATTTGCTTGCTACAGAATACATGGCACCGTGGGGACAGCTAAAGAAAAGACTGCAATGGAGAGAGAGTATGCAAGCTTTGCACTCGCATCTCCCATTCCCATCGGGACACAATCTGACAGGTTCACCTACCCCTGTGCTCTCAGGGAGGTCTCCCACTGCCCAAACCTCCATGACATCCAGCGTAAAATCCTCTTTGGCTGACAGCTGGGGACTGTTGTAGGTGGTGCATCGTGGTTTTGCTTTACTGTGTCCCTTCCCATAGTCGCTGTCCAGCCAGAGTCCGAAGTAGCCATGTTGCCCACCCATGCCCTGTGAACCAAAGCAGCACATTAAAAACACTGCTCGTGTGAAAACCAGACAAGTTTCAGTTATGAAACTCAGAGTATAAATTGCTGGTTTCAGTCTTCAGGCCACACTTCTATGGATGGCTGAAAAAAGGTATTCTGAGTGAACCTGGGCTTCTGTAGCAGCGTTCCTGAATCACAGACTTACCTGAGTGGCACTGCCCTCCCTCTGTGGTTGACAGAATGCCAGTATCCGCAAGCACTTCAGCTGTGTCTTGTGCCAGAAGTTTAGCTCACTGTTTATTGACTAAGAAGTCCCATTTAAACAGTTTAGAAGGCCTCAGTTTTTCTGCCTCTTTTCCATCTCAAAAAGTATCTACAGAAGCAAATTTAATCTGATGTTGTTTGCTTCCTGTAGAGTAAATTTACTCCAGGCTGCTGCAGTTGTCAAAGTTATGGGCACATAATGCCACAAAACTGCAAGAAATATTTCAAAGCAGGTGATGTTTGCAGCTCTGTTAGAAAATCAGCTGCATCTGGAGAGCTCACGCCTGAACTTGAGTAAAAGGAGCTTCTGCCACAGTAATTACACAACAGTAGCAGCCTACAGGCAACTCTTGCACTCTAATTCTGCTCAGCTTTCTCACACTTCCATAATTTCAAAAGCAGTTAGTGAGAGAGTGAGAACAGTCAATGGAAGGACCCTAGTTTGTGCTGCTTCCGTGATATGGATACAAGCAGTCGCTTCCTCCAGACCACACAAAGGGCTGCTAGAAGGGCTTCAGTCACAACCAAGCCTGGCAAAAAGATTTCTTCCCAGAAGCCAAATAAATCTAACCCACTTAAAGTCCAATACTTGGGCCAGAGACAAATCAATTCTTAGCTGATTCAGTACTTCATTACACATATCAACTGTAAAAGCAAAGTACAGACTATCAGCAGTGTAAGCAGCTCTCCATCATTATCCTAATTCACACTTTATACTGATGCTTTAACACAAGAAAACTCAAAAAAAACCCTAAAACCCAACAACCCTCCTACTATAAGTGTGGCACCAATAGCACAGAGAAGGGATGAAAACTTCCTTGGAAAATAACAAGTGACACAAATCTGCTCATAGTAACAGAAGCGAAACCCATGAAACCAATTTCCAAACTGTCATTTCTTAATACTTACAAGTCCATTTGGCATTGTTTGTTGGCCATGGTTCAAATACATGTAGTGGTCATTGTACCCTGTGCATGTGTACACAGCAAGAGAGGGCAAAACAGAAAACAGAAAGCATCTGTTGTCACCTGGAAACAGAAAAGCATCTGAAGTTAAACAACTGGACAAGCAATAACTTGCCTACAAACAGGGCAGGAGAAAAATACTGAGGAAATGCAGCTCAATAAATCAAAGACAGTAGCTGCAATCTCAGAAAGCCAATGCCTGTCTCTGATCAAGATTTAGAGCTATTGTTTAGTCTCAGTTAACTCTGTGCAGGGTCACAGGAATCAATGTGATTATATGGCTGTGACCAAGGGCAGAGTCAGAGGCATGACTGGTACGTTACATTACTGTGTAAGGGTACACCTGTCACAAGTTTGCATTGTATCGCCTGAAACTGGCCAACCACTTGATCCAAACAAACTGAGTGCAGACATCCTTAGATCTGACTATACTGATACACAAATCAGCTGATTTAGAGCACAATTTCCATTATGCCCAGTCTGGTATTCAGAAGGGACCCCTGGTTTGATTGCCTAGTATGTTACAGGTGTTATTCTAGCATGAAAATGGGAGGTGATGTGTAAATTGCAACATAACTTTATATTAATTGACTGAAGTGGTAATTATCAAATACTAATTAAGTACAGAAATTTAGTTTTTAGCATAGCAAAAGTGAGGATTCCCAGCAGGACAGATTACCCAGAGTCCACCTCTTTTTATTCCAGAAAGCCACTGCAAAAGTTCTTTCCGAAGAGTAACAAAAAACTTCTCTCTTCTCCCCAGACGTTTCAAGCTAACAAAACGTTTAGTGTGCCCAGAAGACCTTTTCGCTGCTGGATTTTAAGAGGGAAACAAATACTGCACAAATGGCAACAGGAGGCTCAACCTGGCTTTTGGCTAGGCTGATCAGAGATGGAAGACTGCCATCTGCTGGACACCTTATTTGGTTTCTAAGTCCTCCTCTACATTTTCAACCTGTGCAGTTACATTTCCTCCGTTTTCAACCTGTGTACAGGGCTTGGTAGATGTCACTGAATAGAAAATTGGGTCCATGATCAATTAGCCCTGCAATTCTAAAAGTCTTATCAAACTATAAACATGAATCAGTAGTGTGCCTGACTGGGTACAAAGCAAGAATAACTTCACATGTATTTTGTATTTTTCCAAAATTACTCTTATTTTTGCCACAGGAAAATACAGTTGGAAGTGTAAGAAATATAATGTGTCATGAGACTGAAATTCATTAAGTGGACAAGATCCTTGTACCTATACCAAGTAGGCAATGTTCACCAGAGCCATGAGATCCCAGAAGAAGAAGAGTTTTACCTTGAAACTGTGGCTTCACCTCCCAGGAGTGAGATGCAAACCCACCAAAGATATAACCATCTAAGTCCTTTAAGATAACTATACAAGGACCTTTCTTCACTATATGCCCACAGAGCTGTGAAAAGCTTTCTCCATGAAGCCTAGAAGAAAATAAGAGCTGCCACTTGTGCTGTAGCTCTGCAGGCAGGTGGGAGTTGATGTATATGATGGATGGGATGTCAAAAAGACTGACAAGTCCTCTTCCTTTGATGCCTTTGCAGCTTGGAACCAGGTTGACTATGTCTTTGGTTTGGTCTGGGAGAGAATGCAGAACATGGAGGCCTTGCCTAATAACAGCACTCAGGAAAATTGAGATCTGTGGCACTCGGTACACCCAATCCTCAATGACACTTTGATCAAAATCTGTCTCCATCAGCTGAGGACCCAGAGGTTTTGTTCCACCTAAATAATAAGACACACAGGGACAGTAGTAAATTTGATTTTTAAGTGTGAACACAGTATTTAATTACTTCAACAGACATGAAACCACCTATGAAAGGAGCCAGGGACAGTGAAGTGTCAACTACATTTAGCAGATGCATCCAAGAAGCTGAGAAACATTTGCCTGTGACATCCAGTGGTTGGGCTGATTAAGAAATATGACTCCTAGTTACAACTTAGGGGATGTTCTTTGCAAGACAACAAAATCTATGATTACAACAGCACAAAAATAAACCTCTGCTTGATAAAAGGACACACTGCCATGCAAGTGCATCTGAATGCCCATCATCTACAAGTCAAGCACTTGTAACACAGACATGTTTCATGACAAATAGTTTTGCATGTCCACTTAAACTGGGACTACAAACCAGACCTCTTCTGAATCAAGCAAAGATGGTAAGGTAAAATAAATAACATCCCCAAAGCACTAGGCTTGAAATACTGCTCCCACCATTTCAATTCAGAGATGTGGCCAGAAGAGAAAAATTCTTGTGAGATCTGGGACTACACAAGGTGTGTGCCTTTCTGGGAATACTACAGTAGTGCTGCTTACCTGCCACCTTCAGTTCTGAGAGCAGCTGAGATGCCAGAGCCTTTACTCCACTGGCAGAATCCCTAGTGTTCTCCAAATTCCAGCCTTTCAGTTCATTCCTGTAGCTCAGTACGTGGACTACAGAAGTGATCAGATCCTCTGTGAACTTAAAAGGTTAAAAGCCAGATGGAGGTTGGTCTCTTCTCCCAGGCAACCAGCACCAGAATAAGAGGACACAGTTTCAAGCTGCACCAGGGGAAGTTTAGACTGGATGTTAGGAAGAAGTTCTTCACAGAAAGAGTGATTTGCCATTGGAATGTGCTGCCCAGTGAGGTGGTGGAGCCACCATCACTGGAGGTGTTTAGGAAGAGACTTAACGGGGCACTTGGTGCCATGGTTTATTGATTAGATAGCATTGGGTGATAGGTTGGACTCGATCTCAAAGGCCTTTTCCAACCTGGTTAATTCTATTCTATTCTATTCTATCACCATTTTGGCATTTCTTACATAAAATTGCCAACAGCTTCAAAGGACTTCAGTATGACAAAAGTCGTACTGATGCTCTAATCCCAATGGCAGAAACTGCTCTTCCCATGATGAGTTAAGAAATTACAGAAATGCTATTGCAGTGTCATAGGCCTTGAAAAGTATCCTTTTCCATGACACTTTGTAAGTACTTCCCAAAGCATCTCCATCAAACACAGCATGAAAGTGAGAGGGGAAGTCCACATTCTGCAGTAGTAGGAACTCTTAGGGAATTCTGTGACATCTCACTCTTCCACCTTGCAAGCTTCACGTTTGATTCACACTCTGTCCTACAATTATAGCTGTAGAAAGTATTTTGCTCAGTTCCCAGAAGCACCATCCACACCACAACACTTGCTGGCTCTTAAATAGAGGCAGTCTCTGCACCCTTCAGAGTAAGCCTGCGAGCCCATCAGATAAAACAGTCAGTGTGCTCCACAAGCTCCAGATCTGGGCTCTCAGAGTAGGCATGGCAGCATTGGAAAAGATCACAGCTGAAGGAGTGACATCATATAAACTGGTTTGCCCGCATTGTTTGCCCCAGTTCAGCAAGTTGGTGACAAAGAGGTTATAAAAATGCAAGTCAGGAATCTCTGTTCTGAATCTTGTGCTCTAAAGGTCACCTTCAAATTACCTACCCCTTTCTGTTCTCTTACTATCCCCCAACACACATTTAACTGCCTGCTTACCTCTTGGATTTGTTTGCCCTTCACAGGCCCTTCCACCTTGGAGATCATTCTCATTATTATGGTAATCTTCTCATCTGCATTCCCTTTTAAGAGGTTTGACATAAAAATCACAAACTGCTCCTTAGCAATCTGTTCAGTCAGCCCCGAGGATTTCCCAGTCAGGTCAATACTTTTCATTCCATTGTACAACCGAACAGTCATTTGCCCTGGCAATGGCTCCTGTGTATAGGCCTGTGATGGGAAAAAGAGCAAAGAACTCATTTTACAAATGAAGAGTAAGTGACTCCAGCTAATCCATGCTGAGATATACCACTATGAATGAAGGATATCATTACCAACTATCTCTTCTCAGCAACAAACCCTTGTTAAATGACTGGTTTTCTGAGAGGAAAACATAAAACATAATCTCTATTTTCACAGTATCTCCATTCCAATACTATTTAGTGATTTGGCACTGTTTTCCTACAAGTACCATGGACTTAAGAAAAAACCCACCACAACACACTGTCAAGTGTTACCAGAGTATTAGCAAAGGATTTCTATATGATAGCTTTATTGCAAAGGTTTAGAACTCTGCCCAACAAGCATTTAAAACTGTGGTTTAACTGTGCTTTGGATAATGGAGCTCAGATATTAAAACACATAATTTAAAAAACTGAAATTAAAATCATAATTGAAAACAAAGAGAAAGTAAAGGGTTTTTTTCCCTGTATCTCAGTTTTGGCCTCAAGACAATGCAGGCAGAATGTTTAACCCTACATGCACACATACAAACAAGGCTGAGAAGCTTCCCTCTAAATAGCAACTTCCCATTCAAGCATGAACCAAAACCAGTACAATTTCATTTTTATAAGGCAGTCCTGATGTAAAGACATTTGAAATCAAAACTTAAATCATCTGAACTGACTGGCCCTCCAAACTGAAATCTAACTGGCATACACCATACCACCATGTGGCAGGCAGGAGCTGACCCTGGATTCCAGGCACTTTTCATGGTGTTCAAGATAATTACATAGTTTAAAAATAAATGATCTAAAATGGACCCAGGCACCAGGACATGATCACACAGTGCCTTCACAGCACAAAGCGCTGCGCCAACACACGGAACACAACTTGACTCTTGCATGCAGGGGTGGAGCCCAGTGGGTACTGACAAAGTCAATGGAGCTCCACCTGCGTGAAAGCTCTAGTGCACCATTCAGTGGAGCTGCTATTACCAGTCTATTGCTGGCTCAATACCACTGCCGTTGAAGCCACCATGGCTGTTCCATTTTGATGTTAATGTGCATATAGGGTGAGATCCAATATGCCAAGTGGTACTCTGCTTTTGTTGACGTCAGTGATAAAATTCCTATTGATTACAGGAGAAGCAGAATTAGCAGGGATAGTCACAGGGGGTACAGCTGCCTTTAAGAGGCTTTCTGAAAGGGCTGCATGAGCCTGGAGCAAGACAAGCAGCACAGAACATAACCATACTCAAGGGCTTTTTACTTCACACTACCCTTTCCCACCCACCTCTAACTTGGTTGCACTGTTTTGTTATGCTTATAGCTATTCCAGTGAGTAGACCTGGGGAGTGAAAAAGGACTGTAAAATGAGACTCTTTAACAAACATCTAACAAACTCACACCTCTTAACAGCTTAAAACCCTTGTCTTAAATGGCTTCAAGACAGTATCTAGAGATACTTGCTCAACCTGCTTTCCAAGCTATGCAGTGCAGCCTGCTCTGATCCAGAAGCCAGACCTGTCAATGTTATCAGACTGTTGTTGGATCAAATCTGCCATGTTATCAATCCAGGCACGAGCACAGACACCTACAAGGTAGGTTTGCCATTGCAACAGTCCTAAGGAATGAGACACCTACAGGCAGTCTTCCAAAGATTTTAAGCTGGCAAACAAAAAGGCAGGAAGGGAAAAGCAAATGTTCATCAACTATCACACTGATGCAGGCAGGGGTAAAGCTAGAAGGTGTGAGCTTCTCTCTCCACGGGTTCACAGGTCCTACCAGGAGCCTGCTCCAGCACAGGCCCTCTATGGGGTCACAGCCTCCTTCGGGCGTCCACCTGCCCCAGCATGGGATCCTCCATAGGCTGCAAAGTCAGTATTTGTTCCACCAGAGTTTACAGGTAGAGCACTAAACAGATGCTCCACTGTCACCCTCCAAGGGCTGCAGGTGGGCAGCCTGCATCACCATGGTCATCATCACAGGCTGCAGGGGAATCTGATGTAGCAACCTCCTCCTTCACTGATCTTGGTCTCTGTAGAGTTGTTTTTCTCACATATTCTCACTCCTCTTTCCATTTGCAATTGCACTTGTGCAGTAACATTTTCCTCCTTTGTAAATGTTCTCTCAGAGGCACTATGACCATCACTGATGATCTTGGCCTTAGCTAGCAGCAGGGCTGTCTCGAAGTCAGCTGGTATTGGCTCTATCTAGCAGCTTCTCATAGAAGCCATCCCTCTGGTTCCCCTGCTACCAAACCCCTGCCACACAAACCCAGTACAAGCTAATAGCTGAGCAGCAGCAACGGTTTCCAAACTGGTGACAGCTCATGAACAGCCAGGCTGGAGGGAAGCTAAAGCTGGTCTCCATGCAGATGCATTGCTAAATACCTTAAAATAGCCTCCTGCTTTCGTTGAGTTTTAATTTGATTCCATTAACTGTGTAACATACATAAAACCACACGTTTAATACTACATTCATTTGGCCACTTGGCTGCTGCCTAACTGAAGTGATCAAGTTATTGCAACAAATCATTTTCCTCTTCTCTCTTGATTAGAAAATGAATGCAAAGTTAATCAGAAAGTATAATGTATGTTAATTAGTTAAAACAGGAGCCACATCTTAATGAAGTGAAATTGAATTCTCTCCTTTTAATCTAAGTGAAAAGATTAGAGATGGTGAAGCAGCTGAGGGAGAAAAAGATACCTAAATTCAAACTGACTCAGTGACAGCTTCTCAGGACAAACTGTAAATAACCACACACTACAGATCCAGGGGGGAAGCATATGCTTCCCAATTTCCAGGTTTCTGTAAAAAAAATTTCATGCATCACATCTTGCTTCAGAATGAGGAAAGCCTCAAACTGCCCCAATAGTGCAATGTATGAGATGAATACAAACCTGAAAGTCACCACCTGTGTTAACTGTAAGAAAAAGTTAAATAGCCATCCTGTCCCAAAACATCATAGAATAGAATAAATTAACACAAACAATCCTTAAAAAGTAACTATTGCCACACCTGTACCTCTTTCTGGAATTATGTTCAACACACTAACATCCCAGATAGCTCAGGAATAAATAGGTTGTCTTGCCTGTAGTGCTGCTAGAGTCACAGTTTTCTTTGAGGCTTTGCCATTTTTTGCTCCAGCTGAGCCACTTGATCCTGATAAAGTATCAAATACTCCATCAATGTCAGACTGCTCCTCAGGAAGAAATCTGGAAAGGTGATTCCGGTAGGCATTGCTTTCTGCATTTCCCATCTTTTCAACCTGAAGCAAAGGAAAAGGAACTAAAAAGCAAGCAAGCAAACTAACAAACAAAAAAAACCCCAATAAACACAGAAAAGCATCACAATGGCCATGAAACACACACCAAACAGACGAACATACCAGTGCAAGTCTTACAGGAGGAGTAAATTACCAGCCTTCTAAGAAACTCTTACTGTTTAGATTCTGTTGACACTGAGACTTAATGAACTTGGAGAACATCCATGGACAGTAGCACTGCTTTAAAAAATGACAGTCTGGCAGCTCTTTGCTAAGACCACCCTGTCCATCAATTCAAACCTCATTTAAGTCTTATCAAATGGAAAAACCAATATGATTTAGTGATTAAATTAGCTTGTACAAAGTGACCATGAGTTTGTCAGCTGGAATAAATCAGTAACATGAAAGGAATAGCATTATTATGGATTATTTATGACAGATTATGCTACATCTTTCTGATGCATTAATGGACTGATGCTAAGTCTGCCAATAATATGTGGCATTAAAACCCATCACTGTAAAGTCTCTGAAGGTGACATAAGGAATTTTTTTCCTAAGGATGCAATACAAAATTAATTCAAAAAGATGTCAAGAAACACTGCAGCAAAAGCATTTAGAAAGATTACTTAGGACTCAGAAAAGAAACACAGCTTCATGCAAAGTCAATAAATTGCTGAGAGCTGGTATCCACAGAATTCAGGTTGGCAGGGTGAGTTGGGTTGGTTTGGGGTTTGGTTTTTGTTTGGCACATGTAATGGTACAGCTATGACTTCTCTCATTGTCCCAGGATACATCTGCATTACGGAGACTAATTAGTGTGTCTGAGCAATATACTCTGGCTTCCTCCCTGGGGCAGCACAGCACAGACCTAACAGTGCTGCAGGAGGGCCTGAAATCCCAAATTCCTCCATGACCACAATAGTCACCACTGTAAATGGCCTTCCCATCTCTCTGAGGTAGACACACTCCTGGGGTGACAATATAAAAGAGACAAGGAGCAGGTAAAAACAATCTTGTGGTTTTGTTTCCACAGACTTCACATTCTTTCTGGCACTTGGACTTTTGATTCAGGATTCCCCTTCCACAGAAGTCTTTTTGCAGACAATCTGATCACAGCCTTGCAACACCCTCAGGACTCTGTTTAGCCTAAACCAATCTTTCTGTTGCTAACTGATGCTGACTTTGATCCACAACTGTACACAGGAGGCTGGACTGTGGCTTCACTGAACTGTACAGGCCTACAAACCTCATTTGCCTGTGCGGACGATGTCAGTCATGAGGTAAACAAAGGAACCTGGAAGACAAACCGTCAAGGCATTATTAATTTAACCGCTGGAGGAAGGAGTTTAAGCTCTGCCGCAGCCCGGGGGAGCACACGGAACGCTCCCGCGGGAGCAGGGCCGGCAGGGCCGCCCGGAGGTGCTGTCACCGAGGCCCGGCCCTCGCACCCCGCTCTCGCCGCACCGCCGCCAAGGCTGGATCGGGACAGGGCCGGCAAAAGGCTTCGCGGTTTGCCATTTTGCCGGTTTATTTCCCGGTATGCATCGCCCGCCCATCCCTCCCTGCCCGGCTGTCAACAGCCCTGGGGTGTCCCCACCAGTCCCGGCAATGGGCGTGAGGTAAGGGCCCCCTCCTCAGGTGCGGGGCGGCACGGCTGCCCGCCCCCCCCCGCTTACCGGCAAAGAACCCCCAGCCCTCTCCGCCCCCCCGGATCGGCCCATGGACTTTTACACACACAGCGGCAGCCGGCTCCGGTGCCGTCCGGCGGCCGCAGGCCGCCCTGCAGGGGCGGAGTGCGGCAGGGGCGGGCACGGGACCGCCCATCGGGAGGCACCGGCTGGGAGGCCCCGTCGCTGCCGGCCCCGTCGCTGCCGGCCCCGTGACGCCCGGCGGGAGGTATTGGAGCGGGCTGTGGAAGGTGGAGGAGTGGCGGGCTGGGGCGGTAGAGATGGGAGAGGTGGCGGCGATACGTGCTGTCTGAGGCAGCTTTTCTTCCTGAGGGGACCTTCGTCCCTGAGGGGTCACGTCTCCCTGAGGCCCCTTGCCCCTAAAACGTAGTTCAACAAGAAGGTGAAACTTCATAGTTATAGCTACGGCAAACCCACCAGCCCCGGCAGCCGCTGTCAGCTGAAGTGCCTGAGGGTCCGGGCTGAAACGGTTATGAAAAGAGCCAGGGAGGGTCCCAGGAGGGTCTGTACTCGAAGAAGCTGCTGGCCCCCATCTGTGCTGGAAAATCTTGGCTTTTGGTGATGAAAAATATTTGTGTGGCTTTTGGGGGTGGTAGTGGAGGAAATACGTGTATGACTTTTCGTTAGGAAGAAGACGTGTTATTTTCAAGGCATACAGCCAGGCTCTGGTAGATTTCCACAAGAACCTCTCAATGACTGAACTTCTGTCCTGCAGCTGGCAACACCAAGCCAGTCTGCAGGCTGAGAAGTAAAAAGGCTTTGCAAGGGCTGAGGTTATAGGCACGGTGCTTAGGGGTCAGCCATGCCTTCACAGTATGAGAATACTTACCGGGAAAAAATAGCCTCAGTGGTTGTAAAACATCCCAGAACTCTCTTTTTTCTTTTTTTTTTTTTTTCAGATCAATAACTTTTCCATCTCAGTTACATTACTTCAGCAGTGCCTCTCTTGCACTTTCAGCCCAAAGGTTTGGTTCCTGCAATAAACACACCAAGGCCTTTAGCTTCATAGCGGTGACACCTCCTTTGTCCATGGCTTATCTGACTCTGGGCGGTTTGTTTGCAGCCAGAGCTCAGCCCCCTCCTTCCAGCCAGGGGGATGATGTGCAGATTTCCATAAAGCTGGTGTTGTTTGCATTCCTGCAACCAACTGCCAGGGCAGCCTTTTCGGCACTTACAGTTAGATCAATGTGTTTTCAACAGAAACCATCAATGATCCTTTATGCTTATAAAAGAAAGAAAATATGTAGGAGCCTTGACAGAGCTCCCATTTTTTGGTTCATTTTTTTCACGAAGTAAAAATCCTGATAAAGTCCCAAAACTACCCTTTTAAAGAAATAAAATCTTCATGGTATGCAAAACTTCCTGAAAGCCTGCAGAATGTTCTTGTTGCCAGCTCAGAGCTGGAAGCACATTGACCGGAACTCCAAGACGGGCACTGATTCAGGTTTGTTCTGGCTATCACTAGAGCCACGGAAACGAACCAGTTTGTATCAGCAGGAGCAGCACACAGCAAGTAAAACTTAAGGAAATGAATGGCAAGCTCCTGTAGTGTGAGCACAAATTAGGCAAAGCTCAGCTGGAAACTGCTTCAGATGCGTTTGTCCACACGGTGGCACGGTGTGTTTAGAAAGTCAGCTGAGTAGCCTACACCCCGGGTGCTTCAACACTGCTGGAGGTGTGGTTAGATTCCCACCTTTATAGACTGAAGTTAAAGCTTCTATAAGAAATTATTTTTATCTCTGTCCCATTGACTTTGCAAGCCTAATATGGACCATAAAGACAAAACTCTGTTCCTGGAGAAGCTCCCTCCCTGGGCTACATAAGCAGGTGCTGGTAAAAGTCTGCCATGATGGTTTGCTTTGTTATCAGTATTAGTGAATTTCCAGTTGATGCCTAAGGAGAGAAATGAAACATGCAGAATAAGAAAATCAAAGCTTTGGGGTTCAACTTAGCTTTTTGTCTTTATTTTGAAAGGCTAGTGTTTCTGTGGATGGAGTGTTCCACATGCAATTAGATGAGGGTGGGGTTTTCGTGTGGTTTGTTGCATGACTGTTGGGTTTTTTTATTCTTAAGGGTCATGTTTTCATACTTTAGCTCTCTCTATGGGGCCTTTTCATTCTGGAAATACAGTACTAGAGATTGTGGTCTAACTGACCTTCTACTAAGACTGACTGGCAGACTGAATGACCAGTATCATCTTCACAAACATTAGAATAGAATAGAATACAGAATACAGAATGAACCAGGTTGGAAAGAATAGAGTAGAGTAGAGTAGAATAGAATAGAATAGAATAGAATAGAATAGAATAGAATAGAATAGAATAGAATAGAATTAACCAGGTTCGAACAGATCTTCGAGATTATCAAGTCCAACCTATCATCCAACACCATCTAATCAACTAAACCATGGCACCAAGCACCCCATCAAGTCTCTTCCTAAAAACCTCCAGTGACGGTGACTCCACCACCTCCCCGGGCAGCCCATTCCAATGGCTAATCACTCTTTCTGTGAAGGACTTCTTCCTAACATCCAGCCTAAACCTCCCCTGGCACAGCTTGAGACTGTGTCCTCTTGTTCTGTTGCTGGTTGCCTGGGAGAAGAGACCAACCCCCACCTGGCTACAACCTCCCTTCAGGTAGTTGTAGACAGTAATAAGGTCTCCTCTGAGCCTTCTCCAGGCTAAGCAACCCCAGCTCCCTCAGCCTCTCCTCATAGAGCTTGTGCCTTCATGACCTCTTTTTCTCTAACTGTTGAGGTCAGAACCAGCCAAAAGCTACATGGCCTTCCTTATCTCCAAGCAGCTGCTTTTGCAAAGAAGATGTTTTGTTTTTTTCCTGCTCTGCCTTCTTTTGTTCAAGTCTTGCCTATTTGTAGTGAGGGTGACTATGAACTGTGGGTTTATTTGCCATGCTTGTTAATCTAAATTGCTTCCTGATGCTACTGAATGGCATTTTGCCACTTAGGCTGTAACCTGGAGGGTAGGCATACTCTTAAAGCCACAAGATGCTAACACTGAATCACACAGATTATGCTCCAAGTCACAGGCTAGCACCCTTTCATAGCCTTTTTCACTGAGAGTGTTTATAGTCAAGCCAGAATCCTGGTCCATAAAGGATTACAACATTCTTTAAATGACTAGTCACTTCCTAATGTGTATTTTCCAATGCTCTAGCTGAGCTAGTTAGGTGTCTCAAGTCACTCTGGTATATAAAAAAAGAGGAAGAAGACACAAGAGGCTTCTGAAAACAACAGTGCATAATTTTGTTTGCAGAGTCAAAAAACAAAGTCTCCAATCCCCAAATATTTTATTTAAAGTACTGTATGCTTTTAAGTTGCATAAAATGAGTTAGGCTTGTTTTTATGATACATCCCTTCCATGGTGTTCTTATTAAAAGCCAGCTGAGGATGGGACTTCACTATGCAGACAGAGAGCTGCAGATGGTTTCCGTTCCAAAGAGCTGCATTCACACATGCATCGAGCAGAAAACCAGCCTTCCTAAACCACAGGCACCAGAGAGAATTTTGAGATCTCCAGAGAATGGGGGGTATCACATCAGTGGCACCTTTCAGCAGGGTGTTTTTGGGGTATCCTCCCCTTTTGGGAAAGGGAGATTGGGACTGTACTTCCAAACACGAAAATGAGCTTCCAGTCTCTCCTCCTGTAGTCTAGATAAGCAGCATTTTAAGTCGCATGAAGGAAACACATTTGATACTTTTAACTTCGCAATTGTTACTCAGCATTTTTGTTGCCTTATATTGCAGAGCCTTTGCAAAAGAGGTCAAACTTGACTTCTCGAAAACAGTGGAGTTAAATTACAAGAGATCCCTGTTCATGTTTTGGGTTTGAGTGATGAGAAAGTCATTTGACTTCTTTTTAATGCCACTAGGCTCCGTCTTTTGATGTAGCCTTGAATTTTTACGTCTACAGTCAGAGTAAGTGAACTCCTCGCAGAAGTGTTGTTGTTTGATGAGATTAGTAGGCTCAGCCCACTGATTGTCTTGCAACAGTGTGACCTCAGCACAAAATTCTTTTGCCTTTAAAAGGGATAGTCCAAACCTACACACCGATGCCCTTTTATATATGTATTATTCAGCTCTGCATTTGACTGGCTGCTGTGACAGCCACAACCTCTCAGTGCCTTACCTGATTTGTCTTCTGGGTCTCATGGAATTGCCATATTTGGCTAAAAGCCTCTGACTGCAAGCAGAACTGCTGCCTTAGGTAGTCACAAAGGAAGTGCTGGGTTTTGCAAGTCTTTGCACTTCCCTTTACAGAAATCTCTGCCTGCTCCTAACCAACTGCCTTCTATAAAAGGAGAATAAAAGGGTGCAGTGAAGAGGTGAATCTGATTATGGGTAAAGATGGCAATCTGTGATATGTGAGAAAATGTACTTACAGGTGGGATAAAAGCCTCCTGTCACAGCCCATTAACTGAGAGGAAATGCTGTTGCCAAGATGCAGCTTCTATGTCTACAGCAAAACCACAATGCCTAACTTTACTAAATTAAATTGTAGTATGTCTTGCATCTGCATAGACCATAAAGATTACTCTGGGCTGTGGACTCGAAATGCATGACCCATAGTCATGGGATAATATGAAGTTCTGCTAGGCTGCACTGGCCTTATCTTCCTTGAAATACTGTAGTAGGGAGTTTGAGTGGGGGTTAGATCCAAAGATCCTTTCCATCCTGTCTTACTTGATGATTACTTGAAATGTGGGATGATTTATGCACAGTAGCATTCTAGGTCTTATGTAGAGAACACTAATGAAGATAGGAGATGTTGACCATGCTGATTTCTATACTTCACAGAACTAACTGAAATGAAAAATTAACTCTCTGGAATGAGGATTTGGAGGAAGACTCTTGTGTTGTCTGCATTTTCTTTACAAAATCACTGCAAATTATCAGTTATCCTAAATACAGATATAGTTTAACAATCAAAAATGCTGAAGCAGGGCTGACTTTGTTCTTAGAAGAGGTTTACATAAAGAAAAAGCTGATGCAAATATCTTTAACTAGTCAGCTTGCTTTCAGATTATTTAATATAGGAAGTGCAGGGCAGCTGAAATATGAGAGAATATAGTTTGGGTCAGATGCTCACAAGATATGGGGGAAAGCAGTCTGGCTGTTTGTGTGGCTGCTCCTGCTGTGAAGCCAATTGAGATTGTTCATGCAACTGAGAAATATGATTGTGCATCAAACTGGAAGAATACCCATCTACTTCAGACTGAAGGATATTCATTTGGTAGAGAGAATTTAGGCAGGCTACACATCTGAAATCGTCTCCACTTCTGCACGCTGTGCAGAAAATATAAAGCCATCTTGTGCCCCAGGTGTCAGGCTTGTGCTGCTCTGGAGCTGTACCTGTTGAAACTAAGAAGGAGAGTTCCTGGTTCATCCAGGGATCATGGAATCATAGAATCAGTCAGGGTTGGAAGGGACCACAAGGATCATCTAGTTCCAACCCCCCTGCCATGGGCAGGGACACCTCACACTAGATCAGGCTGGCCAGAGCCTCATCCAGCCTGGTCTTAAACACCCCCAGGAATGGGGCCTCGACCACCTCCCTGTACAACCCATTCCAGGGCTTCACCACTCTCATGGTGAAGAACTTCTTCCTCACATCCAGTCTGAATCTAGATAAGGCTAGCTGACAAGGTGTCCTGAGCTCAGGGTTTGTCCAGTTTTGAAATGCTTGTGGGATACTTTGGGCTGCTTAAGTTGGCCATTTTAGCATGCTTTTAAGGTAGTTTAATGCACAGAGCTATAAGTTATTGCCTAACAAGGATTATGGCCCTGGTTGGAGTAGGAGTTCTTTTACTTTCAGAAACTGTCTGCTATAGTCTTCATATAAACTAGAGCACAAGCCCTGTGAGGAGAGGCTGAGGGAGCTGGGGTTGCTTAGCCTGGAGAAGAGGAGGCTGAGGGGAGACCTTATTGCTGTCTACAACTACCTGAAGGGAGGTTGTAGCCAGGTGGGGATTGGCCTCTTCTCCCAGGCAACCAGCACCAGAAAAAGAGGACATAGTCTCAAGCTGTGCCAGGGGAGGTTTAGGCTGGATGTTAGGAAGAAATTTTTCATAGAGGGAGTGATTGGCCATTGGAATGTGCTGCCTGGGGAGGTGGTGGAGTCACCATCACTGGAGGTGTTTAGAAAGAGACTTGATGGGGTGCTTGGTGCCATGGTTTAGTTGATTAGATGGTGTTGGGTGACAGGTTGGACTCGATGATCCTCGAGGTCTCTTCCAACCTTAGTGATACTGTGATACTGTGATACTCCCAGTAGCACTGTGGCCCAGATTTTCTGAGTTGGATGTGAACATAGATATTCTCACAGTGTGCTGTCACAGTTGTGTTCTTGTGGCCAGACTGTTTGGTCTATCCATCCAAAACCCTGGAAGTGTTAACACCAGCAAAGACAATGAGGTGGAAATAGCATGGAAAAAAAAAATAAATCAAACACTTTAAGTGCATTGTAACAAAAAAGTGTTTGAGTAGGAGATGGGAAAATCTCACTAACATTCCTGAACTCATTTTCACCCTTGTTCACCTCTTTGATGCATACAGATGCTCTCTTTTTCTCCAGACAGTGGGAGAAACGCTCTGACAAATATCTTGTATTTGTAGTTACTGCTGAAGGAAGTCTTTTTCAGCAGGACAGCTGTGTTTCTTGGCACTGTACAGTATTTACACCCACCATGTAACAAGAAACCAGTGTTTTGTCATCTGCTGTATGGTCAACTCATATGGTTTTGGAAAGAAGTGATGGTTGTTGAAAGAAGTGATGAGCAGAGCTTGTGTGATTTGTAAGAGCCATTAAGTAAAAGAATACATTACTTGCAATTTTAAGGTGTTTGTGCAACTAGCATTGCAACAATTTAATTGTTACCTGCAGTTTCTTTTGCCATATCATACCTTCTTCCCTACCACCTGGGCTGGATTTTACCTCTTAATAATATGTGTGTGTGTGTGTGTGTGTGCAGTGCAGTTTACTTTTCACCATAGCTCATTTTTTTGTCTACTTCCCATATTTCTGTCTGCTTGCCTATTTCTGTCCAGGTTAGATAGAGTGTGTCTGAGTCTGAAGTCCTTGGCCTACCTTTCCCACAGCAAACAAGTGCCCATGATGGGATGGTTATTGCCCAAAGCAATACTTGTCTAACCAGAACAGATTATGGGAGCACCCAGTTGTTGCTGACTGCTCAGCGGGTGAGACACAGGTTTAAAGTGTGAGAGGTGAAGCTGTTCCTGCATCGTGCCTTCCCCAGGGGTTTCTCCTCCATGGCTGCAGCAGTGGTATGGCAGCCATATTAAGCATCCCTAGATTACTCCAATCTGTTACAGGTTTGGGTTTTGTTGAGGTTGTTTGTTCTTTTGCAAAACTTTGGGCTATAAAAGCCTGGTTCTGGAGCAGCTTCCTGTGTGGTCCAGTTGTTCTCCCTATTGGAGCCACAAGGTCTGGGAGGAAAGTAAGGCAGTACATTGCTTCCATCTCTGTGTTTATGCCAGTACCTCCACAAAACAATATGGTAGATATGTCTCTCATAGATACTTTCCAGAGCACAACATACCATTTATATGCCCTTTATTTTCTGTTTTCAAGTTGTACTTTATTGCATTAGCTTGAAACCATCATTAACAACAAACAGTCTTGTACTGTAAACCCAGCTATTCTCCACAGTATAATGAGCTGTCTTGAGGGTCAGTCTGGCCTTTTGCAGCTTGGGCCCTATTATGCATTACACAAGCAAGAAGATAACGTGCTTTTATACCAAGTAAGGAACCAGTGAGATCAAGATCATCACAGAGCTGTGATAGCTTTGAAGGGCTGCTGTGCAAATCCTCTGCTGCTAGAGGTGACTCAGAGCGTGTGTCTCCAGGCAGAGCTCAAGTTGCAGTTTAAAGTGGTGATTTCTAGCATTAAACAGGAGAGATGTGACACATCAGAGACCAGCTCTGCCAGGTCTTTAGACTGGGCCCTCTGCTGACAGCTGACATGGGGAAAAGGAGATTCAGGGTATGGGGAAAGAAGTGAAACAGTGAAATGCTCTGTGTGAATTGTTATGATTCACTGGTGAAGGAAAACAAGCTCCTGAGCTAAGAGGTGGGAAAAACTGAGTGACAAATGAAAACCCACTTGTTTTCAAGGTCTGTCCTTGTCTTGCTCTATGGCCTCAGGCAGGTCAGTTGTTCGCTGGTACTCGGAATCACGCTGCAGGCATGCTGTGGCGAAGATTGTCTGCAGAAGTATTGAAAGACTGCAGGGCATAATGGCTCTGATTTTACTGGTGTGCAGTAGCAATATGCTTTCTATCAACACAAGCTAAAAGTAGCATTGCTGTTAAAAGTACCCCTGTAACTACCTTTTGTTCTCATCCTGCAGAAGGAGGCCCCCTCCCTAAGGTCCCATCTTTCAGAGCCGGAGTGCCTGCCAAGCTGTGGAGTTGTGCAGAATGAAACATGCTTGTTCCAGTGGCTTGAGGTGCACCAACACCACCCCCCACCCCTAACCCCTCCCCCCCCCCCCGCCCTTGCACTGAAAAGCAGCCACACAGCTGGCAGGAGCCTGAGGCCACCACCAAACCCATGTGTTACAGAATACCTTATGCTGCTCAGGAAGAGCAGGCTGTTTCTATGACTACTACTGCCTCTCTCTCAGGCACATGTACCATCACTCCTGGTGAGATCGTTTTGTATTACAGAAAATAGTTACTTGTGTGCAGCTTTACATTGCAGCATTTGTTGAGGTAGTAAATATCTAACATCCTATAATAAATATCTTTTCCACTTAATGTGTTGGTATAAGTGGGTAGGATTTGCCTCCTCTCTGCTTTATAAATGCATCCCGTTTGGCCTCGAAAATCCTTCTTCTGGTTTCCATGACAACAGGTCTGATTTTTGAGGCTATTTCTTCCCTTTGCTTCATCTTGGGTGGGAAACAGTTGCTGTCCTCGTCCAGGAACAGTACAATGGGCAAGCATAATGATTGTCTTGAAGAAAAATCTGCAAGCCTGAAACCAGGAACTTCAACCAGTTCTTTGACTGAGAAATGCTTGAGAATGGCACCATAAACCTAGCACAAGCCTGAGTCAGATTTTTAGTGCACAGAACATTAAGTGTGTGTGTAACACCAGAAAATGTAGGCATACCCCACACTGTGACGTACTTGAACTGATCCAGGAATCCTGAATAACATTGTGTTGGCACACAGGACAATAATCAAAGAGGATTTAGTCAGCTTGTTCATATTGTAACTTTATAGATGAATTGGTACTGAATGAGCTTTATTCTTTAAAACAGACTCTCACGATTTATTTTCCCCCCCGCCTCAATAGATCTCATTTTCAGTAATGGACTGCTAGGACTGTCTCTTCCATAGATCATTCACAGGTCAACCTTATTCCTTCAGTGTGAAACAGAGCAGTTGAGACTGTGAGTAGTAAAGGCACAGCAAATAATCCACAGCTGCTTTGCAAGGATATTTCTAGTGGGTTTTGGCACTTTTAACATTTCCAGGAAAAATGAAGATAGACAGCTGCTGGTACTCCATGGTCAAAGTGGTTTAGTAACTGCTGTTCTAAAGTGATAAAGAGGTGGAGTTTGCAAACTCCTCAGAAAATCCCTGGAGAAAGTCTTGGTTCCTTTACCCTGCAAAGAATCTTCTTGATGTGCCTACATCTCTGTGGGTCATAAGTACCTTCAAATGTACAGTCCACTAAAGCTGCAGATGAAATATTTGTCTTTTGCTTGCCAAAGCGTTCTTAATTTATGCAAGAAAAAGATTCATGGAACCATAATGTCTAAGGTATTACTGTATTAGGGCACTATATTCCCATTTGTATATCAGGTGGGAACAGCATGATAAATCATCTACCTGTTCTTTCAACTAGCATAGGGTTGCTCCCTATTTAATCCTGGATTTTCCAGCCCATCTTTTGGAGTAGCAGATCCAAGTGTAGGTTAGGTATTCTCCTTTAAGACAGACTGCAGGAATATCTCATTTAGGCATGTTTTCTCCACGGAATTGTAACCTGTGCAAAGAAAGACCATATCTGCCATTTAGCTTAGGGGCAAATCTTTGAATGCTAACCAAAGAACATGCAGCCCCTACCATGCAATACCTCATGCATCTCACAGCAGGAGAGTGCTAAGTGTACACAAGCATTGCTGAAAGCTAAGCACAGTTAAGAGCAAATCAATATCAGACACAGCACAAAAGTGATTTAGTGATTCCTTTAAGTACCCATGCACAGGTTTTGTCATGACTAAAACATGATGATCAGCTTGCCGTGACAGCGAGTCCCTTGGTGGGAATGAAGTCATAGCAGTACAATTCCTAGCTGCACAGCCAGCCAGAAACAATATAAACACACAGGATCTCTCTGCCTTATTGCTACATGTAGGGGCTTCAAAAAGTGAGTCATCTGCTGGAAAATGTACTGATCCTGTGGCAGTAGGATGACTCTAAACAAAGCTCTTGCATTCTGTGAGGCTGATGATGAGTGGTGAGTGAGGAGGTTTTGCTCTGACTAAAGCAAGGACATAGAAAGAAGACAACAGAAAACAGTGGATCCTATGCAGATGCATGTTGCACTTTTAACTTTTCAGATATCAACTTTTCCTGCTCTAAACTGTAATCACACTAAGAACACTTTTGTGGTTTTATAACCCAGGGCAGTGGGAAAGGCATGATTTTTACCTGCTTGGGTTTGTCTTCATCTTGTACAACCTCGTGTGACATTGCACACCAACGAAGTTTTGTGTTGGATTTCTAAATCTTGTTTGTGGCACTCTCTGCAGTTAACTGATTTCTCCTTTTCCCATAGCCCAGGGCAAGTTTAGAGGAAATAAATGTAACATGAGTTAGTCATCCTTAAATAATCTTAAAGCAGGGAGCCCTACATTAACAGCAGGCTGATAATAAGCTCTGCAGTGCTGTCTCCAGTAAGGCTTTTCTCATGACTTGGAATACATATATGAGCTGTCATTTATTTATTTGTTTGCTTTTTCTCAGTGGGAGAATTTGCTGTCTGGTTGATGAAATATCAATTACTCTTGTAAAATTGAATAGTAGTGGTTTAGGATTACACCCAGAGAAGCTAGCATAATTGGAGAAATGACAAAAATTAATAAGATACCAACTCTGATAAAGGCATCGGTGGCAGGGACATTTTTTTTGTGCCAGAGGATAAGTCTTTTGTTAGAAGGAGAGCAAAGAATGGGGTTGAAAAGAAGCAGCAGACTTGATCTAACCCTGTAATTTTTTATTTGTGCAGGCTTCTGCTGTCAGACCATCTGCAGCTGTTGTCGGTCAACCATTGGCCTGACCTCTGAGAGGCAGAAACCCATTCTGTTCCCTAGCTGGTCGTTCCAGCTTTTTTATTCTGGCATTTAAATTGGCTTTGATTTGATTTTATTTAAATCCCTTATATCAACACTTAATGAACAGAAGCCCTCCCACTCTGGTCTGTGGCATCCCATTGTGTACCAGCATTTTGTTCTTTTCTGTGTCCCATACATATTCATTCCCCTTAATCTTTCATGCAAATGTATGTTTCCCTTTCCCATTCGTTTTCTCTTCTTGATTATTATTAAATGCCTGGCTGATATTTAAATGTCAAAAAAGCCCTGAGAAATGTCACATACTGGAGGAGAATGCAATAGTTTATGCTTAAAATGCCCTGAGCATGGTAGTATCTGCTTCTCAGGCTACCTCTCAGGGAAGGACAAAAAAAACCCACCCAGATCTCTTGAGAGAAATGGATTTATATGGTTGATGGTGTTTTGATTTTGAACTTTGATACCGAAATGGGAGATTCAAAAATGAATCCTATCTTCTCTCTGGTTCATCTCTGCCCTGACATGATAGTGGGTCACTTGGAGCAATCAGCTGTTTTCATTAATTATTAATGCTAACACATGGCAAGAGCAATTTGGAGATTCACTGGATTGGGGGGGGGGGGGGGGGGGGAGGTGCCTGCTGATGGAATTGTGAAGGGGGCAATTATCACTCTGAAAATAAATGAGAGTGGAAAGCACCAAAGAGGAGGGGATATCAGCAAAAGAGTTAGGCTTGGCTGGAAAAAGATTTTATTTTGCACTTAGGTGCATATCTTCAGTTACATTAAAGTGAATATTCCTAAAGCAGGGCATGTAGTTCACACAAGTGTTAGGTTACTTGGCTGAACTGTGGTCTATGCAAATACACATTTATAAACCTTTACAAGAATCCTGATACTTGCTGAGTGTGTAGTGAAAGCAGAAAGCTGTTCAGTACTAGGGAACTGGATACCTAGGCAAACAAGGATAGAACTCTCATCCATGCATCTTAGCAGTTTGCTTGTGTCTTTATGCTGAGAGGAGAAAATGGAAGTCTTGAGACCAGAGAACAACATGAGTGCTACTTGAAGAAGGTGTCTTTTTATCTACGCCAGCCTAGGTAGTATAATGAACAAAGATGCTTACTGCCACTGCCTAGTAGGAACTGTATGAATTTGTGGGAAGAGGGTTGGTTTTGGATAACTTTAGAAGGCTATAGGGAAGATTTGCCTTTGCTCAAGTTAGAGAAAGCTATGTTTTGTCTTTGAGAGTAATGTAAACACCTTGTAACTGAAGGAGAGAAGCTAGGTAGAATCTGGTTGGATGTGTTAAAATATTGTTTTGTTATTTTTATCTATTGTATGCCTTAATTACATGTATGCCAGTAGAAAATGACCAATTGAGAGGTGACACATGTGCCCTCTGATAGACTATATAACTTTGCTGTATAAGGTAATAAACGTCTTTGCCTGCTTACATCTCATCCTGGAAGCATTGCTCTGAGTGCTTAAAACATCTATACTACAACACAAATTTGCTTCAAAAGGTGATACAGTGGGAGGAGCTATTTCTATGGCCTCTCCCTCTGTTTGCTGCATAGACACCATGCGTCAGAACAGGAGCCTGTGTTCTGGTAGGTTCAAAATGGCCAAAGAAATCAAGAGCAGAAGGAGCCCTCTGTACATTTCTATCTCCCGAAGGGAAAAGACTACATTGACAAGCTTTGTGCACACTGATTATGTCTTATTTGAATGTTTTAAAGAACAGCTCCTGAGAGAGTGGCGTGTTCAAAACCCCTGTCCTAGTCTGTGATGTATTGCCAAGCTCTGATGGCCTCCTCTGGATGTTGTCTGGATTCAGGATCCAGGAGAGCTTTCCCTCCTGATGGCTGCAGGCCCCAGTGAGAGCAGAGCCATCTGTGACACAGACACAGCTCCAAATATATCATCCCAGTTTTATTCTGCATTAGCTAACCACAGTGGCACTAGAGGGCAAGGCTAGAAAGGTTAACAACTCCCTCCTGCCCCCAAAATTACTAAGAAGGGTTGGCACTGGGGACAATAAAACACGAGGCAGCTTTCTTTTTCTTAGGCTGCTGCAGCTCATGCAATGCTGTGGATTAATGAAACTCCAGACTGTCTGATGGAGTTTTTCCCACAGAGCAAAATATTAACTAAGTCAATTGATTGCATTTTCATTTCTTGAGAGAGCATTCAGCCCACACATCACATTGTCTGTCTGATCACAAAGACACATCTGCTGTAGCAATATTGTGTTATCTCACAGATGCTTTGTGCTACATCTTGTGCTGTTGCCTCTGATGTAAAAGGAAATGGAAGTTCTCACTCGGAAGGCCAACCTGACAAAGAAATAAATTCTGGTGAAATAAGTGTCCCAAACTTAGGAAATTACAGGAGCTGCTGCTGAAAAAGACTGTGATAAACCCTCATCCATCTGGAATGCTTCCATAATCCACTTCAGATTGCCAATTAATTGTATACTTAGTTCTGTGTAATAAGGACAGATAATAGGCTGTACTTGTGCAAGTCCCCCAGAGACAGTGGGAATACATCATAATATTCTTAAATAGCATATTTTTATTAAAGCAGTGCCTGCAAGCCTCTGTCTGGTGCTAGAAACCTATTGTGCTAGGGACTGTGCATGTAATGAAACACCAGATTTACAGCACATAGTCCTATTAGGTGAAGAACTTAATTGCTTACTTCAAGTACCATGTTAAATAAACTGATCTCATCTATTTTCTAATTAAATGTGGGAAAATACAGTGTGGCTGGTTGGGACACAAGGCTTTAAAATCCTCTTCTAGAGCAGGAGGAACTGTAAATAGTCTGGCTTATTCTGTTAAAACAAGACTTGGATCACAGAAAGATACCTTTGAACAGTGGTGCATGAAATAGTTAGGATTTTGCATATATAAATAAATCACAGGGGTTTTTTTTTTGTTGTTAACTTATGAAGAACTTTTTGTGGCTGGTTTGGTTTTAGACCAGAGTTCCTATTCATTAAACCAGTTACATAATGGGACATGCAGTCTTTAAAAAGACATAGATTTCCTCTCATTTGAATTAATCAACTTTTCCTGTGCTCTGCTGAACATAATGTTAAGTGATGACCTTTTCTTGCTTAAAATCATTTTAATATTTTACTGCAGTGTAAAATATTTCTGGGAAGCAACTCAGTGAGCAGTAGTTGTTGCCTGGAGGATTAGAAAAAAAAAAAAAAAAAGAATATTCTGTGGGTTTTGAAATCAAGTCAAATCGTCACAGGTTTGTTAGGGTCTAAGGAAATGAGGCATCTTCCCATTGTATTTCATTTGCTGCCACAGTTGTTCCTGCATACCTGTGCCAACCAGAAGGGAATCGTGTAGGGGGTTTTCAGCATAGATTTTTCTCAACATTTTGTGTTTGTCTTGTGCAACTAGGAACATTTTACTCCATCAAGTTGTACCACTAGATATAACTCTGTAGATCCACATGAAAGCAGGAGTGTGGTACCAGCGATGGCTGCAGCGGCACAGAGAGTTCATTTTGACTCTAGCATTCTGTGGTGGGCTCTCACTGAAACACCTTTGCCTGTAACCCTGACTTGTCTCCAAAACAAGATGATGTTTGATTTTCATTCTGCCCCTGTACACTGCACTGGTTAGGCTGCACCTCAAGTACTGTGTCCAGTTCTGGGCCACTCAGTTTAGGAAGGATGTTGCTGGTACGAGTCCAGAGAAGGGCAACGAAGTCGGTGAGGCATTTGGAACACAAGCCCTATGAGGAGAGACTGAGGGAGCTGGGGTTGCTTAGCCTGGAGAGGAGGAGACTCAGGGGTGACCTTATTGCTCTCTACAACTATCTGAAGGGAGGTTGTAGCCAGGCGGATGTTGGTCTCTTCTCCCAGGCAGCCAGTACCAGAACAAGAGGACACAGTCTCAGGCTGCACCAGGGGAGGTTTAGGTTGGATGTTAGGAAGAAGTTTTATATAGAGAGAGTGATTGCCCATTGGAACGGGCTGCCTGGGGAGGTGGTGGAGTCATCATCATTGGAGGTGTTCAGGAGGAGACTTGATGGGGTGCTTGGTGCCGTGGGTTAGTTGATTAGGTGGTGTTGGATTGGTTGATGGGTTGGACATGATGATCTTGAAGATCTCTTCCAACCTGGTCTATTCTAGTCTAGTCTAGTCTAGTCTAGTCTAGTCTAGTCTATTTCCAAACACATTGCTCCTGTGTGTGAGATTTTCACAAAGGAGAAAGACAACCACTTAGAATAGTTTGCTGCTATCAAAAAGAACAAATTGGTTTTGCTATTTTCTTTCTTGAGGTTGCTACATGACTGATGAGACAAAAATTCTGTCATGAACCACTACATATGAGAAAAGCCAGATTAAGCCTGGACCTCATAGCCTCCTCTTGTGCACTGCATCTGAAATTCATGATAATTTCATAGGAGTTCACTCTAAAACTAGTATCTTCATGGCCCAGGACCTCTGGGTCTTCCTAGTAGCAGGCACCACATAAATTTAGCATTCAGTTTTGGCTTAGGTGTAGGGGTTAGGGTTAGGATTTTGGGTTAGGATTAAGATTCATAGTACATCTTGGCGTTCTCCAGACCCCTTCATGGTTCAGTTCCCCACTATTTACTGCAGTTGTTTATGTAGGTGTCATTTTTGGGGGTGAGTGTTGCAGAATGTAAAACACTGGTTCAGAGATGAGTGACAGTTTTGCAGGCTTTACAACAGCAGCTATGTGACTATTGTAAGACAATTTCCCTCCACCTTAAATGGAGAAGCATGTCTGCTGCCATTGTGAGCTTTAATCACTCCAATTACAGTGCTTTTCCCATCCTGACAGCTGGCACACACGGGAGTCCCTTGTTAAGGCTTGCATGAGAGGTGGATTTTTTTTTTCCAGTCAAGCAAATGACCACAGCACTAAGCACAATCCCAACAACACCCAGCAATTTACTCAGCTGGAGAGTTTGCTGATTTCACACAGCAGATGTTTAATGCAGTACCCACTATAATGTGCACAATAACTGCCCTTCCAGAGCATGCAGCAACACTGAAGCTAGGAGGTTATGAAAAAGAAACTATATCATAGTTAACATTAAACAAAAGCTCTGTTAAAAATGCTGTGCTTGATGTAGCCGCAGGTCTAGCAACACAGGCTACTTGGATTTTGAGTCAGAAGTGGGTAAACAGAACAAAAATACATGTGTCTATAGAAAGAATCATTCTTCAGTTCAAAGAATTGACTGACATTGTCTCAAGTGTTAGGAGAAGTTCAAGAGCCCAGCTTCATTGTTTTGCACCCCCCTGTATGGCCACACTGTACTGACTTCTTCACAAGATTACTGTGGGTTTTCTTTGGCTAATGAAGGTGAACACTTTCCCCTTCCTCGCATCATGAAAAGTTCTGGCATGTTCACTGAGAACCTGACTTCCCAAGTCTTTGCTGGACAAAGAAACAAAATCCAGTCCCAGCTGCACTGAGTTTTCACAGCAATCGGAATCTGCCTCTTGTAACACTGCTGTCCCAGAGCAGATCCTGTTGCTCTTACACAAATTGAGTACCAAAGCCTGAAGAAAGGCTGTGGATTTCATCCTTCATGAGGCCTGTCATGACTTCTGATGGGTCAAGGGTTTAATAACTAGCCAAAGGCCAGAGAAGAAGTTTGGTATCTGGATTTGTTTTTTGTTTGGTTTTTTTTGTCTTAATGGCAATGCCAGCTTATGCAACTCTCTGGCTGACTATCCAGTGTCCTGAACTGTGGAACTACTGAGGCTGAAAAGTTGTGGGGGTTTTTTGTTTGTTTGTTTGGGTTTTTAATAATAATAATTTGGTTGTGTGGTTTGGTTTTGTTTGGTTCTTTACCCCTGTGATATCACTTGCTCTTTTCCTTCATTTGACTTATCCAAGCAGCTGGATATATGCTGCTTCTGGCACAACAGAAGAGATGGCTGTAGATCATAGTATCAGTCAGTGTTGGAAGGAACCACAAGGATCATCTAGTTCCAACCCCCCCTGCCATGGGCAGGGACACCCCACACTAGATCAGGCTGGCCAGAGCCTCATCCAGCCTGGTCTTAAACACCTCCAGGGACGGCGCCCCAACCACCTCCCTGGACAACTCATTTCAGGGCTTCACCACTCTCACGGTGAAGAACTTCCTCCTCACATCCAGCCTGAGTCTCCCCACCTCCAGCTTCATTCCATTCCCCCTAGTCCTATCACTACCTGATATCCTGAGAAGTCCCTCCCCAGCCTTCTTGTAGGTCCCCTTCAGATACTGGAAGGCCACAATTAGGTCACCTCGGAGCCTTCCCTTCTCCAGACTGAACAGCCCCTATTATGCACAGTTGTCTCTTACAGATGTGTTACCTGGTATCTTAATGGTATTGCAGTGTCAATAAATTCCAGGAGTTCCTCAGAATATCTTCAGAAATGTGTTCTCTGGAAAACCTCTCCAAACAGCACTGAGTTGAGAGCCCCAACTTAAAACAGACTGTTTAAGTTCAATGCAAAAAACCCTGTTAGAGAAGAAACAAATCAATGCATTTGCCTCCCTAGCCCATTAACACAAATTAACCTAGGCACCAAAACCAGCTGCATTGCAAAGTTCTCCAAAGGCATCAGGATAACCTGATTACTTCCTTCATCCCCATCTCACCTTTTCATAGTGAGTGGGTAACCCCTGGGACATGTAAAGCTGTGTTAACAAATTCCAGGTCTCTGTCTAGTAAAGAATCTGCCTGAGAAGAATGGGTCTACAGCAACTCCCTTGCAAATATTTCCTCCTAATCCCAGGGGGCCTCACAGCTCTGTGGAGCTGGATCTTTGACTTTTTTTTGTTTCTGGCCTATATTTTTAACTTCTCTTTGCTGTTGAGCTGGAACTGTATCTGCCAGTGCCTTCTCTAGTGATCAGAAAGACTTGCAGAAGTGTTGCCTTCAGCTCCCACACAAATAGCAATGAAACCAGGAGCCAATAAATGAGAGCAAAACACAAATACCCTGGAGAGAGATGTGTCATGGCTGTGGTTTTACACCCGCCTCCTGAGCCTTCCTCCTCCCTGCTGTAGAAGTTTGTTTGAAGAATGCAGAATGAAAGTTGCTGTGGGATTTCTTTCTAGTTTATAACAGTTCAGGCTTTGTTTTGCATATGACCCAAGAGAAACTGCCTGCAGGAGTAAGTGCTTACCCTCCACCTGTACTGGGAGCTAAAAGACCCTTTTGGGATTGCAGGTGTGCTCTAGCAACTAAATGGGTGCTGGTTGTGTTCTGCACCTTGGTGTGTTGTGGGGCAGAAGGGGGCAGTTTAGGGTCTTTCTTTGTTGCTCCCCTCATCCAAGATTTAGTCCTGCTGTCTGAAGGTAAGTTCATACTTTCACTGATTTCACTGAGGGAAGGAGGGGATCTATATCATATCTTTGCTGCCTCCTAAATCTCCCCAGTCAGACCATGCACTGTAAGACCCTGAAAACTTGCTCTAAAGACCCAGCTTTGAGAGTTTGTGCCCAGAAACCCCTGTCCTTCTCTGAAGTTGGTTTATCATGCCTAGGGAACAGGCTTTGAAATAAGAATTTCTGTTTAAAGGGCACTTTTCAGTTATGATGATTAATTGTACTTATCCTTACCCAAAGTCTGTGATAAAGGCATGTGCTTGGTGAGATTGGCAGCTGCAGGTGCCCAGGCTATAGGAGGGCTGCCCTGAATGTGTGCAAACACCAGAGTGGGCACAAACACTGCCCACTTGTATGTTGCTTTAGATCTACCTTTGTTTAGAAAGGCTTAGGATTGCTATGGCAACTCCAGTCACAAACTGTGAAGGAGTCATGCTCAAACCCAGAAGGGCCCACACTTTAAGGGCTTTTCTCTCTTCCTCTTTCGTATTTTCTCCCATCACAGAAATTGCTTCTGAGCAGATGGGACTGTAGCAGCTTTATCACGGACTCTTTGTGTACTAGGAGCCCTTTGTTCCCTGGCTTTACAAGGCTGAGCAAATGCAGCTGCTCTTGGAGTCAATGGGAATATCAGGTGTTTGTTTTCCAGTTACTTGGATCAGCAGGATCCTTGCAATGAGATCACCCAGTCCAGTGGCTCTTTTCAGCCCCAGAATATCTTGGTGTGGTGAGATTTATAAGTGCTGGTCTTGCACTGCTGTTTGGAAAGACTCTCCCTTACTACAGCCAGAAAAGCACTGGTGCATTTTCTGTGTGCCAAAACTTTTGGTCCCTGGGAGGTGAGTTCTGTCAGGCCTTGTAGGAGTGGTGTAAGAGATCATTGCCTCATTTACTCATTACACCCTGCTCTGAAATGTTATGAACTTGATTGCAGAACTTCTCACTGACACTATATCCACACCTCTGGCTTCAGCTTAGAAGAGTACTGTGGGCTTCCATGGATGTGACTTTATTTGGCTGCCTCTTGGATTGTGGTGATTTTTCCTCTATCTAGCTGCTTGCTTAGTCCCATCTTGGACACCTGTCTACCATGGCATAATTTTTCTATCCTTATCCCTCCTATTCTGCAAATAGTAGGTTTACACAAAGCTCTGTCCATAGGATGAGCTTTGAGATAAACAGGGGGTGGGGGCAATTCCTTTGCTTGTCCACAGCATAGCAGAATAGCTCAGGGAGATCTCTCGTCATACTTAATGCTCTGTGTGTACTATGTACTTCAGAACCATCTTCCCTTCTCAAACTGAAATGTGAAAAGCATTTCCGTTCAACCCACTGACCTTCAGATCCTTGTCCCTTCTGGGGAGGAGTAATTCCTATACAGGTAATACTTTTCTCTGTTTCTGAGGAAAACTTCTCCTTTATCTACTCTGAGTCACGTTGGATGTTATCAGTGGTTACGCAGCTCACCCTTTTGCTGCCTGCCCAGAATTTATGACAAGATTAGCAAGTGACAGAAAGTGGATTCTGACCATTTGCTAAGAATCCATCCCAGGTTTTACACAAACAGCTGTGGTGTGCACAACTTACAGAACAGCACATTTGTGCTTGCATCCTTTGGCTGAAAGGGGAACCAGCTGTAAGGGGGGGTGGATTTCCTGCATCATAGGAGATGAAACAGGAAATAGGAAAAACTCAGCCAAAAAGACTTTTTCAGTCCTCTAAAGAACTTGCCTCTGTGAGCTTCCAGGCAAATCTGTCTTTGATTGTTTCTTACTTACTTGAGTTAAAGATATAGGAACAGACATAAGGAGAAGAGAGACATCCTATTGCTTCCTCTATTTTAAAACCAAAGTAGCAGATCAGCATGGCCAAAAGTGAATAGCAACAATCTGAGGAACTGCTAATTTACTACAGGCGACGTGAGAGGTTATATTTGTGCTCTCTGAGCTGTAAAGAACAGAATGTACAGTATTTAATCATACAACCTTGTATGGTTGTGGCTTATGCATATGTTTGTTAAATAGTGTGGTTGGCTTAGTAGTGCCCATGGTGCCTACTGTGGGAAGATCTCGGTTTGCTGGGGTTTTTTTTGATGCCACTAGTCTCTCAAGTGATATTTCTGACAATGAATAAGCTACAGTGCACATGAAATGACTGGTGCAGCATGAGTGATTACCCCCCCCACTCTCTCAAGCATACAACACAACAATGTTTGCAAGGCATGGCAATCAGGCAATAATTGTAGTATCAATCCCATTGCTTCTGAATTAAAATGCACAAAAGAACTGCATGTACAAAACCCCTAAATATTTCCTGGACATAAAGCCAAAGAAAAAAGTCATTTAACCATATGGAAGTATTTCATGATTTGGGGACTTTTGGACATGCCAGCACATGAAAATCAACATGTTCTCAAAGAAAAGCAGAGGTTTTGCAGGAAGTCCTTTGTAGCAGCAGAATACTTTGTCACTGCATTTTGACCCATTTTCCTAAAGGAATCTCTAGAGGCCTAATGTTCACAGCTTAGGTGCATGTGCAAATTAAGAGTAAGAATCTTAATTTTCACATGTGTTTGCCATGACTAGAAGAACAGCATTACACTGAATTGGTGTTAGGGGATTAATACTACTCAGGGTCTGAACAGAAGTGTGAGGGGGTGGGAGGCGGTTCTAATTTCATGATTCCTGCCAATGTCAGCCCTGGCATATGCACAATTAACCTGCTTGATTAGCATCACAGAATAAAAATATGAATGAGAGAGCTATTCTCCTCTGCCAGCCTCGAGGGTGAGGAGCTGGAAAGAGCAGAGAAAGGCTGAAGGGTGGGCAGTGAAGCCTTGTGGATATAACAGTTGGTAATGAACTTTTGCTAGCTGGAGGCTTAGCATGACTTCCTTTTCTCCTGTTCATGGCACAGCTCCAGTCACAGCCTCTTTCCTGAAGCCATAATCTCTCTCCAAGACACAAGGCAGCTTGTACAGTCCCGTTCTCCTTGCTCATGGTAAAAGTCACAGAGAAATGACTGCTCTGCTTCTTGACAAGCTGCAGGGTCACAGATATATGTTCCCTGGGCCCTCTTGTTAAGTACAACAGCCTTCCAGAATGAATAACTGCAACAGTTCTTGCTGAGTAACACAATTCACACAGACAAAGGAGAGAGTATTAGTTGCTTGCTTTTATTCTGTCTGCAAGCAAAATAACCAAGGCAATCCATCCCTCCCCCAGAAAGTGGCAGTAGGAATAAGTAGCTGCAGAATCCTAAGGGTAGATGCCTGATAAGAAATCCATTCAGTTTAGCTCTCCCTCGTGGAAAATCAAGGAATACATGAACTCCTTACTACCAGTGCCCCGAGCAGCAGCTTAGCAGCTAGCAGCAGCGACAGCTTAAATTATTAGTGTATTTATAATAGAGTCTTTTAAATCTGCCACATGGAAGGATTTGTGAGTCAGCAAATCAGCAAATAGGTCTGCAAGGGACAGGCCAGCACAGAAAGGAAAACTGTCAGGAAATCTTCATCCCCTGAACATGTCCAGGTCTACCTCGCTTTCCCGTAGCTGTAGCTATTGTTCTGGGAATGAGATGTTGGTTATGTTTGATTTCTTTGAAAGCTTAGTGCACAGAAGGCAAAGAGAAGCACTGGTTTATGACAGATTACAATAAAGCAGGTCAGCCTCTCAGAGTTGGCATGAGCACAGAGAGGAGCTGTTCTACCAAATCACCCCTAGTGCAAAGACTTCTACAGTTTGCCCTCTTAACCTACATTTGGAAATATATCATGCTTTACAGATGCATATTGCAGTAGGTTTGGGGGAACTGATTGACTTTCTAACAGGTTTAGAGCTGAAGATACCAATTTAGGGCTCACAGGAAGGAAAGTCTGGAACCTCCATTTCAGTCTGGAGGTTCCTTGCAGAACTGAGACCACACAGAGCCCCAAAACCAAACCACATAAAAGTCTACCCATCAGTTGTTCATCTTTTAATCCTTTTTTAGTTTACATACTGTGGAAGATCTCAATGCTAAGTCATTTTTTGCATTTGAACTTTAGGGAAAAGTCGATTTCACTTGCTGCTGTGTCTAGCCAGAAAGCAGCAGCTGAGTGCCCTAAAGGGAAGATTTTAACAAAATGCATAACTTGTACCCAGATTTGGTTGTACTTAATTCACATCAGTACCTTTAAAAGCTGTTGCTGAACACAGATCCTAATCACTGGCGCTCGCTGATGGTCCCATTCTGCTTTTTTCAGCAGTAGTAATCCAGGTAACCTGGACAAACTCCAACTTGAGTAATTATGTTCTCCTGACCTAAATTCTTCTTGGTGTTTCAAATGAATACTATTCTTGATCTGATACTCTTAAGTGAGCAGTTGCTGCCGTGTGTACTCTAAGACTTTCTGTGTTTCATCTGTGTTAGCTGGATGTACAGCCTGTCTTGGCTATGTTATGGCATATTTAGAGACTAAATCTCTTTGCGGGGATAAGGGGAGGAGAGGAATTAGTAAATTTCATTTACATTTTGTAGCATCTGCTTCAAAATGTCTGTGTTGATCTATATCAGATCAAACAGTACTGTACCATCACATACATGCTCTGTGACGTGGTCATTGTAGGCACTTTAATAGGCAGTCCTGGAAATTCAGATTTCCAATTCCAGCTGGTCAGTCAGTACCTGCAACACACCCAGTGGCTCCTGGGACTACATGTGCTTCAGTTAGGCTCAGCAGAGACCAACACACAGAGCACAGACTAAAACATACTTACAGGTGAACCCTGCTTGGGTTTGGGTTTTTTGGGGTTTGTTTGTTTATTTGTTTGGTTTTTTTGTGAGGGAGTGTTTGGGGTTTATTTGTTTGGGGTGGTTGGTTGGTTTGTTTGTTTTAATGGAAATTCTAAGATGCAAAAGTATAAAGCAGATCTAGTGGATCACCCTGAGGATATCAGCTGAACCAACATTTACTGGACTTTCGTTGCTGTCTATATTCCAGTCTGCTCTGAGTGTGAAGTACACCCTCACTGTCAGTGTTGTGCTGTTAGTTTTAGGGGTTTGTGCCTTTATCAAGGTCATTTTACTGTACCTCTTCATCCTTCAGCTAGTGTTTGGACCTTACCTGCACTTATTCACGTGCTGTGGTTTGGTAGAGCTCTCATATACCCTGAGCTTCTGGCACATATCTAAACAAGCTCCCTTCACCAGTCAGGCAAGTACAGGAAAACAGCAAAGTGGGACCAACAGTTCAGGGATAAGTACAGGAAACCAAGAAATATATGTAGGAAGGTCTCAGAGAAGAAACTGGTGTCAAATCCCCAGATTTGAAGAAGGATGGGACAGGAAGTAGGAAGGTGGCTGAAGAGGAAGAGAAAAGCTGTTACAGGACATAGCAGTAGAGCATGAAAAAGCTGTGTGGCGGAAAGTGGAAAGGTGGAGTGTCAGTGGGTAAAAGGAATGCATTGAGGATAGAGCCATGAGTAGAAAGAACAGGACCTGGGACTAGAAACAGGAAATAGCACAAAGCCCCTGCCAAGAGGAAGGCAGCAAAAATCCGGTCTGATCAGGGCCAAGCCATGCTGACATTCCTACTCTCACTCCTTTCAAAGTAACACCTACAGTGAGCTGCAGCCATTCACAGTAAAAACACTTTGGTTTATGTCAGGTCACAGCTACAAAGCAAAGCTCTTCCAACACAAAGCCATTGCTTTCTCATTTGTGCAGTAAAACCCATGAATTATATGTGTTTGACTGTGTAAGTCTTGTTCTTTGCTCAGATACAGGCACAGCTCCTAGTTTAAACAGCCAGACAAACTGAGATGCACAAAATGGGCCAGATCATTCCCTGATGCATTAAACATGGATGAACTTGACCCAGTATCTTTTAAAAGCACATATACTTATCTGGAAGTCTGAGTTATGAATGCTGGAGCCAGCTGAAGCTACTGATTCCTTGAAATAAGGACATCATATACTTAAACCCACTTGCAATAAGCACAGGAATGATTGCAGTCTATAGCTTAGTGTCTTGGACAAAACACTCCTGGGATTTTGGAGAGGACTTGGTAGTTAGTGTCCTGTGTTGCTGTAGCCATTCTAAGTGTCTGAACCCAGAGCAGAGCCCACTGGAATGTTTTCCTGAGTTGTTATGGGAACAAAGAAGAGATTAGACAATTGCTTCCACCTTGCTTCCAAAATGTTTTTGTTACTGGTGTATATGTGAGAAAGTTAAGCAGATTCACTGTTCTTTTATTTCCTTGTACTTCACTGTAAAGACAAGTAGGGAAACCCCTTGCAAATGAATCTGCCTTGAACTACCTCTGGGTTTTAACATAATTTTCCATTCTTTTTCACTGTTGGTTTAGGGCTACAATTATGTTCTAGTCTTGGAAGCTTTAGAGAGAGAAGACATTTGGTCTTCCAGGATACATGTTGCATCAAGCCCCTTTCTCTGTGTAAGCACAGACCTGAAATGACACAAGCACACAAGCAGCCTGAGATAGGCAACAATTTCTGAGGGGAACTGAGGAAGAAGAGAGATTTTTAATGGGAAGTGGCATATAACAACCATGGTCAAAAGCCATGTATTTGTGTTACTGCCACTGCTGAGTGTGGTACAGAAGAAAACATTCACAGAATCATTTTCAGAACTACATGTTCATTACATGGTTGATGATAACAGCCATGACCACAATGACACTGTCTTTCTCCAGCCTTGTATCTCTGATGTGCTCAAAGCACATCACACACATGTTAACTATTAAACTGCATAGCACTACCCTGGAGTAGATAACTATAGGGAGAATAGTTAATGGAACTGGAGTCTCTCAGTGTCTACCTCAGCTTACCTCACAGGAAAAAAATGATCTTTTTATATGGTGAGGCTTTGTACATGCTGGGGCGTGCTTTAATCCACAGCAAATTGCCTGACATTTACAGAACAAGAAAATACCAAGGTTTTAGGTTGAACAGATCTTCCTGGTCATTCTGGAGATACCCCAGGCCATATACTGTGTCACCGGAATTTAGACGCAGCCAAGGAGCTTCTCATCATCCTGAGCCATTTCCTTCCTTTCATCCTTACAGATGCCTGTCTCTATCACTGCTTTTATCTATAGTTTTACTCTCACCCTCTCCTTCCATCCTTGTCACTCTGAAGTGATGTGAAATACCACACTCAGGAAAAAGACCTGAAGTGCTGAGAAGCTGATGTATCTCCAGATTAAAAACTTTCCCCTAGGGCCAGGTTTAAAGACTATGTAGTCCAGATGAGTCCCATGAATTTCAAAAAGATCCAGTGAATCCCCAAATGTGAATAATTGCCTCATGGTTTGTGTCTCTCAAAGGAGATGGCTTGAAAGGATGACTCTCCCATCTGCTCCCTTAAAGTTTGTCATGTGGTCCTAGCACACCATGCACTCATACCATGTAGTTGACCCTACCAGTAAGCTGCAGACAGATCTAGCAAAAAGCTTTTGTATGTTGTAAGGATTAAATTATTGTTCAGAGACACAAAAATCTACACATACTTACAACCATGTCTGAGACACAGTGGGCATAGAAAGAGAAAGCAGACACAACTCAGGCACAGACTGAAAAAAAAAGAGAGGATTTCTTCTGCCCACAAAGGTCAAGACTTTTTCCCTGGAAGGAATATTTCCCTCCCACTCATTGCCTTCCCACTAATAAAAAGCTGCTTAGTTAAAACAATTATGGGGGGGCAGTGTGCTGTCTAGCTCTGAATCTGATGTCAGAAATGAGATAATTTGGTCCCATTTTTTGCAGCTCTTTTGTGTGATTAGACAATAAGATCAACATTGAGTTGGAGTTCATACATAAGATGTAGGCATGTTTCCTGTGCAAGGCAAAAAGCAGTGAGCACAAGCACGTAGTGAGTGCCTTGTTAGTCACCATAGAGACAGCACATTCAAATCTTTGTTTCCTTTATTCCTTGTCATTGATCTAGAATTAACATTGACACCTTTTCTAGGCTTGTTTGATTCTTTTTGCTTCTGTTGCATATGGACAAGGTGCTGAATTGCCGGTCACATCCTTGTGTTCAAGATCTGTGATCAGTCTGTTTCATGTGTACTCTTCAGAGTTGCTGAATATCAAGAATGCAAACTCAGTGCCACCATCTCTGGGGTTGAACAGAGTTCAGGTCTCAGAGCTCTCCACTTTGTTCCTTAAACCATGCTCACACAACTTCCTGTTTAGACTGAAAAAAGCTGGGGTGGGGGGGAGGCTAAAGAGATCTTGGTGCTTCCTGTTCTAGGCTCTGCACAGTTGTTTCTTCCACATCAGCAACTGACTGTCAGGGTATTTCTCTGAAATGCACTTGAGTTAATTTTTCACATTCTTATCAGTTCAGATGGCTCATTTGCAAGATCACTTTCAAAACCTGATTTCAAGTGCTGTGTAAAAGCATTAGCTGAACAGACTTGGGTTTGTGGCAGAGAAGCACAAAACACTCTGGAGACAGCTAATACCCTAGAAAAGCTCTATAAGCTTTGTAAAGAAGGTGCAAGATAGCTGTATCAAAGCTCTGCAGATGGTACTGTTTCTTTGCTGTATTCCCTGCACTTCTCTGAGGTTTAGTAAAGGCAGCTGGTACTTGTTAGCTTCTACAACTTAAATGTATGTTGTCTTACTGAGTTTGGAGGTGAAGTGATCCATCCTGGATGCTGCTGAAATGTGGATTAGGGGAATGGACCTTGCACTCCAGTAGCTCACAGAGATACATAATCTAGCTCAGCCTTGTTGCACAGCACTGGAAGGCTTTGCAGCTCAGGCCCTTTGGTCGTTAATTTCTCCTTGTGGTTTGAGGAAATTGAAATGACCAGGGTTAACATATTCCCTCAAAGGTCAGCAAGACACATCACATATGAGCAATGAAAAAGAATTCTGCTCAGACTTCTTTCTTTTTATGGTTGGTTTGACTGAGACCTTTTCAAGATAAAGAGATGCTCTGGAAAAGCCAACAGGGAGACCTGTAAGAAATGCACAAGGAGGTCATTACAGCTTAGGTGACTGAGGACCCCCTCGAAGGCCTGCCTCAAGAAACTGCTGAGTGAAAACAAGTCCTCTGTTCCAGAGAATATTTCTTCCCCCAAGACTGATTATGTCCAGGAGACAGGAGGACATAAATCAAGCACTCTTACTGTAGACCTTTTTCACCACCTTCAGTATCCCCTCCCCAGTTTTAATATCTACCCTGAATCTAGTTTCTGCTCTATATTATTTTGTCACTAATTGCCCAATAATTCTTCTCTCACCACAGAACAGGGAAATCCATCTGTTGGATGCCTTGTGTCCTTATGACTCCTCCTGACCTGAATTTGGAAAGACTGCACATCACACCTCCTTCCCATTCCCTCTGGGTGTTGACTCTCAGGCACTAACAGATTAAACTGAAGTACCAAGTGCCAGCAGTCTGCCCTGTGTACTTCCCAGCAATTAATAGTCTCACAGAAGGGACAGATGAACGGCATATGAAGCAGCATCCTGAATCATGCTGTAATTAGCAGGCCACAGTATTCAAGTCATGAAACCAGAGCTGTTGACTGATGTATGCAAGGGCAGAAACTGGTGATGTAAAATTCACTTTCTGCTTCAGAGGAAATAAAGTTTTGGATCTCAGAGGGGATCTCTTTAGGAATAAACTGAGATCCTGAATTAGATGCTGCCACTTCTTGTCCCCACCTGAAGAACTGGTGCTGCCTATGGGGTGTGATAAACAGTGACACATAATTCAGGGTCAGAAGGATTCAGCAGTGCTGGTGAGGAAGGAGGTGATGTCTGAGGTGTTTAGAAGTACTTGTAAGCTGTAACATTATGATTCTGTTGACTCTCCAAGTGCAGTAATAAGCACTTTTACATCTTCAAAGTGCTTATAGATCCTATCTCACTTAATCTCCTAAGGAAGGAAAGTAAGAAAATGACCAGTAACAGATAAGTAAATGATGTGATTTTGTCAAAGAACTCACAGTTTAAGGTGAATTAAAGACCTGATGTCAAGCTAAATCAAAGCAATGGAAATGAGTTGGAACTTGGATCTGTCCAAGGATTCTAGGAGTGTATTGCATCACTCTGAATATGATCGAGGGGTGGATGCCCTTGTCTGGTGAAAGGGCAGAAGAGAGAGAGGACAGAACTATATGAAAAGCTGAGCTCTGTGGGGAGCAGTCTCATGGCTTTATTGCCAGCAGGACAGTGGTGTCTGGCAATAGCTGGTGCAGAGAAAACCACTCTCTCTCCAGCCCTTTGCAGTGTCCATTTGAGTCCTTCATACCAGGGCAGCGAGTTCGTGCCTCTCCTTGGTAACTGCCTGCTTTGCCCTGGCCAGAGCCAGGCTTGTTACAACCCTTCTGTGGCTTGCCAGTATCAATATGCTGGGAATAAATGTCACACGAAGCACTACATTAGAGCTAGGAGCTCCAGAATCACAGAGAAGTGCCCAGTTTTCAGATTAACACTACCTCTTACAAAGATTGTGGCTTGTTTTGTTATGGAGGAGGGCAGTTGGAGAAAAATATTTCTTTTTGGATGGTAGTTATAGAAGAATAGAAGGGCTGGGGTCATAGAAAGCTAAAGTCTTTGCAAGAGCCAAGTGCTGGTTTGAATGTGGTCTGTCCTTTCAAGATCTGCAACTCTTCCCTGCATGCTTAGAAAAACTTTCTGAAGAACCATTTTTGAAGTGGTACAGCAGAAGAAAAGCATTCCTGCTCCAGAGAACACTGAATGCTAATTTACTGTTGGCAGGTTGTGGGGCAAAAAAGACTGATTGCTGTCCCCTTTCCCAAGAATGCTTTTTTTCCTGTCCCTTTTTATTTTAATCATGTGTCAGTTTAGGGTTAAAGTGCTTTGTTTCCTCCCTTCTACTCTGGCTTTGATGCTTTAGGAGATCTACCCAACACTGCTTTTCTGTGTCACTGCTCAGATATAAGAATACCCCACAGGCCTTCTGTAAAGCTGCTAATTAGACAATGCTAGGCAGTGACAGGTGAAGGCAGTGAGTAAACATAGCAGGCGTTATATCCACCCTAATATCCTACACACTGATGTGAACACTGGCACCAGTTAAGGCATGGTTTGTTTTATGTCTGGCCTCACAGCACATCCCAACAAGGCACCAGTCTGGTTTGAAAGCCCTATTCTGTCACCAGCTCTTGGATTCTTTTCTTGTAAGTCAGCTCTCAGATGTTAAGCACTGTTTGGGTGAGGAGCCTCCCTGCCTTCAGTCAGAGTCCATATATGCTGGGTATTTTGCTCTTGTTCAGAATTCCATTAGACTAAGCTGGATCTTAAAAACAATAATAATAATTAATACATTTTGCTCTACAGCTTCTCAAGATTTATGTATCTAAAAGCTCCTCCTATCCTTGTGGGACATGTCATGGTCCTTTTAGAAACAGCCTGATGTCCTGCAGTACCATTGCAACTGAGACAAATAAAAGCCCCCTTGGATGTGCATTAGTGCAGAGCACAGGCCTGCCCTTTCCCACCAGGGAACCTCCAGCTTGCCTCAAGCCTGCACTTACTTCACCAGCACAGACATGAGGGAAGTCTAGACTCAGGTGCAAATTGACAGTAATTTCTGAGGCAAGCTGGATTTTATGTTGTAATGAAGGTTCATGGGATTAAATTATGTCTTTAATGACACCATTGAAGCATTTTATTGTTTTCAGAGATTTAATTATGAAGACATTCCTGATTTGTGAAGCTTAAATAGGCAAATGCATCTACAGATGTTGCCCATCACTTTATTTATAGGATTATATATTAATCTTTTACAGCCATGGAAATCAGTGTTCAGTAGTTCTCTTACCAAACACAGGACAATCCCAATGTCTTAAATGCCTGTAGCTTGGAAAGGCTTTAAAAGTGTTGCCTGTGTGGTGGTTAGACCATAAACTGGGTACTGATTCACTGTGAATGAAAAAGTCCATTGCACTCTTAGACCTCCATAAATCTCCAGATATTTACAGGAATGGTTTCCTTTTTGAATTATGATCCAATAGTGTTTTAGAGCAGAGCTGGCTGCTAGGCAGAGAATTCAGACATGTCCAAACCTGCCACACAAACAATAAAATTGATGCACTGTGAGAAGCAGGGACTTAAACCCCTTTTCATGAGAGATGCTGAAATGACTCTAAAAAGCTGTCGCTACCACAGTTTGTCTGACCTAGAGCTGAAGGTGTAGTTTAAAATGAATCAAACTAAACAAAGCTTTGGAGGAATGAGAGATGTGAAGTGGTGTGTGGTTCATATTCATATCCAATTCCAGATATTGGGTAAATGAAAAGTTAAATGAGGGAAGAGCAGTAAGAGAGTGAAGTGCAGGTATCCAGCTAGCTCACTATATCCAATGCTTTTATAACTCTGATGTTATCATTTTCTCTTCTGCACAAGCAATGTCAGGAAACAGAGGAGAACCTGGTAGTTATTACATTGGTCTGAATTCATGCACAGATTTGCTCAGCTCCTATAGTGATTTTGAGGTGGATTGTACACTGAAATTACAGAGAATGAGCCTGAAAACGACTGGATTCTTTGCAAGCATGAAGCGCACACAAGGCTATGGAAAAGTTATTTTGCAATTTTTATCTTCTCTGGGTGAATTCCTTTAGTGGCATGGTGGTTTTTGGACTTGAAAGGTCCAGCTTGAGGATACTTTCCAATTCTGAATGGTCCCATGCTGGAAGAAGTAGCTTGACTCCAGAGAAAGTCTTCTCCAGAGATCTTATCAAAGAGGCTGCTCTCATACTAAAATGGGACCAGAAGCTCTTGTTCTCAGTTTCAGCAGGGCTTCTCTCTGGCCTATGGCATGGCACATGTGTTTATATTCATGGCCAGGTGTAATTAATGTAATTAACTGCATCCATGATAAATTTATTTACATAATTTATATCCCCATGTATAATCTGGAAGGAATCAACACAGGGCAGAACTATATCAGCCTAGTGTTTAAAGCTAGGTTTTGAAATTATATGTTCTGCATGGCAATTTTCTGAGTTGAAAGCAAGACTCAGCCTAGTCTGTGCAGGCTGGGGCCTTGGTTTTGCCTTCCTCCCCAGCACAATTACAAGGGAGTCTGTGGTAGCTGCACAGAAATTGTTATGGCTAAGACCTTCCTTTTCTGGGTACAAATCGGAGCCCAGCTCTGACTTAGTCGCTGCGACTATAGCAGAAATCCCCTTAAACCAGAGCAATTCCATTCTGCCCTCTTCATTCTTGCATCTCTCAGTGTTACAATAGTCCTCCCCAGAACCTTTGGAGAAAAAACACTCATCCTTTCCTCCAGCCTTTTAATTTTAGTACGTTGTTTTCTTCTATTCTCCCACTGCCTTTTCAGTCTTGTTTTCTCTTTTCCTTCCTCACTTCATCTGAGCTCTGATTCATGCTGAACAAAGTACCATCCCCTCTAACAGGCAATTTAGTTTAAAAAGAGAGAACATTTATTTTTTTAAATTCCTTTTGTAGCAATCTCCTTCAAGTAGGCAAAGGTTTTATTCTCATTGTATTCTGTAATTAACTTGTCTTTGAGTCAACCAGTACACTCCAGAAATGCAAATAATTTTCTAGCTTAGAGCATTTATTGGTTGAAAGAAAACTCAAGTTTTAATCAAAGTCACATTAAAAACTGCCTCATCTGGTTTACTGGTTCTGAAAATCTGGCAATGGGAAATTTGCCAAGGATGTTTATGAAAGCTTTGATGGGATCTGAATGGGGTTGCTCTCTGCATCCTGTAGTTATATATATATCCTTTTCCAAAGTACTTCCATTCTGTAGTAGAATGGCTCTTGGGCCTTTCAGAAATGTCTAGGAAAAGAATCTGAGGGAGAGATGAGAGAAAAGGGTTTTATCCAGCTCAGGCAACTTAGTAATTGGCTGGAAGTACACCTGTGAGAGATACAGGAGGCTGAAACACCTTCTCCAACACAAAGATCATTTTAGTGTTTCCTAGCTAATGCTTGAATCAGGGAGCTATAAATTGCAATGGTGGGGCAGAAATACTGCAAAATGTCTTTGTCAGGGAAGAAGGCGGGTGGGAAAGTGTTTAGGATGCTCAGGATCCATCCCAGTATGAGTCTGTTCCAGCCCCTTCCCAGATGAAGGGTGGGATGGGCTTTCTGTCACTCAGAGAATAATTATTCCTGTCCTCAGAGGCTCAGGCCAGAAATTCAAGCCACACTGAACCTAGACCATATGTTCCTACAGAAAGCTCATGTTTCAGCAACCAAATGGTTTTGGCCCCCAAAAGAATACAGAGTTCTTCTGTTGACTTCAGTATGGCCAAGATTCCACTTGCCAATTGCCTTAAAATCTTTGGCACTTGGCTGCAGCTCATTTCTCTTACAAATCCCTGGGGTCATGATTCAACAATACAAATAAATCCAGCTTAAGGGCTCCTTGTGTTGGATCAGAAAAGTCGTGACACAGAATCACAGCACGGAGAGCACTGATCCAGAGCAAGCAGCCTTGCCTGTATGAAAAAAATATTGCAAACTTCTGTTACAGGCATCTTCTGCAGTGACTCCTCCAATAATTTTACTCTGTCAGAAATTGTCCATTGCCTTCTAGGCAGGGGGAAAATAGCATAAACACGATGCTCTGCACTCCAGCTACGTCACCAGAAAACAGATCATGAGCTGATGTTGGATCCACATCAGATGTGTACTTCTGGCAGGTCAGCAGTGCAGAAGTCTGGTATTAATGATCACAGAACCAGGGCCTTAGTCCAGAAGTGTGGGAAGACACACACACACACACACACACATGAAATAATCAGTGATTTTTCAGAGGCAGAGAAGATCAGGGTAACAGTTTCTCCTGGTCCTTTTGTGAGGGAAGTAGGCAAAGCTGCACAGGCAAACCACTGCGAGGAATTCTTCCTTAAGCATTGCAGAGACTTAAGATGTTTCCAAATGCAAAAGAAGATGTGAGATATTCCAGCTGTGGCTGGAGCAGAGAGCTGTTCTTCCCCAGTCCAGCACATGAACATTTCTTAAGCTGGCCCCTGCCAAACATTTTCTGGTAGTAAATGACTGAAGTGCTCAGGATTTTTTTTTGTGGTAGTAAATGGCTGAAGTCCAGGTATTTTGTTATAGCAAGAAGAAGCTTATCAAATCAAGGTGATTCATTTAATAAAGTCTTTTGGCTAATAGCATCTAATTTTCAGGAAATAAATTATGCTTTCATGTAAAGCAAGTATGTAAAGCAAGTATATAGCAAGCAAATAACTGATCCCTGATTGAAAATGTACTTGAATTTTTCTGCCTCAGATCCATGTGTGAATTTTCTCTCAGTATTTCAACAAGACACCTTTTCTCTGTGAGACATGTTATTGTGCAATGAAGTTTTGATAACCCTTTCCACTTGGGCACTTTGGCTCAAGGACTAAATTCACTGTGCCACACAGGTGCCATGTGAACGTTTCACACTGACTGGGAACCTTGCTTTGTGGTCCTTGACCATGCTGTTAAGTCCTTCTGGTGACAGAAACAATAGCTGAGATGTCTGAGGTCACATTCACAGTAGCCAGAACAATCCTGTAGTCTCTTCCAAAAAAACAAGAAATTGCAGTAAACAAGGGAGAGGCTTCCCAGAAAGTGTAGCTCACAGTGAGCCTCAGAGAATTGAAGTCTTGTACTGTAGCATCCCTGCAGGTCATTCCTCCTGGAGAGTGAACATGTGTGGTAGGTTGAGAGAGGGCTTAGCTCTCCCTTCTCCACAGAGTAAGAAACCACAACTAGCCCAGTCGAAGAGCAAGCTATATATTTACAAGCATATATGGAAAGCAGGTTATATATAACACAATATATACAGGTATTTACAATATATACACAGAAATACACAGCAAAGAGAAATAACACAACAGAAATCCCTCCCCGAGGGAGGCATCCCCTCCTTGGAACCCCCTCTCTCCCCCCCTACCTCCCTTTTTCCCCAAAAAGGGGTTAGAGAGAGAGAAAGGCAAGTTACTAAGGAAAAGAATTGTTAGTAAGCTTCAAAAGCCCATGCAGGATTAGTGTTTGCTTATCTGAAGGCCAACTCCAGCAGTTCGCAGAGAAGCAGGCAGGGAGAACAGGCTGAAACTCCCCCCAACTCCCCAACCAAACTGAACTGAGGAAAAAAAAAATTCCAACTGCTCCACAATCTAAAGCTGCATTTTTGTCTATCCACCAATGAAATTCGTTTAGAATATCAGAATGTTTTGGTCCTAGTACCGAAAACATTTAGCCAGTGTGTTCCAGCAGTGTTTGTTCTCAAAGGCACAGTGTCAAACGGTCACAACATGGATGTTTGCAGTGTCTACACATCTGAAGGCTTTAGCTGATGTTTTTAGGGACAGAGTCCTTCCCGAACCATAGTGCTACTCATCCTTCAGCACAGCTGTTCTCTCTTTATAGCTGTTAAATGCAACCTGTGATGAAAGGGACAAATGGTAATTAATTCATTAGTGACAATGCTCATTGTTTTCTCACATAGTTTGTGTACAGAGCACACAAGATAGCACATCCCCAAGGCCTTAGCCACTACAGCAACCCACGAGGGAGAGCTCCAGAGATGAGTCTTTCCTGTGCCATGGCACCAGTGCTCTGAACCACGCAGGGTGCTTTGTTCCGCTGCGAGGCAAGGTCTCCAGGCAGATCGTTATTATTGATGTCTCCTTCTTCATGAGAAAAAATACACCTCCAAAAGTAAACAGAATGTGCAAGGAAGGCTGCTAGTTCAGTTTCTTGGAGTCCATAAAACTGGCAGAATGGACAGATTACAGGCACTACAGCAAAGTCAGTGAGGCAGAAGAACAGGGAGAATGATACCTGGGAGTGTAAAATACTCACAGTCAAGATCTGGGTGTTTTTAAGTGAGACAAATGGATAACATTGTTATGACAGGGAGGATTACAGAAACATTCAAGTGCTTAAAATTCTAGTCAGGAGTGAGGCTCTGCTGTGCTCAGCCTTATATAAATGCATAATGAGATGCAACCCCTAGCCTGGAGATGCTACATTCTGAGAGGCAAGACTCTGAGAGGCTGGGGAGGCACACAGGCACAGAGAGGGGAAGCAACATGCCCCAAGTCAGACAATAGCTTGGTGGCAGCAGTAAAAATAGAATCAGAGCCTGCCTCTTCCCACATTGATGTGACAGGATCTCACTCCCTCCCTGACTGATTGTGGTGCAATAAATCATCGTTCACAGAAATGAGACACAAACTACTCACATGTGCAGCTACAAACCTATTCCATGCAGAGGTTTTCAGCTATTTGCTGAGCTGTAGTTTTTTTGTCAGGTGTGTGGTCATAGAATGGTAAAGGTTGGAAGGGACCTCTGGAAATCATCTAGTCCAACCCCCCTTGATAAATGCAGGTATACCTAAGGCAGGTTGCACAGGAATGTGTCCAGATGGGTTTTGAAAGTCTCCAGGGAAGGAGACTCCACAACCTCTCTGGGCAGCCTGCTCCAGGGCCCTCAAAGTAAAGAATTTTCCCCTTAAGGAGAAGTGAAATCCCTTGTGTTCTAGTTTGCACCCATTGCCCCTTGTTCTCTCACTGGGCACCACTGACAAGAGCCCAGCCCCAGCCTCATGACCTCCACCCTGTCCCTGAATAGTGCATTTAAGCCTAATGAACATAAGATTGTTTTCCTTAGTAATGTTTCACAAATCCTTTGGAAGGAGTTCTCAGAATCCCAGGTGCCTGCAAATTACAGTTTGAAAGCCTGTGTTTTATAAGACTGTTTATACACTCTTGGTCTTCAGTTTTTATTGGGTTTGTTGCTGTTGGGTGGTGTTGTTGGGTTTTTATATTTACACCTAGAACTGACAGCTGCAGAATTTCTGGGTCACCCCATTTCTTGTCACCTTTTTTGGACTAAGGTAAATGGAATAAATGACATTTTCATGCTGTATGGAAACTGTGAAAGTGAAATAAAGTGAACTTTGAAGAGCTCCTACAATAGCTCAGGAATTTAGAGTCAAAATTGCATCCGAGACAAGCCTACCTCCTTTGAAACCCAGAACCCCTAAGATGCACCAAGTACCAAATAATTTGGGGGTCTCCAGATGAATCTCTGATCAATAGTGGAAACATCTACCCCTGTACCCAGGCATTAATATTTTGGAAATCTCCATGGAGATAATTGCCATGGCAATTCAGCAATGACTTGTGTGTGAAACACGTTCACATTAACACCTCCAGATTGTCCCAAATGCCCTTTCTTCATCCTTGGAGTGTGCTGGAAAAAGAAAAAGCTATTGCATGTTGGATTGCATTTCCAATTACTAGGAGAATACTCAGTTGTTGACAGATATGTCTTCCTGCTGGAAATAAATGTAAACCAGAATAGGAAAGCTGAAGTGATCAAACTGAGGCCTTTTCAAAGTCGGGGGGGAAGAGAGAACAATTACCGGATGCAAGTAGATAAAAATGTTCCCATGGGACAAAAATTCCTTGGAACATGCTGGTTTTGCAAAACTATAAAACCTTCCCCAGCAATGAGTCAGTTCAATTTAACACCAAGGGGGAGGGGGGAAAGGAGGCTAAATGGAATTGTTTATTAAAATAAAAAAGTTATTTATTCTTTTTTGATTCCATAGCAGTACAAGAAATGTCACTGTTAAGACAACTTTTATGGCTCATTACACATACACAGATGTATCAAAATCAACACAAAATCCTGTGGTTGTGTCAAAAAAAATAATAGTTTTTGCTTTAATAGAACCATCACAATATTTTGCCTCTCCTCCTCTCCTCCTCCCCTCCTCCTCTCTTCCTCTGCTCCTCTCCTCCTCCTCTCCTCCTGTCTTCCTCTCCTCCTCTCCTCCTCCTCTCCTCCTCTCTTCCGCTCCTCCTCTCTTCCTCTCCTCCTCTCCTCCCCTCCTCCCCTCCTCTTCCTCTCCTCCCCTCCTCTTCCTCTCCTCCTCCTCTCCTCCTCCTCCCCTCTCCTCCCCTCTCCTCCCCTCCTCCCCTCCTCCCCTCCTCCCCTCCTCCCCTCCTCCCCTCCTCCTCTCCTCCTACTTCCCCTCCTCCCCTCCTCCCCTCCTCCTCTCCTCCTCTCCTCCTCTCCAGTTGGAGCAAAACAAATTTCAAATTTGAGCCCTATAGAAAAACTGAAGTTAGAAGGGAGCTCTGGAGGCCTTGTGGTCCAAGCTCATCCTCAAAGCGGAGCTGGTTTCTGAGTTGGAGCAGGTTGTGGAGGACCTTCTGCACAAGCTGCGGTTTCAGAGCCTCTCTGCATCCCTGTTCCAATGCTTCACCATTCTCCTCATGAACATTTTTTTTCCCCTTAGTTTTGATCACAATTTCCCTTTTTTTTGCCCCCTAGCTTGTGACCATCTTCTCTCACACCACAGCACAGCATCACATCAGGAAGTTGAGCTGGAAAAGGATAAGCACAGAGGTCAGTCAACCGTAACAGCAGGGTTGGGGAAGGCAGGATGTTGTGGTGTCGAGGAAGCGAATTGTGTTGATTTGGGTTTTGACTTCTTTTTGTGAAGTATCATCTTAAAAAGAAACTGGCTAATACAGATCACACCAAAAATGGAAAAAAGCAGGGTGAGGGACAGCCCAGCACTGGCAGCGTCTCACTTCCCAAATCCATGGGGTTTAGTTTCTCTCTCACATTCTCCCTGCCCAGCACTCCTTCACTATCTTTGCCCTCCCTCATCATTGACATCTTTCAGGGAGCCACTCTTTTCTCAGCAGCAGTTCATCAGTGCAGATCACTTTAGAGACACAAAAAATGTCACTTGGCCTCATTGTCCCCTGCAGAAAACTTTAAGCCAAAATAGCCTTCTTACCCTTCTGACAAGGCTCTGCATCATTTTTAGCTAAGTGGACAGTGCAAAACGTCCAGGCTTTTATTTCCTGCAGACCTGTAACATTCTTTGCCCTGATTTTTCAGCACTGGGTGGAACTGGAAACTTCTTAACAGCCAAGGAAGTGCCTAGTGTCTGAAGATAAAGACATTAGATGATTTCCTGAGCGCATGAGTAAAGGTGACTGCCTGACACACCAAAAGCTGGGAGGACCAAGCTCTCAAATTGTTTTTCAACTGGTTGAAAGGGAAGAGCAAAGCACATCACAAAAGGCAAACAACAGCTTGCAGGATTCCTTGTGCAATTCCACTTGTAAGGGGAATAAAAACCAAAGCAGGTTTTTTAGTATGTCTGTAGTTGAGCAAAATTAAACATCTGATTCTGCAAGAGCAAGCCACGGCCCTCAACCTGGGGACTTTTCAGGAACCAGGAATAAACTGAACTCATGTGTCAGACTGGCAAATTGTATTACAGTCAGGCCCACTCAAGAGACATTTGAGCACATAAGGATGCACCAGTGGAGAGGGTTTCCTGTTCAACTGGAGCAAAGCAGGTTCCTCTGTTACTTATCCTTGCTGTTGCCATGAAGAGGTGCAGGAAGGCAAACATAATAGCTGTAGCACAGCCCCCAGCTCTTGTTGTGGCCCTTTACCAACCAAAATACATTGAAACCACCCTCAGAGAGTTGTGAATGGGTGCAAGGACATTACAGGGTCAGTGGCAATGATGTGGAACAGAATAATGAAATGCAGGGGCCTCCAGATGAGTCTCAGTGATTGCCATGATCATATATCACACACCACAGCTGCACCTCTGTCACTTGTGTTCCGGGCAGATAGTCTGGAGTCCTGTATCCCTCAGTAATGGGAGAGGGACTAGGCTGATCAAAAAGAGTTTTTCCACATTTAACTTCTCTGATGCTGTTTCTTTTGAAAAGGGCTGTAGGGTATTGCATTATTTCCACCTTTGTAGGAAAAAAAAAAAAAGAAAAAGAAAAATTCTTTTAAAGATTCTTATTAAATTGTCTCCTGCTGGGATTGAGTTACAGAGTTGGGTTATCTGAGCACTCCAGAGTGCTCTGAAAATAGAAGAGGGAAAATGCTTTAATGGGGGGGAAAGTGCATGCCTGCTCGTAAATGTTAATGTGAAATTTCCTAGAGTGTTGGACACGGAGAGAATTGTAGCTATTGAATTAAATTTCTCACTAAAACTATTCTAGTCAACTCCAAAAAGTCTTCTCTACTCTTCTCTGTTTCCAAAAGCCTTCTGAAGATTTTTCTCTTTGAAAGCAACCTTCCCTTTATCTTCTACTTGATCATTTTTAGTGATGCTTTTGGGGTCAGTTCTTTTTTTCTGAACACATTTCACTCCTTTGTCAGGCTGGCTCCCATGTAACCATTGCTTTGTGTTCCACTGAAAACATGTATCAGTTGGGGAAGCATCTCAAAGCCCACTCATGAATGAGGCTGTAAAGAAGCAGTCCCTCCAGCAAGGAATTTGTGATCTAACCCCCAGTTAGCAGTCTAGCCCTAGGCCCACTCCACTCAGACTAATCCTAACAATCTGATTTACAGTATAAGAGGTCAGATACAAACACCTAGAGACAAATTTCTGATTATGAAGCCACAGGCTTCCTTCAGTGCTGCATGGAAGTTTAAACCTGTGCTGCTGTAGATATGTGTCATAGTAATGATTGAATTCCTGCCTTGGCACTTGGAAGATATTCAAGGTGAGCTGGTAGAAATGTCTGCATATACTGGGCAGCTGGAGTCTCAGGGCAAAGCTTGTTTACTGTATTGATGTCGAAGAGGGTGTGCTTCCAGGAGTTTGGTTTGCTGTTTTGACCTGTGGCTGTACAGATGATACTGTATTGTTTTCTCACTGGTCTTGTGTTATGAAGGGAGAGAACAACTGAATAGAACCACTGAGTAAATTGCCACTAACCAATCCCTTCCAATTGCTCAAAGTTAGTCTGGAATTTGGGACAGGAGATAATTCAAGCCTCTGATAAAACTGCTTCTGAAGGGAATGATTGTGTCATTTCAATGGACTGGGTTGAGAGCTTTGGTTTTCACATGTGTTTCCAACAGTTTGTGGAAATTCATAGAATTGTTAGGGTTGGAAGGGACCTCAAGCATCATCTAGTTCCAACCCCCCTGCCACAGGCAGGGACACCTCACACTAGATCAGGTTGCTCAGAGCCACATCCAGCCTGGCCTTAAAAACCTCCAGGGATGAGGCTTCTACCACCTCCCTGGGCAATCTGTTTCAGTGTCTCAGCACCCTTATGGTGAAGAACTTCTTCCTGGCATCCAGACTAAAGCAACCCTCCTCTAGCTTGGATCCATTCCCCCTAGTCCTATCTCTACCTGACACCCTAGCTGTGTCAATGTCCAGATTATCCCAAGCACTGAAGTGAGACAAAAACTAAATCCTAATTTAGAGGCTCTGATTATGTCCTCTGAATTTAGCTACCTCTGACCCTGATCCATCTGTGCTACAGGAAGTAAGAACTAGACAGGAAAGTGATCCAGTCTATGCCATCATTTGTCCTGTGATGACCTGTGATGTCCAGGCACATCTGTACATTCCTAAGTTATCCTGAAAAACTGCTCTGCTGAGTAGGACACTTCTCAAGAAACTACATCAAAGAGGTGATTACAGCTACTAGAGAGATCCCACCAGTGGAGATGACCCATTGTCAATATTAAGCTGCTCCTGAAGTCAGTGTGAAGCTGTCACTGAAAGGAAGGCATGCAAATGCAACCACGCTGCAGCGATGAAGCTGTCAAAGTCAGGGCAGTCTAATACATTCTTCTTAGTGATTGCTCCTTCCTGAAGTCATCAAGTAGAACATCTTGGCTTGGTGATCTTGCTGAGAAACACCATTTAAATTTAATAGATACCCAGCATGGTGCTCAACCTCCAGCTATCTTTTCTGTAGCACTCTCTGCTTGAAAACTAGTTCAGGACACCTGCTCCTGTGCTCTAGATGAATCAGAGCTTGGTTTTAACCAGCAGAGTGGGGAAGCTCTGCAGCATCACAGATGTGTGCTTGTTTCTCTGTGCCATCGATTTATTAGGGGAAAACCAAAGGTACTTTATGGTGTGAGAGGAGGTAGAGGGAAGATGATATTATTTCTGAATTGAATTATCCTTCTGGTTTTTGTACTCAGTCTTGCTTGAGGCTGAAAAGCTTTGGCCTCAGTTTACACAGGCACGTGGTACCTGTCTGCCTGTCCAAATTTTTTACCCTCGCACATTCCAGCAATATCTCTGTACCTAGTCCTGTAAAAATTGATGGCAAAAAGCCTATTGACTTCAGCTGAGCAGGAGCCAGAAGATGCTGTTTTTACCTGGACAGTGTTCTCTGACAGATGTAGCTCAGTAATAATTCATGTAGTTGGATCCAACATAAAAACTTGAATGCACAATTAAGAACAAATCAGTTCTGAGCCTGTCCTTGTCCTTTCCACTTGATCCACAGGAGCAGAGAGAAGGGCGAGATGACCTGTAACCAAAGGTTTCTATAATTTCTTCTGTACTTCATTGCTGAAATCAGCATCAGCTTTCTCTCTGGCAGAGTGAGAGGGTAACACAGCACCCTATTACTATTTATAAGATGTTTTCTTTGGTGATGCTTTTACCACACCAAGTTTGCAGCTCTTGAAACCTAATCTAGACCGGAAAGCCTGGTAAAGAGAAAAAGATCGTTGTTCTGTACAACAGAGGAGAGTGAGGTACAATTTCAACTATGGGGCAACCAGTAGAGCTTGTATCAGATGACAGAAGACATTGCTGTAACTGACTTACACAAAGGAATAGTGGAAGCATGTTAGTTAATCTCTGCAACATCTTACAGGGTGTCCAAGCCTAAGTGTGTGAGGAGATAGATTCTGTTCACTTGTTCTGTCTTGGAGAATGGAATGGAATGGAACGGAATGGAACGGAATGGAATGGAATAGAATAGAATAGAATGGAATGGAGTGGAATGGAAAGGAATGGAATAGAATAGAATAGAATAGAATAGAATAGAATAGAATAGAATAGAATAGAATAGAATAGAATAGAATAGAATTAACCAGGTTGGAAAAGACCTTTGAGATCATCAAGTCCAACCTATCACCCAACACCATCTAATCAACTAAACCATGGCAGCAAGCGCCCCATCCAATCTCTTCCTAAACACCTCCACCACCTCCCTGGTCAGCTCATTCCAATGAACAAAAATACTGGAGGTCCCTGGGAGAGTCTGAGTACTTTCAGGTCCCTCAGGAATTTTTCAGGACTCCATGAAGGTTTATCCAGCATCCCTCTCATGCAGCAATCCATCTCTGACACCAGGCTGCTGGAGCAGGAGCTCACTGATCCCTGCTTAGTGTTCAATGATTTCTGAAGTGGATTCAAACATAAGCTGTGGATGTGTCTTTCTCCCTTCCCTTGAAACAGAGCGGAAGCTCAGATCTGGCTGTGGATTCAGACTCTGAATTTCAGTCCTATCCGTGATTTGTATTGCTCTGTCATGCTCGTTACATGGTGAGTAGTCTAGTGAGAAAGTGGACTCTGTTCCTGTTCCAGCTCCCATATCCCTGATTCAATCTAAACCACATGGCCCTCACAAAGAACCTTTCAAAAGCAAAGAATGTCAAAAATCACTGCTATGAATGGTCCAAGAACCTACATTGTAAGGAAGTCCCCAGATGATCTATCGCCATGTGGAGTTGTTTGGTAGCTTGGGTTTCTCCATCCAGCAATGGGTCAATTTTCACACACATACAAGGAGATCTTTTGTTTTCCCAAATATCTGTGAATCTTATGGAATCCTTTTAGGGGAAAAAAAAAAAAGGGGGGGGGGGGGGGGGGGAGGGGGAAGGGGAGGGAAAATAAAAAGGGCAACATAACTGTAGTTTGAAAGTGTAATGTGCCAGAAACAGCTGCTTTGAAAACATCCTTGCCTCTACATGTTTTTCATTAAGAAAATGCATTCCCTGACAGAAATTAGTACCAGTTTTCACTAAGGACTCAAGCATGTTCTTGTCTGAACATCTGTTGGTAGAAATAATGTAGTAAAATGTGAATTCAGAGGAATTATTTGTGTGTGTTTGAGGAGATAACTTGTAACTGGGTAGTAACTCTGACAAGCTGCTTGTAAGTGCTGGATCACACTTGCAGATCAGTTTTACAACTTGCAACCAAACAAAAGAGAGGAATTGCAGAGTGGCACAGAAGTGTCACCAGGGAGCAACCTTGGGAACAGTTAGGCTTGGAAAGGAAGTTTACAGTGAAAGCTGTTTTGTTGTTGTCATTTACATTTCCACTAAAGCTAAACCCCAGGAGAATTTTGGCCAGTGCTGGGTGTTTGCAAGCTGGTGAACACAGAATGTAGGCTCTCCTCACTAACTGGATTTTTAAATTTGCCCCAAAAAATATTCATGCAAGAATGAAAAGCTGTAGATTCTGCATTAATATTGGGGACAGTTGCATTAATAGGACAGCAATTAATTGCTATTTGGCCTAACAGGACTCTTCTGACCTTAATTTAAGATTTGATCTAATGTTTTTGCAGGATTTATTGTGCAAAATAACTAGAGAGCAGCCTCCTCCCCCTTCCTAGGAGGCTGCACAAGGGAGTGGTAAATAGATTCATTCTGCAAGGAGATTGACTTGCAGGGAGCAGTTTAAATGCCTAAATGGAAAAGGCAGAAACTTGAGCATACATTTCACTGCCTTCACTTCAATTTTAAAGCATTGTGCTCTCCTTCCTTGACTGAAGGCTCCTACTTCATGGTGTCCACAGCAAGAGTGTAACCAATATCTCCCTAGCAGGCTCCACAGGCACTGGCTGCTGCTCCATTCTGTGCCTCCAGGTCAAGTGAAGGCTTTGTGTGTTCTTGCTGTTTATCTTGTTCAGCGACTTTCTGTTTCTGTTAATCTGCTGAGAAGAAAACTGAGTGATCTGCAAGCAGTTTCAGAGGTGGTTTTCTGGGGAGGCAGCACTTACCAGGGGAGCAGAGCAGGCAGCTGAGGGCCAATAACAAGTTCCATACCTTCTTTTCATCTGTCCTTCCATTTCTGTCAGGACTCTTTCCCAGCACATTACTCAGTCTGCTCTTAAAATTTTGGTCTAACATATGCTAAACCCAAACTTTTTTTGCTTTCTTGCCTGGTTTGAGTTTAAGAGGATGAGTGTGTGCTGGTTTAATGTAATTCCACATCAATTCTTACATTCTTTTCCCACTGGAAGGCCTCAGCTTTTCTGGCAGTAGCATTTGGAAAAGTCATAAACCCTACTTAAGACAACTTAATCTGTACAAAATGGTGCTGAAAGGGGGAAGGAAAAAAACAAAGAGCACACAGCTTATATATCCTTGTAAATCTGAGAACCTTACAGCTATGAGAGACAAGTTTTGTCTTTGGACCCAGATGTCACACTTTAAGATATTGTTATTTTAGCTGTTTACTCTGTCCCTCTGCTCAGTCTAGAGCTGGCTCATTTATGCCTTGTGACTGCAAATGCCTCTGAGTTCAGTGAAGATGCAGTTTGAATCAGTTCTTGTAGTATTGTACCTGAGATAGTGAAGATACTTGGAGTTCAGACGAGAGATGAGCTCAAATCTAACCGTCTGTGCACAGCAGACAATTGTATTTCCCCTGTTTGTTGAGCCCAATAATTGGTGTTTCATTCAAGCATCTGTTCCAGAAGGAGAGTGTTCTTGCTTTGTGTAGTGGAAATGGTGAAACAGTCCATTGCTTTGACTGTTTCTTCAGGAGGCTGATCAGCTTGCCTTACAAAAACACCGCTCTAGTTTGTTGTCTCAGTTTGTCTGCCTTCAGCCTCCAGTCACTGGGTCTTGTTCTGTCATGCTGTGCTCAGCTACAAGACACCACTTCAGCCTCCAGCAAAACATCATCTCCTCTCCTTGCCCCACCAGGTAGCGTGGTTCACGTTTACAAAGTTCAATGTCCTGTCACAGTCAGTTCTGTTAACTGGATACAACTGTTAGGTGAATCTCCTTTGCATCCCAGGTTCACAGTCCTTCTTGGAATGGAATACACCATCCCATTCACTGCAATTAAATCAGCAGCCAGGGCAAAAATGTGCTGGATTTATGACTGACTCCTCCGTGCACTCGTGTAATAATCCTCAGATAAAGTGATCATGAGATTGTGCTACTTAAAGCCAGTGTTTATCTTTCCAAGCACTTAAGGCATTAAGTGTCAGTATGAGAGGAAAATGAAATGTTGGCAGAGAGTTTTCAGAAACAAACATGAACTGGAATATTAAGAGACTTGATGCAAGAAGGGCTGTCTAGCAGATTTATGGTTTCATCTGACAGGTTCTGGCTTTTAAAGATAATAAATTCTGTAGTGTTTCTGATTTACTGCCCTGATATAAGATATACTGCTCTGTACAGATTAAAGTTGAAATTCTCTGTCAGATCACTCCATAATTGCATCCATATTAACCTAGTGGCAGGGTGATTCTGGAAGCTTAAGGATTCTCTAGAAATGTTGCCTGGGTGTGTTAGAAGGAAGATATAGCTAGAGGCAAGATATTGTCTGGAAAACAGTTTAAAAGAGAAAGCAAGTGCTTCTTTCTGTCTTTAAAGGGGTTCTGTGATTCTATCTGAAATGGGTTTTGTTAACCCTATAATTTCAGCTGAACTGAAGGTGTTTGGGGGGGGGGGGGAAGAAGTCAAAACATTTTCAGAGTATGGTATCTGATGGCAGCCAAGAGATGGCTACTGAAAGCAGCTGCTTGCTCACACAGGTACTCAAACCCTTTCATGGCAAAATAGACAAGGGTCACTTTTCATCTAGAAGAGAGTATAATGCCTCTCTCTATTCCTTATAGTTATTTTCAAATGCTTTTAATAGCCTATGGGTAAGAGAACAACTTCTCACTTTGTAACATGAATGTAATTTGGTTATAAAGAGTTGTTATTCTTTTTTTTTTGGGGGGGGAGGAGGGAAGTGATTGTGCAGCAAGCTTTAGGGAGGTTTGCAGAATTTCTGCTCCAAGGAATTGTGACAGCTTTTATTTTTATTTTGGTTTGGAACTTGGCCAAACTGAAGCATTGAAATCAGAAGTTAAATGCACTTTTTGTGCTCTTTAGTATATGTGAACACACCCTTTACACCCTTTGATGTTCTGCTCTGACTAGAAAGGTGATTGCCCCCTGTACTCAGCACAGGTGAGGCTGCATTTGAATACTGGTTCCTATTTTGGGCCCTTCACTACAAAAAGGCTATCACAGTGCTGGAAAGGGTCCAGAGAAGGTCAGTGAAGCTGGTGAAGGGTCTGGAGAACAAGTCCTATAAGGAGTGGGTGAGGGACCTGCGGTTGCTTAGTCTGGAGAAAGAGAGGCTTAGGGGAGACCTTCTTGCTGTCTACAACTCCCTGGAAAGAAGTTGGAGCAAGGTTGGTGTTGGTCTCTTTTTCCAAGTGGCAGGTAACAGCCTCAAGTTGCATCAGGGAAAGTTGAAGCTGGACAACAGGAAACAGTTTCTTCCCTGAAAGGGTTGTCAAGCCCTAGAAATGGGTGCCTAGGGAAGTGGTGGAATCATTGACCCTGGAGGTGTTCAACATACATGCAGACATGGCACATCAGGATGTGGTTTAGTGGGCATGGTGGTGTTGGTTCAATGATTGGGCTTGATGATCTTGGAGATCTTTCCCAACCTTAATGATTCTATGATTCCAACATTAAAAGCTGTGTAGGTGTGGTGCTGAGGGATAAGGTTTAGCAGCAGACTTGGTAGTGCTAGTCTAATAGTTGGAGTCAATGATCTTAAAGGTCTTCTCTAGCCTAAATGAGTCCATGATTTGAGATAGAATAGAGCTGAAAATTCAGACTTGGTCACAGTGTGCTTGAAATCTTTTTTGAGCCCTGTATTCTGTAGTCAGATTCCATCTCCATTTCCTCACATGAAGCTTCTCCTGGTGCATAGTAACCTAGAAAACAGTGTGAGAAGGCATCATTCACATGTTTGCAGGGGGATGATCTCACCACAGCTCCTCTGTTCTCAGGGTCTCTGGCTCCCCTGAGGAACCCCTGAGACCTGTTTGATTTCTGATTTTGGCAAAACACTTCCTCCCATGAAAACTGACATTAAGAATTAACTTCAGTGGGACAAGATTCAACTCTTATTATTTTGAAATCATGTCACTAATATACTTACTGGAGCCTTGCCCTGGGTGTAATAAAACCTGGTTTAAATTGCCAGAGGGTTCAGCTGCTGCCTTGAACAGCTGCATTGCTGTAATTTGCCAATAGGATGTATTACATCCTGATTACAGTTTGTGTGGAGTGATAGGCCAAAAATACAAGGCAGAAATGTGGCTAATCATGACAAAGGAGATAAGTCTATTCATCTACTGTCCATATTTAATATTTGCAGAGCAGATGCTGTTTATTCCCCTTCAGCTGCATTTACATGGAAATGCACTTCCATTCTGAAGATGTCTTAAGGTTAATGAAAAATACTATTGGGCATTTTGATTGTGGAAGCAGGGAGAAAGGTGAAATATCTTGGAAGGCTTCTCTTTGTTTCCCAGCCCTGATAAGCTTACACAAATCAGTCAGATGAGCAAAGTGAGCTACTCCAGGCCGGAAACAGATGTCTGTGAAAGCTGAAGAGACCATGATTTTAGCAGATGGGATGCCAGCAGTGGTGCAAATCACACTAGGAAGGGCTCTACCACTCCAGGGATTAAGCCTGAGTGGACCTGAATGGCCTTTTATTGCACTCATTCCCACCAAGCATTAGGCAGTTTGTCATGCTGCAATTAAACCACCTCTCAGTGACTTGCCTCCCTGGGCCATAAAGCCAGGCCTCGGATGAGGACTGCATTAGCACACTACCCCCATTATACACCGGAGAGGTCCCAAAAGTGTGAAGTTGGGGTGCAGAGAGCCTTCATAACTCAGTAAGAGATCTATTCCACTTCCACAGTCCCATGGTTCCAGCCTGGGGAAATCTGTGAGAGATGCCCCAGTCTCCTGCTCTCAGCTCCCCAGTCCAGCACCACCACAACTGTAAGAGATGCGTTGCCAGGAGCAAGCAGAAGCTCATCCGCCATGGACAAGGCATGAAAATGAGCTGCTGCCCTCACGCCTGGAGCAGGGCTTCTAGCTCCTGTATTGATGGCAATTAAACAATGTCCCTTTTTGTGTTGTGCCATGGAATGCTGAACTGAGCTGGACTCGTACTGCAATGCACAAAGTATCTTGCATCTCCTCTTCACCCCTCTCTGCATCTCCTCCAGTGCCTTGCTGCTAAATGGTGCCTTGTTGCTAACTAACTGCAACGATTCAAGCTGGAGAGATTAGATCACACCAGGGGTCCCTACAGCAGAGCCTACTTAACACCAGGAGTAATCTGGCATTATGCACTTTGGGACAGCAGTCTATAAAAACACAAGCAGAGCAGTTTCCACGGGCCAGCCTGTGCAGCCAGGGTTGCTTGGCTCAGCTATTTTCTGTTCTGCAAAGGCCACTTACTCCTCGGAGTGAGAATTTGTGTGTTGCAGCCAGCTATGACTCAGAGCAGTCTTGCTGCCCCCCATGCTGAAACCATGACTTTGGTTCTGAGTAGAGAAGCTTTTTCTGCCTGATGATGGCTACCATGACCTCCTAAACATCTCTTGGGGGAGGTCACCCATTCACTCCATTCCTTAGCACCTTCAGACTGCACTGCATAAAAGCCCTCCAGTCTAGGCTTGCTAAAATGAAGTCGTCTCTGGTGTTTGTATTTGCTCAGCTCTGGTGCTGCCTCCCTGCTAAAAGTAGATGCTGCCTCAGATCTGCTGCACTCATCATGTGGAGGGATAGAAGATCCTTTGGTGATGCCAAATATAAAGCAGCCGTTGAACCACTTCAATCTGTTCCTTGCCAGACACAGCCCCCAGTGTGCCGTCGCCACCGCTCACACTCTCCCACGCTCTGTTGGAGGCAGAGCAGAGTCTCCCCAGCCTCAAGCCCTGACATACGGCAAAGCCCCCCCTGACTGCAGCCTGAGGGACACGGCTGGCTCCTGTACCACAGCCCCCAAGCCCTTGTGCAGCAGCAGGTCTGTAAAGCCTGATGAAAAGGCAGATAAGGCTACAACAGGCTTTGAATACTAAAGGACAAGGGGAAAAAAGGGCACCTGGCTGTACAGAACATGTATTAGCAATGAAAAAGAAAGCCTGTGTTTCATATGGTCATTAGCACAAATCCCGGGATGGAGCACTAACAGCATTGCTCTGAGAAGGTGAGGGATGCATCTATGAAGAGGTTGAGAAGGTGAGGAATGCATCTAATGAGAGGCTGACTCCCAGAGGCCCTTTCCTAAACAAGGGTATTGTGCTCCAGGAATGACAGTATGGTCTGGCTTCTTCTAATCTTGCTGAAACACTCTGAGACCTCCTGATGAGAAGTATCTCAGAAAAAAAACCCCACAACAATAGATATTCTTAATTCCTTCTTTGTCTCCACCCCTCTGGGTGCACAATAGAGTCCCTAATATATCTAATCAGAACTGCAGTCACTTGAAGACATTCAGCTGCACCAATGTGCTGTGAAGTATGACATCAAAATGGCCTGGAGTTTAAAACAGAGAGCATTTCCAACTGATGCTGTGTTACTGTGCTATGCCAAGCATAAGATCCCAACTGCATCACAAATAATTGGTCTAATGCTTTTACTTTTCATGTCCCAGTCTTTCTTCTGCTCAGTTTTTGTCAACTGTTTCTTGCATTCTTAATTGCTAGCAGGGAAGGATAATGCCTGTGAGCACTGTGGGGTAAATACTTTTCCAGCCAAGTAATAGCAGTCCCCAGAGGTAAGTTTTAGCCTTCAGAGCAGATGATGAGTTACACCAGGCCTCTGTGACTAGCTGAGCTGCTCCTCCTATTACAAACATAAGGGTTTGACATAGTACCAGTAGAGTCACTCTCTTGAGGAAAATGAAGACAGTATGGTAATGCTGAAGTATAATCAACATTCTGAAAACAAAGCCATTTGATGTTTAATTCAGATTGTTCCTACAGGGGCGATGAGAGGCAGGAAAGCATTGAATTCTGGAAACACTTTTTGCCCCAAACACTCCTTGGCAGCCACCTGAGATGTACATTCATCAGCTTGGGCTGGGGTCAGGGCTTCCAAGACATTCTTTGTGACAAAGATAATCTTGTATTTGACTGAGGGTTTGACAGGCACAGACTTGATTAACTTGGCTGTTGCAGTGTTGTTAGAGGAACAGGGCTGTACAAACAAGAACTCTCCAATGGGTTTTTCAGAGATGACCCACAAGTGCACTCCAGTGAAGCCAGAGACAGACCAGCAGTGATGCTTTTGTACCTCTCAACCTGTTTTTCCCCCACAAAGTTCTTCAGAGTATTAGCGAGATGGTGTGGTTAGGCAGCCTGCCCAAGAAGGTGAACTTGAGGCTGGACTCAAAACAAAACCCCACTAATTGCCTCTTATTGGTATCATTCATTAGGCTAGTTTCTTCCACAAGGATTTGTCCTGATGTCTTATCAGGAAGGAAAATTTCCATCTCTTCCTCTCATTTTCTCATGTCCAGAGAAGGGCAACGAGGCTGGTGAGAGGCCTAGAGCACAAGTCCTACGAGGAGAGGCTGAGGGAGCTGGGGTTGTTTAGCCTGGAGAAGAGGAGGCTCAGGGGAGACCTTATTGCTCTCTACAACTACCTGAGGGGAGGTTGTAGCCAGGAGGGGGCTGGTCTCTTCTCCCAGGCAACCAGCACTAGAACAAGAGGACACAGGCTCAAGCTGTGCCAGGGGAGGTTTAGGCTCGAGGAGAGGAGAAAGTTCTTCACTGAGAGAGTGATTCGCCATTGAAATGTGCTACCCAGGGTGGTGGTGGAGTCCCCATCCCTGGAGGTGTTCAAGAGGGGATTGGACGTGGCACTTGGTGCCATGGTTTAGTCATGAGGTCTGTGGTGACAGGTTGGACTTGATGATCTTTGAGGTCTCTTCCAACCTTGGTGATTCTGTGATTCTGTAATGTTGCTCACGTAATTGCTGTGCTAGTGACTGCAAGCTCAATAGTCCTGGGATCAAAATAGGGCCACATGTGCCAGTACACCATATTGGTGATTCACAGGGGGAATACATGATCTTAGATGTTCTGCAAACTGGGCTGACTAAGGACAAATGGGATGGCTGTCTTGTATGAATACTTTGGAGACCCAATTCAAACTACTTCAGAAGTCAGGAGAGAATCCAAGGGAATGACAAGGCTTGAGTCTCCCCTCCAAGCCCAACCAGCCACTGCCGGCAAGTCAGTCCTGGATGCAGTGGCTGTCAGAAGGAGATGGAACAGATGTGTCTGGAGAGGTTACCTGCAGGAAACAAATATTCAGGAAAAACTTAGATATTTTTTTAGAAAAACACCCTGTGGAAGGCAGTCACTGACTGAGGACCAAAGAGGTGATGCAGCCTTTTCCTTCATCCATGCAGCCAGCTCACCACAGGCAGCAAAAGTGCTGAGGTGCCTTAGAGGAGCTGAGAAAGCTCTTTTGCCTCTGTGTTGAGCTCTTCTTGAGCAGCTCATCAAGCTCCACACCACAGCTGGTGCATTTCTTGCGGTGCTGCTGTTAGGCTTCAAGACCAGACTAAGATGGTTGTCCCAACACCCCACAAACTGCCAAGTAGAAGTTTATCATGGTCACTGAACAGTAAGACAAAGCTTCAGAGCATCACAAGTTCTCTTTCCCATTACTTATGCCTGGCCTTACTGCCAGTCCAGTAAAAGATAACCATTTCCCTTCTTTCAGAGGTAGTTTTAGTAAGTTCAATCCAGAACTGTAACACTCCATGTAACCCTGCGCAGGAAGTTGCAAAACTTCAATCTGAAACTGTTGTTCTTGCTCCCAAATGTGTTCCTGACCTCTCTACATTTGCTTTACATGAGTGTGAAATTCTCTTTGACCTAATTACAATTCCCACTTGGCACTTTGGTGCTGAATATTTAGATGTAGAGCTGCTGAACAAAGTGTGCCACATGCACTGTGGTCACCTCTGCCTTTCGGAATGGAGATGAGCAGGCAAGGGCTGCCTGCCCTGAGATCATTTTACATTTAAGCCAGTGTTTAATTCTCCTAATAGCCCCAAGATTGCAAGTGCTCAATACCCAGGATTAAGAGACCACCTAAATATAGGCTTGTTGTTGCAGGGAAGGCAAAAGAACAACAGAGTCACTGAGAATTGTTCTTGAAAAACATTTATTTCTGCAATGGGTTTTATAGCACTGATTCCCAAGCCCCAGTACAACACAGTCTCCCCTTTGCATATAATCCTGGGGACAATTAGCTTTGATGGGAAAAAAACAAACAACCCCAAGCCATACAAAGAAGTCCCCCAAACAAACAGTTTGGTACCAAAGCAAAGAGTACTCAGGTTATCTCTGGGCCTCTGCTGTTGAACGTTTCATCCTGACTGGAGCAGCTCTGCCCTGCTTCATCCCTCAGTCACAGGTACAGGATGGTTCACTGCCCCAAGGCCCCAGACAACTGAGGGTGTTGTGTTTAGCTGTGAAATAACCCAGGGGAGACTTGGGTAGAGAAGGCTGGTAGGGCTCAGCAGCTATTTTTGCAGACATCATTTAAAAAGGAAATCTATGCATTTCAGTTTCACCTCCTGAGCCCCAGCATTAGGAAAGTCAAATACAAACCCCAAGATCAATGTACACAAAATAGTGACCAAGTGTCCAAACTTTTCTAAGCCCCTCAATTTACTGTGCCATGATACCTCCAAAAAAAGCCCCAACCCCCCACATTCAGATCAAGTTGGATTATTTTTAAGAGGGAGGGATAGAGATGCAGCACACAGCATAGCAACTGTCAAACAAGGTTTAAGGCAAATTTATTCCCATTTATCATGAGTTGAAGAATTTGTTGTTTAAGCTTTGCTTAACAGCTTCGTTGTTTAAGCTGTCAGGTAACATCTCAGCTGGACATTTAAGCTCTGACAATTTAATCAAGACTTCAGTGAAGTTAGCTCAAGCTGATGTGAGCCTAGAAAAGCAAAAGAATATCGTTCCCAAGAGTATCAGTTGGACCAAATTAAAAAGATAAAATAATGAGTGTTCAGAATGTCCACAAAACTTTCTCCTCCCAGAGACCAGGTTAAGCCCAAGTAAGACAAACAGACATGCATGCATAGGAAGAAAGACACAATGGCAAGCCTCTACAAACACAATGCTGAATAAGAGCAAAGCAGAGCCAAACCTAAATTCCACAGATGTGTGAAGACGGACAGAGTTGTGAGTAGAAAAACAACGGGGGGAAAAGAAAACCAGAACCCCAGAGAGGGATGTTTCATGACATGGAATGGAAAAGAAAAGTCCACTGTATGCAAAGAAAGGGAGTTCTTAGCTGCACACACAGAAAACTGGGGATTTCAAGTTGCCTCATCTCTCAGTTGTGTTACTTTGTTGTGCCTTTCCCCTCCCTTTGAGATCCAGGTGACAGTGCCAGGAGGTTCCTGTGTTTACTCAGTCTGTGCATCATAATTAGCCCCCCCTGCTTTCTTCAGCTCGGTCTTGATGTAATCTTCATCCAACTCTTTGTGGTCACTGATAACAAATTCTTTGGCAAAGTTCTGCAAGAGATAAAGCAAAAAGCCTGTTAAAAAAGAGGCTACTTATCCAAGTCCTGAGTAAAGATAGGTTATCCACCTTCCAGGGCTGTATGAGCAGCGTACCCTGATGATAAAGTAGTGGATGAGAGAGATGACTAGTTATGGCAAAACCCAAGACTTAACCTGGAAAATTTTGTGTCTGCTTCTACAGTCACCAGCTGTAACAACCTGTGCAACAACTCTTCCTAGCAACAAATGCACAGGCTAGGTCAGGTCTAAGTAGTATGCCAATGAAAAAAGCTCAACATTGTTGACCTTCTTACTGCCATTGCTACTCAGGACAGTTGTGACCATGTCACTAATCCTATCAGTGCCCTTTTTAGGACCCCTTCTCCTGAAAGAAGGAGAACAGCGCTATACCACAGTGCTCTACAGCATCATACCCCACCAGCTGATAGGAAGATGCTTCAATTAAAGATTGAGCAATGTGCAGATGGTGCCAGGAGCAATTAATTCTACTTCAATAGATTTACTGACTCCTCCTCTCAACCATCTAATACCCAGCATGGCCCAAACCAAGACACTGCACCAGACAGGCTGCTGGTGTTGTCAACAGCCTCTGTGGTCTAATGATCCAAAGTGACCTTTAAGAACTTGCTTTATTAATACACTTATGTGCTGCAGAGTAGCTGTCGAGCTGCTTGAACGCTCCCGGGCAAGGCCTAGGCAGTGTGCTATGATGTGAGACTGTGAACAGAGAAAACCCTTCTCAGAACAGATTACAGTGCCTTTAGGGCATTTGTCACCACAGTGTCACTACAGTCAGGGATTTGTTCCTTTGTGTCCCTCCTGCCTCACAGCAAGGGTGGCATGCATGCATGTGCACAGAGAGTTCAGCAAACATGCACATTTACTTTTCTCTTCAGCATTTCCCTTCTCTTCCTACCCACAGCTGAAAACACTGCATATGCCTTTCCCTTCACCCTGACCCACAGCAGGAAAAACACAGGCATCCATTGGCCCAGTGAAAAATTGATGACAAAACAGATGCACTAAAATCCCAACAGCCCTGCTGCAAGTGTCTCAGGAAAGCTGCAATGCCTGGCTCCTTGGGCAGAAAGCACTCTGAAAGGTGATGGAGGCTGCCTGGGAAATTGAGGCGATACTTTGAGAGCGAAGCAGTCATCTTGCCCAGGTCTTCCCGGCCCTGGAACAGCCCCGGCACAACTGTGGAGGGAGGGTTTCTAATTGGTTTCAGACTCTAAGCCATGGGAGAGCTCTTTATTTGGCAGCATCTCAAGGGTCTCAGTTTGGGATCAGAGTTGGCTAAAGGAAGGGGTGGAGAAGGATTCAGCTTGAAAGAGCCTCAGCACCTCTTTCATGCCGTGGAAGAAATGGAAAGGAGAGCAAAACAACTCCCTCCCCCACACCAGTCTCCCAGGCTGCAGCTGATCCTGTTTCACACTGTAGGAAATCCTCACTAGCCAAGAGTTTCTTAGGCAGTGTGGGGGGGAGAGAAATCAGAGCTTATAGCAGCTACAAGAAGCCTTGTCTGCTCTGCTTCAGTGCATCAGCTGCTAGACAAAGTCTTAAGAAATGACAACTGCACCATTCTACTCCACACTTCAATGGCTGGCTTTTCTGGTGTGAGGACAGACAGACATTACAGGCACTTAACAGAGGTCATGAAAAATGGGAAAGAAATTGTTTATTTAGGGGAAAAAACAAAAAACCATCTTTTGTTTTGAGATGGGAAGAGGCAAACGGCCTGAAACATCACATTCAGTTATCCTCACAAGTGTCCTACTTACAAAGCTCTTGTGTGAGATCTGTAAAAGCTCAGCTCTTGCTAAGGCCAAACAAAGGATTTTCAGCTATTTGATTTTCACTGAGGTGTGCCTACCTACATGGGGTTTTGAGCTGAACCTTTTCAATTTCTTCTCTATGTGCAAAAAGGTTTAACAAAGCTCCTTCACCTCAGGAAGCAGATTACCACGGTCTACCTGACCTCAGTGCTAGTGTTTGCCCTGACTTTAGCAAGAACTGAGACAGGCCCACATAGTAATTTCTGAGAGGGATTCCATGAGAAGTGTGTGTATTTATAAATGCAGGAAGAGTGTTCTTCCACGTCCACTCTTCAGAATCCAGCCAGTTCCAAAACTAAAACTGCAGGTGTACTCATACAGGAATAGAGGGGAACTAAATTCTATGTATAATTGCTCAAATGTCTCCTCATCTAGACAGTTATCCAGGTGATTCCTGGGTGATGATCTGTGGGCACCAGCCACTATTTCATGTTGTTGACGCCAAGACGCCTTGCAAAGTCTGAGCAACCTTCCCCCTAGCAGTGGCCAGATGGGTTATGTTCCCAGCCACTCTTAAATATCCTCTTAGCTGACTGGGCCACCTCTTGTGCCAGATTTGTACCCTCAGAGTGCAAACTGGGTCATTACTATTAATAACACTTTGCTTTATTCCTTTCTGCTGGCAGGTGCTGGCAGGTGCTGGCAGGGGCTTCTTCAGTTCTTTGCACCAGCTTGTACCCACCATGATGTCTCATCAATCCTGGCACCATGGGGAGAAGATGCTTCTGGTGAGTCTGCTGCCTGGAACTTGTGATTTCAATATCCTGACTGACTTTTCTTCACCCTGAAACCTCCATTATCACTCTGAATTCACTGTTTGAGCTCTTTGGGATTAAGCTTTTGTTCAGGGTGCATATCATAGGGTGAAGAGAGGCATATAAGTATTTTAGAGACAGCTGAAACTGTCTCCTGTGGCATCAGGGCAGAAAGACAGGGAAGACTCTAATGTTCAGATAAGGAGACTGGGCACCCATGATCAACAGCAGCACTTCTCAGCCAAGGGCAATCTGACTCTGAGTTATTATTTCTTTTTTTTCTGTTTTTTTTTGCCCCCACTGAAACTGCCAGAATGTAAAATTACTCACAGCTGATTTAATTTGGTCTGATGTTAGCTAAACCAGACATTGGTTCTTATTTGGCATGACTGTCACCTGCAATTACAAATAACCAGTCACAGCAAACCAGCTCTTGCAAAGCACCAGGAAGAAACTCAGCTTCAAGGGGCTAACAGCAATGCCAACAGGCATCCAACTGCAGCCAGATTTCTGCTCTGCTACCAGATTTTCTTTCTACCCTTAAGAGATTGGGTGGGGCAAGTTCCTGCTTTCTCTTCTCTCACACACACCAGTATCTAATGCCTTTCAAGAGAACTGCAGAAGTTACATCTGCCTGAGGCACAGCACATAACTCTGATGCTTGGGCCCCTGCTTTGCTGACATGCATCTCCATTTTACATCTGCCACTTCCTTTTCTCTTCTCCTGCAGGGTCCACAAGCTTTTTACAACTGTAGCAAGCCCTGTGAGTGAATTCTAGCTTTTGAACTCACCCCAGAGTCACCATCAGCCTACAGATAACAATAATGCCTTTTATCTTTAGCCCTCTCAGGACACAACTGTGATCACAATCTCTTTGCTTTGCCTCTCAAATCCTTGAACACAACACGAAATGCAAGGTTTCCTCATAGTTCTTCAATGCACCTATCTAGCACATGCTTCACTTTGTGCCTGAGTAACAGAGGGTCACCATTTTGCAGTCCAATCCCTTGTGTCAACCCCCACATGGCACTGCAGAGAAAAAAGGGTCCAGCCATGCAGGTCAGGTTGCAAAACACGAGCCTGTGTCTCTCCCTGGGAAGTATGAGATTCATACAGCAAGCTCAGTCCAGCCTTTCTCTCCCAGACAACTTTATGGGGAGGGAGAAAAAAAGGTGGAGCAGATTTTCTTCTTCTTCCAGGCTCTGAATGTTTAGCATATGAGGCTATAAAATTCCCCTAAGCTGGCCAAGGGAAAAATCTGTCTGGAGCAGATACTGTGCAAAAAGTGGTCTGCAGAGGCCCCTATAAATCCCAGCATGGGTAGGCCTGAGGCCAGAAAGAAAATCCTTGTATCGTCTGCAGACACTTGGGTTCTTAGCAGCTATGGATGGTGTCAGGTAGTTAAGCAGCTTCTTGCTGCTTTTATTTACACTGGGGCTTGCAGCATCCTCCACTGGTGTTCAAAATCCTCAGGTCTGCTGTCCTTAATGTCACCACTCCCATCCACTGGGCATCTTGTTTTCAGTGCAGACACGCTACAGAGGAGATGACATCTCCCATGGTTCTTTTCCTGCAGTCAGATGTCAGAGTCCAAGCTAGCAGCAAAACCCCTCTCTTCAAATTTACTCCTTGCCAAATTTTATATGGACTGGTTTCAGCCACTGGGAGAAGCCAGCCCAAACGTCTGGCAAACACATCTCAGCAACTGGAACTACATTTCAGCTCATCTGCAAATTCCTCCTATCCGTGCTGCATCCCACTGGAAAAGTCACAGGGCTGTGTGTCAGATGTGGGGTGATGAGAAGCTGCTTATTCTGGCATGAAGAAATTACTTACAGCATTACCACCTTCTCTAGACTAGGACTGGGAGTTCTTGTACACCCATACCCATTTGGTATGGCAATTAAAATAAACTGGAATAGGAAAAACAGTCCAAAGGAACAATTCTGTTTGCAGGATCCAGCAGGATCTCACCCACCCTCCTGAGAAAGACAGTCTCGAAGCCACCATGATATATCAGCCATTACAGTATGTGTTTGATTTTCTGAGTGCCACTAACAAAGGCATGAAACAATCTTCTGTTTAGGTCACCATATGAAAAACCTAAAGCACAGACATGGAGTTATGCATGTTGTATGTGTCCTGAGAAAAAAGACACTAACCCCAGAAGCAGATCCTCCCTCATGAGGTACCAGCATCAGTGCAGTGCAGAATTGAGAGGAAAAAGAGAAGTTGAACAGAAAACAAAACCCAAAACAGTATCTGGCTGTGAGCTCCAAAGCAGGATCTTAGAAATTGTGTTGCTATCACTAAAGCCTGGTAAATTCCTCACTAAAAATAAGAATGAATAAAATGCCACAGATATTTGCTCACAGAAACAGAGCTGTTTTACCCTGAATGCAATTTAGGCAAATAATAGAGCACATGACTCTGTGGGGGAGGAGTGCTGATGAAAACAGAGAAGAGTCAAAATCCATGGAAAATAAGACAAACTTGCAAAGGTTGGGAGGTCCCTTTGCTGAGGCAGGCCTGCAGGGGAGTCCAGTCCCATCAGGAAAAAGACCTCCACGCTGCCTAACGAAGGGTTAAAAATCTCCTGGTAGGAAATGCAGTCGTGAAGGGCAAGGAGTTCACAGAGAGGAAGCAGCACTCAGAGGGAAACCAAGTCCTGTTTTCAGTTCTACAGCACATACATCAAAACAGGACCACTTCAGCACAGGCTGCCACTCCCAGCCCCACAACCATTGTGTCTGGGCTAGTCCTTACTTGAAGAAAAGCACAATAACATCATCCTTCACAGTGAGTGGGGCCATTCACCGGAAGGTCTGACACTCCTGTACTTAAACCCCACAGCTGCCAGGTTTCACCTTTTTTATGGCTGAACTGAACTGGTTTAAAATAGCTTTGATTTTGGGGCTTAAGTTGACCAGCTAGGTTCTCCTGGGCCTCTGGAATGAAAGAGGTCAAAACAACAGGTTGCCGAGAGACTCCCTGGAGTGTTCAAAGCCAGGTTGGACAGAGCTTTGAGTAACCTGATGTAGTAGAATGTGTTCCTGCCCATAGAGAGAGGTTGGAACTAGATGGTTGTTAAGGTCTCTTGCAACATATATGAGTCTATGAACCGCCTTCAGAGCACAGAGAGCCTCCTAAATGGATTTGTACTAATGCTGAATGAGCAACAGCTTGTGCATATAAAAGGAGGTAAAAAGCAGAACTATTCTTACTGCCAGGCACACAAAACATGAATTTAAGATCAGCTTTGAATAATGTCCTTTTAGTCAAGTAAAGAATAGACTCAAAGCCTTTCAGATCAGCTGGTATCTACTGGTAGCTGGATACAGCCTTGGCATGGCAACTGGTGGTGCACAGTGACCAAACTGTGCAGGGGACAGAAATGCTGTGGGGTCTGCTGCCTGTGTGTCTCACAGCAAGCATCTGCCAGTTCATGTGTGCAAGATGACACACTACTGCTGATGACAAAATAGATGTGGCCTTGTAGTTTAAGTCATTCTGGCTTACTGTTTCATAAAGTTCCCCCAGCTGTTTAGATCATCCTAGATCTAGATTTAGACTGTACCCCAGAAACTCCCAAACATCTTAACAGTTTGCAAAGCATGGGACATTGTGCTTCTACCCCCCACCTTTAGGTCTGTCCTTGGCTTGGGCAGAAGCTCAGTGGAGAAAAAAAAAGGGATGCTACATCATCTTACTCTGCATCTCCCTTTACACAAGCAAGTCTCCACACATTACTACCTAGCTGTACCCTTAAAAAGATACAGATAAATACTTGTTCCCCATCCTGGCCTTTCTTCTAACCTGCTCTCAGCTCAACTACTTGCACTATATCACAGGCTTGATCCCGTATTTCCACCTGAGGTAAAAAGGAAAGGATGGAAATAAGTGGCTCTGAGAAAAAGCTACTGAATGTTCCTTAAATGCAAAATGCATTTTCATCCAATCCCAAATAAGTACAATAAATGCAGTACCCATTTTCCAAGAAAATTAAAGAGGTAATATGGAAAATCCTGAATAAGCAAGAAGACCTGACTCTCTGCTAGTACAAATCATAACTAAAAGCTATTTCCACCAGATGAGATCCATCCCTGCAATTTTACTGTTATTACAGATAAAAATCAATTGTCCTTTCTTCTTAAGAGAACCTCCTCTACTGACTATCAGTGTGGCTTCCCAAGCCACCTCCCTATAGATTTCATAGCACCTGCTCCCTCTTCCAAGGGAGGAATACAAAAGGGAAGGCAACCCAGTTCCTCTCCTTGCTTTGTATCCCATTCTTTTGTTCACAAGCCCATAATCTACTCTTCAACAGCTAATATCCCTTACGTTTTCCTTATGGCAAGTGCTTCTGGGAGAGCTTTAATAATCACCACGTGTGAACATTCTTTATTCTACAGATGTCACACGGTGGGTTTTGCTGGCTAGGCAGTACTCAAGCTGGCTGTCTTTCACTTTGAGTGTCTCAGCAGCAGAACAGCATTTACTGGCATTTGTTCAGCTTTCAGCAGAGCTCAACTGTAGCTCATCAGTGCATCTACAACACGGCAGAGAATATAAAGCAGGTCTCCTTTCACACTGGAGCTTTGGTCTTAAAATAAAGAGCCACAGTTAGCCCTGGCAAATATTACAAGATAGTGAGAGTCCTTCAAGTTTTACTGAGGACTTCTCAGACCAAAGAGCTGTTGTTCTGGAACCCCAACCAGTCACTTCTGTAGATCACAAAATCAAAGCTGTTACCTGCTGCACAAAAAGCCTCCTTCTGCCACACTTCCTTGGAAGGGGAGGCTGAGGGAGCTGGGATTGTTTAGCCTGGAGAAGAGGAGGCTCAGGGGAGACCTTATTTCTGTCCACAACTACCTGAAGGGTGGTTGTAGCTAGGAGGAGGTTGGTCTGTTCTCCCAGGCAACCAGCGCCAGAACAAGAGGACACAGTCTCAAGCTGCACCAGGGGAAGTTTAGGCTCGAGGTGAGGAGAAAGTTCTCCACTGAGAGAGTTGTTAGCCATTGGAATGTGCTGCCCAGGGAGGTGGTGGAGTCACCATCTCTGGAGGTGTTCAAGAGGGGATTGGATGTGGCACTTGGTGCCATGGTTTAGTCATGAGGTCTGTGGTGACAGGTTGGACTTGATGATCTTTGAGGTCTCTTCCAACCTTGGTGATTCTGTGATTGCACAGGGTAGGTGGACCTAGGATCCATGCTCACAACTAAAACTGCAGAGAGCCAAACTGCATCAGCAGCCTAGATTCTCTTCAGGGTGTCTAAGGAAGAAAAAAATAATCCCACTTTAAGGTACCACTTATTCCAAATGATGAACCAACACTGAGTCAGATTTGTAGTTTATCATTACAGCAGACAGCCAACTGTATTTTTCTATATGTGTAACTCATATCTCAAATAGTCTCTGTAAAGATCAGAAGCAGTGGGGTGATGGAGAACATATACTTGACGGTCAAGAGAACCAGTAAGAGTGAAATAGCTGTGGGATAAACTCCCTCCACTACATTTCTGTTGCACCTTCTGGTGCAACTTTTGATTTGATTATCTGCAAGGTTACATGCATACAAAGGAGCAAGCAGTTCTGCTTTTATCCCACTCCACTCAGAGGGACTCGGTTGCACATATAGAACTGTTCAAAATAGTTGTCAAGATAATTTCTTACGGGAAGGAGATAACCACTGACATGACATTCAGAAATGCTTTGGAGTGGGTTATGTACCTGGTTGCTTAGTAAGAGTGTATTAGGCACTAGCTGTATTGTTTTCATATTTTAGTGTAAATTAATTGGAATATGAAAGCTTTTAAGTAACAGCCAAGAGTGATTAATGTTCCACCAGATTATTAACTCAGACAGACTACTAATCAAAGATGAAACAGGAGAGATTGCAAATTATACATAACAGACCTGAGGGACAGATCTTGGGGCAGCACTCTGGAATGCTGTTCAGCTCAACAGGAATAAACTGTCTAAACATATTTTTTTTTAAATCCCAGGCTTTGTGACTCTTAGATGAGTCATTCATTAGTACTCTGTAATTTCATCTCCAGCTACAATTACACAGTTTCAGCTGCTTCACATGAACAGAGATTTGCTTTCCTGTCTCTTAGGTGTCATTACTACTTTCCAGCATGGACCCCTCTGCATAGTTGCCATTTTGAGACATTTAGCACCCGTGCCTATCTTCTGGAAGGATGGGAATTTATTAGATTCATGGTTCTTATCTAAGTATAATCTTCTCTATCATAAAAACTACCAATGTGTGATGGGTTGAGGCAGACCCCCTCCCCACCACGGGCAGAAATAAAGACTCAGACAAACAGACTGCAAAAGTGGTGGAAAGTTTAAATGGCAAGCATTGAGTGTATACAGAGAGCCAGATGAAATCCCAAAGCAGACACAGAAACATCCCATTCTCACCTGAGGGTACACCCAAGACCCCCAGGGCTCCTTCTTCCCCCCCCCCCGGTAGGCGAGTCTCAGCTGGCCAGCTCTGAGACTGCCCATCCCGCTGTGGCCTTGGGCCCAGCCAGGCCCACGGCCAGGAGACATCTCCCCCAGTTACCGGGTGACGGCGAGGAAGAAAGAGGAAGTGCCAGACCCAGCACTGGATTTTATAGTGGTGCAGAGAATTATGGTAGGAAATACCTAGCTTCCTGTGTCTGCCCACTGGGCTGGACCTCTGGACACAGGAAGCACCCCACATATGAACACAGCAGAGGGCACCCAGCCCAAACTGCAACACAATGAATGAGGGGAACTTCATTCTCATCCTTCATATTGTCCTACTGGGAGATTATGGAATCACAGAATAGAATCACAGAATTGTTTCAGTTGGAAAAGACCTTTAATATCATTGAGTCCAACCACTATCTAACTACCAAGTCTGGTGCTAAACCATGTCCCTCAACACCACATCTCTGGATCTTTTGAACACCTCCAGGGATGGGGACTCAACCACCTCCCTGGGGAACCTGTTCCAGTGTTTGAAAAACTTTTCAATGAAGAAGTTTCTTCTAATATCCAAGCAAAACCTCCTCTGGTGCAACTTCAGACCCTTTCCTCTTGTCTTGTCACTTGCTACTAGGGAGATGAGAGTGATCCCCAGCTCACCACAACCTCTTTTCAGGTAGTTGTAGAGGGCAATAAGGTCCCAGCCTCCTTTTCTCTAGGCTAAACAGCCCAAATTCCCTCAGCTGCTCCTCACAAGAGCTGTTCTCCAGACCCTTCACCAACTATGTTGCCTTTCTCTGGACTCACTCCAGCACCTCAATATCTTTCATGCAGTGAGGATCCCAAAACTGAACCCGGTACTCAAAGTGCCGAGTATAGGGGAACAGATTTCTTTACATAGGCAAGAACACAGTTATTGAAGAAGATTATGCAAGAGGACAGCCTGCTCTCCAAGTGTGTAAGAAAGATGTTTTCTCAGGCATTGCAGATGCAAGCCTAGGTTTAGTTGAAAGAGTTAATCATGCTTTAAACACTTCCTCAGAGGAAATATGCCAACCATTAACATCGTCTCCATTAAAGTCAGTTTCCCTGCAGCAGTTCTCTGCAACCTTCCACAACTTACTTCTCTTGTGGCTGTTGCTTGTTTTCACTCACTTGGACTGAGCTTGAAGCTCCGTGGAGTGAGCCCACCTCAGAATGTCCTGGGAGGCCTTGACAGAGTTAACTGAGCTCAGCTGGGGCAGACAAACTCCAGTGAAGCCCTTCCAAGGTGCGTACTGAGCACATTTCTCCTTCCCCCTGATACGCCCAAGGCCAAACAGAAGACTATTCAAACCTAGTTAGCTATTAAGAGCTGTTAGTTAATTGGTAGAGATAGGGACTTCAGACTTCAGACTTCAGTTGATTAGGTCCATGAATTCATTGTGCAGAGACAAAAGGCCTCAAGAGAAGTTTAAACAAAGGTGTGGGTTTTTCAGTTTGATTTTACCTGCTTGACTTAATACTGCCTTGTTCTCTACCATTCAAAATTCTATTATTTCCATATCACAGAAGGAAAAGAGGAGCAACTTAATGATGACACGAAGGGGAGTGCAGATATTCCCTTCTCAGGAAATTCTTAAGACAGCCTTAAGCTCAGAGGTGCTTCTTTACGCCTGAATGTTCAAAGGGCAGATAAGTTAAGCCTTCCTAGTATGAAGACAAGCAACAGGCAATTCTCTTCTTTTCAAAGGATTAGCTTGTGTGGTAGCAACAGAAGGCACCCAGCCTAAACCACCACACTGCTAAGTTGAAGGATGATCCAGTTTTCCCCCCTCTCTCCCCTTGTGCTGGTGTTTGTAGAGCTAAAAGCAAACAGAATTGGTGGTTAGAAGCAAAAAGAAGAGGTTACCTGTACTACTTCTTTGACCAGAGTCTTGTCAGTCCCAGTTTTGGCTCTCTGCAGACCACTGACATCCTCTCCAATCCAAGTGATGAGAGCAAACTTGACTCTCTTGCTCATGGCATCACCAGTGGTGAACCGGACAAAGCCAAACAATCGAACATCATCTGGACAGACAAAGCAAAAAGGAGAAAATGATTAAAACCAGAAACATCTCTGCCTGGCCATTTTCTGGAATGAGAATATTGCCCTCAACTCAAAGACCAAGCCAAAGCACTAATCCTGTGTTACAATACCACCATTTGGGATGAACAGGGCTCTGCTCAGATGCCCTTTGCTTGCAAGGTGTATTTGTCCAGTGTTAGGTCTGCCTCTTTCTAGGGTGCTTTGAGTTTCTGGGAGGAAACCATCTGTGCTGGCCACCCCACACTAGTGTGCTGCTAGTGTATCTGGAAATGGCTAAAATACAGCCAGCAGATAATTCAAGAGCACAGAGCTAACCCTAGTTACACATTTCACCATAAGCATCTGCAGGTCACTGGTCATGAAGAGAAGAAAGTGTTCCCCAGCATCTCTTTCTTAAGGATAGCAGGATTAGACACATTTTGTAACATATACCTAGAAACTGGCCATTGCACACACCTGACTTTTCTCTCTCTGCCTCCAGCCACGTATCTGGCTCACTTGTAGTATGAGTTCACAAGGACAGGAGAAGCAGAAGCAAAAGAAAAATCTGCAATGACTTCCCCAGATGTGTTTTTCTACTCCATCCAAAGCCCTGTAGAGAAAGGCCTTGGATTTTAGGACTGTTCTCATCTTCCTTTCACAGCTGCTTTCTGATATATCACACCAGACTACAATTATTTAGTCTGGGCATCTGTGTAAAAACCTTGTAAACTCCTTGTCTCAGAGTTTGTTCCTTGGCTGCAGGGTGACTCATCACCCAAGGCAGTCGGACGCCTTCACAAGCAGAGGCGCTTCCCAAGCGTGTGATACCATCCGCTCCCATCCCCAGCCTCAGCAGCGTGCACCATGCTGGAGCCTTCAACCAGGGGTGTGCAGAATAGCTGAGCAGATGGGCAGTTGTGCAATCATGGAATACATCTAATCATAGCCGCTTCTGTTACAGGTCACTCAAGACCTTTTCAATGAAGACACACTGAGAGAGTTGGGGCTGTTCAGTCTGGAGAAGGGAAGGCTCCGAGGAGACCTTATTGTGGCCTTCCAGTATCTGAAGGGGGCCTACAAGAAAGCTGGGAAGGGACTTTTTAGGGTGTCAGGTAATGACAGGACTAGGGGGAATGGAACAAAAATAGAAATGGGTAGATTCAAATTGGAAGTTAGGAAGAAATTCTTCCCCATGAGGGTGGCAAGACAGTGGAACAGGTTACCCAGGGAGGTGGTAGAAGCCTCATCCCTGTAGGTTTTTAAGGCCAGGATGCATGTGGCTCTGAGTAGCCTGATCTAGAGTGAGGTGTCTGTACCCATGGCAGGGGGGTTGGAACTGGATGATCCTTGAGGTGCCTTCCAACCCTAACAATTCTATGATTCTGTGAAATGAGATGACTCAAAATAGATGAGCAAACTTGCTGTTTGAAAGGAATCATGTTAATCCTGGCTGCACTTGTCATGACCAGTTCAACATGTTTTATGATTATTTGTTATCTTGACTACTGCCAGCTGAAAACGCAGGCTCCACGTGCAGTGAGGTTTGCCAACATCCCCATCCTTGGATCCATCACAACATGTTCCATGAAGGGTCAGAGCAGCTTCAGAGACAGCTCAGGGACAGGAATGAAGCAGCTCTAAATTGCTCATCCCCAGAAAACAAGCTGCTAGAAATCAATGCAAAAAAAAAAAGAAGTGAGACTTTCTCTGAAAGCCGACAGGTCTCAGAGCTTCTTTACCACTTCTTTTTGCCAAAGTGTGAGTAAAGACAACTTTCCCTTGAGAAAAGGTAAGGTTTTAAGTCTGGAAAAAACCCACCTATGGTCTTCTGTGTTGTCCTCTATGTACTTTGTTTCCACTGACAGAGGACTACTGGGGAAAATGGAAAATGTATGTAGAGAGGTGTGTGAGCCAGTACAAGGTTTAAAACAAACTCCTCTGAAGATTTGAAATTTGAAAGGTCTTATTCAAAAGAAAAATCCCCATGGATCTCTGGAAGGAGAAGGAGCCCTGTATATTGTGAGTGCAGGCAAGCAAAACTTCTCTCTCAGATACCTGTTACTGGCAAGCACAAGAAACACAGGGAGAGACTCCTGTTTCTGACAGTAAATCCTCTTCCCAAGATTGATTAGAACCATAAATGAACTGACAGCCAGGAAATACCCAAGGTGAGGAAGAGGCAGTAAATCCCCTAACGTTACTATTAACAGTTCTATGAAAAAAAATTGCTTTCCCAGAGCTGACAGTAAAGGAGGCCACGCTCCACTAAGAACTGTACTGTGGTTCCTTTGGGAACACAGACCTGGAAGGCACTTTAATGTCACCAAGTTCTGGCCCTTACTATACTGTAAGCGTTTCACAGACCTTCCCGTGGACCCATCACTTTCTACCTTGAGTATGTAGGTTTTTCATCCCTGCCCCTTTCGCCAAAGACAGCTACTGATCATGATGGCTATTTTGGAATATGTCCCTTTATAATACAAATAATGTCAGAATATAACAAATGTGAAAAATCCCAAGTTGTTTTGCAGAGCTTTCTTCATAGCTACATAGAAAGGAGGTTGAAAGAATTTACCTATCAGTATGAACTTAAATTTGACATGAACCTACAGATCACTGGCAGCAGCAGGGTCTGCTTCTCAGCAGAAGAGTTTGAGTGCTTTCCTGTCCTGTCTGAAAGCAGCTTGATCAGTGCCACCAAAGAGAGCCAAACCCTGCAATTCCATGTGAGCTTTTATCTACTAGATCACCTACTACTCAGTGACTATGAGCAACTCTTATTTCATCATATTAAGTCCCAATAAGTTTAATGAGCATCTGAGGTTAGATGTGGGCCTCTGAGTCACCATTTTGGGCAGAATTTACCTGGGGCTGGTTTACTTGTGGGGGCTTGAAAGGTTACACCCAAGCCATGTGTGCCTTCTCCTCCTGCCTCCCAGTGGAGGTTGTATCCCCACAGTAGCCAGAACAGGCTCTTCAGCTGCCCCAGATATCAGTCCAGTGTATTTAATATAAAATACCACTACAGGACACTTTGTCTTGGATGTGCCACTCTGAACTGCAGCAGCTGAGGAGCATTTCAGCAGCTGCAGATAAAGACAAGAGGGAATCTGAACTGGAGCCCTTAGCAATTAACATAGCTCTTTTCCTAAAAGGGCAACAGGGACAGACATGGAGGTTCTTAGCACTAGCTGACTCTGGGTATGAGCTCTTACAACTGCAGGTCAAAATCCCTGAGCAGAAGTGGCTGAGTTTCACAATTAGTCTCAAAGCATGTTCAGAGTGATAACAGGATCAAAACACAAGTTCTTTTATACACCCAGATTTCCTCTTTCACAGTTAATTAGTTCTACCCTGCCAGATCACCTCGCTGAGCTGGAAGTCATCAATGCCATCAGTGCCAACTCCCCTGTAAATGTCAAAGTATTAATATCAATCCCACCACCCCCACCCCCTTCCACACAAAACCACTTATAGTGGGTTTAGGAATTTGCTGGGTGCGTGGAGCAGGGGGTATAACAAATCATAGAGAGACAGTAGGTTTCCTCTGAAAGAGGAAACCCTGCCTTGCCCCATGCAGCCACCTTCCCAGTCACTAAGCCCTGAATTTCAGGAGAGAGAAGCAAATAATAGCTCTGGGCAGAACGGAAATAGCAGCTTTATTTGATTAGACCTTGCAAGTTACAAACAGCAGAAATTAACAACCTTAATTCCCACTAATATCACTGCTCCTTTGACTATGGTTGTAGAACCTGACAGTAAGGCTGCACAAACAATGAAAAGTACAATGGATGCCTTAATGAGCATCACTTAGCATTTTTCCCCAAACCCCTTACTTATCAGTAGGCAGGGTTTTCCAAATATACTGATTAAGCTTCCCTTGGCTGTCAACAAAACTCGATGCCAAGCTGCAGAGATTTCCCTGATGGTATTTTCCTTTTTATCATCCACTCAAACCCTTTGGTGCAGCTATACTAAAAAACTCCCCATTAGATTAAAACACACTGACTCATCAGGAAAAGATACTAGCTGCAGGACAGAAATGCACTGTCAAAAGCTTCACAGTTTTCAGCTGTATGGCTCTGAATGGCAAAGCCAGAGACATGCCAATGTAAGGCCACCACCCCCAGCTTCACCTGCATGCTCAGCCAAGGTCATGTACAGAAAGGCAGCTGATGGAATTATCTGCTTTTGTGTTCTGTCCAACAATGAATTACTGATAGCACGTGACAGGTTTCATGAAGGATTTATTATGTTTGTTTCAGTTGGATTCAGTTTAGATTAATTTGTCAGTTTTCCACCTCCTCAGTCACCCCTGTAGTCACATGGATAGAAGTACAGACAGAAAACCTTCCCTACACTGTTTTCCCCCCTCTTTGCCCCTGTACTTAAAGCCCCTATATTTCTGATGCAATGCTGCCTTGCACCATGCAGACATTCACTGAAGTCATAAGACACATACAAAATGTTTGACCTCAGGACCATAAGCACAGGACATGCTGTGCTGGGGCATCAATCTCACCCATGTAACCCAGAGAAGCTGACATTAGTACAGGGTACTCAAGACACAAGTGCATGGGGAGGATGAAACCATGCTGACTTGTCTGGCTTTCTCTGATCCATTGGAACCACCAGCAGGGTTTCATCAGAATGAATTGCTGCTACCCCAGTGCCAGTGGTCCTGTAGCGGTCTCTTTGCAGACCCGGGTGTAAGTGGGAGGAAGCAAAGGATCCAGCTAATCTTTGCTCCCCTTCCCTGAAGCAAGGAATGGTTATGTTAGTTGGTGAGAGCTAAGGGCCAGATAGGCCCCAAATCAAAGGGCATACAAAAGATGTAACTCTTCTTTACCTGCTCTTATGCCTAACACAGGATGGTAAAATGCAGCTCCACAGCCATGCTACTTTGATTATGCATCACAAAGCTAAACTGAATGCAAAGAGGTACTCCCACGAAAATGAATGAGAATATTCCCTAAAACATCCTCCTGTCCATTACAAAGGACAGTCTAAGCCACAGCTCTAACAGGCAGCTACTGAGCTGACCCTCCCCAGAGCACGACTTCACAGTGAGAAGGGAGGGCACAGGGGCATGGAAACTCTGCAAAGACAGTGTGACATTCCCATGAGCCACCCATGGCCCCAGGTCTTCCTTTAAATAGATATTAAGGGAAAGCAGGCAGGAGGAACAGTAAAGGGGAAAAACAAAAGCAGTAGGAGACTGATTTACAAAGCCCATTTTAGCAACTTAAGATGTAGCCAAAGACAGATAAGCAGCTATCTCATTACATGTCCTCGTGCACTTTTACAAGTCTTTCCTACAACCCAAGCTGCCAGTGTAATCTTGGTGATCTCTCAGTGCTTAGCTCCTAATTTTTATGTGCAGACCAGGTTTTATAGGACAACCGTCATAAACCCAAAAGAGCCTTCATTTGTCTTCAGAGCCAATTCTAGTTCTATTTGCTTCCTGATCCTTTATGTCAACCAGAAATGGTTTTATAGGGCATTTATTTCAGACCAAAGATTTCCAGTTCTTTCTCATGCTGAATGCACAGTGTGGTTCTGGTTTGATCTTTTCAGACACTCGGGTAACTATCCCTTTTCATGCTGTCATTGCAATTATTTATCCGGACTGGGGTTTTCCAAATAAAAGGCTCATTATTTCTTTTGTCAGAGATGCACTGAAAAACAACTGCTCACATGTGGCATAGAGGGGGAAGCACAGTCTTCTGACCTCTCTGTCACTTCATGGCAGAATACACCCTTTAAAAAAAAAAATGAAGTAAACCACAGAGAGAGGCAGTGAGATGCTCTGCTGCTTCCTAATACAGAAACAGAGACAAGCTGGCCGGTGCAGCCAAGTGTTACTGACACATACAAAAGTCTAGGCAGATGTTTTTGATTGGACTTTTAGTTCAGTATCACACTTGTTAGTCATTCTGCTCTTCTCAGCAACGCTATCACCAACCCAGTTGGGAGTCTCTGAAATTAAAAACAACAACAACAAAACCCAAGAGCCTTCACATCCTTCCATACAATAACCTTCAGCTGTTATCTGCGTTTCTGGCTTCAAACCCACCAGCTCAGCTGGTTTTTAAAGAAGTGTACTGATGGCACATACTACCCAAACACCAAATTAATGCTGCTTCTGGAGCCATGCCATCTGCAGAGGCAAAAGCTGTAACTGTGAAGTAAAATAGATCAAAAGCCTTGAATTAAGTCCTTGTTTAATGCAGAGGTAATCTCTGCTGCTAAGTCCAACTGAAACAGTCCTTAACCAGAAGACACAGGGGGTGTCTGCACTGTGTGTTTAATGACCCTGACACAATCAATGTCCTCAGCTTTGGTTTCCAGACTCTCTCTATCAGACAAAGGCAAATACAGCCACATACTTTGGTCATTATGTAGGACTGCAAGAGGAAGAGCCACCAGTGACTACCTTCTTATCATACAAGGACTTTATTGTGCCAGAGGTTTAAACCAACCTCCTTAAATTTAGTTTGGGATAAGTTGGAGAGATGTTCACATATCTGCTGTGGGTCTTTGGAGGACAGAGAAAACTACTACTGCCTAAGGCCAAAGCAGAGTCTACTACCCCCCAGCTGAAGTGTTTGAGTCATCTTGCGGTCTGACACAGACTGTGACAGCAACGGCGTGACAGCAACTGATGTGCAAAAGTCCAGGGTTCAGGATGTGTTTGCAGCATAATCCTGGGATTGTGAACAAAAGGGCACTGAAGAAGCTTTTCCTACCATTCTTTCTTCCTTTGAAAAGAATTGGCAAGTGCTGTCCCCAAATAGTGGAACAGGGAAAGGATGATAGTTTGGTTATGCAGTTCCTTTAATTTATACTCATCCACAAAGCTTAGTAAAGAGCTTAGGAAGAACAAACCTCCACCCCAGGATATGTGGCATGCAGGTCTGATGTGCACTGTGTGTCTGACAGTAGAGCAGTGAGAGTGATGAAACCCAGACAAGGCAGGCTGGGTGCAGCCACAGTTCCTGGATCAGGGCACAGGCTTCCCTGCCCTAGGAACTTAGCATCTCAGTCTGTTGTGTGTTCCTTCAACAGCAGCCCACAGAGCATTGCTGGAGTTTGCAGAGAGCTGGTTTCAAACATGGGCTTTTTGAACTGCTACTTCCGTTAAAAGGCACAATTTCAGTTTCTTGCTTTTCCCTTTGTCCTCAACCACTCTTGCTGCTTGAGGAGATTTGCAGAATTGATAATGGATTGGGCCACAGTCTGCATGAAAAGGGCTACATAGAGGGGGAGGAAAAAGCAAAAATACAACCCTGTTACCAGTAACCCCCTCCAGCCCTTCCAAACCTCTGTCATTGCACAAGGCAGGACATCCACCACAGGCGAATGTCTTCCTAACCGGTATAAAAGACCTTTTTTGGTCTCAGAACCACAGGAATTAGCACACACTGACACCCCCTGCTCTGCAGAAAGCAATATGTACCTCTTGCTGAAGGTGCTTTTAACAAGAATGGTTATTAACGAAAGCAGGGGACACAGGGGTTTGCCACTCAGAATGGCACTGAAATAGATGATGAAGAATGTAGAACAGAGCAAGCTCAGATGGAGAAACCTGGTGACACTCTGCACACTGAGGTTTTTCACTTCCAGCTCCTGCTCTCACCTTTGACCACCACATCATGCTGAGCTTCTACCAGAGGCAGTTGCAGTACTTTGTGGCTTTCAGGGCAGTGTTTTTCACAAAACAGGAATTCAAAACAAGGAAGGAAGTTTATTCTGTTGCCAGTTTTTCTCATCACAATTTCAAGCTGTTTGCATTGATAGTAGCTCTGCTCCCCTTCAGCAAAATGTGGAAGGAGTTTGGGTGTGGAGCAGGAGGGAAGAGATGTTGCAATGGGAAGGAATAATATTTAACAGCTCTTGCCATCCCTTTTTACTCTTTTTTTTACTGATTTTGTTTCAGTAGAAATATTCCAACCATCTCTACTTCATGGTAACATTTGGCACCTTTCTTCCAGATGGGAAGGGATGCTCTAACTTCACTGTTGGCACAAGCCTTGTTTTCTGACTACATCTCTAGTGCTCCAGGTGAAGGGTTGCTGCACAGATGGAGGCACCAAAACTTGCATCTCTTGCTTCCCCAACTGCTCCACCACCATAAGTTGTGGGTGGTGGGAGATCCATTCTGGCACTTAGCCAAGAACCTGGTACCTGAATTTTCCTCTTTCTTTAAGCCTCCAAGGACTCTGCTCCAGAGGTAGGTTTGAGGACAACCTCTTCCCCTGGTCTGCCAAGGAGCAGGTTCATGGGAAGGAAGAGGAAAAGAAAGAAGAGAGAAGAGAAGCAATAGAGCAGCTATAAGGGATTTATTTCCATATTACAGTTTAACAATAGGCCACAGTCTACCCCCCAGATGCCTTGTTTTTAACTCTTCTCTTATCATGCTTATGCCTAAAATATGCAAACTTTCCCTTTTGCTGTAAAAATGCTTCAATATTGGGGCCAGCTTGGCACTTTGATGGTATCAAACAAGCTTTCCTTGAACTCTATCTATAATATTTATGAACTCTATTTATAAATAAGGGTTTGGCACATGCAGATGATGGCAAGAAAACAAACCTCACCATATTCCAGAGTACAGTATGTTCCTCCATTAATTGTTATATGCATTCTACCCAACCCAACCAGTGCTTGGTCTCTGCCAAAGCCCCTCTGCCTGCTTAGCCACTGGATAAAAGTATTCCCCTTGCTACAGAAGGGAATCCAGGAACTATTCTTGAGAGGGTGCCAATCCAGAAAAAAACCAACAAAACAAACCAAAAAGCATTTAAAAAATCAGTTTAGATAAAACAAGATCTCTTAAAAACGAGGAGAGGAAATAAATAGGGAAGGTTCCTCTGCAAGCTACAGATGTCTGGAGATGCTGGAGACAGTTATTTTGGCCACAAGAGGAGACAGAGAACATGACATTCAGATGCTGAAACTGTTGACCTCTCAAAAAACCTACTAACCCTTCAGATAATGTTGACATGAGCCTCAGAAGTGCTGAACCCTGGGTTTCCCTGCATGCCAGGTAATTGTTTTTTCCTTATGTTGCCCATTGAGAAAAGTTGAGTGGGAAGGAGTTCTTGCAACACAGGGTACCAGCTCTTCTGATACCAACTACAAAAAGATCCTTTTCAGTTCTGTGAATACTCCCTGCAGAGGTGTCAAGAAGAGCTGGAAACAAGTGGCTGGGTTAATCCTTGTAAGACCCCACTGCAAATGTCGTAGCAGAGCAGCCTAAACTCTCTTGATTTAGTGGCTGCTTTCCAAGGACTAACATGTACTTTCCTCCTATGATATTTATTGACTGATCAGACCAGTCCTACCCTCATTTAAGTTACTGGGAAGTTCTTCCCTCCAACTCAGGCCCTAGGATGTAGCAGACCAATTTTTGCAGACACCGGCATTTCAATAGCTGTAGGACTCTTGACTACAGTGCCTCTGGGACTTGCCCCACCTTGAAAAGGGAGAGGCTGCTCAACACACAATTCCTTTGCAGTACAGATACCTAATTCTAAAAATACAGGTTAACCATAATTCTAGAATTGTAGAGCAGCCAGGTGACTCAAGAAGACTTTTTTATAGCCCAGTATTAGTTCCAAATGCTTCATAGCCCATTGGTGAAATCGCTAAACAGCCTCTGAGACAGGAGGAAAAGCTCTACAATTCCCCCCTAGAAGTTATTTTGAGCAAAACCAAACCCTACTTTTGTAAAACACATCAGCAGTTAAGATCAGCTGAAGTTCCTCAGTTTATTTCCATATTTCCCAGGCTTTGTTTTGTCCTGTTAATGTTCTACCACCGCCAGTTAAACAATCAACTGCCACGTTCAAACCTAGAGCAGCAGCTGTAAGGGCTTGTGCAACGCCTCACACAGGATTGTTCCCAGGGCTGTATTGTTCCAGCCATTCTTAGGCACAACCACTACCCCCTCCCCACCCCCCCTTCGGGTTTCATGCTCTTAAAAAAATCCAAGCAAGCCTTCTAACTGCAGTTACTTTAGGGCTGTGAATACATTTTACAGCAGAATTTTATGGCAAAATTATCTGTGTGACTGCATTATTCTAGTCACAAAAAACTGAGTCTCTTTTGCTCTGAAACTGCAGTGCTAAGCAAGGAGACCGTTGCTAATCAAGCGTTTCATCTTGCTTATAACCAAGAAGCAATGAAAAATTGTGCAAAGAGGGGAAGAAAAGCCCAAAGGACCTTAAGTCTAAGTCTGAGACAAAGGACTGGCTGCTGGACTATGGACTTCAGTGAGCTGCACTCTGTGGTGACTGCAAAGCTGATCATGCAGGACAGGGCAGCACTAATTCCAGTTTACCCAAGTTTTCTCCCATCCTTTCCCCCCTTAAACTAGCCAGCAAGGAATACTGTAAGGTGGCAAAGCAATCATGATGGAGCTTACCTGTGCACTTCCTTTTAAAGGTTTCATAGTCTACCCCTTGGTCTCCAGGGACGATTGTAGAGCCATTGTACTTAAAAGTCACCCTTTGGGAAAGGGGAAAGAAAAGGGGAATGGTACATTTAAAAGTCACCATTTGGGATGGGGGATAGGGAATTGTTCAGTTAAGAGTCACCCTTTGGGATGGGGAAAGGGAAGGGTAGCGTTCAAAGTCACCCCTTGGGATGGGGGAAAGGGAAGGGGAGTACTATCTTTAGCAGTCCCCCTTTGGGATGGGGGAAGGAGGAGATAGGGAAGAATATACTGTAAGAACCCATCCTTTAGTAAAGGAGGAAGAGGAGAAGAGAAATAAGGTCTCTTAACATTCAGTGGAAGGGTAGAGAAGAAGGGGAATCCCAGAACACCGGATCCTGTCCGGGAGATGCCGGGGGACACTTACCAGTTCACGTCGGTGGCATCGTCCCTGACGAGGTTGTACGCCTCCCTGCACGCCTCCTTGTCGATTTTGGTGGCCATGGGGGCGGCCGGGGGTGGGGATGGGGGGAAGCGCGGAGCGGCGCGGAGCTGGGGGGGGGCCGCTGCCGCCACCGATGCTGCCACTACCGCTGCCGCACCGCGCAGAGCCGCGCAGAGCCGAGCCCGCTGCCGCCCGCCCCCGCCCCGCCGTCGGCCGCCAATGGCTCCGCAGCGAGCGCTGAGCCTGCCCCCGCCCGCCCCTCCCGGCCCCGGCGCGGGGGTTCGGGGGTGATGCAATAACCCGGGGACGGGGGGACGGCGGGGAAAGGGGAAGGGGAAAGGGGAGGTGGGGGGGGGGAGCTGTCTGGAGGATGCAAAGTCGAAGCGCTGCCTGGGCAAGGTGGGCGAGGGGCTATTCCCGGCGCCCAGGGCCCGCCGCGGTGATGCGGATTTTGGGCCGGTGATATTTTTCCAGACCCCCAATGTTTTTGCAGCCCGTGACGGAAGGGTGGAGGAAGGAGGGAGAATCGATGCGCAAGATGGAGCAGCCGCTGCCGGCGCGGCGGGGCCGGGAGCCGGGCCGGGCGCACGGGAGGTAGCGGAGCCGCAGCGCGGAGCAGGTAGGCGAGGGGAAGGCAGGAGACCGGCTCCGGCCGGGGGCTGGAGGATGGCATGCGGGGCAGCGCTGCCGGCGTAGGGTCAGGAGCTGGGCAAAGCTGCTTGTGAGACTGCGAGCGGGGAGCCGGGCTGGGGAGCCGGGCTGGGAGCTATGGGTACTCCTCTCCCTACATGCGGGCCTCTGACAGGGGCTGTGAGGGTGACTTTGAGCCGTCACCGCTTGCTGCAGCTAGCTTCAGGTGTGTGTGCAGGCGCTGGAGGCCTGTCTGTGTGTCTTGCATTTGTCTCACCCCGTTTCGGATGCAGCGATCTCCCCCTACTGGGCTCCACCTCAGCGCTGCTAATTAAAAACAGAAAATCGAACCCGAGTCGATAGGCTAATAAGAGATGCTGGGCTTTGGGCAAAGGGACAGGGGCCGTCTGTAAGACTGCACATCGGTCCAGTGTCCACAGGGACAGGGACGGCTCATTTGCTGTGCAGAACGCAGCTAGAAATAAATGTCACCAGATGTTGTTGTGCCCAAAGACCGGAGTTTTAAAACCCAGTCCTTACACCTCTTTGTGGGTTTCTACCCTGAACGTAAGGGACTGGATATTGCCCTTTTAATAAAAAACTACATTTTGTGACAAAAGTTATCACATGTTGTTTCTTTTGACGTTTGCATCGGCATGTTCATTCTTTATTTCACATCGATACGTTGTAACGTCTGAACAGTAAAAAAAAGTCTCTTTACCAAATGCAGTTGTTCAGTTTCTCCAAACATCTGGAGAAACAAGATAGCCAGAGCATGTGCCAGTTATAGGAGACCTCATTTTCTACCACAGAATATGAAGCTCTAGTCCTGCATGCAGCTTCTTCCAGAGAGTCCTGAATGGCATGAGGTTCCCTGTAGCATCAGGGCCCAGAACATAAGCATCTTGCTGCAGTGCATCTCTGTGATGTGGATGAGGTCATAGGGAAGAGAGAAATACTTCTGAAGTCAGTACAAGTGTAGGACATGGCACTGGGGTGAATCACGCTCTTATCTGTAGACTGCAGGCTCTAGATGATAATCACACAGAAGTAGTTCTGAATTTCTATTGATTTTCTTTTGGATCTGTCTTTGGGAACACTCCTTTTCTGCTGACCATTCTCTACTCATAAACATTTTAATTTTTTTCATAGTCTGCATTTATCATCCCTTGGCACTGCCTTGCTGCTGTTTATACCTATAACAAATGCTGGTTGTCCTTGTCTTTTCACTCTTGTTCCTCAAGTCCTGGTGTTTCCTAGGGCAGCAGTAGGTCTTTTTCCTTAGAAGGAGAAAACATCAACCTTATTTCAGTCCCTGTGACCCAGGGGCTAGAGTGTCTGAATTATATTCCTAAAGAACTTCATGCCTCACACTTAGAAGTGTCAGATTCTCACCTATCTGTGTGGGATCAAATCTCTTTGCTTATTTTCTTTGTCTTTGACACGTTTTCAGGAATCTTTTAATGCATGGGGGAGTAAGTATTTTGTTCAGTTTCATCAGGCTGTAATCAAGAAAAAAATACTTGTCTGGCTCTGATTTGCTTTTCATATGGGAGTTTTGAGACCTCCATCTTGTGCACATGGATCTTTTCAGCGTGTGCAGGAAGGTGTTACTGTCCTGGCAGCAGCATCTATCCATTTCATAGGAGTCCTCAGAGAGGAATCACAGACAACAGAGAAAGTGGAAGGACTTAAAAGAGGACTTATGGACTTCCTCAAAAGGAAAAGAAAAAAAGTCTCCAGCGAGCAGGAAGCCTTGGATATCTAGACTGACCTTCAGATGTCCAGACTCTACTAATGAAGTTCAAGGAGGGCCTCAGAATGGGTAGGGCCAGCTGAGCTCTGCAGAGCTCTGGCCCTACAGGAGGTTTAGCTGTTCTCCTAAAATATATTGCTACTGCCTTGCCCCTGCCTTGCCCCTGCCTTGCCATCACAGCTTTTTGCTCCTTTTCTCATCTTGGTTGTCCCCAATCCTGTTTCTCCATCTGTGTTTCTAGTGCAGGAGCAGAGAGAATAAGACCCTCTTGAAGGAAAGGCTGCTGTGTCACAGTTAGCATTAGGGTTGTCATCAAAGTAGGTTTTTTACTCAGGTCTTTATCCTGGGTTCCCATGATCACAAGGCCTGCAGCATTGTCTCCAAAGTGGGGGCATTAGCATGATGTGCAACAGCCAATACACACAGGGCAGGGGTATTATTATTTAATCTCAGATTTGCACAAAGCCAGGAGCTGGGTGGTATTTGACTAAGCCAGCTCTACCTATTGACAAAGTTTCACACATTTACATGGGTCTGGTTAGCAGACTCCTGCTACCTCTGCCTATCTATTGGTATTCTACTTCTTGGTTGGTTTACAGGTTCTTTGCCTTCAGTTAAAGCAAGAGTTATCTACAAAATTAATAGTGCATGTGCTGAGAGGTGGTCTTGTAGGCAAGAGCTTCACAGCTCAAGAAGATGTGTGCTTTGGTATTAATAACTGTTCAAAGAGGACAGGCTCCTCGAGGGAGCTAGGGTTGTTCAGCCTGGAGTAGAGAAGGGTCCAGAGACACCTAATGGTGGCCTTCTACTACCTGAAGGAGGCCTACAAGAAGGCTGGAGAGGGACCATTCACAAAGGCCTGCAGTGATAGGATGAGGGACAATGGTTTGAAATTAGGGAAGAGTAGATGTAGGTTGGATGTTAGGAACAAGTTCTTTACTATGAAGGTGGTGAAACATTGAACAGGTTGCCCAGGAGGTCATTGAGGTCATGTCCTTGGAGATATGCAAGGTCAGACTTGACAAGGTTCTGACTAGCCTGATCTAGTGGAGGATGTCCCTGCTCACTGCAGTGGGGTTGGACCAGATGACCTTTGGAAGTCTGTTCTAGCCCAAACCATTCTATAACTCCATGGTTATTGTGATATGTTAATGAGTAAAGTTCACTCATTAGTGAACAGTTTTACATCTTCATGGTTTCTTCCATTGACAACAAGTCCTTGTTTCTTTAGGTCTTGATATCCTTGGTACCTTCCTACAGTCTTTTGTTTTTCTCTGGTGGGAATTTCCAGCACAAGCCAGGCATCATCAATCTTTCAGCTCCTCTTCAAGGCTCTAGTCCTTAGCAGGCATGCATTGCTTATGCAAAGCAACCAGCTTTACACTATAAAGCCTCTGATCAGTGGTCCTCATCAGAACATCAATGCAGTATATTCAACCCTACCTTCACTAGCGTCACTATAACCTGGACATTCACTAAAGCAGTTTCACTTAGATAACAACAGGAGAGACCAAAGCTACAAAAATGCTTCTCTTCAGACTTGCTAATCATTTAGATTAGCAGAGACACCTCATCATCCCCATTTTTTCTGGGATGGCTAAGAACAGAAGCAGCTGGCTGAGCAGCTGGCTGGATGCTACTGCCCCAGCACTGGAGCCATTACCTGCAGTGGAGGACTGGAGGGCAGCTGGGGTGGATGAAGGTGCTCACTTTCCAGGCTGCCCTGGCACACTGCCCTTGTTTAAAGCAATGATGCTCCGTGCTGTCCTCATCATCTTCTGCGAGTGACAAGTGCCCCTTCACCATGTGGGACACATGTCCAAGCTTAGCTGTTCTTGGTGAGCGCAGATGGAGCTGAGTTGCTTGCACGAGCTTGGTTGCATGCACAATCTTGCTGGCTTCTGCTGTCCTGACGATAACCTCTGGAAGATCCCCAGGAGTACTGGATTTACAAAGGGGTTGTTTTACTTATAGTGTTATAGTTATAGTGATGGCCATTTTGCTGGTGGCACTGACGGGGGTCTCCATGCAAAGTCTTTGCTTCTTATGTCATCCCTGAAGGAGGTGTATCGTCAGCACTGCTGTACACCAAAGTGGGTTTTACTAACAGTTAAGCCTCTGGTCCCTAATCAATGAGAAAAAGCCTTAGGGCAGCACATAACTGCTGAAGAGCAGCCAGCTGCTGGCTGGCCAGTTGTGGAGTCAGATAGATCCGTGTCTGGACTAGGAGGATGAGATGGTGACAGGACTTCTCACAACGTACGCACACATCCACTCTATTCGCTTCCTCCCAGATTTGCACAGTAACACTCCCAAGTATCCATCATTCGCTGTAGCTGTCGCCTCGGCTGCGGCCATGGATGTCAGCACCATTCCATTCCCGCCCAGCCTTCCGGCAGGGATAAAGCCCAAACCCTCCGGGGGTTCCCCTCCGCCGTGCCGCCCAGCCCAGCGGGCCCGGCCGCCATTTGGTCCCTGCGGGGTTACCGGCTGTGCCGTGGCCCAGCCCCGCGACACCTCCTCCAGCCCAGCGGCCTGCCCGGCGCTGCTCCCCGCCCCGCCCCGGTCCGTCGCCACTCCTTCCAGCCGGCCGGCATTTCCTGGGCTGGCCATGGCCGCGGCGGGCCCTCTGGCGACGCTGTCCACAGCCCGCCGCGATACCACGCTGTGGTAACTCGCCGCTCCCGCCGCGGGGACGGGGCGGCTGCAGGGTGCGGGAGGCTGCGAGGCTTCTTCCCTCGGGCGCCGCTGCCGGCTCTTGGCGTTCGTGGTTGCTTTGCCTTTTCCCGTCTTTTTTTTTTTTTTAAATTTTTTTTGTTTGTTTGTTTTTTGTTTTTACGGCTGAATGAAGGCTGTGTAAAGCGCAGCCGGCGTAGCTGCCGGGAATGGGCCAGCTGCCGGCAGGCGGAGGATGAGTCCCCGCGGGGTCTGTCCCCGGGGACCTGCGCGTCTCCGCTGCTCGGCTCACCCCTGCCCCAGAAAGGGTCTGAGCTGCAAAGCGTGGTCCTGCTGGCTCTGGCAGGAATGATTTTACCTCTAACAGCGGTAGCGAGAGCTAGCAGTAAGTAAATAACTTGGTAGCAATAAGACACGCACAGGTCTTTCATTATACCCCAGCGTATCCCGACTTGTTGACACAACGAAGCAATAGTAACACGAGGAAACAATACCAGGAGCGAAACACACATTTTTAAAACTCAGACGTTTTCAAGCTGCAGATTAGCATGCATGGTCTTCTTAATTGTGTTATTTATTCAGCAGGATACGGGTTTTAGCAGTCTGAAAGGATTGGTACGCTGCTAACGTCTTCCTTTGCTTTTGTTCTAGAAATACTTTGCATCAGCCGGTCATGGAGGGAACCAGGCAAACCAGGATTTGTCGTCCACACAAGATAAGTGAATCCTCAAAGGTTAGTACATTTCGTGTTACCTACACAGAAATGACAGGAAAGGGAGGGTAAAAGCTCTCCTTTGAGCAGACTGTTTTGGAGGAATGTGAATATTTGGAGCTTTTTAAGAGAGATACGAGAACAGTAATCGACCTGCTCAAGTATTTTTTGACAGAAGTTGCTACCTAGTGATAAAAAACTCAACCCTCCAAAAAGGCAGCAGCATCAAATGGGCATCTGCTCATCACGAGTCATTACTCATCAAACTCACATCACTGCAGCACAGTATTTTCTCTACACCAAAAATTAAATGTGATGTGCTTACTTGGGGAATTTTTCATACTGGTCTATCTAATAAAATCCAAGCTAGTTGCAGAAACGAAGCTGAGACTGCTTTTCAGATTCAGTGTTTGTTTTGTACCAGATGAGAGGCTTGATCCTGTAAATGGTAATTCCAGTGGACTTGAGGAGCTCTTGTAGGTTTGCAAGGTTTAATTTTTTGGATGAACTTTCTGTCTGCACAAACAGATTGATTTTAGTTGGGAATCCATGGAAGTCCATTTTAGGTAATTCTTTATGCAAGTCATCAGGCTGATGACCTTTAATTCATAAGATTTAATATCAGCTGTAATTATGTTCACTGTCTTTCGTGCCAGTGTAAATTGCTTTTCTGTTCCAGAGTGAGCACTAGGTTACAGGTGCTGCAGGGCAAGTACCTTGTGCTACCAACAACAGCTGGAGGAGAAAAACTTTTCAGTGCCTGTATTAGGCTTATCAGAGTTGAATGAGACAGATCTCATTTTCTTTGGCATCACTGGTACTGCATTAACAATCTGAAAGAAATGAGATCTTTGAAGCCGAAAGAAGTTTAAATCCTGCTCTAATACAGCTGATAAAAGATGAATAGGACTAATTTTTAAATGCATCCCTCCCAATGTCATTTTACCCTGAGTGCTGATCCTGTCTACCATTTAAATGGTTTAGTCTGAATGTAATAATAATTCATCACATTAAAAATTAATTAACTTGACAGCATTGTTTTGTTTTCTTGCTTAGACAGCAGCTGTCACTATCTGTTCAACTTAGAATTACTAGATAATGCAAAAGCTGTTCTACAGACTATAAATAGCTTGAGAAAGATGTTCATGTTTAGGATAAAATTAGGCTTGGGTTTGAAATGTGCAGCTTTCAGCTTCTGTTACTTGCTTGCTGAGTGAATGAACTTGCTAAGTGGCTGAAATCTGTTAATGTATTCTGAGCCCATCCAATGCCACATGTAATGATTTTATGCTTGATTTCTGAAGTAGCAGCAGTTCTACATGGCAACAAGGGGTTTAGGAGTACAAGTTGTCAGGCGTATTTGTGGTCAGGATTACGCTGCTGACTCCACAGCCAGCTAAGTACATAGGGATCTCTGGCAAATCTTATATTCTGGTGTAATCTTGTTATGCGCAATGGTGGTATTAGAGAATATTAGAGAGAAATGATCAGCCAGTTTACAGAGACAGGAGGGGAATACATTTTTGGTTTAATCCAATAACTGTCCCCCATGAGTCAGATTCAGAAGAGGGTGCTGTGAGATGCTATTGTCTGTTCAGCCACTCTCCCTCATGCCACAGATGGATGCTTTGTCCTTTGCCATATTTATTCTTTTTCCTGCCTCTTCCACCCCACGGTCTCTACTTGGGCTCCTGTATGATACCAGCATTTCTCAATCTCTGTAAAATGAAGATAACAAACTTTACATTCCTTAGCTCCCCTATTTTTATTTTTTCTGTTACAGATGTCTGGCAGTTCTATTTCTCAGTGGAGGTTACTTTGTTGTCTATGCAGTAGATCCCTTTTTAAGCTCAGAGATTCGGTGAGGCAATGGGTATGAGGAAAATTAAAGCGTTTTGCCCAGACTGAAGCCTCTTCGCTTAGACTGGTTTAACTCTGTGCACTTGCTTGTACGGAGTTACTCCAAGAGGAGGCTTTTTTGGCAGCAGAGTCTCCATTGTTTAGAAAGGAGCATAAGCAAAACTCAAGAGAAACTGCTGGGGTCTCACATGAAGAGCAGCACGTTTGGTTATGAATTTGGGTCTCATCTGTGGCAGACAGCCTGTTGCTCCACCACCAACTGCTGAAAGGCAGACATGGGAGGTCAGGCTCCTGAGGTTGGCATTAGCTCAGAGGCACTGGCTGCCGTCACGTCTGGACAGTGGCGAGCTGCATGTGTTAATCCTGGTTATCTCCTCCGATAACAGTACAATTACCAAATGATGTACACAGAGAGTGCATCTGGAGTGAGGAATGAGTGCAGGGGTAAAAATGTGGCTCTAGGCCTTGACCCTGTCCCATACAGCTGGCTAGAAAGCTTGTCTCACCATGATTTAACCAACCCAATAATGGCTTAGCCAGACAACAATCATCATGTGCTCTCTGTTTGGGAAACCACAAAGGCATGGATAGTCAGGATTTCTAGAAGCAAGATCTTGAAGGAGATCTTGAACACCTGAGAGGCTTGAGGAACCCTCAGGTCATCTGTATGACTGTTCTTGATATAGATAGGGACTGAAACACCTTTTCAGGGTGTCACTTCTGGGAGTGCAGCCTGAGGGTGTAGTGCTAGGCAAGACTCAATGTTCTACAGCCAGAACTGTTCAGTGTTGACTTAGATACGAAACAAATACTTGCTTCCTCTTCACCTCCTTTCATTTCTCTTACATGTCCATGCAAGCTCTGCAACTCTGCCTGGTTTGGATTTGGTAATTAAAGTTACATATTTGCATTTAACTTAACTGGCTTTTATTAAGAGAGATCACAAGGTAACTGACTGTACCATCAAGCATTCCATTTCTCTGGAAGGATGGTCCTAAAAGCTGCATCACTTGATGTACTAGGGTGACCAGCCCCTTCAATAATGTTCTGCAGGACATTCAAGGGGTAGCAAAATGTTTCCATTTTGGTTCTTTTTAAGACTAGTAAAGTAAGTCTGTGAGAAAGAGGCAAATGCTGGTAGCCTCAAAAGCTCAGTGACATGTACAGAGCTGGTGGAAAGAATGTCTGGGCCAGAGGGCTTCCAGAAAGGCATTTAATGGACACGTTCTGAGGGCGTTTTCCCCTTTCTTTAAAAGAAAAATGTTTAGTTGTATTCATTAAACAAAAGCTACCTCAGCTTCTGGAAGCAAGTAGAGAAGTCTTATGGGAATAAGTTTCCACATGTGTGGCTTTGCACATAAATAAACAGCTATTATTTTTGACTGCAGTGTGTGTGCCTGGAATAATATGGAAAGAAAGAGGGCTTTTACCCTGACAAGCTTAGAAATGTGGAGTTCTGTAAAGATTTAAGAGGGGGTAGCTGTCAAGTAAGCACTAACCCAAACAATACATGGGCTGAATGAAATTTTGGCACACTGCTGCATGTGTGTCTCCCACTCCGAGTATTTTGTGAGTAGCTTAGTCAAGAAGAACTCTGTAAGGAGTCATTTGGGGGGCAAGTAAGAAAAGGAATGTCAGCAAGATGTCTTGAAGACAATGAGTGGAAGAGATTCAGAAAATTGTGCCTGTGTAAATCATCAGGGAGGAGGTTGGGATGCAGCATTATGGAGGAGGCAGGAGTCAATTATAAAAAGACAAGGGGAGTAGGAAACATTAAAAGTCAGCACAGGCCTCTCAAAGGAAAGGTGAGCAGCTTGGGCTTGTACTACTTTGCTTGCCAACTGTTTCAACTCAGAATTTATTACATAAGTGCAACATAAGTCTGCTTCCTTTCTCTTGTGTATGACTGATGGAAAAACATTGAGATTTATCTTGGTGAAGACAAACTGTTTGTTTATTCCAGGTATACAGGTGGGATGACCACTCTAGTCTGGTTCTTCAGAGCCTGAATGAGCAGAGACACCGAGGCCTCTTCTGTGACATTGTCCTTGTGGTGGATGAGCAGAGAGTCCCTGCCCATCGGAACCTCCTCGCTGTTTGCAGTGACTACTTCAACTCTATGTTCACCATTGGTATGCGAGAAGCCCATCAAAAAGAGGTGGAACTTTTTGGAGCCTCCTACATTGGTCTCAAGGCTGTAGTGGATTTTCTTTATGGCAGTGAGCTGTCTTTAGATGGAGGCAACATTGACTATGTGCTCGAAACAGCTCATCTGCTGCAGATCTGGAAGGTGGTTGACTTCTGTTGTGAGTATCTGGAGAATGAGGTCAGCGAGGAGAACTACTTGTACCTGCAGGAGCTAGCCTCTATTTACAACCTGAAGCGCCTTGACTCCTACATTGACTCTTTCATCCTGCAGAACTTCGGCACGCTGTCTTTCACCCCAGACTTCCTGCAGAACATTTCCTTGCAGAAGCTGTGCCAGTACCTGGACAGCAGCAACGTGCAGCAGGAGTGTGAGCATGACTTGCTGCAGGCTGCCTTGCAGTGGCTTACCCAGTACCCAGAACGGGAGAATGAGGCATACCAGGTTCTGGATAACATTCATTTTCCCTTGATACCCAAAAGTGATCTCCTCCATCGAGTCAAGCCTGCGGTCTGCTCTCTTCTTCCCAAAGAAGCAAACTGTGAGGGGTTTATAGAGGAGGCAGTGAACTACCACAACAATGTGACGGCTCAGCCTGTGCTGCAGAACAAGCGGACAGCCCTGCGGACCTGTGAGGAGAGGCTCCTCTTTGTGGGTGGGGAGGTTTCTGAACGGTGCCTGGAACTGAGTGATGATACCTGCTTCTTGGACACCAGAAAGGGGCAGTGGGTAGCAGAAACCCCTCTCCCAGCCAGGCGAAGTCACCACTGCGTTGCAGTCTTGGGAGGCTTCATCTTCATAGCCGGAGGCAGCTTTTCAAGGGACAATGGAGGGGATGCAGCTTCCAATCTCCTATATAGGTATGATCCCCGCTGTAACCAGTGGATAAAGGTGAGACTTAAGCTGTATTATTTCTCTGTTTAAAATCCTTAATGTTTAGAGTGTTTTCTTGGTTTTGGTGGAAGGCCAGGGCTCATTAGAACAGCTAACACAACATCACTTGCAAATGGAAATTGTTTAAGTTGAAAAAGCAGTTACTTGAATTCTTTGTGGGAGTGAATGAGTTACACAGCAGAAGAGTCTGGGGCAGATTTTCAACAACACCTGGGATTTGAGCACCTCATCTGTGAAAGTCTTGGTCAGCCTCCACCTGCACCTCTTCAGATTAGAATGGATTTACAGAGGCAATTACTTGGTTCAGCTTTCTGAAGCAGCAGCCCGTATTACTAAATCAAAAAAGGGTCTGATGTAAAAAGATGATGTCACTGACATTTGTCAAATGTCTCAGTGCTAAATGTCTTTTGGAACAACCTGTTCACTTGCAGTCCCACTCCAAAACCCTGCAGCCGGTGCAGGTTCCTGTATAAACCACCCTGGGTGGTTTTCAGTGATTGCTATGTATGTTTCTTGCAGAGTTGTGGGAGAGGCTCATGTAACACAAACATTTAGAGGGTAACCTCTCTCTTAGATGCTTCCTGTTGTCCCCTGTTTTGAAAATGAATGCTATGTAACATGCTACTGCAGAGAAACAAGTGTTTCATCAATACAAGGGTCAAACCTAGTAGCTCTCCTTCCCAAATGCATGGGAAGGTGCAACTGTCCTCTCCTCAGACATGCATGTACCTTAGTCAGCTTGCTCGCCAGATATTTGAAGGTTTCAGCATGTTCTTATTTTTGACAGGTTGCCTCCATGAGACAGCGCCGCGTGGATTTCTACTTGGGAGCTATCACTGACATGCTGGTAGCTGTTGGTGGCAGGAATGAAAACGGGGCACTTTCTTCAGTGGAGACCTACAGTCCTCAGAAGGATTCCTGGTCCTATATAGCAGGCTTGCCCAGGTAATGGAGGCGTTGGGGAAGTCATCCTGTGTTTGAAGAATGGTAGCAAAGGGAGCTTGTGTGACTTTAGCTGATGAAGGGGTGCAAAAGGATACATAACCAGCATGGTGTCAGCAAGCAAACCATATCAGCATTTTTTATTTGAGCAACCAGCTCTTCCAGGCTGCATGCTCCTTGTCAGCTTGATTGGGTTCAGTTTTTGTCCTGAGGCACATCTGAAGGATGGGAGGGAGCGCACTGGGAATTTTCCTCTGCTCTTCTTAAAATATTTTTCCTGACGTGACTTGGAGTTGACTCTTTTCAGAGGCACTGTTTAGGTCCTGCTCAGAGGTGTCTAGAATTTATTTGGCCTTACTTTGTCACCCTGGTCTTCTTTGTAAGCTGCTCAGGTTGGCTGCTGCAGGTAAACCACACTTACCTGTATTGCAGATAGATAAGCCTGGCAAATGTGACTTCTCTTTCTCTCAGTCTGAGTTAAAACTTAGCTGCATTACTTTTGAGAGGCTTTAGTGTTTCATCTCTCTTTGTAAGAGCAGTAGAGGACATTGCTAGTATTCTACTTCAAGGTTTTAATGGTGACTTGGTAAGAAAGGTGCCCTAACATTTCATTGGCAAACAGCTGTTCAGGTTCAGTAATATTTCAGAGTCATGGAAATCACAGGAGCATTGGCTGTGGGGATGCTATCTTCATGGTGTCTGAAACCTGCAACTCCAGCAGCAGTGCTTGCATCAGGAACAAGACACTTGCAATTTGATTTTAGAGTCCAGGTTTTCCCTTACTCCCTGAGCTGCAGAGCCATAGGCAGCCAGCGAGGCATAGAAGCCTGTTGCCCGGTTCTATTTTGGGTAGGTGCTGCAATGTGAGTCTGATCCAGGCTAACAGCTGGGCTTGAGTGCTCTTCAGAAGCAGGATGCTTCTTTCCATTTTGATTTCTATTCACACAGGCACATCTAACAGTTGAGGCTAAACACCACAATCATTGCTGGGATGTCTATGAGAGTGTCTTCAGTTGCTTCTGTTAAGCCCTCCTGTAATTGGGGTGACCTGTGACATCCCACAGGAACTATAGCACAGCTTTTCCTTCTCTCTTTGCTTACTTTAAAAGGTTTTCTCAAAGAAGTGTAGACATGACCTGACTGCATTGTATGTTGTTAGAAAAACACTCACCTTAGACCTGGCATGGATATTTTTAGGCACAGATGATCCTGGGAAAGCTTGCATGGTTGGCTTAAGCCAACGAGACTGTAAGCTGTCTGAAAAGGGCCAGGTTGTCTGCATGTTCCCCCTGCTACCTATGTCTTGGCTTTGGGATTTTTGCAGCTGCAGCATTTGAAAGTGAACTTTGACATGGAGGGTGTTAATTTTTTATTAGATTCCTAGCTGATCCACTTGGACCAGGCAAAAGTCCCCCTTTTGGGATAGACCCCACTTACATTGCCTTAGCTGGTTGCTAAACAGCAGGGTTATGCTGTAAAACAGCAACTATTTTACATTATTGCAACACCCCAGAAAAACAGTTCTGCACCTTCTCTTTGTGCATGCTCTATCCTCATCCCATACTAACTGTCCTTTGTGCCAGCTCAGGTCTTTGTGCAGCTGTGCAGTGAACTAGAGAGTTTCCCACTTTTCCATGTAGCTGCTCTCTTGGGTGTTGATATCATAGAATCCCAAAATTATTTGGGTTGGAAGAGACCTTAAAGATCACCTGGTTCCAAATTCCCTGCCATAGGCAGAGACACCTTCTACTAGACCAGGTTGCTCAAAGCCCCATCCTTCTAAGGCTTATAGCTTGCCATGTGTGTGGGGAGATTTTCAGGGGAAAGGTGATGGTTGTGTCCTTGACTAAATATACCTCCTGCCTGCTACCAAATCCTGTGTCTGTGTTGCTGAACACAGGCACAGTCGTGCTTCCCTAAAGAAAAGCTTTGCAAGCTCTTTTTTATCTCTTCTTCCCCCATCCCCCACCCCCTTCCCACTCCAATACGGTCAAAACAACACTTTGTTTTCTCCAACCTCTTTCTTGGAAGGAGCTGAGCTGTTTTGACTGAAATAATGCTGCCTTACTGAAGAAGCAAACACAGCCTCTTCAGGCAGATGCTTAATGTGGAGAACTTCAGCCAAGCTATCTAAACGATGGACCTGGTCCAAGTCTGCTACAAGTGAATTTTGCCTGACTCTTGTTCAGGTCCTTGGTTGTGGGATACCTTTCCCAGTCTTCAGAGAGGTTTTGTATGTTTATTTATTTAATTTTTACCATTTTCCCAGGCTCTTTGGGAGCAGTTGCTGCCATAGTTTCTAGCCCGGAAGGGAGGAGCGGTGGCTGACAAGCTTGGCAGAGCAGAAGTTGGTGCAATGTGTTCTCGCTGTGAATAGACCATGAAAAACTCCGCTGCAAACATCAGTGAAATTAATTGAGTGGCCCTAGGTTAAAATTTGGCAGAGCAACTGAAAGCTGTTGTATGAGGAAATGTGTTGGAACAGGTTAACAAATGATGGTATCTGCTCTGCTAGTTGAGTCATGAATGATCTCTCAGGGTTGCAACAAGTGGACACCAAGATTCACAGCAATCACAGCTTGCCTGGACTTTGGCTGGAGTAGGGGATTCCCAGAGTCTTATGAGTTTGGACAAGTGTTCCTCCGTTTAAGAAAACAATTGATACATTTTCTGGCTTTACTGAAGAGTGTAACTGTGTCAGAAATGGTAATTTTGGCAGCACTTTATCTAGGTAAGCTATCCAGTATGGGGAACTGGCTCTAGCAGATATTCTGAATTGAAACCTCTTTCTCCTTAATGCCTCTTTTTCTGCCCACTCTGACAGATAACATTGCCAAAACGCAGGATGATTTCTGCTGGAGGGTGTCTGAGCCTGCTGTACTGCAGTGTACTGTTGTGCTGCATGTTTAGAAATGCCTCTGCTTAACCCACAGGGCCTGCAGGAAGGATTGGTATTGATTTGCTTTGCTTTGTGCATTTTATCTCGTGCAATTTTCTGGTGTGTGCAATTCTGGATGAGCTTTTTAGAAGTCAGGCAAAGTGAAACACATCTAGCCAATTTCAATGGGTAATCTCCCTCTGCTGGGAAATAACAACTTGATGGTCGATTTGGTGCTTCACATATGATCTCCTCTTTCAGAGTGCTCTGATAGCTATTGCTGTTCACTAGGCATAGCCATTGGTTGAGGCAAAAAGAGAAGCATCAGTGCTTTCTCTGAAGCTGTCTGTGCCAGATTGTATGCATGTGCTTTGAGAGAAAACGTTTATTGCTAGCTTACCTGCACAGAATTCCCCTTTCCAGTTACTGTAGGAAAATATTTCAGCTACTTCCCAAAAGTCATTCAAGTTTTTATTAACTTGTGGCCTCTCTTTTATTTTGAAATGCAGAATGATTGCTATCAGCAGTACAATAACCCTGGGATATGGCACTGCACTCTTTCTCTTCTCCTTCTGAGTCCTCAAAACCTGTTACCTGACACTTCCTCCTCTGTGGAGTGCACTGCAGGTCCTCTGGGTAGCTTGCTGGTTAGATGTGGGTTGAGAAAGGACATGAAGTTAGTTTGTCCATCTGACTTCCTGGCTAGGTAGTCCACCTTTTAAGACCCATTCCCATGTATATAGAGAAGCAAAGACTCTGGCAACCAGACTGGTGACACTGGAGACATACACTCCCAGTTCTTGTCCGTAAGAGACCACAAACAAGGTGGACCGGCGTCTGTGTACACTAAACTGCCATAGTGTTTCTGGAAGGTGCAAAAGCTAAGCATGGGCTCAGGGTATTTCATGTCAAACAGAAACACCAAACATGAGTTCTGTGCTTCCATGGTTAGGCAGATTGTGAGCTGTGGAATTTTTGAGTAGCCTTTTTGGATACAGTCTCATAGCTATGCCTTAGTCTTCTCTGTTTTCTGTCTTTCTTTTTTTGTGAATGGCTAAGAAGGAGTACAGTTCTGAAGCCATCTCTGCAAGGTCTCCAGGGATGATGCCCCAGGCTTGTAGCTGAAAGGTCTGTCTTGGTCACTTAGCATTCTCAGGCCAAGTGTCTCAAGGATTTTTCCATTTCTTGTATCAGGAGCTGGTTAGAATGCCTGATTCAGTTACCAGTCAGGGATCAGAAGGTTTGTCAGGCATCTAGAATAATAAACATCTTTTAGCTTTTCTCAGAAGGGTTGCATTCAGGGTAGATGTGTGATTTCTTTTCTATTCTACCTTTTCCCTTGGCACAAAAGTGTTTGGCACTTGTGTGTAGAAGAAGTTACGATACCGCTTGTGTAGCTGAGAGAAACTCACCATGTGAAATACAAACAGCTCAAAGTTCTATCCACATTGAGTTCCCAGCATGTTCAGGCATGGTTCAAAAGCATTCCAGGCTACACTAATGCTAACCTAGGTTTGTCTGTCATAGAGGTTTAGTTGTCTTGAGTCCTTGACTACAAAGGATGGCTGGCAGCAGAGGCTTGTGAGTGCAGCATGATGAATCTATTACTCTGCAACCCTATGGGTATTAAATTGTTGGGGCTCTTTGTACTGGTGTGTGAGCCGGTTTGCTGTGGCTGGTGCTGCAGCTACAGCTTTTGATGGCCCATGCACCCAAAAAAAGAAAAGAAGGCATGTTCAGGAAGGGTATGTTCAAAGAAGCAGAGGCCCAACCATTCCACATCTAAGAGCTCTAAGGTGTTTGGTCAAGAATATCCTAGCATGAAGTTAAGAAATCAGTTTGTAGTGGCTTTATTGTAGCTGATCAAAGGGGTTTTCTCTCTGCCCTGTGGAAATGGTATGCATGATGTTGGTTCTACCATTTCATGTTGTCTTATTTCAAACATGGACCTGGATCTCTCTTTGACTGAGGTCTGTTGCCTTGTCTCAGGATGGCCAAAGTTACCACCTGTATAGCAGAAGTGGTAGAACAGGTGGATAGCTCACAAAAAAGACACTACAAGGATCATGACTGCAAATAAAGCAGGCTGTGAACACTAATGAATAAGAAACATGATTCATGATCCTGAAGCTGTGGAAGGCAGCACTAATCTTCATGTTGTTTTTTCTTGGTTAATTGCTACTGGTAAGTCTGAGAGGTATCATGAATATTTCCACTTTCTGTCATAGAAACCCTTGATGAAATTGTGGACTTTTTCTTCTCTGCCCCAGCCTAAGCAGTGGGGCAGGAATATGACAGCGAAGATCATGCCAGCTAGAGCAGGATGAGTTACTTCTGTTGTGTGGCACACTGTAGGGGATGCTCTCAGAAGTAACTGTCATAGCTCAGCACTCTGCAGTGCAGGTTGGAACAGGTTGAATAAGAATAGTTACTGGGTAACTACTGGGATTAGGGTTTCTTCTCTCTTTAGTTACACTTTATTTTCTCCTTTAGTACCAGCCCTTGTTGAATGTTTGGGTGTCTTGATAAAATCTGTCAGCACTAAGTCAGTTCACTTCTGTTTGCCTGCCCTAGGTTTACCTATGGCCACGCTGGAACAGTCTACAAGGAATTTGTGTACATTTCAGGAGGCCATGATTACCAGATTGGCCCCTACAGAAAAAACCTGCTGTGCTACGATTACCGCACAGATGTCTGGGAGGAGAAGAGGCCGATGATCACTGCCCGAGGCTGGCACAGCATGTGCACCTTACAGGACAATATCTACTCCATTGGTGGCAGTGATGACAACATAGAAACCATGGCTCGTTTTGACATTCTGAGCGTGGAGTCCTACAGCCCTCAGTGTAACCAGTGGACCAGAGTTGCTCCTCTGTTGCAAGCGAACAGTGAGTCAGGGGTTGCAGTCTGGGAAGGCAAGATTTACATCCTCGGAGGATACAGCTGGGAAGAAACAGTCTTCTCCAAAACAGTTCAGGTTTATGATAAGGAGAAAAATAAGTGGTACAAAGGAACCGACTTACCCAAAGCCATTGCCGGTGTGTCTGCATGTGTCTGTGCATTGAAACCCAAAACAGAGGACAAAAAGAAAAAGACAAAAACAAAAAAGCATCAAGATCGAGGAAGATGACTACTTCTGGATAACCACCCTTTGATGGTGGACTCCCAAAAGAGCCTTGTATTTAATCATTTCTATCTAATATTTTATTATTTTCTTTCTTTCTTTCTTTTTCTTTTTTTTTTCAAGTGGGGGGGAAAGCATCTTCTGAAGCCTCAGAAAATGTCCAGTTGAGTGTGGGTTTTGGATTAAGCTCATGTTTAAGGTAAAACCCACAAAAGAAACAAACCAACCCACCCTCCTACTAGATAAGGGGTGATATGGCAAGAGAGGTTGTTCTGCTCTCCTGAATGTTAAGGCTTAGTCTTTTACTTCTGTTGATCGTGGCATTTCCACCTACATCCTATCATATTGACTTTTTATAGCAAGGCTGGATGTGCAGCTGTGACAATAATGTCAAGGGAGAGGAGGCAGAGTAGTGTCTGGTTTGAACTTACAGAGCAGTTCAAGGGAGTTCAGAAGCAACTGCTAAGAAAAAGTGAAATGGCTCTTTGGTGTTGTAGTTATGAAGTTTTGTAACATTGAATTCCATTTACAATACATTCTTGAGTTGTTGGTATCAGATTTCTGGAACATGAGTGTTCAAAGAGAATATTGCTTATGGTGAATGCGGGTCAGATCAGCTGGAAGAGCAACTAACTCCACTGTACTCCTAAAATTAAGACCATCTTACTGTGTGGCTGAAGAATAGCTGGGATTGACTTGGGCTTGGAATGATGGCATTGTGAACCCTGAAAACTGGGAAAGGTGGCATGATTTTGCAACTCTTGTTGTGGCACTTCTCATGTCTAAACACAGTAAGAAGTTTTTCTTGGGTTTTGAAACATGACCCAGAGTGAGGAAAAAAAATAATCTGCTGAAGAACTTGAAAGATTTTAAGATTTGGATGAAAACTTTGCAATTTGCTTTGGGCTTTAAAGCAGATGGAATTGATAGAGCTTGCTGCAAGAGTGGGGTTTGCTGAATAGGGTAACAGTGGGGGGAAATGGCAGGAGGATCCTTCAAGTGGACTTGAGGCAAGAAGATGTCTCTCCCTAGTCCTACCAGGCTGTAGAAGCTGCAATCCACTTGATTTAACTGAAGCCTCACAGTGGTCTCGGCTAGTAGCCAGTGTGAGCAGGGGGCCATACTGCAGTATTCTACTGTCAAAAAGCATATTAACCCGGGAAGATTAATTGGGGTTTGGTAATCCTGAAGAACAGCAACATAAGCTTTTTACCTGAGCTAATAGCTCACATGTTCCTCTCTTTTTTTTAAAGTTCAAAATGTCTTTTCATGCAAGTAGCCTTTTCTGATGGATTTGTCAGGGACTTGAAGTCATGCAACCGAACACCTTCCCCAGCGAGACAGGTTCAAAAGGAAAAATCCCAAAGTATGCCCAGGACTGTGGTTGGGATCCAGGCAGTGGGACTGAACTGAAAACGGTCTGTTAGATCCGCTGTGTCACACTATCCTCTGCATACCAAGTACAGAGATTTCCAACCCAAGTGTTAGTCCACCCTCTACAAACACAGCTGATTCTGCTGCAGATATTAAAATTCCCCGACTGTCTGGCCAGCGCTCAGGCATTCGCCCCGCGGCGGGTTACAAACGCACCTCCGATTCGCAAGAAGTCTCTCACCAGCAATCTGATACAGCCGCTTCAGTTACTGTAACAATGCCAGGCCACAGGTTAATGTTCCTCCTTCCCACAAGAAGAAATTTTTAGAAAGTTTTTAAAAAAACCAACTTTTCTACTTTTTTATAAGACATTTTGCTAACTCGGTCTCTTGTTTGCCATCTATTCTATTATTTCCTGTAGTAGCTCCCGCTCTGTACTTGTGCCCCTGTTGTTGCCCAGGAGCTCCTCGTTTGATGGATCTTTGTGAGCTGATCGGGAGAGGATGCAGCTGTCAGGGCAGCGTTTACATTCTCAACATTGTCAGGCACTCAGCTATAACTGTGACTATTGTACAGCCTCTTCCCTGAGAGTCCAGCTCGCCAGACATGCTAATGACCATGCTTTATTTTCAGCTGGTGGTGATCTGCTGAGTGGATTTCAAGGGCTTTGATTTAAAGTTTAGCTGGGGAACTGTTCATTGTTGCTGTTGTTTCTCCCTCAGCCCTTTCACATCTCCCTTGTTGCACCATAACTACCAATATTTCAGGTTTGCCTTCCTCCCCAGCTGTTGTACAGACAGCTGATACCCTGGTACCCACCCTTTTGTTTTCAACTGTTTACCTCAATAATTGGAAAACACTTAGATACCATTTTTGCACTTAATTGCATTTGAAGCTCTTGAAAGTTAAAGACCTCTTGGAACATCTTTGTATTGAATGAGGTACCTCTGAATAAATTGCTGGAGTTCAAGGAAGTTACAGGCTTCTCCTTCAGTGCTCAGACAGGATTTAAGAAAACTAGTTGAAATTAATTTTGTGAAACTCCTTGAGGTGTTTTTTTTTGGTGTTTAAGAGAGAAAAGCCTCAGGAGTTAAGTCTTTCATTTGCATTAATGGATTTATTTTAAAGCCTTTGTACACTGCATGAGGTAATGGTTATTTTTTTCTTTTTTTATCCTAAAAATGAAATTTAAAAAATTCAAAAATCATACCCAAACATTTTGGTTATGACAGACTCATTAATGAGCTGTCTGGGGAGTTTTATATCTGAAATCCTTGTTCTGTTGACTGACAATTACTTAACTTCTTGGGACATTTTCCTGTGTAAGTATGGAACAAAACTTTCAAAGACTTGCTTTGTTTCTGTTAATGGGTTGCTTGTTATTATATCCCCCCCTTCTAATGTGTTTATGTATTACATTAATGTCTGGAAACAATAAATCCAGTTTAGAATATTGTATTCATCACTGGTCTGATTGATTGTATTCATCACTGGTCTGATTGTCTATTGATTCAATTGAGGCTTTCCTTTTGGATGAATTGGAAAGAAGTCATCTTGTAATTATTTTTAGGTGGTGTTGATAATGATGGAAATTTTTTAACAGGTAGAAGCTAAATGTAGTAGCAATATGACATCCAACTTTCTTGGCTAATCCACATTTTCCGCATCATGCTCCAAACCAGTCAGAAATGACTGTTTACGTGAGGCTTTTGTCACAGCCATGTTTGTATACTGGTTTCAAAGACTGTATTTAATGAGGAGCAGATAAACACAGTTCTGACTTTACGACATTAGGCTTAATTGCATAGGCAAAATATAGCCCCAGTACTCATTACAGTAAGCTTTGTTTTTCCCATTTTGTTTATCATCTGTTCAAAAGCAGAGGCTGTGGGTGAGTGTGGGACATCTCTCATGCTATCAGAGGCCACAGGAGGGTCGTACCTGTGGTTGGTGTAAGCATTCTTCTGTTATTAAAGGAACTAATTATTTGCCCCTCCAAAACGCACAGCAGTAAGCATTGCTGAAAGCACAGCCTGGCAGAGTACCCCTTGCTATTGGGTGTTGTGTACCCAGACGTGGCTTATCATCGCTTGGGAACCGTTGGCAGGCAGCACATGATGCCTGGAAATGGCTTAAACTCCCAAGCGCTGAACTGCTTTGTGAAATTCCTTGTCAGGAAGCATAGCTCCTTCTTCCTGCCCTGGGGAAAAATAACTGCTTCCCTAGCTCATCTTTAAAACAGCTCCTATTGCCAAATTCTGAGGAAAGCTCGTTTCACCTGATGCAAAAGAGCTACCAAAAACCTCAGGTTTTCTCTTCCCACACTTCCATGCCTGTATCTTGGCATCAGCATGTCAAGGAGCTGCTGCCTGTAACAGTGATGTTAGATAACATTAAATCCCCTGAGATACCCTGAGGAGAAATTACTCCATGGTGTGAGATGCAGTTGTTTTGAAGGCTTGAGAAAGAAGCTGGAAATATTTTTGTTCTCAAGTTGAAATCTGAAATGGAGAAAAATGTTCCTGAGTGTCTGCCTATGAGAGATCAGGCTGCTTTCTTCCAAACACTGGTGATTTTCTGTGTGCTGTTTAGAAGCCACTTTTCTTCAGTGACAGCAAAAGTGTCTCATGTCCAAGGAATTTAAAGAAAAAATGTATCCTTTAGTACTCTTTCTGAGAGCAATTTCACTCACAGCAAAAAAAAGGCCAGATTGTAATTGTGATTCTTCCCATGCTGGCACATCTTTACAAAGCTCCGAGTAAGAAGTTTCTATGCAGGGGGGAAGAAAGAAAGAAAGAAAAAACTATTATAATAATCTTTATATATAATTTTATTCCAGTTTGTTGTTATATTTCAGTTCTCATGAATGTAACAGTGAGTAAAAGGCTATTTATTCCTCCATGAATTTACAGCTTTGAGTTGTCTTACAGATCACATCAGGGCAGATGCATCCTCAGTCCAGATGGAGATGTTCTGTCACTGCTGTGCCAGAGGAGAGATGAGCTCCAGCTATTTACAGCTACCATTCTGGTGTAACTGGTGAGCGAAGCAGCAGAGCCCAGCAGTGGGGCTCTTCACACCACATGCAGCTTTTAGTGTCACATAGGATCTTTCTGGAACTTAGAGAAGCTTTGGGAAGAAAAGTACCTGTGTTTTTACCATGATGATTTTGGTGACAGAACATGAAAGGAGGGTGAGATAGTGACTTGCAGGTTGAGACTGCAGCTCTAAATAGATGATTGCATGAGAAGGGAGAAGGCTTGTATCTAAGACAAGGATGAATAAGTCACAGATAATTCAGCTCAAAGGTTTACATAGATCATTAAAACACAGGCCATACTGAGTCAAGCATCCACATGATCAACTAAAGGCTTGTCCAGACTGCAGATTTGTTTCAGGTTAACTTGAAGTAAGTTCCTCCCATCAACAAACTAAATGCATTTGTCACAAGTTTTCAGGAAATTCAGGGATGCAGAGTTTGACATCAGATTGCATTAATGCACTTTTGGAATGAAGGACTTGTTGGTGTTCTGTGCTACTCAGCTTATTGCTCCTACCTGGGAATTCTACTGGGATGCCTATTGCTGGCCTGGGCAATGTAGGCAACAGAAAGCTCAAAACTTATTCTACAAGCTTGTTTCAGTGCTCAGAGCATGGGAAAGTCTCAGCAGTGACTCTCCAGCATGAGCTACTTTGTTAAAAAAAGGTTGACCAGAAGGCCCTAAACAAGTTCTGTAAAGGAAGAACTTTATCAGAGTTGCAAAAACATTTTAGCATAACTACAATCAGTAAAAGGTACCTGCTTCAGCAGTGACTTCTGTTCCTTCTTCCTAGGCACTGTATCTTGTAACCATATCACTGTGAAACCAGCTCAATTCACCCCTGGCAAAGCTCACGGTGTCTCTGTGGACCATACGCTGGAGGAGCATTGTCATAGCTGCCTCCAGCAGACATATGCCAATGATATCTCTCAGGACACTGGCCTCAACTAGGATGGTTTTCTACTGAAAACTTCAAATACAAGGAGCCACCTGACCCACCTCAGAAGCCTTTCCCAAGTGCCAGCCAGGAAAACTGAGTGCTACTTGTAAATACTTCGTGGTAAGCAATGATGTGGATGGAGTGAAAAGAGCTACTTCCCCAGCACTGTCTTTTGTGTCATGGGCATAAGGCTGCTCCTCAGGACTCCTGGTGCTTTAAATGCTTCTGTTTTCTCTCTACACCTTAGCTTGCTGTGTCTTGGTCCCCCCAGAACACAATGAGGTGCTGACTGCCTTTTTTTTTTTTTTTTTATTTTCCACATTGACAGAATGATTGGAGAAGCAGCAAAGGACTTACTGCACCCAGAAACTATTGGGATGAAATTTCTGCATCTCTGAAAGAAATTATTGAGAGCTCCTAAAGCTCTTAGCACTAGGAGGAAACTTTACATGGACAGGAGTAAACCTCCTACAGTGGTGCACCAGTTCTTGCAGCACTACAGGAGAACATTCCCCTCTGCCCTGAAAGCGTGGCTGTGCCTGCCTTACTCAGAAAAGTCGTATGTGTTAATCCTTCCCCTCGTGGGAACTGTCATGAGCACAGGTCTTATGATCTAGTGAAATCATGGGAAGTGCATTATGGAAGGGTGAGCCATTCCCACACACTTTGCATTTCCAGTAGGATAAGAACAATTGCAGGAGTTACAGTGAGGCAGCTAACTTGGGAGCAGTCCATTCAGCTCACTAACTCATGTCAGATAGTCCTTTATTTCCATAGCTGTGGACCTCATTTGTTGTTGAATTCACAAAATAATTAAGTCAGCATCATGTTGTTAGGAGCAGTGCTTTACTCGGTGAATCTTAGGTCACGGATACACAGAAACAAAACCACAGCACCTTTTTTGTTGGAAGTCAGGAAGGCAACATGTTGTTTGGGAGCTGTAATTCATGAGTGCTGGCATGAAGGATAGAAGAAAATAAATCTGATTTGTGCAGTGATGCAGGAACAGACCAATAAAAATGGCAAAAATGGATGGTAGACCAGATCTGAGGTGGAAACTTTCCAGCAGGTAAGTTTCTTCAAAACCTGCTATTACAATAAAACTTCCATTACTGCAATATACTGTGGTAAAACCTTAACAGGCTTTTACAGTGAAACTGAATGGAGTAAATTTGAAAATGTTTTAAATGTTGCTGAACTATGAGACAGTGACAGCCTTCCTTTCCATGTCAGTTTTCACCATAACCTATGGTTTTCTACAGTACCGGTGCTGGAACTTACTGGTTTTCATGCGGGAGGGAGCATGCTCATTTGTGTTTTCAGCCATTTGCAGGGGCAGCCTTTCCAGCAGAAACAGTTTACTTAGGCAGGATTGTGGGCAAAGGGAATTTTGCCTTCAACCAGATGAGCTATGTAAGGGCTTTCACTCCATTATTTACCTTGTAAATTAGACTCCTGCGGGGGAGAGTGGGTTCCAAACGTTTAAAATGCTGTATGCAAAAAGCCTATACATTTGTCTCCCTGTTTTGTTTTTCTCTTTTAATATTAAACAGCCATTTTCACTGCTAGTTCTCTGCCTTAGGACAGGGCAACACTGGCTGGAAACAAAAGAGAAGGAGTGGCAGCAGGGTGTGTCAGCTAAAAAGGACAGAAGCTGATACAGAAAATCACTTAGTGCCATGAGCACACATTAAGTGTTGCACTTCATAAAACAAGAGGGAAATGTCCTCGTGGTATAAAGAGGGTGAATCTTCTTCCTGCTTTCTGTGACTCTCCTCTCTCAGCAGCCAGGCACATTTCCTTTTATTCTCTTCAACTTTTGCAGTGATGTTAAAGCTTTCTCAAAGATTTGCTTCCCAGCTGAAGTAGACCTTTGCAGGATTTTGTAGCTTAAGGAACAAAAATATTAAGTCAATTAGCGATCAATTGAATAGATTCCTGCCCGGGGGTTCACTGTTCAGTTATGACTCAGTCCTCTCAAAATCATCAGACTTCCTTAATCACTTTTTTTCCTGATATAAACGCTGAACCCCTTCCCACTCTTGTTATTCGGGACAGACGTGGAACAGCTCTGCTCTGACAGCACATGGGCACGCAGCCAACCTCTCACCTGCTGGAGTAACCCTTGGCACACGGCCTTTTACAATCTTTCGAGGTGAACCCACGATTAATTGCTTGGGGGCAGCCTGGCTGCTGGCCTCTTTCCATGTGCGTTTCTGCTGCACAGCACTACCTTAGGCCAGTAGCACAGGGCCGGCCGTATTACCTCTTCCAGGTTACTCACAGCTGAGCCACAGGCTGCGCGGCTGCAGCCACAGCAATGTGGGACCAGTCTCCCGCCACTGCCTCAGCCTGAGCCCGCCTCACGGTGGCCTCATGGCCGCCCGCCTCACGGCAACTCCTCCTCCCCTTTGGGCTGAAAGCGAACTTTCTTGGCAGTCTCGCCCTCCTTCGCGCCTCGGGCTCCCCAGCTCCCTCCCTAAGAAGGCGGCCCCGAGGGTGGCCCCCCGCCCCTCAAAGCCCCCAGCCCTACAGCACCCTCTACCACCCGCCACCGGGCCCCTCGTTCAGAGCCGCCCCGTCTCTTGCTCGGCCGCCACTGCGCCTGCGTCGCCCCCGCCCGCCAGCGCTGCCCGACCCGCGCGCAGGCGCAGAGGCGCGCCCGGCCCTGCCCGCCCCTCCCCGGCGGCGCCGTACGCAGGCGCAGTACGCGCCGCCTGCCCGCCCGGCTGGTGCGTGCGAGAGAGAAGATGGCGGCGGCGGGGGCAGCAGCGTGAGGCGCCCGGGAGACGCCGAGCTCCCTACGGACGCGGGGCGCCATGGCTGTGAACAGCGCTCAGGTACTGGCCGACCCCTCGCTGCTTGCTTGCGTTGCTGCGGGTTTTTTTCTGATGGGTTCTGAGGGGCAGCTGGGCCCCGCGCCGCGGCTCGCTGAAGGGGGGGGGGGGGGGGGGGGGGGGGGGGGAGCGTGGTGGCCCGGACTAGGCCCAGGGTGATTCTGCAGCTTCATTGAATCTCCTCAGGGCGGTGGAGGGGCCTCCCTGCCGGGCGGGACGGCAGCCTCTTGTGCTGCTGGCGGCGGCCCTGCCCTGTGCAGAGGCCCAGCGGGTTGGGGTTCGTCCCCTCGTCGCGCCGGTATTGCCGTGCCTTGGCCGGGGGGAAGAAGCGGAGGGGAGGAGGAGGCCTGCGGGAGTTCTCTGTGGGGTGAAATCGATGCTGTACCCCCATCTGAGCCGTTGCGAGGAGACGATGGTTGGAAGAGAGTAGCCTGAGCTCTTTTACCTCCCCCACTCTTTGGTTGTTTTTTGTTGGCTTTTTTTTTTTTTTTTTTGAGGTGAGGAGAGACAGAAGCGATTCTATAATGAGAAGGGAATAAGGAGATTTGTAAACTAATCCTGTCTCTCCCTCCCCCCTCCCCGCCCCAACACTCAATAAACCTCAGCGCATTGGGGTGCAAAGGGCTGAGTGTTGCAAGATTACTGTGCATGGGGATGCGTGTGCAGTTTCCCTGTCTCCCACTAACTCAGCCAGCCAGAAGATTTGTGCACGGAGTGAAAAAAAAATAAAACAACCCAAAACTGCGATCGTGGTAGTTTTGCACTGGAAGTTAAAAGCTCGATTCCTGCTCTAATTTATTGTGTGCTTAGAGCAAATGATTGAACGGGTTAGCTTCATTATGTCTTTACTATGAGATTTTTCACCCAAAAAGCTTTAAAGTGAAAATGTCTGGCTAAATCCCAGGCAGTGTGTGAACCGAGGTGTTTATTTGGAAGATTTTTGTACAACTTTGTTCTCCCGCAGATAGTGAAGTTTAGAAAACTTCAAGCGTGTTAAAGATAATTTCATTAAGTGTATTTCATGGTGGAAAGTACCTTTCATAAAATGTAAGTTTCAAAGAAGATGATGCTTTTTTCTTAATTATGTTTGTTTTTTTTTCTGAAGGACAGTTAAGGCCCACATCTAAAAGTTGTGAAAAGTGAAAACTATCATGACCGTTCATGTCTAGCTTGATTTATTTATGTTTGAGAGAAAGAGGGATGGAATTTTATTAACAGGAGTGATCTGAGTGCAGTTGCAGTTCCTGGAGTTTGTTGTAAATAGTTTTAAAACTATTTTATCCTTCAACTTTTCTTTCAAAGTGGAGGAAACTCACTTACATTTGGACTTTTTTTTCAGCCTTCTGTTAAATGATAGTTGGATTCAGTGTCCCACTTGGAGGCTGTTTGACTAGCTCCTTTCCTCTCTGCTCAGTACCAGACCGCAATGCATGTGGTCAGTTTGATAACAGGCTGGGTTTTACATTGCAGTTTTCTTGTTGATCTAGAAGAATTAAGGAATTTTTTCTGTCTGTAGTTAATTAAATTCGTGTACCTTGAAACCAGAAGAGTTCAGTGGATAATTTAGTTTATGGTGAAGCTATAATTAAAAGTAAACTGCAAATTCATGTTTAGCAGTAACTTGTACACAGGCTTTTAAATCAATGCCCTGTTTAGGAAAAGATAGATATTTAGGTCTTGTGAGGATTGCTTATTAAATTTATATGTAGTTGGGAAGCAAATCTGTGAGATCTTTGTATCATTAAAACAGCCTGGGTTTGTGTTCCCCTGCCCTGTTGTAACCAGTCTGTTTAAATACTGCCTAGGATTTATGTGGCTGCATATTCTAGAGCACACTGTTGAAGTGAGGTAACTGGTTTGGACTTTTTTGGATGGAAAGAAGATAATAAAGATAAACTTAGGGATGCAGTTTTGCATGTAGGTGTTTCCTTTTTATTTTAGGGTGATATTTCTGCAGATAACTAGAAAAAATAGAGTTTTGATAAAAGTTGTACATTCTGATCGCAAGACTAAATAACATTATTTAGTCATTGTGTTATTTATTCATGATGTTATTTAGTCATATGTCTCAGAATGCAGAGTCCTAGGCTAAAGTGTTTAGTTTTTCTATGACTGTTAATTTGAGTGTACTGAGTTAATTTGAGTGTAACTGAAACATTTTTTTCTGTCACATGGGAGAAAAAAGTCTTCAGGAAAATCACGTTCTTCTAATAGCTGCAATGCACAGTCAGATTCCTGCCAGTTAATGGATTCATGTAATAGTGGGCAGAAATACTTCATCAGTTCGCACTTTGTAACAAATGAATCATTAAATGAGACCATATTATGTATTTTCAAAAGGACATTAATTTTGGCTGGCCAACTAGTCAGCAAGCACAGGGGTACTGCTGGTCGTTTGTACCTCTGTGTTCTATGTCATTATTTCATAATCATTTAAGGGGATATTAGGAGATATTTAAGTGTTGCTGTCAGTTTTCTGGGTGTGTTCTGAATATATTCTGAATCTGTAAGATTGTTTTTTTTTTTTTTTGCTAAGGTGAGCTAAAAGTAAACCTGTTGTGTCACTGCAAGTTTCATATGACAGTAGATAGATTGAGCTGATTTAGCACTGAATGTAGTCTAAACTACTTGTCATCAAGGTCAGCTAAAAATCTTTGCGGGGGGGGGGGGGAGGGGAAAGGATGTACTATAAAACTATTTCCCTGTTTGAAAAGAGTGATGCTGTAGGAACTGTCTAAACAGTTGTTTTAACCACTTTTCCTATTGTTAATCATAGAAAGAATACAAACACACCATCTATAAATCTTGTGAAAACAAGTTAAGCAGAATAAAGGATACCATAGCAGAATGAATCATTTATGCTTGTTTTGTTCTTTCACCATTACTGTGGTGTCAGATGAACTCGGTGCCATTTTAAGTGTACTCTCTTTCCCTCAAACCCAGCTGAAGTAAAAACCAGTAGAGTTCATGTTCATAAAAAGCTGAACAAGCTCATGAGCTGCTCATCCTCACCCAAGTCTGTCTAGCCTGGCAACCAGAATAACTGGAACTCAGGACATGGCATGCAATCTGACTCCCTGAAATACTGCACTGCAAACTACCTCTTTTATGGCTGGCTTGGAGTGTGGCTCCCTGGCAGGGTGTAGTTTGATGTTCCCTTAAGCCACTGCTGTTTCTGGGAAAAAAAAAAAAAAAAAGGCAAGCAGCAGTCTGTAGGCATTTGTTCTGTCCTGTCCTTGCAGTGTCTTGCATGTTTGTGGGTGACCTGGATTACAAAATCATCTGTATCACAAATAATCTTTAAAAAATGGTCATCACACAGCTGGATGAGAATTTCTTATGATATTCTGCAGATATGTTGGATGTGCCAGTGTCCTTACAGGCATGAAGAAGTGCGTGGAGAGAGGGCAGTGTGGGTTCTGTCAGGTTCATGAAATACAGTGAAAACTGGGGAAGGGGGAACCCTGAAAACAAAAGATGAGTCTGGGCAGTGTCTACCGGTGAGTGGGTTTGGAGAGATGTGTTTGAATGTAGCATCCTGCAGTAGCTGCTGCATCTCCTCTGTCCCATTCAATTGCTGTTCTGTATTTTAAGGGGATGAAGAAGCTGGATTTATTTCCCCTGCCTCCTTTTGGTCCCACTTTTTGTCACTCAGAAGGGCATGGGTTCATCCTCACACTAGAGCCTCTGGAGTGAGTAGTTTCAGGCTTCTCTGGTGTCAGGAATTCAGGCTGCAGCTGAAGTTGTGAGTTTAGGTAGCCAGAAGTTATCATTTGCCTTTCTAAAATGTGAATGGTGAATCCACACAGAGCATAGTGGGTGAATGTGGGTTGGTTAACTTAAAAAAGCCAGTCTGGGAAAACTGACATAGAACTTAAATTTGGAACTATATGGCAGCATGCAAATAATAGAATAAACCCGACAGTTTTTGTGAATCACTGCTATTTTTTTCTGTGCATTTGAGGGTATAGCACTGATTGGGAGACTTTGTAGAATGGATCCAGCCATTTACCCATTAATAAATCCAGTTTTGTGGGCAGTTGCTTGGACACACTGCTTTTTCCATTCTATTAGCTATTGAAATACTTGTAAAGTGAAGTGGGGTTTGTTTATAGGTAAACTAAGCAGTCTCACTTCTGTGTAGTGATATATACGCAACATGCTGTGTCGTACAAACCAGCCAAATCTGTTGTAATAGAAGTTGCTGGCCTTGGGCCATTGGATTATGGTCATTTGTCACTCTAATGCCATTTCAGCAATGTAGATGTTCATTTCCAAAGAATTAAACGTGCTAGTACTGCGGTTTTTCTTTTGGATGGAAGTGTTTTATGTGTGATCATTAAACGTATAACTGGGGATTATGGAACAATAGGATTATGCTTCATGGTGGGGAAAAAAGTGTGTGTGTGTACATGTGTGCCTGTGTGCACAGGGGTACAAACACACACAAACCCTCCATAAAGGAGCAGTTCATTTAAGAATTGGGGTTCTAAACTTTATTTCTATTTTGTTGCATAGTAACATCTGCATTTAAGACTACGTGGTTCAAGTGTTCCCGGTAATGGTGCCATGCTGAGGTTTTTGTTAGATTAATGCTTACATTAACATATTCATTAACACTGTAATAGAGAAAACTTTGAAGTACATTAGTATTTTTCATTTTGCATTTGACTCTCTAATACCTAATTTAACTGCAGATGTTCTCGATCGTTTAAATACACCAAAGAGCATTTCCTCCTTGTTTGACAGCATAGGATTTATTGATCTTTGGTTTGTGCTACAAGGTCTGTTTTTCTTCACCTCTAGTTAGGCAGGAGGTAGGTTAAATCACAGCAGCCCTAACAAAGTGTTTGTGTAAGCTTATTTAAATCATACACCTTATGGAGGAGCATTTGTTTGACAAAAATTTAAGAGGTCTATGGTAGTGACAAATGCTAATGCCGCGCAAACTGAAGTGTGCAAAAATGCTTTGGGAATTTTGTTACTTGCAGTAATGTATGTGAATTTATATCATGTATGGAAGTAGGAAAGAAAGGTATATGGCTCAGCCTCCATTATGTGTATAATGTCAGCACAAACTGGGAAATCACTTAAGGGTTCTGTAATTTTTTTTTTTTACTTTGCTAAAACCCCCTGATTTGGGTTCATCTTTGAGGTGGAAAACTGTCTGAGCTGTAAGAAACTCCAAAGAACAACATATCTTTAAAGATTATGTCAACATACACATTTAAAAAATGAGAATGTAGTTTTTTGTCAAAGAATTCTGTATATGAAAGACTTTTGGTTTTTTTTTTCCAATCAAGCTCAACATACGAGCAAAAACAGCAGTGCTGTATTCCCTTGGTGCAGCAGGCATGAGTTTTCATGCATCATTTAGATCCTGCTGTAGTGATTCACAGGTTTCCTGCCTCGTTTTTCCCATGAATGTTGCAGGCTGGCAATGGGTTTAGCAGTATAACTTAAAATAGAAAAGTTACGTGTCATTCATGCAAAGAAGAGAAGGCCTCTCTCCCAAAAATGTTTTGTCTTGTTGGAGTGGGATTCCTTTGTAGGCAGTGTAGCAACACATTGCCAGTAGTGATTCTTACAGTGTCAAGGTAATGCTCCTACTTTCAAGAGTGCTTAACAGCTTTGCTATATGCACGTACCTGTCTGGGATGTATGTGTATATAGCTTGCCCTTTAGCTTGTATTGCAAATATAAACGTATGGTTTAAGTTGGTTAAAGATCCCCTGTTACTAGCATTGAAAGCTCTAGAATGCAGGTGGGGTTACCAGGTATTGGATGTCATGAGTGACTTTAGATGTGGTGATTGTCATTGTGTGAAGGTACCAAGACTTAAGATGCTGTACATGGTATTAAACCACAGATACTCTCAACTCCTGACTGTCTGGTGAAAGAGAGTTACTTTTGCACGTTGCTCTCATTTGAACAGGCTGAGAGTAAGTTGTAAAGAGGGAAATTAATTCAAAGCCAACCTTGTGGGAGCTAAAGAAATGACTGATAGAAAAAGGGGGTAGATAGAGGAAAGATATTGATAATACCTTTGATTCATGCTGCAAACATTAGGTTGGATGCAGAAGGAGATGGAAAAAGTTGAGCTACTTAGTTTAATGCTAGCAATGGGCAATTAGGTTACTTGTATTCAAATAATGGTTGTGAATGATGATACTTAGGAGGGTATGTGTTTAAAAATTACTCTATACTGGTACATCATATGGGATGGTCTTGTCATTTTAAATATGACTAGGTATGATAGAAGGAGAGAGAAATAAAGAAGAGAGGAAAAGAATTGTCAGCAAAAGTTACAGCTGAATGGCAAGAAGAGTCAAGTTTAAGTTCCAGTCTACTTCACTGTATCCATTAAATCATATGGTCTCTAAGGTTAAGTAGCTGTTAGCAGAGAAAGTAAGAAATGGTACTGTAATGTCCTTAAAGCATGGAAAACCTCATTTTCTGTTCCGCTGAAGCCTTTGGGATACAAAACCAAAGCTACCACTGTTTGGAAATTTTTGTGGAGCACTGTAATTAATTGAAAACTGAAAAAAAAGGCAACTTACTCAGGCAATTCCTAATACTCCTCATTTTCTTCTTGTTTGCTAATGGCTGTGACCATAGGCTATGGCCCCTTAACAAAAAGCATTAAGCTTCTGCAAATCACAATGAACACTTCCTATAAAACTTAGGACAACAAAAAGTGTTTATGCTGTTAATACAGTCATGAGGTCTGTGGAGACAGGTTGGACTCGGTGATCCTTGGGGTCTCTTCCAACCTTAGTGATACTGTGATACTGTAATATGCTTTCATAGCAAGCAAGCAAGAGATATATAAAATTAGCATCCTGGCTTTGTAAGCAACAGAAAACGCAAGTGAAGCAGCATCATAAAAGTGTGAAAGAGGAGCAGTCAACTTTTGGAGCAGAGGAAATAAAGCTGTTGAGTTTGATCATGACAACAGATTTGCCCTCTCAGTCTTTTGAACTTCGTTAAAACACAACGCTGAACTGTAGTGGTCACTCTTGTTACTGTGACTCCAAAGGACTGTAAATAACCAAGGCTGGTATGTAATGTTTCAGATGTTGCCAAAGACTCAGAGTTCCTTAATTGTGGAGAATAAAGGCAATGGACATGTATTTCCCTTCGTAGTAATGATTGTCACAAAAAGGCCATTATGGTTTTCTGCTTTGGTCTAATTGCATACTTAAAATAGAGATTTCCCCGAGTTCTCATCAGTCTTCACCCAGAAGTGTTAGGGCAGCTGTGTGCACAGGTTTTTTCCTTCATTTTGTGCTGCAGCTTGTAATGGTGAGTTGAAAGTTGCAGTGGTTTAGAGGCATTGCTTGTTCCCAGTGCTTGATTGTGCACTGAACTACAGTATGTGTACACTATTTTTGTGTTGGTGTGACTTCATGGTTAGTCTGAGATTTTCAGTTTTTTCTAGGCAATACTTAGTGGTGAGCTAAGAGCTAAGGTATTTTGTAGCTGTTTGATTTGTGTGCCAAGTCTTGTATATGTGTGTTTCAAATGTATTTATTTTATGAAAATGCTTGTAATTAATGAGCACCTATTTACTGTGTTATCTTGGATGGTCAGCTCCGAGTATCAGTGTTCAGTGCATCTACTGTGTTTACTGAGTAGCCAGAGGTTGCAATATTTTATAATGGCAGACATCACTTATTTGGAACTTAGTTCAGTTTGTATTTTCTGTCCTATTTTCAAAACATCTGTTTCAAACAACAATATGACTGACTGGTTGTGTTTGCCAAATGTGTTTTTATGATTTGCATAAGATTTTTTTTATTGGATTTGGGACCAGAGGAGGCAATGTACAGCCACGAGAAGTGTGTTCTTTCAAAAGCTGCCTAAATGGGTGTTTTTTGAAAGTGGAAAGTATAAATTCACAATAGGCATGGTGAAATAGGATGGTGTGGTGTCATCGTTGTTGCTCAAGTTTGTTTGCATTACAGATTAAATTTGCTGGTATTTAGGTGGAGTGTTGTAAAATGATCTTGCTCCTTTATACTGCAGGTGGATGAGGGTGAAGATAGAAGGTGCTGGAGTTGCAGATATGCACGCACACCACCGCATTGCCCACCCCACACCGCATCACCCGTGCCCCACCATGCCACCCACACCCCATCACCCCACCCCACTCTGCACTACACAACCATACCACAGTGCCCACAGCACCCGCCACATCTCATAACTCACATCACACCACCTGTGGTGGGTTGAAGTTTCCCCCCAGCATTAACTTTTGCCAGACCAACTCAGAAGCAAATGAAGCTGTATTTACCAGCAAAAACTACACTCTACAATGGCATGCAATGACTATGTACAAAATATACAGTATTCACAATATTACACAGATATTTACAATTAATAAACAGCACAGGGACCTCCTTGGCCAAGGACAAGAGGAAGCTACTAGCTTCTCCCTCCCTACCCCGCTGTACAAAAGGGACAAGAGAAAGGAGCAGAGAAGTTAGACTTAGCCAAAGCCAGCCAATAAGCAGGTTGTCTCTCCCAAGTGAAGCAGAACAGTCAAGAGATCAGAAGAGAAAAGGGAAGAGTTGTTATGGTACATAGAATACATAGAATACATAGAATAAACCAGGTTGGAAGAGACCTTCAAGATCATCGCGTCCAACCCATCACCAATCCAACACCGCCCAAGCAACTAACCCACAGCACCAAGCACCCTGTCAAGTCTTCTCCTAAAAACCTCCAGTGATGGCGACTCCACCACCTCCCCAGGCAGCCCATTCCAATGGGCAATCACTCTTTCTGTATAGAACTTTTTTCTAACATCCAGCCTGAACCTCCCCTGGCGCAGCCTGAGACTGTGTCCTCTGACACAGATCCTCTCATTCTAGATATTTATCCAATGAATTTGAAAATATTATTAGGATAATATTTTATTTTCCTTTTCTACACCCAATAGTGGTTTATTTATATTTTTCTACTTTTCTGCTCAAAATCTATAACTAATTTTAAAGGAATAGCCTAAAACCACCACTCCAACATACCACATATAATTTCATGACCAGAGACCTTCTGTTCCGAGTCTCAACAATGGGTTTTGAAGTGTGCAGGTTTGGCTGTTCCTTAGAAATTGGACCACAGCTTTGGGAAGTGGCTTACAAATGGAGTTGCATAGGTAAAAATGAAATTGAAGGTAGTTTGTCCAAAAGTCATGTTCAGGCTTTCTACTTGCACTAATCAGGAGTGTTTTGTTTTTCTGGAAAAAAATATGCTTTGTGCAAGTAGCCTAGGTAGTAGCATGTCTCTCTAAGAGCTCAATAAAATTAGATCAGTTCTTAAGAAGTTATCAACAGCAAGTCACATTTTCATGTTATTTATTTTGTGATACTTTCTGCAAATTAATTTTGAGCCTTCCCCCCTATTTTCAAGTTTCTCCTTAGTTTGCAGAGCCATGCTATTTGCTGTAAACAGTAGCAGCATGTTGTACCTTCACACTGAGAAGAGGAAAAAGCATTTTCAGCATCACCCTGAGTAGGATTGTAAACAGTTTAACAAGCTGTTGAAAGACTTAAAGTGATGCTCTTTTGCTGAACAAAGACCTCTAAAGATGGATAAGCAAAATAAGATACCTGGGCACCCATATGGTTAGTGTAGATGGGGCTATATTTCAATTCTTCTGTTATGGAACTGTGCGTCTCCTGTGAAATGAGGAGCATGCCCTTCATAGACTGAAAGCCATTCTGATTCAGACTAAACACTGTAACTCACTCTTACTAGAAGTGAATCAGCTAATTTAGATCTGAATTCAAGGTTAAGGTGACCAAGCAAAAATCTTGCTTCTTTTCAACACCTTGCTTTCATATCTTCTCTGAACAGTTTGAAAGTGTGATCTAGTGGGAACTCAGACACAAAAAAGCCACGCTGTTGTGACTGATGATTAGATGAAAAGACAGTAGATAAATTCCAGGTAATTTGGGTCTTAATTTTTGTTCCTTTTGATAGGGAGAGTTTACAGTTTGTGCATTAGACTCAGTAACTAGTAACTCAGAGCTTGAAATAAATGTGTTTGCCGAATTATGAGCAACCAGCTTGAAGATGGTGTTTTCAGGCTCTTTGAGGGTATGAAGATAGAGGTGTTTTACCAACAACTATTCCTGAATTCAAAGCCAGGAAGGTATTTATTTTATTTGTTTTCCTATTTTGGAAGAATCTGTTTTTCTTTTGATATTTACAAGGACTGCCTGCCTGGAGAATTTAATAGAAAGTTTTTTTCTTTGGCTTTTATTTTGGTTTGACATTGCAAGGAAATAATTACAATGGAAAATGTTACTGCTCTGAATTACTGGCAGATATTTGTGGGCTTGTAGTGGTGGAGATGCTGGTGTACAAGTGTCAGAAATTCCATCTTTTGCTCTTTAGAGAGCTAAGACTTGATGTAAACAGCCCTGACAATTCAGTTATCTGTCCTCTTGCTCACTGTCTGGTGTGTGCTTAGGTGTTCCAGCTGTGGCTCCAAAATGAATGCTCTTCACTGCAGCTCTTGCTTGTGTGAGATAAAAACCTATGTTCTTACCTTGGCTGCAGTGAAAGGCACAAGGAAGATACTTTCTTTGGTAGAATATCTAATCCTTTTACACGGGATGGAAATTAAAAGGTACACAAAATGTAGATAAAATCCTCCTGTCAGTGGGCATTGGTTTATGATCACATATAAGTGATAGAGCTGCATTGCCCTCTTAACAGTATAAAGATTGACTAAATAAAATTGTGTCTGTTTTGGAGCAAGCTCTTTGTTTTCTGGAAGAAAAGGAAAATATCAATTGGAGAAAGCTTTAAATAGAAACAGTAGAGGTTTTATTGCTGGGGCAGTCCTGTGGAGACCAGAAGATGAGAGACTCTATGTAGTTGGGGAAGGTACACCATGCTCATAAAGGCAGTGGTGTCTGCAAGATTAAGGATTGTGTTTTATCTTCTACTCCCTTTCTCCTCCACTGTTAACCACAGTCAGCACTTCATAGACAGCTTCCTTGGACTGGCTGCACTGCTGGCTGTTTGAAAGACAAGAATGCTCAGGAGCACCTTTTTTTTGAGGAAGCCAAATTTGTTAGGGTTTAAGTTACTGGCTTGTGTTTTCAGTTTTTTGCATGGTTATTTTATGATGTTTTGCCCCTGTTTGAAATAGTTCTGTAATTGATGGAAACGGGTAATAATGAAAGAACACAGCCTGCTCTTCCTTTGTGAATATTTGGAATAGGACCAACTGTTCTGATCCGTCTTGTGTCCCTGTGATAGTGTCAGGCTCTCAGGGGCCATTTATTCATTAAACCTGCTGTGGCCACACCTGAAATTTCACCAGCTTGTGCTTTTGTACTAGGCAGTGATCTGTTCTTTCCTCTGATCAGAAGAAAGCTTTGGAGAATGATAATTTGATAATTTTATTATTTTGGGAGGGGTCCATAGTGAAATAAATTCCCCTCTAATTCATTTCAAATGTGTGGAAAAATGCTTAACTTCAGTTGTGAGAATTCTGTAATAGCATCCAAGAAGCTCTGAATCGTAGAAGAAAAAAAGAAGGGAAGGTACAGTCATATTTTTGAGCCTTTGATTGCTTAAATGGTAGGCAGGCAGAGTTGCACTGACTCATGGGCTTAGTTGACCTACATTTACCTACCTCTGATCTTTCTCCAGGCACGGTGTAGATTTGTTAATGTTCTAGTTTTAAGCTGCAGGCTAGTGATAAAGGACTGTAAGCTGTACTAAGAGCTTGCACAGGATTTGCTATGTTTTTCAGTTGTTACAAGCTTTAATATGCAGTGCTCTACTGTAAAGTACAACTTCATTTCCACACACCTTTATATAATAGACTTTATTTTGTCATAAAGAGGAGAGAACAGCACAGTATTTTTTTCAGAAACTGATTTACCAGTTACTGAAACGCTACTATTTAGGCTATGATACAGCTGTAAATATGTGGCCAGTGATCTTCATAGCACCTGGCTATGAGTTGTTGCTTGCAAATCCAGAATCTGAAACAAGTTGACAAACCTTGACAAAATGAAATAAAAGTAAAGGGCGAGGGAGAAATAGCTTATTTGCTGCTGGGATGACTAATGCAAGAGTGTTTTTCTTTGCTAATAAAACCCAAGTGCTGTCATACTCATGTGCCCTTTTTTACTTGCCAGAAAACAGACTTCTCTCTGAATGGTTCAGTTTCTTTACTCCAGCCTATCTTGATAGCCTCAAGAATAAGTACACTTTGCAGAAGTAGCTCTGTGAGCACGATTTTATAATGTGTGGTATACATAAGGCGTTTCATAATTTCAATTTATATCTGAACTAGTTTTGACTTGTTAGGCCTTCTGCTTAGATGCAGTTGAGTTATTCCTTGCCACCATTAAGCAAAAGCTGTATTTTTAACTCCTTTGTGGAAAAGCTGTTGAAGAATTTGCAGCTTAAACTAATTTGACTGTAAGATCTGAAGCTGTTGGTTGCTAGATGAAAGCCATGTTAATGCTTCTTGAAAGCAGAAGTTGACACTTCATTTTCCTAGCTTTCTTGTAGCTCAGGTGATGCCAAGATGATGATGCATCAGCAGTGCTATTTCTAGTCTTTTTTCTAGGACAAGCAGCTGTGTAACATGTACTCCTCCTCCTCCTTGTATTCCTTCAGGAGGGTGTTCATGTTGCTAGACTGGAATACCAGTGGAGATTTCATTGCAGGCAGTGAGGTAACGTTGGCATTCATTTTTTTAAGTGCTCATGGACAGCACAACAAAACAGTTAATGTGGGGAGAGCCTGGAGATCAGGCATTTTAATCCTTTGGAGTTTTGGGAGAACTTTTTTCTCCTCTGTGCTTGAAATTAATTCCATAGCTGCTGCTTTTGTCTGCATAGTTAAGATGCCACTTGGTCGGTTATGGTAATTCAAGTTATAAAAGTACTATTGCTTTAATTCCTGTGTGGTAGCAAACACATTTTCTTATGTAGATGTTTGGTTAATTGGTTTAATGTAATTTGTGTTATAACCTAGACACATCACCTCAAAGATGTAAAGGTGATGTCGTTGATGAAGTGTTCTGTTTAAAGTGGCGTAAAATCTGCTGAAGTGCAGATGGATGTTTTACTCTTGTAATCATATTATAGAGATTAACTCAGAAACTGATTCCAGTTTTGTTGTGACTGGAAACACCAGAGACTGACAATCCCAGGCAACCACCAACAGATCAAGAGGACACAGTCTCAAGCTGCGCCAGGGGAGGTTTAGGCTGGATGTTAGGAAGAAGTTCTTCACAGAAAGAGTTTTTGGCCATTGGAATGGGCTGCCCAGGGAGGTGGTGGAGTCACCATCACTGGAGATGTTTGGGAGGAGACTGGATGAGGCACTTGGTGCCATGATTTAGTTGATAAGATGGTGCTGGGTGATAGGTTGGACTTGATGATGTTAAAGGTCTTTTCCAACCTGGTCTGGTCTGTTCTATTCTGTTCAGAGGGTTTGGGATGTTGCTGTAAAAGAGGTATTTAAAATGATTGGATTTTTTAAAGGAGAGCTTATATTGGGAGGCAGGTCCTTGACACAGGGAAGACTGATTCATTACAGCATGAGAGACTGAATGCTAAAATTTGTGATGCCAGCTCAATTGTGAGTTTTGGAAACAGACTGAAAGTCCTTTCCACTGTACCAGTTTCAATAGTCTCATTCATTCAACATCCTGAACTTGTATTATAGAAAAAATAGATTGCAGATGTGATATACTTTTTAAAATGTTCCTCATCTGCAGACTAATTGTATAATATTCCAGTCTCACCATGTTAAGAAGGCGGCAAAGATACGGGTCTTTTAATGCCCTCACTTTAGGTGCACAGGAAGGAATTGAGAACTACAGTTACATCTGGTTCATTGAGATGTTTCCAGGAATTTAATTGTAGGTTTGGGGATTTTCTGGTACTCTCCAAAGCTGTATGAGAATATTTTGAATTCAGTTTCCAGACTTTAATTGCAAAGTCTTGATAGGTGGAAATCAGATTTATTTGCATTAAGTGCTAATAACATAAGAAAATTGAGTTAAAAACCAGGGCACCCCCAGCAGCTTCTTTGAGCAGAGCTACCACTTTACAGTTGCACAAAGTATGTTTAATATTGCAGTGATTTCCCTCCCCCCCGACCCTATGAACTTAATGTGCTAGTTTTGTTAGTGTCAGCATCTGAAAGGAAAGATTTTGTGTATGTTGTGTAGCATCCCACCTAATGCTATCTCATTTTTAAGGTTTATTTGAGCATTGTTTATTTTTATTTTCATTCTTGGTCTCGGAGATGCAAGAAGAAATTCAGAAACTCCCAGAAGTTCAGAACTTGTGTATCTTGAAACTAGGATTTTTAAAAAAGGGTGGATAATAACTTTTGTGAATTATTTTATCTTTAAAGGAATTGACCATTAAACCTTAGTATGGAGATATTAGCTGGAAGAAATACCAGTTTCTGATCCTGAAGTTCAAGAAAGGCAATTTGTTACATTGGTACATGTTTACTCCCCTTAGTTACAATCATGTGAATTTTAACATCTGTAATAACATATTGTGCATCTCTGTTAAATGGTCAAATTGGGTTACAGTCGTGAATTGCAAAATGGAATAAACATATCAATGTGTTTTGGGTTTAGTATTTTGTTTTTCCATCTCAAAGAGAGGTTTGGAAACAACACTGAGAACTGAGAATGTGGAAGGGCAGTCGAGGTAGTTTGTTGTTTGTTTTTTTGTTTTTTTTTTACCCCAAGGATTTCATGAAACCTTGTCCTCTGCATACTCCTACACCCATGCTTCCTCCCAGATGAGACTGTTATTTTCCGTCTGCTTTTCTTACACAGCTGCAAGTGGAATATTGTGGAAATGTGTATGATCCTGTTTTGACGTTGCTCTTAATCTGTGGCAGAAATAAAGTTCACCAGGCTGAGGTATCTTAAGGGATCCTTGAATGCACATAATGCAAGGTTAATGATGGCTCTGCAGATTTAAATCATCTGGAGAGCAGCAGGAGAAGTGCAGCATGAAATACCTGCTCCCACAAAAGTGAGAGGATTTCTTCTCAGGAGCCACAATAGTGTAGGTTGCAGAGATGGTTTGAGAAGGAAAGGGAAATTAGAGTTGACTGAATTAAGCCTCTTGGGGATTACGTGTCTTTAAAAGTAAGTCTAGGGGTAATGTTACAATAGGAAAATTTTCAGACTTTCGCCTGTTATTCTGTAAAGAGTTTGCTGTTTGGTTTTTGTTTTCCAAGTCCAGTATTGACATGCAACCCCACTCTCTTCTAAGCACCATTCCTGCTATACTTTGTGAGTTGCCACTCAGACCATTGAACACTGTTTAGTATGCTTTTCAAGCAGGTGTGGTTTTTTTGTCTGACCATATAAATCAAAACTTATTTTTTAAATAAAAAGTTAATGCTGAAGTGTATTTTTGCTCAGGGAAAGCTTTATTAAAAAGAAATGTGTAGAGCTCTTAAAGGAAAAAAAAAAACAAAGTTTAATCTTTTCACTGGTAATGTTTTTAATATTTTGGCTTTGCGTATTGCTGCACACAGTTTAGCTTGTGTTACTGATGTGTTTTGGACTGGGCCAGTTCAGCTGTCTGTGCATGTGCATTGTCATAGCAATTGTGCTCGGGTAACTGTACAGTTGGAGTTACTGTAAAGAGGATGTTGATGCACTGACGTGTAACCAAGCGGCTTACTGCCGAGCAAGTCACAATCTCTTGCCTGTGTTGGGGCTGGCTATGAGCAATCTGCCTCTTGAAACCCACTTTTTTCTTGGAGCTTCTGTAACGAAATCCCAGTCTGTTATGTATGATTGGGACCTTGAGATCCAGTGATGTACACACAGGTTTAGAGGTGATACTGTGTGGGACAGGTCATTAGAATCATAATTCTTTTTCCTTAGGAAAAGACTTTTAGGATCACCAAGTTCATGAGTGTGACATTTGAAGGAATCAGTTTGTTGTAGTCCTAAGAGGTATGCTTGTTTCTTGTGCAAATGCATACCTGAATATATTAAAACTGGAACTGAAACAGGTTGAAATGACTTTGGGAAAATTTTACCACGTGCTAGTGTAACTGTTTCAAATGTTATTGTATGGAGTAATTTAATTCTGGTCATGAGTAGCTTCTGCAGGAACTCTGTAAATGTAATTAAACTTTTATTTGATTGTTCCAAGTGTTGGATTTGATTTATCAGCTTGAAAATGGCTTTTGAATTCTGTGGAATAATTAAGAGTGTATAATCTAGAACCTCAAAAATGCCAACTGATAGTGAGATTATTTCTTGCAAGGCTTTTTACAAAATCCTACTGTTCTCTTGCTTTAAAAATGCTTACTGCTTAAGCATTGCAGCATTCAGTTATAGAAAAACCTTTGCAATTTGAATGAATGCTTTAGAGTAAGTCCTGCAGAGGTGAAGCTTCCCAGCTAAACCAAGTATTTTTTCACATGCAGACCATTTGTACAGCAGGAGGGACACTGATCCATTGGGATGTAGCATGGATGGACAGCAGGCCATGGAGCTAGCACGATTATTTAATTTTTTTTTTTTCACTTCAGCATGTAGTTGTGCTTGCAGAAATCTTTCTTGAGTGATGAGGCAGAGGTCAGGAAGCTTTGTTCAGCTGGGTCGGTCTAATGTCATCAGTCATGTGGCCTAATGAGTTTATTTTGAAAAAATAGATTTCTCATTTTATTATGCAGGTATAAAGCATTGTTAAATAAAGCCTTATTAAATAAAAGAAAATCCCAGTTTCTTCAGGCCCAAATGGGAAGGGTTTTTTTGTGCTCTGGGGATTAGTTTTTGAGTTAGATGTTGGTAAATATTCTTATATTGTTTTTTTAAATTATAAAGAAACAGTACCAACAGTAAGATACAGTATTGATAATTTTGTTTTACTTTTGTCTTGTGTTCCCTAATTAAAAATTAACCACTTTTACTCAGAAATACCAGGCCTGTGATACCTCAGTTAAAAATATTGCTAAATGAAAAGACTCTATTATTACATGCAGGAATTTGGGTTGGACTTACATAACTCTAAACAGTCTATAGTTGAGATTATAGTTTCGTTGCGTGACTGCATCAGAAATATCTCCTAAATACATAATTTAGTTATGATTCAGCAAATGCTTTTCTTGGGCATGTTTTTGGAATGTGACCAATTCTAGCTGGTGTGTTACTGAACAAAAATGACTTGGTTATATGGAGAGCTTAAGGCAAGTTTAAGTCTTATATCAAGAACTGTGAAGTTTTTCTCTTAAGTTTGATTTAGGGATTTTGTTCTGTTTAGGTGTTGTACTGTCTCGGTTTCTCAGCAGTTGGCTGTGTGAAGGTTCTTTAAAGCATTACCTGTTTTACTGTGCTTCAGACGTTTGTATCACAAATGTTGATGTTTATTTTGTCTGTTAGAACTGTTTTTCGACTAAACCAAATGATATGAATATTTGTTTAAAAAAACTGAAGGGATTCAAAATGGCTAAACCCTTTCCATACATAAAAGTGATGTATAAATCACTTTTATGTGAGAAACCTAAATTTCATAATTGCTATGGAATTTAGCTTAAACTTCAGCTTTTAAATGTAGATGGCTGAGTCATACAAACGTTGTGTACATGACTTGTTAAAGCCACCTAAAGTCTGGGAAAAACAGTTTGTGGCAACAGCTTCATTGGAGATGATTTTTCACTTTATAAGAACAGCTCTATGGTTCAACTCCCAGTGTAATTAACTGTATCTTGATACATCCAGGCTAAGGATTTGATTGAGAAAGGCTTGACACTGCTTCGGGAAGCTTTTCTGCTGGAAGGGTAGAGGAAAGCAAAGTGTTGTCTGAAATGACTGTCAGACCACTGAAGATGGGTGAGCCTTGAGTGTAAGCCATGGGGCCAGACTGGCCTGCTATTATAGCTATAATAGCTATCCATAGCTATTCTATTTGTGACTAGTGACTCTTAATGTGAATATTCTTCCACATGCCAAGAATGAGTTAATAACGGTATTTTCCAGGCCTCTTGCCTATTATGTCAGTTTGTTCAACGCCTTGCTCAGCTTCTTTCTGTCCCGTAATCTCTCTTTTGTCCTGAGTGATCAGATGTGATTCAGCTGATTATAGCTGGTGGTGGAAATTTATAGAAACTTCTAGGTGCTATGAAATTCCAGTGTTATCAGGCCTTTCTATTGGGAATGCTCACTTTTCTGTAAACTAAATGTAAGCTCTCATTTTAGTGTGAGATTTTTGTGGTCTCGTTTAGGTACGTGCTTTTTCTGTAGAAACACAGATATTCGAAGGCATGCAGGAAGATAATTTTGGGAAAAGACACTTTATCTTAGTTGTGTTATGCAGAGTTTCGGAGCATGAAAATTCCCACGAGCCGCTGCACCAGAATAGATGATTGTTAAATTTGGTGAACTTTTCTATAGTGAGGCATTTCATTTATGTGCTTGGTCCTGAAAACCCTGGAAAAGTAATTCTTGTTTTTCCTGCTCTGAAGCATAGGTAGGTGTCTCGGTTTAGAAGGTAAAAGAGCTTGTGTCTAGGTTTTGTGTGAACTGATGCAACTTCTCACCCAACATGTTGGTTTGAAACTGGGCACAGGATGAGCTGCACTTTGTGCTGTGATTGCCTCTAGTGGGAATTTGAAGAGAAATGCATTGAGTGCAGTTTTGGAGCGTGAAGTACTTTACTGAAGAATTAGGAAGGATTTAGGATTAGAGTTAGGATGCAGACAAGTGAGTTTCTGACCCCTCACACACAGGTCTTCCTAAATGCTAATATCTTTAATAGATTTTATCAGAAATTGATTGCACTGAATAGAAATCCTTCTTTAACAAGATCTTTCTCTCTCCTTTTTTTTTTTTTTTTAGTATATTTTTGGGGAGTTCAGCCCTGATGAATTTAATCAGTTTTTTGTGACTCCACGATGCTCTGTTGAGGTAAGATCTATTTTAAATTTCTTTCAGAAATTAATATTGTAAAGCTAGCTCTCTGTGTGTATTTGAAATATAACAGTACAATTTCTTTTACCATTCTCTTAGCATGCTAATTTACAATCTGAAGATACTGAACAGGAATCTTCTTTTCACGTATGTGAATGTTGAGTTACTTTCTAGAAATAAGAGATGTAATTTTTCCAGCTTTTGCTTGTCGTCTCTCAGAGATGGAGTAGCAGATGTTGTAGCATTAGGATGCTTAAAATGAGTTGCCCAGTTCTATTACCTCAACTTTGATGGCTTTGCTTAGAGCTGGATATGGAGAAAACTTTTTCAGCAGTGATCTTGACTCTAAGTAAGGTGGGCTTCTAAGTCTCATGAGCCTTTTGAAGCACAGAAATTCTTACTGTTTTCTGACAGGTGAAGCACTGCTCACCATCAAAGCTGTGCTTACAAGGAAGGCTGTGTGTGAGGTCTGAGAAATAAGAAATGGATCAATAATAAAGTAATTACAATGGCTGTGAGAACCACAGAGTGGAAACAGCTGTCTTTGTGTTTGAGTTCAAAACATACTGCAGATGCTATTGCAGCCTCTTATTCTCTGTAGTTCGTGTTAGAGAGAGAAGAAACCATTTTCCTTTTGAAGGGAAGAGTATTATGCCATTGTCTTAGTCTCCAGACTTGACAAATAATTTTCTTGTAGGTCAATTTCCAGGTTTTCCTCCAGACATTTCCATTCAAACATTCAATCTGTATTCCATCCTCCTCCCTCAACATAAAGGAAGTGAACACTTGGGTTGCAGATAGAGAAATCCTTTTCTTACATTTTACTAATTTGATGACCATTGTTAATGGGACTTAGTTTCCTGTAACTTAATTTTCCAATTATAATACAATATGCTACTGAAAATAAAGTGCATGAAGAGAATGGGATGGGGTGGGAGGTGTGGGCAGTTTGGAAAGGAAAAGATAGCTTCTCAATGCCTTCAGGGATAGCTTTGTGTCTTTCAGGAAGATGGGAAGTAATGCACGAGAGATCTTTAGGTAATACACGTGTGTTCTAATTGTATTGCTGCTGCCCCACTGTTAAATACAGTCACAGCAGTGTGATGTTTGCATCCTATGTAGTGTCACCTTCAGTGTCCTACATCAGCTATTCTAATGCTTATGTGGTGGGAGAAGAAAATGTCTAAAGTGTGTTGAGGAAACATCAACCTACATTGTTAGAGCCAGTCTGTTTTATAACCGTTTCAAGTGTACCACTTACTGGTTAGCTATCAAAATAAAAAAAAGTGTTGAATAACTTTCCTTAAGTTTGTCCTTGATCTGGTTCAGTTCATTCTTTTAATTATCTGGATGATGAAGTAAAAATTCTGCTTATTAGTTTTACAGTGTACAGAAAAGTGGACTGAAAAAAATAGGGTGAAATTCAAGAAGGACAAGACTGAGATTTCAACACTGCACTGGTTTGACACATATTTTGTTGCAGGCAGTGCTAGTCTTGTGAGTCACAGCAAGTATAAAATTATATCGAATCCATGTTCAGTATTAATTTGGATAATAGATTCTTAACAGCTTAAAGCTTCTTTCTGACCCATAGGTTGTCATATTTTATCTGGAAAGCTGATGTGTTATGGTTTATAAATGGCTTTTACAGGATGTGCTCTTTCTATGCACATCTTTATAATGGACTTTTAGGAATATTTTTTTCTTCCCACTTCAAATCTGTTGTTTATGTTGCTTTAAGAAGGCAGCATTTAAAATATCTGTAGCTTTAGGGAACTGAAGGCTTCAATGGATAATTCTTTGATTTTTGTTACGCCATTATAATTAATATTTAGACTAGCATCATACAACTGCACAATGCTCTCAATGTTTTATTTCCCACTGCAGAAAGTGTTTAGCTGTTATCAAGGCAGCAGCTGGACTGTGCTGTAGCAATGGCCATCAGTTCATGCAGGCACAGAAAACTTTCAGCTACTGGAGGAGTTTGGGTGTAGGCAAGGGGGAATTAGAAGTTGTCCAGCTGTGGTTATGCAATAGCAGGGGTTCTATCAAACACTGCATCCATAAAATGATGCTAGTGTTCTATACCAAACGTATTTGCAATCCAAATGGAAACTACATGCTGTAGTTACTTTATGATCAAAAATTCTTCATTTTATTAAATGTGATTAAGCTTCTCTAGAAGATCTTAAGGGCAACTCTGTAGCTGAAGCAGGTTGAGAGTCTAAAGGTTTAGGTGTGACTGTGCAAAGCTTTATTTCATCTTTTCACAGGTAATTTAGTTTATTTTCAGTTCTTATATAAAAAGAGTCTATGTTCCTCATTTTAAAATGGTGCTGAGTTACTGTTCATGGAGGAAGATCTGATGCTGTGAGGTGAATTGCTTGAGAAGTCGATGAGCCTACAGTGTGTGACCAAGATTATCTTTCAGTAATTGTGGTAATCTGCAAGGACGTTTGAAGCTACAGTGTGGGATTTGATAAATATAGAAACAGGAGTTCAAGACATACTCTCAGAAAATCAAACCTTAATGATGATGTTATTTTTAAAGGATTCAGATGTTTCAAATGAAACTGATCTGAAATGTTAATAGAATTGCTTTGTCTTTAAATAAGTTTTATTTCTTTTTTTTCCACAGCTCCCCCCATACAATGATACAGTTTCATGTGGTATTAAGTCCACAGGTAAGTTTCACAATAGTAAGGAATCAACATCCTTTCTTTTTTTGAAACTTAAAGGCTGAGACACTTTCCTTAGATTTACTACAATCTCTCTTTCAATATAATCTTTAGGGTTTTTAATGCCTTTGTTGAATGAGATCCATGAGAGTATTTGAAAATGCTGCACTCAACTGCACCTAACTAGGGAGCACATGCTTACTCCTCAGTCATGCTAGTACAAGACCTTAATGTCTTGCTGAAATATTGCACAAAAAATGTGGAGGGCTGAAGTTTGCTGGAGAGTTTGTATTGAAGTAGTAATTAGTGTGGCGTTCAGATGGCGCTCCTGTAAGTGCTGTCGTATGAGTATTTGCTGCAAGCAGTGCTCTGCTTAGTGTTCCCTTTGACTTTTGTCTCTGTCTAGCTCAGCTTTTTTTCTGGAAAGTCCTCTTTTGGTCAAAGTATAATTCTTGATGTAAAAATGCATTATAGAGTTCCCATTTTAAGGCTGTAGCAGTCACACGTCTACTCTGAAGCCATAAACTTGACAACATAGCCTTGCTTCATGGGTACATCAGGTTGACAGCTAAGTAGGGATTGCCATGTGGTCATTACTCTCTGTAGTTTAAACCAAACTTTTACAGTATTTTAAGCAGCAAGTAAGTCAATATTTTGGTTTTTCCCCTGAACCAAGGGAGAGCAAGGAAACAGAAACTTACCCAAATGAATATCAGGTACAAATGACATCCAGATTACCTTCAAATTAATGCAAGTGTCTGACTGGACATTTCTCAGTAGTAGTTAAGTGGACCAAAAGGCACATGTTAATGTTTAAGAACACCTACTAATTGTGCATAGCCTTGCATTTAAAGGTAAATAAGGTAGCTAGTCCTGAAGAGGGACAACAGGTTCCATTAGAAAGCAGATACACAACATTTTAGAAAGTTCAGTAGCTTCATTTAGTACAAGACCAATTCTAAGACCCTAGGTTTAAAGTAGGAGTTTGAAAAGTTCATTAAAAGGACCTATGGTATGAATTGTCTGTTGTTGATGACAGGAGTGTTCAGTCATACCTTGCTTTTTCTAACTGCATTTAAGTTCTGTTCTTGAAGACTGAGATTTTAATGTTCAGAAGCCATGCAGAAAGTTGGTTTGTGCAAATGTTTTTCAGATCATTCCTAGACTCTGAGAGAACCTCTCACAGCCCTCAGATTAGGTAATGACAGCAAACTAGGTTTTGCCTGAAACATTCCTTTAACAAGCTTGCACTGTACTGTGCTTGCATATTACCACTGTGATGGCTGCATAAGAAGCTGCAGAAACTAAAATGGAATGCTTTGCTTATGCAGCATCTTTGTAATTATAACAACATGGCATACACTGACTCTGTTGTTACTCCCCCAGTCTAATAAAGTTAAATCCTGAAGTATAGAAAAAAATTACAGAATTAGAAAATCTGTTAACACTTAGTGAGAATAACCAAATCATGGCTGAAGCTCTAATATACAGAATTCTGTTTAGACTAATTAGTGCTACTGTACATAGACTTTATCCTTGAAGCATCTCCTGTTACTTGTTTCAGTATCTGCGTGTCACGTTGTTGATAACAGATTTGTTTCAGTCCATTAAAAAATAGCACCATGAACTTGACTGAAACCAAGATGCCCAGAAGCAAGTGGACAGTCAAAGCAATTAGATAAAAAAAAATGACCTCTCACTTGTTTTCAAATGAACTTCACACAATCTCATAGCAAGTGATCTTCTGCCAGTCATTCCATAGACTAGCTACACAGACTAGCTACTGGTATTTATTATTCTACTCCTGCTGCAAGCTGTAAAGTTTAAGTCCTCAATTGTAAATTTCTAATCTGTATGTTAAAGGACAGAATTTCTGTTATGCTCTTGGCAAGATTTTTGTTTATCATGTATGTGTCTTCAGCTAAATGACCATCATGCCAGAATTCTGAGGGATGTGGCTTGTTCTCTGCTCCCCACTTGTACTGTGTTGGCTCTTGTTTTCCACTGCACAGTAAGCCCTTAAGTTCACCAAAGGCAGGAAAAAAAGTTGCTTGGATTATTTTTTTTTCCTAGGTTAGCTTTTGGTAACACAAATTCTAGAAGCTTACTGGAGATTGGAAGAACAGGACTGGAGTGCTGAAGTGAGAACTCTCAGTTTTGGCTGTGGTAGACTCATCCATGGTGTTACTCATGAGTCTCAAATGCCAAAAAAAGAATGGCAGTGTTTTCACACAATTAATTATTTTTCAGATATTAGAAATTAGGATAAATTTTAGCACACCAGGAAAAACAAACCAAACTTTACCTGTGGAAATTAGTTCCCAAAGTTAAATGGTAAAGGCTTGAATTTTTTAGCTGTCAGTGGAAAAGGGTGGCTTTAGAAGAGGTGTGGAGTTAAATATTGCACCATATTTTACGTGCAACTATCCAGTAATTAATGCAGAATATTGCTAAAGTCCTTGAGCTTTAATGGTGAATTTAATAGGTGTCATTTGCTGGTGAATTTAATAGGTGTCATTTGCAGGAACAGTGCAGTGATTTGGAAAATTACATACTTGTTTAAGAAGATCTGAATCACACTTGTGTCTTAAGAAAACAATGTTTTGAAATAGTCTTTTCTCTATCTTGCACCTGGAGAATTATATTCATTTGAGGGAGTCTACCTTGTTTTCTGACTTGCAGAAAAATACAAATTTATTTTTTTTTTCTTAAAAGTTTGTGGTTTTTTTTTTTTAATTCAATGTCATTCACTAACTCAGGTTTGCTTTCTCTTGTCCAGGGGAAGAGTATCAGAGAATTGAATTTGGTGTTAATGAAGTTATTGAGACACAGCCATCTGTACTAAATAGCACCGACTACAGTATTTCAAGTACTCTGAATCCTCAGGCTCCAGAATTCATCCTCAGCTGTGCACCTGCTCAGAAAACCCCCAATGATACTCTCAGTGAAACAAACTACAACTCCATTGACTGCCAGTTCACCGATCCGACCCTCTCTTTGGACAGCAGTTCTAATGCTGAACACGATGGTTTGTCTGGAGGCCTTGGACAAAGGGAGCGGAAAAAGAAGAAAAAAAGGCCCCCTGGATACTACAGTTACTTGGAAGATGTCAGCGACGGCATTGCTCCCACAGAAGCTCTTGTAAACGGCCACGCAAATTCATCAGGACTAAACAGCATAAGCACGGAGGACACAGAACTGACAGGAGACTTACCCTCCCTGGCCACACCAAGGACTTGCAACAGCCCGGACAACTCTGTGGACTTCGTTAATGAAGCTGTCTCTGATGATTCTGTTTCTAGCGCACTAGACAATACCAGGACTGCAGGGCAGCCTGAGGTATGCCGTGTTACTAATTCTGAACAGTTTTGCATCCCCTCAGAGACTGGCAGAGATAGCCCTTTAAGGACAGCTGTTGTACAGTCTTATGCTGGTACTGATACTACTGAAAATGTTGGCGTTACTAATGGACAAACACTTGAATCCTCTGGTGAGGACACAGCTGCCAATGGGGTAGAATTGCACACTGTGGAAAGCACTGACTCAGACCAAGCTAAGCCTGAGGAAGCTTCACCTACTACTGAGGCAACAGTCCCGGCTGCAGGATCAGTCCCTGTTAATCAGCCTGCAAAATCGTGGGCTAGTCTTTTTCACAATTCCAAGCCCTCTGCTTCCACATCTGTGGTCTATGTTGAGACTAAGTATACCCCTCCTGCCACATCTACTCTTGTCCCTGAAAAACAGGTTGAAGTCAAAGAGGGACCTGTTCCAGTTTCAGAGGATCCTGTAGCCATAAAGATTGCAGGTATAGTTAATACACAGGAGTGGATGTTACACTGGAAGGGTATTAACTCTGCTTGTAAATTGGAGCGTGCAATATTGGTAGAGAAGATCCCTCTGTTATATTCTTAATGAGATGCCTGTTCAAGCACTGCTATGAAAGGTTTAATTTACATCAGCTAGTTTTGTATCCCCCTGTGTAAACATTCCAACAAGACCTCACCACTTCATTATCCCAGGTGCAGTAAAACTATTGCTGTATGTCAAACATGTGAAAGTGACCCATGGTTTTTATATAGGCTGCTTGCATTTAGCTATGTGCTGTTGTAATAAGGAGAATACATGAGAAAAGTGTGTTGCATTATCCGGTATTTACAATCTTGTCCTGCATTGCATTACAAGAAAAGAGGAGTATTAATATATTTATGCCAAAGTAGATGAAGTTCCTGGACATTGACAGTAGCTTAAGTGTAGTATCTAAATAAGTCTAGCCTCACAGACTCTAATTCAGGAAATAGATTGTATATTTATTGATTTGCTGTTTGAGAGGTCTGTCTTCCAAATTGTAAAGAATTATCCTTAACTGTTATACTGTTTTATTCAGAAGCAGTGCTAGCTACTGCCTGTTCCAGGATAAGCATAGCAAACTGTCCAGGGGTACATCAGGAAAGGCAATGTGTAATATAAAGGCTTTGACCATTGGTCCTGTCATATCTGTGGCCCTAATGAGCAATGCTGCAATGTGCATGGGATCATTTTTGCAGATTTGGTCAGAAAACATGAAGAAAAATACCCATGGAGTTGCATTTTGTGTCACTGACTTGTGAGTGTGGGAACAAAACCAGTTCTTTTAGATCTGGGAAGTAGTCTGTAGGTGAAAAGCCTTGTGCAAAATCCTGCTGTTCAGGCTAGCAGGTAATTAACAAACACAATGGTGTTTTGCGTGTAACAGCTTTAAGTCAAAGTTTCCTGCTGTAACCAGAAGCTGGCCTGGAAATTTCTATTGAGAATACCTAGAAGTATGTTCTTTCTTCTCATCCCCTCCTTATTCTTTATGGTCTCATTGTCTGTTGAGAGGAAAGCTGTCAGAATAACTTCTATTTATGTGTATTTTTCATTTGAGCATCACAAACAGTTGACTGTATTAAAAAACCCCACAAATATCTATAAGCAGGTGATGATGATTTATATTAACCCATACATGTGGAGTGTATTTATTCTTGATCTATCATTTGGTAGTGAATTTAAACTTAAAAGTATGTGGTGACAACCACAAAGCCACAGCTGCTTGGTATACATGATAAAGGTTTGGTTGGTTGGTGTTTTGTTGTCGTGGGTTGTTTGTTTCTTTCCCCCCACCCCCCAATCTTCTCTGTTGCGTGAGCTTTAAGTTACTGTCAGTGAGTTAAGTCTAGACTTTTACTGTTTCTTTCCTATTTCTTGCCACCAGGTGGGAGCAGAGCTTTTTATTTTGCCTTTAATGCTTTAGAATAGCAATGTCATTTTTATGCAGGTTTTTTCTGCACCTTCACTATTAGCTGCCTGGTTTTGCATAGGAATAATCTGAGTATTGTCTTTCTAGCTGATTTAGGTAGGAGTTACATTGATGCAATTCCTGTGATTCAAATGCTTCTGATTTCAGTATAAAACATTTATTTTAAGATATAAATGCCATGTAATCAGTGCTTTGCTCTGCGGAAAAAGGTGAATTTTCTTCATTGTCTGTCCTTATGTTAGTGTTCCCTGTCCCTGTTCGCCAATCAGTACTTTGTTCATACACCCACACTCAAATCTGTTACATGAGTTTCAGTTTATGATTTCCAGACAGGCCCATTTTTGTGTTGCATATGTATTTCATTTGAATCCTTCTGCCTATCTTAGCATCATTGTCTAAGAGTGTATAGTAATCCTGTTTTTCAGAGGTAGCTGCTGATTGTATTCTTTGTTCCCTGTGTGGCTGAGTTGAGGTCCTGATGTTGGATTGCTGGGAATTCCACCAGTTTCAGCTCATGCCAGTGGGAATATGTTTTTGACCACAGGTGCCACAGGGTGCTAAACACAGGTGAAATTTTGAACTAAAGTTTCTTGAGTTTGACAAGCAAAATCAATCTTCTAACTTAATGTTGGAGCTCTGAGGCATTTCTGCACAGTTTCTGTTTAGAACAAGCTCTCGGGACACCAGAAGTTAAGTGACATTTCATTAATTCGTTTCTAGGGCATAGTAAGGTTAGAAACGATATCTACTTGTGAAAAATAAGACTCTCAAACTTCACTTGCCACTTTTCACAGTTAGTACCCTCTGGTGATGGTTAGTAATGCCTTGTAATAGTTTTCTAAGTGAGGTAGGGAAATAAGTGACTGGAAAAGTAGCAGTTCTTTTGGGTAGTCTCTTAACTGTTTTTGGTACCTAGGAAGAATTTCAGTGGGAAAATAGAAAAGATTTTCCAAATCACGTTTTCTTGCAGTGTTTTCACTGGTGGTGGAGTTAACAGTGCACGTAAAATTTGTTTACAGCAGGCAGAATTTCAGATGAGTTGAAGAATACAAGCAGTTAAGATTTGACTAAAACTGTTATGATTTTAAGTTAGGAGGACATGCAAGGACATTCAGTACATGCAAGAATGGAAGAATGCAGCAGAACAGAAACCAAATGCAACATTACAGTACGAAGAACTGTAATAGTTGATAATAGTGTTAGAGAATAAAAGGATCTGGAAGTACTAGGGAGTTGATCAGTGTCCTTAGTAAAACTGAAGACGACAAGGGTTTTTAAGTGTGTTTTAATACCAATTTACATGGAAGAGATGAAATGTAACTACAGTTGTTGCAGTTGAGGACTGGTCTTTGGGCATTACTTCTCAAGGAAGATGTGATAGTGCAGCAGGAAAAACAGAAATAAGATCTGAAAACTATACTCTTTGAGCAAACATGGGAAATGTGGAATTAACTTTCTCGCCCATTGTTGGAGTGATTGTGGATGTAACTTCAAATACATAGATTTATAAAGAAGATGATTCATAGCTTTCACAAGACTGTAGTGAACAAGACAAGAATTACTTGATTTTGTAACAGAGGTATTTCAGTGTTGCATTGTAGAAAAAAATTTCTTGCTGATGAAATTTTGATAAGCTCCTAGAGCAAGTAGTTGTGGAATGCAGGCATGCAAGGTTTGGGCTTTTTATAAATGGCCTCACAATTTTTGTCTGCTGTAATATCAAATTGCCTTCTTGCAGAAAATTATTTCCTGTAGGGTTGTCCAGCAGCATGGTCCTGGCATTTGTTGTCATTGTCCAGATTTGAAGAAATATGAGTGACATCGTACTTTCGTACTTGCCAATAATGATCTCAAGCTAAGCAAGAAATCACTGACTTGTAACACATAATGCTTCTGCATGGAGACCATGTCCACGTGGTTTCTCTTCCATTACACTTTGGACTTGCATGGATTAGGGAAGTGCTGTGGGATTTTTTAAATTTAACAGGTATTTGTGCTAGCACCACATGATAAATGAACTTCAGCAAAATCTGTTTACCAACAGGAATTTTATAAACATTGTATTGTTCTGGATATGCTCTCAGACCAGGGGCATCTTTCACAAGTCAATACCCACCAAAGGCAATGTGAATTCTTTGTGATTGGTGACCTGTGCTCTGTAACAGGTGGTTTTTTTAAATTTTAAGATGTTCTCATGGTTGTAAGTGTGTTTTTCTCCTGATACTCTGGTAAAAAGTACTTCCAGTTACTGTGCAAATGTTAGATGTGAGGTGAAAATGTGATGCTGAATGTAATTGCAGTACACACAAATAATTCTTCACGTTAAAAGAAATAACTCACTGTAGTTGCTCTAGACATGGTTTACAGAGCACTTTTATGACCACAAGAGGATGCTAAAGATCCTAGTAATCTTTTTATTAAGGTCAATGCAAAAATGGGGAAAATACAGTTGAAGTAAAAAGTGACTGGTAAACACTAAGTGCTTCAATTTCATGCCCATTTTTAACAGTGCTTAGCCATATCAACAAGAATATTAGACTTTAACAATATATTCTGAAATAGAGCATTTGTAAAGTAGTAACTGTCAGCTCTCACAGTGGAATGTTCATCTGAATCTGTGCTAGATGATAACATTTTCCCTTTTGTATCTTTCTGCTGTCTGCCCTTTCAGGTGTCAGGTTTTGTAACAGAAGACTGATTTAAATAGTTTCTTTTTTTTCAACATGTTGTTACTTGATTAGAACTGCTGATGTCAGCAGGAAATATGATCCTGCAGGTAAAGAAATTGTTTGGAAGTAGAAGGACATGGATTTTATTTGCCGTTCTGTCACCTTCTCAGCTTAGTTAAGGCTTTGTGCCTCTGTTTTTCCATCTCTGTCATGTTATCTTTACTGTTTATGGATAGTCCCTCCAGTGAACAGCTCAAACTCTTTATGCAGTGTAGCATATAAGGGCTTTAGAGGCCCTCACTTGTATTATAAAAATAACCCCTTTGGTAGACAATTGCTATATTTATTTGCATTTTTTGCTCTGTCTCATATACCTTCTGTCCTTACTTTGCACATTTAAAATATACCAGGTCCAATATTTTCCTTAAATAGTTTTTATTTAAGTACCTAAATAGCAGGTCAGACTTCCTGGAAAAACTCCCCATGTTGCTCTCAGTTTCATAGCTGTGACAGCCTTATTTATGTGCAGTGGTTTCTAATTTTTAAACTTTGGCCATTGCTAAAGTTCTTGAAAGCAGGATAAAAGCAGGAATTCTATTATGCAAGCCTGCATTATCTTTTAGATTTTTGGAAGTTTTAAACTAGCAAATAAAACATAGTGTTTTGAAGACCACATTAACATCTGCCTGTCCTATTTGCACTGAGAGGTTGGTTTGTTGGGGTTTTGTTTGTTTGGTTTGGTTTGGTTTTTTGTAAGATAGTACATGTGGAAACGTGTAAACTGAGCCTGCTCTGTCAGCTTCATCTCTCTTCAAAGCAGAATTTGGAAAGTGCTTCATGAAATTGGCAGTAAGGGATTACAGCTGATGGGATTTTACATCTATATATGTGTCTATATAAATAAAAGAATATGATGTTAGGAAACCAAAACTAAAACCAAGTGGATCTTCTCGCTTTTGCATCAAAATGATTGCTTTTTGTACAAGCGTCCTCCTGATCTGAATGCCAAGATGTCTCCAGTGAAGAAGTGTGTCTGATTTGAAATATGAACAGTGTTTAAATGGAGTGAAAAGTATTTCCTGAAGTTCCTAGGAATTTTGTTAATTGATTTTAATTATTTTGCAGTGTGTCAAAAGACTTTTTTTGATGGCCAGCATGTGCATTTTGTTGATGTTCCATTTACTATTTCTCATTCTGCAGAAATACTGGAAAATGTAAGGCTAATACATAAACCAGTGTCTTTGCAACCACGAGGGCTGATCAACAAAGGAAACTGGTGCTACATCAATGCTGTATCCTTAGCTTGGAAAAAAATAATTCACTTAAGTTAAAATTTGTATATTATATCTGTCAAAAGCTTTTCTGGATCAATCTGGTAAGTATTTTATGAAAGCGTTTGCCTTCTCATACCCTGCTACCATGGTTAAATTTGTTTAAGGGTAAATCCAGGGATATTTTGGATCATTGAACCTTGTGTCCAGGGTTCCCCTTCAATTGGTTTCACAATCCTGTTTGCAATTTATCTCCTTTACTTATGTCTGAATATTTCATAACTCTAACTTCCTCGTGACTGAAAACCTTGGTGTTTCTAGTTATGTTTACTTAACAACTGTGCATCAACTTAAGCGGTTATTTCTCTTGAAGTATCTATTCTTACTCTTAGGCTTTCTTTTGTCAATTTGGCAAGTGGATGATTTGAGTTTCAGTTGAGCAGATTGTTTCTGTTTTACCATTTGTGTAAATGAAGAGTTTAAAATAATCCTTTCATAATGAGATGGAAGGCTGGCTTGCTCTTACTTCTCCTGAGGAGTCACTTCACCTCGGATAACAGAAATCTTCCTTTTTCAGTGCTGAATTAGTGTCAGCCACTTCTCCCAAGTAACAAGAGGAAACATCTTTAAGTTATGCCAGGAGAGGTTTAAATTGGACATGAGGAAGAATTCCTTCTCCAAAAGGGTTGTCGAGCCCTGGAACAGGCTGCCCTGGTCAATGGCAGATTGAAAAGCTATGTGAATGTGCTGAGGGACAGAGTTTAGTGGTGACCTGCTAGTGCTGGGTTAATGGTTGGACTTGATGATCTTTTAAGGTCTTTTCCAACCTAAACAATTCTATGATTCTTTTATCGTTTTATTAGTAATAACTGTCCTATTAGTATATCTTCTGTGTTAGCAAATGACAACACACTTTCACTGCTTCTGCTAGCACTGCTAGTCAAAAAAAGTCCATTTCCAATGCAGATCATTGTAGAACCTAAGAACCTTTTTCCAGGCCAGCAACGGTGCTTTAAACTTCAGCTTTTATCTTACACAATCTGTTCTTCACTTGTCTGACTGTAGGCATTAGCTCTCACTTTTTCAGTATTAAAATATTCCATGGGAAATTGTTACTCAAGTTTTGCATACAATAGAGATCAAGTTAATGGATCTCTTAGTTATTTTTGTGTCCCTCCAGTCTTCTAATACATTTCCTCTCTTCACTGTTCTCAAGTAGCATGGATTTTGATATTTTAAAAGTATTTTCTCCCAACATAAACTCTGCATTTTCCAGTTGCTCCAAGCTCTTCTTTACACACAGAATGTTTCACATCACAGCGGATTTGTTTGGTTTGGTTATGGGGATGAATCATCACCTTGAACTTTTGAAGTCTTGTCAGATGGCTTCTTCCATCCTTTTCAGAAAACTTGTTGCAGGTTATTACTTGCCCATTTTTCAAATTGTCAAGTTCATAAAATCTTTGGAAGTTCTTTTTCCTCTTCTCCTAAACTGACTGTTTCCTTCCCTTCAATTAAATTCTGTGACATTATTAAAATGTCAGTGTAAACACTGTGTGCTACAAGATGCCAGAATTTTTTAGGTTAACTTTTAAGCCTTATTAATTAATGCTGTGATAAAAGTCCACCTATCTGTTCCGATTTAACTATTGGATTGGTCTACCTAACAGAGAGTTAGCTTTGTTTTGCTTATTATTTCAATTATAATTTAATGTTTGGTTACTATGCAGCTTATATTGTCTGACTATTTCCTTAATGCCACTGGATAGACTCTGCAAGCTTTGGTTGCTTGCCCTCCAATGTATCATTTAATGAAGTCCATTCCAATGTATTCAAAATCGCAGCGGCCGTGTACCTCAACACCAATGATAGACAGTTTGTAAGTAGATGTTAAAAAAAATCGTCTGTGATCTGACTAAGCTTGTTCGGAAATAACCTAACAAGTGATTGTTTACTGCAATTGCTGGAACTTGATTTGTACCCAGAAGTCTCTTTTGTGGTTTGGTTTGGTTGGTTGGGGTGTTTTGGTGGCTTTTACAGTGAACCTTGGTATTTTACAGTTGCTCGACTAGTGCAGGAAGGGACTTTCTGTTGCCTGAGGACTATCACTTTTAAAGCACTTAATATGCAAAAGTGAACCATGAGTGTGGCAGGAACTAATTTAACACCTTGGTTTCATTAGCAGTGGTCAGCTTAATTTTTGTCTGAACTTTACTCAGACTTCACTAAGATACTCTGTTTTTAGTTCCTTTTGCCAGTCATTAATGACAATGATCTAATTTTTATTCTTTGTCCTTCTATCATGCTGCTCATGTCGAATTGTTCCTTCCCTTCTGTTGCAGTGTTCGTTTAATGAACGAATTCACTAATATGCCTGTACCTCCTAAAGCAAAACAAGGTGAGTGCGAGAAGGGGAGGGAGTCTTTAAATCATAAGTATCTGTATTGTGTGAAGCACCTTTAAATACAGGTGCTTGATCCCTTACATGGCTTTTTGGATTTTGGGGATTTCTTGATGTCTTAAGTTTGCTGTTTCTTTTCTGTCAGTGTTAAGCTTTTTGTTATTGGTAATCCATGTCAGGAAGGCATAGGTGTTGCACATCAAGTTTTTTCTTCTGTTGGGTAGATCAGATGTACAAGTACAGTAAGAATAATTTTTATTCAAAGTTAGCTTAATTGTTAACATATCTTCTAAGAAGTGTCATTTCTAATAAAATCATTTGATACTCAATGTATTTAACTCCATTCTTTTCCTGTCATATTTTCAGCTGTTCATCAGCTTGCTCAGTTCTATGCTTCTTTAGTAAACAGGCATGTTCATTCAGAACAAAATGGGACTATAATAGGTCTCTTTAGTGGTTAGAGACTGCCTGCAGGCATTTTATTATGGCTTTTAATTCCTCCCCATTCTATGCACTGTTTAAGTGTGAAAACTTTAGGTGTATGATTCCTGTTAATAGGTGTTTATGAGCAGTGATGATCATGTAGTCAGAACATATTTTGATGGAAATAAAAAGTAAAGCCTACAATATAATTTTAATCTCTAACCCAAATCTGTTGTGTTAGGAACTTATAGAACTAAAAAACAGTTTCAGGAATGTGTTTATGTAACATCATAAGAAACTATCACAAGGAGCTGGTCTTCCAGTGATTTCCAAACAGTTCAGACATTTCTGTGGTTTGCTGCTTTAGTTTTGTTTCTGTAAAACAAATTCTGCGATCTTATGCAACTTGTTGCACTTCTAGGTCATTTTATTGTATTGTGAAGTTTTCCAATACAGTTTCTGAGGCCTTTTATTGCCATTAGGCTGAATGTTCTGTCAAGCTGTTCCTTGTTTTTTAATTGTTTTTCTGCAGTGGGGAAAAGTGATCTATTAGAATTACAAGTGCATGAAAGATTGAAGGACATTCTTTGAATACAAAAAAAGTACAAAAAATTAAATGAAATTGGGACTGCTCTTTTATGATGGTTATGGATATTATTGATAATCTTTAGTGTTGAAGAGAGTACAGACTTCTCCAGACCACCTCTAAGTGTGTAAGGTGACTTTATGGATAAGAGTTGTATCTTAGGAATTCCAAGCTTGAGTCACTAAAATTGTAGCAAAACTATTAATTAAAAAAAATACTTTTGGATTCCAAAATCTAGTGCTGTATGAAGACAATGTTAAGGTATAAGATAGAAGAACTAACATGTTGTTATTTATATATACTTCTCTTTTGCCTTGCAGCTTTAGGTGATAAAATTGTGAGAGACATCCGACCAGGAGCTGCCTTTGAACCTACATATATCTATAGACTTTTGACAGTTATAAAGTCAAGTCTGTCAGAGAAGGTGTGACTTACAAATCTTTTACTGTTGTAATTTCACTGCAAGACAGTCACTGTTCTTAAAACAACACAAAGCTATGCATCAGGTTCTGTGCTTAAGTGACACTAAATTCAATTTATAGTTCATTCTAATGAAACTTGACTGTCTCAAGATGTAAATCATAAGATGATACTAAATACAAGTTTGGGTGTGTCAGAATAGTGGAAAAAAGTACTGTTAGAATGGAACATATCTTTATCAGTAATTATAGGCCTTAATTTCTGTTTAGGAAATGAGCAGTTGTTCTTTTCTGCTTGGGATTCAGCTTGGAACTGTTGAAGAGCCTTCAAAACACTGTTTTAGCTTTAGTTTCAATTCTAAAAAACCACAGTGGTGCAAACCATGTTTTGAATTTGCCTTCGTTTGAGCACAACATTTAATATTATATTAAAAGGAAACAGCAAGAAAACAGTAATTACTAACACATCTTGAATTGAATTTGTGTTGGGACTGATGCAAAAATGCTTTTATCCAGGTCAAGCTTACAAAAGGTTCCCAGTTAATGAGTTCTTTTCGAACTGATTAAAAACCAGGGCTTGATATAAAAAAATGTATACTTTATTTGACTTGTCTTGAACTGAACAGATGTTAAATGAGTTAAATTAGTAGTAGAAAGCTAGATGCTCAAGTTATGAACCTTCTGTTAAAATGAAAATGTGAAAATGTCATAATAATTTAAAACAAAACCCAAAACATTTTATTCAGGGCAGACAAGAGGATGCTGAAGAATACTTGGGATTTATCCTCAATGGACTACATGAAGAAATGCTGACCTTAAAGAAACTTCTCTCTCCACATAATGAAAGTTAGTGGATGTTTGGTTTTTTTTTTCTATCAAGCTTCATGTCTTTCAAATATTCTTTTTCGGGTGTTGATTCTGTAGTAGAGAGTAGTATTTGGAGTAATAGTAGTAGTAATGTTGAGCTAGGGGTAGAATGCCATGTTTTAGGGGACTCAAAGACATGAGCAAGTAATCTTTTGTTCTAATGTGAATCATGAAATGAGAATGTTTGTAAACTGGACAGAAAGATCTGAAGTGTTTCTGGCTATCTGGAGAACCATTATTATTCTGTAAGTATTTTGAGTGACAGTAATAACTCATATACCTGGTCCTTCCAAACAAGATATTTTCTGTGTTACAAATGGTTTCTGAGCTCAACTGAGCATTATTTAAGGCTAACTCAAGTTGACCAGTCTTGTCTTAAGCACAGGAGTGTTTGTCTGCCATGCATAATATCTGCCATGTCAGTTGTTTAGTGGGATTTTGGCTCTCTCCATGGTAGTTCCAAAACACATCAGTGTATCCTTTCACTGATCTTTAAGCCACTCAAGTGGAAACTTCTATATTAGTGGCTAATTTATATCTACTATAAAACAGCACACTAAATTACTTCAAAATTCACACTGACAAAGTTGGAGACAAAAATTCTTTGTAAGAAACCTTAGAGTTTGTATGCAGAGTACAATGCCAGTTCATTTTATAGTGGCTTTATGTTTGAGTCACCTATTAAAAATGAAACAAAACACTGTTAGTCTTAGCCAAGTATAGAACTAAGATCACTGGTTATCCAGTTTCTCTGTAGTAGGGTAAGCTCTTTATGATATAAAATGATCGTTCCATATTTTGTTCTTCAGCTGTGTGCAGTTTATAACCTCCTGACTTTGGCACTTGCAAAGAAAATATTTGCTAAGCCTTGGGTTCCCTGTAAAATATCTCTGCAGAAAAGGAGTTGTATTTAATAATGGCATAATTATGTCTCCAGAATAACACTGGACTTTCTAATTTTCTACCCCATAAATTTACTACTAAAAATATAGCAAACTTTGCTAGAAAACTGTATCTGTTTTACATACAGTCAGCAGTGAGATGCATTCTGTTAATCCATGGATGTGTCCAGCTGTGAGCGAGCCTGAAATATACTTCTTATTTACATTCTCAAATCTATGAAATCATTTGATCCTTTGAACATTATTTGTATTGTATTTTTGTCCTTTGAAATTCTTCATCTGTATGTATATTTTATTTGTAATAAATAAATAAATAGTTGCCCTTTTGGTTTTTTTTTTCCCTTCTTCTGGACTTCAAGAACTCTCTGTTTCCAATGGCCCTGAGGCTCAGACTGTTCATGAAGAAGAGGAGCAAGATGAACAAGGGGAAGGCAGTGAGGATGAATGGGAGCAAGTGGGACCTCGCAACAAATCATCAGTCACTCGACAGGCTGACTTTGTTCAGACTCCAATTACTGATATTTTTGGTGGTCATATAAGGTACAGTGTTTTTTCATAACACATTGAAACTATAGGCTGCTTTGTCTTCACAAATAACTTTTTCCTCTGCTTTGCTTTACGTATTTTCACCATAATTGGATAGATGGATAGAATAAACTGTTAAACACTTTGTTCGGTTCAGGAGAGGTGAACATTCAACCATGAAGTTTTTGTTGGGCAAGAGAGAGTTCAGGAGCTGGACCAGAATGATCAGAGAATTGACCACCAGTCAAATGATCCTATAAATTCTTACAGAATCTGAAGTTTTCAAAGTGTCTTAAAAGAGTAGAATGTTTAGAGAGCAAAACACATGAATTTCATATAGAGCAGTTTGCAGTATGTATGCTTTGTATATTTGGAGCCACTTAATTTTTGTTACTTCTGTAGGACTCTTGACTTGTATTGTAAATAAGGATATGAGAGGCTAGTGAGATTTGTTAAGAGCTAAATCTGGTCAGTAAAAGAATGAAATAAAATAGTAAACTTTTGGTTATTTAGACACGTAGGTTTTCCAGAGGTAGGAGGGTTATGTGTAATAGTTAATGTTAAAAGCAAAAGAAGTTTGGAAAAATGTAGATTACTACAAGATGTTACAGGAATGACAGGAATGTGGGACATGACTTATATTCAGGTCTGATACCAGCTGAAGGCAGAAAGTAGATACTGACAGTATTTTTTGTAAAGGAAGCCTCATGACGTGTTTGGAGCAGTGTGTAATATAAAATGAAAGCGAGGTAAACACTTGCTAAAAACATTCAAAACAAAAATGCTAGACTTGAAGAATTATTTTTAAATTGGAGACAGACACTTAATTGCTAGGGTTTGACTCCCTGTGTTGCCAGGTATGCAGTCTAGAGGTGTGAACAATGTGGGCTAGTGCCTTCTGCCTCTGAAATGCACTGAAATGATTCTTCTGGGATTTGAGGCAGACAGCTGGCAAATAAAAGTATATTTTCCATAGAAATTGGCAGACAGGTGTTTGTAAGTATTGGTGAAATTCTGCCTTGATAGTGCGTGTTCATGTACCCAAGGTATTGGTAATACCCATAGTAATTTATCATGACCAGAATCATTTAGATCTCTACTTGATTCCTTTAGTTTATAAATTAAGACTACCAAGAGAACATTGTCTTCTGTGGAAGTCTACAGAAAATGACATAAAACAAAGGTGATGCTGAAAAAAGGCCAAAACTTGCACTGACTGTGGGAACCACAGGGACAAATCCCACATCTGCTGTTGCCACACCCACTTTATTAGCCTCCAAACCAGGTCACACCATTTACTTCAATGAGTGCATCGTGTGTTGTGATGCTGGAAAGCTTCATCCTGGGAAGCTGAGGGTAGAGATAGGAAGGACTGAACACAGAATTGCCAGTAGAATTCCACTTAACTAAAGCATCCAAAATTGGAAAAATCAGTGAAAAAAGCAGCTGGGAAAACATGGTTTGAGTTGGCATCTTTGGGCTTGGGAAACTTTAGGCTGTCCTCTTGAGGCTTTAGTCTATTAAATGTCTATTTAGGCATAATTGCTTTAAAGTGAACAAAACCAAACCCAGCAGTGTTCCTTAAGCAATGTGAGACTTAAATGTGTAAATATGAAGATACATTTTTGTCAGGGTCTGCTTTGTTCATATGCAGAAGTTCCTTTTGACTTTCAGCTTGTATGAATTTCAGGTGCTTGTTCTGCAAGCAAGCTCACAAGCCAGGCAGAGCTCTGCTGAATACTTCCCTAAGCAGCATCATTTAGTGTTATTGTATAAGAAAATACATTGATTACATCGTTGTAGGTTAAACAGGGTAGCAAATGGGCAGTGCCTGTTTGCTGAAAAGAATCTTGCCTTCGAGTTCTTACAGTACCTGGTCCCTGCTCACTGCAGGGCGATTGAACTAGATGACCTTTGGAGGACCCTTCCAACCCAAACCATTCTATGATACCCAAGAGTACTTATTCATTGAAAATGGTGCATCTTCCTCATGGTCAGTTGAAATGAGTGATTATTCTAATAAGTGACATTGTTATAGAAAGTCATAATCCAGCAAAGCTTTGGCTATCAGATCAATTTCTGTGTATCTTTTTGAAGAAATGTTAGTTTAATTTCTAATAATTAAAGAGGAAAAAAGTACCTCCTTAGTATTGCCTTTTCAGAATATTATTAATATTATTAATTAAACCTTTAATATTTGGGCCTGAAAACACTTGGAGCCATTTCTGTTGATCATTGCACTAAATAATGGTTAGTTTAAAAAGCTGCTCCAAAAGCAGCAAGCTTTACACAGTAGAGGGTTTGTTTGTTGAAACACTGTGCTTGCCATGTGTTGAAGGTTTTGTCCTTAAATATAGCCAAGGAGGAAGTGTTCAGCTGAAATAAAGATGCTACTGTTTTTCATACACTCTCTTTCCTTTCAAGGATATATATGTGCCAATATAAAGATGCTTTGGCTTTCTGTTCATGCTTCGGGGCTTTGCTCTTTAGATAGGAGTTTGCAGTACAGACATTAAAACTCTATTAGCATTTGAGATGATCTGGAGAAATCTCAGCGTGGCCACACCAATTAGAGCTGTGTTAATTATCTTACTACTTTCAAGCTTTGTAAGGCACTCTTAACAAGCACAGCAGTATAATAAATAATTTCTTTGGCTGTGTAAGCCCACCTTCTTGTAGCAGCTGGATCTTTTTAATGTAAGTGCTGCTTTCAAAATAGTAAGATAATTCTTGAGCCACATTTGGTTCTAAGTTTTAAGCAACACTTTAGAAACAATAAAATCAAGAAGAATCCACTTACTGCCATGATGTTGTGGCTGAAGTGTATTGTCTCATTGCACCAAAAAATTATCATCAAGCCAATGATCACTGCTACTTAAAGGCTGCAACTGCACTTCAAAGATAGAACACAAAAAAAAAAGTCAGGAAACATGTTTTCATGCCCTAGGATGTTATTCCTGCCAGTTTTCCAAAAGGCTTCATTTTATGGACAAAATCTGGAGATGGAAAATGATGGGTGGAAAAGGAAATGCCAGTTCTCAATGGAGCATAGTTTGTATTTCCTATGACAAGATTTAAGCAAACAGTATAAAATCACTGAGAAATTGGTCTTAGTGAAGTGACTAAAAAGTGTGTGTATTTTTATTGGTAAATCTGAAATCAGTGGTAATTTTTACAGTAGAACATGCAGTCAGAAAAACACCTAGTATTTTCATAGAATTGATTCTTGAGGCTGGAAGAGACCTTTGAGGTCAAGTCCAACAGCTCTTCTAAAGCTCACATGACTACTGCTAAGCCACCCCTACTAAACCATGACCCTCAGCACCACATCCACATGTCTTTTCAATCCCTTCAGGCATGGTGACTCCACCACCTCCCTGGGCAGCCTGTTCCAGTGGTTGATAACCTTTCTGTGAAGAAATTTTTCATAATACCCACTCTGAACCTCCCTTGTCACAACTTGAGGCCATTTCCTCTTATCCTGTCACTTGTGGCTTGTGAGACAAAACCAACCTGCAACTCATGCCAGCCTCTCCCCTCTGCCTCCTCTTCTGAAGACTAAACAACCTCAGTCTAAGCCATTCCTCTTAAGACCATAAGACCTCTTAAGGTTTTTGAACTGCTGAAAATGTGTGAAAACATAATTTCAAAACTTAGCACAAAAAGAGCCCAAAGATGAAATATTTTTAAATGTATTATCAAAATGTTGGTATTTTTCTGGAAACTTTTGTGGCTTGTCCAGTAACTATTTTAATTCTTTCATAAATAAAACATTTCAAATATAATTCCCTTCAAGATGCTCTTAAGTGGATGTGGAAACAATTTAAATTGCAGTCAAGTGGGTTCAGGTGGTTGAATTTTGTGTTTAACCTTTGTGTTGTTTTGGATTAACTATATATGGAGTTACTAAAGCAGACCAGTCCCTTGTCACTTAGAAGTTCTGTGTTGTTGAAAATTACTCTCTCTTACTACATTTTAACTTTTTTCTTTCTATAGATCTGTTGTTTACCAACAGAGTTCCAAGGAGTCTGCCACACTGCAACCGTTCTTCACCCTGCAACTGGATATCCAGTCAGACAAGATACGCACAGTTCAGGATGCGTTGGAAAGTTTGGTGGCAAGAGAGTCTGTCCAGGGTTATACCACAAAAACCAAACAAGAGGTGTGTTTTATTGACCCCTTTTTACAGGCAAACACTAAAGTTCTTAAAAGGGATTTTATACAATTCTTGCTTTACAAATAGTTGCTTGAATATTTATGTTAACTAAAGAGGTGCTAAGCTTTTCAGTGTACTGCGGTGGTAAAATGTATTGCACTTAGACACTGAAAGGAAGAGAACTAACTCTTAAACAAAGCCATGCCTGTAAATAGGTGTATTTTCTAAGCTGATGTAGTAATTAGATTTAACTGGAGTGTATATTAAATTAACAAGATGAAGTGTGTAATAATGCATACTATTGAGAGTAAAATAGCTTTTAGCTGGTCTTAAACCGATTCCTGGGGATTGCCAGTTGTTCTCAGTAAAGGAGCAGCCCTTCAGAGTATGGTTTGAAAATACACTAGCTTGAAGAAGAAAACTTGTAGCAGAACACTTGGATGGTTGTCTGTGCAGCTATCCTCAATGGGTTTTACAAGTTTACAAGTCAAAAATGTAAATGTTCATTGATGGTAGGCCTGGTAAAAGGCCATCTAGAACCTCACAAAAACATCTGTTCATCACTACCTTTCTCTATGGATTAATAATCTGACATCTTTCAGTAGCCAGTAACACCTCCATTCAGTGTCCTTGGCACTGTATTGACTGGCTTGCTGTACACAGCCCTAAAAATCCCCAATTTGTCAGTAATACTTTGTTCAGTTTTAGGTCATCAAGAAAAAAATGCTCTTCACAGTTGGAGAGATTCTGGAAAAGAGCAAAGTGAATGGCAGTATGAAAGCTGATGTAAAATGAATGAATAAAGGGAAGAGCTGTTTAGCATCAAGAAAAAACATGAAAGTGGGGAAATTGAACCAGATGCAAAAAATATATCAAAGGCTGCTCTGAAAAGTAGAAGAGTGATTACTGAAATAGTCCAGGTCCTATCCCTGTTTACTAGGTGTTACCTGTGACGCTTGTAGCTTTTGCCTTGCTGCTTTAAGAGAAAGCTGGAGAAATACCAGCTAGGACTTAGGCAGATTGTTATCATTGATTCAGAGGGGATGGAGTGGAGATCTTCAGGCCTTGAGATTCTGTCACTAAGTACCAGGATATTTTACTCTATATATTTTAGTATAGCTCTGCAGACTACTTTTGTTTTCTTTTTCAAATAATGCCATATATAATAGTAACAATTGCAGCAGAAAAGTACTTCATGGGTAGGAAAGCATGCATTTGGCATTACAGTTTGAGAACCTGTGACTTGATGATCCTTGGGGTCTCTTCCAACCTTAGTTATACTGTGAAATAGGTTAATAAGTTAAACTGAGATAATAAACTTCATTAGTGAATTGTCTTGCTCCTTATGGTGTGCATTAGTAAAGAACATCTCTGATGTGCATGACTTGGTCAGGTGGGAATTGAGTATACAGTGTTCTACAGTGTTCTAACTTCTGTCAGTATGCTAGGATGGTTTTTGAATTGCAGATGTTCTCTCTGACTTCAGTTTTTGTCTTTAAGTTTTTAAAATAGATGAGAATAAGATTAGAGGATGGATCATTTTCTTTGGAAAGCTAAAGATGGATAGCTGGAATTTGTCTGCCTTTGAGACTCAGTAGGAGTGTTGGAGAGAATTTATTTCTCCACTTATCTTCCATATGAAAGAAACATTTGCAATGCATGTTCATCATGATTTACCACACGGAATTTGCTAGTCATTGATTATTTGGTGTTTACTGCAGATGGTTTTAACTTCTATACTGACAGCCCAGTGCTCAGTTAAGGGTTTTGGAAGAAATGGGTGTTCAGTGTAGGTGCTGGAGGTTTTGTGTGGTTTATATTCTAGAGTGCAAATGGAAATACAAGCATTCACAATGTCTTTTAGATCTTTTTATTCAAAAGAAAGTCAAGTTGAAATAGTTGTATTAAAATTACAGTGAAAATACTGAACACACTGACTGCAGAACAGTGTTAGGATTTTGAAGACAGTAGTTCTCAAAGTATGTTGCAAAGAACTATTTCATCTCCATTTTACAGAAGGGCAAGGCCATTAAAGTTAATTGCTGTCCTTGTAATCTAGATTGTGTTCTTTACAAGTTGTAGGCATAAACAGTAGATATGAAAAGAATTATCCAAATATGTCAATGATTTATCTTAAAAGTCTGTTTAAGCACTTTGAGCTGTTTTTGAACTTTGTGTGTGTTAATATAAAGAGGAAATCAGTCAGATTTTTTGGTAATATTTAAATTAATTAGGCATTTTACATGAAAATAGGTGTTTAAAGTGCAATGGCATTCTTTTGCTGTTTCTGACCCAGTTTCACTTGCTCACTGACATTTGAAGAAAGTTATTTTGGTTCCTTCTTGTATTGTAGATCATTTTGCTAAATCTTGACTATTTAACAGATAATGTCTTGGGTTTTTTTAAAGGGCTAAATTTTTATCTTCACTACAGTGATTTTCTTTTCAGTTTCTTACTCCTACTTGCAGACCTGCTCAAGTTTTCTAACAAAAGTGAACTCTTGAGTAACAAACTGGCTGTACCGTGTTTACTTTTCCAGGTTACCTTCCACATACTCTTTGGAAGCAGTCTTCACATCCCCAGGAGTTCTCAAACTGTTCCTTGAGGATCTTAAAAGTATTTTCTTGAGACTGTGACTCATGTTCCCTAAACAAACATTTGTGGCACTTCTGGTTGGTAGTGTTGCTGCCAGAAATCAGAGCCCCTTCACACAGTCAGGACAGCAGAACATGTGCTTATTCCTCAGCTGCTGCTCTTCAATCTGGCACTGTCACACAGAACTGCTTTGATCTGTGGTTTACGCTAACACAGCACAGTGCAGCTGAGGTGCAGGCATCTGTTTCTCTGTGCCAGCTTGGTTACTGAGGGTGGAGAATGGCAGTTGCTGAAACCACTGCAGTGACATTCTTCAGCATCTTCAATTCCCAGCAGCTGTTAAGTTCTTTTTGCACAAAACTCTGAATTCAAAGACTTCAGATTTGAGATTTAGAAATCTGAGCACAGGAAAATCTTGAGATAATTATAACAGGATGACTCAAGTGCATATTTTTTTCTTTGTATAAAGCCTCTCTGGATTTGCTCCCTAAAAGCAGAAGCTTTTCCATGTTCCATGCTAAGATGTGTGGAAGATGCATGCTCTCATGGGGGAATTGTGTGAACTTCACATTGTCAACTTCAAGAGTTTGCCTCCTTACTTCTTACTCTTGTTATTTCCTGGCTCTTGAGGAGGTAGGCACCAGCAAGCCTGCAGTTGTTGAATGGAAAAGAACAGAGTCCTGTTTGGCTTGCAGGATTTGAAAACAAACAACAACAACAACAAAATCCTCTCAGTGCTTAACAAAACTGCCACTGCTGCCCCAGGGATTTGTTGGGTTTTGGATGCAGAAAGGCATAATTTGAACCCTTAAGATGCAGGTATCTCATTTTTGTTGGTTCCCCCCACCTCCCCCAACACACAGTTTGTAGAGACTGTTTTTGCTTCAGATGCACAATTTCTTCAGATCCATGAAGAAATCAAGTACCCTACAAAAGCTGCTTGTGTCAGCATCCTGAGAGATTTTGAGGAGATGATATTTTTTCCCAGTGAGTTTCTATTCCTCACATAGGTTCTAGCAGAATCAGTCCCTGTATTGAAAAACAGTCATAGATGTTCTACAATGAAGACGTTTTTTTCTCAGTTAAAAAGAATGAGGGGAAATGTAAAGCAGTTATTTTGAGAAATGTTTTTATGTCATAGTGTCTAAGAAGGCAAAATTCTGAGTTCCTTTCCAGGTTTTCAGACAGTAACTTTGAAGATTGGTTATAATTATATAAAAATATTTAATAGAGAAAAAAAAAAGTGAGGTTATAACTCTCATTTTTCTCTTTGAAGTTTCTTCAGAACCTTTTGAAGAACCCAGCGTACTTTTAAGAAAGAAAAATCTTTAATTAGTCATCTCTTCATTAAAACAACTGCTGCTGCTGCCTTACTCATTTGTAGGTAGCCTACACAACAGCTCCCTTTGTTTTTCATGGGACTTCCTGAAAGACAAATATCTTTCTTTTTCATGCAAAAATTGGACTGTTGTGTAATAATCTCTTACTCTTAATACATTAATCATTGTTATTCCCCATGCGAATTAAGTCTTTCTTTTAATGATGCCCTTGTGAGGGTAATTTTCAGCAGTGGTTTAGGATTCTGTTGATGAGAAGGGAAGAAAAAGGATAGTACCAGTTAAAACTGGAGAAGTTCAGTGTAGAAACCAGTGTTTCAGTGCCAGGAACGTTCAGGACACTCTTTTAAAAAAAAAAGTGACACACCAGTGACAGTTTTTAGCAAAGCAGTTGCAATACCACTTTTGTCTTTGAATCTGTATTTCTGGAGCATTCTTAGGATCAATGTAGATTTAGGTGTTGACACCAAAGTCAAGTCTTTAGTAGATTTTCTTTAGTTTATAGGGATTCTTTTTGGATTGTAGGTGGTTTACCTACTGAAAATTAAGAAGTGATTTGGATTAGTTCTTACTCTTCCTTCTATTCAGCTTGGTGTGAAAAGGTGTCAACTTTTAGAAATAAAATAGCTTTTCAAAAACCTTTTGTGTCAGGTATTGAGGTGTGGTGCTCTTGTCCTCTCTAATTCTCAAGTCTCTGAAATCAGCAGCATGTTGCAAGTTGATTAAAGTATAACGGCTTGCTGAGAATTGGTAATCACTAAGCTGTCATGAAGGGACATGAGGATCCTGTATTAGGATCTCAAGCAAGAAGGATTTACTACTTCAGTGCCTAAATATCTCTGCTCACTCTAACACATGATGTTCTGCTGAAAGTATTGGATTCTCCTTCCAGACAACACTTTGGTTAAAGATCCAGTGTGCTTGAAGTCATAAACTCCAATGCTCATCATAAATTACTTTAATAATAACAAATTGTGCATTTCTGCTAGCATGTTTAAAACTAAATGCTTATTCCTTATTGAAGGGAGTTGCTTTGAGCAGTTGACAAAAAATGACAGGATTTCTTCATCTTTGTATTGTTGTATGTGTTAGGTGGAGATCAGTCGAAGAGTGACACTAGAAGAACTCCCCCCTGTTCTTGTTTTACATCTCAAGCGGTTTGTATATGAGAAGACTGGTGGATGTCAGAAGCTTGTCAAGAATATTGAGTATTTTGTTGATCTGGAAATTAGTAAAGGTAAAGATACTAAATTTTTTTTTAAAACAGATTTCCCCCCTCTTTTGGGGTACTTGTGTTTCAGTTTTCCTTCTTGTGCACAAGGCTTCTTTTCCATTGTTACCTGGAAATATAGTAATTTGGATTAATATCTTGTATGCTTTTCTTACCTTTTTCTTTGTTTCTTTCTTTTTTTACCTACATGAAAGGAATATATTTGGGTTTCTGGGTTTAGCATTTCCAAACCTGACATTGTCTTTATGTGAGCTGGGACATTCATTTTGCAAAGAACATTGTGATTAAAGATGTTAAAACCTTTGGCACATCCTAGACATTAGGTTGGCCAAGTAAGAGCTTCCTACAAACTTAAAGAGTAAGGTTATAAATGGGTGAGAACAAATACTGAAGTGACCCTATTGAATGAGGGGTATATCCCTACACAAGACTGTTGCCAAGTAATACCAGGTATTTTTATCTTGGAGTTCATTCACAGAAGTGACAAATGATGGTAATAAATGGTGGCCGATGAAAGGAAAATGATGTTTTGTAGAAAATGCAACCTGAAGGTAGCCAAACCATAGTTCAGTGCTTAAACAACAAGGTTCTGTTATTTGATAAATACCCTAAGAGATGCTGATTATAGAAAGTGTGAGAGCTTGCATATAACCCAGCACCTGAAACTTACCACATTAAATGCATTTTTTCATCTGGCACATTGACAGTTAGCCAGCCTGCAGCTCAAACAAGGAAAGATAAGAGTTCATGATTACTCATATCTCAAGTGATATGTCCCTTGTCAAATAAAGCAAAACAAATGGTTACTGTCTAAGATGTTTCCTTAAAGAATGTAAATTTGCAGAACTAGTTCAATTTGCCTTGGGTGACAAAAACCATTGTAGTATGACTTGGAATCTGAAATTGTGTGTTTTGTCATTGTTTGACAGCAGGAATGAAAGGGAAAAATAGTCTGATCTTTTACCCTCCTTTATTTTTCTCCCCTCTCTATACTATTTTTGATGGTATTTTTAAACCTATAAATGTTAGTGTGTAGCAAATCTCAAAAGTCATGGCCTTGATTACCAGGTATCAGAACCATGACCACTCTAATTTAAAGTGCAGAACATTTTTTTTAGTTAAGCTTTTATGGTAGTGTTGGTTTATCTGAGAAATAATTGATCCCTTTCAAATTGAACTTCTGAACTTGCTAACTGTTGCCTTTGTGACCTTTTTTTTTCCTCCTCCAGAGCTACTGTCTCCTGGTGTGAAAAGTAAAATTTATAAAGGCCAAAGAACCTACCGGCTCTTTGCAGGTATTTTATCTATGTGCCTCTAGTCCCTCTTACTGCAAGTACAAATTCTGCCTATGGAATTCTAGAAACACTGCAGTTTCCTGCATTATATGAACTATTTTCTTTTAAGTTACAATGAAGTAGCTTGTGGGTGTCAGATTCTTGTATTTAGTGAGGATTTTTTACGTGTGTACTGATACACATACATTACTACATCTGGATTTATGCAGCTCACTCATCCAGCTTTGTACAAAGCCAGGGTTTTGTAACAGGTCCACCATGAGAAATGCCAGCAGAAGCTGAACTGCAGCTGCAATATAACTATCCCTAAAATACACCACATGTTCTTAGAATAGTGTTTCCAGTGTCTTTTAAGATGGCTGTTTAAACATGAGCTCTGCATCCCTTTGAACCCTCAGGATGAGTGTTGCTGGCAGAGTACGAATAGCATATTGTAGGTGGAACAGTTTCATTTGGAGGAGATGATGATTTTTATGTGAGGAAATTATGTTTTTAAGAGTGTTTGTGATGTACATGAAATGTCCAAGTTGGTAGTTAAAATTGGAAGCTCATGTAAGAATTCAGAAGTAGCATTTTTAATAGTGAACAAAGCACTCTGGGCAGTGTTGAATTTCCTGAAGTTTCAAACTCCTACACGGTTTATGATTTACACCTGCTTGTTTGTGTTGGCCTTAGGAGAACATAATAAACTGGAGAGATGGAGATCTTCACTTCTCCATCACCAAATCTCTGCCAGTACTGGTGGCCTTATGTGACTTGATGGTTTGGATTCAGTTTTGTGACCACTGAGGTTACAGAAGGAAATAACATACCTGTCTCTTGTGGAAATTCAGGACTGGTTCTGGCAGTGTAATTTCTTTATTGATAGTGGTTTTCATGGGACAAGTTCAAACAGTGTATTTAAGGTGGCTTGAAGGTTACTGCTGTAATGTTTTTTCTAACTCCCGTGGAAAAGTACAGTGCTTTACTTTCCTGTCAGTCCAGGACTTCTCATGCACAGAAACTGAGCTTGTTAGATGAATTCTAAAGTAGTGAAAAAAGCTTTTGGAGGATTATATTTCAGATATCATGCAAGATTTGCCTAAATATGTAAAAATATTTTAAAAAAACAGTCATTCAGGTTTCAGCTACTGTAAAAAAAAACTCAATTCCCAAATTCCCCCAAATGTATAGTTGCATATTCTGCCTCTTTGCTTTGCTTAAGTTTTTCTTAAAAGATTATTATAATAGGAGCGTGAAGAAACTCTGAGTATGCTTGAAGTGTGTTTCTAGTCTGAAAGAGTGTAAACAATTTCAGAGTTGCATATTTCTGCTCTTATGTTAAACACAACAGTTCCTCCTGGTTTTTATTTTTCTGAAGGATATGGTTAGGACTGAGAACAAGTTAAATGCAGGGGTTTTTTATGTGCACCCTTACAGTTACATACATAAAAAAACCTCTTCCATGTGGAGGCACAAAGCTCAGCCTTAAGCTTTGGGTTGGGTTTGTGCAAGGAGAACTGAGACATTTCTCTGCAGAACTCTCCTGGAGAGAACTGAGGAGAGCAGCCAGTTTGGTTCTCTTGGCAGTAGCAGAAAGTGACAAAAAGCCCCAACAGTCAGAGGGAGAACAACTGGGCTTTGTCATCCAAGTTAGGTGGGCTTTTTTTCTTTCATTCTTTGTGTAAAGTGGTGTGATTTATTAATTTATATTTTTTTTGGCCACATGGAATACTCCATAGTCCTCCCTGATGTTTTTTACAGACTGCTACAGAGTTTTACCTGATAACTTGAATTTATTTTTTTAAATAGTTTCAGTAGAACACTGCTGTTGTTAGCAGAGAGAGCAAGCATGGTGCTTGGAACATCTGGCAAAGCATGGCAGTACCTGACATAAGCTCTGAAGGGGATTCTCCACAGTTGTGAGGCAGATCCTTCCCAGAAGATCTCCTTGGAAGTTCCAAACAGCAACTTTGATGCTTTTTTGGTTCTTAATGTACTTAAACTTCCTCTTAGATTCTTGAGCTTTAGTATAGAGAAACCATACTGGAGGAAGACTACTACTAGTGTGTAAGTGGTGGTTTGGCCCTGGCTGAGGCCAAATGCCCACCAAGTCACTCTTATCTTTTGCCTTCTTAGATCGAGAGAGGGAAATATAACCAAAGGCCTATAATAAGACAGAAACAATTTTGATAATGTATAGCAAAAACAAAGGCTGTGCATGGAAGCAAAAACAAAGAAAGATGTCATTCTCTACTGCCCATCAAGCCAGAGGATGTTCAGTCACAGGGCTTCAATGCACGTAGTGGTTGCTCCAGAGGACACATGCCATCAATGAATGTCCTCACACTTCCTTCTTTCACTTAGCTTATATGTCTGAGCTGATGTCATATGGCACGAAGTACTGCTTTGGTCAGTTTGGGTCGGCTGGCCTGGCTATGTCCCCTCCCAAGATCTTGCTCACCACTCAGCTTACTCACTCTTGTGGCCACTCTGTGGCAAAGTAATGTTGGAAAAGCACAGCCTGGGTGCTGGGCCCAGCAGTAGCCAAAACACTGGACTGTTACCAACACCCAGCTGCAGCACTGCAGAGCGCAGCACTAGAACGATGAGCTGAGGAGAACTAACTCCTGCTCAGCCCAACCCAATGCATCAGAGCATCAAATGCGAGCAAGAGCTGAACACTTCAAGATTCTTACTTAAACCAGATCCTGTCATCTGGCCAAACCATGAAAAGGGCAATAATTTTTATAGTTTTGGTTGGTTACTTTTTCAGTGGGTATTTCCCTTTGTAGAGGGTCTATGAGCATCACCAATCTCTCTTTGCAGTTGTCTATCATCACGGAAACAGCGCAACTGGTGGCCATTACACTACGGACGTCTTCCAAATCGGTCTGAACGGCTGGTTACGTATCGATGACCAGGCAGTGAAGGTGATCAGCCAGAGCCAGGTGGTGACACAGTCTGCAGAACGCACAGCCTACCTCCTGTACTACCGCCGGGTTGACCTGCTGTGAAACCTTGCCCTCTTATGCTGTGTGTGCAAGATACCTGCTTTGTAGAACACCAACTATCACTAACTTCTCTCTTTTTTTTTCTCTCCTGTAAATGCTCTTTGGAGTGAATTTTCTTTTCTTTGCCCCCCCCACCCTTTTCTCCCCCTTCTTTCTTCTATTTTTGTTTGTTGTTTTTATTTCCCTCCTTGCAACTATGGGATAGAGTGATAAAAGGAAAAATGCCTTGAGTTTGTGCACAACGTAGTTTGTGTTGACTTTTGACTTTGCAGAATGAAGTCACTTGCTCGAAAGACTCGGGTCTCGTGAATTATGAAAGTACAAGCAAACAAATAAATACAAACCTGAATTAATGCTGAATCCTAAGAGCATAAAAGTGGATTTGCATTTGATTCCCACTTTCTAATTGCATAGTAGAAGAAAACCCTGCACCAGCAACAGAACTTGTAGATTTCTGTGAAAATGTTTTATCTTTACTTAACTAAAAAGAAAAAAAAAAAAAGGAAGGAAAAAAAAAAAGGAAAAAGGAAAAAAAAAAAAGGAAAAAGAAGAGAAAAAGGAAAAAGAAAAAAAAAGGAAAAAGGAAAAAAAAAGGAAAAAGAAGGAAAAAAAAAAGGAAAAAAAAAGGAAAAAGAGAACTTTTAAAAAATAAATAAAAAAAGCTCTCTCTCTGCTTCCCCTCAATAGGTTTGTTTTTTTTTTTTGATAAGTGGTTAAAATATGAGCTGATGTGTATGAGATGGAAATGGTCCTATGTGCTTCAAAACATGTACAAACTGCAGAGTTGCTGGTTCTGAGTAGGAGGACACGTTTTAATAATTATGCGACGAGAAACTGCTTAAAGTACACATTGCAGATCAAATATTTGGAGTTAAGATGTTAGTCTATATAGATGGGTGATTGTAACTTTATTGCTATTCAGAGATTTCAAACTGCATTTATGCTTCTGTGTACATGAAATTAAGAGAAAAAAACAAAATATGGGCAAAATAATTAAGGTTGATATTTCTTTTAAGTCTGCTTTGTTTAATTTTGCTGTCTGCTCTCCTATAATGTTGAGTTCCTAACTGTACACAGTTTAGTGATATCTAGAAGTATAAAGTTGTCGCCCATCAATAAAAGTCACAAAGTTGGTTTAAGGTGTGTGTGGGGTTTGTTTTTCCTCCAGTGTAAATTCTACCCTGGGAAACCTGAAAAGTTGCTCTCTAGCCCTTTCACAAGGTGTCCATAGCATTCCCTGTTTTGTCTTCTACAGCTTCAGACGTGTTCCCATTTGGCAATGAGCTGGGACTGAAATTTGAGAGGAGAGGGAAAGAGAGAGGGGATCAGTTAGCCCAAACCAGCTAGGAGACTGACTTGGGGCCTGCACCCGGGATGTGGCAGTTGCAAGGCTGAAGAAAAGGGAATTGAATCCCTTCTGTATCCTCTGTGAAAGCCCTGTGTACATCCTGGCCGGATCTTGTCTGGTAGATGCAACGTGGAACTCAAACTGGTCCTTTTGACTGGGATACGGTGTGGTCTCTCCAAATGACTCAGAGTTGTGCACTAGGCCCCTGCAGTGTAATGTCTGGTGCTGTTTTAAAGAGAGAACTCCCACCTGGGCAGGAATGATCTCTGTTAAGACAGCAGCTCTCCTCCAGAGCTATCAAGGCCATCACCCTGCCTATTCAAGACAGGTATGTCACACCTTGAGATAATGCAGTCATTAAAGGCTATCAGCACTGCCCTGGCACAGGCAGGATTGGGCTGTCAAAGTACTAGACCTAGCTGCAATCCTGATGCTGAGGAAGTTTGCTGATAGCTTGGTGCTTGCTTTGGATACTCGACTGCTTAGCTGTTTTTTCATTAATCAGCATAGCTTTTCATCAGTATTTTCTCTTCTGAAAATTACTACTGAAGCACTCTTCTTGATCTTGGTGACATTCCACCAACTCCAAAACAATTTTCAGTCCAAAGCTTGCTTTGATTTTGGCTGGTTGCAGGGAAAACCTCAACTCCTGGCTGCTCACTGGGCACAACGCCCCGAGGCTGGGGCTACCAAGGCGGCATGCCAGGCCACTGCCGAATGGCTGATGCTTCCAGCATTTCCCAACACAGGGCCACCCACGATGGGAATCACCCCAGAGCCAGCGCTGGTGAGACATGGGTTCTGCTTTGAATTTGAAATCAGGGAGGATTGGCAGAGGTTGTTCCAAATAGGAAAGAAACCAGATTTTGAAACTACTGTTCTATGCTGGCTGTTAATTATGCACCCTGGGTGAAGGTGTTTTCTCTACAGCGGAAATCCTTGTGTTGGTTTGGGTTTTTTTTCTCTTGAGCCTATTTTGAGTATTCCCTTCTATCCCCAGTGGGCTGTGAAAAGGTATGTCTGATAGTATAGGTTTACCACCACGTTAACCCAGATGAAAATGTGAGTTACAAGTAGTTAATCTATTTACTTGCCATCAGTCCTTGAAATTAGCTTGGGTTTTGACTGGGCAAGATGGTTTGGCTGGGGAGTTTTAACCCAAGTTACTCCAAAATTACATGTGTGAGTTTGTAGGTAGGACTGGGTATATCTAGTAGAAACTAACTGGACCTCAAAACAGGACTCTTACTGGTGAGGAAGGCTTTTACTATTTACGGATGTTTTTAACCACTCATGGATGGTTTCTAACACAGGTGTTTCAACAGAATACTTCTACATTTTATTCTGGGGAATGGTTGCTGCTTGCCAGGAGGCCTGCAGGGCTTTCCTAGGATTGGAGAATGTGCAATGAAATGAAGTTCAGCTTCTTGCCTTCTGCTGTCTTTTGGAAAGGAAAAGCTGGAGTTGGGCTCAGTCGTGCTATGAGTAACAAATGGGTCCTCTTGGGTACAGGTGACTCTTCAACTTCAGAACAACAGTGTTAAAAGTGGGCTGAGCAGTCTCAAATGGAGTTCAGCACCGCAGAAACAGCTTTAAAAGGGTAAGTAGAGGAAGGGTAGGAAGAGAAATAAAGAACTGGTGGTACAATTAATGAGATTTTAGTGGTGCTTCATTTGACTGCTTGTGCTTCTGCTGAGGTTTGCCTAGTTCCTGCATGTGAGATAGGTTAAACTTGCAGTGTTTGAATTACAATGTAATTGCCTAAGAGGGTTTTACCTACTATAGGCTTGGTCCTAAGAACATCCTCTTTGATGCTTTTTGTTGTCAGAAGGTTTTGGGGGTTGAATGTTGCTGTGTTCCTTTGGTGATTTTCCCACGTTCCTCTGGGGTAAAAGAATAGAAAATGAATCTGTATCACAACTCAAGTTCTGGTCTAAAACTTAGCCCTTTCCCGTTCATAAAACACCTTTTTAAACATCTTACAGAAGTTGTCAGGGTCATACAAGCTGGTGAAGAGGAGCTCCCACTGCAGAAATGCAATTCACTCCGAGTCTGTACATTCAGTTCAACTTTCCACTCAGTGTGCACAGGTTGCAAATGCTATTAGTTGTTTTAAAAGAACAGCAATGAGTAATTGCCAGCTTGAAAAACAAGTATTGAAATCCTCTCTTAGTATGAAGTGGAAGTCATTCACATGGTAGTTTTTGTTTGTTATTTGTTTGGTTTGGGGTTTGTTGTGTTGGGGTTTTTTTTTTCACTAAGGATATTACAAATGCACTTGCTGAAATACTCAAAGGAAATAAAGAGCAAAAAGTGTGTGGCAACAGCCTGATGTGGACACAGAACCATGGTTTTGTGTGTGTGTGTGTCTGTGTGTTAAACCCCTCCCACTCTTGCAAAACAAGGATTTTGCAGCCTTTTGATTATTTGCTTTGTTTGTGAGTGATTATGTAAAAGAGAGAAAACCACCCAAACCCCTCCTTCCCCCTCTCCAATACACCATAGGTCTGGTGGTTGTTTACTGGTGTTTAAACCGGGTTTTAAGAAACAGTTGTTCACAACAGAATACAGAATAGAATGCAGAATTAACCAGGTTGGAAAAGACCTTTGAGATCATCAAGTTCAACCTAAACCTGCACATTAATTCCTAAAGCTTTTGAAACTGGAAACTTTGGGAGTGTGAGCCTAAGAAGCTCGTAGAGCAATCTTACGCTGTAAGCCAAGTCTGCACGGGGGAAGATTTATAGGGGTGAGGGAGAAGGATTATCAGAAACACAAGGAATTTGGGAGTGAGAGAAGGCTGTGCGATTTTTAACTGGGAAACGGTTCCGTTTTCCACCATATACCCCTGAGACACTGTCACACCCGAGGACAGGCTGCGGCAGAGGGCAGTGGTGGCACACGGGAGGTTCCTGGTCTTGCAGCTCTACGGCTGCTGCCAGAATTGCTGCCCACACTTGGGGAAGCTCCCAGGCTGTCAGTGAAGGGTTTATCTCCGTAAATCTGCTCTAAATCTAGCTCTGAATAGGAATGAGGAGTGCGCCTTTGACATGCAGTGGATGTTCCCAGGATGTTCCAAGGATTCATGGGACTGGGGTTTATTCCAGGCTGAAACGACCCGAGGGTTTTGAGAAGTATTTGTATTAGCAAATAACCAGATGTAATAGCTGCTGGAAGTTGTGATTGCAATTCACCACCTCTGGTTTGGGGGGAAATCTCCAGATATGAGTGCTGGGTTAGTGTTTCTGAGCTCTTTCAGTCTGCAGATCTGTACTGACTTTTTCAGTATTAAAAATGGGTTTGATCATCTCTCATTGCAGATGTAAGCATGAAATGTGGCAAGGTGCTATACCAAGGTGAGGGAGGTTGTAGTTTTTAGTTCAGGTTTCACTTGTGCTTAGACTGATTGTTGATGTCCCCAAAATTCAACAATTTTGAGTTTGCTGCTTTTGTGCTTACTGCCTTGTCTTACTGACCTAAGGAGTTGTTTTCTTGCATATCATCAGCAGAGGAAACGTGGAGAAATGTTCTTCATTATGAAAAGGAGGAAAAGAAGCTGCAGATGAACAGCAAAGGGCTATGAAGATGATTAGGGGACCACAACATCTCATATAAAGAAAGGCTGAGGAACTTGGGGCTTTTTAGCCTGGAGAGCAGAAGACTGAGAGGGTGTCTTAACAATGCTTAGAAGTACTTAAAGGGTGGGTGTCAGGAAGATGGGGCCAGTCTTTTTTAGTGGCACCCTACAACAGGACAAGAGGTAACAAGCACAAAATTGAACATAGGAAGTTCCATCTACACATAAGGAGGAACTTTGAGGGTGGTAGAGCACTGGAACAGGCTGTCCACAGAGGTGGTAGAGTCTCCCATCTCTGGAGTCATTAAAAACCCACCTGGACACTGTCCTGTGCAACCTGGTCCAGGTGAACCTGCTCTGGCAGGACGGTGGGACTGATTTGCAGAGGTCCCTTCCAACCTGTATCGTTCTGTGAACCTGGTTTGTCACAGTACAGGCTGCCCTGAAACAGGGGAGCAGCAAGAAAGAATAAAATAGTGGCTCACAGTTCCAAGTATTAATTAGTGTTTGGGAATCAATCTATAAATGCCTGGGTTTAGTCCAGTGAATCAGGTGTTAATTAATCTGTTAATTCATTTGCTGAAGCAGCCTCTGTATAATGCCAAGGCAGCACCATGCCATATGGACAAAAGACTGAAGGACCTTCATCTCATCTGAGCAGAAGAGCAGGATTGGCACAGTGGGGATTTCTTGGCCGCCTATACCCCACTGTGTCATCCTCCAACAGACACAAAGCCCAGACAGGAGGGGAAATGCAAGCAGACAGTGAAGCTGAGGATGTGGTTCCCCCAGACAGGAGCATGGCCATGCTGCTGCCTGCCCAGTGCCCACCAGGAGTAGCTGCTGGTCGTCTTCATATGATCACAGCCAAGTTTCTGCAAGTTTCCTGTTGCCACCATGTTTACTTCATCCCTACTGGTCCCTTCCCTCCATTCTGGAGTGAGAGTCAAAACCAGATAGTAACAGGATAGTAACTATGGCTTTGAGCCTCTCACCCTGCTCTTCCCTCTGCCCCTGCTCAGATTTGGGGCTGTTATTAACTGAGCTTCTATTTGAAGAGGAAATAAAGGAGAATTGTACTTGAAGTTGAAAATCAAGACATACTGTCTGCATGCTCAATTAGGAGGGCAGAGTGAAATCTGTCTTTCTTCCTATTCATTGGCTATTACATTAAAAGCCTTCTCTCCTAATATATACTTATATATGCAGCCTGCTTTATGTGGCTTTTACCACATATGAAATGGAGACGTTATAATCAAGGCAGCAATCATGCTGAATGATTAAAAGTAACTGCTGATTGTTTTGGCTTGGTCAAATACATGACCTGAAACTGCTGACTCGAGACAAAATGAGGTGGATAAAAAGTCTTGTCCCGGGCTGTGCTCATCCCTAAGCACACCCTGTGCCTCATCTATGCCTTGTGCAGTCAAAACACAGTGGTATATATGTTAAAAATTAATTAAATCAAATCTTTGTGAAGTAGCAAGCCTGATGAGGAAGTCAGACAGCGCAAACCATCCTACAGGGACTAATTTCCCATAGGAATGTTTGTGGAGATTGCAGAATGTGGCATTTCTCTGAGATCTGGAAATAATTTGTATACCGGTACGTATAAAAGGAGTTAATTCAGCTTTCTGGTAATTGGAGTGAACAGCACCTTCTGACTCAGGCTTGTGTGGGTTTGGGGTGGCAGTCTGTGTAGGGGCACATTGGTTCACTGCTGTTGGCCCTCATTACTCAGGGAAGTGAGGAAACTGGGGGCTGCAGGCATCCTTTAACTGATGAAATAAGCCTTTTGCAAATAGAGGAAACTCATTGATGTGAAGTGAATCAGAGGAGCAGGAAAGAAGAAAGGAGGAGACGGTGATTTTAAAGTACAGCAGTGCAGAACCTCTTGTCAGCCCGGTTCTGTGTGGTCTTTGAAATGCCAGCCTTGGTGGCAGCCCTAGAGCTGCCCAAAATGCTCTGAGTTGCTGTTAGCAGGATAGAAACTTCAGGTCCAAACGATGGACCATATGTGGTCTGTTCACATACAGAGTTTGTTTTGCAGTAAACAGAAGGGTTTTGTAAATACAGCTGGGAGAATGTGGCCAGTAGGGAAGAGCAGCCAGAAAGGGTGTTGTGGCCATAGCAGGCTGCAGGACTGGGACTGACTGGTGAGAGCCTTGGTTCTGTCAGGGCCCAGCTACAGCTCAGTTTAAAAGGCATAGACTAGGAGCAGTGCTGAAGGTTCACCCCAAGCAATGAGGCTCTGCTCTTTCACTACAAATTCTCGGGAAAGTGGTGTAGGAGATTAAATCACCAGGTATGTCTTGGAGCTGACTTCAGAGGAGTTTCTTTGCTTCAGGGGAGCTGCTCTCTCAGCTGCCAATATTGGCTGCTTTGCTCACACATCGTTGAACAGATCTGATACATCTCATTCTGCCTTTTGAGCGCTGCTGGGCTTTAAACAAGCTACTTAGAGGCACAATATCCTGTAAGCAGTAAACAAAAGTGTTTTGCTCAAAGAAATAAATATTGACTGCTCAGAAGAATGGAATGACTTTTTCCCCCAGGAACTTTGGAGCAAGGACTAGAGAGTGGATTTTGAAAAACACCCAGCTGCTTTGCTTGGATCTAGAAGATGGATGCTGTCCTGTCTCCATGCTGGACCATCACTGATGTCCCCTCTACAGGGGGACATCCTGGGCTGGGGTTGGATCACTCCAGCTGCCCATGGTGCTCCTGAATGGGGGAGATCCCGAGGGTTTCCTGTGAATGGTATCACCTGGATCTGCTCACTCTGGATGTCATAGCATCCCATTGCAGGCTGGTGACTGCTGGAGCAGTGGTGCTGTCATATACTTATGTTGTTACTCATCATACTGATTTACTTTTTCCTGTTTGTTTACTTCAAAAAGAAGAAGGAACTTCCAGCACGTCTTTTGCTCAATCGTTTCCTTTCACAGTGAGTAAAACCACATTTCAGCAGTGGATGCAGGCACAGGGCTTGAGGCGAGCTGGGGATTTCTGGGCATCAGCCATGCAGTGGAAGAGGTGAGGTGAGCCTTGCCCAGACCTCTTACTAACTCTGGATTTTCCTTATTCTCTGGAAATCCTGCTGTGGAAGAAGCAGGACTGAACTGTGGGTGTGTGAGGGGAATGCCAGTGCCGGGAGAGCTTTGGGAACGAGCTGCAGAGGGTGATAAATCTCCTGTTTGTCAGCAAACACCCAGCTCTGGAAAAAAGAGGGCTGCCATGGGGTCTGCTGAGGGCTGGACCCCGCCTCAGCCCTGCTTTGCTGTGGGGTCCAGCAGAGCTGCCTCAGCTCTGGATCAGCAGGACCCGCTGGGGGATTTTCCCGTGGGAAAAGGACCAGGAGACAGCTGGCTTCAGTCCCTCACAGAAAACTCCCTGTCGTGAATTCCCCTCCCTTACCACCAAGCCCCTCACGGTCCCCGCTCGGAGGTGGGGAGGATGTTCCCGGGAACCCACGGGGCTCCGAGCTCTGCCGGAGCACTGACTGCAGAGGAGAGCAAAGCAAGCCCCTTTATAGAACCACCGCCTGCCTCCTCCTCCTCCCTTCCTCCCCGAGTATTGCCTGTTACAGCCTTTGGGAGGATGGTCCTAATTTGCTGAGCCCCAATGACTATCTCCAAACTGCTGAGATCCCAAACGACACCCCTCTGCTTCTTGCTCCTGCCTCCTTTTTGTGGCTATAATTCCCCCCCCTTTTTCCCTCCCCCTTCTTTTCGTTATTACTACAGGCCCGTTGCCAAACAGGATGATCCAGGGTTGTCCTCTGCCTGGAGAGCATAAATACCACTGGGGAGCTCTGTGAGACTGCAGTTGGTATGAGCTGCTGAGCTGAGACCTTGCATTCCTCACACCTCCTAAGGCTTACTTCACCCTTTTTTCCCCCTCTCCTTCCTCCTAGTTTAAATATTTCAGATATATAATTTATTTTCCACAAGCAGACTTGGAGGAGCTACAATTTCCTGGAGATTGGAGGTGCTCAGCTAGGTAAGTGCAAACTTTGGTCCCTGCTTCTGAAATGTGGTTTTTGGGGGGGGGGGGGGGTGGGGGGGGGGGGGGGGTGTGCAAGAAATGTCCCTTTTAAGAAGGTACAAATTTAGTAACTTTTCCCTACACTTGCCTGTGTGGTACAAAATAGCCTAACACTGTCTGAGCTTCCCTTATATGTGCTCCGTAGAGGTTAATGCAAGATTGATAAACATTAATCTTGAATGAATGGGAGGAGCTTGCAAGTTTCTGCACAAAGAGAAAATATCCAAGGGATGCCGGGGTAGCTGACTAGCCGTGGGCACAGCTGGTCTGCTCCAGAAAGCCTGTGTTTGTGCACCTCTGCTCTGAAGCTCTGTCTAAGAGGAATTTCACAGCCTGGCCACATGTTGTGTCTGTTACCAGTGGGTTTTCCGGGTGGTTTTACATAGAAACTCACCCACTTGAGTTCTGTGGGAGGGGATTGTGATGGGACATGCAGATGTTTTGGCCTGTGGCCTCGAAGATGCTGAATGTATGGTGTGTTCTGTGTGGATTATGTGATGTCCTGTGCCAAGGAGCTTGTCATCCCACTCCTCTTTTGAAGCCAACACAATTCTTCAAAGCTTGACATGTGCATGGGATTTAATTCAAGAAGTATGTTGTGGTTTGATCAGTGGACTTTGTTCAGTGGACTTTATGGGTTAGAAGCTGATCCCAGGCTAACTCACCTAAGCTTTGCTGGTACTCCTTGGTAACTTTTGCTGTTTCCTTCCTTGTCATCTTGTTCCATGCATAAATCACAGGTCCTAGGATGTTTTAGCTGCAAACATCCATCACCAAGGAGTAGGCACCCACTCCTATACTTCACCACCTAAAAGATCTATAGCCATAAGGAGTAAGGTGAAGTGAGGATGTAATGAAGTGGAGCAGTCAGCCTGCATGTGGCTTCAGCAGGCAGCACTGCATGCCAGCCTCCAAATGCTACCAGCTCCTCTGCTTTCTGTGAAACACAGACATCATCCATTAGCTTGGGAAATAGCTTTCTAAAAATAATCTTTTCCAAAGTCCAGTACAGCTTTTTAGCTTCCTCAGACCCCAGAAGGAGGCCTCCCCTTTTGTCCCCGTTTTGGACACGCCTCACAGAATATTAAGGAGTTGGTTTCTGCTGACCTACTCTTTTCTGATCGCTCCCAGATGTTTACCTGGCACCAGTATCAAGGGCCTGATATGTTGAAGGGGAGGCTATAGTAATGCTCCTCTTGAACCCATGAAAACAACAGCAGAGGCTTCCTCAGCTGACTGTCAGGTGACAGCTTTTCTGAATACTGTCAGATCCCAACTCAAAGGCAATATGATTTCAATCTTCCCCCATGAGGAACTCCTGATGCAGCCTGGAGGCATTGCCCCAGCTCTGCAGGATGCTTGGACTGACTGAGCTTTAACAAATCCAAGTGTTTTGCTGCACCTGGGTATGGGGATATTAAGAGAGACAAGTGGATGGACATCTGAAACCAGTGAGAGCTTACTGAAACATGAGTGTCTTTCTGATGCTTTCAATTAGGGAGTTCTTTGCTCCTTGTCCCTCTCTGATCACTTCATCCTTCCTTTGGCTGCTCAGAGCTCCCCACCTCAAGCCAAAGCAGAGAATGGAACCTGCACACCCCAAGTGAAAAAGAAGATAGTGCCCAAGTGACCTAATTTTAAGTGCTAGTATCCCCTGGCTGGCAAATGGGATGCAGGGAAGAACATCCCGAGGAATAATGAACCATCTGTTGTGAGGTTTTGGCCGGATCACGAAACCAGACGCGCTGGCTTCATCGCGTAGCCGTGAGTGGGGCAGCTCCTCTGGGCTTTCAGATGTTACAGCTGATTTTTTTCAAGCTGTCCTCTCTGTAAGTTCAGTGTTTGCCTTAAATGGGTGGTGGATTCGGGCTCCCATTTAGCAAAGGGCACCTAGCCAAATGAAGAGGTACAACTGCAGCGTGTGTTAGCCGTCTGTTCCTGCCTGCTCTACCTACAGGGCAGGCTCCAGTCAAAGTGGCTTCTGCTAAATGGCCACATTGTAAACGGCTGTGGCAGAGCATCTATTTTTAAACTCTTAAGGAAGTGCCTCAAAGTAGGAATTGTTCCTTGAATTTGGGTCAGACAGTCTACAAAAGCAACAGCTCGTTTTGCCTCCCCTGCTCCTCTCTAGCCGGGTTAGAAAGTCAGGCTCCTGCCTGGGGGTGGGGAAGCAGAAGCCAACAAACAGAGCTGAGAAGAGGATGAGGTTAAAGCAATGTTTGTCCTGATGATACCAAACGTCCTGTCTTTCAGGTGTGCCTGGAGCTGGGGACAAGGTTTGTTTCTCTGTGTGTGTGCGTGTGTGTGTTCAACTTGCTCTGCAGAGCGGGAAATAATGAGGAGCCACTACTTAATCTGTGCAAATGACATTTCTGCATCATTGTAGCAGGCAAATGCTTAATGCTCTGCCTGGAGAGAGACTGAGGGCAGCTGGTTTTCATCTGCCTTAAGAGAGTGCAAGTAAGAAGCCACAAATACAGACTTTGTCTCTTTTGTGTAGACATTCAACAAGTTTTCTGAGGTTCTCAGTGGCCTCAGAGATTTTTGGGAGTCCACACTTGGGCAGAGCAGCTTATGCTTACCACTGTCCCCTACAGATGCTGTTTTGCTGTGTGGGGAACAGGGGTTTGGGTCTTTGGGCTCAGGCATAGCCTTTCCAGCTGGGAGACAGAAGATGCTTCCTTGCCTTGGATGGTTTCCAACTCATCCAGTCCCAGTATGTCCAAATACCATGTCAGTGGGCTGAAACTTCTCAAATAGTTCCTACTAACCTGGTGTCTGTTTCCTGGTGCTGTGTAGGAATGCTTTCAGGGTGTCAGCAGTGCTGCCAAACTCATCTCCTGACTCAGTAGCAAAGACAGGGATGGGGAAGTTCCTTCCACAATTTAACCCTAAGGAGAGGTGCTATATCTCCACCACATGTACAGATGCTTATTGCCCTTGTGGATTGATTCTGCTCTTAGATCCCACCTAAGGAAGAGTAGGTACTGCAAAGCCATGAAGCACCACATATTTCCTTTCCTGAATAGCTCATGAGCTAAATAAACTCAGCCAAGATGCATGGAGCTCATGAGACGGAGAAGTCAGGGTGGAGGTGAAGAAGAAGGGAGGAAGGGTTTGGAAATGGCAGGTGGAACAGGAACACCATGGAGCAGGGGAAGAGGGTCAAATAAAGCCATTTAATCCCAGCTATGACCAAACTGAGACCTTCTCTTCAAGCCCTCAGTGGTGAGAGATACTGTGCATGCAGGGGAACACCTAATCTGTGTGGGGGAAGACGAGTGCTCTGGCTCCTCTCCAGATCCATATCGCTGGCGGCGCTCCCGCCCGCCGCCAAGTGATGCGTCAGCGAGAGTCCCCAGGGCGTCATTCGCCAGCAGGGACTTGGGCTGCTCGGGGTGACGGTGACACTTCACGTAAACAGGCACTTTCACTGAGCCTGGCAGCTGCTCTGCTGGAGTCTGTTGGCAGAGCGGGACCTCCGAAATAGCTCTTGCTGGTGTGTGACCTCCCTGCGATCTGGGTTACTGGGAATTTTACTTCCCCTTTTATGTACATCTATTCTCCACTTCAAGAGCTGCTCTTTGGGCAAATAGCTTCAGATATCTCTCTGCCTGTGAAAGGATGGAGCTGGGATTATTCACAGCTGTTGGGCATTACTGGGTGGCAACTGGACCCTGGTGTCTTTGGTGAAGAAGGCATCCACTGCCGTGCCTGGGTGATGCTCACTCCCAATGCAACAACAGTGGAGCTCCCTAGTGTCACAAACAGAGTTCTGACCGCTTATGATGTTGTTCAGGTCTTCCTGTCATTGGGGTGGAGGATAATTGCTTATGCTGTAGGCACTGCTTTTTTACAAGCAACAATCTGGGTTGTGTGTCTCCCCCAGTCTTTGGGGGACGTAAGCATGGAGAGCTTCTCTGGCACTGCTCTGACTGCCTGTTTCTCCCCAAAATCCAGACTTGCACTGAGCCTCAAAAGTCCCTGCAAGAAAACCCACCATCATCTTCATCTCCACTTCTGCTGGCTGTAGAGGAGGCGGCATGAATCCTACCCTGCCTTGGATCCTTCCTCTTGGATGTATACTGCTCCTGACAAAGGCAGCTGAAGGCTTTATCTTGCCCAACTCAAGCCACCTGGAGAGCATTCTGAGCAAATATCAGGATGAGGAAACTCACTCCAGATCCAAAAGAGCCATTTTATTCTCGGACAGACAGGAGATATTGATGCTGCACAATAAACTGAGAGGTCAAGTGTACCCAGTGGCCTCCAATATGGAATACATGGTGAGTCCAGCTCCTGCTACCTAACTGTATCTGTACCTAACTTTTCTCCTTTTTTTTTAAAAACTTAATTTTTCTTACAATGCAAGAGATGTAGCAAATTTCCTTTAACGTAAGTTTTTCTTGAGAGGTTTCTTGGAGCATTCCAGAGTGAATGCTGCTTTACATCAGTGGACTGTTTTGTTTGGAAAGGGACACTAATGGGTCATCAAATCATTCACTCCATAGTTTCAGGACTGGTTCCATTATTCATACACTAGCGTCTGGCCCAGCCCTGGATGTATCTCCGGTGATGGTAATTCCACAGCCTGCCTCAGCAGGTTCTTCCATTACCTTAATGTCATAAAAGCATCAAATTTTCCCTAGTGTTTAACCCACGTTCTCCCTGTGAAAGCTTTCAGCCCGTTGTGACTGCTCCTTCAGGACGCCCCAATCTGCTCAGAGAAACTCCTGACGGTCTTTGGGTTGCCATCAGCTACCACCCAATGCTGGAGATAGCATCTGCCCTTTGGTCATACACTTATCACCAGAGGTTTTTTTCATGTGATCTGAGCATCCATGGTACTGCTGGGAATCGCTTCAGGAACTTAGGGACACAGGGCTTATGGAGTGTGGCTCCATTTGCCACATCTGCCATTTCAATCACTGGAAGTAGCTGGGAAAACTTTGGGAGCTCATGGGTGACCTTTAGAAGTGGATAGATTGGTGGCCAAACAAAAAATGTGCTCAATTTATTCTCCCACTTCAGAGGGAGAACTTAAAGGTATGGGTATGAACTATGCCTCTGCCATCAACAATTCAGATTAATAAGTTTGGTGTTTTGTTGGTTTTTTTTTTCTTCCACCTGATGCCAGAGACCCTACTTTGAGCTATTTTAGACATGTCATCAAAATATTGTGGGCCAGAAAATGATGTAGGCAAATAATTTGTGTGTGTGTGTGTGTGCCTTTTCCCAATGTGCAAATATAGTTATGACCGAAACTAGTCTGACTTCAACTGTGTGCTCCTGCTGACAGATGAAATGATGAACGATTTGTTAAGACCATGTTTAAAAGGGTAAAAGAAAAGTACACTGAATGTAGTATAAAATTGTTTGCCAGCTGTGCTGAAAGGAGTGCTGCAAATGGAAAATTCTGCCTTTTGTGGCTGTAGGAAAAGGGAAAAGAGAAGGGAGTGGAGAGGACAATAAGAAAGGACACACAGCTCTCCATCAATTGGTCCCCAAGAGCTGGTCTTTCATCCCACTCTGGTCAGAAATGGAGTGCCTTTCTAAGAACTGGGGCTTTGTGTCTCTCTCTCAGTGGGCTCTGCTGTTATGGAATCACTGCATCATAGAATGGTGGGGGTGGGAAAGAACCTCTGGAGATCATCTAGTCCAATCCCTGTGTTAAAGCATGGTCATCCAGAGCAGGATACCCAGGCTTACAGTGTACAGCTTGGTCTGGAATCTCTCCAGAGAAGGCGACTCCATAACCTCTCTGGGCAGCCTGCTCCAGGGCTCTGGCACCCTCACAGGAAAGAAGTTTCTCCTTAAGTTCAAGTGAAACCTCCTGTGTCATAGTTTGTACCTGGTGTCCCTTGTCCTTTCACTGGGCACCATTGAAAAGAGCCCAGTCCTGCCCTCGAGGCTTCCACCCTTTAGATATTTACACGGATGGAGAAGATCCTGCAGGCAAGGTGCTGCCAGAGCAGTGGTGACCTGGTTAATTTCCAGAGAGTAAACACAAAGCATGAGAAAGCCAAAGGTGTTTTGGTTGGCTTTGAGGATCTGAGAGGCTGCTGTTGCGGACTGTCCCCTGGCCAGCTGCTGTTTATGCTTGAAGCGTGGTTACACGTTTGTATTTGCTCAGTCTGCTTTTCTAGTGGTTTTTATGGCTGATGGAGGGAAAATGAAAGGGCCTTGTATGTTGTGAAGAAAGGAGCTGAGTATGAGATGGTGCTACTTGGAAAGGCTATAATCAGTCTTTCATGCATTCGTATTTGCTGAATGTTACTGGGAAATGCAGTGTGTATTCTGAACGTGAATTTCACTTTAATTCTTTGTCCTGCAGAGGACATGTCTCATTTGGACTCATTTAAGAGGATGGTTTGTCTTTAGTACCACAGATGAACTTTACTCTTTTCCTTTGGTGCTGGTGTTGAGCATCATGCAGTGCTAATTTATGAAGTGGGCAGGGCTTGCTCTTGCCCAGCCACCTCCCACCACTACCTTCTGAAAGTCCTCTCTCCTGGCTCCGTAACTGAGGAATTTAAGTGACCCAAAGTGGCAGGGGGAGATAATGTATTCCAGGAAAGGGATATATTTGACCATAGGAACATATTGGGTATTGGAAGAGAGAGTGATGTATTGGACATTAAGAGGAAGAAATTCTTTGGACAGATCTTACTATGATGGTAGTAGAACACTGAAACAGGGTGCCCAGGGAGGTGGTGAAGCCCCCCTCCTTGAAGACATTCAAAGTCAGGCTCTGAGCAGCCTGATTTAGTTGAGGTTGTCCCTGCTTATTACAGGGTAGTTGGGCAAGATGACCATTAAAGGTGCCTTCCAATCCAGTGCATTCTATGATTCTATCTACAACAGGATCAACTTCAGTTGGTGAAGGCTGTTAATCAGTAAGCAGCAAGACACTGAGTCCCATGACTTATCTGGAGATCAAAAGAATTGTTTACATATGGGATAAATGTAAAGAAAAGAAGAAAGAACCAATTTTGCTGCTGGGTTAGTCTAATGAATGTGAGTAGAGTATTCAGTGCTAATGGAAAGAGAGTGAGCAATGTGCAGCTTCCTGGTGAAGAATTACCTTAACCCTTCTAACAGCTCTATGGTCAAGACTTCCCCTCTGTGTTTGGACCTTCTAACAGCAGCCAAGACCAAGGCAAACTCCTTATTAATGAGCCAAGAGTAAAAAGACAGAACAGTCCCTGAGACATCTTGACCTTTAAGATGGCTTAGTCAGATGGCTTTCAGTAGTGATGAAAGGCAGAAATTTCTCCTCTTGCAGAGCCCTCAAAGACAGCTGGATAAAACAAAGTTGTTTTCAGTACAGATGGCTGGAAGGGAAATGGTTTGTTTTCATGTATAAGGTATGCATCCTTTCTCTCAGCTGTAGGGTGGTGACTCTCTTTGTCAAGAAGGGACAGTGTTTCTGTGTGGCTCAGCAAAGCATATCCACACTTCTAGCACTACAAGTCAGCCCTGGACTCTCAGGCTATTTTAGAAGCAAATTGCCAGTACTGCAAGAAATCTATGCTGAGGAGGAGAAATGGACACATAACCTGATCACTGCAATTCAGTTGCCTAGGGTTGGGTTTACAGACCAGTTAGGCTGAGCAAGTGGACTCCCTGTAGGGTATTTGCACCAAGGGAGGCGTAGGTTGGATATTAGAAGAAACTTCTTCACTAAAAGGGTTCTCAAACATTGGGACAGGTTGCCCAGGGGGGTGGTTGAATCCACATCCCTGAAGGTGTTTAAAAGATGCAGAGATGCTGAGGGACATGGTTTAACACCAGACTTGGTAAAGTCAGATAATGGTTGGACTCAATGGCCTTAAAGGTCTTTTCCAACTGAAATGATTCCATGATTCTATACACTCTCGTAAAATCTGAACCTACAAATGGTATCACCATGTGTGTATGCCATGCAAGTATTTTACACATATAGCATGTGCTGTACCTTGAAAGGCCATTGCAAATCTGCAGGAGTCAAAATGAGGGTCTGTGTGCTAAATCACTTGTAATCATGCATCTCCAAAGGCTTCTCAATCTCTCCTTGAGAAGGAAGCTGAGCACAGGCATCATCACTCTGCCTCTGAGTTTCAGTAGCCTTCCTAGATACTGCTTTGAACGCTGGCATAAAGAATTCTTGCAAGCATAGCTGGGAAAGTCTGAAATCTCTCTCTCTTTTTATTTTGGTTTGATATGTTTATTGCTCTGAAACAATTCCAGCCTTCTGACCGCATTCACATCTGAGAAGAGGCAAATAACTGCCCTAATTTCAATGGGATGGCTTTGTAATCTGATGCCTGCAGAAATGAGCTTCTCTACTCTTCAAGCACAAAGCCATGTAAAGGCACAGCTCCTTCCCAACTGCCTGCCGAATGTCTTTTGGTCCAAGTTAATTTTATTTCATTTGTAGGCATCAAAGAAAGATGTAATGCATATGTTCACATCCATTTCCATTTCATGCTCTATTGCTCAGAATGTATCTGCAATAAATTAGGAGATTTGGAACACCCCTGCCTTTGAGGCTGCAGGGAATAATGCTCTGCTAGAAGGTCTGAAGTACTAGCAGTGCGTAACGTCTTGGGAGAGTTTCTGTGGCTTATGTGTTGGATGGGAAGGCAGATTGTGGCTAGTCATTGCCTAGTGCAGAAAGTGGGAGACCACAAAAAGCTGTGTGTCTAGGCACAATTGCAAACAGTCTGCTTGAACAGAGGTTTGTGGTGGGTCAGATGCCATGTACCTTCATGGAGTTGGAGGGCTGAGACAGAAAACCGTTTCGTTCCCTCTGTCAGAGCTGTGTCCACACAGAGTTTTGCAGGCTGACACAGATTTGCTTCAGTTCAAAGCCAAGCTGATGAGCTCTGTGCAACCTTTGGATGCTGTTGGAATTTGGGTTGCTGACATGCGTAATGATAAGCTGTTCTTGGAGGTCTGGGCTGTTAGCTCAGTGAGATGAGCTCATGTTTGCTTCACCAAGATAGTGTAGACAAACCAAGTTCCAGGAGACGTTGCATTTTCCTCTTGTCTTAGCCAGGGATGTGCGGCCCCTGCCCAGCCAATTATAACTGCCCAAGACGATGTTCAGATACTTGCTCAGAGTGAGCACTTGATGCTTTTTAAATGTATATGGGAGCCTAAATGCCCTCCAGTCCTCTAAACAGGTTCTAACAGGTCCTTTGATACATCTGAGGTCAGAAGATGCTTTTCTTCTGGAGGAGACTGGTCTTGGAAAGGCCAGCTGGTTGTGATGGTAAATGTCCAAAGAGGACATGATCTCGTGCTGGCACATGAATGGGCAGGAGATTTGTTACAGGACCTCTCTTCTCTTTGGTTTTATTTGTAGGAATGTGTGGTAATATTTTAATCCCAATGAATTATCCTCTAAGGACTATTCTGAATAGACCAGCTGTCAGGAATTACACAATGAATTCAGGGCACTGTCTACTGGGTCCAGCAAGTCTGGCCTTTAAAACAAATACTCTTCTGGGTGCTGCAGCCAACAAAGCCTGCTTTCCTATTTCCCTTTTCATCGTGTTTGAGGTCCTGGTTGGCTTACAGCTGGGTGATATTCCATGAGGACTGATCTCACACCATCATCTTTCCCTCAGCAGGAGCATAAACAGGATTTGTCACTTTCTAACCTGATGGCTATTTCAGGGACAGTGATATTAGCTCAACAGCTCTGGAACTTTGCCCCGCTCTGTTAAATTTGACTGGATCTATTGGTGGACTTAGCAGTTATTCTGGAAGGAGAATAGCAGGTGGGACCAGGAGACTCAGACCCACACCCCTTGATTAAGAGGTTGGGCCAAAAATCTCCAGCTGTGTCAGCAATGGATGGCAGGAGCACACCCTCTGTTGGAGTTTCCCATGATGAGAAAGCCTGGAAATGTCCTGATAGGCAGGACCAAGGGGTGGAAAATCATGTTGCACTTCATCAGAGTACTGGCTGCATGTTAGAACTCTTGCAGAGCTCAGAAATAGGTGTCATGATGAAGTGCTGGGATCTCCATCCTTGATGTTTGTTTTGGTTTGTTTTGATGTGGTTTGGGTCCTTTTTTAACATATTAGAAAAACAACTACCAAAAATATCTTGTGTTTTAGGGTGGATAGTCTAACTGGATACTGGAGATCTTCCCAGGTGTGTTTTCTGCTGACCAATGCAAGGCTGCTCCTGAGAAGCAGGGCATCAAGCAGGAAAAATAATAGACTCTTTGGTGCCCTGCATTTCCATGGCAAGAAGACATCCTGAGAAAGTTGTTTTTAGGTTAAGGCCCATCACTGATACACACTGGCTTCATGAGGACAGACCAGACACCAGGAGTGGACTGTAATTTAATCTTTCTCCACTAACCGCTGCTGGTCAAGTCTCTTGATCTAACAAGTTTGGGATGATGAATTAACCTGTTCTTCTCTCTTCTCATGCTCTGAAGACTTGGGATGATGAGCTGGAAAGATCAGCCCAGGCTTGGGCTCAGCAGTGCATCTGGGACCATGGACCTAGTGCCCTCATCAGGTCAATTGGACAGAACCTGGCAGTTCACTGGGGCAGGTAAGAGTCAGCATGATACAAGCTCATTACAAAGAGCAGTTTAGAGCCAGCTGGAAAAGGTTGCCTTGGTCATGCTTAGTAGAGCACTGTGGGGATGGGAGAAAAGTTGAGGATCATTAATTGCTGTTGCTTCAGAGGAATGGTTAGGGTGATAACATCTGCAGCCACCTTCAGCTGACCATTCCCACAAAACCAGCATCAATATGGCTTACTCCATTCATCTGTGTAATGCAGCTGTAATGTGCTTAAGATCACCCTCACTCTTACTTAATGAGAACAGCTACAGAAGTCATCACTTTTGCTCCTAAATCTGCTGGGACTTTTTTTTTGGGGGGGGGAGAAGGGGTGTGTGTGTTTCCTGCACTATGCTGAGAACCAGCTGAAAGCTGAAATTTCTCAGGAACACTTTCTGGACTCAGGTGCTAGCTCAGAACTTATCTCTTGCTGTAATTCCCATAAATATTTATCCAGCTCCTAATTTCTCTTTAATGAAAACACTCTTCAGAATAGAAAATATTTTTTAAGCTTCCTGGGGAAGGTTTTTAACCCAGAGCTGTTAACCCAGCTGGGAAAGCTGATGTTAAAGCTTCCAAATGGATTTGCCACTCCTCATGGGGAAATTTGTTTGTTGTTAAGCTCTTATCGTTAAGCTTGCTTTCTAGAGCAAACATTTCCTATGTGCTCAGAAGCCCTAATGGGTAGAAATGTGGTTATGTTTGTTGTCTATCAGGTAGAACTTGGTTGAAAGTGATGGAAATTTGCTGGTAAAAAGCTAGCCTGATATAAAAATCAGGCCTGTTTTTGTTGGCAGAATTAAATACTGATTGGAAAGCAGAGTGGTTAATCTGTTGGACACAGTCAAAAGATTGCGCTGTTCTTGGCTGTCCTACAAGCATTCAGGATGGCCATGGGTTCCTGATGGAGGTAGATCCAATCTTGCTCCCTTTGCAGTCACTGAGAGGAAGAAGAAATCAGATTTATCTCAGATTTTTCAGGAACAGGCCACAGCTTGATTGCCTCAATTTCCTCTCCTGTGAAAGAGGATTCGGAAAGTATTCACTTTGTGACATCACGAGGTGGATGCTTTTTAAAATCCTTCTAATGAATGATTTTTAATGAAGAGCTGGCTGAAAGAACAAACTCCAGTTAGTAATGACATCATTTGTGTTCCTGGCTGCTTGCTTCATGTGAGCTGTTGAAAGCAATAAAAAGCAATGGGGTTGAAGTGCTTCTCTGCTTTGCTACGGAGTGTGAAGATTGCTCTGTGCTTGTGGTGTATGTAGCATGCAAGATCCATGAGCGTTTCTATAGGCAGTTTAACACTCTTTGTGTTCACTCAAAGTGAGTGAACTCGAGGTATCACAGAACCCCAGCATGGTGGGGGTTGGAAGGGCTCATCTAGTCCAACCCCCTGCTAAAGCAGGGTTGCCCAAGATCAAAATGTCCAGGTGGGTTTGGAATCTCTCCAGAGAAGGAGACTCAACAACCTCTCTGGGCAGCCTGCTCCAGGACTCTGGCACCCTCAAAGTAAAGAAGGCTTTCCTCATGTTCAAATGGAACCTCCTGTGTTCCAGTTTGTGCCCCTTGTCCCTTGCCCTGTTGCTGGGCACCACTGACAAGAGTTTGGCCCCCTTCTCTTGCTCTCTAGCCTTTAGCTATAGCTGAGCATTGGGAAGATCCCTTCTAAGTCTGCTCTTCTCCAGGGTAAACAGCCCCAGGTCTCTCAGCCTTTCACAGAATCATAGAAACATTCAGGTTGAAAAACACCCTCAGGATCACCATGTCCAACCAATACCCCTACTCTGCAAGGTTCACTCCTAAACCATATCCCCAAGCACCACATCCAAATGACCTTTAAACACATCCAGGGTTGGTGACTCAACCACCTCCCTGGGCAGCACATTCCAATGCCTGACCACTCTTGCTGTGAAAAATTTTTTCCTAATGTCCAGTCTAAACCTACCCAGTCACAGCTTGAGGCCATTTCCTCTTTTTCTATCACTAATTACCTATGAGAAGAGACCAGCACCAGCCTTTCCACAACATCTTTTCAGGTAGCTGTAGACTCACCTTCTTCATAGCCTCTGCTGTACTCTTCAGTAGATTCTTGTGTCTTTTGTAGTGGTGAACCCAGAACTGACCCAGCACTCCAGAAGTGGCTCATGGTTAGCTTGCTGTCCACCAGCACTCCCAGGTCCTTCTCTGTGATGCTGCTTTCCAGCAAGTTAACCCCTCTCCTCTACTGGTGCAGGGGGTTAGCCCTGCCCAGGTGCAGGACCCTACACTTTGTTGAAGTTCACTAGGTTCCTCTCCAGCTGGCTCTAGCCAAGTACCATCAGTGCAGCTGCAGACTGCCATACCTGGCTCATAATCTGCACAACATCCACACAGCATATAGGGAGTGGAGCTTGGTGCAGAGAGAAATAACTGAACTAAAAGGTGGGTTATATGTGTTCTGCACCAACTACTCTGCACCAGCTCTTGCTGTGTCATGTGAGTGGGGAAAAAGCCTGCTGACTTCCAAAGGTCTGAGACTATTCCCTGCTGGTGTCCTCCCAGATTTAGCAAATTGCCTGGTGGTAACATAGGTACACGATGGCTTTTGGGTTAAGATGTTTGGCAAACCTCAACTTCTGTTTGCTTTCAAAATAGGACTTTCTGTCAAACTAGAAGGTTTTTTTGTAGTTGTGTGGAGAAGTCAGGAGGACATTTCAGGTCAGCAGTGCTTGAAGGGCATGTCAAACCTATAAATAATACAGAAAGTCAGACCAGGCTGTGAATCTTAGAGAGGAAGAAAAAAAACCCATCAATGAGGTATTTTTTTTTTTCTGTTCATTAAACTGTATTATTGTGGTGTGGTTGGGGTTTTTTATGCAGTACCTCAACAAAGGGAACTTGCCTTGAGGTAAAACAAACTAGCAAAACTTGTATTGAAATATCTGAGTTTACAGCATGACAGGAGGCTACAGGCATTGTGTGCAAACTTCTACCAGAACTTTGTGCTTTAAAGTGCCTTTGCTTCTTCAGGTATCGGTCTCCAGCTTTTCATGTCCAGTCTTGGTACGATGAAGTGAAGGACTACACATACCCATACCCTCACGAGTGCAACCCGTGGTGCCCGGAGAAATGCACAGGCTCCATGTGCACACACTACACCCAGGTAAAGGAGATGGTGGACCTTCGTACCTCTACTCTTGACACCCCCCACCGTGTCCCACTTGTCACCCTGTGTGCCCACAGCAGGGCAGTTTGCTCATTTTCAACAACCACGTTGCCCTTGCAGATAGTTTGGGCCACGACGAACAAGATTGGCTGTGCCGTGAACGTCTGCAAGCAGATGAATGTCTGGGGGGAAATCTGGGAGAATGCCGTCTACCTGGTCTGCAACTACTCACCCAAGTAAGGCTGAGGACCTGGGCTCTCTCCAGCCTTCCTAAAACTGGCAGGTTGCTTAACGAGCCTGGGATCTGGGGAAAAGATTTCTGGCAGTTTAGACTGGTGGTTGTGGCTTTACATTTTCTCTTTAGACGGTAGCGCGGAGCTGGTTCAAGACTTCTGAGCATTGCCTGGAAAACTGAATGAGGGGCTGGGGCCAGGCTGGAGCTTTGATGTTCCTGCCACGGGAAGGAGGAGCAGGAGATGGCCAGCATGGAGCTGGTGTGTGCTGCCAAGTGAGGCTTGCTGGCTCTGGAGAGTGGGAGGGGATGGGGTGGTGATTAATGCTGCTCAGTGCTGCTCCAGCATTGTACCCAGCCAGGTAGGCTGCCATAGCATCACACATTTCACCCTTCTCCTGCAAAACCTGCTGGTTTAAAGACACCATTTTGTTGTATAAAGCCAGCCTGGTTGCTCTTGGAAGCATGGTGAGCTGGGTCCCACTGCAAGGAGCTATGAAGAGAAAAATCCCAGATCAGATGAGCACCTCATGGCATCCCCACCACCCCCAAATAGCTAAATCTTGACTGATGCAATTAACTCAATGGTTTGATTGACTTTCAAAATGAAAATCATGTTTCTTGACTAATACATCCAGGAGAAGTTTCCTCCCAGGCAACAGCAGTCAGTATTTTCTTCTTTAATGAGTAATAGGAGAAACATTCCCACTGCAAGTCCTTGATGTTTTAAAATCAAAATGAAATGGGGAAATCACCATACAAATGGAGCAGCTTAGGAAGCACCTGACTCTTGGAGATCATAAGGCAGACTAACAGAGAGAAGCAAGATGTGTGGGTACAAAGCTGGCAGCTCATAGCACTATCCTGACAGGGCCCTATGGGTGGACTGTCTAATCCCCTCTCCCTACTTTAGCTACTGAGCACATTATGCTTGTGGTTTGGTGGGGTTTAATAACCTGCTCCTCATAGGAGATCATCCCATGGAGCTCTTGCAGCAGGCTGGGCTTTTTGCACGTCATCCACTCAGGGCTGCTGGATGGAAAAATACTCTATTTCTGCAGTTTCTACTTAATCTTTTCTCTCTGGCTTCAGTGCACATTGTCCTCATCTAACCTTATAGGTGGAGACAGCTGAAAGAGCAATAACCCAAAGGTTCATAGCCATGGGCTGAACTCTGGCTCCTTCTACCATCTCAGCCCCTAAAGTTTGTCGCACAGAGTGCCAAAAAGGACTTCTGTTTCTGGGTAGTTTCTTGAGTAAAATGCAGTAATCCATTGATCTACTTCTGTTTACATAAGATCATAGTATTTATATTGGAGTTTAATGCAAAGGTGATATTGCACAAAATTTGTTTAAATAAACCCCTAAAAATGTCATCTTAGAGAAGCAGTGAGCAGCAACATTTCTCATGAGGCTTATTGTAGGATGGTTGTTTGGTCTTTGCTTAGTTGCTCTGGGACAGGGTAATGTTTCTGCAGCCTGCAAGGCAAAACTGGGCACTTGAGGGTGACCTGGTTGAGTGAAGAGAGAGTGCAAAGCACTTCTCAGATGATCTGGTGTGAGGCACCATGTGTTTCTGGTGGTTTTCTGCTTGGAAATGGTTCCAGATGGAAAAATTATAAAATCATAGAATGCATTGGGTTGGAAGGGCCCTTTAAGGGTCATCCAGTGCAACCCACCTGGAGCAAGCAAGGATATTTCCAACTAGGTCAGGTTGTTCAGAGCCCCTGAAAACGGAGCTCAGAAAAGGTAAGAGCTGTGCTCCAGCCTGTCCCATGCAGCTCCCTGGGGGTGTTGCAGAAAGTGGTGGGACACCTGTGGTTTTGATGACCAAGAGAGGTGAAGCCTTCGCTTGCCCAATACTTGCTTTCTTCACTTGGCACTCCAAGGCCATCTTTTCCCCATTTACAGCCCCCATCCATGGATGAGCACAGTGGACGAGAGGAAATAGGCTGAAGTTGTACCAGGGGAACTTTAGGTTGGATATTAGGATTAGGATTTATTTACTGAAGGAGTGGCCAGGCACTAGGAGGTATTCAGGAGTGGTGTAGTCATGGCACTTCAGGACATGGTTAAATGGCCATGGTAGTGTTTGGCTGACACCAAACACCACTTTGGTGAGTTGGACTTGATGATCTTAGCAATCTTTTCCAACCTTAATGATTCTGTGATTCTACCAAAACCACTCACTTTCCCAATTCCCTTAGCACCAGGTCGTTTGGGGGGCTTGGATGAATGGGTGTCTGACAGGTCCACATTGCTTCTGTGCTTGCAGGGGCAACTGGATTGGAGAAGCCCCATACAAGACTGGCCGCCCTTGCTCCGAGTGCCCACCAAGCTATGGAGGAGGCTGCCAGAACAACCTCTGCTACAAAGGTATGTGGTGGGGAGCGTAGCACACCTCCTGGGTGGGGAAAAAGGCTGAAATCTTTTAAGTAGCAGCAGTGTTATGCACCTTTTAATGAACCATCCTTAACGTTTTGCTGTAGCTGCTGCTGAAACCAAAAGCCCTGAGCTGCTTAAAAAGTGGAGCTGGGATTCAGCACGTTTCCCCCAGTGAAAATCAGAGCAAGCACTTGGACAGAGGGATGCTGCTCCGAGCTTCCATGGGTTTGGCTTGGGAGCTCCAGCAGGATTTTGAGCACTGGCAGGCTGTGGGCAGGAGCAATCCTGTCCTCACGGGGTTTGTTTGGGAAGGGAATGTTCTCCAGTGCTTACCAGAGGCAATGTGGGTGGGCAGAGCTTGGCTGCCTGCCCTGCTCCTTCAGGGGCCAGGGACATGGAGCGTTTCCCTCTCTCCCCACCTTGGTTTTCATGGCTGCAAAATGAGTACAGCAATTCCTGTCTCTTGGAGGAAAGCAGGGGATTGTGGATAGTTATTCCTGATCTGTGGAAAAGAAAGTTCAATACAGTGAAACACTATTGCTGAACCCTCCAGTGAAGTAGTGCTGTGCCCCAGCACATGACATTGCCTGGTGTCATGCATTGACAGCCTTTTCCTTCTCCCATGTGTTTTGTTTCACAGAGATCTGGGCTCTTAGAAACAGGCAGGTTCCTTGGAGAGTTGCCCAAAGCAGAGGCTTATTTTGCTGCAGACTTGCATTTAGCCTTTTCAGAATGCCATTTTTCTTGAGGAGCACCCCAGGGTGCAGGTGAAGAGAGAGGGGATGTCCCAGTGGGACAGCAAGAGGGAAGAAGTCCTCTTGGAGCCACCATCCTTCATCCCTTTCGTTTGCATCATTCCTCCCCTCGTTGCTGGGGATGAGAGCAGCACAGGGTTGCAGGCTGGACTGACCAAGTGGAATGAATTTTGCTGGCATCGTTTCTCAAAGCCCTTTTCCCAGCTGCAACAGCAGGCAGCTTGTTCTCCAGCAGAGGCACACAGAGGAATAAACCCACCACAGATGCTAAAGCTGGGATCATGCTGTCCCAGGACCCCATGCTCTACCAGAGGATGGGCTTCTGGGCTGGTTTGGAGGAGCAAACTCAACTGGGAGGAGAAAAGTTTGCAGCCACTTTCCCAAATTCTAGAGCCCTCTTTTTGCATGTGTTTACCAAATTTGTGTTTTCTTCCAGAGAGAAAGCTGCATGGGAAACAGAAGAAGCATCAGCACTTCCCCCCCCCCCCCCCCCCCCCCCCCCCATTAAATAGTAGGGATCTTTTTGAACCTTTGCTGTAAGGTGCTCTAAATGTCAACTCATGGGCCGAGGAGTGGTAGAGGAGCAGATCTCTCCTCCCAGTGCTGCACCTGCCCTGGCAATAGCCCTGTGCTGCCTTTAGCGGGCATTTCTGAGCTTCCAACTGTTCTAAAGTAGATCTTTGTCAAACCACATCACCTCCCTCAAGCCAGGAACCCGTCTGACTTCTCCATCAAGGTGAACACACAGTAATTATTTTCAATCCCCTCTCTTACTAAGATTACCGTTATGAAGACCCTGTCATCACTGAGACAGATGAGACCAACGAAGTGGAGATTTCACAGGGCGCCGAGCAGAATCCAGTGCGGTTCTACCCGCCGGAACCCAGGAGCAACAAACCCATCAAGCCCAAGAAGATCACCCCAGAGTCCTACATGAGTAAGATAGTCTTTTTCCTTTGCAAATCCAGTAAGTCTTACAGCAGCTTTGGGGGGGGAGGTGGGGGGGGAATTGTGGAAGGCGATGAAGAGGCTCAGGAAAAGAATACCTGGGAGGATATTTGAGTGGAGAGGGAGGCAATGTGTATGAAAATTCTCTGTTAATTATAGCAGAAGTCTGCCTGAAGCAAGGAAGAAAGCTTTCAACAGCCACTTATGCCTTCTGCACGCCAATCTGCCATAGTTACCTGCTCTTTTAAGCCATCTCAAGAAAGTATCAAAGAGCCAAAGGTCCCCCAATTTAGGAAAAATTTGGGTTATTTCCCATTTAGACTACTCCACACTCTGCAATTACCTCCTTTGCAGCTTTTCTGCTTTTTTTCCCCCCTGTAGTTTGCTTGCTTTTAGTTTCATGCTTGGGAAGATTTTTGATGTTATTTGTGGAGCTGGTAGTACTTCCTCTGTCATTTTCTAATGGCTGTTAATTAAAAGAGACTTAATGTGCACACAAGGTGAGGCAAGCCAACACATCCTTTGCAAGTTTATCTGCCGGCATCTTGAGAGTGTGTAATTAAATGGAGAACGAGCACTCTGGCTGCAAACCTCAGGCTGTAAATCAAAGCCTTCAGCTGTCAGATGTCTCTTCCTCGCTAATATTTCCAAAGACACCTGTCCTAAGTGAAGAGCTAAAGAGGCACCAACTGCTTCAGGCTGGGTTGGTCTGTGATAAGATCTTTATCTTGCTGCACTGAAGACCTCCAGGAAAGGTGCATGGTGGTTGCTCACCTTTGTAGCTCGAGAGCAGGCTGTGGAAGTCTCTTTCCTTTTCAAAATACTAATTTCACTTTTTTTTCTCCCCAGCACAAGTCATTACCTGCGAAACCAAGATGAGAGACAAATGCAGAGGCTCCACATGCAACAGGTAGTGTTTTATCATAGAATACACTGGGTTGAAAGGGACCTTGAAGGGTCATCCAGTCCAACCTCCCCCTGTGAGGAGCAGGGGCATTCCCAATGAGATCAAGTTGCTCAGGGCCCCATCAAGCCTGACACTGAATGTCTCCAGGGATGCGGCCTCCACCACCTGCCAACTTGTGTTCCACCACCCTCATAGTAAAGAATTTCTTCCTGATGTCCCATCTAAATCTCCCCATTGCTCCTTGTCCTGTTGCTACATAGAATCGATACATCTCGGAGTGCTGCAGGAAAAAATAGGCTAAAAATTGTCCAGTCCTTGCAAACAGGGTAGGCCATGCTGTGTATTTTTTTTTTCCCCCTGGCTATCTAGGTAGATCACTTAAAAAATAATTTTAAAAAGTTGAAAATACTTTAATTTCTCTTAATAGAAAGCCTGCAGCCAAGGCTAGCAGTAAGGTGACACAGTTTATTTCATTCAGCCATGATGACCCACACTTTCAGGTGTCCAAAATAATTTAATACATTTTTGGCCGAGTCATTTCTGAGCCTTTTTCATGCATTCCACCCCTGTCCAGGCCAGACCAATAATTCATGGCTTGTCCCCTTCCAGCCAGTCAAGAACTTCTGGTTAAGGTTTCTGCAAAGAACAGGACAGTTTATCACTTGGAGAAAAAACAAATCCACAGAATCTAAATATTGGTCAGGCTTTTAAGGAAGGTGGAGAAACTGTTCCAAAAAGTAGCTCTTTTGCAATCCTGTTTTTCTTAAATGGGAGAGTTACGTGAAACGAAAGGAATGACTCTCAAATGAGAGAGAGGCAAAGTCTGTTTCTTGAATTGTTTTCTTCACCACCCTCAAAGATATATATCTTCACTAGGTATTTGTGCCCAGCTGGCTGCTTGTACAGTAAAGGAAAGATCTTTGGAACATTTTATTATGAGAGTGTAAGTACCTTTTAATAGCTCACGGATGCAATTTGTGGGGAGTTAGCGGTAACAGCAGAAGTTCTGCTGCAATTGGGCTTTTGGCGTTCTCCAGTTGTGGCGCTGTAAAAGGGTGCTAATAAAGATTAGCTGCATTTTCCTCATCATAGTGATGAAAACAAAAAAAAAGAAAGAAAAGAAAAAGCAGCAGTCTGGAGTGATTCTGGATGTGATGTTTGTCTTGAGCGCCCTTAACGTGCAATGAATCCCTTGGGAAGTGAGGGAGGGGGATGAACAGCCAGCTCTTACAAAGGTCTCTTTAGTGTGGGCAGCTGTGGGTGACAGAAAATTGGTACAAAACTCACTCTTAAATGCAGTACCTAAATGATATTTGGGGCTGCTTTGCTGGATCTTGAACTGTAATGATACTTCCATCAATTCTAAATTGATCCTATATAAATAAAGCACGGTACTGTTTTCCCACCCAAACTACTTTGGGGATGAAGAAAGGTTGAAGGTAAAGGGTTGTTTTTTTGAGTAGAAGCACCTTCACTTTCCCCATTCTTAGAATCACAGAATCATAGAATCAATAAGGTTGGAAAAGACCTAAAAGTCATCAAGTCCAACCTATCACCCAACACCTCATGACTACAAAAGCATGGCATCAAGTGCCATGTCCAATCCCCTCTTGAACACCTCCAGGGACCGTGACTCCACTACCTCCCTGGGCAGCCCAATCCAATGGCTAACAACTCTCTCTGTGAAGAACTTTCTCCTCACCTCGAGCCTAAACTTCCCCTGGTGCAGTTTGAGACTCTGTCCTCTTGTTCTGGTGCTGGTTGCCTGGGAGAAGAGACCAAGCCTCTCCTGGCTACAACCACCCTTCAGGTAGTTGTAGACAGCAATAAGGTCTCCCCTGAGCCTCCTCTTCTCTTGCTGCTGGTGTGATTGCATCACCCACGATACATCTTTGCCTGCAACAACTGCAGCTGCAGACAGGCACCTTCTCCAAGTGGTTTCAGCAGAAATAGTTTGGGTTTGAGTATTTTGTTGGGCACTGGAAATATTTCATACTGGCTGTTAATTTCCAGCGCCGCTTTTCTTCTAAATTGTATCTTAAATGTGCAGATTTGTTACTGAAAGAGAGATCACCATTCAACCAGGCAGTGCTTAAACTAATAACAACAAAAGGGAAAAGACTGTGTTGGGAGAGTAAGATTTAACAACCAGATTCCACAGGAGTGTACTCAGCTTATTTTCCATTTGGCACGCTGGTGGCGGTTTCATTTCTTCTCGGTTTCTCGGCACAGCGGTCGGTCAGCGTCGCTCCGTCAGTGAGGTTTGTTTCACATGCTCTTTGTGCTTGTGCTCTGCTCAGTCATCAAGCATATGCCGTGCTGCAATTCATTATGGAGTTCTGGACAATAAAGGAGGGCTGGTTGATATCACAAGGAAGGGGAGGACACCGGCTTTTGTGAAGTCTACCAGGAATGGCGTGGAGTCTTTTAGGTACTGCCTGCATCAAAAAGCTTTTGGATTCGTTTTACATACGAACGAACACCTGCCTATATATATAGATACTGGGATTAAGTTCTAGGATGCTTATTTTTAATCAATATGGTTTTGTTTTTGTTTTTGTTTTTTTTTTTGCTTGTTTTACAGAAAGAGTAAACCTTCAAATGCATTCATGGTTTCCAAAGTCACAAGTAAGTTCTGAAAGTTGAGAAGAAGCCATCGTTGCTAGAGTTTTATGGGGTACCTGAAAACCTCATTCTTTACACTGCTCTTTTTCATTTTGAGTGGTCATATCACACAGTTCAGTGCCACAACTAAACCCTAGACAGTGCTTTTTCCTTTTAAGTGGTCGTATCAAACGGTTTAGCACCACAACTAAACCCCAGACAGTGCTCTTTTTCCTTTTAAGTGGTCGTATCAAATGGTTCAGCACCACAACTAAACCCCAGACAGTGCTCTTTTTCCTTTTAAGTGGTCATATCATATGGTTCAGTGCCATGTCTAAACCCTGGAATGGTGATCTGTCAGCTGCTCTGGGCAGCACCACCACCCACCACCTCATTTTTCTGCAGGGATCTAAGAGGAAGGTTCAGAAAAGGGTGACAATAGGATCTCTCAGTGATGGATCACGGTCAGGTCCAAACATCAGCTGCAGTGTCACAACTTGCTGACAGTAAAGTGATGGAAGATGAGCCATCCTTGTCTGAAAGCTTCAGTCCAGTGTGAGCACTGCATAAAACCTGAAGGGAATAGTACCTAATATAATGGTGCAATAGTGCTATGAAACACATAATAGGTAAAAATCAATCTGTGAGAGGGAGTTGCTATATTTATGCTAAGCATATAAACAAATATAGTGGAACTCTATTTTTTAAACAGTTGCCACTTCCTTGGCGCCTTTGAATAATTCCTTCTCCTACATATAAACATCATTTTCATTAGATCTGCTTGAGTCACTTTCAGGCAAAACTGCATGGGTCAGGTCGTTTGTACTCCACATCTGGAGCTGGAGCAAAAACACACTGTCTTGGGGATCAGCTGCTTTTCTCTTTTGAAAGCTGTGGCATTTTTAAAGCCATGTTATGACCTTATAGTAACAGAATTTCTACTGGGGAGCTGGTCAGCCCCCTCCTGGGAGCTCACCACTGAAAGACTGAGCAGCAGTCCATGTGCTCTCAGCTGGACATGGGTCTCACCAGATGCCTTGTGTGACTCTGACTTGTGTTTTCTGCAGCTGCCTGAGATGCTAGGTCCAGTAATTTGCCTTTCCATATTTATTTTTGCAGCACAGACGCTGGATTGTTATACTACAGTAGCTGAGCTGTGCCAGTTCAAAAAGCCAGCAACCCATTGCCCAAGGTAACACAAGCCCACTTATGTTCTGCTTAAATTTGCTCTGCTCTGAGGATGAAAGACCCTGAGGTCCCCAGACCTGAGGAGTAGGGGGAATGGAGAGTGTTTTAGCAGATGAACTGGAGGACGGGGTTGGGAAAGTGTTTCCTGCTGTCACTGTGCTTTTCATAACATTGTGATAGAAAACTCATAGATCTAAGAAGAAGCTACAGAAAAAGGTGATAATGGACCATTTCCAGCAGCATCTCCTGGTGATGGACCATGGTCAGGGCCAAACATGAGCTTCAGTGTCACAACTAGCTGATAATAAAGTGATGGAAGATGAGCCATCCTTGCATGAAAGCCTCAGCCTAATGTGAGCACTGTATGAAAACTGAAGAGAATAGTTCCTAATGTAGCAGAGACAGAAGATTTTGGGCTGCTTCAGTAGCACCCAAGTCAGTTTTTATTGATGTGAGCTGCAACTGTGCAGTCTGTCTTTACTCTCCTGCACCTGCTGCTTTTTGGATGTGGTGTTCCTTTCCCCCTTAAAACATGGAAGAAGTTTGTTCTAGAAAGCTGCTTTGTGCAGGTGTGGGGCACTAACCTGTGCAAATAATTTCACGCCCAGCATTGTGCAGCAATATTGATACTCCCCTTTGGAAACGTCATGAAAGGCCAATTTACTGGTCTCAATCCCTCTATTTGCAACTCTGCAGTAACTACCAAATGTCATCTGAGGGGAACAAGTAATGAAATTCACTGTTGCCACCTGCAGACCAGATGCAGGCACTTGAAATCTCCCAAGAATGCAGCTTGCTTTCCTGTTGAGCCTTGCCATAGAGAATAAAGATGAATGCATTGTTTTCTAGGATTTATTGTCCAGCCCACTGCAAAGACGAGCCATCCTACTGGGCACCAGTGTTCGGCACAAACGTTTATGCAGATGTGAGTATGCTCCTCTCCCTGATCACCCTGTGTGTCATGATGCTTGCGTTGCAGAGCCAGGGTCATACCCTGTGGTTTAGGGAAAGTACTCCATGACCCCTGTGGGGATGAGTGAATAAGTAGCACCAACAGCTGTGAGGACGGCTAGGGATCAGTGGGCTTGGGGAGCCCATCCACTCTCCAGCATTGATTTATTCTTATGAGCTTGGATAGGTCACCTCCCTGCTCTGAGCCTCAGGGATATGGCTGGGAAAGGATGGGAGCACTTCCCTACCTTTGCAAAGTGTTTTGGGATCAAAGTTAAGGATCAGATGAGCATCATCAAAGGGCTTTTCTATATATACTATCACAGTATATACTTGGCAAAAATAGACCTTCTTCTCCCTCACCACTTTCTGGGGGGTTCTGGGCAGTTGGGACACAGCACCAAGCAGTGTGAAGCAAGCATGTGAGTTGGCTTTGTTAGGTTTGTTTTTTCTAAACACTGTTTGTGGAGAAGAGCAGAGTTTTGATGCTAAAACCAGGCAAAGAGTCACTTTTTGGAAACTTCTTCATATTAGGCCTCTAAAAATCGAAGTTTCAATGTTTTTCCATTTGTGGGTACCTCTTCTTTACCCTCTTTTTGCCCCTCTCCCCAACTCTTTTTTCCCCCTGTCTCTCCCCCCCGCTTTTTCTCTCTTGCTCTTTTGTGCCCCCCCCTCGCTCTTTTGTCCCCCCCCTCTTTTGTGTTCCTCTCTCTCTTTTGTCCCCCCCTTTCTCTTTTCCCCCCCCATTGTGCCCCCTTGTCGTCCCCCCTCGTCCCCCCCCTTGTCCCTCCTCTCTCTCTCTTGTCCCCCCTCTCTCTTTTTTCTTTTGTATATATTTTTTCCCCTTTTTTTCCTTTTTTTTTTTGCTTTTCTCCTTTTCCTTCTTCTCCCTCATTGGAGGCTGCATTTCAGACATGCCAGCTCCCTGGCTGGTGCCTAGCCTGTAAGAACATGCTTTTTCAAAGCCTGGGGGGAAGCAGCAGGCGGACTGCTAACCTCCAGCTTGGGGGCCACCATCGAGCCTTGCAGACTCCTGAGGAAAAGAAATGGTATGGCAATTTGGGGCAAGCAGTTTTGAAACCAATGATAAAGAACCCCCAAACAACACTGATATTGAAATTTTTGTAAATTATTTTTTTTTTCCTTGAGGCTGATTTTTTTGGAGGGTAGGGCTGCACAAACAGGGTAGCCTAGACCGGCTGACATGCAAGTTCAGCAAGCAGCTGCCAACCCAGCGCCGTACCTGCGCCCGGCCCCTCTGCACGCTCTGACCCGCAGGACATGGGAAATAGTTTTCTCTCTTTTACTGAGGACAAAACTACCTCAGATCACCCCTGTGATTACAAGAGCATTAGGTGAGGACCGCCATCCCAGCCTGGCATTGTTTCCCGATTTGTAGTGACGCAAAAGGATTAGAGGCCTTTAATGAATCCCAAGGTCCATTTCCTGCCGTACCCCCTGGGTATTGTTTCAGAAATAGGGGGGGTGGGGGGGAACACAAGGGCAGTGATTTGGGGGAAAAATAAAAGAGGGGGAAAAAAGCATGTGGCCACTTCCTAGAGGCTTTAGTTAACCTTTTTCTGGACTACTGCACTAATAGGGTGTAATGAAAGTTTTTAGGCTTTTATGAGAGTGTAAGACTAGGAGCAAAGAATTTAGGATGGCTGTGAAACATGCTGCAAAGGGAGAGGTATTGATGCTGAGAAATTATTGAATCATGGAATCATTTTGGTTGCAAGAGACCTGTAAGATCCCTGAATCTAACCATTAACCCAGCACTGCCAGGTCACCTCTAGACCATCTCCCTCAGCATCACATCTACACAACTCTGAAGCACTTCCAAGGATGGGAACTCCATCACTGCCCTAGGCAGTCTGATCCAGTACTTGACAGCCCTTTTGGTGAAGAAATTATTCTTCATGCCCAACCTGAATCTCCCCTGGTGTAACTTGAGGCCATTTCCTCTTGCCCTATCACTTGTTACTTGGGAGAAGATACCATCCTCCACCAGGCTCCAATCTCCTCTCAGGGGTTTTAGAGATCCAGGAGGTCTCCCCTCAGGCTCCTTTCTCCAGACTAAACAAGCCCAGTTCTCTCAGCTCTCTGTTCTCCAGACCCTTCACCAGCTTTGCTGCCTTTCTCTGGACATGCACCAGCAGTTTGGTGTCCTTCTGGGAGTGAAAGCCTCACCAGCACTGAGTAGAGAGTGGTGATCCCTGCCCTGGTCCTGCCGGTCACGCGATTTCTCAGCCTGGAAAGCTGACAAGAGAAACGTGCCTGCTGTGCAAGGAGAATTTGGGCACAGGCTTTTCCACGGGAGCCTGGCTGTGTAGGACGCTCTCCAGGAGGGGATGCTGTGAATTAACCTGAGCCCTTGGTTTGAGAAATAATTAATCTGAACGAGATGAGTGCTAGAGAGAGACAAGCTCCTGGAGAGCATTTTGGCTTCATGTCTAGAGTGGCACCTTCATGGCCTGGGGGGGCACTTGTGCTCCAACTCTATCTTCTTAACTAAGTTCTCTAAAAGAAAAGGAAGCATTTTGCCCCATTTCCACTCTGCACTCTTTGCAAAGTGCTCTCTGGTCTTTTAACACCTTCTCCAAGACATTGATTTACTCAGTGCTCAGGCAGTAAGGAGCTGGAAAAAAAAAGCTTGGCTAGTCTGTGTAATGACCTGATTCACTGTGCTATTGGCCCAGAATACTACTCACATTTGCATGATCCCAGGAAGACATGTGAAAGTTTGTTTTGGCATGAAAAGCAAAGCTGTGACATGAAGAATTGCCAGTTGTAGGGGGATAATTCCAACTTTTTCTTGAGAGGCTGTAAGAGCCACTGCCTTGGTTTGTGTTCAGGGGGGTTTACCTACTTTAAATATACTTTGATTGCACTTCCCTCCCCCCCCACCCCCAGCAGTATTATTTCATTGCCTTGGATTGTGCATTTATAAGATTATCTGCTGGGTATTTCTGGTGGGTTAAAGTACAAAGAGATCTTGGCAGCCCTTGTTTTCATAAGCAACACAGCAAATTGTCCTGGTGAAATTAGTAAAACTATGGAACTGGGACATAAAGGAGCCTTAAAATTTAGTGTAAAACAACAACAACAACAACAAAAAGGCAAGACAAAATGCTATGGAAAGTGTTGATGCTCAAATCTTAGACCTCTCCACTGAATGGTATTAATTTTCAGTGAGAACAGACTTGCTGCTGTCCCAGAGGGTTTGCAGATTGAAGAAGCACGTGTAAAACAGATCCAGCATCCTCCCAGTGCCCAAATTAGTAGGGAGAAGCTGCTGGCTGGGGAACAGAAAATTTGTGGCCTCTTTTCCCTGGTGACATGCCCTAGCATAGTTCTTTATATGGGGGGGGTGAGGACAAAAAAACCCTCTATGAACACATGGTTGTGCCTTGGAAAGAAAACCCAGCTCTTGCTACTAAACAGGACCAGTTGTTGCTGATGCTTTAGTCAAGCATTGGAATAAGATGGCCAGGGAGGTGGTAGAGTCACCATCCCTGTAGGTGTCAAAAAAAATATGTGTTGACAAGACACTTTAGAATGTGATTTACTGGCCATGGTGGTGCTGAGCTGATGTTTGGACTGAAATGATGCTATGAGTCTATGCTGGACCTGTGGGAACACCCAGGGTCATTATCAAGTCTGAGAAAGTGACAGAAGACACTGCTGTTTGAGGACACTGTCATTTGTCGCTCTGCCTAGCTCCTTGTGTGACACAAGACTGCAAGGGAAACCCATCCCCATCCTTCCTCAGGAGCCCCATCAGGACAGGAGAAAAAATTGCCCTCTGCACTTGAGCTAAGGCTTTTTTTAATCCACAGATGTGTGGCAACTGGTTGGAGGAGGAGAGATCAGCTCCATAACGAGGCAGGCTTTTATCACCAGAGCAAACCAAGTTGGGTGGCACAGCTCTCTGGAGATACAAACTTAATGATTAATCCAGTCACATTAATGAGGAAATTACAGGTGATTAAGCTCACAGGCAAATGCTAATAGCCCACTGTAAAAAGTTTAGTCATTTTATGGTGTATGCCTCAGAGTTCACCTGGTCAGGAAATGCTCTCGGAGCCCCCCAAGGGGCTGCATCATGGAAAACTGTTGCATTGTCACTGTTGTAGTTACTCCTGCATTGAGAAGAAGGCCTTGCTCTTGCAATGTGTCATCTTCCAAAAGCTCTGCAATCAGTTCCTCAAAGCTAATCCCTGTCTGGGATAGAAGAGGGCAGTAACTCAACAGCGTGATAAGATGAGGTCTGGGGTAAGGCAATAAAAAGCCTGTTGGACAAAGCTTTGAGTAAGCAGCAGAACAGCAAGTCCTGGAAAAGAAACAGGAATGCCTTGAAAAGAACATTGTTTAGGATGTCTCCCAGTGGAGAGTGCTGCAAATTGATTGAGGACAGTTAAATTTTATGAGCCAGTTTTAGATTTACAGATTTCCCACTGCATACTGGGGTGAATTCACAGCATATCTTCCAAACACAGCCTTCCCTTGCTCCCTTAACCATATATAGAAGCAAAATACCAAATTGGCACTCAAAACTCGGAGAGCTGCCAAGAGATAGGCCATCCAAAGTGATAAATATATAGGGGACAAGGCAAACCTACCATATATGGCTGCAGGAACGAAACAGCACAATCTGTATTGTACAGGCACAGCAGGAACATTTGCCCTTGGCACTGGCTTTGTGGTCCTTTGATTGATTTTTTTAGAGATCAGGGAGTTTATGGAATTGGGATTTTCACCTGCTGCAGTTCCCTCTGCAAAGCTGGTTTTTGCTTGTTGTTATTCCAGCTTGTTCTATGTAAATCTTCTAGAGAGTTGATGGCCAAGTTTATACTATTCCTAAGCCATCTCTGCTTTTGCTCTTTTATTTTTCTTCTTCATATTTTTTTTTCTGGATGCTTTGGGAGCTTAGTGGCACCAAGTGCCTCATCCAGCCTCTTCTTAAACACCTCCAGTGATGGAGACTCCACCACCTCCCTGGGCAGCACATCCCAATAGCCAATCACTCTTTCTGTGAAGAATTTCTTCCTGACATCCAGCCTAAACCTCCCTTGGTGCAGCTTGAGACTGTGTCCTCTTGTTCTGGTGCTGGTTGCCTGGCAGAAGAGACCAACCCCCACCTGGCTACAACCTCTCTTCAGTTAGCTGAAGAGAGCAATAAGATCTCCCCCGAGCCTCCTCTTCTCCAGGCTAAGCAACCCCAGCTCCCTCAGCCTCTCCTCACAGGGCTTGTGCTCCAAATCCCTCCCCAGCTTTGTTGCCCTTCTCTGGACATGTTCCAACAAGTCAACATCTTTCCTAAACTGAGGGGCCCAGAACTGGACACAGTACTCAAGATGTGGCCTAACCAGAAGGTCTTTTCCCATCTGGTCCGTTCTGTTCCATTCCATTCTTATTCTATTCCAATTTATTCTAATTCCATCCCATTCCATTCCATTCTTAGTCATAATTTATTAGTGTTTTGTGTTCCTCCAGCTATTTTTATTATATTCTATTCTTATTCTATTATTATTATTATTATTATTCCAATTCCATTCCATTCCATCCCATTCCATTCCATTCCATTCCATGTCATCATTTGTTAGTGTTTTGTGTTCCTCCAGCTCTTCTGACTCTGCACATCTTGGAGAGCAGGGTAATGGTGCCATGTGCAAAGTCTTTATTCCTTTCAGAAGTGTTAATCCCCCTCCATACTTGATGTTGTTCTGTGGGACAATGCCTGTCCAAAATGTTCCCCACTCGATGGGCGCAGCCTGTCTGTTTTTCCTAGAAAGAAGGGTAATTGGTGGTCAATCCCCTTAGCTCAGGCAAAGCATCTGCTTTTCAACCAACAAGGTGAGTCAACTTTGCTGAGGTGGCTGGTCACTAGCAAAGAGTTTCACCACAGTGGTTTCTTTGGTGCAGACCCAAGAAGCACTGGCTGAAAAGTTGTCCTTGATTCAGCTTTGGCTTTGGATAATCTCCCAGGCACAGCTCCACCACAGACGGGTGTGGTGGAAAGGCTGCTTGTCCTCTGTGGTGGTGGATCTTCTGACAGCTGGGCCTTATGATGAACCTACAAGATGTGCTGCATGACATCTTTTATCCCTGGGGTGTCCATAAGAGGGATAGAATTAGAGGATTATTTCATAACTTTCTCTCTCTCTCTCTCTCTCTCTCTCTCTCTTTTTCTTTAATTATTATTTTTATTCCCTGGTTTTCCTTGGTGCTTATGGAAATTGTAAATCTCCAGGTATTGTAGTATGTGGACCCTTGTACTTTTTGTATCTTATTTTTCTTTTGAGTTTATTTTTGGCCACTTTTGCTGATTTCAGTGAACAACTGCAATTGTCTGAAGAAGAGAAGTCTCTGGGAGGACCTTTTTGTGGCCTTTCAGTATTAAAGTGGGCTATGAAAGATTGGGGGGGGCACAGTTTAGCAGGGCCTGTTGGGAAATCACAAGGAGTGATGGTTTTAAACTAAAAGAGGGAGATTTAGACTACATAGAAGGAAGAAGATTTTTACACTGAGGGTGGTAAGACACTGGTCCAGATTACTCAGAGAGGTAGTAGATGTCCCATCCTTGGAATCAGGTCAGGTCAGGTGGTTTGGGGCTCTGAGCAACCTGCTTGAAGATGTCCCTGCTGACTGCAGGGGGGTGTTGGACTTTTGAGTCGGACCTTCCAACTCTAAGCATTCTGTAGTTCTATGAAAATAAATACAGGCAGTTTGTTAAGTAAAAGTAATGAAATATCTTTCTTCAGAGCTCCAGTATCTGCAAAGCTGCAGTGCACGCAGGAGTCATCCCAGACGAAAGCGGAGGTTTTGTGGACGTGATGCCTGTAGAAAAGAAGAAAAGTTATGTCGGATCCTTGAAGAATGGAGTCCAGTCTGAGAGGTGGGATTTGTTCTTTTCTTTGTTCTTTCTTCTTCTGGGCTGTGTGCTCAGCTGCATGTCAAAGTCAGCGGGTAGCAGCTCGACAGGCTGGTGGATTGGAAATAGGTGACTTTAACAGTGTCACTGTGAATTGGGAGACACAAACAAATGGAGCGTGCTGGCCTGCTCTTACCTTCCTCAAGTGAGGAGCTGCTTTCAGATTGGTGTGAAAGGTAGGAAGTATCACAGTACATTAGATGTTGGAAGGGACATCAAGAGATCATCGGGTCTGACACCCTTGCCAAAGCAGGATCATTTAGGGTAGCCCACCCAGGAATGCATGCGGGTGGGTTTTGAAAGTCTCCAGAGAAGGAGACTCCACAACCTCCCTGGGCAACCCATTCCAGTGCTTTGTCACCCTCACTGTAAAGAAGTTTCTCCTCATGTTGAGGTGAAATCTTCTATGTTCAAGCTTAAACCTGTTGTTCTTTGATTTATTACTGTGAACCACTGAAAAGAGCTTGGCCCCATCCACTTGACACCCACCCCTCAGATAGTTATACACACTGATGAGATCTCCTCTCAGTCTTCTCAAGACTAAACAAAGCCAGGGATCTCAGTCTCTCTTCGTAGGGAAGATGCTCAAGTCCCCTAATCATCCTAAGCCTTGTTAAGCCTTGTTTTCTTTTAGAACCAGAGGAGAGCGACAAGACTGGTGAGGGAAAGTCATATGAGGAAGGGCTGAGGGAGCTGGGATTGTTCAGCCTGGAGAAGAGGAGACTTAGAGGGGATCTTGTCACTTTCTACAACTACCTAAAAGGAAGTTGTAGTCAGGTGGGGGGGTGTGAGGCTCTGCTCCTAGGCAAATGGTGACAGGACAAGAGGGCACGGTATGAAGCTGCACCAGGGGAGGTTTAGGTTAGATATTAGGAAGCACTTTCTCACAGCAAGGCTGATTAGGCACTGGAATGTGCTGCCCAGGGAGGTGGTGGAGTTGCCATCACTGGAGGTCTTTAAGAAAAGATTGGATGTGGCACTTGGTGGCATGGTTTAGCTGGTGTGGTGGTGTTAGGTAATAGGCCAGACTTGATGATCTCAGCGGTCTTTTCCAACCCCAATAATTCTGTGAATACATTTGTGTGTGTGTATTTCACACAGTAATCGGGAAGCACAAATATTTCTGCAGCTTTCAGCCTGGAGCATGCTTTGAGCCTTATAACTGGGACCTCCCTTCAGTCCTGAGCTGTGGGATGCATTCATTCTTTGTTCACTGATTTCCTCTATTCTTTTGGAAGTAAGCATGAGTGAATGAACCTCCTGAGAGGTGATCAAACAGTTGTTGTTAAGGATTTGCCACTCTTGTAATTTATTGATTTAGGTAAATGTTTTGGGGGACCAACCTTGCTGGGTTCAGTGAACAATTGCAAATCAGTGCTTCCAAAATCCTGCACTTCCAGCTGATTGTAATGATCAAACCTCAGCTCATTCAGTCCTTTCTAATTTGAAGCTTCAATTTCAGTTTGTGCTGTGATCCTGTGATGTGTTTTTCTCAGATGTTAGGTTGATGGCACTGATTTCTCAGAGCTGTCTTTCTAAACATAGAAGTTCAAGCTCTTAGGGTTTTTTTTGGTCACTACTAACAGGGCTCTGTCTGCTATGTTTAGTTCTTCTTTTGTAAGAACTAAAAAGAAGAAATCCCAACAAGTTTGCTGTTCATGTTCTAATAATCAATAGCCCAGCCAGAAAATAAAACCAGACCAGGACAAGGAAGTTATAGGCATTAAATGTGGATTTCCTTAGTATAAATCACACAGGGTCAGCATTTCAGAGCTCTGTGATTTGCAGTTCAGTAGATTGGATTTGTAAGACACATCTTCTCTTTTTTTTGCTGTCTCTCTTGCTTTCACTTACCTTTTATACTATCAAACATGTTACTTGGATGGCAAACTCTACCCTAGCTAAGAATAGACTCTACTGCTAGCAGTGTCATGCAATATGAGCACCTGGTGCTGATCTAGGAGGTGAGGGAAACCAAAGACGTTCTCACAGCAGGGATGAGCATGAAGATTTGGGAAGTGTTATTTACACTCAGCAGTAAGGGAGCACTTTCGTGTAGTAAGATCCCCCAGGCAGTGAAATAGCTTTTCAAAGATCAAGGTGAAAACCTTGCTCTCTAGGACACTGGAAATTGCCTTTTATAAAGATATATTCCCAGACAGGTGTGGGAAAAGGCTTCCTTTAAGATTTAGTGGGTCTTTACCCTTGCTGGGATGTTTATTTTACAGGAATAGGAAATTTTGCCTCTTCCCTAAGGTTTTATATCCCAGTAATGCTGAAGAAATAAGGTCTGAGAACCTAAACAATTCCTTGCTCCCATCCAAACAGCCACCCTCAGAAGCTCAAGGCTGCTGGGGATACCTCTGCAGATTGAAAATTAGTATCCATATTTCTTGTCATTTAACATGAGCTAATCTGGCTGTTCTCCTTGCCAGCACCAGGACATGGGCCAGATAGGCTTTGGTAACCTGCCAGCCTATTTGACAACTGGTTTTGAGGAAAACATATTCCTCTTTATGCCTGAATCTTTGCATGAGGGAGAGCACAGTGGTCCTTGGAGAAAAGCTAGAACTGTGAAAGAGGTTGTTCCTTCCCAGATTCTTCTGTTGGTGTATAGCACTTGAGATTTGGATTGAAAATGTAAAACAAAGGTGACCTGATGGATTTGTGCCTCTTCTTTTAATCCTTTCTCTTTCTCCTGCACCTGATAGGGCCACATAGAATTATAGAATTAATAAGGTTGGGAAAGACTTCAGAGATCATCGAGTCCAACCTGTCACCACAGACCTCATGACTAGACCATGGCACCAAGTGCCACGTCCAATCCCCTCTTGAACACCTCAAGGGATGGGGACTCTACCGCCTCCCTGGGCAGCCCATTCCAATGGCTAATCTCTGTGAAGAACTTCTTCCTAACATTCAGCCTAAACCTCCCCTGGTGCAGCTTGAGACTGTGTTCTCTTGTTCTGGTGCTGGGTGCCTGGGAGAAGAGACCAAGCCCCACCTGGTAGCCCCTCCCTTCAGGTAGTTGTAGACAGCAATAAGATCTCCCCTGAGCCTCCTCTTCTCCAGGCTAAACAACCTCAGCTCCCTCAGCCTCTCCCCATAGGGCTTGTGCTCAAGACCTCTCACATCAGCACAGAGCCACCTCAGCAGGAGTTCACCTAAAGAAATTGAGAGTTGTCTGTGGGTCTGTCACATCATGGTATGCATTTGGTTCGTGACATGCTTCTTTAATTTTGGGGCTTTTTTGTGTCTTTTATTTCTTTGTCTCCAGCTTGAAGAACCCTTCAGATGGAAAAGCTTTCCGAATTTTTGCTGTGAAGCAGTAAATCCCCAAGGAAGGTGCAGGTTCCTTTGGGAGAGCGCTCTGTTGATCTCCAGAGGCAGGAAGGCTCCTCTTGACAACATCAGCTCTGACCGTACCCTCCTTGCCAATCTCTTTCAGGGAGTTAAAAAAGAATAAGGAAAGACAAGAAGACAACCCCCCCACCCCCACCCCAAAACCCAACCCACCCCAACAGAAAAAAAAAAAAAACAAAAAAGAAAAAAAAAAAGATAAAAAAAAAAGAAAACCAGACAAAAAGAGACCAGGTTCTGACTCAGCTGTTTGCATCTCACGGCACCCGTTCAGCATTGTATCTTCTCGTGTCATGTTTTTGTTTCTCTAGGGGCATTCAGCAAGGACAAACTGTTCTAACTTCCAATATACAAGAGGTGTGCCACACAGAATGGTGGTGCCTCACTGTACAGGAGATGTAGGGATCTCAGCCTGGCCCTGGATGGCTTTCTTAGGGTGTCAAGGATCTACTGCAATGGGCATGAGGATGTGCAGGCTCAGATGTGAGCGACTGTCCAGGCGCTGGACACTTTGAAATGAGAAACTGTTTCAAAAGTTGCATCTTTCGGGGAGAGGCTGAGCTTTGACAGAGTGTTTTTGTGCATGTTTGATGTTTTCTGTGAAAAAGAGGAGAAAATGTGGTCTTTTCCCGTCGAGGTGGTATGCATCAGCACTGCTGTGCAAGGCTGCTGGGGCGTCAGGCTAAGCTATGTTGTACAATGGTGCCATGTTTGGGAAGAGGACGTTCTTGTTGGCTGGATATCAAGTTTTTTTGGGGGGGGGACTGGAGTAGTGTGCAAAATGGTGGCAGAGATCCTCACTGCAGAAAATGAGGCCACCAGAAAATCAAAACAGCAGGTTTGGTGTTTGCTGGTCAAACATTTACAGGTATTTGGCAAGCCTGGCCACTTATGCAAGGTCAGTGAAGCGGGGCTCCTGTGCTGGCACATCTCATCCTATATTACATGCCATTTCAAGTAAAATTTCAGTTAAATGCAGTGTATTGTTTTATACAGCAGTGCTGGTTGTTTTATCTGTAGTAATTTAGTAGTGGTAAAGTTAATCATATTTCTGCTAGGAATGGTTGCATCCCTAGGAAGCACATTTTCTTCACCTTCACCTTGTGATGTGTGCAGTTCGGAGATTTTAAAGAGAGAGCATAAATTGAGGTGATGAATTTTTCCTGTTCAGTTTGTGAAGCCATCAGCTTCCCACATTCAGTGTGAATACTGTACCCAGGAGCATTTGATATCTGGCACGATGGGCTTTACCAAACCTGTAGGTGCTGTAATGATGTTATCTCCTACTTTGTTATTTATGTCTCAACATGCACCCAAATGCATTTCAAAGTGAGGAGAAGAGCCAAGCAAGACTTGCTCTTTTAAGGCAGAAGAGTATTAGTCTCTGCTTTATGTTGGAAACAAACCTTTAGTATTGGTCTAAACACAGATCTAGTTGTCTTCTGGTGCATAGACACCCAGCAACTTCATTAGTCATAAGAAGGCACCGTGAATTTTAGTTCTTCAGCTCTTGTAAATGTATGGTTGTCCTGCTCAGTAATTTGATTGTACTATTATATAACAAATGGGAGAATATTTCCCTCTGTTTGGTAGATGCCTCATAGCTCTCACTCAGGCTATGTTTGGTTTCATCTAGACAGACATAAAAGCCATCTCTTCAAGACCAAAAATATTTACATGATTCAGCACTTCTGCAATTCTGTAAACTCCATGAAGTCAGCAGGGAAATTGCGTTTCTCACTCCATTTGTCTCACCGTTGGGGTTTCTTTCGCTGTGAAATCTGAACTGGGAAAGAGGCCTTTTGTAAAATAAGGAAATCAGAGCTGGTTTGCATCACCTCCAGAAGTGCTGCACAGCAAACCTACCACTGGGGTGGATAGAGAGAAATGACTCTGTCTGTTGTCTTTGTTTATATCACCTTCCAAGGTGTACAGTATTTGCTTTAGATAGGGAAAATGAGCCTCTTTTTTTTTCCTTGTTGTGTAGGGTTTTTCTCTTCCTCCCCCCCACCCCCACCCCTCTTACTAGGTAAACTGATGTTTAAAAAACAGCTGGAACAGATCTTAGAAAAGCTGCTGGTTAGAAGCATTTGGGATCTTGGCAATGAGATAAAGCTTCCCTGTTTCTGCCCACTGTGAATAATGATGCTATACATGGTCTGGTTCCAGCCCATTAAATACTGCAGCATGAATCTAGGACCATCATGGGCCAAATCATAGAATCACCTGGGTTGGAAGGGAACTCTAAAGGCCCTCTTGTCCAACCTCTGTGCAGTGAGCAGAGACGTCTTCAACCAGATCAGGTTTCCCAGAGCCCTGTTGAACCTCATGTTGAATATCTCCAGGGATGGGGCCTCAACCACCTCTCTGGGCAACCTGTTCTAGTGCTCAACCACCCTCATTGTAAAGAGCTTTTTCCTAAATGGTAGCCACAGAGCTATTTTGTGGATTGGACAGGGAGGCAATCAGGTGTTCCTCATGGGGACTGCAAGAGCACATAAAATGCCTTGGTGCTAGCATAGGATCCCACCCCTAAACAAACTGCCCATGACAATTTGGTGTGCTGTCAAACGATGGGGAGGAATGGGAGGGCTCTTGGAGAGAAGCCCAGGGGATAGTTGTGAGCACCTAAAACTCCAAACAGCTTGGGATGCATCCACCTGACGAAAAGAGGGGCGAGGGAAGAATTATTATTTTTCTTACTATTAATTATTCCAACAAGAAAGATCCTAAAATACTTCATTTAAAGGTACAATCACATAGTTTTCTCTTCAGCCAACTGGTTTGGATTTTTTAGAGAGCGATGTTAATTTAAGCCTGTATCTGTTTATTTTTGTATTTGTTGTACAAAAGAGCAATTGTGACTTTACTACACAAATATTATTCGAGGTCCTGGGTGCTATTAACTTAAACATACCTCCACCAGAATTAGGGGCGATCAGGTCCTCCAAGGCAGTCATGATATATCAGTTACTTGCAAGCCTGTGTGCTAGCTATTCATATAGAAGTGGGACAGTACCAGTTTTTAGTCAAATATTTACTGATTTGTTTTATTTCTGATACCAAAACATTTCTCAGCCTAATATATTTCAGTGCAGCTTGAAGATGCAGCATATCTTTATACCACCAGACCTGTTCCTCCTTGGGCCCCACAGCTCAGCAGATTAGTAAGCACTTGCCGATTTAAACCCCTGGCAAAGCTGATGCTGCCTGGTTGTTCTTTTCAGATACATTTAGTTTTAAAACTAAGATGCCAGTGCAGACGCTGCCATTGCAGAGCATCTGGCTCAGCACAGCCAAGCCTCCAGAAAACACAACCAGGGTGAAGGCTGAAGCATGGCTCTTCTCCAGCTGCCACTGGGCTGGTTGGTCTGTTGGCTGCATTAATTTCTCCATTTTAAGATGTTCAGCCAACAGCTGATCGAAGAGTCTGCAGTTGGTTGGTTGTGCAGTCTAAATATTTAGGGCCAGTTCATACAGTTGCTTTTTTTTTTTTTTAATTTCTTTTTTTTTTTTTTTAAATTTTCCTTCCCCACCCATTTTTTTCTGTTTTTTTTTTCTTTCTTTTTTTCCTTTTCTCTTTTATCTTTTGGTTTTTTTTCCTCTTTTTTCCCCCCTCTATTTTTCTCTTTTTTCTCTTTTTTTTTTCTCTGTTCTCTTTTTTCTCTTTTTTTCCCCTTTTCCCTTTATTTTTCTTTTTTTTTTTCTTTTTTTCCTTTTCTTTTTTTCTTTTTCTTTTTCTCTGTCTCTTTTTCTCTGTCTCTTTTTCTCTTTCTCTTTTTCTCTTTCTCTTTTTCTCTTTCTCTTTTTCTCTTTCTCTTTTTTCTTTCTCTTTTCTTTCTCTTTTTTCTTTCCCTTTTCTCTTTCTCTTTTCTTTCTCTTTTCTCTTTCTCTTTTCTCTTTCTCTTTTCTCTTTCTCTTTTCTCTTTCTCTTTTCTCTTTCTCTTTTCTCTTTCTCTTTTCTCTTTCTCTTTTCTCTTTCTCTTTTCTCTTTCTCTTTTCTCTTTCTCTTTTCTCTTTCTCTTTTCTTTCTTATCTTTCCTTTTTCCTTTTTTCCTTTTTCTTTTTTCCTTTTTCTTTTTTTTAAATTTTTATTTTCTTTTTCTTTTTTTTTATTTTTTCTTTTTCATTCTTCTTTTTCTCTCTTCTTTATTATTTTTCTTTTTTCCTTTTTCTTTTTTTTTTTTCCTATGAAAAATGATGTATTTTACTTCCTATGTATAAAAGTTGCCTGTAAATTTTGGTGAGCCTTTGCATGTTTTTCAAGGGGCAGTGTGTCTGTTTATAAACAATATATATATATTTTTTTTCTAAATACAAAATTGTAAAATATCTTTCCCCTTCCCTTAATTTTCTTTGATTTCTGAATTATTTGTGAAATAAAACTTTCCCAGAATGAATGCTTCCTTTGTCTTTAATGCTCAGCCAGAGCTGGGGTTGTATTTAGAAGAGCTATTTGGGATTTCTCCTGGGGAACAAAGTATCCCCTGGAGAGCTCAAGTGAGATCAAGATGCTCAGAGTCTGTTCCGCAAAGAAAGAAATAAAACTGCCCAGGATCTGGGCATTTAAAGTCAACCTTAACCCCACCCAGAATAAGAAACATCCTTTCCTGAAACCTCCTGAGAGGAAGGGGAAAATCAGCATCTGTCATGAAGTCCTTGCAATACAATGGTTGAAGTTGGAAGAAGTGTTTAATGAAGTAGTGCTGTAAAATAAAACCAAGATGAACAACTCCCCTCCCAACCAGGCTGTTGTTAGCTGTTCCCTTATATGTTTTTTTTTTGAAGGGTAAAGGATATGGATACATCTTGGTTTTAACTCTCCTTGACATTTTCTCCAAGCTCAGACTTGTCCACGGCATCACAAATCAAACCAAGTTGTTTCGTGGTAATTCAACCCCATTGTGGTTAAAAGAACAACATGACAAGGAGGTTTACAGCTCAGCCTTCAGGCAACGAGCACCATAAGGCTTTGGACCAAAAAATGTGGACTAAGCCTTGGGAGGGAGTCCTGATTGACAGGGCCATGAAATTTTATCTTTTCAACAACAAAATGAACTTAAACTACAGAGTAGTTTGCTCTACTCTGAAGCTGGCCTAATACAGTTATGGTTGAAAGGTATTTACCTGTAAAAGCCAAACCAAGGACTTACATGGCAATGTGATTACTGAGCTGAGGGTAAGTAGAGTGGGAAGAAAAGATCCACATGGATCTGAGTGAGGGTAGCCACCTACAAAAGGAGCAGACCCTGTTTCCCGACTTTGCCGGTAATCCCCTGGGATCAGCAGGGCTCTCCTTTCTCACTGTTTCAGGAGAAATGTCTCATTGTCTGTTGCTCTGCCTTCTGCTGCCTGCTCTTCATCCCATGCTGAGCTCATCAGAGGCTATGTATAGCATGAACATACCTGGGTGTTCTTCCCAAAACCCACATTCATTTATAGGATGCACCCAGGTGATGTTTTCAAAGCCATTTGCAAACGATGGGGTTGGCTTTCATTTCTACTAAGGACCTACTTTAAGGCACTTAGAGGACATTTATGCCACTTTAGGGTGCGGACAGAGCAGTGTAAAGAAGCCTCAGTGCAAAGAGAAACCGCCCTTATATCTTGTTGACAGTGGTTAAAATAGGGTTATGGAGTTAAATCAACAGACAAGGTCTCCCTTATGCAGAGCTCTTCTCTGCAGTGTTTGCTTCTCACCCTTCACACCATGAGTAGACCAGTGCTATAGGCAGTCTCCTTCATCATCCTCGGCATAGATGAGCTCATCATAGTGCTACTGAGTGTCAAACTGAATGCAAGGCTATTTATAGCAGCCTAAAAGTCAGGAGGCTCAGGTGGAATGTAATAGCTGAAAGCTGGAGGAGATGGGAGCAGAGGCTACTTTACAAGTGCTGGTTCTGACAGGCTTGGAGATCCTCTGGATTGGGGGCTGTGGACAACCATGACCCCAAGAAAGGACCTGCCAACATGCATGCTGTCCTGAGAGGTGCTTGACACTGATCCTCAGGTTTTCATTTCAGTAGCTGCTTCGAGGCTTATTTCTGCACATTCATCTTTTGCGCTTGTGGAAGGTAAGAAAATACCATCTGTGAACTGCGCCAAGGGGCTGGAGGACAAGTTTGTCACAAACAAGTCTTAACAGCAACCTAATTCCCTTCTCTACCAGCTTAACAGCAAAAAAAACCAAACAAACAAACAAAAAAAGAAGATTTAAACCAGATGCAGAATGGCCACAGGAGGGGTTTTGATACTATCTTACTTAATGTGCTTGTAAACAAAATACAATTTAGATGAATGCAAGGGATTCCCAAAACTGCACCAGTAATTGTCTGTCTGGAGGGTAACTCTCAGTGGTTTACAGCTGCTACCTGTTTTGTTGCATCTGGTTAAATATATGGAGAGCTGTCCTCTGCAGACAAAACTTCAGCCTGATTCTGACCTGTGGAAAGCCCAGGGGAAAGCCCAGAGAGTAAACTGAGAGCTAAAACAGCCCCCAAGAAGGGGGGAGTGTTTGCTGAGGATAACAAAGGAGAGGCAAGTGTATAAAGGTATCATAAAGGGAGAGAGGGTATTTGGTCTTTGTGCCCAAAAGGGCCATACTGAGAAGTAGTGAACATAAAACTTAGCAGGAAACATTGAGACTTGCCATTAGGAAAGGCTCTAACTAGAAATGATGCTCTGCATGGCCTTTCCAGGTGGTTATTCAAGGTTTTAAAGAAAATGGTGGATGGCAGCTTCTGAAAATGCTATCCTGCTTGGAATGGACTGGGAAATGTGTTCTTGGTCCTCTCAGCTGTACTTTCTGTAATTTTCAAAGGTAAAGGGAGCATGAAGTCACATGGGAAGGGTTGTTATCTATTTAGGTCCAGATGGTGCACAGTCATGGAATGTCATTGTCCTGTGGGTGATACAGAGAGAGAAATCTTGGTAGAAGTGGCCTAGGTAAAGATGCACAGTGGCATGCTAGTGTGGATTGAAATAACAAAAACTAGCAATTGTTCTAACTCTTCGCTCTTCAGATTTCTTTCCCTGTAGGTCTTCTGCCAGACAAATGAGTCCTGTGAGACCCTGAGGTGGGTTTACAGATGGACCTGTGGACCTACTGCTACATCTGAGGTAAAGTAGTGGGGACAACCCTAGAAAAATGCTTATCTGAAACGCCTGCAAGGGGGGACTTAGGGCATCCCTGTAGGGACAACTCTGAGAAGAGTAACATGAACCGAGGGTTGGCTGCTGGAGAGCAAAACAGACTGTTGGAATGTGGAGGAGGCATCTCCTACCCGTGCCAGGCATGTAGCACCATCTGAGGACAGGCTTTTGGTGGGAAGATGGAGACCATGGACATTTTCCCATCTGCAGAGTCATGAAACAATCTCAGGCGTCTGGGGGCAGCAGGCCAGCTCAGCAGGATGTGTTCGCCTTCCAAACACACAAGTGAAGTCAAGCTGGCTTAAATTGTTACAGCAAAACAGATGCATGGAGCAAAGTAGCCTACTGCTGGTCAATGCTTTTTTTTGGGGGGTGGAACAGCTTCTTTGTCAGAAAATGATGGGTTTTTGTAAATCTAGACTACTAAAGTGGAATTTGTTTGGACACCAACTGTTTAGCAAGAGCAATAAAATGATGAGAACACTTCAGTTTTGATGAGCTCAAAAGACTCTAATCTAGATGAAGAAAAGGACTGAAAGAGCCAACTCTAGCTGATACTGTGAGCTGCTCAGGATGCAGTTCCAGAAAATGCTTGTGATCCTCTTCTGAGGAGAGTTACTGGAAAAGTGGTCAAGCCCTGGCCCCTTGTCCATGCGCACTGCAGAACACAATGGCGAGGACTTGGTGCAGCCCTGCCCCCAGCGAGTGTCCCACGCTGACGCAGGAGAATCTTGTGTGAGGTCTCTGCTCTTCTCTTATATAATCCATGACTTCAGATAAAATTAATGCCAAGTACCCAAAAAAGGGATTGTGTGTGCTCTCCCCCAGCCTCTTCCCGTAATCTGAACACAGAGTTCGACTGTGACAGTTTTGCCAGTAAAAAAAAAGAGAGGTTTTTCCTTTGCCTTGAGATCCAGATTTAAAATTAGCTGTGTCTCAGCAGAGCCATCAGCAGCAATCCCTGCCAGCCTCAGAGCTCAACCTTAGAGGTTTAGGGCCACGAAGGAGCTCAGCAACCCAGTTTAAACAGTGACCAGAAAAGTTTGTTCAGGGAGGGCTCCTTGGCCATTTGCAATAGGAGCCTCCATTAGGTCCTACGTTGAGCAAACCAGTCAAACTGTACAAAAATACATCATAAAGTAAATAATAGTGAGTCACAGATGCTAAATATTAATAATTCATACACTGGGAGCAGAAATATTAGCAGGATCTGTAAGGCAGCTCATTTTTACGTGCACCATTACAAAATTTGATGCATGTTCTTTCTATCTCTTTGTTGTCTTTCATGTGCCTGCCTTTCACATCAGAGATGCAGGCTTGGAGTTGCTCCAAGGTCTTGAGTCAGTGAAGCTGGTTGGTGGCTAAATCCCACGAGGGGAGCAGCTTGCCTGGAAGGAACCCAAGCAGGGAGGGTGCTGAGAAGCTCTCCTCGTCTGAGGGTGAGTAGTGGGACACTCCCAAGCAATCAGAGGATTTGAGTCTGAACTTGCAAACGGCAGATAAATCAGAAGGTTTTCTTCATTGCCAGGCTGACCCCTGGAAAAAAAAGACAAACAACAAACCAACCGACCAACAAACAAATCAACTCCAAACCAACCACATGTATGCAAATTTTATGCAACCATCCAATCCCCCAAAGCATTTTTGTCATATTAAGGAGCAAAATGCAGGGAGAGCCACCCATCATTTTCCTCGCAAAGCAGGTTTTAGAGAAAAGTGGGTTTCTTGGTCCAAATTAAATAATAATAATGATAGTAATAGTAGTAGTAATAATAACAATAATAAAATACATAAAAAATATCAGAGGTTTGAAAAGTGAAAGTGCAGTTTCATGTTTTCCTGTGTGAAAGCATGGCTTTCTAAAAGCTTGTTGACACTGAAAAGCAGTAATGGAAAATGTTAATGCTGGCTCATGGTGGAGGCTGAGGAGCTGTCTGGGTGAAGAGAGGAGTACTTCTGGTGTTGAAATGACAAAGCAGTGTCAACAGAGGAAAAAAAAAAGGGAAAAAAAAAACAAAATGGTGGGAGAGGATTCCAGGCAGCATTGCAGATGATAAAGGCTCTTCTTGGAGGAATGGAGCAAAAGGAGGAGTGAAACTCAAGAGGCTATGACGAAGAGTAGTCTTGTGCCTTACTTCTCTTAAATCTGAGAGTAGTTTCACTTTGAACCTCCACAGACATATTTTCCTCTTCTCTCCCAAAAGAAAAATGTTTTATTCTGCCAGTTATGAAAGACTCAGTTTCATCATTGGTGACTAATCTCATGATGCTGTGCCCTGGGCCATCCTGCTAGGCTGGTCCAGAGCAGTGGTGGGGAGATTACTGCCACTTAGGTGGTCCCAAATTACTTCTTGCTTGTTGTTTCTCAGATCCTTGAAGCCAAACCCCAGCTTTGCAAGGAGTCTTTGAGAGCTTTTCACTCTCAGCAGTTGACTCTGTAATTAGTACACATTAGCTTGAAGGTTCTGCACGTCTTGGTGGTTGCTGTTTGGTCCTGTGCAGCTGTGCAGGTGGAGGTCCCTTTCTGGGAATGAGGAATGGATGTTCGTCTTCACATTTTGCCTTCTGACCCTGGATGTGATCCAATGCAAAGAGAAAAGGCACATTGTGGCTCTAGGGAAAATACTTCTTACTGACCTGAGAGCTGCATTGGTACAGAGATGTCAGCAATTACATGTGGAGCCAGTTTTCTCTTCTTAGCCTGAAGATCTCAGGGGTGCAGGAGGTAAGTCTGCATGTTGCAAACCTACTGAGGACAGTTCTGCTGAAAGATCTCTCATGACGCCTGGGGAGGTGGTGGAGTCACCATCACTGGAGGTTTTTAGGAGAAGACTTGACGGGGTGCTTGGTGCCGTGGGTTAGTTGTTTGGGCGGTGTTGGATTGGTTGATGGGTTGGACGCGATGATCTTGAAGGTCTCTTCCAACCTGGTTTATTCTATGTATTCATCCAAAAATGCTGTGAAGACACATTTCACCTTTCTCCTGAAAGCCCATGGAAGAACTTTGCTATCCACTTTGCCTTCTTCAGGAAACCCATCTTCTGTGGGATACCAGCTCAGGATGCTCTTCCAGCTAAATGCAAAGGAAAGGAAATTTCTCACTGGGAAAGGACAGCCACAAACAGCAGAGCTTTTCCTGAGCTTTCTGGAAATTAATGGGAGGCTTTCCAGCTTGGCAGGTGGACAGACAACACGACCCTTGTTTCTACCTCCTCATTTCAATGGCTTCCCAGTGGGCCTTCCTCAGAGAAAATGAAGTGGAACAGCTAACTCAGCTGGTCAAACAGCACACACAGCCTGGAAAACTGCCTAGGGTTACGAGCCTGGACAAAAGCCCAACTTCTGCTGCTATACCAATGACAGAGATCCTTAGTTTTGTGCTTGATGACTGGCAAGTGGGTGCTCCCTTGTCACTGCTGCATTTGTAGATACACCTCTGTGTTGAGGCATGCCTGTCTGCTCCCTTGCTGGGATGCAGCGAGGCTTTGTGTCTCGAAAAGCTTCATCCCATTTGTGGGTGCATGTCAGTTTTAGTATATGGGTAAAGGAATCACTCCTACAGCTGGAGGTGTGGAAAACCGAGGGAAAGCCTGTTGTCACCCACACTTTTTACCTACCAGCCCTCTGAGCACAGTAATTTTGACAGATGTCAATTTCCTGTCAATGCCCCACTTTGTACCTGAGCTCTCCTGTCCTTTCTTATTATCACCTGGATTATAGACCGGTCCAGTCTTCTGTTATCTCTGTCTTTAATTAAAAGCAGACCAGAGAACCTTGGGACTTGCACACTCCCTCTCCCTTCCCCAGGGTGGAAGATGAAGTATGGAGGAGGGCAGGCACAGGCTGTGCTCTGAGTACATTGTCACATTAAGAGTGGGAGAAGCTTTTCCTAGGAGAGCAGAGTGGCAAGAAAACTATTAGAAGAGGAAGCAAAAATGAACCACTGATTCCTTTTTAATGAGTGTACTGAAAATTACTGCAAATTTCAACATCTGTTTTGGCAGACAGGAAACCATATTGCAAAGGGTGCAAAGACACAGATCCCCTTTCTGAAAGGAAGCCTGTCAGGATCTCATTGATGGAACCATTAAGCCAAGGCCTGAGGGATTCACTCTGCTCCAAGTTTGACTGCTCAGGATTTGCACATGAACCCCAGTTCTGTACAAATTGGAGCCTCTAAACCATCCAGGGACAGAAAGTGCATATTTTCTGGAGTGGTAATGTCTTGGTGAGGGCATCTTTAAAGGACATTTTCAGAATGGAAGAAGCAGGACAAGAGATGACTTCAAACCACACCTCTGTTTGATGACAGTGGTGCTGAGCAGTTGGCATTAAGAAAAGGTATGAGCAATGTCTCCTGTGAGTATCCACAGGGTGGTGGGAGGGTGACTCTAATGCAGGATGACAGTTCATGGGCCATGAAAGATCCTCACAGTTTGTTGGAGGATGTTGCATAGCATAAAAAGAGCCCACAGACTTGAACAGCAGCTCTTGGGTTCTGGACATTGACCACAGCAACCCCATGCAGTGCCACAGGCTGGGGTCAGAGTGGCTGGAGAGCAGCCAGGCAGAGAGGGACCTGGGGGTACTGGTTGATGGTAGGCTGAACATGAGCCTGCAGTGTGCCCACGTTGCCAAGAGGGCCAATGGCATCCTGGCCTGCATCAGGAACAGTGTGGCCAGCAGGAGCAGGGAGGTCACTGTGCCCCTGTACACTGCACTGGTTAGGCCACACCTTGAGTCCTGTGTCCAGTTCTGGGCCCCTCAGTTTAGGAAAGATGTTGAGTTGCTGGAAGGTGTCCAGAGAAGGGCAACAAAGTTGTAGGGGTTTGGAACACAAGCCCTATGAGGAGAGGCTGAGGGAGCTGGGGTTGCTTAGCCTGGAGAAGAGGAAGCTCAGGGGAGACCCTCTTGCTCTCTACAACTACCTGAAAGGAGGTTGTAGACAGGCAGAGGTTGACCTCTTCTGCCAGGCAACCAGCACCAGAACAAGAGGACACAGTCTCAAGCTGTGCCAGGGGAGGTTTAGGCTGGAGGTTAGGAAGAAATTCTACACAGAGAGAGTGATTGCCCATTGGAATTGGCTGCCCGGGGAGGTGGTGGAGTCACCGTCATTGGAGGTGTTTAGGAGGAGATTTGATAGGGTGCTTGGTTGCATGGTTTAGTTGATAGGTGGTGTTGGATGATAGGTTGGACATGATGATCTCTTCCAACCTGGTTTATTCTATTGTATTCTATTCCCAGTTTGGAAGCTGCACTGCTGTGATTCACATGTAGGTGATGCACTCCTTGGTAATCACTTACTACATTGCAGCTATCTTGATGCTCATGTGCTCATTTGTTTTATTGAGGTCTGCTTTAGGCCCATTGTTCAAAGAACTGCAATGTTGGTAGGCTGACATGGAGCAGTGTTGAGCTGTTGAGTCATCAGCATTTGAACAGAGCATCTTGCACAGAAGGTCCCCTCTGGGCACAGTAGAACCTCTAGCTAAGCCCAGTTAGTCTGCTGGCAGCTGGATGCTAACCATCAACCGAATGAGTCAGTAGGTGATGAGATGGCCTCATGCCCACGGTGCAACATGTGGGCTTGGTGTCTTAACCTGTTTTGTGGCAGGAGCAGGAGTTATGGGGCAGGAAATGTGTTTACTGTTCCAACTCCAGAATCAAGAGGTTGTGAGAGATGACGTGGGATACACAGCAGAAGTGAGAAGGATGCTTCCAACTATGTCTTGACTTCAGGGAACAGGATATGACTGATGCAGCTGACAGTTGGTTGCAGTCACTCTTCTGCCTCACACCAGCTGGGACTGTTGTCCACAAACATGTCATTGTAGCAGGGCTTAAATCTAGATAGTGCTCTAGGGACTTGGGTATAGTTTTCTTTGTGTTGGGTAGTTAATAATGTGACAGGAGGGAATGAAATGAACTTTTCAGACGAGAGACTGTGTTTTGATGAAATATATATGAAAAAAAGCATGGAAGTCTAAAGAGGTGTGTGACAGAACTCTTGCAGCTTTTGACTGCACCAAGGTCAAGAAGGTCTTCATGATGTGCCATGGGAAAAGGTCCAGAAGGTGAATCATCCTCTAAGTACTGCCTGTCAACAGGAGCTAGTATTGCTCTGGGTCAGTGAGATATGGATTCTGGATGAGAGGGCTGGGAAGGAGAAAGGTTGCTTGTCTCCTTGTTAATGGGGCCAATTATTCCCTTCCAGAAGTAAGACAGATGTGAAACATCTTTCCAATAACGTCAATGATGTTATTACATTGTTTGTAGCCCCGTTTGGCTGATTCAAGGTTTCCAGTGTTTGTGCCTCATCACAATAAAAGCAAGAACTGCTCACATTCTTGCTCACCCAAAGGAACCGGTCTTAACCATCAGCTCTTTGAGCCAAAGGAACTGGGGCCATATCCTGAGATGTAGAAAAGGCAGCCACGTTTTGAAGCTTGCTAGATTTTCCTTCATTGGGCTTTTACTGATGTTGGATCCCTGTGCGCACTCTGACTTGTGGCTTTGAGAAAGAGAGCAACAGGTATTGCCTGCTCAGAAGGCCAGCTGCTAGCAGTAGACTGGAAGGGAATAGGAAAGGAATAGAATAGGAATGGAATGGAATGGAATAGCATAGGAATGGAATAGCATAGGAATGGAATGGAATAGGAATGGAATGGAATGGAATAGAATAGAATAGAATAGAATAGAATAGAATTAACCAGGTTGGAAAAGACCTCTGAGATCATCGAGTCCAACCTATCACCCTACACCATCTAATCAACTAAACCGTGGCACCAAGCACCCCATCCAGTCTCTTCTTAAACACTTCCAGTGATGGTGACTCTACCACCTCCCTGGGCAGCCCATTCCAATGGCCAATCACTCTTTTTATGAAGAACTTCTTCCTAATATCCAGCCTAAACCTCCCCTTGGTGCAGCTTGAGACTGTGTCCTCTTGTGTTGTTGTTGGTTGCCAGGGAGAAGAGGCCAACCCCCACCTGGCTACAACTTCCATTCAGGTAGTTGTAGACAGCAGTAAGGTCTCCCCTGAGCCTCCTCTTCTCCAGGCTAAGCAACCCCAGCTCCCTTAGCCTCTCATTATAGGGCTGTGCTCCAAACCCCTCACCAGCTTTATTGCCCTTCTTTGGACATGTTCCAGCAACTCAACATCTTTCCTAAACTGAGGGGCCTGGAACTGGACACAAAATCATCTAAATCACCATGCTGGATTCTCAACTTCTCATCAGTACTCACCAAAGGACACAAATATCAAAGTTCTCTGTTGCACTGGTCCTGTAGTTTCCTTCACCCTTATCTTATGCTCTGACACTATGCCAGCCTGTACCAACCTGGAATAATTTTTGGAATGGAGAGAAGATTTTCTGGTACATCTACAAAAAAATTCTTAACTTAGGACATTTTTTTGATTATAGAGCAGGTAAGCATAACTCTGTGTTCTCCTTTATGAATTATTTGCCCCAAGAAGCAGTTGGGGTTTTGTCAATGGGCAGCAAGAGCGTGCAGTACCTCTTTGGATAGCATGAAACAGAGGTACACAAGTTGTTTGAGGAGCTTTGGTGCCTGCTTTAGCATAGGTAGTCTAAGGTGTGGTCATTTTATGATTAAAAACTTTCTTGGTGGGAAAGCTAAACTTCTGACATCTGAATTTTGTGGGATTTTTAAGTAAGGAGTTGACATTTACTCTGGAAAATGTTACTTTTCTCATGGGAAGATGAGAGCATGCCCAATATAAATACTTATGAAAATCATATTGCTTGAAACACTTCTTCCATGCTCTGGGAAGCTGATTCATAGATTCATGGCTGATGGGCAGTTGCTGTGTTACTTGTTGGCTTTGCAGCAAATCACTCCGAGCTGTCCTGCAGATCTGTCACCTTGACTTTTGACATTGCATGGTATGGATTTGGGCAGTGGAAGAGATGCATTACGCTCTTAATATTCCTATGTTGGAATACCTCTGACTTGGACAGGACCATGTCCTTACTATATACAATTTCTCTGCCTTCTCTCTTGATCTGGTTTGATGGCTTGGAGAACCTGTGTAAGTGGCTCCAGGTCTCCTACTTCAGAGAAGAGAAGACTGAGGGGCAACCTTATTAATGCTTAGAAATACTTAAAAGCTGGGTGTCAGGAAGATGGGGCCAAGTGGCCACCAGTGAAGGAAAACTGGTATTCTGCTCTGAATTTGCAGCTCCTGAATATGTGGCTCAGACTGGGTTCTTGCCCATGAGTTACCCATGAGCCTGAAACTGCAAATGACTTGTTCAGGGTTTGAGTGGGACCCTTGGTTTTTCACGGCACAGTGAAGCCTCGTGGGTAGTATCTGGGGTGGTGTAAATTGGCACAACTTCTCTGCAGCTGATGGACCTACTTCACCTTTTGGCTGCAGGTGTTTGCTGCCTGAAAAACACACACACTGCTGTTGCTAATGAAGTAAGATATATAAAGTCATGCATGCTAAACCCAGCCCCATATTCAAGGGCAGCTGACTAAATGCGATCTCATCACAGTCCAAGGTTCAGCACATGACCTGGCAGGGCTTGCAAGTCTTCATCATGAAGTATGTCATTGCTGAGGGTGGTTCTCTGTTACAGTTGGAAAGGCTGCATGGATTCAGGCAGAGCTGCCCTCTCCCAGGGCATCACATGGGCCTGGAAACAGAAATAAACTTTCACATGGCATTTCTTCTGACTGCTTGCTCCTCTGAGGTATATGGTGTATCGAGAGACCGGCGTCAGCAAAGGCATCACTGTACTTACTGCAACGTTATTTCCAGAAGCTTGCTTGGTTTACAAAGAGCAGAAACATGATAAAATGGCTGGATGAAGCACAGGGTAAATTCAGCTGTTCTACAGATGTGAAATGATAGAAGGCTGCTGGGTTCTGCCTCCATAAAACAAACAACCTCCTTCACTTCTTCAGCAGGCAGTCTCTTAAGCACTGTCACAGCCTCTCCTCCCCAGCAGAAAGAACAAATATCCTTCCCATGCTTCCACTGCTGGAAACCCATCTGCAAGAGATGGGCTTTAGGCTTTGAAAACAATGTTGTGAGTAAAATGATGAGAGAAAAGCAATTACAATGAGCACAGCAGCTGTAAATAAAACAGGAAACAACGTTTAATAAGAATAATCTAACGACAAACTTGCTTTTGTTCTTACTAATCTCTTTTCTCTGGCTGAATTTCTGCAAAGAGGTTGTCAAAGAAGTTAAAAGCTCTTCTATGTGTATTTGTCCATTGGAGAAACTCAACTCTTCTCTCAGTCTTCAGGTTTCTTCACTTTTCCTGATGTGCCCAGATGGAATTGCATTTAGATCATAGAATCACTAAGGCTGGAAAAGACCTTTAAGATCATCGAGCCCAACCATCACCCAACTACCACATCTACATGCTTCTTGAACACCTCCAGAGATGGTGACTCCACCACCTCCCTGGGCAGCCTCTTCTAATGCCTCACTACTCTCTCAATGTCATGGAAGACTCTCCTCAGCCTTCCTGCTGGAAAATCGATACCTGCCTCATGATTCCTGTGCATGAAAAGCTAAAACGTATTGCCACACTACTGCTCTTTTACCCCTTTTATCTAGGGCAAGTTGTCTTGGAGATACATCCTGTTCTCTCTTCTGTTCTGCTCTCTGCATGGTGATACCCTGGAAGACATTAAACAACAAAACAGCAAAGAGGATATGTTTTGTATTACTGTGTTTAAAAGAATACTCTTGACGGGTAAAGAGCTACACCCTTCGTAAGTGTTTTCAATTTTCTCTTTGAAATATGCAAGTAGTAATGCTTTCAACAAGGAGATCTTTGTCAAGTTAGTTTCTTGTTTTGGGATACCCAAATAGTTTGGAAAAGCAAAACGTTTCCAGAAAGCATGTTTTGGGCACACTTTTAAGAGCCATGTGAAGTTCAAGCTGTGGCTATAAAGACCCAAATGTTCACCATGCTGAATGCTTCGTGCTGAGTAGAGTATCTTTCAGTGTGGGAACCAATGTGTGATCTGTAAAAAGACACAGCAACCTCCTAAGGCCACTTGCATGAGAGACTTCACTTGATTTCTTTCTTATTTAATAACAAACCAATAGCTTGAGATGCATAGGGAAGAATGCTACCTTCAGACACTTCTCAGAGGCCTGGAGTAAGATATTCTTATGATGATTATGTCTCAGAAACAAATGCTAAGAGCATGGTATTTCCCTGTCCCTGCCATGTTGCTCCCTGCAGCATAAAATGATCACAAAACTCTCTTTTTTTTACCAGCTTATACCTTTTCCCTGAGTGGAAACCTGATGCTTGGTCCTTTTTTCCCACCTAGGATGTAGAGGTGGGGTTTTCCTTGACTTCCTTATGATAGAACTTGAAGAATTAAGTCTGAAGGGGAGGTGGCCCAGGCTCAGCTTATTTTAGGTTAGCTTTGCATCCTCATGAAAGACATTTTAGTCTTGCTGTAGCTGAGATGGTTTCCTCTAAATGTTCTCTACTCTATTGTATTGTTCTGCACTTGTTATTTCAACCCAGTTTAAGGTCACCTTGAGAGTGGCTGGGCTTGGCACAGCTGATTTCTGGGCCCAGAACTCACTGCTGATCTTGAGTTACTGGTTGATTACATAAAATCATTTATAGATTAAGTCTGAATAAACCCTTCAATTAAGGTCATAGTAAATAGGATTCTAAGGTTAAAGCACTTTATGGCAAAGCAGGCCCTTAGGAACTAGTCACATTAAGAGTAATGATTTGATTAGAGAATGAGAAACAGGACTGGGAAGACAGGAACCTGACCTCAGCAATAAAATGCGCATAGTTGCTTTTTTTCTTCTTGGAAACTGGTGTGCAGAGGTACAATTATACAACATGGCCAACATTTCAGCAGGCCAATACAAACCATTTGTGCTTTTCCTGACTCTGGGCATCTGCACAGTTTTGCTTTGTTTTAATATTTTCAGGCCAAACCCTCTCACCAACATGCAGCACAAAGAGGGTCCAATACAAAGGCTAAGGGGTGTGCTGGGACCCTCCACTGGCTGCAAATTGTGTCCAGGGAGGTGAACTGACCATGGTGAGTGTTTGGTTCCTCCAACTCAGAATAAGCTTTTGGACACTCTCAATCAATAACAGTTGAATTTAAGGCTATCCGCAAGCAGAATGTAATTTGGAAGAGCAGTCAGGGCAGATAGTGTGGGCTGCATTGTTGGATTTAGTTGAACTTGGAGTTGGAGATACAGAAGCAGCCAAACACCCACACGACCCCAGTGCCAACCTGCACTGCCTTTTCAGTATTTAATTTTTTGTTTCCTTAGAAAACCAGGCTAAATTCCCAGTGAAGGATCATTTTCAACCTCTCAGCATCTGAGTCAGAAAGGAACGGCTTTATTCCCAAAGTGGGTACTTCCAGTATCACTGCAAGTGCTGAGTGGAGTTTGCTTTCTTGTGATAGAATAGAATGGAATAGAATGGAATAGAATGGAATAGAATAGAATAGAGTAAGCCAGGCTGGAAGAGACCTTCAAGATCATCACGTCCAACCCATCAACCAATCCAACACCGCCTAAACAACTAAACCATGGCACCAAGCACCCCATCAAGTCTCCTCCTAAACACCTCCAATGATGGTGACTCCACCATCTCCCCGGGCAGCCCATTCCAATGGGCAATCACTCTCTCTATGAAGAACTCCTTCCTAACCTCCAGCCTAAACCTCCCCTGGCACAGCTTGAGACTGTGTCCTCTTGTTCTGGTGCTGGTTGCCTGGCAGAAGAGATCAACCTCTGCCTGTCTACAACCTCCTTTCAGGTAGTTGTAGAGAGCAAGAGGGTCTCCCCTGAGCTTCCTCTTCTCCAGGCTAAGCAACCCCAGCTCCCTCAGTCTCTCCTCATAGGGCTTGTGTTCCAAACCCCTCACCAACTTCGTTGCCCTTCCCTGGACACTTTCAGGTCTGTCCCAGGACAGGCTTTCTCCTAATAAACCTGACTTCCTTTGCCTCCTTGGAAGTTTTTAAAGGGTCTTGAGTCCCCACATCTGTCATGTTTCATGACATGCAGGTGCCAGCATTGGAGATAGTCATTAGAAGGAAAAAAAATCAACATGGTCAAGCACAACAATCTGAAGCCATGTCTGTCAGGTTGAACATTTGCACATGGGGAAATATATTACTGGGTTGCAATTATTCTGCTTCTGCCAGTGATTTCTGGAACTGCAAAGCCAGGGGGAGAGGCCTCTGTGTAGGCAACATGTGTGCTTCTGGAGGGCTGTGCGAGACCTTGTCTTTCAACATCACTTTGTGCTTTTTCAAGTAGCAGCACTTCAGGGTTCAGCTGAACTGTCATTCATAAGGCAGCACAAGGCATCCTCTAAGGCTACTTTATCTTCTAATGAATGTTTCTCCAAAAGCCTTGAGATGCAGAAAGGAACATGGCTTAGTAGTCATGAGGTCTTGGGTGATAGGTTGGACTTGATGATCTTTGAGGTCTTTTCCAGCCTTATTGATTCTATGATTCTGCTAGTCAGAAAGGTAAAAGTAATAGTGATAACTACATTGTGTGGAAGGGGTAACCAAATTACATGCTCTGGGAAGCCAGTCAGCCAAATTTGGCTGTTGTGTTCCGAAGTATGATTGTGATTGCAGCAGTTCATTTTGGTGGAGCTGCAAGATAAGACCTGTGGGATCAGCAACATCTCCATTTACTTCACTCAGCTTCACTGTAGAACCACATTGATGCTCAATACAAGTTGAAGAGATTTGGACAGAATTTAAACAGGTTTTAATTCCCCTCCCTCCCCCCCCTTTCTTATATATATATTTTTTTAATGTATCACTGGCACACACTGAGTAATAATTCTACTGGTAGGAAAGTCCTAGTCTGAGCACAGCATTTTTCAGGTCCAAATCAGCTTGTGTTTGTGGAAGCTTTGTGCTATTCTGCAAAGTTTATTTTCACAAATGAGAAAGAAACAGCCAGAAATACCAGGGCTTCTACAGAAAACAACTTGGACTGGGCCAAATAAAATGACAGCCTCCCTTTGGCATGGAGGATGAGATGATGCAATTAGCTGATTTTTTTTTTTTATTGAGGAACAAGTAGAAAGGTATGAAATGGATATATAGCCTCTTTTGCTGGCCAGAAATACCACAGGGTAGAGAGCAGAAAAGAGAAACAGCTAAATGCTTCAGCACAAAAAGAGAATGAGCCGTGTCTGTGTCTATGGGCAGATAATGCTCAATTATAAGGCATAAGAGATAAAAAAATAGACTAAAATATATCTTCTCAATTTAGTTTCCATCTCTGTTCTGCCACTTTTAAGTTTCATTGAAATCTCTCCCAGTTGCTGAATTTTTCTGTGGCAGAAATCTGGCCTGGTCTCTTGCAAACTAGACCAAAAGGGATGCTTTCAACAATCACAAGCAGATACTTTTCTCTTTGTTCTTTTCTTGAAGATATTAGAAAACAGAAGCTGTTTGTGTCAAATCTCTGCTACTGTGCAAATCTATAAAACAATCTTCTCCAGAAGAACCAGAGCTGATATGTCAAACTTAGAACAAGTAAAGGGAAGAGAAAATACCTACCAGGGCTTTGAGAAAAAAAAACCAACCCATGTGTTTAGTTATACCTCTGGTGTTTGGTTTTGTACTTGTTTGTATCTTCTTCCCCCCCCCCCCCCCCCCCCCCCCATTTTTGTCATCTAAACATGTACTGAAATATAGAGGAGAAAGAGGAGAAAGAAGAAGAGGTAGTTGTGTTGAGGTCAAATGAAGAAGAATGGAGTTTGCTCATATCCTTGACCAGATTACAACAACACTAAGCACTGGACAACACCATGGTAATTACTACTGGTTTCCATGGATTATTGTCAGGTATTCCCTGGTGAAATAAAGGATCTAAAATCTGTCACCTGCCACCCACTCAAGCTTTGTCAGACACAAAATTTTAGATGATTGCTAAAACTTCAGGGGAATCAGCAAACTTTTTAAAGCAAAGCAGTGAGAAGAGCGCAGTTTGGTGATGTACTCTCCTCCATAGGGCAAACTCAGCAGCATTAAGTACCAGTGATTCCTGGACAATGTTGTGACTGCACTTGCTGTGGATTGGTGATGGGTTACAGTAGAGTAGAGTAGAGTAGAATAGAATAGAATAGAGCAGAGTAGACTAGACTAGACTAGACTAGACTAGAACAGAATTAACCAGGTTGGAAAAGACCTTTGAGATCATTGAGTCCAACCTATCATCCAGCACCATCTAATCAACTAAACCATGGCACTAAGCACCCCATCAAGCCTCCTCCTAAACACCTCCAGTGATGGTGACTCCACCACCTCCCTGGGCAGCCCATTCCAATGGCCAATCACTCTTTCTATGAAGAACTTCTTCCTAATATCCAGCCTAAACCTCCCCTGGTGCAGCTTGAGACTGTGTCCTCTACAAGGTGATACATTCTCATCAGGTACTGAGAGTGCCAAGTGGTTTATGCTGAGCTGCTGGGCTGCCTCTGCATTCCTAGAGAAAGATAGACATCTCTGGAGACCCCAGTGCTCTTCTGTTGATGACTGAGAGAGCAGAGAAGGTGCACAGCTCTCTACCTCAGAAGTGATCTCTCACTTTTTACAAACCACTGAAGACCTGGAGAGCTCAGCTCTGAACTGAGGTAAGAACAGTCTGTCTTAAGAGAGGAACAAGAAGGCTAAGCCAGTTTGAACCGGTGCTAAGGGTAGACGCCAATGAGGTTATGTTGTTAGACTGGGCTGGGAGAGAAACACAAAGGGGGTTGTAGTGTTTGCAGCAACCACACAAGAACCCTCCAGGTCCTGTCATCCCACCTGAAAACTGGGATTTGATAGCTCCAGGTGTCAGGGTTGCTGCTTTCTCTCACTAACCAAACCCAACAGCTGTCCTGCCCTTAGTACAGATGTAAGGCTCTAAGTTCGTGACTTGATGAACATTTTTCAGAGCCGTGGTTTGCAACTCATCGTGTGTGGCTGCCTCAGCAAAGCTAACATCTGTCCAAACCCATAGTCTCATGGATGTGAGCACATCTGTTCTTGCTGCTCCATCTATTTTTGAAGGTGTATATCAACAAATGCATTCTGGTTTTGACCTCACAGAAGGCCGGTGGTGTAGCAGTCACCTCTCTCATTAATCAGCCTTACGTCATTTGCTTGATTTAATAACAGTTGTGTTTTATTCTTTCATTGGTGAGTCACTGAAGCAACATTTGCAAAATATTTGGGTTTCATGTGGCAAAGCGTGAAATGTTGCTCAAGGTGAAGCCCAAGCTGGCTTCGGAGATCTTTGGAGCACAGTCCCTTGCATGACATCTGCAAGTAAAAACCAGAGCTGCCTGAGGCCACATCACCAGAGGTGACCCTGAGCATTAATTTAGGCTGAGAGGCAACCTCTTCCTTGTATTGATTTCTCTCTTTTATTTTGGAGGTTCTCTTTGGGATTTTTTCTGGTGGTGTTGCATAGAAATCCTCTCAGAGCAGAGCTGCTCTGCAGTACTGGATGCTGAAGCTGGCTCTGGCAGCACTGGTGAGGCTGGGTGTGTGGCTGCAGAGCTGTGCTGACAGAGAATGGGAAACTTTCTGAGAGTTTGCTTGAAAGTGTTTTTCACATTTGGTAGCTGGACAAAGCAAGCAGACAGAAAACCATCATTCTCATGAACGTTATAGCTGGTCCACCAACCAGAGGCTGTCAGAAATGAGGCTAAACCCATTGTCCTGAATGTTTCTCCTGTCTTAAGCCTGGAGAGAACTGATATAATTTATTTCCTGTATCATTTCTTGACCAAACCCTACTCCACACAAGATCTTATCATTTCCTCATACAACAATAACCAAATCTTTTCAATTATGTTACATTCCTCCTTCAGTGCAGCCGACATCCTGTTTGCCTTCTGTGCTGCAGCTGCACAGGGACATGAAAGCTTCAGGAATATTTTCTACAATCTCATAAATTTCTGGGATTATTTGCTAGCTGCAGCCTCTGTCAGCTTTTACAGCACCTCCTGTCTGGATCTGGGGATGGATAGCTTCAGGAAACATTTTCCAACGTGGTTCTATGTCATATGGTCAAACCTTGGTTATTTCCATCCTGTTTAGGAAGGTGGAGCTTGTCCTTTGCTGGGAGCCTGGTATGTTCCCTGAGGGTTGCCTGGTGCTGCAGGAGCGCAGGTGTTGCAAGAATTTTGCTTCTGCAAAGCACAGGCACAGCAGGGGACAAAAATCAGCATTTTGGGGGGGGGATTTGCACCTTGGATGCTTTGGTGGTTGCTGAGGTCACTGGTGGGGCTTCAGGGGAGTTTCAGCCCTTGCCTCAGTGATGTATTTTGGCAGTCTCAAGCTGTGCCAGGGGAGGTTTAGGCTGGATGTTAGGAAGAAATTCTTCATACAGAGAGTGATTGCCCATTGGAATGGGCTGCCCAGGGAGGTGGTGGAGTCACCATCACTGGAGGTGTTTAGGAGGGGACTTGATGGGGTGCTTAGTGCCATGGTTTAGTTGATTAGATGGTGTTGGATTATAGGTTGGACTCAATGATCTCAAAGGTCTTTTCCAACCTTGTCTATTCTATTCTATTCTATTCTATTCTATTCTATTCTATTCTATTCTATTCTATTCTATTCTATTCCATTCCATTCCATTCCATTCCATTCCATTCCATTCCATTCCGATGGCAAAGGTGCCAGTGTCACACTAATGTCACTGTGCTCCTCAAGCGCTTTAGCAGGATGTGTGGCAGGGTAGTGTGTGAAAGAAATGGCAGTGTCCACCCTTGGTTGGGACAGTGACTTGGCCCTGTCACTTGACAGTGGTGGTCACACTCTTCCCACCAGGTGCAGCAGTTTCACACTGCCTTTTAGTGTTTATTGCAGCAAATGTGGCTTCCAGTTCTGTATCCTTTCAAAAAATAAATAACTATTTCCAGACTGAATCATCCAGCCACAGATAACTCTTAAACCCTGAAGTTTCTCTATCCATTAAAAGGAAACACACAAACAGGAGTTTCTGCTTTGGCAGTCCATATCTATGTTTCAGGGTAGAAAGGGCTATCTCCTCCCACTTCTTATCCGCTTTTATTTACTTCAAGCTAAATGGAGAGGTTTGGATTGCATAGTATGAGATATTTCTTTACTGAAAGAGTGGTCAGGCATTGGAACAGGCTGTCCAGGGAGGTGGTGGAGTCATCATCCCTGAAGGTGTTAAAATAATGTGTAGACATGGCACTTCAGGACATGGTTTAGTGGACATGGTGGTGTTGATGGTTGGACTCCATGGTCTTAGAAGTCTATGATTCTATGATTCTGTGAAGTATCACTCATGCTTTATGCTGTTTGATGCACTCAGACCATGCATTCATATCACAAAGCAGCCTTGCATGTTGATGACAGAAAACTGAAGGTGTAACTCAGTGATACTTCAGCTACTGGTCCCAGGAACAGATATCACAGATTCAGTACAAAACAGGAAGAGATATCTGGATTCAGCACAAAGATTGCCTTGAAAACAAACAGTGTCCTCATGGTAAAATGGACCACGTTCATCGTGAGGTTGGAGTGCCTTTGCATCTGTGCCAAAGGGAAGCTTTTGCAGCATTTTTGTGGAGTGGATGACTAAGCTAGCACCTTGTTAATGTATATATTTACTGCTGCCTTCAGAATGTTTGATGTAAAGGAAGGAAAAACTCCTAACAAAGCAATGATTGCTTAAGCCTAAAGATGCATTCAGGGGGTTTGTTGCAGATGAAGCCAGTTGCTTCATGTGCTCCTTTCAGGACTCTTGGAGAGCTGCTGATTGCTGTTTATTTGATAATGATCTTTATATGCTTAGCTATGAGCACACATTTCCCATCTCCTGTTGCCACTTTTCTAATGTAGACAAATTAAATTCCTGTTCATACACTGTGTTTTCCAAACTCCTATTTTCTCCAGCTGTTTACTTTTGTCTCTGGAGTTTATTCTCATCACCTTTCCCATCCCCAAAGGGAGGTGGTGGCTGAGTTCAGGAGCCAGCAGTACTGACCAGGATGCAGTAACCTTGGAGCGTTCACCTTACCACAGCCCTGCACGAGGTTGGCTTTATTTTAGGTGACATCACCCCGCTGACTCTTTCAGTCTGTGGCTCCATCTTGCTCTTGAGTTCACACCCATGTACAGTCCCTGCCACCAGTTCCCCATTCACACTTGATTTCTCCCTTTCTAAGTATATCTTTTGGTCTTCTTTGTGCAATTTGATGCTTTTTATTTCAGCCCATTTCACCTGCTTTCCAAGTTTCAAATCTCTTGCAAACCTTCCTACTGTGATACAATCTTAGCCTTTGCAAGTTCACTCTTTGTTTCTTTGTCCCAGTCCTGGGCACAAATCCCACCTAGAACAGATTCATGGGTCTACCCTAAAGTTCTGACTCTGGCAAAATTAAACAGGATGTTTTAATTACTTTCATATTCATGTTAAAGGGGTTTTGTCTCCACCATGTTTACCCATGTCAGCTTAGCCAAGTGTCATGCAGAGTCACAGTAAGATGCCCAGGGAAATAAATCTCCTAATCTTTGTTTCTGCTCCATGCTCACTGGTGTCCTGCTATGAACATGAACGTTATCTAGCTCTTATCTAAGGAATGCCATATTTTCTCACCTCTTTTGATAAAAGCTGTGGTCTTAACCCAGACCTTTTCTTCACAGTGCTGATTCTGTTCTTCTCAACATGCCCCTTTTTCAAGCACTGTTTTTGCTGTTGTCTACGCTGTGCTTCACATAGCAGATGAATCCCTTTGCTTTTGTTAGGGAAGAGGGAGATGAAAAGCTTCACCAAAAGAGGAAGCAGAGACAAGATGTGGATTTAATGGATTATTAGCCCTGGAGCATAAGGTTTGCATGATATGATATTTTTGAAGTAGTAACACTCAAAGGTCACTGGAAGTGTTAGACCTGGAACATACATTAGACTGATTTCTTGAAGCTCAAGCTCTGGATCATGCAATTTATTGAAAGCCATGTATTAGGTTATCAAAAGGAATTATGTTGGCCTGAATTATAGGTGGAGAATTTATTCCTGTCATGCAAAATTCATGGTGCAATTTTCTTTGATTATTTAGGAGCCCATTGTCAGCCTGTGAATTTTGATGCAGAGAAATGTGTTGCAGAGCTGGACTGTAGAGGCTGCAGTTTACATTTTCTGGGGTACAAGTCTCAAGCAGCACCAGAATAGAATACGTATAGAATACATAGAATAAACCAGGTTGGAAGAGACCTTCAAGATCATTGCATCCAACCCATCAACCAATCCAACACCACCTAAACAACTAACCCACAGCACCAAGCACCCCATCAAGTCTTCTGAAAACCTCCAATGATGGCGACTCCACTACCTCCCCAGGCAGCCCATTCCAATGGGCAATCACTCTTCACCAGGGGAGGTTTAGGCTGGATGCTAGAAAGTTCTTCACAGAAAGAGTGATTTGCCATTGGAATGGGCTGTGCAGGGAGGTGGTGGAGTCACCATCACTGGAGGTGTTTAGGAAGAGACTGGATGGGGTGCTTGGTGCCATGGTTTAGTTGGTTAAGTAGTGTTGGATGATAGGTTGGACTCGATGATCTCAAAGGTCTTTTCCAACCTGGTTAATTCTAATTCTAATTCTAATTCTAATTCTAATTCTAATTCTAATTCTAATTCTAATCTGACCATGAACTGCTAAAATGTGATTTGTGTTTGAGGTGTTGTGCAACTTATAAAGGATCAGAGCTCATGCAAAAAGTGGTTCAGCTGCAGCAGTTCAGAGACAGACTCTGAATGAAGGGAATTAATTACCCAATCCACAGATGCAGCAATTGGATCAATTTTCCTCTTTATTTGGGCTTATATCCCTTCCTCATATAGGAATATGCTCCCAGAAATACTCAACATATATGAATTCTACTCAACCTGGGCTAGGAATTTCTTGAATACACCACAAAAACCAGAGGACTCTCAATTTCTATTTCCTAACTGCATTTTATTATATAAATGTGATTAAAGTTGATAATAATGGGACGCAATGTACCAAACATCCCGGGGTAAAAAAGAAAGATTGGAAAGCACACAAGCTTCAACCTTCAGGAGAATTTGGACTCCCCCCCTCCCCCCTTTAAATAAAACCATCTGTATTTATATTTTAAAAGTTTGTCAGGGCCAAATGTTGACAAACTGTACTATTTCCTAATCTGTAACCTGGATGAGGAGCTCTTTGTGTAGCCAGACATGTCCTTTAGTCTTCTTATACAAAATACTGTGTAAGAAGCCAGGGAAGGAAATTATTTGCCAAAACTATTCAAGGAAAAAAAAAAAAGAAAGAAAAATGAAGGGATGTATGCTACTGGGATTGGAGCCTTAGGAAAAGACAAATCAGTCATTCATCCTTGTTGTCATCAGTTAGGCTCAGTTAACATCTAAGCAGACTAATATTCTGTGTACTAATATTCCATAGCCTAGGAAACCAGTCTCACCTAAAATATTTTGTGGGGTTTTTTGTTTGTTTGGTGGTTTGGTTTGGTTTGGTCTGGTGTGGTTTGGTTTTTCTAGATTTCAAGCACAAACTTGAAGGTGGAGTATGAGCTTTCCTCAAGCCTAGATTGTGCTTGGATCCTTGGCTTGGTTCATATCTACATCCCGGTTCTGTTTCAAATTAAGGTATGATTGCACACATACAAAAGCAGAAAAATATGGTTTTAATACTAGTTAAGCAATTCATATTAATTAATGCTAATGAAAATAAGGAAGGAAAAATAACAGGCTCTCATTGAATTCAGCAATTTGAATTCAACCCCAGCCTAAAACCCCAACATTCTCTTTGCTGTTACTCAGAACTGAAGAAGCTGGAGTGCCCACACAGCAGCTTTAAATCAGCTAAGAAGAGGTAATTTGTCCCATAACTCATTATCTGGCTAAGGAGCTCGATCCTGTGGAATATTTAAGAAGGACATTGAGACTCTTGAACATGTCCAGAGAAGGGCAACAAGGCTGGTGAGAGGCCTCGAGCACAAGTCCTACAAGGAGAGGCTGAAGGAGCTGGGGTTGCTTAGCCTGGAGAAGAGAAGGCTCAGGGAAGACCTTATTGCTGTCTACAACTACCTGAAGGGAGGTTGTAGACAGGAGGGGTTGGTCTCTTCTCCCAGGCAACCAGCACCAGAACAAGAGGACACAGTCTCAAGCTGTGCCAGGGGAGGTTTAGGCTTGAGGTGAGGAGAAAGTTCTTCACCGAGAGAGTCATTTGTCATTGGGATGTGCTGCCCAGGGAGGTGGTGGAGTCACCATCCCTGGAGGTGTTCAAGAGGGGATTGGACGTGGCACTTGGTGCCATGGTTTAGTAGTCATGAGGTCTTGGGTGGCAGGTTGGATTTGATGATCTTTGAGGTCTTTTCCAACCTTACTGATTCTATGATTCTATATTGTGAAGGCTGAGCTGTCATGTGAAGCACAGGCTCATGAGTGCCTCTTAAACTTGCCCATCAGCTGGGACCTCTGACTTCAAACATTTCTAAAGCTGTGGGTTTCCAAGGGCTGAATATAGCATGGGGATTAGTCACTGCTTCCCATGCTTTTATAGTCTTCCCTGAACCAGTCCATGTGCTCTTGTGTTCTTGTAGTCTTTTCACCTCTGTTTTAACCTGAGCTAAGTCTTTGGGGTTGACCGACCTGAAATAAAAACAATTCTTTCTTTTCAGAGTAGACATAACATCCTTGTTCAAACAAAATCCCATTAAAGTAATTGCAATTAAACTGAGAAAGGACATGAGATGTGCTCTTTATTTTTAGGTTCTTTCCTCTGCATTGATTCAGACTGACTTGGTTAAAAATTCCCTCCTCTTCTTGCCATAAATCAAATGTGTTCTGGGTTTTGTCCCTAGCAGGAGACTGTCTGTTCTACTGCCAGCACCATTCCCAGCTCTTTGTCAGAGTTATGGGACTTGATTATCTTCAGGGAGAGTCTGTTGCTTTGTGGATCTTCTAACAGTTTTCAGAAGACCAAGATGGCCTTCAGGTTACGAGACCTCTCTTCTCTAACCAAATGATTCTCTAGCATGAGCTGAGCTGCAGAGGATTTGTGTTTTGGAAAAAGTTGGGTTTTTTCCTGTCTGCAGTTTACTTAACTGAGAGGTTGATGGGACACTCAGAGTAAGAGGTGGGGCAGGTGATGTCCCCTGGGGCAACAACACAGCCTGTGCAGTGTATGCATTAGTGCCTGGACATCTCAGCTTTCCACCTTTCAGTCATCTATCTTTGTTTTAATCCCTGCTCATGTCTATCTTAACCTTACTTGGGCATCCATCCCTTCCCAGCATGTACTGTCTAGACTTACCATTTTATATGTTTTCAGGACCTTTTTTTTACTAAGGATAAAGCAGGCAACGTTTTCCTGTGGAAGCCCTCTGTGCCAGGACACCAAGGATGGCTCAGCTCATCCAAAGCACACTTCAGGCAGTGTAATTACTATCAAAATGATGCATATTAGAATATGTAAATTGTGGGCTTGCTTATTGCCAAAAATTGGAAGCCACATATGTAAGATTGCAGGCTACTCTTCCTCTGTGAGGTGGGTGGGTTTCCTTTTCTTTGGCTTTTTTTGTCCTCCTGTGGAATGTTAGAAGGCTAAAGAGAGAATCCAGAGCAGTTAAACAGTTTCAGAGGTTGGTGCAACAACTCAAGTGAAGAAGGTGTGTGGCTTTGATAAGAAGATAACACAAGTATGGGCATAACAAAGCGAGGTCAGAGCCTCAGAGACTGTCAATCATCTTAGCTCCCATGAAATCCATACAACCACTGCAGGAAATGTAGGAGTTGGGGAGCTCAAGCAGAAAAATGCTGAAGCAACTCACTTCATTTCCAGACCAGACTTGGAGTTGCACAAAATCTGATTGTAAAAAAATTCTTGGTTTTAGTCCACAACTGTATCAACAAGTAACCCACTAACCCTGCATTTCAGGAATTCACATAAATGCATGGTTAAATTCAGAACAATGTGAACCATCATTTCCCCTTCTGCTCAAATCACACAGAATATTTGAGGCTGGAGGGAATCTCTGCTCAGAGCACGGTCAAAAAAGAGCAGGTTGCTCAGGAGCAGCTTAGGTGTTGATTTTATTTGATGTTGTTTTTCTGAATCAGGACTTCACTTTTTCTTTCATAGCTCCAAGGTGAACAGGACAACAGGGAAACCATTTTTTTCCTCCTTCCTTGAAGCCCTGTGTCTGTGTCAAATGCAGTGACAGCTTGATTTGTAGACTTTATGCATCATTACCAAGGTGACAGCAATCCCGGCATTTCAGTGACAGTATAGAAGGACCCAAGGGAGTCATGGTGACAAAACCAGCATATTCTTGACTTCTGAATAGTTTGAGTCCATCAATAAAGGTCTAATTTCCAATTTCAGTTAATTCTAGACTCCTAAAAATAGTGCCAAGTGCTGAATCTTATGTGTGATGTACTGTCCAGCAGGAATAAGAATCAGCAGGAACTGATGATGCTGTGTCAGCAATGAGAGGTGGCTACTCAACAAGCATGGTCAAATGCTTCAGCAGTCTTAGAGAGGCTGTGAAATCCCCAGTTCTGAAGATATTCAAATCTTGGCTGGACAAGACCATGAACAACCTGATGTAATTTAGGAGTTAGTCCTGGTTTCAGCAGAGAATTGGTCCTACCCCTTTGAACCCACATTGCTCTGTGATACTGTGTTTCTCTCAGCCGGTGCTTGGATGAGCTTCACAGCTTCACACCTCCTCAGTCTAAGATCTGCACCAATGCCAAAAGTCTGAGTTTTTTGCAGGGCTTCTTAGTCTTTGAAATGCTCCTCTTACATTTGATCTTCTCTTCTCTCTCTGAACGAAGGCAGCCTGGCTGGCAGCTGGTGGGGAGGACAGAGGGGCTTGAAGAAGTGGAACAGAAACTCCAGATTATTGTCTGGACTCCCTCAAAGAGCCATCAGGTGTGAGGCTTGGATGGAGATTTGTGGAGTTTGACATCTTGCCCAGACAGAGTTGAGTTCAATCACTTAAAGGCACGTCCGGCTAGACACAGCCATTGTGTCGGATCCTGGAACAGGAATATCCTGAGCGCTTTCAATCAGAGCCACAGAAGTGTTTGGTTTTACAGGTCACTTCATTTGTTTCTGGCCCCTGCCTGTGATAAATAGCTCTGTCTACTGCACTCAGCTCTTGCAAAGCTCTTTGTTCAATGCCTGTAGGCGTTCAGCTCTACCTGAGCTCTACCTGATTTTTGCCTTTTGGCCCCGCCGGTCCGACCCCCGGACGGGAAAGACATGCTGTGTGAGCTTGGCATAAGAGGTATTTATTTGAGTCTGCCCTCTTGTTCATTAGGCAAAGCCTGGGGGAGAGAGTGCACATCTTAGCAATGGCATCCAGAGGATTTATTTGCAGACAATTTGATTTAGAGTGTTGCTTCTGACTGTTACAGATGAAGCTGGTTTCTGTTTGCGACATTATTTATGCTGTGATAATATTGCATCACTAAATGTGGTGGGTTGAAATACTGCTTTGGCAGGATCAGCTCATGATCCCACCTGTCTAGGACTGTGGCCAAAGCTCCTTCATCACAGATGCTCCATGACCTGAGCTGTCAGTGCTGTGTGTCTTCTGTAGTATTTACATCACAGCAACAGCCACTGCTGGGGCTGCAGGGAGCAGGCAGCCCACAGTGACTCCCAGAATGGTGACTGCAAAAATATGCATCTTGTTTGAGCTGTGCCAAATCACAGCCTGATCCATCAATGCCATCCTGCCTTCTTTGGAGATCAGTGTTATCAACCCAGCATCTAAGGTGCAGCATATATCCCCTTCCTGGCAACACGTCTGCGGGGGCTCGTGGTCGGCTGTCTGCTGCGGAGCTGCCTTAATCTGCAAAGTGAGGTAGGTAGCAATGCGTGGCCATTTTTAAAGGCCTGGAGAGGACAGAATAATTCTCCCTCAGGCTTGGCAGGACACAGCATTGCAGCACATTCTTTCACCATTGTAACTCTGGGTTGGGGCTGAACAGCCAGACGATACTGGCAAGGCAACAGAAGCTGAGTTTGTGTTTTTTGGTGGGGGAATAAAGATGAATACCACCAACTGTAAACTCGAGGTGGGGGGAGGGAATTTTAGGAGAGCAAAAAAATGTCCTGACTGAATTGTGCCAGAAGTTAATGTCTCAGCTTGGTCTTTCCAGTGTAGCCAGGGCCTAATCATTGCCTCTCATCTGAAAAGAATAATACCTCTCAGGCAGCATATCCAATCAGACTTGGATGGTTTTGCTTTTAGGTACAGGTGCCCTGACTCTGTTATTGCATTCACAGGGTGAAAGGAGTCCAAGGCTGAGCGGAGCATCATTTCCCAGCAACTCATACCAGATGTTAAAGAAATGATCAGAAACAAAAGTCAGTGTTCCCTGGGACAACGGCATCAAGGTATGTCCTGGGCTTTTATTCCATTGCTGGAAAGCTTTTGTGTGTTCTGTGCTTGGGTTACTGGTGGACTTGCAGTGCAGTTTGCAGGGACCAGGTGGACAGTTTGCACAATAGGTGGCTGTGATTAATTAAAATAAGAGGTGACAACATCTAAATCAGAAAGTGTCAGTCCAGTCAGAGAATCACAGAATGGCAGGGGTTGGAAGGGACCTCTGGAGATCATCTAGCCCAACCCCTCTGCTGATGCAGGCTCACCTAGAGCAGGTTGCACAGAAATATGTCCAGGTGAGAGTCCCCAGAGAAGGAGACTCTCTAGCTTCTCTGGGCAGCCTGTTTCAGAGCTCATTCACCCTCAAAGTAAAGTTTTTCTTTAAGTTTAGGTGAAACCTTCTGGGTTCCAGTTTGTGCCCATTGTCCCCTGCCCTATCCCTGGGCACCACCTAAAAAAACCCAGCCTCATCCTCATGACCTCCACCCTTTAGCTACTGATCAGCATTTATAAGATCCCCTCTCAGTCTTCTGCAAGATAAGGAGCCTCAGGTCTCAGATTCTTGCCTTAAGAGAGGTGCTCCATTCTACTGATCATCTTCATAACCCTCCATTGGACTCTCTCCAGTAGTTTCCTGTCTCTCTTGAATTGAGAAACCCAGAAAAAGCCCATTCAGATGAATGAATAGTAAAGGATGGGTGGTTAATGCTGAGTCCTCTCTTTGCTTCAAGTCAGTCACTAACCTGTCAGTGATGACTATGTCTGTGCAGCGCAGCAGTGTTGCCTCACAGCTCCTTTTGCCAGCCCCACCAGAGCTTCACATAATTGCCTTAGTTTAGTAACACCATCATGCTTTCCACCATCTTTCTAGAATGATACACTAGACTAGACTAGAATAGAATAGAATTAACCAGATTGGAAGAGATCTTCAAGATCATCAGGTTCAAACCATCATCCAACACCACCTAATCAACTAAACCATGCAACCAAGCACCCTATCAAGTCTCCTCCTAAACACCTCCAATGATGGTGACTCCACCACCTCCCCAGGCAGCACATTCCAATGGGCAATCACTCTCTCTGTGAAGAATTTCTTCCTAACATCCAGTCTGAACCTCCCCTGGTGCAGCTTGAGACTGTGTCCTCTTGTTCTGGTGCTGGTTGCCTGGGAGAAGAGACCAACCCCCACCTGGCTACAACCTGGCTTCAGGTAGTTGTATCCTGAGCCTCCTCTTCTCCAGGCTAAAGATGATTCTTCTGCTGATCTTCATCTGCCTGTTAGAATGTTGTGGTTGATCTTGTGGACTTGGCAAAAAAGCTTGGAGCTGGAAGGTACCTCTAGTCCCACCAGCCCTTCAAACTAACCAAAACTCTTTGGGAGAATCATGGGTAGAATTTGCTTGTGTCTGAAGAAGTGTTCCGTGACTACCCCTAGACATAACTGTTTTAAGTGCCCTGAACCAGTATAGTCCTGAATGTGGCATCCTGCCCAGGATATGGAGGAGGAATATATTGACTATGAGATAAGAACTTAAAAATGTCCTATTGAATTCTCTATAGTGATTCAGTTACCATAAACAGTAATTAAAATAGTTATTGGGCTATCCACTGGCATGAGGAACATTGCATACTGTTATGTTTTCCACAGGCAAAGAGCCAAGCTCGGGCCAGAGTCAGTCTTGATGCCTGTTATTTCACGTAAAGGGAATTACAAACATGTGACCTACCTTCAAAGCCCTGCAGCGATCTCCCCTGGGGTATTCCTCACCCCAGATCAGGAAGCCTTCTGCTCCTGGTGCTCTTCTGTCCTTGGGACCCATCTTTGTAGCCTTGTTCATTCCCAGCAAAGAAATAACTGCTGTTTACTTAAACTTTTCTCCTCTGTGACCGGTGCATGATATTTCTGCTGCAAATATCCTCCTATCCAGCCTGACTCAGACTTGTTGAAATGATCTCAGGTGCTTTGGGCTCAGAAAGAAGAGGACAAAGGGTAGCTTGGCTTTGCAATAGCCCTTTGAGAGAAAAGAGCTGAAGTCATTAAGGGCAGTAGCCCTTTTGCCTCTACTTTGGGTGTTCTGAGCCTGTTTTTTCCCAGCAGTACCACCCCTAAAAGAACGTTTAAAAAGTAACATTTTTTTTTTAAGTCTAATAACTTTTATACTCTGTGTAGATAGTGTTTTCTCCCTGGGGAACAATTTGTTTCCCTTCTTTCATGCTTTTCTTTTAAAGCCAAGGCAGATCCTTTGCGAAGGAAGAATTCTCCAAAATGAAAAGCAGCAAGTGTCAGCAAACTTGTTCCCAGTACCTGGGGCTACACTGATGTGCCAGAGGTCCCAAAATACCTGAAAAAATCCTGAAAGTGATGCCAGTGGGAGCCTTTTGCTCCATGTCTTCATTGCAAATGAAGGGCCTGGGAACAGTCCCTGTGTTTTGGGTATGTTGGTGATATGACTGTGAGGGGTGAAGATGGACCGGACTGAAAAGACTTTGCTGAAAATCTAGATGTAAAGTGCTGACGTGCCTCACATCTTTTAGCTGGGTTTCCTCCTGAGCAGATCAAATGTTTGTAGAAGTGGTGGACAGTCCTGAAGTCAGCAAAACCCAGCCTCAGGGACCTTGCAGGAAAACTGAGGAATTGGGAGGGTGTGGACAGTGGAGCCAGCAGAGCAAAGAACCCAAACTCCCTACTGCTGTTTCATGCAGCTCCTCGTGCTGCATCTGTTGGTGAACCCATTTACAAGACTTACATGTAAAGATACTGCTGCTTGGAGGTTCTTATAAATAGATTAGATAGAGAGGTTTGCTTAAAATCAACTGTCAGACTCTGAAGGTTAATATTTTCCATTCTGAACAGCTCCCTGAGCCTTCAGCTAGAATAAATCTCAGCTTCATGTTCAATGCTACTCCTGCTGACACTGCTGCAGAGGGGGGTTAGTCATTTCCATGGATTTCAGGAGAAATGCTTGATGAAAGAAAAAAAAATAGGCAAAAGTGCAAAAAGAAAAAGAAAAAAAAAAAGCAAAGCAAAAGATGCAGCCAAGAAATCAGTGATAAAGTGGAGCAGAAGAGACAGCCGGAGCCTTGGACTGCAGCGCGGGACATTGTGTGCTGGAGTCAGGAGTCACCCCAGAGGGATCAATATTTGTTGCCCTGCCAGTCCAAATGCCAAAGCACTGTGTCACCAAGGGAGATAAAAACCATTGTGTCAATCTGTGGAGAGTGTGTGATAGGGGTGTGTGATGGGAGTGTGTCTCAGGGGGTAGTGTAGTAAGCCTGTAGAAGAAGATATGTGGACCATACACTTGATTTTTTCATGGCCGGGGCTTGAATTTCCCCCTGACTTTGTGTTCTGTCTGTACTACCTGAAGGGAGGCTGTAGCCAGGTGGGGGTTGGTCTCTTCTCCCAGGCAATCCGCACCAGAGTAAGAGGACACAGTCTCAAACTGCACCAGGGGAGGTTTAGGCTGGAGATGAGGAGAAAGTTCTTCACAGAGAGAGTTATCAGCCGTTGGAATGTGCTGCTCAGGGAAGTGATGGAGTCACCATTCCCTGGAGATGTTCAAGAGGGGATTGGACGTGGCACTTGGTGCCATGGTCTAGTAGTCATGAGGTCTGTGGTGACATGTTGGACTTGATGAGCTTTGAGGTCTTTTCCAACCTTACTATGATTCTCTTCCATGTTTCACCCTCACTTTATTCTAGTATTTCTTGGGCCTTACAAACAAATCTTGTTCTCACTCCCCTCACTACAAGAAAGACATTGAGGTGCTGGAGTGGGTCCAGAGAAAGGCAAAGAAGCCAGTGAAGGGTCTGGAGAACAGGTCTGGTGAGGAGCAGCTGAGAGAGCTGGGGTTTAGTCTGGAGAAAAATGAGGGGAGACCTCATCACAGTGAGGTGGGTGTTGGTGTCTTCTGCCAGGTAGCTAGCAATAGGATGAGATAAAAGTGGTCTCATGTTGTGCCAGAGGACATTTAGATTGGGGATTAGGAATAATGTATTTAGTGAGAGAGTGGTCAGGTGTGGGAACAGGCTACCCAGGGAAGCAGTGGAGTCACCATCCCTGGAGATGTTCAAAAAGCATGGCACTTTAGGATGTGGTTTAGTGGGCATGGTGGTATTGGGTTGATGGTTGGACTCAATGATCTTAGAGGTCTCTTCCAATCTTAATGATTCTATGATTCTTTCTAGGGCCTGTCTGAGGGTAACCTTTTGTACCAAGCAAGGGATTGTGAAGCTGTTTGTATCTGTCTCCTCTGCCCGAGTTTTTCCACTGCTGTGGGAAAAAGAGTCGCTGGGAAACTGCTTGGCTTTCTCTCATGTGTAACTGGAAGTGGATGGAAGCTGGGAAGCCTTTGCCTCTATATCCAGGCTGAGATGCCCATCAGTGCAGCTGATCAAGGGATTAAGGTAGGATCTGGTTTTCTTTCCTTTGTCCAGGAGAGACCTTGGACACCAGCTTGTGAGTGTTGGGGGTCACACAGTTCCTGAGCCACCACAACTGCACACTATCTGTTTACTCAAGGGCTGCGAAGGACTTACTACCAAATACTTTCCAAATTTCTGCCCTACTTACTGCATTGCACATTAATCCTAAATGCCATCTAGGCTGCCCAGTGGCAGCAGTGTCTGGCTTAATTTGGAGACACTCTGCAGAATGTATTTCATATGTCACACACTCCTATCAGGTCAAGCTCCAGCAGCTTTTGGGTTCTAACTCAAACATGGGTATTTATTTTTGGCCACAGAATTCGCTTACTCACAAAGTTTTTATTGCTGTCTAGTGGAGGCTTCTGTGCTGCTCTTTGGCTTGCAAACCTGACTCTGGCATGATGGTTAGATGACAGAAAGGGTTTCTGTTGGCTTGGAAGGTGCTACCATATAGTGGCAACGGGACCATAAAATCATTGCTAGGATGACATCAAACTGCAAGCTACAAATTAGTTGTCAAAGTAAAGAAATACTCGCACTTGATCAAACCCAGGCTTCACTTGTAGTCTTCTGGGGAACAGAGGCAATCAGAAGGTAACCCCTGCCAAGAAGCACAGGGTGAGACAGTCCCAGGAAGAAGGGGTGAAGGTGTCAGCAGTCTGCTTTGGTGTGCTGAAATCTAGGGCACATCAGCTCTTTCTAGCTCTGAGTGCTGAGCCTTAGCAAAACCTTGAAATTAATTTTTGAGTGTGTTTGGTGTCCAGCCAAGGAACTTTTCCTTGCTAAAACTTTTCCACTATAACTGGCAGAACTGTAACTGCGGATGAAGGATTGCACAATGCTGTCTCCCAGTGAGCCAGACAACAGGGGAAAGGCAAAGAGCATCCTGAATAGATGACAACTAGCATTTAGATGAAGCAGTTTCATAACTGTATATCTATATATGCACAGTATATATGCTGTATAAATAAATATATACAGCAGGCTCCTGAGAATCTCACAGGGTTCAACAATGCCAAGTGCAAGGTCCTGCACCAGGGCTGTGGCAATCCCTAGCATCAGTCCAGGCTGGGGGATGAAGCAGCTCTGTGAAGAAGGACTTGGGGGTGCTGGACAAATAGACAAATACCAGGAAGTCCAGATACAAGAGACAGCAGCAGAAAAGGCACAATATTTTGTTTCAGAACTTGCTCTTACATTATGTTTCTTCCATGGGTAGGAGAATCTTTCCTGCCTTGCACACTGTAGCCTTTTCTTGAGGGATCATTGCAGGCCAGTGGAGCTCCTGTATGTTTGTGCTGCAGAGAAATTTAGATGAGCTACAATTCTGGCCCCATGCAATTTGGAAGGATCATGACTCCCACTCCCTTGGCACAATATTAAAACCAAGGGAAAGTTTTCTGTTAGGTTTTAGGGGGTAATTTAATGACTTGATTTTGAGAATGCTTACCCATACTCACCAGGCACCGCAAAACTCAGGTAGATGCCCCAGATCTTGGTATCTCCTCCTCATCCTTCCCATCTGGTTTTCATCTGTTCACAGAGAGACAATAGTAGTCTTTTGGGAAAGGGAAAGGGAGAAACTAACACCAACAAGATAATTATAGTGGGGCTACAGAGGTCAGAAGAACATCTTAAAGTAATAAGTGAAATGGAGAGATGCTTTAGTTGCGTCAACAGAAGCTTTGTGGGAGAGGATGAATTCTCTTTTAAGTTATCAAATGACAGCTTGCTCCAGAGTTTAAACCAGTGATGCTTTCCACTGTAACTCACTTTCTGTGGCAGGTTTGTATTTTCTTTCAGATTACCTAGTTTTCACTGATGAATAGATGGAAAATAAGTATGGCTGGGGTTTTTTTTAATGCACAGCCATATTTCATTAAAAGGAAGGTAAGAGAAAGGAGTTTAATGCAGAAGCTTGTGGCAATACACAGCTGAAGAGCATTTGATTTAACTTCAGACATGTAATCCTCTCTACCAGAAATTTAAACCTGACCTTATAGTTTTGGTTATGTACTTTTTATGATGCATTTTATGCCTCGTTTGCAGGCAGATTTACAGCCCTTACACAATGCTTAGATGAGTGACTCCACATACTTCATGTCAACAAGTTCTTTTCCTTTCCCCCACCCCCCTTTGGAACTTCTCTGCTGGTTAAAAATAAGCCATAGTATTGTCAAAGTTCATTTGTTCTTGTCATTTTTGAACTGCTTTTGGTCATCCCAAAAAATCTGGTGAGAGAGACCTAGAGTGTTTTGACTCTACAGATGGATATCAAGGAATACAGTCTTCCATCCCTAGAAATTCCAAAATTCAACCTGGGTCCAGAATCCCAGCATGGTGAGGGTTGGAAGGGACCTCTGGAAATCATCTAGTCCAACTCCCCTGCTAAAGGAGGGTCACCCAGAACAGGTTGCCCAGGATCACAATGCCCAGGTGGGTTTGGAATCTCTCCAGAGAAGGAGACTCCACAACCTCTCCAGGTAGCCTGCTCCAATGCTCTGGCACACTCACAGTGAAGAAGTTTCTCCTCCTGTTCAGATGGAACCCTGTGGTTCCAGTTTGTGCCCATTGCCCCTTGTCCTGTCATTGGGCACTACTGAAGAGTCTGACCCCATCCTTTTCCTCCCTGCCCTTTAGATATTAATGAACAGTGAGAAGATCCTCTCTCAGACTGCTCTTATCCAGGCTAGACAGCCCCAGGATTTTTAACCTTTCCTTCTAAGAGAGTTGCCCCAGTCCCCTCAGCAACATTACGTTCTCTTCAGTAGTTTCTTTTGTCTCTTGAACTGGGGAGCCAAGAGCTAGACACAAACATATCTATCTGTCTGTCTATCTTTCTGTCTGTCTATCTGTCTATCTATCTACCTACCTATCTATCTGTCTATCTACCTACCTACCTACCTACCTACCTGCCTATCTACCTACCTACCTACGTATCTACGTATCTATCTACCTATCTATCTATCTATCTATCTATCTATCTACCTACCCACCTACCTACCTACCTATCTATCTGTCTATCTATCTATCTATATCTGTTGTGTTGACCACCTGAGTTTTGACATGCTTAAAGGGCAAGATGAAGCCTATCTAACCTACAAGATGCCCTTTCCAAAGCAATCTCACCTAGAGAAACAGAGAGTGGAGAGAACAATGCTGCTCTTTACCGGCTAACAGATGTGAAAATATCTACAAATACAGAATAGCCAACAATAACCTGGCACAGATGATGAGCTATTGGAAAGAAAAATACCTTTACACTGGGCTTTGAGTAAATGCTGTGGCTTGCAGACAAGTACAGATTTTGCCCAAAAATTCTGGCTGAAGCTTTGCCTTTGATGGGTCCCATAGGATGGTCACATCACCACCTTTGCATCACTCTGTACCACCCAGAAGCCTTACACATCAAAGACAGAGACAGTAAGTGAAATACCATGATTATTCATATTTATTTTTGAATCATAGAACCAGTTGGGTCAAAAGAGACCTCAGGTTCAACTGTTAAACCAGCTCTGCCAGGTCACCACTAAACCACATCTCTCAGCGCTACACCTACACATCTTTTTAATTCTTCCAGGGATGGTGACTCCAACACTGCCCTGAGCAGCCTGTTCCAGGGCTTGACAACCCTTTTGGGGAAGAAATTGTTCATAGTATCCAACCTAAACCTCACTTGATGAAATTTTAGGCCATTCCCTTTGCCCTAGTGCTTGTTTCTTGGGAAAAGAGGCAGACCCTGACCTTATTCCAACCTCCTTTCAAGAAGTTGTAGAGAATCAGGTGGTCTCCTCTCAGACTCCATTTCTCCTGGACAAACAACTTCGGTCCCCTCAGCTGCTTCCCATAAAACTTGTGCTCTAGACCCTTCACCAGCTTATTTGCCCTTCTTTGGACATGCTCCAGTGCCTCAACATCCTTCTGGTAGGGAGGCCCCCAAAACTGAATCCAGTGTTTGAAGGGCAGCCTCACTGAGTAAACACAGGCATCTATCTTTTTATTTCCAACCCCCTCAGGAGCTTACAAGGTCTGACCAAGACTGCTAAAACAGGGTTACCCTTAGGCATATTCATAAACATGGGACATGCAAAAGCAGGAGGAATCTGCCCAGGACATCCCACCGCAGCCTGATGTAATCACAAGGCCAGTGCACACATGCACTGCTGCACCTGACTCACACAGGATGTGGCTTTTTTTTGCCAGCTTGCCCTGGAGTGTGGAAGTTTAGACTGTTAATCCCTAATGGGGAATAAGCAGTTCTGTGGGGTGTTGCAAGGATGGTGGCTGTGCCCACAGCACAAGGAAATGAGTGGCTGAAGCAGAGGGAAGAAGGAATGATGCCTTGATCACATGGACAGCCCATCCAGCAGGGATGTGCTACAGCTTAGTAGCAGAATAATCCATCTCCTGTCCTTCATGCAAGGGAAGAGACAGGCATATTGCTGAGTCCTGCTGGGATAATTAGTGGGTCCATCAGCCCTTCAGAAGATGGTGTTTGGCAACTGGCCTTGTTAAACCTCATACAGCTGACCTTGGCCCATCAATCCAGTCTGTCCAGATCCCTCTGTAGAGCCTTTCTGCCTCTGAGCAGATCAACATCTTTCCCTACTCATAGCTTGTTATCCAAAGGCAGACACTCTAGAAAGAGCTGTTGTGGCTGCAGCCTCTGTGGTATGCAGAGGAAATGATTAAATATGTGTACAAAATGTGTGCTAGTGGAAACAAACCAAGAGCTATAGAAATAGGCAGGTGAATAGAATAGAATTAACCAGGTTGGAAAAGACCTTTGAGATCATCAAGTCCAACCTATCACCCAACACCGTCTTATCAACTAAACCATGGCACTAAGTGCTTCATCCAGTCTCCTCTTAAACACCTCCAGTGGTGGTGACTCCACCACCTCCATGGGTAGCCCATTCCAATGGCCAATAACTCCTTCTGTGAAGAACTTCTTCCTAACATCCAGCCTAAACCTGCCCTGGTGCAGCTTGAGACTGTGTCCTCTTGTTCTTTTGCTGGTTGCCTGGGAGAAGAGACCAACCCCTGCATGGCTACAACTTCCCTTCAGGTAGTTGTAGACAGCAATAAGGTCTCCCCTGAGCCTCCTCTTCTCCAGGCTAAGCAACCCCAGCTCCCTCAGCCTCTCCTCATAGGGTTTGTGCTCCAGACCCCTCACCAGCTTTGCACTTCTCTGGACACATTCCAGCAAGTCAACATCTTTCCGAAACTGAGGGGCCCAGAACTGGACACAGTACTCAAGATGTGCCCTACCAGTGCTAAGTATAGGGACACACTGACTTCCCTGCTCCTCCTGGCCACACTATTCCTGATACAGGAGTATTCCTGATACAGGAATAGTGTGGTGCTTATAAAACAATAGTGTGGTGCTCATAAAGCAATGGTCTTTTCAGTGGCTGCTTCCCTGTAGAGACAGAGTTTGGTCATGGTCATAGTAGCTCTGTACATGGTTGTCAAGGTCCAGGAGCTCACATGATCCAACCCATTCAGAATGTGGGAAAATCTTTATGCTTTCCATCCTTTCTCTTAGCTCTACTTACAGAAAAACCACTACTCAATTCCAGCAGTAAGCAAAGAAGGTGTTGATACCTCGTCCAGCTAAGATGAATGTGAGTGTGTTTCCTTTCGGTGGTGTTCCAGGAAGAGTGGCAGAAATGACAGATGTAAAGAGATGATCCTGGCCTATTATTATGATGTGATGAAAGTCCTATTTATTTCTGAAAACGTCACTGAATGTTCATGGCTGCTTTTCCACCCAACCCCAGCAATATTTGATTGTTTCCAACTGGAGGACTAGATGAAATAACAAAGAGTTGTTGCACTTGATAGTGCCTCATGGCTGGTGGTCTGGCAGCCATTCAGAAGACACATAGGAACACTTAGAGGAAAGCATCTTGGAGAGCTTTAAGAGCCTTTCTTAGAAATGGATATATGTGTGATTCACTTCACTTCTTTTCCTCAGCCATGACAAATAAATGTTACCAGTGTCAGGAAGAATAGTCCCGGGGAAGGGCAATGGCAGCTTGTTCAAAGAGGGATTACAGCTGAGACCTGGAAGCAAATCACTGTCAGCCTTGCTCTTGGAGAAGGAAAAATCTTAGAGAAAAGGGATGTGACATATAAAGAAAACCCAGAGTGTTTCCTGCTCTCATGCCAAGTTTTTTTCTTCTCTCTCTCCTGCAGAAAGCTTGACCCCTTTCCTTGGGAAGAGCTGTGCAACCACATGAAGAGTTACCCCTGAGACAAGTCAGGTGAGATTCCATGGCCTTTGCTGTGTATATGGGAGCTTTGTCCAGGATCAGGGTAATTAGCAACCCATCTAATTAATCTCATGTTTGAATTTTTCAAGTCAGCCACTGAGGACTGTCAGTAATGATGGCATGAGCCTGCAGTAGGAAAGAGGTACATTGTGGTGTCTGCTGCAAGATCCATCTGGAAACAGTGACTAATGCAGCTTTTCCTGTGGAGGATTGGATGAACATCCAGGCTGCATGCATGAGTCAGTGCTGAGAATCAACGAGCTGCAGTGCTTCAACTGTCACTCCTAGAGCTCTCTGCTTAGCTTCTGGACTGGGAGGACCCAATTCGTTACCTCTGGTATCCTTTGCAATGCTGCAGCTGCTGAGAATGGATCTGAGCAAATGACACCATAGATCTGCTGCTGCCAGCACAGGCTTCTCCTTTACATGTCATCACTGGAAGACAGAACAGGTGTCACCCAAAGACAGTTTTCTGTCATATGTTGTGCTTGGACTGGTTGGTTAGTGTGGAGAAAAAGAGGCTCAAGCCCTGTGAGGAGAGGCTGGGGTTGCTTAGCCTGGAGGAGGCTCAGAGGAGACCTTATTGCTCTCTACAGCTATTGCTCCCTCTCCTGAAGGGAGATTGTAGACAGGCAGGGGCTGGTCTCTTCTCCCAGGCAACCAGCACTACAACAAGAGGACACAGTCTCAAGCTGTGCCAGGGGAGGTTTAGACTGGATGTTAGGAAGAAATTCTTCATAGAGAGAGCGATTGGCCATTGGAATGTGCTGCCCAGGGAGGTGGTGGAGTCACCATCACTGGAGGTGTTTTGGAGGAGACTTGATGGGGTGCTTAGTGCCATGGTTTAGTTGATTAGATGTGTTGGATGATGGGTTGGACACAATGATGTCGAAGGTCTCTTCCAACCTGGTCTGATCTAGTCTAGTCAAGTCTAGTCTATTCTCTCTACACATACCTGAAAGGAGGTTGTAGAGAGGGGAAGGGTCAGTCTTTTCAACCAACTAACAAGTGATAGGATGAGAGAAAATTATGTCAAGTTGTGCCAAGGGAAGTTTAGGTTGGGTATTAGGAGGAAGTTCTTCACTGAAAGAAATCAGGCATTGGAAGAGGCTGGCCAGGGAGGTGGTGAAGTCCCCATCTCTGGAGATGTTTAAGAGCTGTGTAGATGCAGTGCTTAGGGATATGGTTTAGTTAAGGACTTGACTGTGTTAGGCCAATGATTGCACTTGATGATCTTAGAAGTCCTTTCCAGGAAATTCTGTGTGATTCCATGCCTGTGAACCATCATGAGCATGAGCACCAAATCAACAATGAGTGCTGCTGCTGTTACATGCTGCACTCACTGACCTTCCTGTAGCCTGCAAGACCTAATAAACACCCCACTGATTACTCTGCACACAGAAATTGTGTTGCAATTCAACCCTGCCCCCCCGTGCCCCCCCATATGTCTGTAATTCCAATAATTGATTTCAGAGGAAGATTAAGGCTATAGGCACTGAGACAAAATGTTACTTACACAATAGCAACCCCAAGGCAGTTGTTTTTCATAAACTTAACCTTGCTCCAACACCTTCCCTAGCTGGAAGGATCTGATTATTACCCCTAAAGATCAAAATGACCAGAAAGAACTGTGTCATGGCTGATATCTGTCCCTTCAGAACCAGATTTCTGCAGGCTACCAGCAGAGTGAACTGAAGCAATGGGCTGCAGGGGAGTGGACACAATCAGGAGCTGCTTGTAAACGGCACTTGCTGACAAAGCCAGAGGTTTTCACTGTGACTGATGTCAATTGAAGTTTTCTCATGTTTTCCTATATTCTATTTTCCAATGTGGTCCAAAAGTCTATCAAAGTCTGTGGCATAATTTTTTTCCAGTGGTTTGTCAGTATAAGAAGATGCCATTTCCACACAGGCTGTTGTTCCCAGTGTAAATATGCTTTTAGGCACAGAGCAATATAATCCTACAGATTTGCAGGCAAGCTGCAAACCCTTCTGGCAGTGTCTAAGGCAACATGAATGCTCTGTTTCCACTGCTTCTATTTATGGAAAACCAGAAGCCCTTTATCTCCTAGATTGCCATGAGTTCTTCCATAGCTTAGTCAAGAACCATGAATTAATGTTTGGTTGGAGCTACAGGGATACTGCAGAGGATGGGAAAAAACCCTTCTTCAGTAAACAGCCATAGTCTCTCAGCCTGTCTTCTAGAAGGCCATTGGAATGGGCTGCTCAGGGAGGTGGTGGAGTCACTGTCCCTGGAGGTGTTCAAGAGGGGATTGGATGTGGCACTTGAAGCTATGGTTTGGTTAGTCATGAGGTGTTGGGTGACAGGTTGGACTTGATGATCTCTTAGGTCTTTTCCAACCTCATTGATTCTATGATTCTAAGGACCCTCTCCTGTTCCTGAGATTTTCTAACTTATCTGATTGCGGAAATGAGACTTTCTTTTAATACTCCTTTGAATAATAATTATCATAGATTTTGTATCCCTCATTTCTGGCTCCTGTAAAACTAGTATCCATACATTCCTCAACCTGCTGATTCTGGAAAGTGAGAGACAGTTGCATAGCCAATTTCAGCCTGGGGGAAATGATGTACAAGTGTGCCCCTGCAGTAGGAGTAGACCTAAATGAAGACATACAGGCACAGGAGAATGAGAAGATGCAGAAACTCTACAGCTATGGTAGGTGCTCAGATCTGCCTCAATCCTGGCATGGACAGGAACAACTCTTTTTTTTTTTTGCCATAGACATTCTGTCATTGCAAAGTTAAAAAAGGGAACATTTGAGTTCCCCTGACTGGACCAAGAGAAATTCCTTGTGGTTTCAACAGTTAGGCTTCAGCTATGTGCTGGCAAAAGGCCCAGCGTGAGAAGTGATGGGGAGTGCATCCATTGCACAGAGAGTTTTTGGAGCCTTCTCTAAGGGCTGTTGGGGTGTCCTTCAAAATGCTCTTGCCACAGCTCAAGGACACACCAAAGCAGCACCACAGTGGTCATGCATTCAGGCCCTCACATCATGCCATGTGTGTCATGCTGAAGGCTGTACCTCAGCTGCTGGCGGCTGCTGCTGCTGTCATTAGATTTGCCCATCCCTAATGATACTTTGGCAACCACTGAGCTGCCAAATGAAATTATTTGTGTTTGCAATGTAATTAACACACCCCTATTTATTTCCACATCAAATTATGTACATTTCCAATGGAATCAACACATTTCTGTTTCTCTCCAAATCAAATTATTTCTGTTTACAACGGAATTAACACGTTTCTATTTGTTTCTGCTGTTAGCACCTCATCTTAGTTTGTAGGAAGTCTTATGTTCTGAACTGTTCTGGGAAAAGTACAGGGCAAAGTGGAGTTATTTCTGGTTTTGTTTTAAAAAACACCCTACAAACAACCTGAAAGACAGAGTTCTATTCCCCCACCATCACCCCAATCTGTGTTTCTAGAAGACAACACTAAAGGACATGTAGACCAATCTGCAATATCACCCTAGGAAGCATTAAGGAACTAAAGAAGCCAGAAATGAGGTATATAAAATGATTCCCTTAAAGTAGTTTAAAATACTTGCTTGGAGAAAAATAAGCTGCCAGATAAAAATACTCCAGCTTTTGATGAAGAGGAGAATAAGAATCTGCTAGATAAAATATTCCAGCTTTTGATGAAGAGGAGAATATGAATCTGCTAGATAAAATATTCCAGCTTTTGATGAAGAGGAGAATATGAATCTGCTAGATAAAATACTCCAGCTTTTGATGAGGAGGAGAATAAGAATCTGCTAGTTAAAATATTCCAGCTTTTGATGAAGAAAATGAATCTGCTAGAAAGAATATTCCAGCTCTTGATGAAGATATCATTCTTTAAACATTAAGAACAATAGGAAGATCCCCTCCTTGAAGAGTTCTAACCTGATTTATTTCTTATGGAAGATTTTCTTTCCTTCACTCAATATCCAAGCAGATGGTTTAAATTACATGACATGACTTTGAAAGTCTGGTCATTTCTGCTGTGAATATACTGCTTCCTAGGTTTTCTGTCCAGAAGAGCTGTCTTGACTCCCTGGAGTTCCCCTCACTGGGCTGTAAGTTTGCAAGAAATGACTTGAGCTCCTTGAGTTTTTCTTCTCTATCAGATGATTTCACTTTGAATTGGGGCAACAGTGGCTGTGTTGTGGAGCCTTTATTGGTTTTTAGGGTTTTTTTTCCCCATTGTTGCAGTGCAGGCTGGTTGCCACTGCAAGTTTACAGAATATCTTTGGTAGGAAGAGACCTTCAAGTTCATCCAGTCCAACCTTCAACCCAGCACTGCAAGGACACCACTAAACCATGTCTCTCTGCACCAGGTCTATATGTCAGTTAAACACTTCCAGGGATGGTTACTCCACTGCTGCCCCTGGCAAACCATTCCAATGTTTCCCAATCCTTACAGTGAAGAAATATTTCCAAAATTTTCCTAATATCCAGCCTAAACCTCCTCTTGTTCAGCTTGCATCCTGTTCCTCTAGTCCTGTTACTTGCAACCAGGGAGAAGACTCTGCCCACCTTCACACTCCTCCAAAGGCTCAAAGGCAGCACCCAGGACTGAGGCCTTTTCAGTCCCTCCTGCAGACCCCAGAGGACACTGGACAGGGCAACCATCCTATGGCCCATGCCCAGTTGGCAGCCCTGTGGACAACTATAAGGGCTAGAGCCCAGTGGGGACAAGGAGGGGTAGGAAAGTCACTCAAGTGGCTCAAGTTGCCCACAGCGGAGGTGGTGACTCTGCAGAGAGCCCAAGGTGAGTAAGGAAACCAGCAGCAACTTGGGGCAGGCTGCCAAACCTGTGTTAGCCCCGTGCCTGCCTTTTCCCCATGGAAAAATATCAACCAGGGCCACAGGGAAGGAAGGAGCATGAGGCTGTGGCACTGCCACTCACTGGCACCTTAAAGAAACCATACAGCCAGACTCATCTTTTCTTGTCTGATTCTTTCCCAGGGCAGTAGTTCAGTAAGTTGTTCTAGGAAATCTGAAAACTCTCTGACAATTTTATTAAGCATGGCATCAGTTAGGAAGAGTGAAATGATAAGAAAAAGAAATGGCCTCAAGTTGCACCAGGGGAGGTTTAGATTGGACTTTAGAAGAAACTGAAAGGGTTCTCAAATGATGAGGGAGGTGGTTGAATCCCCATCCATGGAGATGTTTGAAAGACACAGAAGTGTGGTGCTGAGGGACATAGCACCAGACTTGGTAGAGTTAGAGAATGGTTGGACTCGATGACTTTAAAGGTGTTTTTCAACCAAAATGATTCTGTAATTTGGGCAAATTCATTGTTTCCATAACCCTGTTAGGCTCATAGAGGATTCACCAAGAGTAAAGGTGTGCTGATAACAGAGTAGCTGATATTTGACTGGCCATATGCCGTGTCATTGGTTATGTAAAGGTGCAGATGTGGGTCATTCTCTAGGCAAATTATATGTAAATAGAATATCTATTGTATCCTTGGAGGTCCTGTCATTTTGTAACTGAGAGCAGGTAAACTGAAGAAAGCTCTTTGGCATCTGTCATGATAAGAAGTAGGAATCATCTCCTTAATCAAATTAATGATGCAATTATATTAGCTGCAATTGTCATTGTAATCATAAAATGGTTTGGGCTGGAAGGGATCTTAAAGAACATCCAGTTCCAGTCCCCCTGCCACAGGCAGGGACAATTTCCTGGTTGCTCAAAGCCCCATTCAACCTGATCTTAAACATTTCCAGGGATGGGGCATAATGTTACATGTTTTCTCAGTGCATCAGGACCTTTGTTTTCCAGCTCTGCCTTACATGGTGTTTCTCAGATTCGTTAAACTACTCCCACATGTTGCAGGAGAATAATTGAGGCTTGAAAACTTATCTTGTGCAGCTGGTTTCTGCTTGGATCTTCTTAGGTGTCCCTTGCTGCTACTCTGTGTCGTTGCTGGCCTCCTGCTCTCATGCAGTAAAGAGCAGAGAGCGCCAGATTAATCAGCCCTTACTGTAATGAAAACCAAAGCTAGCTGGTTTCAAAAAAACAAGGGTGTAAGTTGCTGGTTTGGTAAGGAAAGGACTGTAAGGGAGTTGTTTGTGCCAGTGTTGGCTCCAGAAAGATGAAGCAGACAGAAAGTGATGTGTGTTTGGGTTTGAATTCTCCTCACCAAGGCAGAAACCCAAGACGTGCATGCTGTGACAAAATCCCATGCCGATCATAAATGTGCACAAATCCACATTAGCTTGAAACTCAGCCAGTTTGGGCCTAAATAGCTGCAAGGAGGTTTTTGCTGATGCTCTGAGCAGTGGTAACATTCTGCTATGGTACCTCAGCCCCACAGATGTGAGAAATGTTGGCAATAAAAATGCTTCCTCCAATAACACCTTGAGGACTGGCATTGCCTAATGGGCTGTGAGATCACATGAAAGCAGCTGCTTCTCACTGTTACAGAGGCCACACTACTCCTCTTAGTCCATTGGAGCACATGGAAACCACAAAATAAGAAGAAAAAAAAAGCGAATCAGGGCTAAAATATGACATTTCCACCTCCACATGCAGGAAACAATAATAGTTCAGTAGTGCTGGCATGCAAGGGACTGATCTCAGCTTTATCGTATTGGGAAAATAATAAATACCCTTGTTAGGAGAGCTGCAGGTCACTTCACTCTTCCTGCACACCCACCATGGTCTTCCTGTTCCTTGCCTCCTGCCATCCCACACAGGAGGTTAAATAACATGAAGGATGAACTATGTTGTATGCCTGTAGTGGCCTGAAGGTTGCTGAGACCTGGGACTCATTTTGTCCTTAGTAAAAGTATGTGCTCCAAAAGGTTTGCCACCTTTACTAAGTGGTTGCTACTGATAGATAAAAAGCCCAAGCTGGAATATGCCCTCACTGGTGACTCCATCCTGTGTCACAAGGTGGAGACCCATCAGCCAGAAGACATGAGCTAACCAAGGAGGGCATAGTTCCCTTTGCAGCATGCAAGGCATGAACTGCAGAGACCAGTCACCATCACTGAAAGTGTTTAAAAGAGACTGGATGAGGCACTTAGTGCCATGGTTTATTTGATTAGATGGTGTTGGGTGATAAGTTGGAAAGTCTTTTCCAACCTGGTTGGCTGAACATGAGCCAGCATTGTGCCCAGGTGGCCAAGAAGGCCAATGGCATCCTGGCCTGCATCAAGAATAGTGTGGCCAGCAGGAGCAGGGAAGTCATTGTGCCCCTGTACTCAGCACTGGTTAGGCCACACCTTGAGTACTACGTCCAGTTCTGGGCTCCTCAGTTTAAGAAGGACATTGAGACACTTGAATGTGTCCAGAGAAAGGCAACAAGGCTGGGGAGAGGTCTTGAGCACAAACCCTATGAGGAGAGGCTGAGGGAGCTGGGGTTGTTTAGCCCAGAGGAGAGTAGGCTCATGGGAGACCTTATTGCTGTCTATAACTACCCGAAGGGTGGTTGTAGGCAGGAGAGGGTTGGTCTCTTCAGAACAAGAGGACCCAGCCTCAAGCTGTGCCAGGGGAAGTTTAGGCTTGAGGTGAGGAGAAAGTTCTTCACTGAGAGAGCTGTTAGCCATCGGAATGTGCTGCCCAGGGAGGTGGTGGAGTCACGATCCCTGGAGGTGTTCAAGAGGGGATTGGACATGGCACTTGGTGCTATGGTTTAGTCATTAGGTCTGTGGTGACAGGTTGGACTTGATGATCTTTGAGGTCTCTTCCAACCTTGGTGATTCTGTGATTCTGTGCAATTCTGTATTAGGTTCTGTATTTTCACTGTTGTCAGCTGAATCAGAAACCTTAGACATGCCCTAGGACAGTCCAAACAGTACCATAGGACAACATTCCAGGATAATAGATTAAGTGGTCCACTGGATGATCTTCAAGCACATTTAAGACAATGGAAGGTTTCCAGGAAGGCTTTTTTCCTCCTACATCTGAAAGAGGAAAGGCTACCTACAGAGCAAGGGCAGCACTTTGGTTGCAATTTCATATTTCATATTCATATCTGAAAAAAAAATATAGAGCAGGTATACAGCTGAGTTTTAATCCTGGCACTCTAGCTGGCAGGGTTGTGAAAGCTCAGATCTCAGTCTTCAGTTTCATTGCTAAAAGGAAATATTCAATGCAAACTATGCCGTTAGAATAATACTGACTTGTTCTGTGCTGGACCTTTCAGAAGGGACCTCACCTACTGGGAATGCTCACTCCTTTCCAACTCTCCTTCTTTTTTTGCCATCCCTGGAAGAAACTCTCAAATAAATCTAACCTCATGTTTTCATTCCTGGAAGACAAAAGTCTTGGAGAAACATCTTCCCTTGCTCCTAAAAGGCCTGTGGTAGAGAACACGAATTATGGAGTATCCTGTGGCTGGTAAGAGAATGTCAGAAGTGGGCACCTCTCTGGAGACAGGAATCACAGATTTCCTTCTTCCTTCTGCTGAAGCCATAGCTAACTGTGTGTGATGTGACCATGGTTTTGTTGTTCACCAGGGCCCATTAACAGCAATTCAGATTTCAGGAAAGGAAAGACAAGAAATTCCTTTGGCTCACTCTTTTTTTTTCAGGGCGGAAGTGAGTATCTGAGTGTCCTGACTAACTGTATGGGCAACTTGTTTCCTAGAAGTGTTGAAACATGATCTGGAATAGACAGAGCTTGGCTTTTCCCTCCTGCAGCTGGGAGGAATGAGAATATTGCTCTTCCATTTATATTTGCTGGAATTCACACCTACGTTCTGAATCAGCATCTCCAGTTCAAGAGGTCCAGGTCTAGGTCACCTTACTGATTTTGGCTAGTTGAATAAAAGTCCTTGGCAAGTACAGAAATTTGACTTTGCAAGTGGAAGACTTTGGAGGGATTTAGCCTGCCCTAGAGACCTGCAACATACCACTGGTTGAACACGTTCTTTTCATAGCCTGTGCTTCAGCTGATTTGTAATCTGTAGCCCTTTGTTAATATTGGGAAAGAAGGGATGAGATTAAAGAGACTCAGATGTTTTTCAAGTAGCCTGTCAGTAAACCAGGTCAAGAAGCAGATGTAGCAATTCCATCAACCATGTTCATTGTCTACAATATGTTTGGAAATCCAACAAGGGGAAAAGAATAGAGTCCACAATGTGTTTTGGGTGGGTCATCGTCGTTGTTGCTTCTAAACACAATGTTCTGAAGCCCAAGACTTCCAGCCAGTTTTTCTTGTTTATGCCACTAGAACAAACAGAAGACCAGTGGTGTCTTTGTGATTGGGAACGTGAAAGCTGATTTTTAACTGAACCAAGTGCTAGTCATGACCTTCTGAGAGCTTGAAATGTCTATTGCTTTTTCATAGTGAAGTGAACAGAAGCTTGCCTTGCAATTAACAGTGTTGCCCTCTCCCTGTTGCCACTCTGTCAAAGCCTGGATACCTGAATTTTGGATTGACCAAACACCTGACAAGACCTGAAAGAATATTCTTGTCCAGTGTCCCTCCAAATAGGGGAGTGTTGATCTCTGTTGGTTACATCTATGTAGAGTTGACTTCCCTGTGTTTCTGAGCAACAGTAGTTCCTCCTAAGGGTCTTATCTTCAGCACAGTAGGTCTCATCCACAGCATCTTCCTGCCCAACCCAGCTTCTGATCTTGTCTGGAAACCAACAGTTTCTTTTGCTGCACTTTCATTGCAGGCCTTACAACAGGATGCTTCTGTAGGCATTTTGGAGGCATGCTTGAAGAATATCCTGAAAAGTGTCACTGACTGGCAAGGTGCAGATGTTACTAATCTTCTCTGCTCGCTGGAACAAGCTGGATGAATTGGAAGTGGATTTTGGCTGGATGAGTTATTCTCCCTCCCACCACATCCTCCCTCTCTACCTCTCTTGGACCATACCTGATGGCAGGCATGTCAGAAACAGTTATAACCAGCATGTCACATTTCTTGACTGTAGTTTGATGTGGGATTATTTTATGCCTACTCATCTGAAAACCATTGTAGTGAGACACCCAAAACATAGCATTGCTTAATGTTTATTGAATAATTTGCTCCTGGCTTCTTGCCCCAAAATGCAGAAATCAAAAGTAAAAATTAACATGCACTTAGCTCACACTTTCTCCTCTTGCTGACTGTCCCTTCTGCTTTATGTCAAGTTTAGGGGCTTTCTCTAGAAAGTAACTGTGAACAAAAGTATACAATGGAAGCTTACACAGCAGTTAGTTTTCAGGGTCCAGCTATGCTGTAGTTTTATATATTTGCCAAGTAATTACCAGTTTGAAAGTGCAGTTATACTTCCAGCTTCTAGGACAGTCAAATAAACAGGAAAGCTCATCCTCAAGGGCAGGTAGGTCTGTAGTTTTCTGAAAGGCTTTAATGTTCTTGTTCATGATGTGGAGAGTGCACGGACCTAATGAGGTCAATGGGGAGTTTGTGTTTCCTTGTACCAAAGTCTTTAGCTAAGTGTGGGGGACATGTCAACCTCCCTGTTTTTCTGTCTGCTGCCCAGGTGATGTCAGCCAAGCTACTTTAAGCTGAGGCTGAAGAAGTACTCCTGTTTCACCACTTCTAAAGTGGCTTAATTAAACTTTACAGCTTCAAATCCCATGCTCAGCTGCCAAAGAAGTCTATCTTTCCATCAGTGAGTGTCCATAAAGAGCTGAACTCTTTGGCTTGGGACCTTAACATTGCTTAAAATCTGTTGAGGAATTGGAAGTTTTAAACTTAGCAATAGGATAATTCGTAGAATACCAGGTTGGAAGGGACCTCAAGGATCATCTAGTCTAACCTTTCAGGATAAGGATATAGTTTAACTGAGATGGCCCAGCACCCTCTCAAGCTGGGCCTTGAAGCTGTCTAGTGTGTGTCTAATAAAAAAAGGCTGTCTCATTTGCAGGGATTGCCTGGTAAATCACCTCAGAGGGTGAGCTAGAGGAGATAGGAACATAGAGAAAAGGGCACTTTTGGAAGAAGACCCTGTTTGAGTTTTTGCTTAAGCTAGCATTCAGATACTTTGTTTGAAGCATTTGTTGGCAGAGAGACGAAACCCACAGCTCTGTATGATACTATGATTTCCTTTGGTGGTTGTTTTTACCATGATGCTGCCAAAGCCTGGCTGGTAGGAGATGCAGGTTGCTTCAGGTAAAACTGTGTGGGGCTTGGGTTTCCTGATGTCATTGGAAAACACCCTGCTTATTCAGATGCTGGGAATATCTGCAGATAAAGTAATACAAGATGCCCAGAATCAAAGCTATAAGAGTCCCACAAATGGATTATGGTTAATAGAGTGATCAGATATGTAATCATGATTTACAGCAGTTTTATGGCTGGTTGGTACCTTTTAGTGTTACAAATCTGTTACATTATCAGTGTGTTCTGTCAGATTAGTGCAGCAGGGGAAGTACAAGAAGTAATGCCAAGTGGAAAGGAGTAAGACATCCCCACTGGCTGTGTGCTTTAATAGGACAAGAAAAAGAGTACGTCAGCCATGTGTTCCTTTTCAGAGAGGAGCAGGACATCAGGAAGTCTCCTAATCCTTGCTGGGTTGCCAGATGATGGAAACTGGAAAGGCTGCCAGACAGAACTGGGATCAAAAGCATTAGTGTTCCATTTGGGGGGGGAATAAAACTACCTATCCTGTAAAAACAAAACAAAACAAACCAGAACAAAACAAACCAACCAAACAAAAGAGCCCATAAGCTCAGTCACATATCTGTCTCTGAAAGATATTTGAGTTGAGTTCTTAAAATACTCCCTTAGTCACTTTATGACACTGGTTTCTGAGTTCTTTCAAGTGGTTTTATTGAAGCTCTATTAGATAGTATGAGACAATTCACACTGGTTCTGGAAGTCACCAAGGGAGCCCAGACTGAGCAGCAAAAGGACATAATTCAGAAGGGGCTTTTCTAGCCACTCTGCAGACCTTACTTTAAAACAAATGAGTAAGTTCTTAATCAATCTAGAAAATGATACAAAAAGTTCACAACAACATGTACTTACAAGAATGTACTTTTGAAGAACAGGTTGTACTTTATGCTCAAGTATTTTACTTTCACTGCAAAATATTTTGAAACGGAGCCTTCCTGCAGGATTATTTATACAGCCTCCACAGTTCAGGAGCACTGCAGAGGGTTTCAGGTGGTACCTCCCTGCCTCATGAGGGCCTGGGATGATGAGCCAGACAATGTAGACTCTTCGGGCTGAAGCCACGAAAGGAAATGGTTGCTTGATTGTGGCTTAGCTCAGCAGGTCTCAGTCCAAAGTATAGATTGTTAGTCTCATTTGGCTGCTGCCAAGCTGAAAGCCCCTGAAAATCCATTTGCACCTCCATTTCCACAGAAAAGATCCTGGGGCGTCAAGAGGCACTTTTCTGGGACACTTTCTGCTGATGCCTGTGGGCAAACTGACTGTCACTGCTGTCAAGAAAGGCAGAAGCAGAAATACTGATGTCCATCTCTCCTTGTTCCTGTCTTTGGATAGTGGGCATTCCTCCATGAAGTTTTTGGGTCCTCTTGCATTTGGCCTCTCTCCTCCAGAGGCTTTTAGTTCCCAAGGCTTTTGTTGTCATCAGGCTCAGTTGTGGAAAGTTTCTTTCGTCATAAGCCAGAAAATGGCCATCAGCATGGCTGTGCTGCCCAGCCGCTGCAGAGACAAGGGCTGCCATCTGGGATCCAGCACATGGTTAATGTAATTCTTGGACCAGGGTTGACAGAGATGTCTCACACCTCAAAAGTGAGTCCTCTAACAATGTAGCATAGGCGAGGGCTGCGACTGGGGTGAGAAGTCTGCCTTGGATCATTCATCCAGTCACGGAGATTGTCACAGTGAGGCAGCAACTGGAGCACCTAATTTCCCATGAGGGCTGTGGCTGAAGGCATATTTCTTCTCTCAGCATTTTCCCTTGGCCAGCAGCTCCCTGCTTCCCATGCCAATTATTTTGGAGCCTGGGCCAAGGTGTCTTGCTGTCTTCACACACTGGAAAAGGAGCCTTGGCAGCAGCAGTCTACTTTGCACCATAGGATGTCCCAACTCGTCAGGGGTTTTAACCCTGAAGCTGTGTGCAAGCTCTGGTCTTTACTCTGGTTCTCAGCTGACCAGAAGAGCTCAGTTCATTATTAATTCATGAGCAAATTATTCTTGCCAACTTTTTCATCATCACAGAAGTCCATAAAGGAAGAACATGCTGGTTTATTCCCCATTCCTTTGTTCTATTTGTTTTTAAGTGCAGTGAAAAGGGCTGCTGTGATCACCTTTCCCTTGTTGATGAATTGTGAAAGAATAAGCTTCAAAGAACACAATAAATGTAGTAAGAAAAAGAATCTACCCTGAGTCCAGGTGATGTGTTACCAGCATCTAAGAGAATAACAGCAATCTCAGCAACTCTGTGACTGTTTCTCCCTGTGTCATTAATTATGTCTTATCTTGACAGAGAGAATGGGATTCACATTACTGCAGTGTGTTTTCTTAACAGCTCCCACTAAGGAAAAACTGGTTCAGAAAACAGAAAGTAAAGCAAAGAGCAAGGACAGTAAGAGGGGGAGTCACAAGGCATGCCTGGCAAACCTGACCAGTTGAGGTAATAAATCACAGTGATGTATTCCTGGGGCATTGAGGAACATGGCAATTTACTGGGGCTCTCCACAACTCATGGGATCAGAGGTTGGGGTTATGCAGACATGGCAGAAGGAAAAGCATGACCTAAATACCAGTGGGAAGTCTGCTGACAGGTAGATGCCATTTCTCTGTAAGCCTCACTGGGCTGGATGCCCATGGTCTGACTTTTCTTGAACGTCTGCATTTATTTTCAAACTCTTATTAATCCACTTGTTATTTATCATGTTGAGCAATTTGTCCCCATGGTGCCAAAGCAGGAGAGGTGGAAAAAAGGTGACATTTAACCTTCTCTCTCTCATTTTCCCATAGGAGACAGAAAAAGCTCTAGAGGTCTCACTGCAGAAAAGCTGGATCCTGTCCTCTGAGCCACGGGAAGGCTGTTGTGCCTCCAGTTTCTCGATATTGCTGAAAGCTCTAAAGTCTGTTTGGACCCCAGTATTTTGAAGGGCCTTATATTAAAGGTGCTGGAGCTCAAACTGTGAGACATACCTGTGCAGCAGAGTTTGAAGTGCTATCCTTCTGTACAGCAAAGAAAATGTAAATATTTCCTTTAGTGAATGTTGCCAATATGAAACACAGGAATACCAGGAGTGGTGCCTGGAATCAGGACACTCAGCTCTCCAGTGAGCACCTCAGCTGATAAGAAGCAGTTGTACTCTTGCTAATGCTCTTCTTCTGGCCTAGTGAAGCTTATTTTTTTCCTCCATGATGCCAATCAGAAGAGGTCAGAGCCCAGAAAATGCTGTGATGCTCTTGTGGGCAGAAAGAGCTGCTTATCTCTTGGCTGCAGAGAGAGCTAAAAGAAGGTGCCCAGCCTCCTGAGCCAGTCAGGAAGATTATTGTGTAGGGCTTGCTGTTACCTCTGTTATGTGTGCTTTGAAAACAGGCTTAAGTTCTCTTCATCAGTGAAATCACTTCTGTTTCTTTGGTTTTTTTATCCCAAAGCTTCCACGAGGGATATCATTCACTACTGTTAAGTCCTCAGATGCTAGGAGGAGATGTGACCTCAGCGTTACCATAATTTATTGACTTCACTACTCGGGGAAGAGCTGTGGGAATTCCCTAAACCACTGACCACTGGCCTCTGGAAGGATGCACTGGGGGAAGACTTTGCACATCTACCTTTCCCTACTCTGCCATTGGCTGGGGTAGGAGCCTGGACATTGAGCTGGGTGAACCTGTTCTCTGATGCAGAAAGGCAGTTCCCATAAGCGGCAAACCAACATCTGTCAGACACTTCACCTGCAGCTCATGATACTTCATTTTTTCCCTTTGTTCTCTGCCCTTTATCCTTTGGTGACTTAGCAGGCCACCCCAACCAGAAGAGATCCCTGAGTCTATAGAGCAGGCACTTAGCGGCAACTTGTGCAGCAGCACCTTGTGCAGCAGCACAATACCAGAGGAGCAAGATGCTCCCCTGCCTTTTGGGGGGGAAGGAGCAGTAACAATTCACATAAGGTTTATTTAAACGTGGCCGTTTATTTTTGCTGGATATTAAGTTACCTCCCCTTATAGGAGTAATGTTTTTGGAATCCCTCCTTGATTCTCCTGTAATAAATCACAGTTGTCTGAAGGAAAGGAGTGAGGTTCTTTGTCATTTCTCTTTGTTTTTCCTCCATTGGCAAGTGAAGGAAATGCCCCGAGAAGAATCATTTATTATGAATTTGCTTTTGACACTGTTGGCAAGCTCTTGGCATGACACCTAGATGAATTACTGCCCTATCTCTGGGCAGTCAGAGCACAAAGCCACAGCTCATTTCTAATTGTGGATTGGCAGGACCTCTACTACCAGGCAGCAAGAGAATAAAGAAAACAAGAAGAAAGGCTGACAGCTGGATCTCAGCGAGGGTGGCAGTGGTGGAGGGAGGAGACCCTAGGTCCTGTTGTGACCTCAAGCCATATTTTGTCCCGGTGGTTGCCAGCAACCACACGGACAAAATTTCCTTGCTGGTATTGTGGCTTCTTGCGAATCACAGGCTTGGTTTCTCAGTGTGGGTAAACAACAATGCAAACTTGCACCCAGGGCACTTAAATTCTCTGTTAGGGAACGGCATTTGGGCGGGAGCACTGCAAAGGGACCTCAGGGAAGAGCAGACTGATGGTGAAGACTAAGGCTTCAAAGAAGTTCTGAAATGGCTCTGACTCTTCCCATGTTCTTTCTTTTCTTTATTTCTTTTTTTCCCCTCTTTCTTGCTTTTTTTGTTTTCTTTTTCTTTTTCTTTTCCTTTTCCTTTTCCTTTTCCTTTCCTTTTTCCTTTTTCCTTTTCCTTTTCCTTTTCCTTTTCCTTTTCCTTTTCCTTTTCCTTTTCCCTTTTTCCTTTTTCCTTTTTCCTTTTTCCTTTTTCCTTTTTCCTTTTTCCTTTTTCCTTTTTCCTTTTTCTTTTCCTTTTACTTTTACTTTTCCTTTTTCTCTTTTTTTTCTTTTCCTTTTTCCCTAAGCAGCTTTTCATTGAGATATGCTGCTGTGGGCAAAATTGCTTGGAAGTATTTGGCTGATAGAACAGATGGAACTGGTAATTGCCAGCATCCAACAGGTTCTGTTAGGGTGATTATTTTTCGCTTATGGGTTGGGGTTTTTTGTTTTTGTTTTAATCACTCCTTACTTTTCCCCAAGAAACTCTGAAAAGCTTTTACACAGAATAACTAAATTTTTTTTTGCATACTTGTGAACATGTGCAGCTAGATAAACCAAAGTTTTGTCAGTAGGCTGCAACCTGGCTGCAACAAAGTCTTTGGAAATTCTATAATTTAAAGGCTAATTTCCTAGCGAAATTAGCTTTACAGTATTCATCTCTCTAGCCCTGACCACAGAATCCCAGAATCCCAGCATAATGGGGGTTGGAAGTGATCTCTGAGGATCATTTTGTCCAACCCCCCCCACTAAAGCAGTGTCATCCAGAGCAGGTTGCCCAAGATCATAATGTCCAGGTGGGTTTGCAATCTCTCCAGAGAAGACTCCACAACCTCTCTGGGCAGCCTGCTCCAGGGCTTTACTTCTTAAGTAAGAAGTTTTCCCTTATGTTCACTTCTTTAAGGACTAAGGTAGAATGGTGCTGAGAAATAAAGTGACAAATAAATATCTGCAAGGTGGCAGAAATGAAGAAGAGAGCTTCCCACCACTGGTCAGCATTAATATGGTAAGAACACCTTTATTTGGACACTTGGCAGGGCACTCTTTGATGGTGAGTACCCTTTCTGCGGGGTAGGCTTGTTTCAGCTACCTCTTAATGATTTGACTTGGTGATCTTAGAGGCTTCTTCCAACCTAAATGATACTATGGTTCTATTTTTAGACTTTTCTGAGTGTCTTGGTGTAAATGCATTGTACTTAGGGCAGAATTCACCCACAAGAATAATGTATATTGCACTTACTATGTTATAGCCAGGCCAACCTTGAATGCAGCCATATGGCAGAGCTGACCAAATTCTGAAGAAGGGAAAAAAAAAGGCAAGAGTTATTTTAGGCTTTGCAAGACAGGAAACAGAAGGTTTTACCTCATTTTCAGCCTCCATCTCTCCTTCGTGGGCTTTAGGATTTACAAGAATTCAGAGGATGTATGGTTCAGCAAAAGTATTTCCCCAGATTAGATGATGCTCATTCTTTGGTCTCCTTTAAAAACACTGTAAGAAACTTCATCAGACCATGAGTCTCAGAATGTCAATTTAGAGCCTTACACAAATAATCCAGGTTTGGGGGATCTTGTCATGCTAAGTGGATTCTTTGGCACCAGCTGCTTTTATTATGGATGGAGCCACAGCAGAACCACATTAGAAAAGGATATTGTTACAACACTTTCAGTATCAACAATGCCACTTGGAGAGGAATAATGTGTTCCAGATGGCTATTAAGAATGTCTGTCCTGTTTAGAAGGGACTTTTTTTTGGTTGTTTTTCATGTGGTTGTTTTTTGGTTAATTTATTCTGATAAAATGTGGGGTAATTTGGGCTCCTGTCAAGCAGTCAGCAAACTTGAAGATAAGGTTATTCACAGAGCAAGCAGTCTGAAAGGCCTTTTTCACTGGATTTAATTAGGTGGGTTTTCACGTTGGTTTTATTTCTTTTATCTCAAGTATTTTTGCTCATTTTTCTTGAGGAAAGAGAAGGCAGAGTGCAGCTAGAGGAGACAGGAAAACTGCTGGGTTACTTCAGGGCTTTTCCACACCCCTGCCAAGTAACAGGGCCACAGTTACCTGTGTAAGTAAGCTGGTGCAACGATAGCCTTGGACATAGCAGAGATAACAGAGATTTGAAGGAGTTTGAGTCAAAAAATGAATCTCAATTTGTGACATATATCACATCAGCATTTCCCACCAGGCCTGTGCCTAGGTCAGGCACTAAACTGGAGCCAAACTCTTTCAAATGAAATTAAAAAGAGATTTTATATTCGGCTTTTCTCTCCTGCTGTATATGTTTGAGGGAAGCCTAGATGATCTTAGGTCAAGTTACTGTAAGCTCACAGGAGCTTGGTTTCTACAGGCTCTGAATCACTATGTCTCTGTGTGCTCCTCCTCCGTGCTGGTCCTTTGATAACACTGATGGTCTGTCTAACACTGATGAGGGCTCACCATTTCCTTTCCATCACTGTTGTCCTCCTGTTCCAAATTACCCTGCACATAAGGAACAGCAGGCAACTGGAGGCTGACACCATCCCTGGATGGTGCAGGTAGAATATTACCTGAGCAGTACTGCATGGGCCTTTTTTTTTATCCCTCTGGCTTTCTGGTAAGGCAGGGATTTCTGCCCATGGTTTTACGCCTGTCTCCAAGCACAACAGCATGGACAAAAGCTGTCATGATGTGCCTCAGCTTTTTATTGTCTAGTCTTAAGACTTGCTGTATCTGGGCTCTCTCCCAGCTTCTCCTTAGGCTGTTGGTTAGGTCCTTTGAATCAGGTATTCACAGCTCTCCAGGGGCACTGAGGCCTGGGGACAGCAGTGAAACTTGGACTGGCTGGATCTGGATGTGAGCTCTGCTGAGCAAAGTCCATGGTGACATCCAGAGAACTCAATACACACCCTTGCTCTCTGCAGCTCCCTCTCCACCAGCAGCATCCACTCTTCTCCCCAGCCACCAGATTTTCTCACTCAAGACTTCATTTTGCTTTAATATGTTTCTCCAGCAGGCATTAGTTAAGCCACTCACTGAAGGCTTTTGAAGACATTCCCCAGAGCTGGGACTGCTGAGCATCAAGCAATAGAAGAGCTTGAGAAGGTTTGTTAGTCCTGGATGACCAGATTCCTGTTTCATATTTGAAATAGATCTGCAGCTGGTTGGTTAACAAAATATTATGCTCAGGATAACTACCTGAACCCCCTTGCCAAGCCAAAGAGTCATAGTAGGGTTCCAGAAAAGCCAATATTAAATCCAGAGACATCAACATTAGTGAAGTAGAACTAAATCATCTCCAGCTGTCTCTGGCTCTTGCCTGGGGCACAGAAATAAGTAGCTCCCTTGAAAAGAAGTAAAGATGAAGGGTGCATTAATGAGGACCATAACAAAGCCTGTACCTCAGGTCATGTTCTTTATCCAGTCCTGTCATTCAGTCAGTGACAGTTTCTCATCTCCCACCAATGGCCCTCCAGCCTCTCCACCAAAGCCAAATTTCCTTGGTGGTGAGGAGGGGAGGACAGACCTACTGTTAGAGCACTGGAGACATGAGCTGCTTCAGCTTCCAAGGCTGGTTTGGTGGATGTGACAAGCACAGATCCTTTGAAGCTTATGTTGTTCTTGATTCAATTAGCTGGTTTTAACTGTTAATTACATGTTTAGCACAATCACAGCTCACTGCCAAATGGTTCTGTCCTCACTGACCAGCATAATTGAGTGTGAGTCTTGAAATGTGTGGGGAAAAAAGACATGAAAACACTGACCTTAGCTCTTTGCTAAGTGTGGTTTAGAGCAGCAACATATGAGCAAATTAGAAGTCATCCTTAACTTCACCTGGGTACTCAGAAATCTTCACTGTGCTTCTTATAACAAAAGTGATCTGAGAGACTGAGAAGAAACAGGGATTTTAGACAAGAGCTATGCACTTCTGTGACATGTAAGTTAGGCTCTCACGTAAACCATCCTGATGCCACAATTATTTTTAACTGGCATCTGTAGGTTCTCTGGAAAGCCTTATTTGCCTTAGGAATACAAGTAAACACAGGGAAGATGTCTGTATTTACTGATGCTTCACTTCTGATTAGAGACCTTTTCCTTTTCTAGTTTTGTGAATCCCAAAGGTCCATCAGGTGCAATGCACTGGGGGAAGAGCTGTGTGAGAGGCTTTACTTGTGAATGATGACATGAAAAAAGCTAGAAGCAGGTTCCTAACCACAATCAGAGGTGCAGGAAGATACAGCTGGTTATAAAAGCACTGCACTGGTGCAGAGCTTTGGTGTACTGTTGGGCAAAGTGGAGATGAGTATAATGAAGCATGGAAAAACATATACTCAGTTGGCTGGGATCGTGGGGTGAGTAATTATCCCTGTGGGAAGATAGCAGGTGGATTAGTTACTGGGCTGCATCTGCAATAAGCAATTAAAGGAAAACATCTGTTTCACATCATCCATTTCTTCTTTTCCAGGATACTCCTCTGGTTTGTCTCCCTGATACTGCAACCTGGAGACTAGTCATTTCTCTAATGAGGCTGTGCAAACATCATGTGTTCCTCTGTGGAAAGAAGTGGAGATGGCCAGGAGCAACAGGACACAGTAAGTAACATCTGGAAACATCTCCTGACTCTCTTGTTTTATTTTCTATTAGATTCTGCCTTGTTCCAATTCAAAATGAATCTGTTTCCAGTGACTGGAGAACAGCCCTGAAGGTGCAGCAAATAGATGGAGGAGCCAGCTCTGTTAAGTGACTCATAATATCTCTGCTGCCATCTTGAGTAAGAGGGAAGTCCGAGCATCAGATCAACCTTTTGCTGTTTGATCAAGTTGCTAAAAGTGGATTTTGTTAAATTAGCCAGGCCAAACTGATATCTGGTGGGCAAAGTGTATTTGCACCAGGAATGGTTGCCATGTCCAGCAGCATTTCAGGGTATCTGTGCCTGATGCTGAGTGACATTTTGCTGGTGAAAACTAATGGCAAACAAGATGTGAATGCTGCACTTTGGGGGTTTTGGATTTGTTTTCTTTTTCTTTTTTTTCTTTCTGTGCTTGCCTCTTGCATTATTGCAAGCATGATTTATTTTATGCTCAGGATGGATGGATTGAATGAATAAATCACAGAATAAGTTACAGCCAAAGATCAAGGTATTGTCCTGCTAAAACCAAAAACTCTAATAACAAATCTTGCCTTAGATACAGCAAAACTAGGAAGTTTGAGTATCTGTGAAAGTAACTCTGACCAGCACCTACTCTAGAAGCACTTATCCCTTATGTGCTGCTGGATAAATAAGAGCAAGAAAAAGACTTTTCTCTGTGCTAGTATTTCATTGGTATTTTTATTCAGAATTTTGGCCTGGAGCAAAGTATAATTGGCAAACAGCTTTTAACTGATGAGGCCACATTGACCTATTTCATCAAGGGACCACAGAATAACAAACCCATGTAATGCTCTAAACATAACTGAATTCAGAAGTGAAGCTTGGGTTTGAGAGCTCCTCCAGGATTTAAAGCTGGTCTCTCCCTTCTCCTCCTGACCTATCTGGGGAGAAAACCCAAACAAATAGAAGGACAGAGATGAGGTTATACACATGACAGTGGAAAACACAGTTGTATTACTGGGAGTGTGACTGTGTTATAAAATCATACAATGTTTTGGGTCCAAAGGGACCTTTAAAGGCCATCTATTCCAACCCCCTGCAGTCAACAGGGACATCTTCAACTAGATCAGGTTGCTCAGAGCCCCAGACAACCTGATCTGGAATGGTTCCAGGAATGGAGCATCTTTATTCAACTTGTGCTAGTGTCTCATCACCCTCAGTGTAAAAAATTTCTTCTTTCTGCCTGGTCTGAATCTTCCTCTTTTAGTTTGAAACCATTATCCTTTGTCCTGTCACAACAGGTCCTGATAAAATATCTGTCCCCATCTTTCTTCTCAGCCCCATAAGTATGGAAAGGCCACAAGAAGATCTCCCTGGAGCATTCTCTGCTCCAGTTGAAAAACCCCAACTCTCTCAGCCTCTCCTTATAGCACAGGGGTTCCAGCCCTCACATTATTGTTGTGCCCCTCCTCCTACAGGTCCATGTCTTACTGTTCCAATGACCTTTGTGAACTAAGGAGATCAGAATATGATCTGCAAACCCCTCCTGATTTCCGTGCTGATCCCTAACACAAGAACTGGTTCAGTGTGACCACTGGTACCATTGGTACATGACATAAAAATGCATCTCAGATCTGTCCCTGAAGCTGTGAGATTTGCTAAAGGTTTGTTAAAAACTCTGCTTTGAGGGAATTTCGACGCTGGGGCAACTCATGAATGAAAAAAAAAACAGCAAACACAACCAAACAAACACAAACCAAACAAAACAAAAGCCCCGAAACAAAACGAACAAATAAAAACCAGATTGTGTCTTTTCAGAGAATCACCAAGGTTAGAAGAGACCTCAAAGATCATCAAGTCCAGCCTGTCACCACAGACCTAATGACTAAACCATAGCACCAAGTGCCATGTCCAATCCCCTCTTGAACACCTCCAGGGATGGTGACTCCACCACCTCCCTGGGCAGCACATTCCAATGGCAAACGATTCTCTCAGTGAAGAACTTTCTCCTCACCTCGAGCCTAAACCTCCCCTGGCACAGCTTGAGACTGTGTCCTCTTGTTCTGGTGCTGGGTGTTCTGGGAGAAGAGACCAATTCCAAATAATTCATTTTATGTCATCTACACTTGAAGATACAAGATTGGTCTAACTAAAGACAGATGTGCAAAATATAGCCTATATGATGGATATAAGGAAAACACACTTTTCCATGTGAGTGGCAGAGCCCACAGCCACAAATACCTCTCCAGTCTGGTCACCTCAAAAATGCATCCACAAATATTATTCATCTCAGTGGTCTGCAGAGATTTATCAGGGGTTATAGCATCCTGAAAACATCTGTGAAATGAGGAGGTTTGTGTATGCGTGCGCTCGTCACTCAGCAAACAGCCACTTTTACTATAGCCACGCGGCTAAGAGAGCAGCAATTATGAGTGAAATAGTCTGGAAGAGACTCAAGTGTTCAAAAATGGATATTATGGGGAAAATATAACTTGATGTTTACAATCTCTCCAACTTAAAGTCATAAAAAGGGATCTTTTCAACGTGCCAGTGTGTCTCTTACCACTTTCTTTTTTTGTGTGTGTGGGTGAAGCTTTTAGAAAGCAAAATCAGCCTGAATTTGCCCCAAATTACTTCTAAAATAGCTTTGCACTTTGGATGAGGAATGCAGAATATATCCACCTATAGATGGATGCAGAACTCCTGAAACTCCAGGAACTGAGTAAGAGGTATTTTGTACTCAATTTTGATGAACAAGCACTTCTTGGTTTGTGGACACTGGGTTTCCTCCAGCACCAGAACAAGAGGACACAGTCTCAAAGTGTGCCAGGGAAAGTTTAGGCTCGAGGTGAGGAGAAAGTTCTTTACAGAGAGAGTTGTTAGCCATTGGAATGGGCTGCCCAGGGAGGTGGTGGAGTCCCCATCCCTGGAGGTGTTCTAGACGGGACTGGACTTGGCACTTGGTGCCATGGTTTAATAGTCATGAGGTCTTGGGTGACAGGTTGGACTTGATGACCTTTGAGGTCTTTTCCATCCTCATTGATTCTATGAATCTATGCTACTGTTGAACCACTATGTTAGATCAACTTTCTCTATGCTCATCCAGGCATGATAGAAAGATATGTCTACTAGAAGTGGTGGGGGAGAAAGTAAAGGTCCCCTTGGGATGTTTCCTGACAGCTTCTTAGAAGTGATAGCTCCACTGTTGAAAACTGTTGAGGTTGCAAATAGTCACCCCAACCAAAGCCTGCATTTCATTCCCTCACTCAGAGGCTGAAGAACTCTTGGTGCTACTCAGAGCTTTGGTCTGTGAAGGAACCAAAGGATAAGCTACTGAATGGCAGCATTGGATTAAATGTTTGCTGATGATTCTCATTTTCTCTCTTCAATGTCTAGCTGAGATGGATGTGGTATAATGGCTATGGGTGCTAGTTGTAGAAGAGGCAGGCAGTGATTCCCAGGAGCTGCTGGGTTTTCTCATCTGTTTTAAAACCAGACAAAATGTGGGCTGCTCCTGTGCCTCAGCTTGCTAGACTAAGCCATCTTTACCTACTGAGTTTCTTGTTTTCCCTTTAGACTTCTCTCTTTGATTTTATTCATTAAGACTCATAGATATTATCCCCCCAAGCCTCATTAATTTTCACAGGATAACCATTTCAGGTGATCTGTCATTAAAAAAGAATAATAAACACTTCTTTAGGTTTGTGCCTGTTTCAGCTCTCCAGTCCCCTATGTAAATGGAAATATTTTCTCCAGAGAACTCAATGCTTCTTGGCTGAAGGTTTTACCTTCTTACCCTGACGCTCCTACAAGAGCTTTGTGCAAGAGCTGCAAGAGCAGATGTGCAAATATGTATTGGATTATTGCAACTAAAGTGGACTTGACCTGGCTTTATTGAAGTGCTATGTCTTCTCTCTTTTCTGAGCGTCTTATATTTGTAGTTGGTCTACTTTGAAAGGAGTAATTTTGAGGAATTCCTTTCCCCCCCAACCCCTTCAAACTATGAATTCATCTGGAGAACGACAACATTAGAAAATCTGAGGGGCAAAACCAGAAACCACAACTACCCAGCAAACCACTGCACATTTTCCCTGGCAGGAACTGCTTTCAGCTCCTCCATTTAGCATAACGCAGACCACAATTCACATCATCACGGCCAAAGGGCAACTCATTCTTGATGCTCCTCTGGAATGGAGCCAGCTTTTTTTTGTTTATTTCATGTGAAAAAAAAAAAATATATATATAATGTGAAAATACATAGGAGAATTGCTGACAAGGAGCTTACTACTGGAAAAGGTGGATTTTGGTGAAATGTGAATCTTCACAGCGTCAAAGCTTAATCCAGATTCCACTCAAAAAAGAGACTCAAAGGAACAGGGTAAATGTTTGCAGACCCAGAATTAATGTTAAGAAGAAGTTCTTCATAGAAAGAGTGATTGGCCATTGGAATGGGCTGCCCAGGGAGGTGGTGGAGTCACCATCACTGGAGGTGTTTAGGAGGAGACTGGATGGGGTGCTTGGTGCCATGGTTTAGTTGACTAGATGGGGTTGGGTGATAGGTTGGACTCTATGATCTCAAAGGTCTCTTCCAACCTGGTTAATTCTATTCTAAGAATTTGTGAGATCCAACCCAAAATCTAAGTTCAGGGTTAATTTCTAGAAATGTAAGATGTTACATTTTAAGACAGCTGAGCATGACTTTGATAGAAGATAGGAGATACCATAGAAAGGCTGTTTTATATGACAGAAAGGAGCTTATAAAAGAATAAAGGCATTTCCTAGAATAGAAAGAACAACAGCACCGTAAACCACTCGTCATGCTTTCAGTGTGAAGTGAGAATTTGCACTCCTAACCTCCCACATTGGATCTGAGTCCTGAATAGCATCTCTGTTTTCTCTTCAGCTGAGCTAATGACAGATCTGAAGAAGTGTCAACACTGCAACTGAGACAGCTTGAAGCAGTGGGAATGTCACTCGCAGGGGAGATGGGAGTCACAGCAAATACACTTTTCAAGGTTGGTTACTCCTGACTAATGGCATGGTGTTTTCAGCAAGAAGAGCCAAAACCTTGCCCACAGCCACTCAAGGGCTCCAGATGAGTCCCACGTTTACTCCAAGCAGCAGTTGATGAGGCAATGCTGCTCCCCTCTCCCTGGCTCCTCTCCCACTGCCAGCCCCAGTTCACTTCAGAGTATTTGCTTTAGTCAGAGGCCAAGCAAATCCAGCCTAATTCTTGATGGTTCTGTGTGTCATTTCCTCTGCTGACAGAGGGATTTAATTTTATATGACTTCATCTTCAAAAAAAACCAACAAACCTACAGGTTAAGTGTAAGTCACCTATGCCCCACTTGTGCTCTGCAGTTCATAACTCTGCTTGCTATGCAGTTCATGCCTGGTGCCTAAGATATCAGTGTTAGTTTGAGGATGAATCATACTCTAGACATAGGATGAGAGGAAATGACTTCAAGTTGCACCAGAGGAGGTTTAGGTTGACCATCAGGAAAAATTTCTTCCCCAAAAGGCTTTTTGAGCCCTTGAACAGGCTGCCCATAGAAGTGGAGGACCCACCATGTCTGGAGGGATTTAAAAGATGTGGAGCTGTGGCACTTTGGGACATGATTGAGTGGTTGGACTTGATGATCTTAAAGGTCTTTTCCATCCTAAATGATTCTATGGCATGCCAATTTTTCTTTTACTGATGTTTCCAGTTCAGATATGAAGTCTTAGTCTGAGATGGTGAAAATTAGGACAACTCAGATGTTCAGTCAGGTAGGTGGTGACCTGGAGCAGGTGGTCTTGCTGCAATCTCATATTTCTCTGAGCAGCATAAATCTGGATGAGCATGTGGGGAACATCTCAACCCAGGGGTAGTGAACTGGGTGAAAGACTGGAAGGTTGCATACCTTTGGTTTTCTTCATATGTTTTGATTGTCAGGACAACACATTCCAAAGTGTGTTTTCTGATTTCTATTCAGATTGAATATATTGACAGGGTGGAGGCTTCATGGTTTGGATTGGACTAAGGCAAAGCAGAGCTCAGCCCAGACTCTTGCCATTATTTGTGTCTGGTTTTCTCCTTGTAGGCCAAGCCTGGGAAGGACTCACATGGAAAAGAAGGAAATAAATGAAAATGGAGCATTCTTCTACCAGAGAGTGAAACACTGTGAAAAGTCTCACCTGTGAAACACTACATATCTTCATTGATTTTGGTGAGTGAACTGGAGTTTCACAAGCATGTTAATGCTTTTGTGAGTTGATGGTGTTAGATATGATCTATTCTGAAAATCTAATCTTTTCAAACAAAATTATTTGTCCCTCCAAATTTGTTGGGTTTGCTATCTGGGACTTTGCTACAGAGGGTGAAATAAAACTGACTATGACTTTTGAGATCTCAGCCACATGCCTTGAGCAGAAAGCAAGCTGCTAAGAATCTCAAATTTAAATGGGAACCTAATGCTGTGATTCATGTTTGTAAACAAAGCTAAGAGCCAAGAAGTTTTGCTTCTGTTCTTCATGTACTTTTCATTTTGTTCATTGCTAAGTATTTTCATTCCCCCCACCCCCCTTCTTCTTATGCTTTCAAGGTTCCATTAGAAATGAGAAATCATTTTGAAACCAACAAATATTCTTTTCTCCCAAAAAAAGGGTATTTAAGTTTATTATAAGTTTATTAAGTGTTGATCTGTGATCTCCTTCAGGAAAGGAAAAGAAACAAGGAATCCTCTGAGAGATCCCCAAGGAATACCCACTGATAGAGGTATTTGTTGATGGGAGGAAAAATGTTTAGCTTCAGAAATATTGCAGGCATTTCCTCCTTCTGAGAACTTCTGCTTATGGCAAACAAAGAAGAGAAATTCAAACCAGCGCATGCAGGCACATCAGGTGTTTGCTATGAGACATTTGCCAACAAGAAAGAGGTTTGCAAAGGGCATCAGACTCCAGGAGAGACCCCCATGTAGACTGGGAAAGGAGGTTTAACTCAGATTTTACCCAGGTGGCCAAAAAAATGGGGATTTATTTCTAAACCACCAGCGGCTACATGAAGATATCTTTGCAAGTGCAGTTGTTGCTCCCAGTGGGAGCTCCCATTTTTCAACAGGTCTGAAATTCAGGCTGTTTCCTTTTTAGCAGCCTAAATGAGCACTTAGCACTTCTGAAATGCTGGCCTTGGCCAAAAGCACTGCAGCCAAGAATGAAAGTTATATGAACTCGGAAAGAACAAGGTAGCACGTTAGCCTTTGATTATCAGAAGAATGTAAAGCATCTTACATTTATTCTCCAGCTTCAGTTCAGTTCTCCTCTGTGCTGAACAGTCAGTACACCAGTGAAATAACTGAGAATTTCATGAAGTCATTGCTGGCAGTGGGGTCTTTGTGTGATTTGTGCCTGACAGTTTGTAAAGACCAGAATCCATCATTCCAACCTGATGGGAAAAAAAGTTTTTAGTGGTTTGTGGTTTATTGGGTTGGTTTGGTTTTTGTGTGTGTGTGTGGTTTGTGTGTGTGTATACATATATATATATATATATACACACACACACATATATATACATATTCATTGTTGTTGTTTTTAAACCAGATTAAATTATTTATTTTTTTCAGCTTAATGATTGGAGCTTACTTAATTTTCTATTTTTCCCAAAGGGTTGCTATGGAAGATTGAATCTAATTCATCTGAAAGCAAAATGAGCAAATGCTAAATGAATGTGTTTGGCAGCAGTAAAGAAAATAGCTTAGTCTGGAGAGAAATTAGGTGAAAGTCCCGATCCTCGTGTCTTTTGCTTTCCTTCTCTCCATCTTTCTTTCTGATAGGTGATTCTATCCCATCCCCATCGAGTCATTGTCCCTTATGTCATATCCACCATGGGACTTGAAGAAGGCTGTATGGTTACTGCCATCCTGTTGGACATGCTGCCACGTCATCCTGAAGAAAGCCTATGTCCTTACTCAGATTTTGTTCACCACCTCAGGGTGTGACTCAAGATTAGTCCAAAAATTTGGTAAGTCTATACAACCCCAGATTTGGTGACTTTGGACTCTAAAGGGTCTCTGCTATGCCTGATATCTTAGAGGCACAATTACTGATGGCTGTGTTTCCAGCAGGGGATGAAACAAGAGCTAATGTAAAACGGCCACCAAGCCAAACCCAAGATGTGTTGAGGGTTTTGGGTAACTTTTTTTGGGATACATGTTGTTTCTTAGTCAATTGCTATTAACCTTACTGGGAATGGTGTTAGAGAGGGATGAAGGGACCTCTTGGAAACTGTAGAGAAACAAGCAGGGAGTAACATCTCATTTCACTTTCCTTGTTCACACAGCTCTTTCATAGTACTGGAAGAAATAAATTGTTCAGCTTTGACTTCACTACTGAATGTGTCTCTCTTGAGTTCCCATCTACTCAGAGAGAGGATGGGCTGGAACCAATGTGGCTGTGCCCAACACCATAGGATGCTAAATGACCTCCATGGTGAGTCCTGCAACCTTCAGCTTAGGCTGCCATGACACTGACCTCCCTAATGGACACCTGCATGACTGTCCTGTTTTTCAGACATGCAGTGAGTTTGCAACCCAGCAGATAATTGGCCTGATGCTTCTTGGAAAAAAGGGAAAGACACAACTCAAGAAATATCTTAAACTGTCTTCATTTTGTGCATAATCACTACACAGGCAACATGTTTTTAGGAGATACAGCTGGAAGAGCAAGCAGCTCCTCACTCTACTGTGAAATATCATCACAAATATCATTCAGTTATATATATATATATATACATATATATATACACTCCATATGAAATTGCACACAAGAAAAGAGGGAACTGATTTATTAGACATCTGGTCTAGATAAATTTGTCATGTCTGCCATTGTAATTATATGGTAATGATATGATTTCACACTGCTTGTAATCTCAGAAGCATACTGTTTCTAATTATACATAACCCAGAAAAAAGGCTTTTCTGGCTTCTGTCTTTCAATTACTGTTTTTACCCAGACACCTTCTCTTTAAATAGGTAAATTTATGGCTACCAAGGTTTGTGATACCTGAGAACCATCTGAATATTGTTGGATTTATGTTCACTAGTCCCTGCAAGTTCAGCGAAGAGTATAATTATTGCTGCACTTCAGATGGAGAACAATCTTCAAAACAGTGGCAGGGCTTTAAATTGGGCTTCTAAGAATAAAAGAAGGAAAGGTTGGTGCCAAAAATACAGTTATTGGCTGAAGTTTGCCTCATCATTTTGCATAGCAACAAGTCTTTTGTTAGGCTTTGGTGTCTCAGAGATCTTTCCCCATATGCAGCATAGAATTTCTTTCCTTTAAAACCACCCTCCAGAGATTGATGTGCAGCTGCCATAGCTTGCAAACATCTTCTCTCACCACTTACCTTGCCAAAGAAATGTTGCTTCTGGTGGCTTGCTCACAGTACTTTGTGTTCTCTCTTAATTAATCAGAGCTCTTATCTTTTCCACACTTAATCTTGCCTAACATGCATTCCCAAATCATCCCAATTTTATTTCTAGGAAAAAAAGTGTGCTGTCTTTATGAGACCATGTGATTTTTCAGAGGCTGCCATCTCTCTTCTCTGCACTATGCCTCAGAAACCATACTGATTCATTCCCAGAGAACCATCTTTGAACATTCATTCTATTTTTATTAAATATAACTCTGTTTTTTTCCCTTCTTTCTCCTCTTTCTCCTGCACCCTCCAGCTATTTCCAGCCTGGTTGAGTCAAAAAAAGGAAGAAATGGAAAAAAAGAGGTTTATGCCCATATGAAGGAGGACTGACATTGTCAAGAATTAAGGCTGGGTCAGCCCCACACAAATGACAGACTCTCTCTGTTAATCCCTCTCCTTTCCAAAAGGGAAAAGGGAGAGAGACTGAAGGTCTGGGAAAGAAATGGAACCAGCTTTAATGAAAACAATAACAACAAAATGAAATAGAAACAAACAGATAAAAGCCAAAGCTGAACCCAGTCTCTGATGTCAATGATGTCACTGTCACCAGTGATGCTGGGGGCAGGCATTGTGTCCCAGACTGGGCTCAGCAGCAGATGGGAACAGGATTCAGGAGCTGGATTCTGGAACTGGATTTGGGAACACATGGTTCAGGAAAAAAGGCAGAGTGGACAGAGTCTTCCTCAGTCCTTGGCCATTGAAGAAGAGGCTTGACCCTGGTGATCCCTCAACTTTATACTGAATTTGATGTAGATGGAATGGAATCCCTTGTTGGTCAGTTTAGGGTCACCTGTTCTGTCTGTTCCTCCCCACAGGTACACCTCAATAGGGTACACAAAATTCAGCAGCGACCTCCTTCTGCGCAGGAGCAAGTCTAAGCAAGAGCTTTTCATACATCAAAGGGAGGTTTCCAAGGGCAGATTTTTGTCTAACATTTGCTTGGGATCAGCTCAAGAGAGATCTCTCCCTACCTCCCTAACTGATCTGCTCTATCAGGTTAAATCACAAGAAGATGAAGAAAGAAGCTAGAGATTGTTGGTTCTTGATTGGGACAAGTATCCACTTCATTGTGATAATGAACAGTGCTGAGCAGATGTGAAAACATCTCAGAGTGAACTTGATTTCTTCTGATGTTAGTGAAACTCAGTTCCAGCTTTGAACAGATTGCAGTAGAATTGCATCAGTGACTCAGAAAGTGACATAAGAAAGCAGGGAGAGGACAAAGGAGAAACTGTCCAACCCTCAGCAAAGTTTCAGTACTCTTCAGGGCTGCTTTTGTGCTGGAGTGGTTTGGAACATGGCACTGACATCTGTTTGAAATGAATAGAAATGCCACATAGTATCACTCCAATACCACCTTCCATAACAAGTCAGTCCTGATTGCCAGTATGGATGTGATGTTGAAATCCAGTCCTGAACTATGAAATTTACTCTATAACCTTTTTTTTTTCTCCTCCCAGAAATTCATTCCAGAATGTCCTTGTGCACTGCCCAGATTTCTTTGGAAATAAGTCTTAACCCTCACTTGGGACTGAGAGATTGAGAGTACCAAGGGATCTTGAGAATCAACAATATCTGGGCAGAAGCTCAGATTTCTTCTCTCTGGACCACAACTGCCCAAAATCATGGTGAATACTCATATGGTTATTTTAATGGTGAGAACACATACCAAAAAGAAACCCCTAGAAGTGTAGAAAATGTCACAACTCTGAGCTGCTCTAGTAGCAGCGTGCTGAGACTCAGGCAGGATTATGCCCATGGCTCAGGTGACAAAAAAAATGTGCCAGATTAATGGGCATAATCAAGACTGGCATTGAGTAAGAGGCAAGAGCGACTAATCAGATGCTAACTTAGCTGATGCTGGCATTACTGAAAGCCTGGGGGCACAGTCCAAGGATAAAAACATAATGTCTTATCTAACCAAGGAGTCATTTGTGCACCACTAGTTACAACACGTCCTTAAAAAAAGGAAAGAAGGAAAGGAAAAATAATATCTGTGGCACATGAAATTATTTTATGCCCCAGAAATGATAAGAAAACCAAGTAAGGTGTTCCTGTACCCAATCTTTATAGGGGAAAAGCCTCTTGAGACTTAACTCATTGCATTGCCCACTGTAAGTCCCCAGTAAATGGAAAAATCCATTAAAAGAAAAGAAGTGGTGGAATGGGGATGATCTCAAAGTGAGTCTATCTAGGACATTTCAAACCTCAGGTTTGGCATCTTTCTTGCTATTTGGAGATTGCTAGGATACATGGAGCCTCCCTACTCCTCGGTTCAGTGAGAGTTCAGGCAGTCTGGCAATCCTCTTTTTTTGGCCAAGGATCCTTTTCTGGCAATGTGTCTCCCTATTTCTCAAGACTCTTCTTTTCCTCCAGATTCAACAGGATGTTGAACTGGACCTGACAGAACAGCTCATGGAAAGGAAAGGCCCTCTGACACAAAAGAACGTCACTGGAAGGGGAACTGTAATGTCAGGGAAGGTATCTGGAAGATGAAACCAGGAGTAAACCAAGCACCACAAGCCATATCACTTTCCAGTCTTCTGCAGCACAGCTCACGAGTCTTAACAAGGGAAGAACCTCTGAGCAAAAATCAGTGCGTTAAAAACCAACCACAGGCCTGTGGGGAAAACCTGGAATTGTATTTTCATAATACAGGCTCTTCCCAGAAAAGCCAGGCATGGGTCAATGTGAAATGCAACACCACACATCGGCAAGGGAGCCTGCCCGCTTCCTTCCAGCCTTTTCCATTTTCATCATTTGCCATCCCTTGAAACCTTCTGCCCTCACAACTCACAGCCATAACTGAGCTCTTTCTCAGTGGGAGCCCTGGCAGAATGGGGCTGCCTGGAGTCATAGAATCATAGAATTGTTTCAGTTGGAAAAGACCTCTAAAATCATTGAGTCAAACCGTCAGCTTAAGAACACCATGGCCATTAAGCCATGTCCTGAAGTGCCATGAGTCAGAAGAGAGAAGATAGAGGTGACAGGGACAGTGGGTAGTACTTAGGAGAAGTCATCTCCCTTCTGCCATGAGGATGGATGCAAGGAAGCCTCATTTTCTTCTTGCAGTAGTGATCCAGTGTGCAGCACTGTTGGTGTCTGATGGCAATGCCTGAGGTTCTCAGTGGTACCCTGTCTTGGCAGTCTTCATCCAGTGGTGACACTGACTCTTTGCCATCTCCATCTTCAAGTGGTCTTTTCCCAAGAGCTGGCAGCTGAGCAAGAGGGCATCAGCATGGGAGTCATTTTGCATGACCACTGCTTTGCCCCAGAAGAGCAGCACATGTGTGTGAAGATCCCTTCGCAGCCCGTTTCAAAATGTTTGCTCAGGAGCAGCCATAAAGCAGGCTGTATTGACCCCAAGATGCAAGCCAAGGTGCTGGAGTCTAGGCCTTATCTACATCATATTATCAGGACCGAGAGAGCGCAGATGCACCCCGGGAAGGGAGGGGACAATGCGCGAGAGGGAACGGCTTCATCCCTTCTCTCCTGGCACGGGGAGGGGACTGCGGGCAGAGCTGGGTAATGATTTGTCATCGCAAGGGCTGGGGTGTCTCTCTTTGTGGAGGAAACCTTGGCCGTGATTGACAGCAGGGCTGGTTTTTTTGCCACTTCCCTTGCCGTTGACAAGTAATAATGAAGCTTTGTCAGCCCATCATGGACATGGATATGCCAGATTATGTCGACTCCTTGGATTCCTCTTACACCATGCTGGAATTTGACAACCTTCGGGTGCTCCCCAATACCACCGGTGAGATTTCTGTTTGTTTCCTCTTGAACAACCTCCACTACCTTTGTTAGATAGCTGAACACCTAGGAAAGGCAGAGAGGAGGTGTGGGGCAAAGGGTGGAAGGGATAATATTTAAGCAGCTGACCTGTCAATGTGTGTTGCCACCGCAGTTCTGTTTGGGCTGAAATGGAACCTTTTCACTTACCAATCCTTTTCTGAGTTATTCTTTCTCTTAGTGGGTTGATCCTCATGTCCTGAAGAGCCCACAAGGTATTGCAAAGGTTGGTAGAGCTCTTCATGGCATGCCAGAGTTTCATCCCCTGGTGTGACTTAAGAGAGGAGTTATTACCAATATTTCTTCCTTAAACTGTGTGTTTCATGCCATATATATGACTTAAGCTTCTATTTATTCCTTGGACAAAAGCAAGGTCTCAGATGACATTTGTGTATTACTCAGAGAATACACCATGTGCCTAATTTGACTTGTTCCAAGGTAGTGAGACAAAAGACCCAAATTGTTACTTCTCTTATTTTTATTTTCATTTTTGTGGCTACCAAAATGGTCTAAAAGCCTTTGCAGCACACAAAGAACTTGGCTGCGAGGTGTGAGTGCTTACATGCAAAGACTTCCGTGTTGCTCACAGGAATAAAGCGTCATCGTGTGATGTTTAGGCTTTGGGTAGGCAAAAAGCACTCTGACATAAAGTGAATGCTATTGTGTGAAACTAACTGTTCCCTGAGTTAAAAAAAAAAGGACATCCTAGGCATACAGCATGAAACCAGTCATGTAACCGAATAGGGTTCCAACGTTAGCAATGCCTTTGGAGAGTTTTGGCAGCTTTTCATTTAATTTAAGGAGCTTAGTGAAATTAAGATGGGAATTTTCGTGGTCTCACATTTGCTCCTTAGTTGGCTCATCAAAAGAAATCAGAGTTTCAGCAGGGCCATCATCTACAATACAAAGTGATTAGACTTGTTACTGTGGGACATGGAAAGACGTCAGGAGACGAGTAAAGTTAAAAGGCTCAAAGAGATTCAAGCTTAAAGTTGACTTCAGGAGAAGCTGCCTGCCTCTAAATAAAGGCTACCCAACATGTTTCTCTTTTGCCGGCTCCAGATATACTGGATCTTACTCTTACAGGAAGGTTTCCTTCTGCCATCCTGCTCCAGAAACGTTATTTAACAGAGATGTTCCTCTTTGTCACTTGCTGCTGAACAACAAGAGAACGTTTTACTTTCTAGAGTGGCACAATTTTCCTCAAGACTCAGTGTAATCTGGTGAATTAACTGCCAACCCCTCTCTGGGGCTCTCTGTTGTTTCATACAGTGGAACTGACAGGTTGAGTTCTTTCTGAAGTTTATCTGGATCGGTGTTGTGTTATTTGCCTAGCTGTTAATGAGTAACTGGCTCTCTCAGGAACTAGCTGTTTTGAAATTAGCTTGTTTGTCTTGGGTAAGTGTCCTCTTCTATGGTTTGTAAAAATAACTTCAAAAAACGACCTGCAATGTCCATGCGTTGGACATTATATTGCTAACCAGATGAGTTCAGTTCCCATAGGCATCTCATAGCAGCTCACAAAGATACTCTGTAGTTTCAGAAATATTTTTAAAGTTGTCAGAATCAGTAAAAAAAAATATATATATCTCATTTTAGTTATTTTTAAAAGCACACTGGGTTGCTTTAAGCTGGATCCTATCCCATTGTGCAAGATTCATCTGCATGATTTTCCTCATTAAATCCAATGGCAGTTTTGCCCTCTCTAAACAGGAGCAGCAGAGGAGGCAAGTTTTGTTTTAACAGTCTCAGGGCTGCTTTGTAAATTCTCAACAGTTTTAAACCTGAAAATTAGAATTGTTATTATTTTTTTTTCAAAGGGGGCCATGCATTTTTTGAAGCCAACGCTTTCCTTCTTTGGAATGTTATTTAATCAGCATTTTGGGTTGGTTGACGATGAGGAGCACTCCTGGTGCTCAGTGTTCTGCTTCAGGAGGCTGCTATTGTTTCGAGGCTTGCCTAGATATACATTTTGGTGTTTCCACCTTCATGTAGCCCATAACTTTCCAAATATTTGGAAACTAGTTCAAAATAATGAATAGAATCCATTATGGCAGTGGAGGAAGAGGATTAAAGAATTGTCTGGTTTAAACAGAAACAACACCAAAAGGAAATGACCAAATAAAATAATAAAATCAAGGCATTTCCTTTCTAAAATATGCTCTGTAGCTGCAGGATTTTTCCCATTCTGCACAAACTTGTTTCCTTTACTTTGGCTGGCATTATAAAGCCTATTCTCACTTGGTTTTTATGTGCTGTTAATACTCATCTCCTCATGCTCTTCTCAGAGTTGTCATTTTGCTTAAAATAGGAATCATTACTGAAACATTGGGTTAATTCTCTAGCTGAGCATTGAAGACCACTTCAACCCATGGTGGTGCTTGTTCTCCTATCTCAGTGCTCAAACATGGTGCTGATCCTCGGGGGTCTGGCATGAGACTGGCAAAACAGCAGCCCAGCTGCACTCTGACCCAATTCAGACCATGAAACAGCTGTCAAAGATATTTTGACACTGTTTGATCACCCCTCAAACTTCTCCTGCTTGGGAGGAGCTCTGGTCTTTCTGGCTGGCCTCTGTGTCATGTTACTGCAGTATTTGGGAGGACTGAATTAAAGTTATGTTTTCTGTCTCAAAAACTCCCCCTCTATTTGCTGAAAGCTGATACAGGAAGCAGCTGACCTGCACATTATCAGGGCTTCAGTGCTAGCCCCCATCCAGCCCTACATTTGTATGCAGAGGTTTCATAATGCTGGCTTTGGCCACCAAGTTAACTTGTGTACATGTCCCAAAACCTGCACTTATCATCTCTGCTGGATGTGTTCCTGGGTGATTTACTCTGGGTAATCCTGCTGTAGCTGAGCAGCTGGACTAGATGGTTTTCAGAAGTCCTTTCCAACCATCACCATTCTGTGGTCTCTTTTCATTCTAGCCCAGCACAGGTAATTTGGGAATCTGTTAGCTACAAATTACATGCATCCAGACTGGCTTGGATTTCTGTGTAGACAAAAGCCAAAGCCATTCTGGAAGGCATTGCAAAGTGATTGTCTTATACAATATGCTACAAAAGAGATGTAGCTAGGAACGTTACTGAAAGAAGCAGCAGCAAAGAGGTCTGCAGTGGTCAGGTATTGTGTAGATCTCCAGCTCTGACTGGAAACCAGGTAGCATTCCCCAGCAGCATCCTCATTGAGACCATCCTCACTGTCATTTCTTATGACTGTAAAACTTGAAATCTTCATTTCAGCCAGGTTAGGTCATGACTTACATATAGAAGCAGTAGGCAACACAAATTTGTGTGCATTTCAGTTGTGAGCTTGGTTGACCCCAAAGGTGGTGAAGCCGCTGGGGATACTCTCCTCAGCATTAGGCAGGCTGTAGTTCCCACTTTGCACACTGCTTCTGGATAATTCACCAAAGATGGCTGAAACTTCAGATTTTTCTGACCTTGAATGTCCAGCATAGCCCTAGCAAGAAGTCTGGCCCTAACCATAGTTCTTCAGCTCAGCCTGCAACCCACACCAGGTAAAGATGAATTGTAGTCTCTTACTGGAATATCATCACCTGCATCTCTCTGGGATAGTGGCACAACTTACAAACTGTTCTGATATACCACAGTGATGAGCATCTATAACCAATACATGTCTCTGAGCATCTCTCTCCAGGGTGTTGACGACATTTGTCAGCTTCAGTTGTTGTGAGTCAGCTGGACTCTGACCAGATCCATCCTAGCAGCCTTCAAGCACTATCTCAGTGCAGGGTTGAGCTCCAGGTAGCAACCCCTCTAGAGAGGCACAACTTGTTAAACACAGCTCTAAGCAGGTTACTACCCTGTGTCAGACAGGGCTGAAGGCAATGGAGAAATGGTCCACAGCTTTCAGCTGATTTGACAGGCTGGTGGGGATATTGGCTTTCCTCTGCCTTTCTAGCAATGACCAACCCAGGGAAAACAGAGGTTCTACAAGTACTGGGTAGATCTGAAAACCACATTGAGCCACTCTGCTCATACATGTGGTATCAGCTGTGCCTTTGCTTTTCTCTGAGCTAATTCTCATTTGGAACTCATCATAAGCTGGTGACAGGATTTTCTAATTAAAATGTATCATCATAATTAACATATGCACGTTGGCCTAGGGCTTTCCTTGATTAGTAATTTTTTGGAAACATTTCTGTTCGTGTTTAACCAAGCTGAAAAGGACACGTGGCTACCTGATAGAGACTGAACTTCTAGCTATGTATCTCCCCTACTAAAGAGCCACCTAACTCAGCTGTAGCCCATGAACTTCTCTGTGTTTTCATGGGTGTAAGTGAAGCCAAAATTTGGGTTGCTAGCTCACATGCTCAACCCTGATGGTCCTTCCTCCAGCACTTGGTTTAAGGCCAGATGATTAATTTCTTCCGTACATCAGCAAGCAGCTCCTCACGTGTCCTACTCAGATAAGGGATAAAGTCTCCTCTGGTGACTAAATGCTTTCCAACATCAGGAACATTTTACAGTGTGGCCCCAAACAAAAGGTGGAGGGTCCACTGGAGACCCAAACTGTGTGACCCTATCTTGATTCCACTGAAATCAGTAGAAAAAAGCATGAGTGGAGTGAAGAGAGAATTTGCCTTCTTATCTTAATTTTGGTTATGTAATTTTTGTTAATGAAATCCAGCACACTCAACACATTTGTTTATGGCCATGTGTTCCTTCCAAAAAAAAAAAAAAAGGTGGAGCAACAGATGCTTGAATGTTTAGCAGTACAGTCACTCTCAAAGGAATATTCCACTACAGCTCACTTAATACTGAGTTATCAAGCTAAACGAAATGAAGAATCAGTGTAAAAATACCCATTAAGACCAATGTAAATTACCATTAAGCACCTCTGAATCGGACTGCCTTCCCAAAGGACCCAGGACTCTGACAAATGTCAGAGCTGGGAGCGTCTTACATGGATTTTGGGCGCAGGTAAACCCCAATTACTGTCGTCATGACCTAAAAATGATTTTGATGTTGTCATTTTTCTCTTGTCACGTTGCTCCCCTCTTGCTGCAGCCTATTTATTTCTTCATCCATCCCTCAGAAGGTGAAATTCAGATCAAAAGGTGGTTTTGAGGGGGGAGAAAGGAAGTCTGACCTTTGCATTTGTGAAGACTTAGCTAAAAATATCTTACCCTTAGCTCAAAAACTCTCCAGTTTTTGAAAACCTAAAGGTTTATTCCCTGTTTTTTTGGCTTTTTATTCCAATTTTCATTGCACAGCAAATATTTTCACTATAAATTTTTGATGTGTATTCATACACAAAAATAGCCTCCTCTCTCTCTCTCTGTATATACCCATGTCATGTGTGGATTGCCCAAAGCTATTTTTATGCCTCATGCAATAGAAAACTTTCCCTGGAGTGTCCACCTCAGGTGCCAATTCCTCTCCTTTCAGTAATTTTTCTCAAAGACTTGTCACTGCTCAACATGATAGCAGCTGAGCTTTCCTCCTGTCTCCTCTTTAAGGCAGCATGTCTCTGCCCAAAACCTTTCCTGAGGTCACTGTAGCATGAGATCAACCCCTCCTCTGGAGCAAAGAACTTGCTCCCAGAGGTGTGATAAATTCATAAAACTGTCCTGCAGTGAGTTCCCCAGGTCAGGACAGGCTCCACAAGCATTCCTCCTCTCAGTGAGATGTAAACACTGTCATCTGTGTCTTCTCAACTGTCTCCTTCCTTTTTTTTTTTCCCCTTTTTTTTTTTTCCCTTCCCTGTTTTCCTTCCCCAAGTGGTGCCTCAAATTAGGAGGATTAAGAGGGCAGCAAGTCTGGTGGTTAAGGCCAGAGGAGAAGTTGAAAGGGGAGCTTGCAGCAGTGTATACACAGGCCAGGCAGGGGCAGAGCTATTCCTGCCCCAAATGAGTGGGTGCAAAGAGAGGACATGACAGAGGGCATTCATATGACCTAACTTAAACTCCTTCATTTAGAAAGTTGATCTTCCAGCACCCCTCTATTGCTTTTCAGCTGAGCCTCTTCAGAGGGCAATTCAGAGACAGAACCAGACCTAGAAGAACTAAAGTGACCTCTGTGGAAGCTGCTGTCTGTCTTCCAGCTGCAGAGGAACTCTCAAGGGCAGCTTTTATCTCCAGCACCTCTGCTATGTGCATGCAGTTCATCCTTCCTGCCTCTTCTGTCTCTTCTCTGCTCTCTACTTATTCAAGTTAATGATTCTCTTTCCACTGTCTGCTGTGAGCACCAGCTTTGAACAATGTCATTCAGATGTCTAGGTGGGGAGGTGGTTTCCCATCCCTCAGAGGCATATATATCACACACAGGCAAAGTTTCTCAGCATCTGTCAAGAAAAGTAGTAGCAATTGTTAAATTCTCATGGGGATGTTGAGTTATGGAGCTTGAAACCTTTCTGTTCATTGAAGCAAAGGAGAACACCAATATCAGAAACAACTGAGTTACTATCTTTGAAGTTCAGAAGAGCTTGACCATCAGTCTGGAGGCTTTACTAGGAACAGGTCCTGCATGTGCACACCTGTGGGGCTGGGGCAGTTTGTGCTTTAGCCTTACAAAAAATCAACTTGCTGTCAGCCAGTTTTGGTTTCCATCACAGAGCTCTAATGATCTTTGCTCTGTGCCCACAGAGGCCATCACAACCGAGTCAGCAAACACCAACCTGCTCACCAACGGCGTCAGCTCCCTCTGCTCCATCTGTGGGGACCGGGCTACCGGCAAGCACTACGGAGCCTCCAGCTGCGATGGCTGCAAAGGCTTCTTCAGGAGGAGTGTTCGCAAGAACCATGTCTATTCCTGCAGGTATCAGCCCCTTCTGCAATACATAAATCCAATTCATTGATGCTGTACCTAATTGGAGGTGAGGATCAGGCTGTACAACAGGACCCCTGCCCCAAATTCCAAATTGCTATGCTATGAATGCTAACAGGTAACCAGCACCAGAACAAGAGGACACAGTCTCAAGCTGTGCCAGGGGAAGTTTAGGCTCGAGGTGAGGAGAAAGTTCTTCACAAAGAGAGTTGTTAGCTGTTGGAATGTGCTGCCCAGGGAGGCGGTGGAGTCACCATCCCTGGAGGTGTTCAAGAGGGGATTGGATGTGGCACTTGGTGCCATGGTTTCATAGTCATGAGGTCTTGGGTGGCAGGATGGACTTGGTGATCCTTGAGGTCTCTTCCAACCTTACTGATTCTATGATTCTATGAACAGTAATATTCCAGTTTAGTTTATGGCCAAGGAGTAAATTAAGGCCTATCTCTTAAGTCCTATCTCATCTTGGACCCTGACAACTTTTGTGGAACCAAGCAATCCATTTGGTGAGTTCGCTGTCACTGCTTTCCCCACGGTATAAATCAAGGGAACCTCCCAGAGCTGAGCTTTAACTGGGGGCTAATGCTGTATGATGCGTAAGTACAGATTCTCTGTCTGGAGTGACACTGTGACCTTGTCTGGGCCCAGCAAGGGAAAGCCAAGGCAGCCAAAGACCAAAGCTCCAGGGATTTCATCTCAAGCACAGTTTTCCTTGATTTTCTTGATAAAAAAGCAACAAGCAGCCAAGAGTCTGTCACCTCCAAAGCTTCCAACTCCCCTTAGTTTCTCCATTTTTGTTTTGAAATACGTTAAGCTATGTACACTGACATACCACTGGTGATTTTACAATCCTTCTGAGAACTGAGCATAGACCAGCAATGATTCACCTCCACTTTGGCACACAGGTGTACATTTGGGAGAATTCTTCTTCCAAGAGGAGGCCATAAATCACGAAGCAGCTATCTTGGTTGACCTTAGAAAAATGATGTTTATTTTAGCATAGGAGGAAGGGAAAAAAACCCAACCCTGAATGCACTCAAGCCCTTCATCTCTGATTAAATCCTGGAAGTATTTTTTCTGTTCCAAGGCTCTTCCTCTTTAAGGGCATTCCAACTTTTGGAAAAACAAGTTGCCCTGTTATTTGAAATACTCCTGGGGTCCTTATCACTGCAGGACACACCAGCCATGAAAGACACCTTGGGTGACCCACCTACACAGTGATCTTCCCAGAAACTGTGGGGTGGATCCCTGCAGGAAGACACAACACCTACTACTGATTTCATTGAAATTTCAGCTATTGGCCTCCTGGGAGCAGAGCTGTTGCTCCTCCCCAGGAATCTATGAATCTTTGTGATATTTGGCAGCTCAGGGAAGATCCACAGCATGGAAGCCAAGCAAATGGCAAATGTTCACTTTTCTGCAAATCCTTATTTGGTGACCAGACTGTATTTAGCCCAGCTCAGAGGTCTGCTGTTTATCACGGACGTGAATTCCTTGGAAAATCTTTGGGCGTTTGTACCTTTGGCTTTTTGCAAGTATTGGAAAGTGCCTCAGCTTTTAAAACCTGATAATGGTCCTGGAGCAACCCACATCATTTCCTCTCTGTGTGGCATATCCCTCTTCCATTGCTTCACCCACCATGGCAAGAATTGCCAAGTCTCTGCGGGCCACCCCTTGAAAATCACGTAAGCCACATGAATAGAATAGAATAGAATAGACCAGGTTGGAGGAGACCTTCAAGATCATCGTGTCCAACCCATCATCCAACACCACCTAATCAACTAAACCATGGCACCAAGCACCCTATCAAGTCTCCTCCTAAACACCTCCAATGATGGTGACTCCACCACCTCCCCAGGCAGCACATTCCAATGGGCAATCACTCTCTCTGTGAAGAATTTCTTCCTAACATCCAGCCTGAACCTCCCCTGGTGCAGCTTGAAACTGTGTCCTCTTGTTCTGGTGCTGGTTGCCTGGGAGAAGAGACCAACCCCCTCCTGGCTACAACCTCCCTTCAGGTAGTTGTAGACAGCAATAAGGTCTGCCCTGGGCCTCCTCTTTTCCAGGCTAATCAACCCCAGCTCCCTCAGCCTCTCTTCATAGGGCTTGTGCTCCAAACCCCTCACCAACTTTGTTGCCTCTCTCTGGACACGTCCCAACAAGTCAATATCTTTCCTAAACTGAGGATTTGTTGGACATAATATAATGATTCTGCACAAAGATGGACAGTGTCAACAAGTGGGATCAAACAAACCCTGGTGCTGAACACCCAACAACTGTCTGAAAGTGGGAGATGGAATTCCTACATCATCACAACTTGAGTCACAGGCATGCTTTCACAGCCAAAACCATCACACTCTTTCACAGGGTGGGTGGTCTCCAAGCTGGCAGGAGCAGTGACGGAAAAAAAGAGGAACTGGGCCAAGACAACGCTGATTTAATCTATTTCCTGCAAATCTTTGGCTCTTCTCTGAGTTCAGGCAACATGTAGCCCAGTGAGGTCTGAGACTGTATTTGGGGCTGCTTGATGTCAGTGAACTGCAGATGCCAGGCTGGTTACTCCATGTTTTATTTCCCTTCTCCTCCCAGGTTCAGTCGACAGTGTGTGATAGACAAGGACAAGAGGAACCAGTGCAGGTACTGCAGGCTGAAGAAGTGCTTCAGAGCTGGCATGAAGAAGGAAGGTAGGTGCAAAGAGACATTTCTAATCTGCCTGCTGCTGTCTCTGGTCCTACTCCCACTGCAGAACATGGTGGAGAGCAGCAGCAGCCCTGGCCCAGTGAGAAGATGCTCACGTGTTACAGTGAGATATTTCTTGGGTTTTTCAGCTGAAAGCCCCATTTTCCATCTTAGCAGATGGAAATTTCTATGAAGTCCTAGAGATAGTGTTTGCCCACCCTAGGAGGCTGGTCTCCCAAAAGGCTGGTGTCTGTACCAGGGATGGGCTTCCTCAGGTTTTATTTGGTCTCTAAGTGCTTCACAACAGACTTCCCTTGCTTACTACCTGTTAGTATGACTCTTAATCCCAGCTGTGATGATCTCAGCAAGGACCTGCCACCTTCAGTCTTACAGATCCCAACAGCTGACTACAGAGAGTACAGCTGACTATTGCAGAGTAGTGTTTGGTAGTTGACTTGGCTGATGCTCATGTAGTTCGGTGCAACCCTTAGGGCCTGAACATGATTCCTTATGGTGTGAGAGATGCTCCTTGGTGGCACAGGGCTCACAGGCAGCACTCCCAGAGGCAGATGGATCCTTTGTCCCTCAAGCTGGGACCTGAGTCAGAGTCAAACCCTCCAGGAGTGCTGCGCTTGTGGTGGGCATAGCATGGTTATAGAGCTGCTATTAGCACTAGTACTGAGGGGACAATCCAATATTGAGTTATGGCTCTTGTTGTACTTCACATTTGCTATATCAAGAGGGAGATGGAGGTTTGTAGAGCATTTGGATACCAGTGACCATCAGGAAGTGTCCTTCCAACACACTAAAGGAAATACTGAGTGCTACAGTACCTAGGCTAAGCAAGAGAAAGACTACTCCTGTTAACCTGTGTCTAGCCTCCCCACAACCATCTTCCCTGGGAAAGTCTGGGACCTATCATAGCATTTCTGATCTAAGGTCATTAGGTGCTTGCATAGCAAAAGGGTATGGAAGGTACTATTTTACTTACTCCACGCTTCTGGAAAGAGACTGAGTTTGTACACCAAGGTGCTTAGCAAAGCAGGGACCCAGCCCACCACAGATGGTACATCCTGCTGATGTGCAGGTAGTGGGGTGATGGTTTCAACACTCTCCACCGTTCATTTGTGCTGCTTTCCAACCTAGTGATAGCTAAAGGATGAGGGAGCAAGAAAGGAACGTGAGAGTTTCATTCCACACAACCAAGTTAAATAACTCTTACCCATGAGGTGAAATCATGGTCCCACTGAAACCAAGGGGAAAATTGTCTCTGATTTCTGGTAATTCATAAGATTTCACTGGTGATGCAAAAAATCTTTCCAAATTTCTGACCATATGTATTCCTGGGGAACAAGGGTGTCTTGAAATTGGACCGAAGTCATAGACGTAACAAAAATCCCCTCTGGTTTAATTTAGGAGAAGTGGAGCAAATATAGCAGATGGAAAAAAAAACCTCCTATCCCTCAATTGACCAAATCAAAGCTGATCTGGTCATCTCCAGAGGAGGATGAAGCCAATTGCCAATGCAGCAAGCTCCACAGCTTGGAAAGGCTGAAATCTGGTCATCAGCTCCATTCTTTGAGCTGAAGCATGATTTTCGTTTATGGTAAAGGTTATAAAACCTTGGCTCATGCCTTTGTTACTAATTGCAGCTGAATGGAGGATGACTCATTTCAGGTTCCACATAGTCACATTCCTTGAAACTCTTTTTTATGAGTGCTCAGTCAGGTTGTGTGCTCACAAACTGCTCATATGTTTGGGAAGGAAGATTTTAAAGCACCTTGAGCAATGGCTTTGCAGAAATGAGCTTAGCTGACCAGAGCTATATCCAAAGCATATGTCCATGGCTGTGAAAGAAATTCTCTTGCACAACTGTGTGCACAAAAAGAACACAGCTGTTTGCTTTAGGGTGGTTCTAGATTAATATTAAACAGTATTGCAAAGCTACAAAGAGAAGCCATGTCTTGGGATAGAGCAGTATGAGGATGATACAAATGTTTGTGCATCATTTTTTGGTGGCACGTTGGGAGACCACAGCTGTGACATCCACTTTCAATGTGTCCCGTTGTCCCAGCATTGGCATGCAAGGGATTGGCACACTACTTTTCAGCCAGCTCATATAAGAGCAATCAGACTTTCCAGGGTGTGGCAACAGCATTGTTTATTCACAGCAGAGGGGAAGAAGCTGGAAAGGATCCTTTTCCCAGCCTGTCTGGGACAATACACCTGGGGTGGGGTTGGCAGGGCTGTGTCACCCTCACACGCTCCCCAGAGCCCCACTGACCCACTGCTTGATGTGTGTGTGTGCAGTATTGGAAAACTTGCTGTTCCCCAGCCAAACAAAGTGATAAACTGGAATTTTGGACCCAGAATGATATTTTTTTCCCCAGTCTTCCTGTGTTGTAAGACATGATGTGACAGATTTGGAGCTTTCTTTTCCTCATTTTATCTCTCTCTCTCTTTTTTTTTTTTTTTTCCATTTTGGAACCCATTCTAGTGGCTAAGAAATTGCAAGGAGCTGTGTTATCAATCTTTCTGCCTAAAGAAAAGGCCATATGATGTAAATACCTGAGCTAGCTTGGGACTGGCTGTCTACAGGAGCAGCAACATGGGTGCAAGTCTGAGGGTCTCAAGGCAGCTGCTCCTGGGAGCGCAGTGCAGTTGGGCCATAGGTTCACTATGGGTTTGGGGTAGCTGGGCAGAAGTTGTTGAGAAAAGCTTGTGTAGGGTCCTTTAGATTGGTTTGTTTGTACACTCTGAATTTGCTTCTGCTTTTGGAAAGGACCGACACTGTCTTCCACACGAGCTCTGTGCCTCTAGGCTCACGCATTTTAGATGTGATCCAGGTTCCGCTGGTGCCAGTGAGAGCAATAATGGGCCAAAACTTGAGTTTTGTGGAAAATCCAGTCCCCAGATTTCCTAGAAATTAGCTCACTCAGAAACACTCCTGTCCCAATTACATTTTAGGTATCAGTAATTCACTTTAATAACTACAAGCAAACAATCATTAAAGCTGGGACGAGGGGAGAGGAAAAGGCTTTTTTGTAGGCAAACTCCTTCTTGGTTTCCAAAACACCACTCTGACCAGGATTTAAGACTTTTATAGGAGATTTGTTCCTTTATTCTTTTTTTGTGGTCAAGGCTGAGATGGAACCACAGGATGATTTAGATGTTTCAGGGATTTTCTCTCTGTTCTCTTTGATTTTAGCTCTTTGCACAAGAGAAGGTTCGATTTCCATTGTGTTTTTTACAATGCCACTGGACAGGCTTTTGGCCACTTGGAATGAGGAGTGCACCAGGTTCTTAAACACCCAAAGAAAACAGCAGGATACTATTTTTGACATCTTACTGAGATCATGTTTAACCTTGGACAAATTAGCAGGGTGTGATTTTTTTTCTCAAGTGATCCAGGTCACCTACTCGCATGGAGCTGAGTGTTTGAAAGCCTGGAAGCCTTTTGCAATGCCTGTACTGCACTGTCAGGATTCAGTTTGCTGGTGACCGCAAGAGGAGTTAATATTTAACCTCTCATCCCCTTTAAAGTAATTTATGAATGTACATGAACTCCTTTAGTTTCACGCAGAAGCAGTAAGAATTGTTGTATCACTTACTGCCACAACACAGTGGGAGGGTTTGAGGGTATTTTTTGTTTATATTTGTTAAATTGGACAGGTTTATAGGACAGTTTTATTAGTGTTTCACAGGACCTCTATCTTCTTCCATACCTTTTGTTTGCACATCTCTGCTGCCAGCTTTCAGAAGGTTGGAACTGCAGTTTAATGCAAAGATGGATGAAAAAGATTAAGGGTCTTCCCTACTTTCTGATAGTCATAAATCAGGCCAAAAGCTCATGAAAGCATTAAAGGAATACGTACCCTGGGGATTTACTTCCAAATAAAATATACTACACCTACAAAATCAGAGGTAGCTTGGGCAAGAGAATTCTTTGTGCTTATAAATTGTCAGGCAACAGCAGGAGTAAATCTATTGCTAGAGACAGAAGCACTGTGAGCCCTGGTGAATTGCGTTAGTAGCAGGGTCCTTCCAACCCCTACTATTCTGTGATTCTGGGAAGGCTAGCACTGTGCAGGGACTCTCACACCTCTCTCCTCCTGCTCTCCCTTTATGCCATTCATGACACACTTCCAACCCCACTGATGTTAAATGAAGATGGATTTTATTGGAGTAATAATGGAAATGGTAACTCCCAGGTAGGCTTTAACCTCTGGAGTTACCATGCCAAGTTCCTTGTTTGCTGCTGCCCCCTTTCAACCAGCGGATTTTACAGTGCCTGTATTTATTGGACACCCCGGAGGTTGCTCATCACAGGCTCTGTACCCATGTGGCAAGGCAGCAAGGACAAAATGTTTGGGAAAGAGGGGTTTGTTGCAATCCCATAAACGCAGTGCTGTTTGCTTGGGAGCTGCCGAGCGTGCTCCACAGCCTGCCAGGCTGTCGGCAGCCTTGATGTGCTCATGGCAAAAGGCTTCCTCTGAACAGCAAAAGCCCTCTGATGGCTCCTCCATGACAGATAGAGGTTATATTTGGTTTTCTGCCCTCTTCCCACAGTCAGGACATGCTGTAGCCATGGACAACTCCCTGGAGGGAAACTCGGGCATCGTCTCATCCTCTATGCCCGTTCCTCAAGGGAAAGCATAGGTCAGGGCTGTGTTGTCCTTGGCTGGCAGCATTGTGGAGACTTACTCCTGCTGACGTCCCCACACGTAGGGCTGAAGTGGTCCTTCCCACTTTGGAAACCGTACTGCTATGCACAGGAGAGGATTAGAGGAGAGAAATGGATAAGGAAAGCTTTTGCCAGGTATGTACTGGAAACAGTAGTCCCTGGGAGACAGTGGGATCCAACACTGAGGTTTTAGTCCATTTAGATTTTATTCCTTCCTGCAAATTTGTGGAGTTTTACTGACTGCAAAGCCATACCAGGCCTGAGCCTGGTCTCCCTCAGCACCATCACACCCCTCGAGCACTCCCACAGCCTCACCACGAGTGACCTATCCCTTCCCTTTTACAAGCACAATAAATATAGCAATACAATTACCCCACAGTCACAGATTAATTTTTGTGGCTGGTAAAACATTAACTCCCTTCTGTACCTAATTCCATCACATCTTGGGTGTTTTCAGTGATAACACCCAAATCACCTTGAGAAAGTCAGTCTGTACCATCCACTTCCACTGGAAGATTGAGCTTATCAGAGCATGAGGGAAGCACTGAAATATGTGCCATAAAAAGGTTCAGGAGAAAAACAGGCTGAGGTTTTGCAAAGGAGTCTGTCATCAGGGACCAGGACCAGCTCTGCTGGTGTTGGTAGGATTTCAGTAAAATGCATACTGTTGTTGGAAAGGTAATTTCTACCTTTTAAGTGGGCAATAAAAGCCCTGTTACCTCCAGAGAGCTACACTGGGGAGCATCTGATAGGGAATCAGGCACGGAAAGTTGGGGGGGGAACTTTCCAAGGATGTCAGTGATGACATGGATTGGGGTGGGGTTGTTTCTATTCAGTGAAGGGCCTGGAGAACAAAGTCTTATGAGGAACAGCTCAGAGAGCTGGGGTTGTTCAGCATGGAGAAGAGGAGGCTGAGGGGAGACCTCATTGCTCTCTACAAATACCTGAAAGGAGGTTGTAGTGAGGTGGGGGGTTGGTCTCTTCTCCCTAGTACCAGGTAATAGAATTAGAGGAAATGGCCTCAAATTGTGCCAGGGATATTAAGAAAGTAATTCTTTACTGAAAGAGTGATTAGGCATTGGAACAGGCTGCCCAGGAAGTGGTGGAGTCCCCATCTCTGGAGGTATTAAACACACGTGTAGACATGGCACTTCAGGACATAGTTTAATGGTCATAGTGGTGGTGTGTTGATGATTGGACTCAATGATTTTAGAGGTCTTTTCTAATCAAAACAATTCCTGATTCTGTGATCATGCTGGATGCTGTTGCTCATCTTTCTGATGCAGCAAGAAAAACCTCCACAGAGTTAAGCTATTTTGAAGATTAATCATAGATTATGGTTCCTATAACTACCTTCACCTCCAGACTGGTGGGGATTCACCCTCCCCATGAATAGCGTAATGTATGGAACACCATTTAGTGTTGACCTGTCAGTGCTGGTTCAAGGATTGGACTGGATGTTATTTGAGGTCTCTTCCAACCAGATTTATTCTGTGATTCTGTATACTGCTTTCTAAGATAGGTTAGCAGAGATTCCCAAGGGCTGTATTTTGGTTTTCTTACCCAAATTGATATCTAATTGCCTCTACATAGTATCCATAGCCTGAAAAGGCTCTAGTAATATGTGTGTGGGTTTTATTTTTACAAATCAATGTACCCATCCAGCTCCTTGCATGCATTCAGGAAATCTGACTTCAAGGTGCAAAGTAGTTTTGGTGGCTGGACCCCAGCAGACCTCCCTCAAACACACTCAAACCAGCAGCAAGTGGGTCCTGACTGACAGCAAGGCTCCAAATCCTGAAAAATAAATACTGTGCTCCTAGAGATAACAGGAGCTATTGATTTTTGTCACTGATGTTTGTTTTCCACCCTTTCACTTTGTTGGCCCGTCATCAGAGGCCACTTAAGAGCACGGAACAGTGGCTGGATCTGAGCTAACAAACCCCCACCTTCCCACCCCCCTGTGTGCGAAACAGCCTCAAGTTGCACCAGGAGAAGTTTTGGTTGGACATACAGGAGAAAAATATCTTCCCTGAAAGGGTTGTCAAGTCCTGGAACAGACTGCCCAGAGCAGTGGTGGAGTCCCTCATTCCTAGACTTGACAAGCCCATGTGGTGCTGAGGGACATGGTTTAGTGGCAACCTGATTGGACTTGATGATCTTAAAGGTCTCTTTCCACCAAAATGATCCTTTGCATGTGTTCAGAGAAACATGGCCCATGCAAAGAGTGATGCTTGCTCTAAAGCAAAGCCTGGCAGCCAGGCAGAATCATGAGAGAGTGATGGCAAAATAATTTTGCTTACTGTGCAAAAATATCCCCCTCTTTGTTGGAAAAAATCTCCAGTGGCCACTTTTGAGACAAAACCTCACTGTTTCACGTCCAAGGGGTTAAAGCACAGAGCGAGTCGTGCTTTGACAGCTATGTCTGAGTCATTGCCTCTAAATAAAACCAAAAGGAGCCTGGGACTGCAGTCTGAAGGAGGAGGGATGTGCTGCTTTATCACCACATCCTAAATCTTCCTGCTCCCTCTGCTTTAAGGACCTGACAACTGCCTTCCCAAGCTGTAGGTAGCCAAGACATACGAGCTGTCAGGAAGATGCTGAGTCTCTGTTCAGGCTTCTTCCTCCCACCCCATCCAGGCTTGTTTGCTGCTGGACAGAGCTGATAGGGCTCAGGGGACAAATTAACACTGAAAATGAGGTTGGACTAAGCCTAAATTCTGCTTTTTGCTCTGCTGCTGTTTCACATGGTGGCTGCAGTGGAGGTGAGTCAGTTTTTTCACAAATCAGCTGCTTCAGGGCAGCATCTTCCTTATGTTCCACATGCAGAGTTGGTGGAGCATGGGGTTTGATTTGGCTTGTGGTTCAGGGGAGAAGGATGGTTTAAAGCATGGAATGGGCCTCAAAAAAGTGACTGGTTTGGGGTTTGTTTGTTTATTTGTTTGTTTGTTTTTCTAATTCACCATGGCATGGACATACCTTTCTGTTTGCAAAAAGCAAACAGGGCTGATCTTGCCTCTGCTGTGGTCACTCTAGGGTGTCCAAGGTGCATTTCATAGAATACTTTGGATTAGGAAGAGACTTTTCAAGGTCATCTAGTCCAATCTCCCTGCAGTCAATGGGGACATCTTCAAGTAGGTCAGTTTGCTCAGAGCCTCACTCAACCTGACCTCGAATATTTCCAGGGGTGGGGCATCCACCACCACTCTGGGCAACCTGGGCTTCACCATGAAAAATGTCTTCCATCTCTATAATCTATATCTCCCTCTTTTAGTTTAAGACTATCACCCCTTGTCCTGTCACAACAGGTCCTGCTGTCCCCATCTTTCTTATTGAACCCTTTAAGTATGGAAAACCATCAAGAAGGTCTCCCCAAAGCCACAGCTGTGTCACTGTTACTAAGCACATTTTGAACTGGTTTGCAGCAATGATTTGCACAGTGTGTCAGCAGATCTGGAGACCAAACCTGACTTGGTCTGTTCTCTCAGCTGTGTTCCAGCATTGCCTTTGGTGTAACAGGTTCATTGAACTCAGTAGCTGAGGGACAAAGCTGAGGGAATGGTTTTAAGGGGCAATTGGTGAACGTAAGCTTCCTTTCTTTGGAGTTTCCTTATTGAGGTTACTTCCTGCTTTGTGTAAGTGATGGAGATGTCCCCAGGGGACCACCACCTGTGATGCCTCAGGCACGAGGGACACTTACATGGCTGCTTTGAGGAGGGATAAGACATGGTTTTTTAAGTGTTGCTGCAGAACTAGACACAATCTCAAGAGCATCCTGTTGTAGGGGGAGCTCAGGACTCCAGCAGTGTGGGTACACTGCCAAGTGTTTTCATTGACATAAAGCCCCCAAACTCAACCTGAGTCCATCACCCAATGTGACCAACTAATGTCCCACAGGGGCTGCTCTGACAGCCAAATGGCCTTATCTCCGTCTGCTGCTCCAGTTTTTGGTCTTCTCCCTCTCATTTTCCCCTCCCCTGGGATCTCTGTAATCTTATGCCAGCATCCAACAAGAATAAAAGATTTTGCAGGCACTAAAGCCACATCCCCTCTTGTTTGGGGAGCATAGGCTTAACATGAGCACTGCTCACTCTCATTGCAGCCGTGCAGAATGAGCGTGACAGGATCAGCATTCGCCGGAGCAGCTATGAGGACAATGGCTCCCTCTCCATCAATGTGCTCACTCAGGCTGAGGCCATGGCACATCAGGTAGGAAATAATAGAATGGTTTGGGCTGGAACTAACCTTTAAAGGTGATCTGTGCCAATCCCCCTGGAGTAAACAGGGACATCCTCAACTAGATCAATCATGTTGCTCAAAGCCATGTGAGCTTGGCCTTGAATGTCTCCAGCAATGGGGCTTCCACCTCTTCCCTGGTCAATCTGTGCCACTGTTCCACTACCCTCATGTGCAATAGAAATCTACCCTTCTCTGGTTTAAAAACATTGCCCCTTGTCCTAGTGCTACAAGCCCTTGTAAACGGTCCCTCCCCAGCTTTCTTGCAGTCCCCCTTCAGGTACCAGAAGGCTGCTGTAAGATTTCGCTGGAGCCTTCTCTTCTTTAAGCTGAACAACCCCAACTCTCTCAGCCTGTCTTTGTAAGAGAGGTGTTCCAGCCCTCTGATAATTTTTGTGGCCCTCTGGACCCACTCCACCAGGACCATGTCCTTCTTGCATTAATCACTCCAGAGCTGGACACAGTACTCCAGGTGAGGTTTCACCAGAGCAGAGCAGGGTGGCAGAATCACCTCTCTTGAGTCAATGAAGCAACAGATTTTTAAATGAGAATGTGGCCTTCAGCCATTCCATACAGGGTTCTGAACTCACTAAACCTACCAGAGCCAGACCTTTCTCTGCCCTTGAATGGCTTTTGCACAAAGCCACAGGGAGGAAAAGGCATTAGAGATATCCAAAAGCAGACAATAAAATTCCTTGGTGCATTAGGATAACACATCCTGCAAGAAGCAGATGCAGCCTTTGGCATGTGAGATGCCAAGCTGAAATTCCAAGTTCTGAGGGATGTCCTAGACCCCAGGTCCCCTCTGTCCCCAGCCCCTAAAACCTCATTGCATTTCATGCAGAGGTTTATCCCTCCTTGCTGCATACCCTGTCCTGCTCAGCACATAATGTTCCCGTCATGGTCGATTATATCTTTTCTTGTAACTTCTTTAACAGGGTAACAATTTTAGGGAGGAAAAATAAAGCTAATAAAATCACTGGGCTTCAGCTAACGCTGATTGCTTTCTTATTTCATGTCCCACAATAAATTTCACCCTGCCTGTCCTTTAAATTCTTATGCAAATACCCTTTCTCCACGGAAACATAGGGTCCAGATGTTGCCCATTACATGCAGCAATGCATCCACTTCCTTTTCAAAATCTGTGGTGCTTTAACCCTTTCCTCCTCCTCAGCCAGCTCTTCAGAGATCAAAATGGGTGTTTTGTGTCCCAGAAGGCAACTTGGGAGAGAAAAAGGCTGGACACAGATCATGCATTTGATTTGGCTTAGGTGATTGATCTGGAGCTGTGACCCAGCGCTGCTGGCTACTGCTAGGAACGGGAATATTAAATCAATTTTTTTGTCCTCAGCCAGCCTTGAGAGTGGGGAAGGAGGGGGAGGAGGGAGGGGTGTCTGTTGGGACCTAGCACCACCTCGTGGAGGCTTCACCATGGGCTGTAGGTTGGCCGGTATGCATCACAAAGCAAATAATTGTGCAACCACAACAGGAAATGTCTTGTTGATGACCTGATCAGGTTAATGTCTGTGAAGGCTTCCCATCAATGAATTGTCAATGAATTGTTGCTACTGAGGGTGGCAAACCAGCACAGATCTGGTCCCAGTGCAACCAGGTTGTTTCTCTTTCAGTATTTGTCGTTGAACCCAGTGCACAGTGCAGACATTGCTATGAAGAAGGTTGCAACCATCAGTGATGTGTGTGAATCCATGAAACAGCAGCTCCTGGTGCTGGTTGAATGGGCAAAATACATCCCAGCCTTTTGTGAACTTCCACTCGATGACCAGGTAAAATGCAAATGCCTCTTCCCTCCCAGTCCCACTGCCTTCAGTAGCAATTCAAAGCCATGCCTTCAACAAGAGGCTGTGATATTAACATAAAGTAGCAGGAGAGAAGGAATAATAAAGAACAAGAGATCCATGAGAATAAGATGAGCAAAGTCCTCCAAATTACACCAGTCTGCACAAGGACCCAGCCCCCAAAGACTGGTTTTCCCTTTATTGATATCTGATATTTGAATACAAAAACCATTTATTTTCTGAGAATCCAAACTACTCCAATGCCTCTTTGCTCTTTCAGTTGAAACCCACTTTTCAGTTAGCTTGCTACGAAGGCAGCACTTCTGAAAAGTGAAGATATCCTCATGATTTCTAGTTCTTTGTAGTACTGGATCTGTAGGTCTGATATAGCTAAGCAAACACTGAATTTGGCTTAATCTAAACATCAGAAGCTCACTGCTCTGTTCTCTGCTTTTCAAACTTAATATTGTTTCTTTCTTCTGTGATCTCTCCAGGTTGCCTTGCTCAGAGCCCACGCAGGGGAACATCTGCTCCTTGGGGTGGCCAAGAGGTCCATCCCATACACTGATTTTCTGCTATTAGGTAAAAGAGAAACTGCACAGTGACACTGCTGCTTCTATAATTCTCACCCCTGAGTCATTGCCAAGTATCCTGCCTGCTTAATATCATCTCTGGGCATGGTCTGTGCTTGCCACTAAGTGCTTGAGAAGGTCTCTGGAGAAGCACAAAAAGGACCAAGCGAATTCACTGGGACTTCTGTAACAGTTCCCTTACTGCTTTGAAAGTGTGGATGAGGACCCCCTCCCCATTATTTATATGGCATCTCAAACTGCATTGCCTTGATTAGGTAACTGAAATTGCCAGGACACAGGCAGTGAGATATTTGGGTATCTGGGATTAAAAACTTAGCAGAAAGATCTATTAAAAGTCCCAGTGCAAACAGGATTTTCCTTTGCATGCAGCTCTTGTTACCAGAACCACAGGTGGGATTATTCTTGGAAAAAATGAGAATATTGTCTTTGAAAGTCACACATTAAAGAAAAGAGGGAGGAGAACTGTTTGTTTTTAAAAAGCATGCCAAAAATAAAGGTATAACACCATGTGCCACCAGATGCCAAGTGAGGGGTTTGGAGCACAAGCCCTGTGAGGAGAGGCTGAGGGAGCTGGGATTGCTTAGCCTGGAGAAGAGGAGGCTCAGGGGAGACCTTATTGCTGTCTACAGCTACCTGAAGGGAGGTTGTAGCCAGGTGGGGGTTGGTCTCTTCTCCCAGGCAATCAGCAACAAAACAAGAGGATACAATCTCAAGCTGCACCAGGGGAGGTTTAGGCTGGATGTTAGGAAGAAGTTCTTCATAGAAAGAGTGATTGGCCATTGGAATGGGCTGCCCAGGGAGGTGATGGAGTCACCATCACTGGAGGTGTTTAGGAGGAGGCTTGGTGGGGTGCTTGGTGCCATGGTTTAGTTGATTAGATGGTGTTGGGTGGTAGATTGGACTTGATGATCTCAAAGGTCTTTTCCAACCTGGTCTGGTCTGGTCTATTCTATTCTATTCTATTCTATTCTATTCTATTCTATTCTATTCTATTCTATTCTATTCTATTCTATTCTATTCTATTCTATTACAGAGGGTAAACCAGAGTTGAACCTGGAGCAGGGTTTGTACATGGTGTGGGTGCACCAGCATGTGTCCATGAGATAGTTAGGGACCAAAGAATGAGTTCCACAGCTTGCTTCTCAGTTGTGGGTCAGAGTGTGAAGGTGCACACTGGAAATCTGCACAAGGGCACTGGGACTGTCTGGTAACATGCCTTAGGGGAACTTCTGGATGAGACCATGCCTGCAGAGCTAGAGTGAAAATCTGATGGTGAAATTCTCTTGTCTCCCAAGGGAATGACTTCATTATCCCAATGCACTGCCCAGAACTGGAAATCGCTCGTGTGGCCACCAGAATCTTGGACGAGTTGGTGAAGCCTTTGCGGGACATCCAGATCGATGACAATGAGTATGCTTGCCTTAAAGCCATCATCTTCTTTGATCCAGGTAAGCTTCCTTCCAGATTGTGAACCATCAGGCTTGAAAAGCAGTAGAAGGCTCTCCAATAAGCAGGGAACCTCCTTGACAGCAGTTTTACATGTCACTCTGCCTCTGAAGTAATGAGCAATGCTTAGCAGAGCAGCAAGGACATGTTCAAGTGACCTGTTTCTGGACATCTTACATTTTAGCAACTATTAAGCCCAGCCAGACCAATGTGCAAGAGAGTGCAGACTCCTCTTAGGAGGAGTTTTGCTGCTTCTGTAGCTTGGCCTCAGGAAAGCCCATCTGCCTGAACTGAAGGAGATGGCTATTAAGGACATATATGCCTATACTGAATTATGCATAAGCAAAGTGAGTCAACTGTGAGCAGCAGTGTGGAACATCCATCAGAGTTCAGAAAGCAGCATTAAAAACCACAGAGATGGACTGTTCAGAGTGCCCAGAAATGCCAAGGGTATCTGTTAATGGATGGTGCTGGCATCTGGTACTGAGGGCAGGGCTGATCTCCTCAGGATGGAGAACAGGGAAACACAGAGAAGTAAACAAAAGCTTGTTTTGAACCTTTGTTGTGTTCTTATTCCACAAACATGGGGGCTCCTGTCTCAGCCCAGGCTTCCCCCAAACACACCTATTTCTACATGCCTCCAGCAAACACACAACCTCCTCTCAGTACAACTCTCAAGTCCCCTTGCTGTATATTGTCCTGTAGCTTGAAGAAGAGATGGGAGAACACTCCCAAGCCCAGAACAATGCCCTTTTGTCTTTGGTATCTATAGAGAAATGAGAGTATTTCCATTTGCTGTTTATTGCTGTGTTCACTGATTGAAATCAGGACACAGCAGTTGACAAACGTCATGAACTAATGGCTCACCAGAACCTGTTGCAAACCTGAGTAAAAGTGGCATTTTCAAATTGTGTTTGACAAATTACCTTCTGGGCTGATCAGTCTCTCAGCAAAGCCTTAGGTCACTGTGACAGTGAGGTGCTGTGAATTCCACAAGGCAAATCATAAAGCTCTACAGAAATGAAATTACTTTGTGCTAACAAGCAGGGATGCCACAGACATGCTGACATACAATAATTTACTAACCACTTTATCTTAGTCTCTTGGCCTGACGATGATCCCTAAAGTGTGGTGCTTCTGGATTCTTTGTAGACAGTGAAGGAAATGGTCCAGTGAGCCAGAAACAGATAGCAGCAGTGGACAGCTCTAAATCCTGGCACTTCACTCTACCCACAGTGCACACTTACTTGCTTAAGAAAAACTGAACCAGTGATCCATGAGAAATGGATCAACCACAGGACAGAGACAGGAAATCAAGACAGGAATCTGCTGCTATAGTGGGTGTCATTACAACATATAGGCACTAAACCTGCAGGGATTTAGTGGCAGCAGTTGGGACTCAAAGTTTTCAGGGGAAGATTCCAGGTTGTCCCCTTGAAAAGACAAATATGGTTTAAATTCTACATCCCTCCTCTTCACTGATGGCAGCAGCCAGACATATCCATCTGAAGCAAGCTCCTTTCTTACTGTTTCCCTCAAATCACTATTTCTCCTCAAATCTCCCTTGCTGTTTCTCTGTTCCATGTGAGATATGAAATAGTGGCAGCCCACTACTCTTCTGGCAGATAAACCTGGGAACTGACAGATAATTATCACAGGCTCACTGGCATCTCATCCTTTTCCTGCTGCACAGCCTGGTTATAACATTTTCTGGCTACACAGGCCAGCAATAACTTCATTTCCCCCCCCCCCCCCCCCCAGACTGCAAAGGCCTGAGTGAGCCTGGGAAGGTGAAGAACATGCGCTTCCAAGTCCAAGTCAACCTAGAAGACTACATCAACGATCGCCAGTATGACTCTCGAGGCCGGTTCAGTGACATCCTCCTCCTGCTGCCCCCGCTGCAGAGCATCACCTGGCAGATGATAGAGCAAGTCCAGTTTGTGAAGCTTTTTGGTGTGGCCAGGATTGACAGCTTGCTGCAGGAGATGCTGCTGGGAGGTAGGAACCTTGCTGAGAAAGGACAGAAAAAAATTTGCCATATTTCAAAGCCATTACAGGGCTTTGTGTCCCACTATGGAGAACATATAGCAGAGAGAACCTGGTCTCAGGAGGAAAGAAGTGAAGGTTCAGGTTGCATTGTAGCTTGAACATGGGGCCTTGGCACTCCAGCCCAATCCCTGAGCTGTTTTTTTTCCAGATTGCCTCTGAAAACCATCCTTACAGAAAAGGGCACATTCTGTGGGGCTTCACACACTTGACTTTTAGGTAGCCTATCAAACTGATGCCCTTTGCAAGAAGACAACACATTTTTCATTAGCAATATGTAAAGGTTATAACTCTACGGGAAACCCTGTTAAGAGCAGTAGCTAGGAGAGGCACAGAGACAGATGAAGAGTGCAGTTGGGTATTAGCTGAAACCCCAGCCATCCCAGGAGGTTGTCTGTAGACAGTAAGAAGGCTGAAAGCAGAGAAGGACAGCTGCAGCAGGAAGGAAGCAAAGATGAGGCAAGACATTAACCCCTACCCACAGAGGTCTTCCACGTTCACTGAAAGAAAAAGAGATTTGGCCCAGAGCATCTGGCTTCTGGTAACTGTGCAAAGGATGATGTATTTTCCCACTTCCACTGCAGGAAACACCATTGATCTCCAGTACCAGTCAGGACCTCCCAACCTCAACATGGACCCACTGCCAGGACACGTCCTCCCAAGCAACATGAGCTCTGTGATTCACACCACTTCTGACCGTACGTGCCCCGTTTTACACTTGGTAGTATCAGCATAATGAAGGGACTGGAGAGGAGAAGCAGCTAAGAAAAAGACTTTAAAGCTTATTTATATATTTAAGCAGTACACCCAAAACAGAATTCACAGCCTGCCCCCACTTCCTTGCTGAAACCTTTACATGCTTCCAAAGAGAAGTCAAGATCTTCATTGTAACAGCATGATCTAGAGGGATTTTGAGATGATGCTAACGTAACACGATGCAAAAGAAAGAAATGAAGGCTGGTGGCAGAGTGTTTCTACAAATGTAAGTGCTGCTGGGAAATACCACAAAGCAGCACACATGGTTATTAGTGACAAGACTTCCCCTATATAAAGCACCTTGGTTGCTGACAAGCAGAACACAATATGACCTGAATGCAAGGCCATCTTCAATCACTCTGGGCATTGCTGCCAGGCAATGGCTGTTTGTTAAGGCATTTATCTGTTGCAGGAGCAAACAGACCAAGTAGTACAACATGAGTTGCTATTTAACCACCACTGCCATCTAATCACAATCTAATCTTATCTCCTTCTGCCACTTAAAATCACCTACCTCTTGTAGGAGATTTTGCTGTTTCTCAGCCACATCAATGTTGACATCATGTATTTTAGGTTTCTTCTTTCTTTTAAGCAGTTGGAGGTATTTCCCAAGTGCAAAATACTGAGAAGAGCTGGCATATTTCTTATCAGTCCATCTTCTGCCTCACCTAGGAAGAATTTAGGATGGATGCCCCTGCTCCTTGGTTAATAGAATGGTTTGCTGGTTTTATTTGGGCACCACTTCCATTTTAATTATTTCTTTTTCTCTCCCACAGCATCTCCTGAACCATCCCTTCCATCTCCTTCTACAAGCACAGGCAGTGAAGACTATAAACTAGGCTCTAGCGCAGGACCGAGCGCTGTAGCGCAACTGTTGCCTCAGACAGTGATACCCAAGCAGGAGATTTTATAGGGAGAGGTGGAAGGAGAAGCTGGGAGCAATGTGAACACTGTGCTGAAAGTGAAACGGGCCCTTTCTCTTTGCAGAGGCAAAGCACAGCACCCCCCTGCCTGCAGCCGGATCCGTTGGTCACGCTCTTGCCCGTCCGTGAGTTGAGCACCAAGCACCAGACTGCAGCAGGAGCTCCACCACAGGTCTTCCCACCACCTCCACCCTCATTTCACAAGTGATTGAGGACAATGCTCTTTTCAGTAGGCCCATGACTGTGAACTCTTTGGAGCAGGGCTTCTGCTTGCTTGGTGTGATCACAACCCTTTTAAGGCCTTCGGTCGCTATCTTCATAAACCCAAATGCCTCACACAGCTCCTGCTAATCCTTCACGAGTGCAGCATGGCTCAAATTGTCAGTATGGAAAAGTCTATTCCCATCAAGAATGTAATTACACTCCCATTTCTGCTGCATGTTAGGAAGAACATCTTCATAACCCTTAGGAGGCCAGTGCTCTCTTATTCCACACATATGTGGCTTGTTCCACATGGACCAGCTAACACTTAATGCTGGTCAGTTATTGCTTGTGATTAAGAATCCCAACAGTTTGTCATTTTCCATAATTTTCAGTATATTAGAGTACACTTGCGAGCCATTTTGTGTATCTCTCTACTTTGTGTGCACACCTAATGCAGCTACAAAATGGCAGCAAGGATCTCTGCATCAGACCACGGCTGCTGCGTCTGGTAAAACCCATGACTGGCAGGAAGCTCAATTAGTTACTGACTTACTGAAAACTTTTACTGCAAATATATTTGGAAGAAGCAAGAGTCATAACAAAAAGTGCCCCAAAGCCCTTTTCCCATTACATAGATACAATTTTGCTGCAGTTTTAGATCTTTATAGGTCTGCTAACTAAACACCAAAGCTCTAAATTAGCCAAAAAAAGGGAAGAGGCAGGTATCCTGTGAGCCATTTGTTATAGAAAAGGTTTAAATTTAAGACACCAGGTGCTTCTGCACATAAGACTTCATCAGCAATAGCTGACCAACTATTAGCCATCTTACAACTACTTCAAATGATCCTGACAGATGACTACACCACCTCATGTTCCAAATCTTCCTGAAGATTTCCTGTTACGGTGTTTATTTGAGAGGACTTCATCAGTGAACTGACTGCCAGACTTCTACAGAGCTTATTCAAGTCCAGTGATCTCTCCCTCAGACAGCTCTTGAGAGGTTAGAGTGGCCATAAGGAACAGCAGGACGTGAAGGGGAACTCAAAGTTCAGCCACACTGCACAAATACCTGTTCATAGCAAAAAGGAGATGATAGTGCCCAGCTTGGTGAAGCTTATCTCACGAACGCTCGAGGAGCACTTTGAGCTCTTCAGCTGGAGGACACCACAGAAATACAATCTGATTGATTGAAAGAGAAGTTGGGAAGAGCATCTGAACTCTCATCAAAAGCAGAATACTCCGTATTCCGTTCGCGGGGGAGACATTTTAGAGTTGCCATTCTACAGCACAAGAGAGATCTGAAAGCCACCGAGGACTGGGTCGAATTTCACCTACGATCAGAGTGCTTTATTTTTCTACTGTCTATGATGAATTTGATCTGACATTATATGCTGATAACTTTGATTTGAAACAGTGATGTCTGGAAACCAGGTTCCACTGCAAGCATTCCTGCTGCATGACAGACACAACTGTATTTAGCTAACATTGCTTCCAGTTCCTCCATCATGTGGATTACTTTTCTAGCAATCAGATGTACATTTATATTCATTAATGGTAAGAAAATAAATCTAGGGGGGGAAATAAATCCCATATTCTTCTATTTCACATGGGCAGTTTGCCTTTTCTTTAATTCAAACCCAACTTTGTCTGCTGCTCTCTCCAGTGCAAACACTTTGGGGATTTTCACCTTAGGGAATTTCAATGATAAAGAACCATCTCAAGCTTTCACTTGAAACTGATGCAATTAGCCATCCAAGATATTAGCCAGGAGAAGAAAATACAATTGTCCACGAACAAGTAGCTATCAGCTTCAGCCTCCAGCACTCAGCCAGTCTGGGGAAGGTTTACAGAGAGAATAATTGACTGCCTCACAAAGGGCCTGTATTAAAGGTCAAAATAAATTCACAGCAGAAATCCCTTTCAGGCTTCCCTGTGTTAAACCCCACTCTAAATCAAATTAATAGCCTTATGCAAATATACCTTGAAAGTTACTATTTTATTGGATTTCTGCTTTATTGGAATGATGATTTTGTTAACAAAAGAGGCTCAGAGCCATCATTTGAAAGGGTTTTACTTGCCTGGCGAGATGCCAGCTGTTTTGTCAGAACAGCAGGAACCAGCTCACGTAATAAAGTCTTACCTATTTCTCTGCAAGTTATCTTTTCCCTTGCCAGTTTTAAGGTTTGGCTTTATTCACACTGAATCTAGGTCTTACATTAGCTTTATCCTGCACTACAGTACAAAGAGAAACAGCAGAAATATTTCAGAGGTGCAAAGATTCACTTCTGTTATTAAGCAGCTAAAACGGTGATTGCTTTGAGGCATGCTGGCTCTTTCCTGAGCTCTATTTGGCTACAACAAGAGTAAGGTGCATTACAGCAGCGTATACACTGCTGCAATACAGTCAGGAAACGCTGCAAGAACTGAACGATGGCATTCCTCCGTGAAGAAATTCAGAACAAAACCCAGAGAATGAGTGACAAGCAAAAAACCAAATGTAACCAACTCATGGATCAAGCAGCACCAATCCACGTTCAACCACAATTCCACTGCATGAATCCAACTGAGGACTAACACCTGAAAAAATACACAGGACTGTAGTGCTGGTGAATGTCAGTTTAGTGTTATTAAACAGATTCATTTTACAGTTCAGTTTCTGTATTTCTGCTTTCTTATGCCACAGCATTGGGTACATTCACGTATTTAACACAGTGCCAAAAGAAAGTGGGAACAACTACAGAAACATAACCACTTCTGCACAGAATGGGCACAAAGAAGTCCATAAATGAATTGTTGCTTTTGCCAGACTTCAGAAATGCTTCATGGAACAGAGATTACGACTAGAAATTAAACAAGAAAATAGACAGGAGCTACGTTAGCAGGATCCATCTGCAAAGAGGTCTGTTCCATTTGGAGAGTAAACAAGCTCTTCCCTAAAATATATGTAAACACAGCACAGCCTAACTGTTGCGGCATACAAATAGAATCAGGTCGTTAAGCTGCTGGGAAACACAAGCAGCCGTACCACAGAGTTCAGATGAACATTATTTGGAGCTATGTTCTCCATAGCAAAATCAGAATACAGAAGTATGGTATTGCACCCAGGAAAAGGGGACCAAAGCATTTTTTAGCATTATTGCAAAGGCAAAATACACCACTTCCAGTAGCTCCACTCTTCACTGCCTTAGCAAACCTTGTTTCCTCCTCACCCTTGTGGGGTCAGTTCTGTTGTCAGCTAACTGATCTGCTGCTTTCTAGGATGGATACTTGTACCTCAAGCCACAGAAATAGTGGGGGAAAAGCAACATTTGTGCAGAGAACCTAGGGAGTCCCAACTTTATTTTGCACATGCTGTGAAAGTGCACAGCCTGATGTACTCTGCTGAGTTTTCAAAGAGGAAGTACTCACTGTGTGTCTTCTCACTCGCCTTAGACAAGTATCAACAGCAGTTAAACCAGAGGATGCAGGAAAGGAAACGTTTAAGAGCAACCAGGCAGTCAGTATAGCTTAAACCCCTTAACAGGTAGAGTAGCACTTTAAATTTGGAGCGGTATCTTCTTATACACGACAGACACAAGTTCTTTACCATGAGGGTAGTGAAACACTGGAAATAGTTGCTCAGGGAGGTGGTGGAGGCCCCATCCCTGGAGAATAGAATAGGAACAGAATAGAATTAAATAGAATTTAACAAGTTGGAATGGACCTTCAAGATCATCGTGTCCAACCCATCATCCAACACTATCTAATCAACTAAACCATGGCACCAAGCACCCCAGCAAGTCTCCTCCTAAACACCTCCAGTGATGGTGACTCCACCACCTCCCCGGGCAGCCCATGCCAATGGGCAATCACTCTCTCTATGAAGAATTTCTTCCTAACATCCAGTCTAAAGACATTCAAGGTGAAGCTCGACAAGGCTCTAGGCAACCTGATCTAGCTGAGGATGTCCCTGCTTACTGCAGAGGGGCTTGGACTAGATACCTTTGGAGGTCCCTTCCAACCCAGACCATTCTATGATTCTATAGATCACTTGATATACATGTGCACCTAAATTACAAGGCAAAGGATGCAAGACCATTATCCTGAAGTGGTTGAGTGGTTGTAATCTTTAAAAAAGAAAGAAAGAAAAAAAACCAGGTGACATACAGAACAGAATTTAATCAACTATGACTTCAATTCATGACTTTATTTTTCCCCCTCTTTTCTTTTATGTTTTTTTTTTTTTTACATTAAAAAATTACAACATACCAAGGGTTTGAAAAGCCAAGTAAACCTGATTTCACACACGCACGCACTTGCTAAGTCACAGGGTTCAGCTGCTTGAAGTGGTTTCTTCTGGTTCTCATCAGGATAGCTTATTAAACGATTTACACATTAAGAGCCTCATGACAAAGCCAGACACATTTCCCCCCTTCCCCCTCCCCCCATTATCTTTAAGATGTGCAACTGAATATGCAAAGATTCTTGTAGAGCTTCCCTATTTCCCCTCAGTTACATGAGATGTAGTTTTGTTCACCTGACTGTAAAGCCGTTGGATGTGTCCATCTAGAACTTCTCCAGTATCACACATCACTCCCCCCAAGCAAAATGAGCGTATTACAAGAGTATTGCACAGTTTTGTTCGCAGGGCCATAGGTGATAGATGGACCCCTTAGTAATTTCACCCACCCACTGGTAGAAAACCTGATGAAGCTAGAATCCAGGTGTCACAAACAGTTACAAAGAAATGGAGAAGCGGGTTGCCGAGAAAAAGGAACTACAGCTTCTGTAGTACGTAAACTTCGTAATGCAAGGTTCTTCAGCACATTGAACTGCTTGAGGTGGGACAGAGCATCAGTGCTACTGGTGAAGCAAAAGCAAGAACAGGACAATTTTAAGGCAAGTCCCAAAACAGGGAGCTATTTACTTTCTAGGCACGATTTCAAGCTATGTATCAAGGCTCCTGCTTTATCATTTATATTGTCAGCAATTTATAGATTAACCATAATACAAAAAATAGTCTAAACGTCATTTTTAAAGAATCCACTTGGAGCTGAATTTCATTACTTACAGCTTGTATTTCATTACTTGCAGATTTATAAACATTTCTTAGCAGTACTGTTGTTTGTCAGGCCCACATAAAGCAGTTCTAGATCTATATTGCTCTCATTTCTGTATAGTCATTTTAGTTGGAAAATGGTTGAGTTCAAAATAATCCTTTCTATTGTAGATCTACATTTAAGCTCTGTTGTACCTGAGGATGAGGCAATCTCCCTCATCCCGCTCACACCTTTGTTAGGAGATCATGAAGTTAATAGCCTTCCTTCTATGAAAAGTCTGTACAATAAAAAAGGGGCAGAGCAAGACCTTACAAAGACAATGGTTTTCAGTCAATTAACTCCAACCTGTTGTTACATTCATTTTAATCTCACACAGGAGGATACAATCACTGGTCCCACTCATCCCTGCACAGAGGCCTAGATATGTTCCTCAAACCGATATACTTCAGCGTAAGAACTGGAGATCTGTATCGGAGAGCAGAATGTGGGCTGCAGCCATCACCTAAAAGTGTTGTTTACTTAAGATTTAGAACTTACCTAAATGCCATGAGATTAATACTGCCAGAGATGAGACATGCTTTTGTGAGCCTGGGAAGACATTTGGCAGGGGTATAACAGTGCCTCTGATGTATTATGCTGTTGTGTGCACCAGTCCTTTGAATCACTTGCATATGAGGAATGTGTGCCTGAAGTGGGACACAGGAGTACAGCTCTGTTTATTAGGACAAGCTGAAATAGAAATTAAAATGGAACAAACCACTATTCCCTGAAAACTAGATTTAGAAGGCTAGGTCTCATTTGAGATCAACTTTCACCATACTGCTCCTCCTTATGATTGACAACTGCACCTAAGTGTATAAAAAACCAAAACAAACCAACCCACACAGGTAATTCCCCAAAACATTTATCAAATAAAAGGGGTTTAACAAAAATGGGTAATCTCATAAAATAAATTACAGTAGCATGACAACATTTGGCTTCTTCAGTGTGACCACGTGCTTGTCCTTTGCAATCTTGCTGTAAAGACCATTGCAGACCCAGTCTGTGTCTCTGAAAGTTAATGAGATGTCTGTGACGATAAACGTATAAAACTCTGCTTGCTACAAGCAAACGTCTGGTCTCAGTTCCACCTGGTCACAGATCATATGTAGACAGCCTTCTCTGGCCCCAAATAAATATTATATAGTATTCTTGCAAGTTCCAGCATAGACTCAAACAGAAAACTCAGGTCCTCCTTTCTTCCCTCTCAGCAGAAGTCGCCTGATTCGAAATCCTGCAAAAGGATTGATCCACAGGAGTGAAGGCTGACCCCCAAAAACAGACTTCATTCCTTCCCAGCGTAGTCTCCTCTCCCATGTTGGCTTTTCACTCTTCAGTCTTTCGATCTCCTGTAGAAACAGGCATGCAGGGACATTGAGAAGTCTGAATTATAGTCAAGTCTAACAGCAGTTAGAAGACTGATAGCTGTTTTACATTATTTCATGTATGGCCAGGGAGCTGAGTAGTTTCTTACTGTTCTTTACTTTCTAAGGAAGAATTCATTGGTTGGACTTGATGATCCATGATTTGACTTGGTGATCTTAAAGGCCTTTTTCAAGCACAATGATTCTATCATTCTAAGAATGGCTAATTTAGCCCTGTGGGTACAGAGCAGAAGACTCAGAACATAAAATATCTACAAGAAGGTCTCTTCCTCTTCACCCACTCAAACTAAAGGACAAAATGAGCAGGTGAGCTGATGTGATAGTAAAGGATCTACAGGCAATAACCTACATTAGAAGTTGTTTACTCAGTTAATGAAACAACTAGACAATAAGGCTTCCAGGAAGGCTCTTGTGCTGCAATTACTGAAGCATTGTTTTGATGCCCATTTTTCATACTTCCCACTAATGAAGGCTGGACATTTACCAACTGTATTTCACAGTTACTCTAGAACACAGAAGTACACTGTCAAAGAGTCTCACACAGAAAATTCCAAACAATCACAAGCTGCAAATTCCTTGTTTCCAGTCAACTATCCATCACAAAACATGCTCATAAAATCACAGAATAGAATCACAGAATTGTTTTGTTTGGAAGAGACCTTTAAGATCATTAAGTCCAATTCAACCAGCACTACCAGGTCACCACTAAACCATGTCCCTCAGCACCACATGTCCATAGCTTTTCAGTCCCTCCAGGGATAGGGACTTCATCACTGTCCTGGGCAGCCTGGGACAGGGCTTGAAAACCTATGTGAGGAAGAAGCTCCACTCCTGGAACAACTCAAGGTTGTTTCCCCTTGTTCTATTGATTGTTCCTTGGAAGACCAGACTAACTCCTACCTGGCTCCAACTTCCTTTTAGGGAGCTAGAGAGAGCCAGAAGGTCTCCCCACAGGCTCCTTTTTCCCAGGCTGAACCACCTTAGTTCCCTCAGCTCGAAAGACCTGAGCTCTACACCCTTCACCAGATTTGTTGCTCTTTGGACATCACCTCAGTGTCTTTCTTGGAGTGAGAGGAAATCAAAGTTTAACACTGCAGATCGAAGGGTAAGATCCAAACTGTGGTTACACTCTAATCCAAGCATAGCAAAGTAGAGAACAGTGTGAAGTGTTGATGCAAGACAGCTAGTTTAAGTGTGAACCTGAGAGAAGCAGACATTTCTCATCACACATATCAGGAGTTCGTGACAGTTGAGAAGTCAAAGCCCAACCTGAAGCCAGAAGCTGTGCAATCTTAGGTGAAAACCTAATCATAAAATTCATGTCAGAAAAGCAAATAATGCAAGAATTTCTGTTAAAAAGCAACCCCCACAAAGTATTTCAATACAACTGTAGGTAAGAAAAACTAAGGGCTCTGTCAGATTTGGGGGTTTTCTCCACAATAAGAGCCTCCCCTCATGCAAAATAAACACATCCTCCTAGAGTAATCATTAGAGTGCAGAAAAGCAGAGGTCTTTACCGTTTCATCGTTGCATATTGAGTGGATTTGGGTGCCAAACATGACTGCGGTGAAAGTGAGAAACAGAAAACCCTCAAGGCACAAGAAGATCATCAGGATCACAGTTACAGGTGGGGAGAAGTCACTGCATTCTGTGAAAACCATACATGTAAATAAATTCATACAACTGATATGTTCAAACTGAGACATCCTCTCTGCAATGAACAGCAACAGAGAGGCAAATATCTGACGCTTAAGATTCCACAATTAACACAAAACTTCTCACTTCCAGCACTGCAGCAGCTTAATTTGCTGCCCAAGGAAATAAAGAACTTTAAGGAAGTAACCCTTTTGGCTTCCTACAAAGCACATGGTACTGCATTACAGCAATCCTGCCGCAGTATTTCAGGGGTATCAGATAAATCATTGCACAGGAGACAATTTAAGTACTCAGAACTGCACAAATATGAAGGTGAGAGCAGGCTGATGTTTCATGCATGACAGTGTAAAAACCACCACCACTGTCAGCTCTGACTTGCTAGTTAATCCAGCTGTTCCATTTTGCTGTGGTTGCTTTATCATGGTGTTTTTTTTTCTCTTCCCGATTTATCACGCAAATTAATCAGGTTCTAACTTCCACTTGCAGCCAGAGCTCTGAAAATCCTTTCATCAACTAACTAACAAAACTACAGTTAAACACAGAAGAAATGAGATAGTATACAGGAAGCAGAATTTTTCAAGTGAAAAAAGGACTAAAATCCTGTCCTTCTAATGGAATATGCATCAAAAACAGGTCACATGAATTCCCCTGTTGCTTCAGGTACCAGGAATAACATATGATCAACCATCTTCTGTCAAAACTAAGATCAGAATAAGCTCTAGCACATTGGAACACTAAGAAATGCAAGTCAGAGGCCTAAACAAACAACTGGGGCAGTTCAGGATGTTTCTTTTTGACAGGAGCCCCACAGCTGGCTCTAGTAACAGAATGAGTGAGAAATTAGTTTAAGTTTCAGCAGTTGTTCACAGAATTGTGATGGGACACACAAAGCCCAGCTGGCAGCTTCAGGTAATATAGTGCAGAGGTGGTTGAAGACCAGCTGTTTCCTTCCTATTACTGAGGTGGGTAAAATTTTACTATGTGGAAAGGGAGTGAAAATGCCCTTGACAACCACAGCTCTTACAGCAAAAGACTAAAGGAAAGGGAAGAGAGAGATGGGTAAACAGATAGAAAATATTTTCAGAACCTCACTTTAAAAAGATTGAAGTCCTGTAATAGTGGGACCAAAATAGTTAGGATGTTACAATTTTGCCTCAGTATCTGCTGGATTATGACAAAGAAAGTTAGGTATTTGCTTACCAGTCCACTGCCCTCGGACACAGGAGAAAAACTGAAACCCACACAGTACGAGCGCATGAGCTGAAATTAGGGCTATGTACATCTGGAAATAAGAAAGAGTGCTTACTTTTGACTGCTGCCAGGTAGTAAAGCAGGCATTCCTTTCAGACATTTCCCATTTCAGCTTAATTCAATGCAATGATGTAAAAACAAACTCTAATTAAGCTCAAATCTAAACCCGTGGGCAACAATGGAAGCTGCAGGATTAGCTCACAGTGCCGTTTCACTAATTGTTACTATCTACAACGCAGCGAAATTAAGATAGCTTGAAATAACAGCACTTTACAAGATTAAAATGAGCATGAATTAGAAATACCTTCCTGCTTGGAGAATACCCTGCAGAGAAGGGAAATAAACCAAACACCACAAAACAACTCAAGCCATTACTCAGTACTAAGCACAACCAGAATGGCTACAACGGAGGCAGATTCATAGTGAGACCAAGCTGCTGCTGCTGTTCACTTACCGTAAACAGAACAAAAAATCTCTGATTCTTCTCCCCCACACAATTATTCACCCAGGGGCAGTGGTGATCCATCTTTCGAATGCATCGTTTGCAAATGCTGAAGGAAAAAGAAAAGAGAGTTCTGTTGAGAAACAGCACTTGGTGTTTGGATGCAGAAACAGAAACAGGGGTAACCACTGGTCATGCGGCGAGGCGCTGAAATCTTTCCCGACAAATTACAAACAGTGATTTGATTTGCATTTCTTTAAGGAAACTGTTTGCTGACTTACAACTCAGCTGCTGGCTGTTGCAAAACTGTGTGCATAACATACTCTTCATAAAAGGAAAGTAGCATTATCACAGAATCACAGAATGTCAGAGATGGGAAGGGACCTGCAGAGGTCATCAAGTCCGACCCCTGTCAGAGCAGGATCACCTAGGGTAGGGCACACACGAACACATCCAGGTGGGTTTGGAATCTCTCCAGAGAAGGAGACTTCACCACCTCACTGGGAAGCCCACTCCAGAGCTACATCACCCTCACAGTGAAGAAGCTTCTCCTCATGCCAAGGTGCAACTTCTATGTTCCAGCTTGTATCTTTGTGCTATGACTGGGTTACCACTGAAAAGACAGTGGCAACTTTGTCTTCACATCCACCCTTCAGATATTTAGACATTAACAAGGTCTCCTCTCAGCCTTCTCCTCTCAAGACTGAACAGCCCCAGGTCTCTCAGTCTTTCTTCATAGGAGAGATGTTTGACTTCCCCAATCATCCTTACAGATCTCTGTTGGGACTCTCTCCAGCAGATCCCTATCCCTGTCCCTCTTGAATGTGCTCTTATGTTGTCATACTGATTTGGTACACCAAGAAGAAACTACAGCCATTAACTCTTCACACCATTCCTCATGCAAGCCACTCAAAACATACTCAATACACTCAGTAACATGAGAAACAATGTACATCCAAGCATCTGAAATCACTGACTTGTTTTAGACACTTGTGGCATTGAATGAGCAAAGCTTCACTTCTTTCTAGATTCAGTATGTAAAAAATCCCTTCCCTTCTGGAGAAGCTATTTTTAGACAAAGTAATTACATCACATTTACAGACTTTCAAGTTGCAAATTTGATTTCTGAATCAAAAGAAAAATAGAAGTCCACATTTTCGAGACAGAAATTGTCACTGTTGAGGTTTCAACTGGTCATACAATTCTAAAAGGATGCAATCAAAGCTAAAGAACAGCTTACAAGGTCACATTTCAACATAAACAAAAATATTGGAACTGTAAGCAGCACAAATTCTTTGCCTGCTTGTCAAGGAGTACTTAAACACTACTGTTTGTTTTTTTTTCCTAGTTCTGCAACTAATTGCTTAGTTTCTGCCCAGGTTTGAGCCAAGGTTATTTCCAGAAAGAAAAGTCAAATATCTCAATAACTCCATTTTACATCTGCTATAGCATCAGAGGGTTCACTCCTCTTATATTCAGGTCCCTCTGCAGGCAAACATGAACATTTATGCATGAGAAACAAATGACTCCCAGCGTGTGTTGAAGTTCTTCCATAAATCAATAGTTTAAATAATGCTGATATTTCATTTTCCTCGCTTTGTACTTCAGACAGCCACACACTCCAAGAGTCACAGATCTTCCTGCAGAACAGCCAAATATTAACCAATTTCATTTCAGACACAAAATTGCAGGCACTGTTATTAAAAATCCTTTGGTTTAAGGCAGGCTTATTTGTGTATGGCATCTATGGGTGCTCTGGTGACAAGCCATGAAGCAAAGCTAAATTATTGTCACTAGAGTGAAGGAGGAGTGTGTGTGCAGGGGAAAAAAACCAACGCTCCAAGGCATAAAATAATTTCTCAGTCATCACATATGCATGATTACAAGGCAATTCAGCAAGAGGAAGAACACACTCCTGTGCAGCTTCTATGAAAGAATGACAAGTCTCCCCACTGCTTATCTGAATCTCCCTTTGCCCTGAGCTATCACAACCCAGCCCCTACTATCACAACCCAGCCCCTACATTCCCACTGCCTCTTGCTTTATGGACATTAAAGATGATTCATCCTCCAATGCAAATCACTCTTTAAACAGAGCCAGTTACATATGAAAACCCCAGCACCACAACTAAACACTGAAACCATTCTCTGGGGAAGAACCAGGTATGGTTCAAGAGAAGGCATTAAAAAAGCTCTCCAACAGACTCATTTCACAGTCTGCTGCCTCTTAAGTTCAGCCTTTAGGTAATTTCCCAAATCTGTGAAAGGTGAGCTAACTCCAGTTACCATAACCATGCAAGTTTCCTAATGTAACAAAGAATATTTACTCTCACTCTAAAGAGAATATTACTGTGAGTTGCTGAGTAAAATCATATCCAGACTCAATCAAGCCCAGCACTGGAGAACGTGAGGTGGGTAGGACTCCTATTTGCTCATTCAGTATTTCTCACAAGCCCACGCAGAGCTCTTCAAGACATCAGATGTCTGGAACCTTGCCTTCATTTCTAATCTCTCCCCACAATTCACCAAACACTTCCAGCCAGCAAACTCACAGCAATGCTTAAAGCAGTGGTTCTGCCTTCTTCCTACTCCTGTCACTTGTATTGCAGTCCTTCCTCTGTCCAAGCTCAGATGTTTGTGTGGCAAGAATGTGGGGAAGTCAATCCATTAGCTGCAACCTGGGTCATTTCACTCTGCATGAACACTCACTGAAGAGGAAGGAGCAATATGGTAGTGAGAACAAGCAGCTCTGGACAAGGCAAAGTCTTCTGTAGCTTAGCAGTGGTGCTGAATGCACTCAGGCAACTGCAGGTGCAATTACCTTTTGAATGCCAAAGATAACATTCAGAAAGACACAGCTAATGGCTTAAGAGAAACTGGTCTGGATAACAGAAATTCATAAACATCTCAGTGGTTTCATTATGACTAATAGTTTTCCCCCACACAAATGCAGACACCCAGAATAGGCTAGAGATAAGGACAGCTCTGCTCCCTCAGTGGAAATGAAAGAGCATTCACACAGGATAAGCCTCTTCCTTAGACTGAAAATATTAACTGCTTAGTAAATTCTCAGTTTATTTTTAGCTGTAAATAGAAGTTTTTTGTTCTCTTCCTCATCACTGAAGTGTATTATGAAATCATTTTTCTTCCTCAGAAGAATTTCTGCTGCAGTGTTGCACAACAATTTTTGTAACTACATCGTAAGAGTCTCTTCTGTTAATAATTTACTACTCCAAACATGCACTGTGGCTTTGAGTGTTAAGTACTTCCCAACAAGAACCAACTTCAATTTCCATTTTCACGTCCCTTCTATCACAAATTGCCTCTGTGACTACTGAGACTAGACCATCCTTTTGATGTCCTTGGAATGGGTTTGTAAACCAATCAAAAGTTGGCAGTATAATCAAAGAAACCTTTCTTTTAGTGCTAAATCTATGGCAAAGAATCAGATCCTGGAGGCTGGTTTCCAGCCCATGTACCTGTCTGTGCAGTATGCATTCAAGACACTGCAAAACAGTTCTTTGTTTTATTAAACAGTAACTACTAGTAGTACATAAAGTATGAGTAATAGAATCAAAGACAATTAAAACAGATATCCAGCTGCTGAGAAGCACATAACAGTGGGCTCACAAAAGGGAAACACACACACATTGACTTTCAGATGTTCTGTGAAGCCATGGTGCAAGCACCAAAATTCATCCTTTGTCCTTGTGTGGAACATCTCACAGCACATTTTACCAAGGCATAAAAAGTAAAGCAATTCACAAGACATGTGAAGGTAGATCCCTGTACCAGTGGTTAGGGGGAAAAAAAAAAGCCAAACTATAAAAGCACTGCAGATTCCCTTCACTGCAGACACTAGCCATTCTTGCTCTGCTTTAATGATGTTACTCAAATTCTTGCTTTAAACAATGTATTAATTTGCTGACATTCTTCTCCCACAAAGAATTGACTTCCCAATCAGCATCACCTTAATTGGGACCAGAGGTTTCTGGAACACCTAAGGTGAGAGTGCCTGCTGAGGGTGATGGCCCAGATGCAGCCAAGGGATTCTGCAGGGCTGGTCTGAAAGCTATAAAGTTGTTAGGTCCAGGACTAACAGGTAAGCACTGCCCACACAGAGCTGTGCAGCTGCATGGAATAGCCCAGCTCTTCTGCTCATATGCAAAGTTCAGCATAAGATGTCTTCATTAGTGCTACTTCCCAACTCATAAATCCCATCAAGACTGAAAATGTGGTTAACACTTTACAAAGATACCTGCAGAGTCTCTGTAGGAAGCAGCCTAAATCTGTGATGAGAAAATTAGCAAGATCAACAGAGGCTCTCAGGTGTCCCTGTACATTCCACGAACACGCTGCCAGGACATCTGAACAGACTGCACAAAGCTCATTTGGATCCCCAGAGATGAACAGCTTATGTTCTGCTGCAGGAAAGCAGCTGCCCTGCTTCCAGCCCCAGGCCACTGTGCAATCAGGAGAGCTTGTGTTCATCTAAAACTCCACCGAAGCTACTAAGGCCAGCCAGAATCGACTCATTGCACATGAAGACAGGCTTGGTATCTGCATCCACACAAAAGCTAACCCACAACACAGATAAATTCACTGAAGATAATTCCATACTTGACTCTTTATGCATGAAACTTCTCCCTTCACACTCCAGATACAAAAACCCACTCACATCTGAGAGAAGAACAAGGCCTCAGTGCCAAGGCTGAGTATTTACAATGGAAATAGCTCCTCAGCCATAACTTTCACACAGATAAGTGACACACACCAAGACATTTAATTTAGAAACCACAAATTCACAGAAGAAGTTGAGAGTCCTGACAAGACTTCACTGTTCTTTTGATGGGCACTAGCTCACAGACTTAAATTTCATATACCACACAATTCAATACACATCACTCCTCACACCTAGAGAGAGCCACCAGAAACATTTACATATTTATGTAAGTCTCAATTATGCAGGCATATCTATTTTCAGCTCTCACACAATACACTTTACAAATGCATATCCACAGTGCCTGAAAACTCAAAAGACTGAGAATTAATGAAGAATGGATGCATTTACTATCCCTTCCATAGCGTGCTTAGTTCACATTAGCATCACTTCTGTCCTCATTATAATGAATCTTCATTAGGCAGAAGTGCATTTAACCAATTATACACACAGCTTTGGGAAAATCATCTGCCAATTCACATCTAACTTCAAATGACACACTACAAGAAGACACAAATTCAAGTGACAATTTCAAAGTAATCTGTATTTTCTTAATTTAAGACTGCAGGAGTCATTTCTTAAATCAGCTTCCATCAGAAATGTCCTTGGGATTCATTGCTTTACCTTACATGGACACAACAATTAGAATGCTGCACAGGAAAAACATATTTAAGACACCACAGCATGATTATGTTTAAAATGTTTTGAGTCTCTGCTTCTTTCCCATCTTCCACGTTCACGTTCATTTTTGGCCACGATATATCTGTAAGATACCCTGCAATGCCTGAATTTGCAAGTTCACTGCATATAAAAAAAAAAAATCATTGAGTTAAAAACACATAAATATCACAAGCATTATTCCAAGACTCAATACATAACTGATTGAAGAGCACCGTGGCCTACCTGCAATGGTGTGCACGTTCAGGCTTGATACTACAGCACTTTGGACATTTGTAGATCACTTCTCCTGGTTTCAGCTGTAAATTATCCATATATTCTTTAGTGGCATTTCCTTTGGGTACAGCCCCCTGAAATCATTTCAATTAAAGGAGAGAAAGCTTCTTAAATGGTAGGAGAGCATTTAAAAACACATTTTATAGGCTTCACACCAGTAATAACTGCTGAAATGAATTCACTTATTCACAGCTAGTCCACCATAAGCCAGAATCCTTTCCAAATGAATAAATTACCTCTGCTTGACCTCAAACTCAGCTTCATTTCAGCACCACTCATCTCTGGCCAAATATTAGCATAATTCTGATAGATTCTACCATCACCAGCATACATAAAAGTGATCTTTACACTGCAGTTACAAGCACTACAGGTACAACTGAGTAACTGAGAAGTTACTCTAAACAAGCACTACTTAAAGCAGCATATGACTGTGATGTTTGATTATTAGCCCAAGCCATCTTCAAAATCAGCAACAACTACTTGAATTCTTTTATTTCAGCCCTCTGAATTCAAGATTTAGCCACCTATACTTAACCTTTTAGCTTGGACACCACCAGCATGAACCCTCACCGGCTTCTTTATCCCACATCTAGTATGCTCTGCTGCCTTCTGCTACTGTGAAAGGTTGGGTGGCTGCATGGTAAATGGTTGAAGGAACTGATCCACAACTGAAAATAACCCATCAGGAAAAGAAATTATATTTTAGTGATTAGTTCTCTGAGCTATTCACCACAGAGCTGCATTAGTGACTGTTTCAACACGACACAGAAGATGATAAATGGAGAGGAATATTAGACAGGAGTGCCTCTTCCAGTAACAATATTAATCTAGAGCCTCATGAGAGTAGAATTCAGATCTGTGACAAGAAAATAATGGGCAGTGCCACTGTTACCTTGGTTATTTATAAAGCTAAAGGCTTCTCAGTGGCAGGAAGTGATTGTGAAAGGAACTGGGAAGTGAAAAGAAAGTGCAATGGTCTTTCTGAACCAACTCCTCCTGCTAGCACTTAACTCCACACAGGGATAACCCTCTTCAGGTTGTACAAAATCTTTTGCAACATTCTGCAATGATTTCTCATTCTAAAGAAGTTCACTGGCAACATCAGCCCTTTACACAGACACCTTAAGGAAGCTTTTGGGACAGGATTGAGAAACCAGTAGGCACTTCAGATTCAATTGCAAAACACCTCTCTACTTAAGCATCAAGTTTTTGTTGCCTGCGGCCTGGAATAACAATCCTGTGCTTGTATTGCCCCAGACATAGCCCAAGCTGTGCCCCAGATGGACTCTTTGGCTAAGTGGTGCTTCAGACCTGAGCCAGCTGGCCTTTGGAGAGGCACAAACCAAAAAGTGTTTCTTAAACACTCTTATGTTTTATTCCTGAAGTGGTTTCTGCAATAAAAAAAATGTTCTCACTGAAGTTAATACTTGGGTGTAAACATGGCAAATTATCTCAGAGAGAGCTGCACAAAGTACAAATTTACCTCATTCCAGGTACATTTATGCTTAAACACATCTCACATTCACCTATCACCAAGGCTGATAAATTCAGCCCATGCTTTTAACATTGTGCTGCTAAAAACATGCTGTATTTCAAAAACATCATTCACAGTCTCTGACAGCCAGCAACTCCTTTCAATGAAAACCCTATTTTTATAGTTATGAGTAAATTTGATTCACATATGTTTTGAGGCAGTTTATTCCTTCCCCCCCCACTTCAATCTTCATTTCTATTACACAGTTATGTCTTCCATTCTGGGAGTCAGCAGGAAAGGAGTGGAGGAAAAACAGTAGTGAATCATCTCAATTGTTATCATGTTCTATCCCTAAAGAACCACACAGGTCTAAAAAACCACAGTTTTACCAGGCTGTATTTTTAACCAATCTATCTTTAAATCATTAACTTTTGGAGCTGTCAGAGCTTGTAGAAGTCATAACATTTCATCAGTGGGTGTGGGCTCAGAAGTAAATCAAAGACCTGGAAAACCATTAACTACAACACCCTGCTGGCTTTCTGAACACTTCCATGATTCTGTGTCACTGTCTCAAAAACCCAGAGGAAATAGATGTTTCTCCTCTCACCTCTCTCTCCCCAGATTTATTTCCCCAAAAGAATGATAGATTTTAGTACAAAATAAACAATTTCATCTCCTGAGCTCTTGAAAAGTCCTAAGAAATGAGTACTTACTCTGTGTAGGTTCAACTTAAATCCCCCTTCCCAAAGACTCCAAACACCTGAACAAAATAATGCACGATTCACGCAGTTCTTTCCTTATACCACTATGTGACTGAGGTTTTTCCTTGTGTCTAACTCATTCATGTGCCACAAAGGGAAGATAAATTTCAAATGATAAGACAGGATGTAGCTAAAACTTCTCATGAAGTTTTGAAAATATATCTGACACCCCCCCAACCCCCCCCAAAACAACAACTAAGGACAGAAAAGACTAACACTTTATGAGTTTATTACTAATGAAGTTTATTAACCTGGGTTAATATTCTCCAAATATACTCATGAGCCCATCTCTCCCTTATAAATGAATTTTTTACTGCCTGCTCCTCAAGTCAAAAATGATTTATGGTTTCATTAACAGAACAATAGGAAAAGTACAGGTATCATCTCTTGCCTGCAGTGCCACAGGCTGGGGTCAGAGTGGCTGGAGAGTGGCCAGACAGAATGGGACCTGGGGTACTGGCTGATAGTAGGCTGAACATCAGCCAGCAGTGTGCCTAGGTGGCCAAGAAAGCCAATGGCATCCTGGCCTGTATCAGGAATACTGTGGCTAGCAGGAGCTGGGAGCTCTTTCTGCCCCTGTACTCAGCACTGGTTAGGCCACACCTTGAGTCCTGTGTCCAGTTCTGGGCCCCTCAGTTTAGGAAAGATGTTGACTTGCTGGAATCTAGTACTACTTTCTCCTAGCAGTAGAAGGCTGATACCACATCTCCAAGGTTCTCTGTAGATGATGAGCTACAGGAGTAAAAACCCAAGGTCAAGGAAGGATTGCATACTTACTGGATCAGTTAACATGGTTCTCAGATGTGATGACAAAGCTAGCACAGCCAAGCAGTTAAAGAGAACGCCGTTGATCACAGAGTACCAAAAGTCTTTGGAAGGCAGCAACATGACAAAAGTCACTACAAAGTCTGCATAGACAACCAGAAGCCATGTCATGATAGCACAGACCATCCCACAGCCATCTCGGATGAACCAAACCCTCTCTGCCATGTCAGCCTCTGAGGAAGAGGAATCGTAGCTGTCATTTTCAGCAAGAAGCGGGTGGTGCTCGACATCACGGAATCTGTGCCCTGATGACTGCATGGTTTTCTGGCCTTGCCCTGCAGGAAGCACAGATACCATTATTATGCATGAGGAAACTCAAAATGCAGATGGCTCTCTCTTCTTATTTCTGTAAAATGAAAAATTGATTACTGAGACTTCTTTTTTTCCCAACACCTGAACAAGTCTATGCCTACACAAACACAAATTATTTCTGTCATCAAGAAACAGTCACCTACAAAGTTGCCTCCACAATTTTGTAATCCTTTTACTGAGTTCTGCAATTCTTTTTTATTAATCATTGTATTGGGCTTGTGTGGCAGAGTGTTGGTAGTAGCAGGGCTACGGGGGAGGCTTCTGCTAGAAGTTTCCCCCGCATCCAACAGAGTTAATGCCAACCAGTTCCAAGACAGACCTGTCACTGCCCAAGGCTGAGGCCATCAGCAATGGTGGCAGCACCTCTGAGATAACATATTTAAGAAAGGAGGAAAAAAACCCTGTGGAACTGCAGCTGGAAAGAGGATGTGAGAGAAACAACTCCGCAGAGACCAAGGTCAGTGAATAAGAAGCAGGAGGTGCTCCAGGCAGTGGAGATTCCCCTGCAGCCTGTGGTGAAGACCATGGTGAGGCAGGTTCTACCTCTGCAACTCTTGGAGGCCCACGGTGGAGCAGATACCCACGTGCAACCCATGGAGGGCCCAACATCAGAGTACATGGATGCCCAAAAGAGGCTGTGACCCTGTGGGAAACCCATGCTGAAGCAGATTCCTGGCAAGGCCCCAGGGAGAGCTGGGAGGTCCTGCTGGCAGGCCCTGGCACACTGTGGGGAACTCATATTGGAGCACTCTGTTCCTGAAGGACTGCACACTGGGGTTGGAAGGGACCTCTGGAGATCATCTAGTCCAACTCCCCTGCTAACACAGGTACACCTAGATCAGGTTGCACAGCAATCTATCCAGGTGGGTTTTTAAAGTCTCCACAGAAGAAGACTCTACCCCATGGATGGAATCTGCTGGAGTAGTTCAAGAAGGAATGTTGCCCATGGGAAGGACTCACACTAGAGAAGTTAATGGAGGACCATCCCCATGGGAGGCACCCCACACTGGAGCAGGGAAAAGTATAACAAGCCCTCCCCCTGAGAAGGAAGGAGCAGCAAGGATGATGTGTGATGAACTGACTGCAGCATTCATTTCCCATCCCCCTGTGTTGCTTTGGTGGGACAAAGTAGAGAATTTGAGAGTAAAATTAAGGCCAGGGACAAGAAAGTGTTTTAACACACAGGGGTTATTTCTCATTATTCTACCCTGACTTGATTGGCAGTAAATTAATTTTCCCCATGCTGAGTCTGTTTAGCCCATGACAGTAATTGGTGAGTGATCTCTCGCTGCCCTTATCTTGACCCACAAGCCTTTTGTTATATTTTCACTCCCAGCTAGCTTAGGAAGGTAGTGATAGAGCAGATTTAGTGGGCATCTGGCATCCAGCCAGGGTCACCCCATCACAATCATGCAACTTCAAGGCCTGAGAAACGGACTTTAGAAGTTTCATTTCCCTCTTGCTGTGCACATAAACCATTCTTCCCCTTCGGTTAAAAATGCAACCTCTCTCCCTTATCCCAAACTACATGAAATTACAGCTCCTGTCTGCCAGAAAACAGCAAGTCAGACCTCTGACTTTTCATACTGCTCCAGCATCCCAGTGATGAGCAAAAGTTAAAACCAAAATGGAAAGAAAGTTTTGCTCTGGCATATTGTTCACAGCATAAAAACACAGCAAGTTAGAAAGCAGCTAAAATTGGTTGACAAAAGGGCTATTGTGTTGAAAAACCCACAAACCTGTTACAAAAGCATATTGGATAACTTACAAAATGGTCCCAAATCGACCAAACTTAAGGGAAACAAATGGTAGTGGTTATATGAGCATGGCAATGGTTTACAAGAGTCAGCTTTTCAAAGAACACATTAATTAATTGAATTTCATCAAAACTCTTTTAGGGCTTTGTTGCTGATCCAACATGGAACAAAAACAAGCTTTGAAACCTTAATAGCTTTCATGAACACAGAATTCTTTTCCAGACATCTCTAAGCAAAGATACAGAATGGGACAACTGAAGTGCTAGCAACAAACAAGAGAGAAATGAAAGCTTAAGCATTATGCATTGGGGACAGCCAGCTACTTTAAGAGTATACAGTGTTCTGAAATTCATATTGATTCATGCTATCAAAGGCCATGCCTGAGAGAAACTTGAAAGCATTTCTATTGATTGGTGACAGCCACCTAAGAAGTCTCTTTTTTCCCCCCTTATTAATGCTAGCCTTATATACAAACTATGGCCCTTCGATTTACATCCCAAGAACCCTGAATATAGAATCCCTTTGTTAGTCTGAAATGGTCAAAGTGGCCATTACCAGGTAGAAAGACTCATCCTGGCATAGTTTTTGTATTTCTAAACTCTAAAAAACTCTCTGCCCTATCTACCAGGAAGCAGATAAATATTTTCTGCCCAGTTAATCTTTCTGATCCTTAAACCATAATGCCAGAATGAGGCAGAAATAATCCAAGAGACTAGAACTGAAAGCAAGCACATGCAGATTGCAGTGTAGAGATCCCAGAGCAACACTGAAAATAGCCAAGATACTCCTGGGATGCAGTTCAGCGTGGGCTACATTCTATGGCTGCAAAACACAACTGAAATACAGCTCTGGTACTTGGATCTAGCCAATAACAATGCAATATTACAATTCCTAGTAGTCCCACTGCTTTTTCTGTCTACATGTTGGGTTTGTTTCTAACAAAGAAGTCCTCTCTCTTACCAGAATGCAGCTACTAAGGCACGGTAAAGGTAGTCACATACAAGAAAAATACCTCAGAAAAGAATAAACTTCACCTCCCTTAAAATCAATTCCAGCTTAACTTAACCTAGAAAAAGCCTCTCTTCAGTCTCTAAGTTATCCTAATCTTTCCATATGTTTACAGTTAAAATTACAATCTATGCCAATCAATTTCATCAGCACATCAGGACACCCAACAAACCACTCCTTGTCATCAAGACTTGTCAAAGAAAATTCCAGTTTCATGAAGCCTGCATAAGCAGCAACTGGAATATGAAGATAATGAGGCAAATATGCAATTATTTTATCCAAAATAAGCAGATGAAGCTTCTAAGACATATTATTGTCTCTTTTTGTTCTCTTTCAAAAAACACCCACCAAAGAGTCCATACAGTAAGCGTTAAACTAAGTCTTGAAGTATATGAAGAGCTGACAGGCAGAGTTATCACACACAAAAAACACCTCACAAAACGCTCTCAAGAGCCAAACTTCTAAAGAAATCAGTGTCAGCACTACAGAAACAGGCAAATGCAGTGCACCCACATGTCAGTACTTTGATGAAGCTTTTTTCACTGGCAAATTCTGGTTCTGTAAGCTCAGATTTAGGCTAAATTCAACCAAATTCACAATGCCGAAGTACCAGCTTTTTCCATCCTACTTTAAGTATTCTCTCCCCGCTCCTCCCCCCCCACACACCATGTTATCTTTTCAAGCAATTTGGAATTTTTTTAAAAACAAGATGCCTTTTCTTTTCTCCCCACCAAAACACTGTTTAGAAATCCCACTCCTTCAAGGCCTCCTGCTGCACAGAAATTTTGAAGTGCCTGAGAGGAATCAATGAATCAAAACCAATCCCCCTATTCTGGAACTTCCTACAGAATACAAATTAGGAATTCCTCCCAGCTAAGGTGCAATATACTTCAACAGCAATACACAATTATTCTTCAATCACAGCAAGTTTTCAGTTGCTCAAATCAACAAGTTAGCTTAAATAAAAATAGACAGCAAGACTCTTGGCAAAAAAAATAAATAAGTATTTGTGCATTTGAGATCAATTGTGCAAGAAACTCCTTTGAGATACAAATGAAGTGTCATAAAATTACTGTTTTAGTTTTGTTTAAGTGCATTTAAGAAAAGAAAGAAATTTCTTAGGGCAACAGAACGAAAAACAACACTTACCTCACAAATGTTTTGTATGTTATTCTGACATCATGTCCGTCCTTTGGGCTATCCCCGGGCTATTCACATAGTCATATCTGATGTAATCTGGAAAGACATCAACGAGCCGATTAGTAAAAGCCCTCTTGACTCATCAAGAAAATAGTGTTAATGGTAAATGATATCCATAGACAGTAGTACTTTGAAATACACTGAATGTACTTCAGCAAACAGGCTTCTGTCCAAGAGGAAAAAAACTTTTAGATTAAGCTAGCAAAGGACAAACTAAAAAAAATCACTCTATGAACAGTGTTTCAAGGAACATTTTATCTGTCTTGCTAACCGCTTGAGATGAGTTGTTATTCAGAGTTTAGCACTACAAACTAATGTATCCGAAGACCTACTTCTTTTTGCTGTTTGCCACTCCTCTATGACTAAGAAATATGCAAAAATGTGGGAAAAAAGATGACTAAGAGCATGAAAAAAATAATCCATCTTACTTGACTGTCTTCATATCTTACAGCGAAATTTTTGGTAGCAGGTTATTAATAACACACTTGCCACCATTTTTATAACTGTAAGATAAGGTAGGAAAAAAATGGTTTAACTCTAATTATTTAGACCAAGCTATGGCTAATTTCTGATACAGCAGGTACTCATTACAGAATCTGCAAAGAAAAGAAAATGGCCCACAACTATGCCAAAGAGAATATATACACAGAACATTCTCATTGCTAGAATTCCTCCATATAGGTAAATAATTACCATGCAACTTAAGATTATGAAATACAAGCTTAAGCTGTTCTAACAGTGCTTCATTTGACAATACAAATGTTCCAAGTTCTTGAATCACATTCCTTCCTTTTCACAAGGTCAAAATACTCAAATCCAACACACTGTGCAAAGTGAGCATCAGTAGATTTAGAAGTGTAGATGGTTTCTTTGTTCCTAATGAAAGAATAGGAGGAGGAATTTATTTTACTGAGAAAACCAGGTATTTCAAAGCCTGAAAATGTTAGCAGCTAGCTTCTGGAAATCACCACATGGCATTTGGAGCAGGACTACAGCACCGAACCTTGAGTTAGATTTCTATTTGGGGAAGGGAACAGAAGAGGTGTGGGCCTGAGTTTCTGACTAGAAAAGTTAGCGATCGCACACATGCTGCACAGAAAGTGTTGCTGCTTTTGGTGTCTGGAAAACTGAGGTGGTACCCCTGCTCTGCACAATATTGATTGCCCTTCTGCTCCCTCACCCAGTCCTTCTGCTGCAAACTATAATGTCTGGCAATTAAATCCCCAATTTTCTTGCTTTGTTTTATGTAGTACAGGATAAAATTACTAGCTTGGAGTAGGTATTTCGACTCTGTGTGTGATTAAAGTTGGCTAATGAAGCACTTTCAACTATTTCTTCAATTACCTTATTTACTAGTATTTAAACCAAGTTTTGACATGGAAGCTTCATTCTATTTGTTGGAAGGTTAAATTATTTTGAGATTACTGTAAAGCTTTTGATATTTAATAGCTACAGAAAATACAAAGCCACTTACTTGTAAAAGAAAGCCTCTAAAACTAGCTTGTTACAAAAAACCTCCCAAATACAGCACTACTGATGGTGTTCTTGAGTTCACATTTTCTAGTGTTCCTGGGGAATTAGATCAGTGCAGACTTCCCCTGAGAATAAGAAGCCTCTTATCTTACATAAACACATTCATATATTCAATTGCAAGCCTAAAAGGTAATGTGAGTTCTTATTATGCAGATATAACTGCATGAAGCCACTGATTGCTTTCTGTTTTGCTTTGCTAATAGCTTTTATACTTTTGTTAAACAAGTTTTCACAATATTGTGAAACCCACAATCATTAAGTTGTCATTGGCATGGCATGTCGTGGAAGCTAAGTAGAAACACACAAGGAGATACGTTGAGTGTTATCAGTTAATTTGCAATGTCACCCACCCGCTCTCTGAGTGGAGGCTGACAAGCAATAGAAGAAGACATGCAAAGCTTCTGCAGGTGAGACATTAAAGTCAGAGTAATCATTTCAAGTTGCTAACAGAGAATTCATCGGCAAGACAGGGGCACAATTTGTTCAGTCAGCTCCCTAATCCTAAATGCAATTCTGTGCAAAATTGCAGAGTTTATTGTAGCCTCATCAGTTACTGGTTTAGGTGGAAGTGCCACCACAGTTTAGCTGTGCGAGAATAATAGATTTAGTCATTCTCATGTGCTCTCTCCCTCCCCTGCTCTTCCTGCATGTTGTTCTCCTCTCCAGCTGCCTACACTACTACCCCCCATCTTGGTTTCCTTCAAGGGGAAGAGGATCAGTGCTTGAACAACAGCATTTAGACTTTATAAAAAGCTAAGCATCCCCACTGAGATGCCCGCAGCTTTCCTCTAGACGATTCATTTATTTGCTTCAATGCTTGTCCTAACCTAATTTACATTGAGTCCTTGCTGGGTTATGTGCTTAAAGCACAAACCTCCAGTCAAATGACACTTCAATCTCTAACATGCCAAGCAGTAGTTTTTAATTTGACCTTTAAAAATCTTGATCTATCACTGGAAGATAACACTAAATTATTCAATGCTTCATGCAAAATGTCATCTGTTTGCAAAGGTGATTATATCAAACCTAATCCAATGCAGTTCCACACTTAGGTGTTATCAGAAATTCTCAGGTTGAGAATGTCTCATTAACTCGCAGCACACTGTTGATGAAGCAGTGTTCCAACATGCAGATACATTATTGGAACAAAAGACCCAAACAATGGAGATACCACATTACAAAGTCATGATAACTTATAAAATGACTGTGTCTAAGATGTTTGTAGTTTTACAATGCAGCAAAAGAAAATCCACTGCAACAGCAAATCTCCCTTTCTCTGAGTTTACTGGAAGAAGGCTACCAAGGGTATTAAGAAGATGATTGATACCATACAACTAATTGCATCATGAGGCCTTTGCACTATCAATTAACTTTAAAAAAGGCACTTCAGGGTTAAGCACAGTCCTCTCCCTGCTACTTTTTTCAGGAAAAGAAAAGGAAAAACATTGTTGTAAGAAAACAGGCATATAGGCAATCATTCATATAGAGGCTATGAAAGCCTGCATCTTTTGGTTGCTTTTCCTTTCAAGCTACGTACCAGACAGTTCCTAAGATTCCTCACATTTCAGTTACAACACAAGAAAGATTAATGCCTTTATTTCAAAACTTCTCATTGCATTCTGGTAAATCCATAGTTGTAAGGACACCAAGAGATACCACACCGCAGACTAATAATCCTGCTGTGCTTACACACGAAGGATTTAAATCCTACCTGAAAAGCACAGCACTGGTGGCAAGTCAAAATTACAGAGCTGCAGTCTCACTAAAAGGTTACAGTGTAAATATTAACTTCAACAACTGCAAAAATTTTAATCAAACCTGATGGGCACAACTACTACTGCAGCCAATTCCATGGGCAATTTGGATCATTCACTGCTGACAGATAAACATCCCTCAGATACTGTCTAGATATAACCATGCTAATTTAGGTAAATAACCTACTTTTTATGACAGATACATGCAATCCACGCTACAAAGCCATTTAGTAAGTAAACTTTGGCTCGATTCAACGTCTCAGTGACTGATCTAGCAAACAAATAAGACCACTCCAATGACCACCTCACCCAGTAAGTGCACAGAAAACCCTTCAGCTCAGCCCCAGCAGAAGTCAAGCCCTGTACAAGAAGTACTCTGCCAGAGCTTCAAGTTGACCTTTTTCGGCAACCATAACTGTAGAGTAGGAACTACTCAGAAGAACCAGACCATCAACACCACCACCAATTTAGCCCTGACAGACTCCAGTTCTGCAATCTGTAATTCCAAAGATATGGTGAATTTCAAGGATCTGGGACACATGTAACAGTGCACACAACTCTGGAAGAAAGCAGCTGAAATGGCTCGTGATGGCAAACCATGATACAACCCCAAAATGTTATTAACTTATCCCCAAATGCATCCCCTACCCTCAGCAAGGCAGCTCATCATCTTTCCAAATCCTTGCTACTTTTATTCCAACTTATATATTTTGTACCACATTTCTCTCATTAATTTCCTGTTTATGCCTTGTAGCCATTTTTGTACTCTCCTTTACTGCAGACATAGATATTTTTACTTGTTTCCACTGTAAAATGTCAATATGATGCTGTTTGTGTGTAAACACCTGGCAACACACTCAACAGACAGTTTTGAGTAAGTACATACACAGCCAAGTTTCAAGCTATTATCTCATTACACAGTAAGTGCCAGGCCATAGAAAAACACTGGAATTGTTAATGGAAAGTACACTCTGAGGTGTTTCATAGCAGATTTATTCCCCCCACAGATGTGAAGTCAAAGAAAATATATTTTATGAGACTTTGGTGCCCCAAAATTGAAACACTTTCTAATACACAAAGAGTTCACTGAGCTACAACAGCAAGGACAGCACACTTCTGGGTTAAAGAGCAACCTGACTTGACAGAAGGGCATGTACACAACCTATAGCTGGGCTTTGTATGTTACTTCTTTTGGAACAGAGCCCCAGAATCAAATCCAATTAAGCTAAATGCTTAAATCAGTATCAGTTTTGTTATGTGGAAATCAAAAGCTTTGCTACTTTACCAACAGCAACTGGATGAATCACAGTTATTGTCATTTCTGCATTTATCAAGATACACTGCATCCTCACACTCAGTTAAGGACAGCTTGGGTATCACATTTACTGATTGGACTGTGGTCTCAGGTTGGCAAGAACATTTTTCTGTCAGTTATTAAACTCATATTCACATCCTTCCTGGTTCCAGAACACAAGCTAGATCAAAGATCTATCATATCTTTCATAGATCAAAGGTGAACTATCTTCACCAGGAATTGTCAACATCAATTAAAGGAGTGTTAGAGCTTTTGTTTCAATGGTTCCTTGTATCAGACATGTATAAAGCCTCATACTACTTCAACATTCTTTGTCTTCAGTCTATCAGCTGCTGCAGGATTCTGTCAATTTACTTTCCTTAAAAGTTCTATGTTTCCACAAAAGGCCCAAAAAAGAAATCCATCAGATATACATGATACAAATTATACCATGTCAGAGGAAAACGAAGTTTTGAAGAGATGAGAAATATTACCAATTTCCTTTAGCCACAAAGAGCTTTAAGCTATTTAACTTTAATCTACAACCAGTAAAATTTTACATCAGTTTCATCTACTAATGAAGCAGCCCCAGCTCTGTTTTATCTGTACATTTTCAAAGTCAGAGAGCATCCACTTCAAACGATCTAATTTAAGTCTGCTAATGTGAACTGCCACAGTGACTTCAACCTAATTATGTCTTTGGCAAAACGAACAGTTATGTGCCTCTAATTCAGCATCCTGATACCATTATACAACTACATAGTAGCACAGAAAATAGCCAATGATTTCCCAATCCTTTCCCCCCCCCCCCCCCCAGCACAGATCACATTCGTGCCGCGCTGTACGAAGCTACCCTCTCATTTTCCAAAGTGTGCACTATGCGCATTCCCACTCCCTGTTAAGTGCTGCTCTTCCCTTCTGGAAGTAAGGAAACCCAGCACCGCATCAATCAGCAGAACCCCCTTGAGCAAGTGCGGGGACATGACTGAAAAGCGTGGTGCGGCAAATGGTTGCTGTCCCTCCCCTGTCCGCTTCCCACGGTGGCAGCTGGGACTCTACAACACATGCCGTGCTGGGACACAGGGATACTTCCATGTTTCCATGGCTGCTGACAGATAGTCATTGTTATTATTTTTTTAAATAACCCGGTAAGAGGCAGGAGCACCACCAAGACTTAGGAACATCCCACTAAGCACTGATACCCTACATCGGCAAGGGTGGAGGCTGCAGGGGCGCCCAGACCTCAGCCCGACCTGCCCCAGAGGGGAAGGGTATCTCCGCTAATCGTCCCCGCTCGTCCTTCGCCAGGACTTCACCGGGACACCACGCTCCTTCCCCGCGGGGACAGGCCTCTGCGAAACACAAGGAAAAACAACGGCGGCCGGGCCCGGGCAACCGGCGGCGAGCATCCTGAGAGGAACCGTCTAGGTGAAGGGAAGGTAACCCGGAGAGGGAAGGGAAGTGGATTTACCTCAGCGGCGGCGGCCCCGCTGCCCTCAGAGCTGCGGCTGACGCCGTGCTGGCGGCGCGCTGGGGCGAGCCGGGGCCGAGCCCCTGCCGCTGAACTGTCGCCGCCGCCACCGTGCCCGTCGCCGGGCGCTCCGCAGAGCCGAGGACTCCCGGAAGCGGGAAGGGCAGCGCCGCAGGAGGCGGAAGCCGGGCAGCGCCGCACTGCGCAGACGCGGCGGCGGGCGGGGCCGGCCCCCGGAAGCGCTGCGCAGGCGCTCACGAAGGGAGCGGAGCCCAACCGGCTGTCCGCATGCGCGCACCGAGCGGGACGTCCTTGGCAGGGGCTGCCGGGCTGGGGGAAGGCCCCTGGCGGGTACCGAGTAACGTGGGGCCCGCTGACAGGGCAGCCTCTGCCCCGCACCTCGGCTGTTAACCATGGGGCCCAGCCCGAAATCATGCTACAGCTTCCCCAGGGAGGGCTGCCACCCAAAGCACAGTCCTGCTCCCATCCCTTCGTCTCCAGCAATATTGCAATCCAGTGGCAGCGCATCAACCAACTTCCGAAAGAAATGAACACAAATCCAGTGGACTTTTCCTCAGTTGTTCCATGAAGGGCTTTTGCTTTATGTCTGCACACAGTTCATGATGATAGTTCATGGTGGTCCCTCATTATTTCAGGGAGTCTCACAAGGGTGATTTTGCATCCAAGTCAAGAGCCTGTTCTGTGGGCATTTACTATATTAGTTTATCCAAGCTAGGCTTCAACAATCACAGTTAGACAAATTTTATATGGAAATACTACTGCATGATACTCAGAATATTCCATGGTGCATTAGGAAAAAAATAAACCCAGCAGCTTTAAAAATAAGATGCAAAACAGCAAACCTTGCAGTGTGTGAGCTGAGGATACATTTAGAACATGCAAAGATCACAATGCTGAAAAATATCCACCAGAAACTCAAGACAGCTCGGGGCACACTTCTGCATCTTGTTTGTAACTTGTAGCATGAACACCATCTAGTGGGACATGGGCAGCAAGTGCATATGGGGTTGTGTGTGCTGGGAAGTACAATAGCAGACAGCTGCCCACATAGCTATGTATGATTCCACTTTTGCCTTTTCCACCCTCTTTTTACTCTGCTGAAACATGAGGGGCTTCAGGAAAGCTTGGCTTTGTGGGTAGCCTGTTTCCCAACAGCTGCTCTCACATACTAAAATAGTTTGTCGATGGCAATACCTCTGCTATTCAAATGAATCTATGGAAACACAGACTCAAGTCCAACCATCAGCCCAACACCACCATGCCAACTAAACCATGTCCTGAAGTGGCGTGCCTATGCATATTTTGAACACCTCTGGGGACGGCAACTCCACCACCTCCCTGGGCAGCCTGTTCCAATGCCTGACCACTCTGTCAGTATGGGATTTTCCCCTAACATCCAATCTAAACCTCCCCTGGTGCAACTTGAGGCCACTTCCTCTTGTCCAATTGCTAGTTACTTGAGAGAAGAGACCAACACCCACATCATTAGAACCTCCTCTCATGTAGTTGTAGAAAGCAGTAAGGTCTCCCCTCAGCATCCTCTTCTCCAGACTAAATAATCCCAGCTCCCTCCACCAGTCTCCATAAAACTTGTTCTCCAGACCCTCCACCAGCTTCCTTGCCTTTCTCTGGACCCACTCCAGCAACTCAAATGTCTTTCTTGTAGTGAGTGGCCCAAAACTGGAGAGAGTATTCGAGGTGCAGCCTCACCAGTGCCAAGTGCATCTACAGACAACAAATCCAAAGAGCTGATCGTATGCTAAATTTCCTTCTCCCTTCATGTTTTCCTTTAATGTAAGTCTTATGTCATTTATCCATAAATAAAAACAAAGTGAAAAAAAGCTTTTTTTCTTGGGGATAAATTCCTGGGGACACAGTGCTGATTATAGTGAGTTTAAACCTTGGGAAAACAAATGGGTTGCCTGCTTTGTGCTTTTATGTCAGGATGGCCAAAATATGACAGTTATCAAGAAATTACCAAGAAGTCATTCACTCTGTAGCTTTTTTTTTAGCAGTATCAACTAGACAGGACTCTGCATGTTTTCACACCTGGGAGGTTTTATACTTCAGCAGCTCCCTCAGACTCTTTATTGTGACAGCTTCTAATTCAGTGGAAGTTTTGCAATCAATTTGGTGGAACTGATGTTTAGTAACTTGTCACCTCGCTGTAACTTAGCACATTTGCCCACTGGATGGAGCACCACTGATTGCTGCAGCCCTGGGGCAGGCAAAATTTTAATCACTCTCATGACTGCCAAGCAGCAGCTTATCTCCAGGGAGAAAAAGTCCATAATCAAGGTAGTTTTGTGGACTTTTTTTTTTTTTTTTTTTTTTTTTTTTTAATATAAAAAAGAAACATCACATATATGATGTGTAACTTAAATAGAGGCTGAAACCAGGAAATTCTCTCCTAGATCTTCCTAGATCTGATCTTTCCTGAAGCACGTCTGGGTCTTGTTCTGCAAATGTGAGTCCAACCGTTATTTCTGGATGTAGTTCTGAAAATCTGTTTACCTTTCATAGAATCATAGAATCAATAAGGTTGGAAGAGACCTCAAGGATCATCAAGTCCAACCTGTCACCACAGACCTCATGACTACTAAACCATGACTTCAAGTGCCACGTCCAGTCCCCTCTTGAACACCTCCAGGGATGATGACTCCACCACCTCCCTGGGCAGCACATTCCAAAGGCTAACAACTCTCTCTGTGAAGAACTTTCTGCTCACCTCGAGCCTAAACTTCCCCTGGTACAGCTTGAGACTGTGTCCTCTTGTTCTGGTGCTAGTTGCCTGGGAGAAGAGACCAACCCCCTCCTGGCTACAACCACCCTTCAGGTAGTTGTAGACAGCAATAAGGTCTCCCCTGAGCCTCCTCTTCTCCAGGCTCTCTGAGGAAAAGAGCTCATAATGCCTTTTTTGGTGTTTTTCTTTTTTTCCCTCTTGGCTTTGATTTCTCCAAGAGAGACTGGATAGCTTTGCACAGCAAGTGCAGTCAGGGCTCATCACAGTGCACAGACCTTGAGAACCATTTTGCACCTCAAGAGTTACCCTTAATCTGATTTTGCAGGCCTTTGATTTCTAGGAGTGCCAAAGTATTTTTTTTTTCCTGGTGGAACAGAGTCCTAACATACCAATTCCCTTTGCCAGGCAGCTGGATTTGAGAGGCAGTGCTGTTTAAAGCCTTCACTATGCAATGAGAAGTTTGATGGTCAATATTGCAGATGCTTAAAAGAGCAGGTTAGCAAATTTATGCTAACCAGAAATTCTTAAATTCTTTGCTGTCTGTATTCTTAGCACCATATCAATCACAGGTTCCTCATTTCCTCCTGAGCTTAAAAACAAACAAATCAGTTGAATATTTTCCACCCCACTTATTTTGCTAAGCAGGTGGAGCACGTCTTAAGATTTGTTTTAATATGCACAGCACTGTTTTCTGCCATGCTAAAAACATTACCAGACATGCCAGGACATTGGTTCTGCAGGTTCCTCTGATTTGGAACCCATTTCTATATGGCAAACAAGAACTGCCAAGATAAATTGTTTGCCAGAGATAATTCCAAGTCCTCAAACAAATTACCTAAGAAATGTTGAAACACAACATTGCACGAAGCAAATTGTTTCCATGCTTCCTGTCCTCATAGGAAGGAATGGAGCTTATCTCTGTTACAGATTCCATAAAGGCAGCCACAATACCTTCAACGGTGCTTGGTGAGGCTACAGGAGAGTTTTTGAATACTTCACATATCAGAGGAACATATGAAATATTCATGCCCTGTTTATCCTGCCCTCAGAAATGCAAATACAGAAATTCAGATGATTTGTGTAAAGACTCCAACAGTTTGGCAGAGGGCAGTAAAGTGGCTCGTGGGTTGCTGTCCTGGTTTGAGTTACAACAGAACTAAATCTGGTCAGTGATTTGACTTTCCAGGTCAGTCTCTTCTAATAACTGCACTTTCTGAAATTAACAGCATGGTTTTGGAGAGTGTCTGCTTCTGGAAGTGATAATGCTGATGTTTGGAGTTAGTAGCAAGGACTGGCGTGCTTGGCCAAAGTCACTGCTAAATCTGGTGTACCACTTTGCTGTACATCTGTGGGGAGGAGCAGACAGGACAGGTGACCCTAAACTGACCAACAAGGGATTCCATTCCATTCAAGTCATATTCAGTATATAGCTGAGGGATCACCATGGTCAAGCCTCTTCTTCAGTGGCCGCATCCGAGGAGGACTCTGTCTGTTCTGCCTTCAATCCCAATTCATGTGTTCCTGAATCTAGTTCCAGAATTCAGCTTCTGAATCCAGCTCCCATCTGCTGCTGGGTCTGGTCTAGGAATTTCCCAGAACCTGCCCCCAGCATCAGTGCTGACAGTGATGTCATTGCCATCAGGGGGTTGGTTTGATATTGGTTTGTATCTCTTTTGTTTTATCGTTGCTATTTTCATTTAAGCTGTTGCATTTTTCTTTCCCAATTCATCAATCTCTCTCCCTCATTCCCTTTCTATTCGCATTTGGGAAGTGAGAAGGGTTCACAGAGAGTGTCTGTCACTTGTCTAGTGTCTGGCCCAGCCCTGACTCTTGAAAACTGCACTAGTCAAAAAAAAGGAAAAGTTCACAAAAACCTCTCATTTCACAGGCCCTTAGATATCAAGCAGCCTAGAGCTCCTGAGGGTTTAATTATGGCACATTTGTAAAGTCCCAAAGCTTTGTCATTTGTGTTGATCTTTTCTCACTTTATATTGCTTTGGGTCAATACTGAGTATAAATTTTAATGAAAAATAAAAGCTGTTTTTCATAATCCATTCCCTTTGCAGCCTTCCTCTGGACAGAGCCCTATCTGCTGTACTGCAGGTGCAGGGTGATAACATTGTGACACAGCTCCTATTTTTAGACCTTTTTAGTCCCTCCACAACACAATCTGAAGTAGGAAAATAACCTCATTATCTCTCTGGCTCTCTGCCTACTCTAGGTGATTTACTCTAAGATCTGCCACTTGATATTAACTGAAGCAATAGCCATTTACAGAAATACATTTCAGAACCCCATTGTCTTAATCCCTGTGCCTTCTGCTTTTTTTGTGCTTTCTTATTTTTGCTCCTGCCCTTCTGTTTTTAATTTGATGTAGCTTATGAACAACAATAAAGTGAAACACAGCAGTTGTGCCCAGTCTCAAAAAAGGGGAACTTTGTGAAAATAAGGAGGCTTTTAAAGAAGAAGGTGAAAGGAACATCTAAGACACTATAGGCTTTTGAAGCATAGCTGGAAACCTGATAACAGGGGAAAAGTAAGTGCACATGAGTGTCAGAAAAGACTAGCTAAAAGGCAAAAAGAGAGCAGCAGAGCTAAGGAGGTTATTAAAACCGAGTTGCAGTCAGAGAAGAAAATTGAAAGAACCAGAAGCACTGATCCGTTAAACACAAACCACAGCAGAGGTGGTTATAAAACCAGACCAAGGGACAATTGAGAGAAGCATAACAATGTACAATAAATGCTTATTCAAGTAACAGGAGCTCCACTGAGAAGTCTGTGGATCTAACAGGCAGTCCAAACACTCAGAATACAAATGAAAGTACAGGTCCTGAGAGCCCCATCTCTTTCCAAAGCCTTCAACCACTCCTGAGAGGCTTGGGATTATTTTAGTGGCGGCAAACGAGACTAAGTACTTGCTAATTGCATAAAGAATAAAAACATCTATTGTACAGCCAGCCAAAAGCCTTCCAAGATATGGTTTCCAGAAATGGTACCTACACAAGACACTGAACAGATGCTTGCTGAGATTGTTTTTATTGGTGCCATGGATGAAGTGGGCTTCTGAGCCTTTTTTCACTGCCCATTGGATGGCAACAGGAGCAAGCAAAGGATATGCACTGACAGCTCAATAAGCCATGGTCTCATGGTCTGAAATCTACAACGTTCAAATCAAGTTGCACCAGGGGAGGGTTTGGTTGGATATTAGAGGAAACTTCTTCACTGAAAAGGTTCTCAAACACTGGAATGGGTTTCCCAGGGTGTGGTGGGTTAAAGTCTCCCATTCACATTAACTAAGCACAACCAACTCAGTTTACTGCCACACAGGGAGATGGTTGAGTCTCTGTCCCTGGAGGTGTTTTAGAAGTCACAGACGTGTAGTGCCAAGGGACATAGTTTAGCACCAGACTTGGTACAGTTAGAGAATGATTGGACTCAATAATCTTAAAGGTAATTTCCAACCAAAATCATTCTACCATTCTGTGAACGCCTACAACCTTCCGCCTCGGAGAAGAGCTATTGCCCTGACACCCCTGGATAGCTCCAGGGAGCAGACCCTGCGTCCCACTTCTCCTGCACTACCACACTTCAACCTGGCGCACTGCCTCGAAACTTGGCTATACCTCTCCAGGGAAGTGCCTGAGCTTTCATTTGAGCGCGTCCATTGAGAGGCGCCGTTTCCCGGGGGAAAAAATGTAACAACAACAACAACAACAACAGCCCACCCCACAAAACCATGTGAAAAAATAAAAGGCATAAATGCAGCGCGCCAGAGTGACCTCAGCGCTTCGACAGCCGAGACAAGCCCCTCACGGAAATGACCGCGACCGGCTCCGGGACACCGCGGCCCCAAGGCGGGGTTTGGCGGCGGCCGGAGGCAGCGCCCAGCTCCGCGCACCGAGCACCGAGCTCCGCTCCGCGCAGCCATGCCGGGGCTGCTGGCGCTGCTGGCGGCCGTGCTGCTGGCGGTGCTGCTCGGGGCACGGCGGGCGGCGGCTCCCGTCTCCTGGGTCCCGCTGAAGCGCTGGGCCCTGGGCTGCCTCCTGCTTTTCCACGGCGCCGGCAGGCAGCGGGCGGCCGGCGCAGTTCCCGCGGAGCCCCGGCGGCCGCGGCCGCTCCGCCCCGACCCCCACGTGAGTGTCCCTCCGCTTTCCCGGCACCCCAAGGCTTGGGGTCCCCTTCTCTGGCGCTCGCTTTTGTGACACTCTCTCCCCTAGTACTTCTGTCTCCCCTTGCCCTGGCACCCCCTTGTTCCCTTGGGACCTCATCCCCAGCATCCTCTCTCCCATCCCTGGAACTCCCATCTCCTGCGGCCCCATCCCCTGTATCCCTATCACCCAAACCCGGGGACCCTCATTCTCTGGGACCCTTTTTGCTCATTCTCCTTGGACCTGTACCCTGCTGGACCCACACCACCTTCATCTGCAAAAAGCACATCCCTCAGGGATGTGCACCTGTCTCTAACCCAGACCCCTACATCCCTGTGAGACCTTCATCCCTCTTGTACCCTATCCCCTGTATCCTGGGTGCCTGACATGCTCTACCACCCAACTCCTGAAACATCAGGACCCCCATCCTTCTCCCTACCTTAAACACATCCCAGTGAGGGCAGGTTGGGACTGTCACCTTGGCTGACCCTTGCAGGGAGAAGGGTTGACTAATCAGACCAGCTGATGTTGATGGGAAAAGGCAGATATACTATGAGCCACAAGAGCCTTTTATTTTAGCACACTTACTGAATGGAATCTAATTTTCCAGGTGTATTTGTCAGCTTAAAAACTAATAAACCCTCTTATCTACAACCTGTACCTTGCCTGTGTTCATGGACCAACCTGTCAAATACTCACCATGCCTAACTGGGAGATTAGGGTGGGCTTTTCTGTGTTCCTTGATGACAAGGGGAAGCAGAGAGGCTGGTGAGAAAGGATTTCCCTCAGTTTTCCCTGCCTCACCAAGATATCATCTGAAATTTTGGATCCTAAGTAATTTATGTGAAAAATCAACCTCTTGCTAACATTTCCTGGAGCCTTCTGGGAATTCTTAACTTGTATTACTTAACAAATGCATTGAGGCTTCAGCTTAGCCTTTAAATAAAGAGGCTGTTTTCTCTTGCATTTCATTTCTACTAATTAAACTGCTGCTTAGAGCATTTTGAAGTGTTTTCACAGTCTTGACTGGATTTGATAGGGCAAGGGTGACACCTGCTTCTACAGCAAACGGACATCCAGGGTGGTTTGAGGCAAAACCAAGAGGTCTGTGCTTTCCTCTTTGCTCCTCTAGGCAGCAACAGTGGAGCCACCCTTCCAAAAGAGGTACAAAAACACATCTGGAAAACACTTCCAGAAGTGATGTATCTGAATTTTTGTGTTGGCAGCCAGCAGAATCTCTCCGAATGTATTTCCAGACTCTGTGCCCTCAATACCGCAACCCTCCCACCCCCTGTAATTATACACGTAAGGACAATAATAATCTGATATTCTTCATTTTTTTGGCATTTTATGATGGATACTTTTCCAAAAGCAGAACTTCATCCATGCCCAAAAATGCATTCCTGAATCTTGATTTCCATGTCCCAGCTTATAAAACTTCCCTGTGAGCAAGTTCTGCAGAATCGTGTGGAAGTGTACATCTGAGTTGTAATTTCTGTGCCTAATGGTTTCTGAGATGTGTGGTTTTAAGTGGACCTACACCAGGCCAACTGATAATTGTTGATTAAGTGCTGAATTTCTTATTATTTACTATCTTTCTGTTCCATTTTAGTTCTGTTTGCCCTAAGTATTAGTTGTGATGCATAACAGCTTGGAGGTAGCCAGGGAACGTGATTGTAGCTCCGTTTCATCCTCACAGACGTCCTTATTGGTGACACATTTCATAAAGTTTGGTCCAGGGAACCACTCGTTGCAAATTAATCATCTTAATTCAGGATAATATTTCATCTTGTCCAAGCCTATCATGCAGTAATTTCATTCTCTCTCTAAAACAGCTTCTTGTCTGCTTCCTCTCTGCTTCCTGATAAGGGGGGGGGGATGGGGGGAGAGAGAAAAAAAAAGGAAAAGAAAAATGCTCTTGTGTCACTCTATGATGTTATTGTTGTTTGACTAAATGTTGTGGATCTCAGTCCTTTTCTGAGCACGTGGACTGTCCATTCTTACAAATGAGGCTTCACTGCTGCTTGCAAAACTCTCTGGCTGTTTGCTTATTGCCTGCTATTAAATATTAAAAGTGAAAGTAAAATCTGAGTCCTGAGAAGAAACAGATGGAAAACAAAGAATTACTCACCTTCTGCCTCTCTTTTCCTGCCTCCAGCTGGATCTGAGATCCATTTCCCTTTCCTTTTCCTTTTCCCTAGGCTCTTGATTCAGTTTACTTCACCGGCTTTGCAGAGGCCAACAAAACCTTTGTGATTGCTCGTCTTGCAAAACGTCCTGATGGGATCTGTGAGATGTGGCTCTTCCTGAGGGTGGATGGAATAGGAGAGTTTGAAGTAAGTGGTGGATATATAGGATGAAATTCAAGAGCAGAGCTTAACTCCTACCTTGAACCATTGTTAGAATTCCAGGCAAAAAAATATTCACAGAATGGTTGGCTGGGGTAGGAAGGGACCCTTGGGAGATCATCTAGTCCAACCCTCCTGCTAGAGCAGGGTCACCCAGAGCAGGTTGCCCAGGACTGTGTTTGTAATCTCTCCAGAGAAAGAGTCTCCACAACATCTCTGAGCAGCTTGCTCCAGGGCTCCAGCACCCTCAGAGCACAGAATTTTCTCCTCATCTTCAGATGGGACAAGTTAACAGCTTTAGGAAACGGGACATATTTTTCAAAGAGCAGCTGAAGAGTTTTGGGAGCTTGCATGCACTAGATTTATAAATCAGTTTAGAGTTCCATCAAATTCAGTCTAAAAATAAATTTACCCCAAAGCCCTGCAATGGCTTGGCTGTAAGCTTGACAGTTGTGAGCGTAAGGAGCTGATTTCTTGCAGTGGCCTCCTTTCACACAAGTAATTATCTGAAGCAGTAATGTGTCATCTTATAATTCAGGTGGCTTAGATGCAATTTTCCTGCTCTAATAACCAGACAGAAGGTAGAACTGAAATGCTAATTCAACCGAATGTCATGCAGAAGACCATCAGAGCAGGAATTCACCCACATTGCATCCTCACTATTGAATTAAGCAAATGTTTCCCTGAAATGTCTTTCTAGCACCCACAACATCCAAACATGATGGTGAGTGATGAATCTGAAGAGCTCTGGAGTGGAGGAGGGCTCACTATTGAATACTTGGAGCCCCAAACACGCTGGAAAATAAACTTTGATGGATTGCTCAGGTATTGCAGCACTTTCATTTATCCATACACAAAACCAAGGTATTTTTGACTCTATCTGGAAATATATTCAACCAACTTGAACCAAAAGCTATCTGCTAACAAGTGCTTGTTGATTTGTATGGAATGAAAGTACAGTTAGTGATACATAGCACTGACATTCCACCTTAGCACACAATAGTGTAATTCTTCAGCAGTGTCTCCTGTTGCACCCATTTCTCAACATGTAAGAAATGTTTTGCTTCTTGTTTAGGAGTGATACAAAATTATAATGCTTTGCCTTACAGGAAAGGACCCTACCGACAGCAGTGGAGTGAAGAGGAAGGGGAACTTGTACCAGTTAAATTCTCTTTTCAGTAAGATTGCTTCACATGTGCTTTGGGGATGTGCAGTGAGGTTTTGGTTAGAGAGCTGATTACTACTTTCCAAGGCTCATGCCCATGACTTTCCTTTCTCTTTCTGTTTATAGGCTCTGTTTGTCTGATAAAACATGAATTTGCTGTTAGAGTAGCACCACATTGTGAAATGATGCTGCATTCTCTTCTATGAAGAAAGAGAGAACTGGAGCTGTTTAGTCTTGAAAAGAGAAAGCTGAGATGGGATCTTATCAATGTCGATAAATATCTGAGGGGTGGGTGTCAAGATGAAGGTGCCAGTCTCTCTTTGCTGGTGCCCAGTGATAGGACAAGAAACACCAGGCACAAGCTAGAACACAGGAGGTTTCACCTCAACACAAGGAGGCACTTCTTCATGGCAAGGGTGATGGAGCACTGGAACAGGCTGCCTGGAGAAGCTGCGGTGTCTCCTGTACCCACATGGATGTGTTTCTGTGCAGCCTGCCCTGGGTGATCCTGTTTTGGCAGTGAGGCTGGACTCAATGATCTCTGGAGGTCACTTCCAACCCCTAACATTCTGTGATTCTGTGATTTGCAGCTCTGAGCAGACTGCATGAGACAAAGCAGCATGCTTTCACTTGACTTTGCTCTACCAGCTTCCCTTCCTATGGGATCTGTTGACCCTTGAGGGTTGTTGCTGCTCTTCTCAGTTTCCCTTTTTTTTTCTTCATTTCCATGAAAAGTAGTCACACATTCGAAATGGCAAGAATGGGAATTTTCCAATAATGTTAAGGTACAAAAATTGTCACAGTTAGAGTAGCAAGTGCACAGCTTGACCTAGTATGAGCTGAAAGCTACCAGTGCCTTTTATTTTTTACCCTCTTTTCCTAGTTGGGACAACTTCACGGAAGTCTTCAACTTTAACGTTGACAGTCACCCCAGCACATTTGCACAGGCTATTGCCCTGGAACCATGGACAATGGAGTTCTTCCAAAGGGTCAAAAAGTAAGAGACAAGATTAACTTCTTCTGTGGTTAATAGTAATTTTTCTACATATCTCTTCAGGGTCTGTCATGTATTGTTGTAGGTGATTTTAGAAGGTGAGTTTAACTGGAAGTGAGTTAATGAAGCGCATGGCTCCTATCAGGTATCTCCTGGTTTCATTACCACACCAGAACTGGAAATTTCCAAAAGAGGATCATGCACACAACATGAGGTCTTCCTGATGTGTGGATGGAGGGACCTGCTCACAGTTTTAGCCTGTGAAACCTTGAGCATTATGAATATTTTTTATTCTTTTTTAATTCCTAACAAGCTGATTTAGGTTATTTCTAATTCAGTGATACAGGTAAATCTAAGCAAAGAGCTCAATAAATCATGTCAGGGCTAAAGTGGATGTTGTAATTACTACAGAAGCTTCAAAGAGCTGAAAACATGAGAGGAAAATATGAGCATCAATAGTATGTTGACTGAATAGAAGCAGAAAATAGGTATACCAGTAGTGTGTGGTCTGTACTGATGATACCTGCTGACTTAGTTCAGCAATTTCTCAGACAAAGGGCACTTTTACAGTCTGTCAGGGTGGGAATTTGTTCCTGTTTCATTCTCAGGTGTCTCATAGATGTCATGTAGCAGTAACTGGGAAATGTAAAAATGATTGCTAATGTGTAAAATCTGGCATAGCCATGAGCCAGATGCTCTGAAACCTCTCCTTTTTTTAGGGGGTTATAAATCTTATCAGATTGACATTGGGGCTGCCTTGATTCTACCTTGTTGATTTTGCCTGTTGACTCTTTGCTTCCTCCCAGACAAAGGGACCAACATTTCCGACATGAGCAGTGGGGTCAGGCTGTTGGAGAAATTGAGATAAATCATGAGAAGACTGAACTTTCTCTCAAAGGTGTTCGGAGCCACTCTTACGGTAACAACACCAGAAATAATTCACTCACTTGGCTGCCTTCACTGTAGCTGGTACTGGTAGGACAGAGCGCCTAAAGATTAGCTTCAAGACCAACCACTTTTATGCCTGGGCATGAAGTTAAGACATCTCAGAGGACATTTTAAGGACATGCACATTTGTACCATGTTACCAGTCAGTGGATAGTTGTTTATCCAAAGTTAATGTCAAATCTCAAAGGTCTTTTCCAACCTGGTTAATGCTATTCTATTCCTTTCCATTCCATTCCATTGTATTCTACTCTACCGGTCTCTTCCAACCTGGTCCATTCCATTCCATTCCATTCCATTCCATTCCATTCCATTCCATTCCATTCTAGTGGTCTCTTCCAACCTGGTCTATTCTATTCTATTCTATTCTATTCTATTCTATTCTATTCTATTCTATTCTATTCCATTCCATTCCATTCCATTCCATTCCATTCCATTCCATTCTTTTCCAGCAATGGGGCTCTTTCAGTTGAGTGATTTTGTTCTTTTTGGCAGGTGTCCGGGACTGGTCTGAGATTTACCGTTACGTCATGATTTTGGCACACTTTGAAGTAGGTACTGACATAGCAATGTGCTGCTTAACTATGAAAATGGAGATGTTTCTGAGTTTGTGAGCTATATTTAAATAACCAGAACTAAGGCATCCACAGTGTGCAATCAGAAGTGCTAACTGGTGCCATAATTAGCACACATTGATGCTCTCCAAAGCAGAACCATGTGTGTAAAAACTGAGATTTTTGAACCAACAGTTGTTTTGATAACTTGAAAATGTTTGTGTGTTTTTTTCCCTTCCTTTTTTTTAAAAAAACTTTTAAATATAAATTTAAGTAGGCAGCTTTACAGGATAGATTCTCAGCTGCCTCAAATACCCAGCACTCAGCTGAGCTGAGGCAGTGCCGTCACATTAATTGAGAGCCTGAGGTATTTGGAGGCATCCTGAGTCTTCATGACAGCAGTCGGCAAATATTTCTGCCTGTGCTGAGCTCTAATTCTCTGCTTTGCTGTTGTGGCTGTGCTGGAGGAGAGTCAGCACTGTGGCTGCTGGGAGTACACAGCCTGGGGAAATGCTAAATGCTGGCCTGAGAAGCTGGCATGCAACCCGAACAGATGCTCCTGAAAAGGCATTTCCTTTGCCAACACGGGCGTGAAGAAATTTAAACTCTCTGTTTACAGGAGTTAAGACTGAGTTCAGAATAAAAACTTTTTCCCCAGCATAAAAACACACCTTGGAAAATCCCACATACTTGGAGATCCAGGAGCTGCTGTGATTTAACATAAGCTTGTGTGCCTTTTAATAAGACTCTGCTTTTGCACTGTAATTTGTGTAATCAGGTGGTAACCTCTCCCTTCATCGTTATTCAGGACTTAAAATGACTGCTGTTTTCCCCTTCCTAATTAAAAGCCATCTGGCTGTTTATTAAGAAGGAATTGAAGTTTATTGCCAATTGAAGTTTGGAGTCCTCATACCCCGAGTGCTTTACATGTAGAACATCACAGCATAGGTTTATATTTGGCTCAGAGCAGCCCAAGTGGAGCATGAAAGGATTCAAACTCAAGGATGGAAGACAAATGAATAAACCCACGCAATTCCAGTTCCTTCTTATTTAACACTTTTCCTCTATGCTGCTCTTAGGAATAGAATGCAGGTTAGAAGAAACACCTGGTCAAAACAAGGCTGACCATCAGTTCTGAATATGGCTAGCTGATATCTCTGCATGCATTATTTCCCTCCTCCTCCTCTGTCTTCTTGCTGTGGACTTTCTGTTGTCTTAATATCCTTAATTTGTCCTTACTGTGTTGAGTTTATATTCTTAAACTCTCAGCCAGGTTTTCTTGGCAGATGTACTGAGAAGATTTAAAAGTGCCATGGTCTAGTCATGAGGTCTGTGGTGACAGGTTGGACTCGATGATCCTTGAGGTCTCTTCCAACCTTAGTGATACTGTGATACTGTATAAATTCATAGCACATTGCAAAGCCTGAGTTAGAGCCAGTGTCTTAGTCAGGCCAAGGTAGGACCCACAGAAATGAGTCTGCACAAATTAGGCTGCTTTTTCTTTCTTGGTCTCTTACAGGATGGGACTGCAGCACATTTAACAGTCATTAATATGCCAGCTACCACAACTAAGTAAGTAAACCAAGGAATTTTATGCTAAAAATATAAAGGTGGCAGAAGCTGCTCTGCAGGATGCATATATGCACATTCTTGCTTTGAACCTGTACAGCCCAATTTCCATCCCCACCCTCTTGTTCTCCACCCAATTTTCCATCTGCAGCTGGTCACAAGGACAGCTGTTACCTTCAATCTCTTCCTTTCCATTCCATTACTGCTTGGGTGATGCAGTTGCCTGGATGATTTAGAGGTATAAATTGAGCACTTCCAGCTATTCAAGAATGTGTAGTGGGGCTTACAGAGGGAGCCCTGCCTTGATGACTGATGCTCTCTACATCCAGAAGCCTAAAGACCATTGGTTATGGTTATGTAACCAAATGGGACCCAGTGACCTGCCTGTGCCACCTGTCCACCACAATCCATCCTGCAAGCCTCATCTTTCTTGTATGCTTGACTTCCTCCACTCATCATTTGCAATATTCCCCAATATAACTTTTTCCTTTATTCCTGCTGCTATCCAGGGATGAAGGCAGTGCTCAGCATTGAGCTGCTCTGGCAGGTCAATGTGCTGGCCCATTTGAAGGATAGTTGAATTTTAAATCTGCTCCATTTCTTTTTCCTTCAGCCTGACTGTTGGTTATGTCTTTTTCCCTGATGGGAGGAAGGCTGGGATTGAGTGGTCCAACGCCTCACTGGCTGAGATGGCTGACGATGGTGTCATCAGGGAGGAATATGGAGTGACTTTTACTGCTGGTAAGCTAAATGTGGCCCAACTAGATTTGCCTTCAGCTTTTAGGCATGCAGTTAATTTAGTGGACGAAAAGCTAGTCAGCGAAATTCCATGTGATCCTTGGAGCAAATCTGAAAGTTCAATGCATGGTTGTACACTCTGAGAAACATACTTCTAGGCTTAAGTAACATTGTATGTGTAGGGTGTCAAAATGTGATTCAGCTGCTCTGGAAATAGGACTTGATCAAAGAGTTACTTTACAAAGCAGACAGGAAAACTATTGCTCTCTAGAAAAGTATAAGAAGAAACCATATGCAAAAATAATAGTTCTTGAGAGTTGTTTTTTTGGGTTGTTTTTTTTTTTTTTGAGATAAAATCCTCCTGAAGGTTGCAAACATTCTTCCCTTATTTGCTCTTATCGAAGGTGGCAAGTACTTTGAAGTTTCTGCAAGGCTGGACAAGCAGGCTTGCCCTGTGGTGTATAATGGCCTGACTGGAAGAGGTGTTTTCCACGAGTGCATTGCAGATTTCCAACTGAATGGATTGACTCAAGGCTGGGGCTTGGTTGAATTTTACTACAGGTAAAATAACAACAGACAAGAGGTAAAAAAAAATCCCATTCTCATGTATTGGTCTTTGTGGCTGCAGCTCCATAGATACTTGAAGCATAAATGCACAGGGTGTTTTTTTTGTCTGATACAAAGAAATGATGTTCATACAGTGCTTAATTAAATTGTGTTTATTATATATATTATATTAAATTGTGTTAATTCATATAGTGCTTAATTAAATTAATGTTCATGTAGTGCTTAATTAAATTGACAAACACTGTATGCATTGTTTGACAAGGAATAATTGTACAAGAACTTCATCCTTGCACACAAACCAGGGGCACTTAGTTGGTTGTTTGTTCTGTAGATTTCTGTAGGATTTTCTGTAGGTCTCCATATAGCTTTGGGTTGGTGGAGGAGCCATTCTGGAGCCTCTTACTTAGGCTGTCAGTCACATTATGAAAATAATGAGACATTTATCCCAAGCAGAACACTAAGCTTTTACAGTGTGTGGCTTGCTCACCCAAGCATTTGTCAGACTAGAGCACAGAACAGATAAATGATCAGAAACTCAGCACAAGAATGCCTTGACAAAGTGTGTTCTTCACAGTGGGGTCCTGTTTCTCCTGCCACATGATTGTTTCAGTCTTTCACTCGAGCCTTTTCCTTACTGAGTCTTTTCTCTCATGAGAAAAAGGCAAGTTTGGTTGTTTACATTCACTTTGCTTTTTAAAATGAACATTAATTCTTGGCTGTCAGAGGAAATGCCATAGAGGAGTTGCAAGAGATTGAAAGCTCAGTTTCTTCTGAAAAGCCATTTGCATTTCAAGTACATAAAATAGGCCATTAAAGTGCCAAACACCCGCTGGTTGAACTGGAAGGCTGTGGCCTGTAGCTGCTGCCAGGTGCCTGCTCCACTCCTCTCACTGGCTGTCAAAACCTGCATCGGGGAGGAAATCACCCAGCACGGAAAGTCTCAGCTAAATCCAAACAAGGCATCTTCTGCAAGTCCAGACAATCCTGGTGTTTCTAGATCTGCCCCAGAAAGGCTTCATTTGGCAATGCTGACAAAATTCCTGTAGTCTCACACCTCGTATCTGCTTCCAAATCAAAGCCATGTTAGAAATTAAAGGGTGAGTGTCTGGTTCTTCCTCCTCACCACAGGATGTTAACTCAGCATCGTTGCTCTTCTTACAGGGATGAAGCTGCCCAGCCAGTTCCAAACTTGCAGCTTGGTTCAACAGCCAAAGGACCTGACCTTTCTTCCTGGCACCCTACAGCCAACAGCTCTCCCCCATGAACATTCCCAAGCCTGTCTCAGCATCATTAACAAGCAGCAGCTCTCACAAAAAAAAATGTTACTCTGCAAAATGCTCAGTTTTGAGTGTGGAACTCAGGATGCTGTGGAGGTCAAGGGTATTAAAGGATTTAGAGAGAAATGAGATATGATTTTAGTTGTGCAGCTCTTAGTGGTTGCTCACTCTGGTGGTCTGGAGGCAATTTAAAGGAACCCTCTGGACAGCTGATTGCAGGGAGAGTGCACTGGGAGGGATCATTCTATGCTTTGTCTTTTGGTATTTTTCCCCAACTGCCAGCTGCTCCCCACAGTGAAGACCAGGATGCTGGGCTATGTGGAACTCTGACCTGATTTTGCAGTTCCTCTGCTCTGTCAGATTTGTTTTTGAAATAAAAGCTCTATCTTTCTGAACTCTGTGGTTGTTTTAGTCATTAAAACATGGGGAAAAGCCATTACAGGAAACCAGGCTGATTCAATAGTTTTGTCTGTGCCTGTATGAGAGCTGAAATGGAAGAACTGGGAGAAAGCACATCTAAATGAGGTGTCCTCTAGGAATAGCATTAATGGCCAATGAAATAAGTGGTGCAAACACGTTTTTCCCTTGTCTGAAGGGTCTGGTAGTCTGATTTAGAAGGCGTTCTGAATTTCTCATCATTGACTTGGACTCAGATGCCATATTAATCACAACATCCATGTTAGTCACTGGCAGCTGCTGGCCCAAGGTGGCCTTCAGTGTATTCCCTACCTAGGTGCATCTTGCCATGAAGTACTGTCAATTAAACATGTCAAGAAAAAACTTGGAAGGTCTGGGAAGAAAGGATTAAGGAAAGATGCCACTTTCTCTATAGTAGGCAGCAATGCTGTGCAACTGCTGGGAGCATCATAGGTTATGTTGTAATAGTACCTCCACTCCATGTAAGAAGGTAGTGGAATCTGGGTGTATAGACAGTATATGTTGCTGCTTTGCTTGACATTAGAGGAGACTAGAATAGAATTTAAAGACTTCCTCCTTTCTGAGACAGTTCTTACACATTACTGTGTCAGCATTATATGCAGAATAGATGCATGAGTGTAAAATTATTCAGCCGATACCTATCGCATCAGTGACTGCATGATCATATTTGGGATGCACTACTGAGCAAGGGTGAGATGATGCAGGCTCTTCAGTAGGGTAGAGAGATCCCCTTTCCCTAATTTTTAATATTGTCTCTGCTCTGTGTTTGTGCCAGTGACCTGTACCCCACCAGAAGCACAGGTCTATGGGGCGAGTGTTGTGCCCTTGCATGCATCCCTGTCAATGGTCAGGGCTGGGCTGGCTGCTAAATGAATGACAGATGTTCTCTGTGAACAACTCTTTCTTCCCAAAGTGAAAAGAAAAAGAATAAGGGAGAGAGACTGATGGGCTGGGAAAGAAACTAACCCAGCTGGAATGGAAATAAGAACAATTAAGTGAAATTGATACAAACAAATACCAAACCCAACCCCTGATGGCAATGTTATCACCACTGATGCTGGAGGCAGACACTGGGGAAGTTCCAGACTGGACTCATCAGCAAATGGGAACTGGTTCCAAGAACTGGATTCTGGAAGTGAATTCAGGTGCACACAGATCGGGATCAAAGAGCATGTGAAAACTGAGCTGAGAAGTCAAATCACTGACTAGAATTAATTCTGTTCTAGCTCAAACCAGGACAACTCAAACCATCAGCTGAATGTGCAAAGCAGACACATGATCACATTTCTGTTGGGATAGTCACTGGTTCAGAGCTTTGGGTTTTAGCTGGACTTAGAAATACTTCTCTGGTTATAGTGGTATAAAGAAACACACTCCTGCAAATCTTGCACAAACTTAAAGATGTCCTGAATCTTCTGTGCACTGAGGCTCAGGGAAGACCTTATTGCTCTCTACAACTACCTGAAGGGTGGTTGTAACCAGGAGGGGGTTAGTCTCTTCTCTCAGGCAACCAGCACCAGAACAGGAGGACACAGTTTCAAGCTGCACCAGGGGAAGTTTAGGCTGGAGGTGAGGAGAAAGTTCTTCACAGAGAGAGTTGTTAGGCATTGGAATGTGCTGCCCAGGGAGGCGGTGGAGTCACCGTCCCTGGAGGTGTTCAAGAGGGGATTGGATGTGGCACTTGGTGCCATGGTCTAGTAGTCATGAGGTCTTGGAGGCAGGTTGGACTTGACGATCTTTGAGGTCTTTTCCAACCTTACTGATTCTATGATTCTATGATTCTATGATTCTATGATTCTATGATCTCAATGACCCAAACAGGAAGCTCCTAAATTACTAAAGTCATAATTAACCAGGTTGGAAAAGACCTTCAAGATCATCAAGTCCAACCTATCACCCAACACTTTCTAATTAACTAAACCACGGCACCAAACGCCCCATCCAGTCTCTTCCTAAACACCTTCAGTGATGGTGACTCCACCACCTCCCTGGGCAGCCCATTCCAATGGCCAATCTCTCTTTCTGTGAAGAACTTCTTCCTAACCTCCAGCCTAAACCTCCCCTGGTGCAGCTTGAGACTGTATCCTCTTGTTCTGGTGCTGGCGGCCTGGGACCCAAGACAATGGTAGTTTGACAGAAGGGATCAGCCTTCTGCCTCTTTTTGCACATAAGAAATCAGTCAAATAGGTAATTTTAGAAAGGTTAGAGAAAATGAGAGTGCTATACTTCATAGTTTGCTCCTATTAAGCATGTGGCTTGCTTTGCTGTGATCTCAGGAACAGCTGTTCCTGTTTTCTGTAGAGTTTTTGTCATCTCTTTCCTTTTTGTAGGCAAGGAGGAAAACTGTTCCTTAGTACTCTGGAACAGTAGTCTGAGAAATTGCTGTAAAAAATTCCCTGTTCAGGTCAAACATTTAAAATCCCTCCTGTCAAGGTAGGTATTGTGTTTCTGACTGACAGAAACTGGGCTACAACTGGAGATGCTGTGGGGCAAATGGCAGGTTCTCCCCCATCTCACGGTCTCTGATATTCATGCTCCTGCAGTGGAGGAGGCAGAGAAGGTTGACGTAGCCTTCATTGCTCTCCCTTTGTCCTTTTTGCCTGTTTCATTTGGTGCCAGGGGATGGAGAATAGGAGCAGCCCAGAGTTCATTTTGGAAAAGTTCAAGCAGGGTACAGAAAATGATTAATAAAGTTCCAAGCTGGCAGGTTTATTTGCCAGGTGATGAACTACTGGTACTGCTTTGCAACTTGAAGGACTGAAAAATTGACTGCCGAGGGTTTTCTCCCTGGATTTCCAATTAGTTTATAGTGAGCCTTGTGTCCAGGACACATGGAATAACTTATTTAATTTAAAATAAATCTACCAAGCCCCCACGCTTTGACCATATGAAGTGGTCCTTCTCTTGTGGCTCCTTTCTCGATGGAAAAATCCATCTTGGGGAAATGCTCCTGCAGCCTAAAAAACATTAATTCTGAGAAAAGAAAAATAACAAAGAGGAAGAAAGGAAAAAAAAAAAAAAGGGCAGTAAATGGATGCAAGTCCTGCCCAGAAGTGAAATGTAGCATAGGATCTGCTCTTGTCCAGCGTGAAGAGAGGCAGCTGGAGCCTCCTTGGGATGAGCTGCTTTCCAGCCTCTGCATTTTGCACGTCTGGGAGGAACTGAACACCTGTAAGCCCTGCTGCTGTCAATGGGCCAGCGCCTGACACGGCAAAAGGCTTGCACAAAATGCTTGCACGTCCCACTGGAGCTCGACATGCATGTTGAGTTTTTAAGATTCAGGCACTGGTAAAGAGGTCATTTAAAGGCTGTCAGCCCCAAACGAAGCATTTCCCATCAATCTGGCCTTGGCTACTGATGTCTGAATTTTACTAGGCTTATTTATTCTGCTTCCTCTTAGCAATCTTTCATGGGTTTCATAGTATGGATATAAAGGCCATTTTCAGTGACATTATATTTCACTGGCAGAAGGAAAGGAAGAAAAAACCCCAACTTTTTATCTTCTCTTTTTTTTCTCTTTGGATTTATGTCTTAGCTTTACAGTTGGTGAAGCAAAGTATAGCCCAGGGAGTTGTGTAATTTATCAAGAAAAGTAGGGGGGGAAAGAAGCACAAAAAAGAGAAAGCACTATATGGCCAAATTATCTCTGCAAAACAACCAATTATTTCAAAAGGGGACTTTTCCCTCCATAAGAACAAGCTCAGCAGCCAAATGACTCAAAGACATTCCAGACAAAATGACTGATAACCACCCACTCCCTTCTCCCATTTACTGGAACCCCGACTGCCCCACGCTCCCTTTTGTTTACCACAAAAAAGCCACATCAGTCTTTCTCCATCCAAAACTGCTCTTCCCTAAACTGTGGCTTGTTTGATTCTTGCTTCCCTCCTAATGTATAGACTCAGGTGTCTCAGATATCCAATGGGATCTCTTCTGAGTGACTTCTTTTTGGATCCCCCTTTCCTCTTCCTCCCCCCTTTCCCCCCACTGTTCTGAAGTATTTTCTTTTTCCTGGTCGAGGCTGTAATTAGTCACAGCATCAATTTCTGCTTTTATTCAGCACAAAAATAACCTTACTAAAACCACAGTGCAAGTGAAGTTCATTCTAATCTGGCCATAAAATTTTACGAGGGGTGTAAATCAAAGGGAGGAGTGGCAGCTAATGCTCTGGAACAAGCTGAGTCCTGTTCAAGCCTTCTGCATAGAGTTAAATCCCTCCAGGAGCAATTAGCCTAACAAGCTGTTTGGTCCACTTATAAATAACGTCACTGATGGAGACCTCTGGAGGTGTCTGCTTTGTGCACAAGAGACTTTCCAAATGTGCTGAGCGGGAAAGGACTTTTTCTCCTTAATCCACATCAAGGAGGTAGAGATACATATCTGACATGTCCCAGCAGCTTCACTCACATATTTATCATGTTTTCCAGGAAAGACAGAGGGGAAAGTAGGAGTGCCATGCCCTTTTGGAGTGTTCAACATTGTTTGGGAGCTGGGCATGTGTGTCTTAAGTGCTGACCCAAAAGGCTTTGGCCAAAATAAGCTTAGAAATGGCTAAGTGCACAATAAACCTTCATGGCGGAAGTCCTTGTCACATGCTCTGGGACATCTGAGACTGGTGAGGGACTTCTAGTTGATACAGGTGTTAGAAATATCATTTGCAGAAGGGCCATCAGATACAATTGAGCAAGAAGATGTTGACAGGAGTGAGTCCGGGTGCAGCCTGTGGCTATGCCAGCTTTGGAGAGCTGGAGCATAGAACAGTGACGTTTTACCTCTACAGAATGTCTTTTCTGCTGTTATTTGTCTGGAGTGACTCAGCCAGGTGGAGATTTCTCTAGCATGTGATCAAGTGGCTTTGGTTTCTGTGTTCAGGAGCATTCCTGGCACATCTATAGCCTCAATTATTCCTTTTCCTTGAGAGCTGACGTTAGTTTTGCCACCCATCCAGGTGGCTTGAAACATCTTCTTGGTTTTGTTGTTGTTGGTTTTTTTTCCCCTTCTAATAGTCTTTCCTTTATCTAAAATATGTTGCAAATTTCCAGCTTTTGTGATCTTATGATTATGGAGGAACCTTCTGCAGCATGTAGAGAGCTCACTCCGTAAAACTGGGTTTATAAATTCTAGTTAGATGTTTTCAACTGCAAGGATAAGTAATCTCCCAGATCACTGTCAAGTCTGACTTTCCAAAATGGGGTTGAAAGGGGCTCATAAACTCCAGCATTGGTGAAAAAGACACAAGAAGAAAACATCACTGAATAATTGCAGTAGCCTTAAGGTGGTGCCTTCAGCCATCAAAAATGGAGACTTTCATAAGCAAGCAAACCTCAGCAGAGATGCTGCCTTGTTTCAATCCTCATGTGACTCCGTTGTTTGAGTTTCTTCATTGAACTCAGAAAATTTCCACGTGTCATGAAGCATGAAGGCTTTTAGATGAGAAGATGAAAAAGATGGCAAAAGGATGAAAGACCTTTGGTCTCATCCTGTTTCTAACTTTAAGGGACAGACCTGTGTTATGCATATTGCATCCAAGCAGAAAAAGTGTTATTGTGGGTGACTAAATATTCTGATACTCAGGTAAGAGTCTTTCAGAAAGAGTTCTACCATAAAAATCTAAGGTGATTGAGGCCAAGTTTGGTCGGGTCCCATGGCTACAGGGATAGAGTAGAGTAGAGTAGAGTAGACTAGACTAGACTAGACTAGACTAGACTAGAATAGAGTAGACCAGGTTGGAAGAGACCTTCGAGATCATCAAGTCCAACCTATCATCCAACACCACCTAATCAACTAAACCATGCAACCAAGCACTCTTATCAAGTCTCCTCCTAAACACCTCCAACGATGGTGACTCCACCACCTCCCCAGGCAGCCCATTCCAATGGGCAATCACTCTCTCTGTATAAAGATACAACACATCCAAACAGGACTATTTGGTTCAGCACTAGTAGGATAAAAATTCAGCTGCCCAGATATCCCAGTAAGCCAAAGTGCCAGGCCAGGGCCAATGAGCTGAGGCAGTAGCAAGAGCAAGTCATGGTTGAAGGCATGGTAGCAAGCAAACCTCTGTGGTGCCATGACCACTTACCTAATTGGTGCCCAATATTGTCTATGTCTTATTAAACAGAGAAAAGGGGATCATGAGGATATCTGGGAACTGGCTCACACCTCTGCACAGGTCAAAAATACTATTCATAATTTTTCTCTACTCTTAAGGCCAGGAAAGTAGCAACTGTTCAGACGATGATGGGTCTTAGTCCTGTCACCCCTTTGAAGTGAAAATCAGAATATCTTCCTTCTGCAAAATGCTCCAAATTATGCACACTCAATTATTTTTTTTTTCCTTTTGTTTTTTTTTTTTTTAACTTCCATTTTGGGTGAAGAATGTAAAATTCCACCATTTATTGGCTTTGCTGTCAATCTGAAATATCCTTCGAGTAAAGGCTGGCTAATTGTTTGATAACTAATCAAACAAATTGATTAGAGCCCCCCCAGCCAAAGTTTAAGAATATTGAATAGTGTTTTGCAGAGATGAAGAGTGGGAAAAGCTCTGAGGTTACACATTGTACCGTGCTGCCTGTTGTCTGTAGTAAAGCATCCAGATCTCAATGTTTCCTTTCCCAGTCTTGTTTCTCCTGTTATTCTAAGGCATGTAGGCTTCTACCACATGTTTATAAGCTGATAAAACCATAATGCCAGGAATGTTTTCCTTCCTCTATTAGATTAACAAAATAAGTGCCTTTTCAGTTACAGCCCTGTTTGCCATCATCTCAGCAACAAAACAATAGTGAATAAATGTCATAATTCATGGAGAGGTGAGAAAACAAGAGCTTGTTTGGTGTAAATGCCAATTAAGATGCATCTGTGCATCTCCATGCTCTCCATACGCTCCTGACACGCTCTCCTGGTATTGCACCACTCCTTTGCCATGCTGGCAGCCCTCAGATGTGGCAGGAGTGGTGACATAGTGTTCAGTCCAATTATCTAAGAGTGAGTCCCATCAGACATGACTGAGTCCTCCTGCAGCCACTGTTGAGCAATTCATAATTGTCCACGTCAAGCAGCTTTCTGACAACACAGGGGCTGACTCCCATTAAGACAAAACAGCCACAGAAACAAGTTTTCATAATGAAGGAGCATTTTGAGGGATCTCTTAACAAGATTTTCCCAAAGCCATAAATACCCTCCTCTTGGTCTGCCATGCAGTTAGAAGAGCCGAATGTTGTGTGAGGATTTCAGAACAAAAACCAACATAGAGAGGTTTTGGGGATGGGGAAGAGCCTTGAGCTGTCAAAGCCAATTACCCTAAACTCCCCAAATACATAAAGCATTTCATCAAGGGAGATCAAAGTGCCTTTCATGGGAAGGAAGAGCTATGGTCTCTCTTTTACCCATGGGAATACTCTGGGGAAGAGATTGTCTGGCCAGTTCTATAGCAGCATTCTTTAAACATTGACCCGAGAGTTTACTTTACATTCATAGCAGCTTCCCATATGCCTTGTGAGCTCTCCCCAGACCTACAGCAGCCTTCATGCATTTTGGGATGGGACACAGAGCAGGCAAGATGAAGTGTGTGTGGGAAAGTCTGCAAAAGGAACAAGACACAGTCAAACCTACGAACAAAATGAGGTAGCACCCAGCTGTAGGTACCTGATGTGTGATGCATCACCTAAGAGCTGTCCAATCTCCCCCCATAAAAGTTAAAACTGTCACTGCAAAGAATGACAAAATTGTGTAGAGGTTATATTGTATGTTATCAGTTGAAAATTGTTGGTTTGGCCTGAAAAAAAAAAAAAAAAAGCCCAATGGCTGTGAAGAATCCTTAGTTTCAATGCACATTATGAACATACAGTGATGATAATACCAAGATCTTTCCTACAAATGACTGCTAGTCATGGGGTTTTATAGTGATGAGTGGACCAGCTCAAGCAGCACAGTTAGCATGAGCTGGGTATTTAGTGGAGCACCTTGTTCTTGGGTGATTTGGTATTGTGGAAATCGTGGAGAATCACTGAAAGGAGTGATGTTAGCTCACTTATCCTTCATCTTAATGAACTCTGGATCCAATGTTCCCTAAACATTATTTCTGTGTTTTTACATTTGTCTCAGAGAGAAAAGGACATGGTGGCCAAGCATGCAAAAGGAGTCCATCTCTACAAGCAAATGAAGAGGCATGGAGTGATGCTCACAAGAAGACTCGGGATCTGCAGCCACGGTCATGATCTCCAAAACAAATGAATTTCCCATGGACAAGCCACTTCCTGATATAACCAGAACACTAAATGTTTCTGCTGTGGGAAGTGGTTATGAAGTTTGGTTTCACGCTTTTGGATCCTGACTTTGACCAACACTAAACCCTTCGAAGGCTCATTGATCATTTCAGAAGTGCCAGAGCACAGAAAGACTCTGTTGGTGTTTGAGGCTCTTCTGTAACTGCTATAAGCTGGATGATAAAGACCCATTTCTAATCACCTCCTTCTCCCTCAAGCTTTCCTAGACTCACTGATGAGCTATGATTCTGCACCATTTCTTTTTTACATGGACTTGAAATATATCAAGTCATTATGTGGAGGTTCTTTTCTGCATTTATTGTATTTAAATCCACCCTCACTCAAAGCAGCTGATTTAAATGCCTTTTTTTAAAACCATTATTTAGCAATATTTCAGAGAAAACAGTATAGATCATGGCACTTCATCAGTTGATAATGACTGAGGAGCAAGGACTTTGGGCAATTTTGAGCAAGTCCATGGACAAATTTGTGTCAGGAGCAGGAAAGCACACAGGTAGTTTCACTGCCTTCCACGTAAGCTGGAGCTGCATTGACACAACACAATCATTCCTGGTAGAAAGCTCCTCTGCGTCTGTCAGTGATGCTGTGCCAGAGGAAAGCAGCATCCTAGTCGCTTCTGCTTGCTTTCTCCTTTCATGAGTTTGGGATGGTTTTGCTGTCTCTCCCCCATCAGTCAGCTGGGACTTGCACATCCAATTTGTCTTCTCCAGCCACTCTGGAGGGTGTTTCCGGGAGGACCTTGTCTCTTGAATTTGTTTCCCCTGTCTGATTCACAGGGTCTGAGCTTGTTTGATCTCCCAGGGCTGGCGTTTCCAGCCGCTCCCTGGGGCTCCATGAAAGGGGAGTAAGGAAGAAGAGTTCACATATGCTACACAGAAATCTCCATATTTTAAAGGGTATCCTGTATCCCCCCTGGAACATTTTTAATGGTCCACAAATCAGAAAAAAAAAGAAGAAGAAAAAAAAAGTTGAAACCCACACTTAAGGCATTCATTGTTCAAAGCCCAGATCTTCTGGGGGCTGCTGTCTTCACAGAGGCTCCATGGGGCTGTGATCTGAGGAATTCTGTGCTAAGATCCAACCAGGACTGGGTGGAGGTGCTGGGTGTACACTCCCAGGCACACAGTGTTTATCTTTCAGGGAAATATTTCCATTTTTGGTAAAGGAAGCAAGAGAAACAACAAAAAAATCAAGGACGAACATGCAAAGGTATTCGCTATGGAGATTTATGCTTTACTTATGATAGCCAACAGGGATTTGGTGAAAAGTGTGCTGAAGAGTTAAAGAGTTATTTTGTTCCTCTTTAAAACTCCTAAAGCAGAATTCTGCTCTCCTCCTGGCATCCTTTAAAGAGACTTAACAGTTACCAAGGCTGGGATATTCAAAAGTGCTTGGTATAGCCAACATCAATACAAAGTGTTGCAGCTTGTGCCTTGCCTTTGTGTTCTCCGTTTGTACCCGCTTCCAATCCCAGTCACTGTGACCAACACAGAAGAAGGAAGAGCTTCAAAAATAGAAGTCTTCTAAGTGAGCTCTTTAATGTGTGTCTGCTGATTTCCCTTTTGGTCACAGAGTGGTAAGAGGAGTCAGCAGGTGCTGAGAATGCTCCAGCTCTTCAGCAAGGAGAAATATTTTGTGGCAATTATAGGTGAAGGCTGAATTTAATATTACCTGTACTCAGAAGAGCAGTTACTGGGGTTGAAGAAGAAATATCCCACATGAAGCACATGATGGGACTGGCCAACAATTTGCAGCTTCTTTAGACAAATGTAAAGAGACATTATCCTTTCTTGTGAAAATGTGAGAATCGATGCTCCAAATGTGTCCATTATTATCTAGAAATACTTCCAGAACATGTTTGTTCCACAAAGGTTTCTTGGAATAGGGTTTACTTACAAAAGTGCTTGTGGTCTAAACATTTAATAATTCTCCTGCTTGCTGCTCAGTGACCGGCTAAAGCAGAGACAGTTTGATAATGTAGTTTCATTTGATTCCTGAATGTTCCAAATCAAAATGTACTTTCCACAACTATTGTGCAAGAGTAGGGCAAATAATTGTTTCATTATTAAAGTTGTGCAAACTCTTTACAATGTTGACATTCTAGAAAGGTCACCAGCTCGCAGGGAATTCCCAATATTTCAGCAGAGAAATTGCTGAAGCAACCGCTCATTTGCTAAGGCATCATCTTTTGCCAGTCTCCTCGAGCATACTGGAGGTCTCCAGTTAAAACTACTAAAACATAGTTGCCACTGCATAATCGACGTTCAATGTCAGTCTGTGAACGACCAGATCTAGTTGGGGATGTCCCTGCTTACTGCAGGGGGTTGGACTAGATGACCTTTATAGATCCCTTCCAACCCAATGCATTCTATGATTCTGTGACTTGGTACTTTTCCCTTTGTCCTGCCAAGCTTACAGTACCACTGTTGACTGACCAGCTGATGCTTTCATGAGGAAGAATATCTTTTCCCATTTATCTGTAGGACAAACAAACTCTGTGCCTCAGCTGCAATCATAAGCCATGGGCTATGCCTAGAGACAGCATGGATGCAACACGTTGCAGCCACAAATGATTTCTTTCTCCTCTTTGAAGGCATTTTCCCACCTCTCTTGCAGATGCCCTGTCCATCCTCCTCCTTCTCCTCCTGGCTGAGGAGCCAGAGAGTGCACACATGAGCTGGTGAAAGGACATAAGAATCCAAACGTCCATCTCAAGTCAAAGGAGTACACAGCAGTATCCCATGATTATACAGGGCTCTAGAGACCTCTCGTGGACAAACACATTTGTTTCTTTCATGTTCCATGTCTGCATCAGAGACAGGTTGCATTTGTTTCCCAAGCCTCAATCCAGTATGATATTGTTAGTGGTCTGTGATGATGCAAAGGCTAATTCTGACCCTATGGTGAAGATCAACCAAATAATGTGTTGAATACTTTTTACCCATTTTCTCACCTTGCCTTCTTCTGCAACTTATTTTTATGTAGGGTCTTTGCATTCTGAAATGGGCTGTGGCAGAGAAAATAATTGAAATATATGTTTGCTGCCTTATTGGTCTTGACCAAAATGGGTTCAGTATGTCCTAATATTTTTACTTATAGACAATATGAATGCTACAAGTGGAAGAAATAAGCCAGCAACACTAAATTTTGCTCCTGTGTCATTATTGTTGACCATAAATGTTTTGGAATATGTGGGGTTTTTTTTAATTCCTTCATCCTAAAAACCTCTCAAGATTCATTGATTTTGTTGACTTTCTTTCCCCCACACACCCCTTTTTTATTGGCATTTTTTTTCCCCTCTGTCACAAAGCAAAAAAATCCCATCAACCAGAGAAAAGCCTAAGCTCAGTGGGCATTTTTTGTTTTCAGTCTGGCAGGAGAGATTCCATGGTTGAAAATCACAGCTCTCAAACAAGAAATAAATCACTGATTGAATTTTTATTTACTGGTGAAAAAAAACCAACAACAACATTTTTGCCTGAGAAATGTGTTAACCCAGTGGGATCCAGGCCTTGGGAGGTGCCTCCTATGAGATAAGTGTTGCACCAAACCCCACATGCCTGTACCCATCTGCCAGCACAGGATAAATTGCTTTTTCTCCAGAGATCATTTGATTTTTTTCCACGATCCGCCTCATTTTCCAGTTCCATCCTTTCCTCACTTGGGTGAATTATTGGTGACCCTTGATGTTTTCCCTTAACGAAAAGCAGAAGGAGAAATGGCTGGTTTCTTCACTGCCCTGGCTTAGCATGAAAGTGCCATAAAAAAATTAAAAGGCAGACAAAAAGTTTCATATGAAGGAGAGATAATTAAAGAGCGTCCTCGGTGCTCAGTGCTTATCTCCAGCCTCTGTGAGCAGCCCACCGTGTGGAAGTCAAAGGCAAGGTAATTTTTCTTTTTAATATTGCAGTAACTCCAAGCCCCTTTAAGGGGGAAATCTGCTGACAGTTTTGGACAGAAAGCCCCATTTCAAAAATAAATTAAAATCTTGGCAGGAAGCTCCTGATTTCACAGGAAAATGTCGATGGACTGGAAAGCTGAAAACCAAACTAATGGGACGTATTTCAGCTTTGAGTTTTGCCAGGGGAAAAACACAGACTGGGGGCTTCCTTTCTAATTACTGTCTGCTTTTTTTTTTGTTGGTTTTTTTTTTTCTGCATGAAAAAGTACCTGGCAACACTTTGTCATCATCCTTCGTGGCTCTGCTTGTAGGCGCAAAGTCTTAATGGGGGAGTTGCGAAGCAGGGGATAAAGCTGTTGGGGGTTCGGAGCTAGCTCTCCTTTCCCCAAACCATGCTAGGAATGCTTTAAATGTGCTCCAAGCAGATTTTAAGTGGATTTTTAAGTGGGTTTTGGAGGAAATTTCTCGCTTCAGATGGTTGCTCTGCTCATGTCCTGTAGCCACGTAATTTTATCACCACTTTTCAACTTAACTCTCAGCCTTGGGCTGCCTGTAAACCAGAATATCCTCACAATCAAATTCTGGGTATTTTCAGACACCATGGGAAGACAACATTGTGGTGGTGGGTTGTTTGTTGCTTTTTTTTAATTGATTTTTTGTTGTTGTAGGGTTTTGGGTTTTTTTACCTTTTATTGCAGTCGTGGCTATCAGCTGTATCCAAGCCAAACACGGATCTGGAATCTCAAGTTCTTGCCCCATTTTTCTCTCTATCTCTGCCTAAAGCTTTCTCTTTTCAGTTTGACAAACCACCAAGAAGCTTGAGTCTGGATAATATTTTTTTGTGGTACATCTTATCGGCCAATTAGGGGTTTAATTTAAATTTACAAGTGCCTATCTCCCCGTTCACAGTTATTCTGCCTGATATAAAACAATTGTTTGGTCACAGACTCCATGAATCAATGTTATCATGACTCGTGAAGTATCTTATTTGCTTTGTGATAGGACTGTGTAGTGCATTTTGAAATTCTGTTTTCTTGGGTTTTGACTTTTATGTGCCATGCAAACCAGAGTGATCTCAGCAGGCTATTTTCCTGTTGTTAAGCCCTGGACCCTAATCTGAAGGAAACAAACCCAGCTCCTCTTATTTTCAAACAGATAAGATTTGCGAGGTTATTAATCACAGGTTCAAATGGCTGCACTGGGAATTGAAAATGATATATGGTTTTATATAAAACTTGTCAACATTTATTACAGAGACGGACCATCCGTCCAGTGGGAGCCTTAGAAAGTCATTATGTGTCTGGTGTATGATAAAGAGCAATTTAACTGCATAAACAGCCATGACATCATGCTAAGCTTACATGTCCTTTCATCTGCCTCTAAACGATACTGTTTCTTTTTGGCTATTGCCCTGAACTTTGATTTTGGACAAGGAAGTCCTTTCTCCTCCCGTGTAACATTTAATCTGTGTATCCTTATTGAAAAAGAAATCAAAATAAATAGAATAGAACCAGCTGCTGTTGGTGGTTGTATTTGTCTGAAAGGTCTGAAAGTGCTTTCTGTCTGGATTCGGAGGATTAGCTCCTGGGCAGGTGTAAATCGACCTCATGCGACAGAAGTTGGCTTCCATCGGACAACGTTTATCTTGTGGTGTTTTATCTTGGGGAATTTGGATGCTGGAAAACATAAAATCATTCCCCCCTCCCATAAACTGATCCATGTGAGTACTGAACACATAGAAAGAAGATCATATTGCAGATCACTTTATTTCCTTTCTCAGCTTTGCCCCTGAGATATTAAACCTATTTCATGGGTGACCACTACATTAGGGCTGCCCAACCCACTGTCTATGCCAACAATCAGTGACACAGATGACTTCAAGAGGAGATCAATTTCTTTTTGCTGTAGTTGCCCTGGGCATTACAAGTATCTGACAGCCTTTAGCTGGAAGGGCTTTCAATGTGTGGTGGATCATCACCATTACTATTCACAAAGTAGTTTAAAACCTTCATAAATATCCCATTAAAATATTCCAGTGACCATTTGGTGCTGAAATAAACTGCCAACATTGCTTTAGAAGGATGTGAAATAGATAGATATATATGTGTGTGTGTGTATGTATGTATATATATATATATATATATATATATGAAAAGTGCAGAAGTACTTCATATAGCTGATGGTGGGAAGAGAACTCTTGCATGGATGCCACAGTGCAATCATAGCCACCACGGGACACCCCAGATGCCATGCCATTTACTGCCAAAGACCGTGCTGGAGTCGCTGGTGATAAGATCACAGTTTGCAATAAACCTCCCAAGTCCCTTCCAAGGGATAAAAGATGGGAAGCAAAGTGTTTTAAGTGCAGCCAGATTGCTGTCCTAGGCTGGGGAGGGAAAAAAACAAAAGCAAAAAAGAAAAAGTAATGAAACTGGTATTTGGAGAAGTGGTCTCTGAACTTTGGAAAATTATGTTTGGCATTGAGAAATTAAATTCTGTGGAGACTAATAAATTTCAGGGTTTTGCAAGTGGTGGTGCTGCAGCCTTGAACTGGCATCCCCAGGGCTGCGGATACTGAAGGGCATAGATGTGTCAGAAGTGAAGAGAAGAAAACAAGATAAGAGTTTTGAGGAATTGCAGAGGTTTCTCTTGTTCCTTTCTGTGATCCCTCACTGCAAGAGGACAAAGTGCAGGAAGCTGCTAGAGAATTGATGGATTTTTGCTCACATGTACAAGGAGGTGGATGTAAGAGCAGAGAGAACAAGCAGTGTGTCTTACAGTATCCTGGCTAGTAAGCTTCAGAGCAAAGGATAGTGTCCATTTTCCATTATTTTCTGGAGAAAACAAAGCATTTTCCATTGCTTTCTGAACCTGATGAGCATGTAGTCCATCTTCCTTGCTCACCTGCTGCATTGGCAGAAGGCATTGATTATAAGAGAAGGGGAGGCTCAGGGGAGACCTTATTGCTGTCTGCAACTACCTGAAGGGAGGTTGTAGCCAGGTGGGGGTTAGTCTCTTCTCCCGGGCAGCCAGCACCAGAACAAGAGGACACAGTCTGAAGCTGCACCAGGAGAGGTTTAGGTTGGATGTTAGGAAGAAGTTCTTCACAGAAAGAGAGATTGGCCATTGGAATGTGCTGCCCAGGGAGGTGGTGGAGTCACCATCCCTGGAGGTGTTTAAGAAGAGACTAGATGGGGCACTTGGTGCCATGGTTTAGTTAATTAGATGGTGTTGGGTGATAGGTTGGATTTGATGATCTTGAAGGTCTTTTCCAACCTGATTAATTCTATTCTATTCTATTCTATTTCTATAATCTATCAGAAAACACCCCCAGTCTTTAAAAAATCCCAAACTATCACTAAAAGCAATGCAAGGAGGTGAAAGATCATACTGAAAAAGAGATTTTCACAGGGCATTTCTCACTCTTCCAGGAAATGGATGCACAAGCCCTTTGAGATTACAGTCACTGGAGTTCTTGGGATGTGACCATATTGCATTTCTCTGTAATTGTGTCAGCTTTGAACTGGTCACTATTTAAACTCCAAAATGTTTAGCCCTCCTCTCAGAGCAGTTTTAGAGCCTGTCCTGAGCTTTACTTTGCCATAGCTAAGTGTAGCTGAACTGCAGGTGTGAAACTCTCCTGTGAAACATTGATGGCAGAGTAACTCTTCTCTGAAATGTGGATACTCAGTGTAGATAATCTTCCCTGAAGCCGCCAGCTGAGGTCTTTCAGTCACCACTGTTGCTGTCACTTGGAAGAAGACATTTTCATGAGCTGGTTGCCCATGAAGTCTGTGTGGGTCACAAGTAGCTGAAATGGCTGTACAACATCAAGGATAACATTTCACAGAATCATAGTATAACAGATTGGTTTAGTTTGAAAGGGGTCTTTAAAAATCACCTGACTCAACCCCTTCCCAGTGAGCAGGGAACGAAAGCAGGTTGCTCAGAGCTCTGGATGACCCGACCTGGAATGTTTCCTGGCATGGGGCATCTACCACCTCTCTGGGCCACCTGGGCCAGTGTCTCACCATCTTCAGTGCAAAAACATTCTCCTTTCTGTCTAGGCTAAATCTCCCCAGTTTAGTTCAAATCAACAGCCCTTGTTCTGTCACAACAGGCCCTGATGAAAAAGTCTGTTCCCATTTTTCCTAGAGTAGTGAAAGGCCAAACTAAGGTCTCTGCAGTCCTTTTTAATTTTTTTTCTGTTTCTTGGGAAGAGGAGTGATTTGCATGAGTAAAGCACCTATGAATGAGTTTTATCAAAACCCATGTGCTGTGTTTAAAGGGAAAATGATATATGTAGGAAGAGATATTTTGTTGAGGCTTTCTCTGTTAGGGTTATAGTCTTACTGTAGGTGTCATTCTCTACCATTTGGAATGCCAAGATTTTACAGAATCACAGAATTAACCAGGTGAGAAAAGACCTTCAAGATCATCAAGTCCAACCTATCACCCAACACCATCTAATCAACTAAACCACGGCACTAAGTGCCTCATCCAGTCTTATTTTGAACACTCCCAGGGACAGTGACTCCGCCACCTCCCTGGGCAGCCCATTCCAATGGCCAATCTCTCTGTGAAGAATTTCTTCCTAACATCCAGCCTAAACTGCAAAATTGTTTTAGAATCATAGAGTTGTTGAGGTTGGAGGGGACCTCAAGGATCATCCAGTTCCCATGGCAGGGACACCTCACTCTAGATCAGGTTGCCCAGAACCACATCCAGCCTGGCCTTAAAAACCTCCATGGATGAGGCTTCTGCCACCTCCCCGGGGAAACCATTCCAGTTTCTCACCACCCTCATGGTGAAGAATTTCTTCCTAACATCCAATCTGAATCTGCCCATTTCTAGTTTTGGGTTTGTTACACCCCCCACCCCCCCCCCCCCCTAGTCCTATCATTACCTGACACCCTAAAAGTCCCTCACCTGCCCCATTTTTCCCCTTTTTCCCCTCAAATCCCAGAGCACCTGAGCTCTGTTGGAGTCTCCTCCCACCCCAGGTGTGGCCACTTGGCCATCCCCACCCACTCCCCTTTTTAATCTCCCCCAGGAAAGGCAGAAGCCCCTAGCTGAGCCCATCTGGGCTGAGGGATCCTCCTCTCATCACTGGTGAGTGTCCATGGTGCACACTGGGTGATGGTGGTGGTGACAGCAAAGGCCGGGGGGCCTGGTGGCCCCCCGGTTAGGTAGGAAGAACATTGACTTTTCCTCCAGTATCATCCATGGGTGCTGGCTGGGTCTCCTTACTGGGGCTGAGCTCCTCTGTGTGGCATCTTGGCTGGTGAGGGTCTTGCCCCTGGCTCTGGGCTGGGTGCAAAACTGGTGGTGGTGGAGCAGGAGCAGGAGCTGTTTAGTGATATTATGTTAATGACTCTATTTTTACCTGGAGGCCCCTTGGTCTGCACTCATCATTCAATAAACCTCTGCTCTTGTGCCTCATTTACAGACCATTTCTTTGCCCTCACTGCTTCCTTTCAGAAATAAGGAAGGAAAAGAGGAAAAAAGCAATAAAGCATCTCTGGAAAATGCATTCCCTTATCAACCAACTCTGAAGAGGAAGCCCTCAGAAGAGGGGCAGGTTGGAAAGTGACAATCGCTTCTTATGAATCACAAGACAAAGTTCATAAAGAACAGACAGGAAAAGACTGCATCTTCTGCATTGTGGTTCTGTGTCATGGTGGTAAATGCAGAGGGGAAAAAAAGTTCAATCTGGCTTGGAAATCTAGTCACACTGCTCCACAGAAAGAATCACTGAGAAAAGGACATTGTGACAAGTGAATTCCCATCCCTCATACAGAATTAAACTTTGAAATCATTGAGTCCAACCTATCACCCAACACCATCTAATGGCACTAAGTGTCTCTTCCAGTCTCTTCTTAAACACTTCCAGTGATGCTTGCTCCACCACCTTCCCTGAGCAGCCCATTCCAATGGCCAAACACTTTCTGTGAAGAACTGCTTCCTAACATCCATCCTAAACCTCCCCTGGTGCAACTTAAGGTGGTGTTCTCTTGTTCTGTCACTGGTTGCCCGGGGGGAAGAGACCTGGCTACAATCACCCTTCAGGTAGTTGTAGATGGTAATCAGGTCTCCCCTGAGCCTCCTCTTCTCCAGGATTTGTAGATCTTTTTTTTTTTTTAACGCAAAAGATGATCATCAGCTGAAGCTGATGCTGTAAAATGCTGCACTCTTTGCTCAAAGAAGGTTCACTGTTTACGCAATCCTAAATTCTTCCTTTTAAAATCAAATTTACAGCCTCCTGAAATGACTTGTGCAGACCTCCCAGGCTCCTATTTCTCACAGAGTTTTTGAAATGCATATTGACCCCGAGATGGGCAACAGACTGAAATAATTACTCTCAATGGTAGGTGTTAATGCCTTTGACATTGCCTGCCAGTTGTCCTCATGCTTGTGAGAAATTTATGTACCAACTGCCCGGTGTTTTACTGCCAAACTGTATTCTTTCCCTTCCTCTTAGGGATTACCCTCCATGCCATGAATCTGCTTGCTCATTTATCACAGCAGTTCTTCGAGTTGGATTTATTTCAAAGAAGGAAAACAAGGCATGGGCTACAAATTGCTCAAATTGTGGTGAGGATTTTGGAGAAGATTCCCACCCAGCACCAGGGACCCTGCGCTGCCTCATGGTTTTGCTGCGCGTTGATTGCAGGACAGAAGTAAAGCTGGTGAAAATAGCTGGGGTGTGCTGTAACATCAGGCAGTGGTCGAAAAAGCAGCCTACAGATGTCCTGGGACATGGATTTGGGAGCAGATTGAACAATGGCAGCTTGGTAAACCTCCACTTCTCAGGTCTTTGCCTGGGCTGGGGAAGATGGTGTGGCTGGATTTCTGAGTCCCTGGGTTCTTGGACCTCTCACTGTGCTTTTGCTTCTAAAAAGGCAAATATGCCACTGGCCTGCAGTCATTTCCAGTCTGATCATCTAAACAGGGGCAGGGAAGTGATGACTTCACTTCCAGTAAATGACTTGGAAGAGAGGGCTGTTCGTGCAGGTAACAGACCCCCAGTGTAGACAGACACCTCACTCAGAGCTTGATGAAGTTTTGCCTTCTATCTGGATTCTAGAATTGTTGGAAAAGATGATTTTTAGCCCATGAACCCCGCCACTGAGGTGTGGCAACATCTGCCATCCAATGTGCCAGCCCTGCAGAGTGCAGCATGAGGCACTAATGTTTCTGCAGGAAACGCTGATTTGTGTTGGGCAGATCCCATCTGGGCTTTGTTTTTCCAGGTGGCTGAGGAAGAGGCTGGTTCTGCACATCGTGGTGATGAATGTGGCAATCTTCCTATCAGGTTCTGACATGTTAAACTCTTCTGGGTGATGCTGAGGAGACTACATGAGGATTTGAACTCCTAAGCAATTATAATTATCATCAGCCAGCACGCTGATCTGTTGATACTGATGCTCAGACTGAAAGTGTTGAGTGAGGACTGAGTGGGAAGTAGCAACAAAGAGGCAGGGAAAAGGAGGAGTTACATCTCCACACCTTCTATACTTATCAGAAGGGATTTATTGGGCATCTGTCCCATAAAGTTTATTGCTCTGACATGTTTGAGGACATGCTCTCCAGGACCCTGCTTGGCCTTCAGGACAGTTCTGTGCAGCATACACAGACCAGCTGCAGGGCTAGAAAATAAAGACGGTGTGATGGAGCATTTGTTACCTTCCACAAGTGTTTCAGCAGTTGCCTTACTCCTTGGTGACATCTTGTTTTGACTCTTAACTTCAAGAAACCTGATGCCTGGTGAATGCCTTGAAGGGCATGTTCTGCTCTCCAGGGGTACACTGGTTCTCTTGTCTCTTTTTTTTTTTTGCTGTGTAGGGACTTTTTTAGTCTCCCTGGGATTTCATAGAATCATAGAATTCTTTCGGCTGGAAAAGACCATTAGGATCATTGAGTCCAACCATCAATTTAGTTATTTCAGTGTCTGCAGTTCATGCAGCATAGCTAACCCCATCAGTCTTTTTGTAGGCTGTTTTCATAACTTTAGATTCATGTTGAAGTCCCCCAAAAAAATAATTTGATAACAAGTAATTCATAGCTCTTGGGTTTAGATTCATCAGAAGTGAGGAAAGGGAGGATCAGTGGAAAACTCTTTTCCTCTTGGTCCAGGGAACTTTGAGGAGTTTTGCTGAAACAGTAGAGTTCTTTAATAATGTTTGCAGCTACACTCCATCAAACAGTGCAGCTAAACCAGGAAATGGCCAGACCTTTGAATGATTTTTTTGTGGCTCCTCATCACTCACTTCTGCACAGGACTCTCTCATAATAATGATCCCAAGTAGAAAGTCAGGAGACATTTAATACATGAGCAGCACTTCCTGCCAGACCTCAGCTGATCTCAAAGAAACTGCAAATGATCCTACAGCTAGGCAGAACCACGGGTTGCATCACACTAGTTTTATTTTCATTACTACCTTAGTTGGATGTAAACCCAGAGGAGGTCCTTTGGCTTAGACCTCTGTGGAGGATGCGATACAGATGAAACCTCCCTTTGGGTTGAAAGAGACCCTGTGAACCAAAAGCTATGGGATTTATGTTAAAAAGAAAAAGAGCTATCCTCAGACTCATTTATCTCCCCCTGCAGTGAAGTGCCACAGGGATTTAGTTCCTTTGAAGTCTGAGTTAAGAAAGGAGCAGGGAGGTCGGTATCTGGGGGAAGGCATCGATCCAAAGAGCTGTCTCTTCTAAGTTAGGAACAAAATAGCAATGGGTAAACTGGTAAGCAGCAGCTCGGTTTGAACGTGGGGCCCACAGGGTGGTCATGTAAAGCTGAGAGGTCTCCAAACCTTTGTAGAAAATCATGGTGTCCCAGGGTCCACCTTTCACCTCCACTGTTAGCTTAGCCCCAGATTCCATGTAAGACTTCCTGGAAGAGGAGACACAAAATATTGCTGAGCCTTTAGCTGAGTATACAACTCTCACCCTGAGGTTTGGAAATGTGAGTTCCCTGTGGGGCTTGTGGGTGATCATAGTCACCCTGATGGCAGACCAGGCAGTGCCTGGGTATTCTGGGTCTGATTGTTAGCTGTGGGTGGGAGAATGAACCTTTCTGTTTCGTACAACATAATCAGCTTTGAGGGATGCAGGTTAGCACAGCTGACCTGAATGCAGTAGCTGACACCACGGTGGCACATCTCCTCTTCACAGAATGAAGAATGATGGAGTTTGAAGTGACTTCTGGAGACTGTCTACTTCAACTGCTCTGCTAGGTGAGATTGCACAGGACTATGTCTAGGTGGGTTTAAAAAGTCTGAAGAGGAGACTCCACAACCTCTCTGAGTAGCCTGGTCCTCAACCTGAAAGTAAAGATTTTTTTTCCTTAAGTTCAAGTGAAACCTCCTGGGTTCCAGTTTGTACCTCTTGCCCCTTGTCCTGCCACTGGGCACCAACCACTGACAAGAGCCCAGCCCCATCCTCATGACCCCCACCCTTCAGATATTGATCAACATTGATAAAATCCTCTCTCAGTCTTCCATTTTCCAGGTTAAGCAGCCCCAGGTCTCTCAGGCTTTCCTCCTTACAGAGATGCCTCTGTACCCTCAGCATCACCATGGTCCTCTGTTGGACTGTCTCCAGTAGTTCCCTGTCCCTTGTTAACTAGGGACCCCACAACTGGATGCTGTACTCCAGATGTGGCCTCACTGGGGCAGAGGGAGAGGAGACCCTCGCTCAACCTTCTGGCCACATTCTTCTTCATACACCCCAGGGAACCACTGGCCTTCTTGGCCATGAGGCTGGATGTCAGGAAGAAGTTCTTCACAGAAAGAGTGATTGGCCATTGGAATAGGCTGCCCAGGGAGGAGTCACCATCACTGGAGGTGTTTAGGAAGAGACTGGATGAGGCACTTGGTGCCATGGTTTAGTTAATTAGATGGTGTTGGGTGATAGGTTGGACTTGATAATCTCAAAGATCTTTTCCAACCTGGTTAATTCTATTCTATTCACTGTAAAGGATGAGGGCACTTAGCTGACTCTTGAAGATTAAAACCCCCTTCTTTATAAGCTCAGCAACAGCCGCTGCTGGTAGCATTGTTTCACGGAGGAGCTGTAGATGCTGCCCATTAAAGAGCAATTAGCCTGTGCTGGATGCTTTGCCCACTCTCTCTCCCAGATGGCTACTTATTAAGATATTTATGGTTAATATGAATTTCCCCTGCCATAAATCACTGGCCTTTCTACCTGCAGGGAAGCCAGGGCAATCAGTGACCCTGCTCAGTCGGCGCGGGCAGTGAGTGCTGTCTTGTAAAATAAAGATTGTAACAACTTATCGGCATCGTAAAAACAACAGGAGAGGGGAAAATCCCAGTGCTGCTATCTGATAACGGGCTGCAATCAACCACTTGCATATCCTCTTCGAGGAGGCTGGTAAATGGAAAGTTACACAGATTCATTTGTCACTCAGGGACTTCTGGACAAGGAGCCAAAGCCCGGTGCAATTAGATGGGTGGGAGGATGAAGGAGCAATAATGTGGACAGCTTGTAGGAGGTCTGTGTGCTGGCAGGCGTAGGGGGGCACCTCACCCAGCACAAAGAGTTGTGGGAAATGTTGGGCTTTAAGGAGCTCTGCAGGGAAATCACAGAATATTTTGGTTGGAAGGGACCTTTAAGGGTCATCTAGTTCAATCCCTCTGCAGTCAGAAGGGACATCTTAACCAGATCAGGTTGCTCAGAGACCTCTCTAACCTAACCTGGAATATTTCAAGGGATGGGGTATCTACCACCTCTCTGGGCAACCTGGGTCAGTGTCTCACCACCCTCAACATGAAAACCTTCTTCCTTGTCTCCAGTCTAAATCTCCCTCTTTTTGTTCAAACCATCACCCCTCGTCCTGTCACAGCAGCCCTGCTAAAAAGTCTGCCCCCATCTTTCTTATCGACCCCTTTAAGTACTGAAGGGCCACACAGTAAGGTTTCCCTAGAGCCTTCTCTTCTGTTTCATGGGAGGTCTCATCAGAGCAGAGCAGCAGAATCCCCTCCCCTGGCCCACATTGCCTTGCTTCTAGTCTTTACTTTCAGGTGTTTCTTCCTGTCTTAAATAACATGACAAGGAATTTCACAGAGTCGTAAACAGGTTTGGGTTGGAAGGGACCTTTAAAGGTCATCTAGTCCAACACCCCTGCACTCAGCAGAGACATCTTCAGCTAGAGCAGGTTGCTCATATGTTCATGTGCACCTCACACATGCCATTTGAACACTACTGAATTCATCCAACCCTTTGTGTTTTGCAAAGGAGAATCTTTGCCTCGTCATTAGGGGCTCTGCATTGACACCAGAGCCCTTGCAATAGCCCTGCTAGCGCTAGTGTATTTTCTTCCAGTATCAGTTTACAGTTGCTTTAGTACCATCTGAGTAGTTTGCCACAGTTAGAAAGTTAACAGATTCATAGAATTGTTTTGGTTGGAAGAGACCCTTACATTCATCAAGTCCAACCACTAACCCAGCACTGCCAGATCACCACTGAACCATGTCCCTCAGCACCATATCTACACAGCTTTTCAAACCCACCACTGCCTTGGGCAACCTGTTCTAAGGCTTGACAACCCTTTTGGGGAAGAAATTGTTCCTCGTGTTCAACCTAAGCCTCCCGTGGCGTAACTTGAGGTTGTTTCTTCTTGTCCTGTCGCTTGTACCATACAATGACGAAGGGAAAGAGCAATCAGCTTCCAGGGTCTGATGGTGAGCTGCTAAAACGAGAAGTCAGTAGATGGCACTATTTTATACTTTATAGGGCCACAGTACAGGTAGTGAGGGAGCAGTAAAGTTCGGGAGATGGGAACACAGATTTCTTCTTTCTCAATGCAAAAATGCTCCACCAAGACCAATGCAGAAGAGGTGAAGAGTTTGCTCCGTGTGATTTCTTCTTTTCCTTTTGCTTGTACTGAGCCTTTTGCAAAGGTTTACTTCTAAGGGCAATCTCTGTCGTTCATGGTTCTGGGGATGGTAACGGGGATCCCATTGCCACATGAAGCAGAGATGTTTTCATATGCCTATTAAATGTTTCTAGCTCACCCAGCTCAGAAATGTTCAGGTGGTTGCAGAGTGCTGTGGATGGTCCCCAGAAACTTGGCAGAAGTGGTCTAAAAGTGGTGACATTTTTATTCCTCTGGGGTCCAGAGCTGCTTGTGGAGTGATCAAGAACACCTTGTTTTCAGCTGGACAGGATTTAAAGGTCTCTCTAATGTAAAATGGCTCTGGGTGGTCTATACCTTGGCAGAAAAATATTCTGTGATGAATATTGTGTTGTAACCTCACTCTGGCAAACTGGAGGAGGGAGAAAAGGTGCAAACTGGGGCAAAATGTGACTTTCCTGGTATCCAGTGTAAAGCGGATAGCAACAGTCTATTGCCCAGCCTAATTCTTTTATTTGCTGCCATAACACTGGGATAAGCCTGGAGAAACCCAACGTTGGAGGCTGGGGTTGAGGGGCAGAGTTTGGCTGCTCTGTCTGTCCACAGGACAGACACTGCTGGCACCAGTGCAGTGGTGTTGGATGTAGCCAAACAATGCCATTGGTGTACAGCCAAAATCACCCAAGGGACCAACTCAGCTGTTTGTTGCCATTTCTTTGGAGTTGGTCAGGGTTTACTTTGGAGGTTTTAAAGGTCAGAGAGTTCAAAGTTCAAATATGCTCATCAGAGTTAACATATATTTTGCCTTTAAGTTATAAAGAGAAAAAGGAATCTGTCCTTCACCACTAAATCCCTTATATTAGGAATTCCTGTCATCCTCTGACAGTGACATTTTTATTCTCTTTAGTAATTGATTTTTTTCCCCCTCCTTTCCCCAGAGTGTTCCTTGTTTTGATTCTTGCCATTTATTACTTTTCTTTTTATTTGGTGCCTCGGAGAACTGTCAGCATTCTGCTAGTGTGCTGCTCCCTTCCTTCATACATATATTGTCTCTCTTTCTGTAGCAAAACCAAGTAGAAGATATGCCTGAAGAGCAGTAAAACCTCCTGGTCTTCACTAATGCTGGTCAGCAGAAAGACTAAACTGTGCCCATTTCCACCCAAGTCGTTTCACCCTCTCTGCCCTCAGCGCCTGCTGCCTTTCCTTTGCTGATGCAATTCTAGATTTGTAAAAAGCCCTGACTACTATACTGGTTTTATCTGGAGGAACATCTAAATCACTTAGAAGTCTGTTGGCTGAACTCAATAAATAAATAGCAGAAAGCTCACTGGTAGCAGTGAGTTATGGCTTTGCTGTCACTGCTGTGCAGGGTTGTGTACAGCAGCTGCACTAACAGCAACCCCTCTATTAGCATATGGTTCTTTTAATCCAGTTCAGAAGAATTAAAGCAGTGTTCCCCACACTGGGAAGCATGGTGGTTTATAAACTCTCCAGATTAAGTTCTGTCCAGGCAGCCTTTTGCTTCTTGTGAAGAGTCACAAGGGTTGCTGCTCATTAGGGCTTGTCCAAGTCTACTTGCAGAGATGCTCAGCCCTCATCACCACTTTGATGTGATGGAGAAAATCATCTGTTAGCATGAAAATCTCCAAGGAGCTGGCAAAAACCAAAGTGAAGCAGAAAATAAGCTGTGGTCTCTCTTGCCAAGGAAGCCAGATCAGCTTCATGAGAAAAGTCAAGTCATGCCTGATGCTCTGAGCTTCTTTCCAAGTCTCTGTATACCTGTGTGCACAGCCATAGAGATGCCAGTGTCGCTACAGATGTCTTTAAATCAGCAGCATAAATGAGCACATCATGAATTTATTCTCCCTCTGAGAGTCCAAACAATTAGATCACATACAAATAGCTATACCTATCCTAACACATCCACCACACATATTAACTCTACCATACCTTTAACTGTCATTCTGTATACGCCGATATGTTACAGGGCTCTACACTGTATTATGCATTGTGCCAAAAGTACACATGACATCTGTGATTTAAGGGGACAAGAAAAAGATTACTTATTATTCCCCCCCAAAAAGATCACTTCTTATTCCCTTGCCTTCTTTATACTCATTACAAACCCCTACTTTTCAGTTATCTGTATTTTCAATATGTTTTCTGTGCCACTGAACATGGTTTGGTTTTGTCTGGGGTTTTTTTGTGGATTGGTTTGTTTGTTTGTTTGCTTGGTTGGTTTGGGTTTGGGTTTGGTTGTTTGTTTTTTTTGTTGTTTGGGGGGTTATTTTGGGGGCTGGTGGGGTGTTTGTTTTGAATATTCTGAATTTTTGGCCATGCAAAAAGCACACAAAGATATACAATACTAGTTTTATACTTTATTTTAAAGCCAGGGTAGCAGCATGACTCTGTCCTGTTCTCAACTTTTGACAAAGCTTACAGTTTTAGGGCTCATTTACAAGGGGTTTGTATTACAGCCTCGTAAAAGCATGTGCAATATTTCATTATGTTCTAAACCAAAAGCAGGGAAAAGAAGGGAAAAAAAACCCCAGTTTAAATAAAAATACCCATAATTTTTTGGTCCCCTTGTCACCGTCTGAGAACCTTATCAGAGTTCCTCGTTACTTTAATGGTGTGGGATTAAGGCTAATGAAGAAACATATAGGGTTCTGCAAATCACTTTGATTTCATTGTATAATGTAGCAGCACTCCTCTTTGATTTACTACTGGGTTGTTTGAAATAGCCTATGGTATTTATCAGTCTTGGAGGAAACTCTGCTTCCTTCAATAATTAATTATACAGTAAAGTTTGGTAACTCTTTGAATTTTTTTCCCCTTTCTTTTTTGTTTTTCTTTCACAGGGGAAGTTTAGGCTCGAGGTGAGGAGAAAGCTCTTCACTGAGAGAGTCATTAGCCATTGGGATGGGCTGCCCAGGGAGGTGGTGGCGTCACCATCCCTGGAAGTGTTCAAGAGGGGACTGGACGTGGCACTTGGTGCCATGGTTTAGTCATGAGGTCTGTGGTGACAGGTTGGACTTGATGATCTTTGAGGTCTCTTCCAACCTTGGTGATTCTGTGATTCATGGATGAGAAATTACAAATCTTCCACTGGATCCTGCCTTGGTGTTTAGTGGAGTAGGGATGAGTGGTTTTGTGGCAAATCTTTTGATCATCAGGAATTGGGTTTTGCCCTCCCATTTTGAAGGGTAAAGTGAAAGTCGCTGATGGTTATGAAACTGAGTTTGCGTCTATATTTCTGGTACTTTTCACTTGCTCATCTTGATTTTTTTGTTTTCAGTTCAGATTTGTTTTCCTCGTTGCCCTCATGGATTTCACAGTTTCCTCACTGAGGGGGGTGTTTCTCAAGTTTTGTTTTTTTCCTAAATAATAAAAAAAAAATGTTTTGAAATAAAACACTGGCATTCAAACAGAACAATAACAGTTCTGATTGCTACAATGCTCATAAAATAAAGCAGGAAAGCCAGAGAACTCCAGAATCACCCAGTAAAAAAAACCATCCCCAACTCTTAAAAATGTTGCAATTTTCACAGCAATTAATTTTGATCTTTTGGCTTTTCTTATTCAGGAGCTACAGAAGGGTCCTTTCTCCATCTAATTCACAGAATCACACACAGAATCACCGAATCACCAAGGTTGGAAGAGACCTCAAAGATCATCAAGTCCAACCTGTCACCACAGACCTCATGACTAAACCATGGCACCAAGTGCCACGTCCAGTCCCTTCTTGAACACCTCCAGGGACGGTGACTCCCCTGGCACAGCTTGAGACTGTGTCCTCCTGTTCTGGTGCTGGTTGCCTGGGAGAAGAGATCAACCCCCTCCTGGCTGCAACCACCCTTCAGGTAGTTGTAGACAGCAATAAGGTCTCCCCTGAGCCTCCTCTTAATTTCCCACCATTTTCAGGAGAATGCTCTGCCTTGAAGTGAGTTTGATAAACCCCCAAAAGAGATGGATTTTTGAATTTATATGTTTTTGGAGCTGTACCTGCTCCTGTGCTCTTTACAAAGTGATTCCTTTCACTTGGAATTCTGATTGCTCTGTGGTGTGAACCTGCTGCTGCTGCTGCATGACCAGGGTGCTGAGAACATTGAAGCACCCTGAGTTCATGGGTAGTTCAGCGCATGCAGCAGCATGCAGGGCTTCACACAAATCACTGGCATCGTGTCTGAGCACTTCAGAGTTCCCCAGAGCTGCAAACTCCTCTAAGCCATTTAATAATTGAGGATTAAAATAATGTATCTGTGGTTTTGCTTTTGCTAGCATGAGATGAAGGTGGAGCTGGATCAATTTCTTAATTCCCTTTGATGATCTTTTCCCATGGTATGCTCCAGTCAGGTAAGTTCATTGTCAGTTCGGAAAGCTTTTATGTAAGCACAGACTCACTTGAGGTTTGGTGCTTCCCAGCAGGGTGATAATGAATTGGCCCTGACTCAGTTGTGGTTGCAGAAAATTAATACTATGGAATATCCCCATCCTTGGAAGGGTTGATCAAAGCAACTTTGGTGTTGAGCTGGGGTGTTCTCAGTGGTGGCCAGTGGTAGGGCAAAGGAAAATGTGTACAAACTAGGATACAGGAGGTTTCACTTGAATTTAAGGACAAAGTTCTTTACTTCAAGGATGATGGAGCACTAAAACAGGCTTGCCCAGTGGTGTTGTGGACTCTCCTTCTCTGTAGACTTTCTAAACCTGCCTAGACACTGATCCTGGACAAGCTGCTCTAGACTACCTGCTCTAGCAAAGGGGTTGGACTAGATGATTTCCAGAGGTCCCTTCCAACCTCTACTGTTCTGATTCTCTGAATAGAATAGAGTAGAGTAGAATAGAATAGAATAGAATAGAGTAGAATTAACCAGGTTGGAAAAGACCTTTGAAATCATCGAGTCCAACCTATCATCCGACACCATCTAATCAACTAAACCATGGCACCAAGCACCCCATCCAGTCTCTTCCTAAATATCTCCAGTGATGGTGACTCCACCACCTCTCAGGGCAGTCCATTCCAATGGCCAATCACTCTTTCTATGAAGAACTTCTTCCTAACATCCAGCCTAAACCTTCCTAGGTGGGGAATGAGTACCAAGAGATCCAGGTGTGCCTCTGAAGCCTGGGAAGTGGTGAATATTGTTAATAAAGCAGATGTGTCCTGATAGGCACGAGAGATTTGATTCAGAGGAGAGGGTGCTGGATATGAGGTAAGGGAAGGTATCCATCATGCAATTGTCCTTTTAGTCCTTTAAATGCCTGGGTAGATACACACTGAGAAACACCTAAAAATACCTTTGTGACTGAAACACTGCTGATAACACTGCCTCTATAGTCTGTCACCTGACAAAAACACTGTAAGGAGCATCGACCCACAGCTCTCAAAGCAGCTATCTACAAAAGGCCTTGCAGGCACCTCATGATCAGTTTTTCCCTTGGAAAAAAAAGGATTCTAGAACAGAATTTTATATCCAGCAAGACTGTCAAGAGCATATAAACAATGCTTACAATCTACACCAAGTCTGGCTTTGTAAAACTTGGAAAAGTTTAATCCCATAATCTGTCTCTTCATTGAATTCCCTGAGCTAGGATTAGTGTCTATTAGTTTCTAGCTGCTACTTGCTTTATAAATTCTCAATGATTTATTTTTAATATCCCTGATCTTGTAAGCAGAGGAGGAGTGCAAGGGCCATAATATATCATGTGCTGTATTATACCAGCAGCATAATCCTATATTGCTGTTGGGAGACAGTGACATCCTTAAGGACTTCAGGAATCACACTGTAATCAGGGCTACCAAACCCCTTTCCCAACCTTTTATTTATTTATTTTTTTCTTTTGAGGTGGGGTGTGTGGAGGAGAAAGAGGAGGGAGAGATTTCAAGCTAATTCTTTCCATCTGGGCTTCATTTATGGATTATGTGGGAAAAGGCGAGATTAATCCATGGGAGGAATGAGGACACATTCATTTGCCATCCATGGGTGTAAACAGGAAGCCCAAAGCGTTGTGCTTTAATGTGTGCTTATTGCTGTAGTGAGGAAAGATGAGTTGAAAGATGGGTCTTATCCTGAAAATATTTTAGCAAATTCAAATAAGATATGATAAACAAATGTCAGTCCAAAGCTGTTCCAAAAAGGGGGGGAAAAACATTGTCCTTGGATACGAGAGCAGCTGATAGGAGGGGGAAAAAAATCCTTTGAATGAATTTGGCAAGAGAATCTCACTTGTTTGAGATTATTTTTCTTGAAGTTTGATTTTTTTTTCCCCCCTTATTTTTTTTCTTTGAGTTAAACATACTCATGAACCATCCTGTACAGCTGCTGAGCTTTTGCTGCTCCTTTTCAAATGCAATAATTGGCCTCAAAGACTGTCAATGCTTTTAAAGCCCAAGTTGAAGAATAATCCTTTTGTACTGTGATGGCTGAGTGAAAGAGGAATGATTTTCTCTCCTGGCCTTTTCTTTTCATTTCCCATGTATTTATTCAGACTGGCCAAGACCACCTAAGTGAGGTGTGACCTGGAGGTCTCCCTGCTTTGCTCCCAGGTGACAGGACCCCATCTCTTTCCACAGCTTCACTCCCTGAAATACTTATCCCTATCTTTCCTGTGCACATTTCCATGGAGAGGTGGAAGCTGAGTAGTTAAACAGAGATGACACTGATTCTTCTTTCCCAAGACCCGTAACTTAACTCCCACCTTCCTCTCCCATGGCAGGCAGTGGCCCTTCCAGCCCCACTGCCCCATAACTGCAACTGAAATGCTCTGATGGGATTTCACATCAGCTTTACGTGCAGATGCCAGCAAGACCCCCTGTCATGGCAGCAATGGAGCCTCAGTGAGATCCTGCTACAACATCACACCCATGTAAAATTATGGAGGGGTCCCATGAGGTCGGCAGCATTTAATTTCCCTAAGGCTCAAAAAGATTGTATCAAGCTAAGCTTGCTACCAGATTATTCAGAGGAAGAAGTTTGTCTGTCTGGGCAGCAGCTATCACACTGGGGTTCATAAATATTCCCAGGGAAAAATACTGAGGGCTCTGCAGACAGCTGATTCTTTCAAGACAGGAGTGTTTATTTGCTGTCCCTGATTCGAGACAGTGATCAGGGCTGTGGACAATAAATGTCAAGCCCTGGCATTCAGAGTTTAACACAAAGTTCATTTGAGAAATTAGGGCAGGTTGCTTTTATGGCTGGCTGCAGAAATGGCTCAGTCCCTTCTCCTTTCAGCCCATTAATCCAGCTCTGGGGATTCACTGTGGATGTGGGCACTCTCAGCCAGCAAATTTTGCGGGGTAGGATGCTCCTTGCACTTGAACGGGACATTTTTTGTTTCATCACCACATCTCTCCTTATCCAGGGTGTGCTTGGTGGTGGTATAGGTGGAATTTCATTTTAAAAGAATGTCTGATGCTCCTCAAGTCTGCTGGAATCAAGAATAGTGTGGCCAGCAGGAGTAGGGAAATCATTCTGCCCCTGTACTCAGCACTGGTTAGGCTGCACCTTGAGTCCTGTGTCAAGTTCTGGGCCCCTCAATTCAAGAAGGACATTGAGACACTTGACTGCGTCCAGAGAAGGGCAACAACGCTGGGGACAGGCCTTGGGCACAGCCCTGTGAGGAGAGGCTGAGGGAGCAGGGATTGTTTAGCCTGGAGAAGAGGACGCTCGGGGGAGACCTTATTGCTCTCTACGACTACCTGAAAGGAGGTTGTAGCCAGGAAGGGGTTGGTCTCTTCTCCCAGGCAGCCAGCACCAGAACAAGAGGACACAGTCTCAAGCTGTGCCAGGGGAAGTTTAGGCTCGAGGTGAGGAGAAAGTTCTTCACTGAGAGAGTTATTAGCCATTGGAATGTGCTGCCCAGGGAGGTGGTGGAGTCACCATCCCTGGAGGTGTTCAAGAGGGGATTGGACGTGGCACTTGGTGCCATGGTTTAGTCATGAGGTTTTGGATGACAGGTTGGACTTGATGATCTTTGAGGTCTCTTCCAACCTTGGTGATTCTGTGAATCCCACAAACCTAGCAGATAACTCATTTAAACCTCAGAGCAGCCTTCTTTCCTGTCCATATCCCATAATTATCCTCTAGATCAATATTTTTTCAAGTACACCTGTATGTGTATTTACTCATCTACCATTAATTGTGGGGGTCCATAAGTTTCCATTCCTGTCTAATGACTTTTTACAGGCAATCAGTTCTCTTATTGCATTGTAATGATTGAAACATGCACACCAAAAAGAAAAAGAAATAATCATAGTCCAGCTAAGGACATGGCTGATGAAAAATTGCCTCTATATTTTCTCCACATAGCTTTAAATTAATCCATTTTTATTAGGGTGCTTGGGAAAAAAAAAGAAGGAAACTCAGTCCAAATGGATTTGGTTTTGTTGCAGCTCTATGATTCTGAAGAGTGATTTGATGAATTTAAACCATTTTTGTAATTAAAAAAAAAGAAAAGGCAAACAAATTGTCCTGGTTTAAAAGCTGGAAAACCATTCTCCCTTCTTCTGCTTTGCACTTTGAACCAGCTGAGATGATAAACTCCAGCTGTGAGGCTTTCAGTGAGGAAGGGACAATTGTTTTAAACTAGAGCAGGGTAGATGTAGATTAGACATTAGGAAGTTCTTTACTGAAAGGGTGGTGAGGCACTGGAAAGGGTTTCCCAGAGAGATTGTTAGTGCCTCATCTCTGGAAGTGTCTAAGACAAGGCTGGATGAGGCTTTTAGCAAGCTAACCTAGGAGGGTGTGTCCCTGCCCAAGGCAGGGGGGCTAGAACTATATGATCTTTAAGGTCTCTTCTAACTCAAACCATTCTATGATACTATGAATTATGAGGTCAGCTCTTCATGCCTGCAAGGGCTTCTGATTTCCCTGAAGATGCTGCTTCATGTCAAAGCATGGTTCCCTCTGGACCTGTGCTGAGGAAATTTGGGACAGAACTGGATACTTGTGAGCAGCACCTCAAGCCAGAAGGAGGTTTCTTGATCTCAATTTTTGAAGGTTAATCAAACATGCAGCAGGGTGTCGAAGTTTAGCAGCAAGCACTCTACACACCAAGAATGCTGAATTGTTACTTCTTCATCTCTTTAAACATGACATAAGAGAATGGCTTCAAAGCTGGTGAGGGGTCTGGAGCACTAATATCCTGAGGAGCAGCTGAGGGAACTGGTGTTGTTTAGTCTGGAGGAAAGGGGGAGACCTTGCTCTGCAACTCCCTGAAAGGTGTTTGTAGTGAAGTGGGGGGCTGGCCTCTTCTCCCAAGGAACAAGCCATAGGACAAGAGAAAACGGGCTCAGGTTGTGCCAGCAGAGGTTTAGGTTGGACATGAACAATTTCTTCCCCAGAAAGGTTTTTAAGCCCTGGAACAAGCTACCCAGGGAAGTGATGGAGTACCCATTCCTAGAGAGAGTAAAACCCCATGTAGATGTGGTGCTGTGGGACGTGGTTTAGTGGTGACCTGGCAGTGCTGGGTTAACAGTTGGACTTGTTGATCTGAAAGGTCTCTTCCAACCAAAATGATTGTGTGGTTCTATGATTCCATAACTTTGTACCCCTTTATTTTCTTTTGAGTTCTTTGTGAAGAAAACCAAGCCAGGAGATGCAATTACACCCACAATGTCCTGTAAGATCCAGTGCCTGTCTGTACCCCATCTTGATGAAAGCTTATCCTGGTGGCAAGTCAGTGGGTGTTGAGGGCTCCAAGCACTGCCTGTGGTTGCAAAGGGCTGGACAAGTGTTAATGAATCCTCTGCTCCCTTGGAGATATGTTTTCCAAGCCTCATTTTACATGCTTTAAATCATAGCACAAAGAGTTTTCTTTGTAAGCTTTGATAAATGTTTTCTTATCATTTATATTACTGTGGTGTTCAGAGGCCTTAGGAGAGGTCTGGATCCTATTGCAATAGGTGCAGTACAAAACCTCTCTGATGAACTGACAGTTTAAACAGCTAAGGCAAAAATTGGAGGTATGGAAACAAAAAACTGATTTGCCAAAAATCTAAGGAGGCTGGGAGCATCTCTCCTTCCCCATTGCTCACTCCATGGTCCAGCTAAAGACAGGACCAAGTTGACACAGGTGTAACTGTAGCCAGAATCATTCCTTGGGATATTCTTCGAAGAAAACAAGGTCTTGAGGTGTTGTTCAGCATGAGCTGAACAATGGGAGCTGCAGGGATAGAGCATATTGGCATAAAGCAGAAGGTGACATTATTTACAGCCAACTGGGAGACATCCTGCTCATAGTATTCCTCAGGACAACTTGTCTCAGAAAACGAACTTCAAGATTACAGTTTTTGTCCATTTTATAAATCTTTTAACCTTTGGAGGACTAGGAAACATTTTCTGTACACCTTGAGCTGTCATTCACTCAAGAAACAATAACTAAGCTTCTTATGCTGGAATGAGTCCAGAGAAGGGCTACGAGGATGATCGTGGGCTGGAGCACCTCTCCTATGAGGACAGACTGAAAAAGTTGGGGCTGTTCAGTCTGGAGAAAAGAAGGCTCCAAGGTGACCTAATTGTGGCCTTCCAATGTCTGAAGGGGGCCTACAAGAATGCTAGGAAGGGACTTCTTAGGTTATCAGGTAGTGATAGGACTAGGGGGAATGGAATGAAGCTGGAGGTGGGGAGATTCAAACTGGACGTGAGGAAGAAGTTTTTCACCATGACAGTGGTGAAGCCCTGGAATGAGTTGTCCAGGGAGATGGTTGAGACCCCATCCCTGGAGGTGTTTAAGCCCAGGCTGGACGAGGCTCTGGCCAGCCTGATCTAGTGTGAGGTGTCCCTGCCCATGGCAGGGGGGCTGGAACTAGATGATCCTTGTGGTGCCTTCCAACCCTGACTCTATGATTCTTGCCTGGACCTTGTCTGTAGTAATGTGCCTTGGCCATCCTGTAGTTGCTTTCTCTCACACAAATGAGCAGATCAAGTCACTCAGCCCTCACTGAGGACTTGGTCTTCATCAAGGAGCACAAGGTCACTTATAATAACTAGCAGGGGCTGACCCACATGCAACATGTGTACATTTGGCCATCCTGGGGTTTAAATGATGTGTTTTCTTCCTTCCCCTCCCCCCCAATGCAGTCCATTTTCCTGCCCAGCATGGACAAGACAAATAACACCACACACCAATGTGTCCCTGTCAGAGGACAGAATCAGTAACAAAGGCTGCAAATACCTTCTCAGAAGTCACTGTTGACCTTACTACTAACACAGACGTTTCTGATTCAAGAGGCGACTCCCCTTGTGCTCCTCTGCATTCTCAATTCCTGTCTTTGCTTGGTTATTTTTCTTTATCTCTCTGCTTCTTTCTTTTTATTTTTTTTTTTTTCCCCTCTTAACTTCTTCCACCAGCAATGACCATCACTCACTGGATCACCCCAAGTCATCCTGAACTGGAGCATTGGCAGCACTTCACTTATTAGTCAGCCAACTCATGGGATCCTGGCAACCTCTTTTCTCTCTATAAGGGTAGGGTCCAAGCTGCTCTTTGATGTTGTCAAGCCATGACTTCCACTGGTCTCCCCGCTGATTTCTTTGCTCTTTCTCCCTGGGAGCAGAAAGCCACAGGGAAGCATTTAGTGTTGAATCAGGCACCATGCCAATATGTTTTCAGGCTTTGTTACTGTGTGGAGCAGACAGCTTGTCCAGTACTGGATCTATATGAGGGATGCTTTCATCTTGTAAGAATGCTTTGCATTTCAGTCACTCAGGTTGTTCCACCTATAGAGCCCATCCAGGCCACCTCTGGAATAGTCAACTGTCCTGAAATCTGAAGGAATAACAAAAACCTAAGTCAAACACAGACATCAAAGTTTGCCCAGAATTTATGTTTTATGGATTCAGAAACATTGAGGACAAGGTGAAATCTGCATTTCTGATGGGATATTGATTTATTTCTATTCCATTTGCCTCCTAAGGTTTGAAGTGTGTGAACAAAAAGGAGTCATTCACCATCTCTGAAGCATCACAGGGGAAATTCTGGCCCCTGTTAAAGCCAGTGGCAATATTCCCCTTGATTCTGGTGGGGCCAGTGTTTCACCCCATGATTTCTCATCTGGCTTTATTTTAATGACCTTTCTGTTGAATACTAGCAAAATGTGAGTATTTTCTTTCCAGCATAAGTCTTTGTACTCTATGAACTCTGCTGGATCCAAAGTGCTTCATATGTATAGAAGAAACCCAGCTAAAAACGAAAGAGAGAGCAGTTAACTGTGCCAATAATGATCTCCACAACCTATAAGGGATGGCCAGGTTCAAAAAATGAGAGAGTGGTTAAAACAGAATAAATAAAACAGGCTTAAGGCTAACTTTTGCACCACAAAGAGTATTCTTAAGTCTGCATGGTACAGACCACACGTTTCGGGAACGTAGATGGCCTCCAAGGCTACCTCAGCATGGCTCTGTGGTGGCCCTGAAATCACAGATGCTTAATATCATTTTAATATCACAATGATCCCATTTTGGGAGCATTACTCTGACTGTTGCCAGTGGGGGAAAAAATGGATGTTTCTTTCAGTGTGAGTTCAGTCTTGACATGGAATGAATAAAAGTAGCTGATTTGAGAGAAAAAGAATTACCTTTATTGCTTTCCCCCAAAGCCTTGTCTCATCATTTCAGTCCTTTAGGATAATCTCCTCCATGTTGATATGGTGAATCCAGGCAGTGTCACAGTTAACTAAATCATTACTTTGTAGATTTGTGGGGAAAAAAATCAAACTGTCAAAGCTATTTGCCAGAATAAGCTCACTTTTCATAGGGCAAAAGATTTGGGCAGCACCATTAGAAGGCACCTTCCAACAGCATCTCAGGTATTTGCATGGTTTAGATAGTCCTTAAAACAGTAGAAGGACGTGACCCTCACTGAAATGATCCTGATTTTACTACAAGCAAATGGAGACACAAGAAATCATGTAGGGTGACCAGCCAAGTAAAAGCAGATGAGGTGGGAAAAAAGAACTCCTGACTCCGAAGTGGACATCATGTTGCAAACAACACCTTGCTATAATCCAGTGACAACTCATGGCTTAGTGGCGACCTAACAGTGTTGGTTAATGATTGAACTTGGTGATCTTAAAGGTATCTTCCAACTCAAATGACTCTGTGGTTCTATATGACAGAGAAATAAGCAATTGCATCACAGAATCAGGAATGGTACAGGTTGGAAGGGACCTCTAGAGATCATCTATCCCAATCCCCCTGCCAAAGCAGGGTCACCTAGATCAGGTTGCACAGGACCACATCCAGGCAGGTTTTGAAAGTCTCCAGAAAAGAAGACTCCACAACCTCTCTGGGCAGCCAGTGCTCCAGCACCCTCCAAGTAAAAAAGTTTCTCCTTAAGTTATATGACCAAATCATCTGGAACTGATGTAGATCCTGCTGTCACTCCCAGTACCCCAGTGCAGAATGTGAACAGAAGGCTTCTCTCATTCCAGTCTTTATCAGCATCCTTAAAGCCATGGACAAGCTCACTTTTGCAGGATATAAAATTTATCCAAGAGCCATCTTGTGTGGTGCTGCTGGGAGAGCTTTTCTTTATAACCAAATAAAAATGAGGCTGAGCTCTAAGTGCTCTGGGCTTGCATTTTCTCCTTTTTCATTTATTTTCATTTCAGAATGTGTCCCCCACCCCCCCTTGTTTTTTAAATTATTAAAAAAGAAAACAGAAGAAAGAAATTTCTGTCATCTCTTGGGCCATGTTCTGATGCCTCATGGACCACCAGTGGTTTGCAGACCACAGGGTGAGTAATGGTGCACAAGAGCATATTGCATGTTAAGTCCTCTGCTCTGCCTTCTTCTGCCAAAGCAACTCTGTTCACACTAACGTGTTTGCCCATGCTTTGTCAGACCCAATTCTGCATGATTTGAGTTATGAAGCTTCCATCACATCTTTAGGGAAAATTATTTCACTGTCTACCAGGCCTCTCAGATCAGAATGCGGATTCGTGAAGCCCATGGTGTGTATTTAGTAGAAGAGTACTTTGAAATTAATAAGGGTGAGGAAACAGGGCCAAAATTCTGTCCTCAGCCTCACTGGTGTGGTGCTTGTTAGAGCACTGAGGAGCCAGCTGAGTGACAAGGGGTGGAGGATGGAGAGCTTCTACGGGGGCTGGTGCATCACTGGATTTTGCGACCTTTGGGAAATGCTTTGGCTTTAATCACCCCAACTGGGAAATCGAATAAACCATCAAACCCTTGCTAAAAAGCCAGTTTCTACACTTAAATTGGTGTTATCACTTACATAAATAACAAACAAATCATACAGCTCGGGCTCTATTTCCTGGCTGGAAGGAGCGTGAAGACTGATCACTCACATAAAGCACATTCTATCCCACTCTTGCTTTATAACAAGTGCTGTGTTGCACTTGTGAACACAGGTTAACAATATTGTTCTTTCTGAAAACATTAGCGCTCCCTGAAAGGTTTCAGGCAAACATCCTATGAAGGTTTAGCGGCCTCAGCTTGTTTGACTTGGAATCAGCCTCGGTTTCTAATTAGCCAATCTCCAGCGGTCTGTCAGAAAAGGCAATGAGCTGCCAATTTTCACACCTTAGTCCCAGAAAAAAAAAAAAAAAGAAGAAGAAGAAGAAAGTCCTAATAAAAGTCTTAAGGTAAAAAAAAGGGCCTACCACTTCCACTGCTTGGAAATTCCCAGTATGGTCAAGGTTCTTCTCCGCTCGCACATACACGCACATGCAATACGTACATATGTATATATGTATGCCGGTTGAGAGCTGGCTGAACATGAGCCAGCAGTGTGCCCAGGTGGCCAAGAAGGCCAATGGCATCCTGGCCTGCATCAGAAATAGTGTGGCCAGCAGGAGCAGGGAGGTCATTCTGCCCCTGTACTCAGCACTGGTCAGACCACGCCTTGAGTGCTGTGTCCAGTTCTGGGCCCCTCAATTTAAGAAGGACATTGAGACTCTTGAACATGTCCAGAGAAGGGCAACGAGGCTGGGGAGAAAAGAAGGAAAACTTGATAATTTTCATTCAAATTTGGTTTAATCAAGACTTCATTTTTGTAGGCATATCATGATTATTTTTCTTCACTTTTGAATTTCTATTCATCTTCATTCTTTGATTTTTAGAGTAGGTAGATGTCCCACCCCTGGAAACATTCAAGGTCAGGTTGGGCAGAGCCCTGAGCAACCTGCTCTACTTGAAGATGTTCCTGCTCACTGCAGGGTGGTTACACTAGTTGACCTTGAAAGGTCCCTTCCAACCCAAACCATTCTATGATTCTGTGATTTATAACTATATCAGCATTTTAGAGATGAAGATCAGCACTTCATCTGCTTAGCGAAACACCTGGGAGCAAAATCTATACTCTTAATAGTGTTGGTAGCCCCAGAGATGTCTCCATCTAAATTTTAGCTTGTGCTTCATTTTTTCAAATGTGGTTCTCTCTTCTTTCCTCTTTCTAACAGTGTTCAGATGTGAAAGAAAATACTGTTCACTGTCAACTATAGTTTTTGAACAGCTTCAAGCCTGTACACTTTACCTATAAATTGCATTGTGTGGACACTTAATGAGAGCATCTGTGTCCAGTTCTGAGCCCCCCAATTTAAGAAGGACATTGAAACACTTGAACATGTCCAGAGAAGGGCAACAAGGCTGGGGAGAGGCCTCGAGCACAAGTCCTACGAGGAGAGGCTGAGGGAGCTGGGGTTGCTTAGCCTGGAGAAGAGGAGGCTCCAGGGAGACCTTCTTGCTGTCTACAACTACCTGAAGGGATGTTGTAGCCAGGAGGGGGTTGGTCTCTTCTCCCAGGCAACCAGCACCAGAACAAGAGGACACAGTCTCAAGCTGTGCCAGGGGAAGTTTAGGCTCGTGGAGAGGAGAAAGTTCTTCACAGAGAGAGTTGTTAGCCATTGGAATGTGCTGCCCAGGGAGGTGGTAGAGTCACCATCCCTGGAGGTGTTCAAGAGGGGATTAGACGCAGCACTTGGTGCCATGGTTTTGTAGTCATGAGGTCTTGGGTGGCAGGTTGGACTTGATGCTCTTTGAGGTCTTTTCCAACCTTATTGATTCTATGATTCTATAAGAAAGGGCACTTGGTTTTAGTCCTGAAGACCTTTTACAGCTGTTTCAGCTCCCCTGACTCAAGAAGCTTCCAACTGACTTCAAGAGAAGTTTGGGCCGATTAAAGTCTAGGCAGGAACTCCCAGCTTTGGCCAACACTAATAAAATGAGAGAAATGTACCTCGCTACCTCAGCTAATAGTTTCCTTAAAGGCACTACCACATGCTGCCATGTTTCTCTAATCTCCCTCGGCAGCCCAAACCCAGCTCCCCTCACTGCAGCGCCTGCTCTCCTAGATGTCAATGGAAGTGGTGTCTGCCTGGGATTATTTGCATTCCTTAAGCAGGCGTTCAGCCCATAAATTATGCCAAGAAAGGATCTTCTTTGAGCCCTCATTTGTAAATTCCTCTTTAGGAAGGTTTTCACTCCTATCACGATCCATTAACTAAGCCATATGGAGGTTCCTCCATCCAGAACCGTTCCACTCCCCAAAACACAACTGCTAGGGAGAGATGAGGATTTGGATCCATTCTTGTTTTCCTTTCTGGCTGTTTATTTAACAGCGGAAAGATCGTTGAAGATGTTATCACAGAGAGTTCACTGAGGTGTTCTTCTGTGACGGTGTTATTGCAAGGGTGGTCAGCTGGCTCTTATCTTCAGCTAATAGAGGTGCACTAAGCAGGGAAAAGTGATCACATGTGCCCTCACCATAATTTCATGTCAGCTTCTTTCTGTAAATATTCCATTTCTTGCATCTTTTGTTCACTTTTAAATCGTTCTGCTTAGCTCTCCCTACCTGAAAGCTAGAGGGGCTTCAGTTAGAATCATTGAATCAGAGAATGGTAGGTGTTGGAAAGGACCTCTGGAAATCATCTAGTTCAACCCTGCTTCAACCCCTGCTGTTGATAGTTGGCTGAATATGAGCCAGCAGTGTGCCCAGGTGTCCAAGAAGGCCAATGGCATCCTGGCCTGCATCATGAATACTGTGGCCAGCAGGAGCAGGGAGGTCATTCTGCCCCTGTGCTCAGCACTAGTTAGGCCACACCTTGAGTCCTGTGTCAAGTTCTGGGCCCCACAGTTTAGGAAAGATGTTGAGTTGCTGGAACGTGTCCAGAGAAGGGCAACAAAGCTGGGGAGGGGTTTGGAGTACAGCCCTATGAGGAGAGGCTGAGGGAGCTGGGGTTGCTTAGCCTGGAGAAGAGGAGGCTCAGGGGAGATCTTATTGCTCTCTACAACTACCTGAAGGGAGGTTGTAGCCAGGTGGGGGTTGGTCTCTTCTCCCAGGCAACCAGCACCAGAACAAGAGGACAGTCTCAAGCTGCACCAGGGGAGGCTTAGGCTGGATGTTAGGAACAGTGATTGACCATTGGAATGTGCTGCCCAGGGAGGTAGTGGAGTCACCATCACTGGAGGTGTTTAGGAGGAGACTGGATGGGGCGCTTGGTGCCATGGTTTAGTTGATTAGATAGAGTTGGATGATAGGTTGGACTCGATGATCTCAAAGGTCTCTTCCAACCTGGTTAATTCTGTTCTATTCTAGCATGGGTTCACCTAGAGCAGGCTGAACAGGAATGTGTCCAGGTGGATTTTTAATGTCTCCAGAGAAGCAGACTCCACAACCTCTCTGGGCACCCTTGTCCGGTGCTCCAGCACCCTCAAAGTAGAGAAGTTTCCCCTTAAGTTCAAATGAAATCTCCCTCGTTCTAGTTTGTACCCAGTGCTCCTTGTCCTATCACAGGCTACCACTGAAAAGAGCCCAGACCCATCCTCATGACCTTTAGATATTTATATGCATTTGAAAAGAGCAAGTTGGTTGTCTTTGCTCTTCACAGCCACTAGGGAGGAGCTTTACTTGCACCAGTTCAGGAAAGCCCATTCCTTCCCTGTGAAAAAGCTCTCCAGCACACCACAGCAATCTTGAAGTCCTTGCTGGGAAAAGAAGCAAAACATTCATAAGTTGATGGAAATGCCCAGATGGGGATGAGATCTACTGCAAAAAAATAGTCTTTCTGCACCTCCAGTCTCCCCAGAGATTCCTGCCCATTTGAGGAGATGTGTTTCCAGTTGCAGACTTGGCCACTTGCAGTCACTCAAATCTATCAGGGCTTCCATGGGTTTGCCCCACAGAGCTCCATCTCAGCCTGGCCCAGCTGCTATGGCACTTCAGTGAGAGATCAGTCCATGCAGTGAGGAATCAGGGTGGGGATTATTCTTATTAATAACATAAAAATAATGTGCAATAAGTATCACACAGGCTGCAGGAAAGGCCTCAACATCACCTTTTGGGCAAATGAACTTTAACTGTGGGGTTTTTTTGGTTTTGTTTAGGTTTGTTTTGTTTGGGTTTTTTTGGTGTTGTTTTTTTTGTGTGTGTCCTGCATTTCCAGCATTTTTAGCAGACTGAGGCTGAATTTCATGGTCTGTTGGTAATTTGTATGCATTGTTACCACTCAACGGTCATATTCTTTCTGCTGACCTCACTTGAACTTGCTTCCCTCAAGCCCACAGCAAGTCCAGGAGGCAAGGGCTTGGTTTACTGCAACAAGCCCTCGGTGGAACTACACCTTTGGACCACCCAGGAACAGCAGTGAGCCATAGCACAGCTTGTATCTGGAGCACACCTGCGCTCCTTGACCCTTGTTCGCTTTCCCTTCATTTCTGGTCTCATTTAGACCCACTGTGCCCTGAATGGTTCAGCTCACAGGTACCTCAGAGACCACATCTCTCCCTCCCTCTCTCCCTCCCTCTCCTTTCAAAATCAACTGAAGTGGTAGATCTCACTTTATTTGACTTAACTGAGAGCAACAGAGTGCAGCTGGTGTGAATGCAGCAGGCTTTGCTGGAAGCCATGGGAAGTCCCATGGCAGTTTGCATCCTCTAAGAGCCTGGCTCAGGATGTTTTCTATTTTACTTTTTATGTCTGGACCTAGCGTTCCAGTTGGATGGATTTTAAAGTAAACAGAGTTGATAAATAAAAACTTCTGCATTTCCCAGTCATCCCAGCCTATTTCTGTTCCTCCTGCCTTGCCTCCCACCTCCTAGTTTTTCACTGCTTGCACAGATACAACAATTAAATATTCAGCCAGCGTGCCAGTTTCTTCTTGCTCAATTGATTCCTCCTGAAATCTGTTTTTTTGAATGGATTCATTCTAAAAGAAGCAGTGTGCCAGAGTAGAGACTTTAGGTTCTTGGGTGGAAAACTCCTTATGCAGGACTTTTCACCCCAAATTAGTCATCAATCATCAGCAAGCGAGTATGTTTTACTCTTGCTGGAGCCAAGATGCAGAGGCTTAACGAGAAGGATGGGAGCAGTAACACCCAGCAGCTGGCAAAGAGCTCCATGATTTCTTCTGGATCTGGATGGTGGAAACAACAGAGGAGCATGCCCACATTCCAGGTGACGGTGAAGGGGGGAGGTGTGGGCAGAGGTCTGTCTTCCCCATCAGCTCTCATGATGCTCACCTTCCCTGGCCTTCTGCATCATCAGCTCTGCGCTGTGTTTTCAGGCTCTCTTCCAAATCTGTGACTTCAAGAGAATTTGCCTTAGTCTGAAGCAGCAGCCTTTGATCCTAGTAACCAAGGTCTTTAATATTATTTTTTTTTTTATGAGATGGTAATTAGCTGAAATTAGTAATGGAAAGATTTTTTTAACTTAATGGGCCCTTAAGCATTTGAATTGCATTGCTAGGTTGTTTTTTGGGGTTGTTTTTACAAACACCGATCTCACCCCTTTCCCACTTTGTGAAACTGCTTTCTGTTCATCCTTCTCATTAAAGCCCTCAGAGCTAAATGCTGGGGCTTGTGACTTGGGAAGCATATGGATTTTACAGCCCATGCACACCAAAAGAGGAGGCATTCATCTGCACAGAGCGTTCCTGTTTGTTTATTGTCCCAGCAATGGGACTTCTTGGCTCGACAGCCATCGCAGCACAGGTTCCAGACTCTCGGCTTTTCAGGCTCGCGCTGTGTGTCCCAGCTGCATTTAGACCCTGGCAGGTCTAATGCTTCTCCAATGGCCACCTTCCTTCACTTAAAACAAGCCTGGGAATCGTCAGGCCTTGGTTCATTTCCAGAGTCTATTAATTGAACCTGCAGGGCTTAGTTCTCCTAACAGACAAAGAACCCAACTCTGCGAGCTCCACGCAGCTGCTCTGCCTCTTGTAAATGCTGAGCACATGCCAGCCTTACATCTCCATGTGGGAAATAGGAGATGAGTCCCAGCCCAGAGGGACTAAACCCAATTTTTAAATATGAATTTTCTTTAAAAGAAGGTCTTGCTGAGAGTATGTTTCCTGGCTATGAAGTAATTATTCCTACACAAAAATGGTGTTTATGTCCAAACAGAGCTCTGGAAAGTGTGGAGTGAGAAAGAAGCTGGCCTCAAAGGACTGCTGAATAAAGGGAGACTTTCTCACCCCCTGACATCTGCAGCCCAGAGTCCATCCATCCCTGTCCAAAGCCAAAGAGGGAACTTGGTGATAGGAGCAAATGGGCAAGGGACTGGAACTGTTTGCCTGAAGTGGCCCTTTTGATGCATGTCACAGCTCAAAGGCAATGTGTCCTGAAGCCAGAAGAGAACCTCCAAGGGCTTCTGAGCTGCTTATGCACTTCTCCAGAGCTTGTTGTAGCTGTGGTTCATTTTTATTTTCAGACACACGAGAAAATAGAATTAATTCAGGCTTTCAGTCATGCCTTCACCAAGGCAGAGGGCTTGTTCTGAGGCAATGCAGGAGAGCTGCAGATTTCTGCTGAATGATGACTGAGCAAAACAGTCTCCTACTGGGGTCCTCATGCCTCTGAGGAGTCTTCAGCCTTGCTGAGGAAAGAGAACACCTCCTGCCTTGCCATGTACTTCAGATTTCCATCTTCCAAGTAGCAGCCACATCTCTTTTCTGTTTATCTTCTTTGTCTGGCAATTTTCTGGGTTCTCATACCTCCAGACAGTCTCTGGGCAGAGGGTGATTAAAGGACTGAAGTAACCAAGACATTTCTAGCTTTTCAGCATTACCTAGCATCTCCTCAGGGGTCTCTGCTCCCAGGAGTTACTCCCAAAAGATATGGGTCTCCCAAAGGTCTTTTAGCAGATTGGGCAGCCCCTTACAGGTGTCTCTGTCACTTCAGATGTCTCCATGCTATGTATTCAAGCCTTGAAAGTCTATGGGTGGGCTAAGACCAATCCTTCATTGACCTGCTTGGTCATAACTATTCAATGTCTGTGACCTCTTGCAAGTCTAGCTTTACCTGCTTGACCCCAAAACACTGGAAGCTCCTATCACAAGCAGTAGTTCACAGAATGAAAGGAGGTGAGAAGCCTTATCCCATCGCTAGTGAACACAGGAGAGCCATCTCCACCAGGCTTCACCCTGGTAGGACTGGGGAGAGCAGAGAGGAGCAAATACACAGAAAAACATTTGTTTGAAAACTGGGACACGTGCTGACTGAAACCATTTTGCAGCATTCACCCAGCCCTAGTAGGAACTCACACATTCCTTGAAATGGGCTATTCATTATACAGCAGCTAGTAAAAAAGAAGGGATTTTTTCCCCCCCGCCTTCAGCCCTTAAACATCTGATTTTCAGCTCCAGCAAGGACTTTACGAAGTTCACATGGAGAAACTTCACCAAGGGCAGTGTGTATCATCAGCAGCAGTGCGCAGGGCTGGGGCACTTGCTTGAGGCTCAGCAGTCCTGGTGCAAAACATGTTCATGGGCCCCTCGTGCCTGGGAAGCTGTGCCAAAGTCATGAGCTTTTATTAGCACTAACTTTCCATTTAGTCGGGAGGGACCTTTCCATTTGCTTCCCCTGCAGTATAGCCCTGGCTCCACCTCAACATTTGCACCTTATAAAGTGTTGTCATGACCCGACTAGAGCAGTTTATACAAGGCCCTTCAAGATCCCTAGTAATGAAGAGTAAATAACCAAGGAAAGCTTTCTCTCACTTTGCAGCTTTTCTTTCAGTCTCAAAAGAAATAAAACAACTTACTTAACAGCATTCTTTAATCTTTTGCACCAGTGGCCTCCTTTATAGGGTGTTATACAGAGCCAGTGTAAATCCAACCTCTGTAATGGGGTCAGTGTTTCTCAACAGGTGTTGGGTGGATACAGTGTAAGATCTATTTTTTCAATAAATGTCAAGCCAGAAAGCTTGCTGTTCACACAGAGGCAACCTTAACATGTGCTTCTCTCACATGCTCACCCTCCCCTCCCTGGTACCCCTTTCCCAATCATTTTTTTTTCCAGCAGCCCACCAAGGTCTCCAGTTTAATCGAGGAAAGAAGTGAATGCCCATTGCCCAGCTGTAGGAACAAGAGCACAAGAGCAGCTAACCTGCCATGCTTTGGGAAGGAGACCCCAAAAAGATCAGAGGTATCCATCATTTTCTGGAAAGAACTCCTTCTTCCTGCTGGCTTTCCACAAAGGGGCTGAAAAATGGATGGATAGTGCAAGGGGAAGTGCAGCAGACAAAGTAATGAAGAACAGCTCATTGTGTTGTTTGGGAGCAGCCCCAGAACTCATCCTGAAGCTCTAAATTATTCTTTTTATTATGGTAGATGCTGTCCAGAGCCAGCAGAAAGCTCAGCTAAAGAAGGATGCCAGAGTGAGCCCATGGCCATCAGATTAGATCCTGTACTGAGTTTGTTGACCAACAGATTCATTTCAGCAAGGGCACAACTCTACCTCTCCTCTTCAGTGGTAACATAACAGCATCATCCAAACACAGCAGAATCATTTCTGTTGGAAAAGATCTTTAAGATCCTTGAGTCCAACAATCAATACAACACTGCCATGTCCCTGAAGTGCTATGTCTACAGATTTTTTTTAACTTCTCCAGGGTTGGTAACTCCACCACCACACTGGACAGCCTGTTCCAATGCCTGACCACTGTTTCTGTGAAGAATTTCTTTCGACTATCCAACCTAAACCTCCCCTAGTGCGACTTAAGGCCCTTTCTCTAATTGTTCTGTCAATTGATACTAGGGAAAAGAAATCAACCCCCACCTATCTCCAACCTTCTTTCAGGGACTTGTAGAGGCGTGTCCTCTCAAGCCTCCTTTTATCCAGACTAAATAATCAAATTTTCCTCAGCTATTCCTAGAATCATAGAATCAATAAAGTTGGAAAAAACCTCAAAGATCATCAACCTGTCACCCAAGACCTCATGACTGCTAAACTGTGGCTTCAAGTGCCACATCCAATCCCCTCTTGAACACCTCCAGGGATGGTGACTCCACCACCTCCCTGGGCAGCACATGTTCCTCACAAGACTTCCTCTCCAGACCCTTCATCAGCTTCATTGCTCTTCTCTAGACACTCTCCATCACCTCAATGTCCTTCTTGTACTGAGGTGCCCAAAATTGAACCCAATATTGGATGTGTGGCATCACCAGTGCTGAATACAAGTGGACAATCACTTCCTTACTCTTGCTGCAGTATGTAATATAAATCTTTGCGTGAAGCTGGTGTTCCTCATCAGGTAGTCAGCGGTTCAGGTGATTGCCTTGGGGCTGCTGTTCCTCCTTGGGGTCAGGTCCTCCTGGACTCCCTATTCCCTAAACCATCTGCCTCTGGTAAGAATGGGTTCAGAGCATTAGATGTTGTTTGCAGTATGTACTTATGAGTAGACTGCGTTGCCTCCCTGCCTGCTTCTCCAAATACCACAGGGGAAACTAATGCAACATATTTTCATGATTGTTCATTTGAGTTGGAAGGGGGTGGGGAGGGGAATGACACTTTACAATCATTTGGGATCATTCAGCAGAGTATTTCCTTATGTACTTTAGCCATGTTCTTAAGTCCATCTCCTGTTCATCAACGCATTTCAGCATCTAAATAAGTCCTTGAGCACTTTGCTCTATAAGGAACTACAAGGATTGAATTTTACTGGGAAAACATTTGTGGAAAGCAATTTGCAAAGAATTATAGAAACCAGACCTAAAATTTGCAGGTTCAGATATCCTTACTGTGCTCTTCCAGTGAAAAACACTCTGTGGTCTGTCAAAACTGAGCAACAGAGCTCTGAATCCATCATTTCTGAACAAACTTAGGATCTGATGAAATAACAAATCCATGTGGAATCACAGAATCATCATTAAGGTTGGAAAAGACTTCGAAGATCATCAAGTCCAAGATTGTCATCAAGCAAAGTAGAAGAACAAACAGATTCAAGGGCGAACTGCTCACAGATATTCCATGAGCCAGTACCAAAACACATTTCAAGATATGTTAGATATTTGTTATTAATTTTGCTCTGGTGGTGGGCATAAAATTGCCAGTGGTATCTAGCAAATAAAAAGCAAAAAAAAATTATCTTTGCTTATATGAAATTTGATTTGCATGATATTTTGTGGCCACCAAGTCTGTTTTGTCTGGCTGAATGTTGGTCAGTCAAAAAAGAAAGGTTTTCTTTCTGCACTGTTTTTATCTGGTAAACCAGAAACCAACTTACTCATTACACATTCTGAAAGCAGTTTGAATAATCTGAGTAAAGTGCTGCTAACATTTATGTACTTGGGGTGGAAGACTGAAACTGGTGTGATACAGGACCATGTGGGCTGGCTTAAAGTGGCATTTTCTTTTTGGTTTTCATTTTTAATTCAGTTTGAAGAGTCCAACTGCTAAGTGGGCTGGGGTCAGCCATTGTTTTTGCATCGATGTTGTGCAGTTCCAGTGGGTTTGGATCATGCCTCTACTATTTAGTTGACAGAGTTGCAATAGAGTAGAATGCAGTCCAGGGACCAAGACACTTTCTAAGTAGTTAGGGGGGAAAAACCCACCACATGGATAAAATTACCTTTAAACCACAATTTTTTAATATATATATATTAAAAATATATGAATTATATATTTTGTGTGTGTGTGTATATATATACACACACACACATATACACACACACACACACACACACACACACATATATATATATATATATATATATATATAAATAACAAATGTTCTGGGCTCCATAAATGTTTCCCTCACAACGTCTGTAGAAATTGTGTTCACAAAACTCACTCTCCCCTGTTTAAAAAAGGCATTTTCCCTACTAACCACATTTTGGTTCAGTCTTGGTCAATCTGGTTCCTCTTGAATGCTCACTTCTGAGTCAAAAAGAAAAGCAAGACTGCTTTAAGTGGCGAGACTTTGCACAATTGTAACAAATTCCACCACACAGTAATGTTTAGATCAATCTGATTGAAACTGAAAGGGAAGTGTGATGGTGACATGACTGTCCCAGCTGCACAAGGAGAAAGTCATCCCAAAACAGCTATTAGTGGAAGTAAAAATATCAAAGCAGTCATAAGAGTGAAGGAAGCAAACAACAGTGGTGGGATCGAGTCCTGTAATGGCAACATCCAAGAATGTTTGGATGACATCAAAATCAGGAAGAGCCTCCATCTAAATGCTTCCATTGTTGAGTAATGATGAAAGTGGTTTATTTCTAATGAAGATACAATAAATGATTTTCATAAGTCAGATGGGATTATGAGGCTATCTGCTGTGCTACCGAAAATCAGCTTTTCCTGATGAAATTATGTTGATTGAAGAACCTCATCGTGGTCAAAAGACTTCAGAATTTCAAGAGACATGAGGAAAAAGAACCACCAAGATTTGAGGATGTGGCAGAATGTAGTTGTTTCTAATTTAAAATTAAACATATATAATTTGGAATAATAATAGTAATAGTAATAATAGTAATAATAATAATAATAATAATAATAATAATAATAATAATAATAATAATAATAATAATAATAATAATATCAGTCATACTCCCTTAGTAGAATAGAATAGAAATAACCAGGTTGGAAAAGACCTTTGAGATTATCGAGTCCAACCTATCACCCAACACCATCTAATCAACTAAACCATGGCACCAAGTGCCTCATCCAGTCTCTTCTTAAACAACTCCAGTGATAGTGACTCCACCACCTCCCTGGGTAGCCCATTCCAATGGCAAATTACTCTTTCTGTGAAGAACTTCTTCCTAACATCCAGCCTAAACTTCCCCTGGCACAGCTTGAGACTGTATCCTCTTCTTCTGTTGGTGGTTTCAGACAGTTACTGGCTGAGAAAAAGAAATTAAAAATAAGGGCAAGAACAGAATGCTCCTTCCCCTGGTTTATCTTTCCAGCACCCAGCATCTTAGGAATTAATTAAACCAGACATTGTATCCAGGCTCCCATGTTTGGTAGCCACCAGTGAGCTTATTCACCATGAATTTCTCTAATGAATGCATTTTATATTTTTTTCTGCCCCTTCTCCTGACATTCTGTGGCAGAGATGCTGAGTAAATATCATCTTTGGATATTTGTTAAGATTTTGCAATAAAGCAAACAGTAACATAGAATTGAGCCATGGCTGTGCAACCTCAGCCCTCACGTAGCTCAATGGGGGTTTCAGCTGTTGGGTTGCATTTGCAGTTTGGTGTTTGCATAGGGCAGGAGCTGTGTGTTTCCTCTTGAGTTTTATTCAACACTGAGCTGGCATCCCTAAAAAAGGAAAATGGAGCTCATTTCTGAAAAGGAGAAAATAAATATCCCCAAGTCTGTAGCCATCTGCTCCACATGCTTGCATGATTTTAAGAAGTGATCGCTGGCTGTCAGAGGTTCTGATCAGGGCAATAAGCTCCACTGAACCTTTTGCTGCCTTGTGCTTGCAGGATGATTGAAAATCCTGTGCACCAAAAGTGGAAAACTGATGTGAGTGTCACATTGCAGGGAAGAGAGGAAAAACTTGAAGGGTGCAGAGCTAACTGGCTCACTTCGTAGGGTCTGATAGGGATAAGAACGGAAAAAGAGATGAATCTGCAAAGGAAGCTGCATTTGAGAGGTCAGCAAGCATAGGGGTAAAGTGAGAACTGCCAGAAGTCCAGCTGAGTTAGACCTTGCAAAGGATATTAAAATAAACAACAGAAGTTCTTCAACCAGAAGAATAAAAAGAGAAGCAGAAAAGAAGACGTGGGTTTGCTATGCAGGAAGGACAGCGATGAGATTAAAAGAAACTGTATAATCCCCAGCATTACATGAATGCACTGCATGTGTTTTCGGTAAGGAAGAGGGTGTAGAATATGGGGTAAAGGCTGGATGGCTCATGAGTGATTGGGAAGGGAAGTTACCACATCTGAGATGGGAACAAAACTGAGAGGACTCAATGTGCTGAAATCAGTGCAGGGAGGGGGGATCACCCAGAACAGTGGAAAAACTGGCAGAGTCTATTAGCCAGGATAGAAGTAAATGTAGCCAATATTTACAGGGGTGACCTGAGCAACTATAGATGCCTGCAGCTGTATTCAGTAATCTGAAAAGCTTTAGGAGAAGAAAAAACATAAAAGGAAAAAAGAGAGAGAGAAAAAAGGGAGAATAAGGATGATTAGAGATATCAAGGTAAAGAAACACAATGCTATGTGAGTTCCCCTGAGGTAATTGTAACATAAAGTCTTACCCTGATCTTTTTGCACTCTCTAAGCAGAGTTTAAAAAGCATGCAGTGCTTCATGGGGAAGTCTTGAGTTAAAGTGAAGAAGAAGGGAGCTTGCACCAAACTGTAACCCAGTAAGAAACCTGCTGGTTGTGTAGAAAGGGTGGAAGGTGGAAGGCTATAGACAAAACCTAAAGAACCCTCTTGAAATCAAATTTAAGTAGTGTTCTCAAGAACTAGTGGACCCTGAAGTTTGAAGTAATGTAAAAGACATTAGGTCTATGACTGCAAGGCAGGAACTGGAATGAGAATTTCATCAAGCCAGCATCTCCTTCTCTTCTCTTCTCTTCTCTTCTCTTCTCTTCTCTTCTCTTCTCTTCTCTTCTCTTCTCTTCTCTTCTCTTCTCTTCTCTTCTCTTCTCTTCTCTTCTCTTCTCTTCTCTTCTCTTCTCTTCTCTTCTCTTCTCTTCTCTTCTCTTCTCTTCTCTTCTCTTCTCTTCTCTTCTCTTCTCTTCTCTTCTCTTCTCTTCTCTTCTCTTCTCTTCTCTTCTCTTCTCTTCTCTTCTCTTCTCTTCTCTTCTCTTCTCTTCTTTCTCATTGATGGGAAAACATAGAGGGAAAGAAAACCTGACATACATACTCATTTTCAATAAGACTACAGGCTGCTTGGAATGACACATGCCTCCAGTTATCTGTCCTGCACCTGACTGGCTGCAGTAGGAAGGTATGAGGATTTTCAGTGAGGAAGAGACTTTGGTCTCTTTAGCTTAGCAAAACAGAGATGAGGCAGGGACACAACTGTCCTGTGAGACTGAATCCAGGGACGCATGCTGATGAAGAGGGAGAGCTTGCTAGAATAAAGAACAATATTGGCATACACAACACATAGTGGTCAGAAAGTTATTCACTGGTTTAGAGGGAATATAAATTATCTGAATACATTTAGTTTGCTGCATTTGGTGGTCTCTTCAGACCAAGTAATTTCCATAGCTCTGGAAGAAACTTCCTGCTGAAGCAGCAGAGTAAGGAGCAAACTAATTCAAAAGAGGAAACAGAGCCTAGAGGTTCTTTGCAGTTCCTTATTTCTGGATTGGTTATTTGAGGCTTTGTCCAGAGCTTATTAAATTGTGCAGAATTCTCCATCAAGGCCAGCATTTAATACCTGTGCATATAACAGCCATGGAGGATCAGGATGGACTAAATATAGGTATTAAACAGTCTAGTGCTTGGTTACACTGGGTTTCCATTCCACTTGAAACTGTTGGAAGTCCTCTCCTTCCTTCCCAACTCTGCTTTTCAAACAGACACTTTTAACAGAGGATCAGGACTGAGCCATAAACTAATTTTCACAGTTCCTAGGCCAGTTGGCATAAATCATTGCTGCCAAGCTGCTGACCAGAAGCAGCCTGTATTTAACAGATAAGCTTTGTGAAATGCAGCAATAGTTTGTAGAGAGTCACATAACTGAAGCCTCTAACAAATATTACAAGGAAGACTTTATCCTATTCAACCTTGAGTTGCTATCAATGCCTTATTTTTTAGTGTGTTTTTCACTCTTTGCTCCCCACCCTGATGTCCTCACCAACACTCAAAGAAGTTTGTAGGGCACTGGCATGTGGAATAATAGAGAAGATAATTTTTAGAACACACATATGAAATATTCTCAAACGAAATAAACCATCTTACTCTTACCAACTTTGCTTTCGTTTTTTCCCAGTTTCCTTTTTCTGAGTGGCCCCTTTGGATGTTTTAAAAGCCATCTTCTGAGGACATTTTACTGGAGATAAAAAAAAATCTTTTAAAATGAAGTGACCTACAAATAAAATCCCTAGGTTTAAGTGATCTTCCTTTGCAAGCTCTGTGCAAGTCAGCATATGGGATAGTCGCTTCCTGACCTGAAAAAGCAATGAAACACTGTCCCAACATATATATAGATATAACAAATTGCAGCCTCATATTAAAGCTCTGGAATTTCCCAAGCTCCAGATCTGCTGACCCAATCATATCACCAATAAGTAATAATAAAAATAAATAAATAATAATAATAAAACAAGCAAGGATTTCTCAAGAGGAAGCATCCAAGTGTTGTTTTAACTGTGCAGACAGGCTACAAGGTGCCTCTTCATGATTAAAAGCTGTAATTCATTCTCTCAGGCTAAACTCTGACTGATACAATACACCAGATTCCATCCAGAGCCTAAATTCATCAAATTTAAGACCAAGAGGGACCATTAGATCATCCACTAAACAACCCAGACTTGCATTTCATCCTTCCTCCAATATTGAGCCCTAAACCAAGTGCTTAGTTAAATCCTATCAAGGTATCCTGTCCCTGATACAAGACTATGGAGCTCATTAGATCAGGAGGTAAAACTGCCCACTGGGTTTGAAACTCTTGGGCTAACAGCTCTCTTTTTTTCACGACACAACCACCTACCATCAGACCCAGGGTAAATGATGGAATTGGTGGTGGGCTGCCTGCACAAACCCACGACAGCCAATCCCCAAACCAAACATTTCTCAATATGGCCAGCGTTGCTGTAAAGATCTAAAGGTCAACCCTTAGCTGTGGGACCACAGGAGTGTGATGATCTTTATGTCTGCTTGGGAATTGCAAACACTTAATGCATTTCATGAAAATGGGATCTTCACACAAGGAGGGTGAAGGCTGCTTGTTCGATCACCGTGGCCTGGGGAGCATGCTTTGCATTCTGAAGGGATGAGGGACATCATCAACCTATTTCATTTTGTTATTTTTTTTTAATATATAATTAAGAATATCACTCAACTTTCTGTTTTAAAACAGTGTGTTCTCATGAGAGCTCCACAGGTTGTTTGAAATCTGGGCCTCTTCCCAGTATTTTTCAGCCAGTTTCCTGAGCTTGCTGACAGAGCTGTCTGGACTGCCACTGGCTCACATTCCTCGCAGTCTCTGCTCCAAGCCAGCTTCTTTGGGCCCAATTTCAACAAATACAGACGGACCACCACAATCCAGAGCTCAACGTGGGACTGGCACCACATGCCTTCAAGATATTAAACATAAATCAGCTGTGGCGAGCAGAGACAGATGTGGGCGTTAAGGGAACTGCCAGCTCCATAGGCTAAATATGGAGTTTTGGGTAGGGAACGCCAAAGATCGCAGGTCTTTCTTTAATGCAAATTCGACTGAAGGAGCAAGAACAGCAGCCAATTAAGCAGCTTTCAAGAGAAAGCAGGAGCTTTCTGTTGAATTTGCAGCCTGTGTTCAAGCCAAAAGAGGGGACAATATTGCAACTTGCTTTCCTTGAGACCCAGGAGAAGGAAACCAGTGCTGTGTACAAGAGCTCACTCTGGGAGGGTATCACTGCTGGCCACTCTGGAAGCCTTCAAAGGGTTTCTATGCCTCTGTCCTCTGAACTGGGAGAGAAGCTACTGCTCTGATCCCTCAAAGGAAGTCCAAAAGCAAACCTGTTTCCAGAAAGCTGCCTGAGAGGACATGCTGGGTGATGGGACAAGAAGAGATGGTCTCAGGTTTTGCCAGGGGAGGTTTGGTTTGGATGTTGGAGCAGTTGTCAGATACTAGAGTGGGCTTCCCAGGGAAGCAATTGGATTGCTGTCCTTGGAAGTGTTTGGAAGGTGCCTGGATGTGGTGCTGGAGGACATGGTTTGACACTGGATTTGCTGCAGATAGGTGATAGATGGACTTGTTGATCTCGAGAGTCTTTTCTAGCCAGGGCAATTCTATGATTCTATGACTTTGTCAAGTACAATATGAGACTAAAATGGAAGTGAAGCACAGCATTGACTTGATGGTTTCTAGAGGAGCACTCTTGATTCCCAGGGGAAGCCACAGGGTGCCACACTGTGGGTAGCTGAGGGTTTTGGGCACACTCCGATGGACTATCCATCCTCATCACAAAAGCCTGCAAGATTCAAATGTAAACATAACCTTGTGGTTTAGGTCAACTTGGTATTCCTAACACTTTCTGCTTCATTTCCAAATCACTGCTGAGTTTGCAATCTTTATTTTGAACTTTATTGCATTTTTTATTAGGTCCCTCTCAGTCCAAACCATTCTAGGATCTCACATCTCACACTTGCACACCTGTGAACACCAAGAGGTCAGGCTGGCTTATCAATATACCACTCTATTAAATTCACCACTCTGATAAACAGTTGGTGTATTTCACAATAAAATGAGACAAAAGTGCTGTAATAAATTGTGCCTGAATATAGTGCAGAGCAAATATATAGTTTTAATGCTACTTAATTATTAGTTCATTTATTGACACTGACAACAATACTAAAACTCATCATCTGCAAACACACCAAGGGCCTCATTTGTAAGTATTTAAGCATGTGAATAACTTCTCTCATGTGCCTCAGTCCTGCTGAGGTTAACAGGTTTTTGGCATTAGAGAAACCTAAGTCAATGCTTATGGGCATGTATAGATAGGACTTGGTCTGAGATGCTGTTGATGTCGATAAGGCAGCGTGATGCATTTTGGTTCCAACATACTCCAGCTGCACTGGCTGGTCTCTACTTCATATCTCATCTGCCAGCTCCATCCTGCTGTGAAAAATGTTAGATGAGAAAAGAAGATTAGAAAACATTTTAATTTGCAGAGCTGTAGCTAAAGCAGTGCAATGTTAGGCTCAGACAGAAAACGAAGCACTGCTTTATCCAGGAATCAGGACATTCCACCAGGTTTTGTATGGGAAGTTTACATTGATTACAGACCAGAAACATCTTGTTAAAACTCCTGAACCAAAAAAAGGGGGAGTGCAGCCAGCAGCTGGCAGATTCTGGAGGTGGATTCTCATGTTAGCATCTCATTACCATTACATCAGGTGGCTTATAAACACAGAGATGCTGACACACTCTCCTGAGTGCCATTACAAGCTGACTGTGCTCCTCAGTCAGATCTCACTTGCTGCATTTCACACCGTAGGAAAGTATTATTGCTAAGAGAGAAGTTGCAGCAAGTTAAGCTGACAGTTTTAGGAGAGATCTGTCCACATTTGCAGAATGGAGAGCAGTCTCTCCTCATGGCAAACATTTCTGGTGTCTGATGTCAAAGTTATTGAAAAAGTATCACTGCAGATGTCAGCTCAAATCTTTGTCAATGCAAAAGTTGGCATCAGTACCAGTTCCTGCCAAAGATGGAAAGCTGAGACCTGAAGGAGTCAACAGGGGATGAATATATCTCTACCTTTTAATAAGATGACAAGGTCAGGAGAAGGTGATCCCATCCTTTGTGCTTCTGTAACCTTACTTACTCCTGTGGGTGGGAATCAAACGAGTTTGCTTCAGGCTCACTGTTGCTGAGCATCAAAACTCAGCTGTGAAAACCATCCATCTTCTTTACAGAATTTCCATATTTCCCATCATATTTCTGCACTGCAGCATAGAACTCAATAAGAAAGGAGAACTCATGTGAAATGCAGTTTCCCCCACAGAGAGAAACATTAATATTCTTTGGGCGTGAAGATGTTGCTTTAACTTCTAAAAAGGATTCTATCACTTCACCCCATTTTCTCTCACCTCCAGAATGATTTATCTGAAGTGTTTGTTAGAAAGAATGGGAATTACTCTACAGAGTATGCAAAGGGAGTTGCATTTGGAACTCCCTGTCTGTGATTACTCAAACACATCATAGCTCTGCACTTCATATTGTGACTCCCTCCACCACCACCACCACCCCCCAGCAGTAATAAGGTTTCCTGAATTCTCAGCAAGTGAGCAAAAAACCATTGGGGGTTTGACTTTAATATATCTTAGCCAAATATTTTTTTCTCTTCAAAGAAGACAGCAACAAAGATATTTGTCCTCAGGAGAGTAAACTCTGTGCTGTCTGGGTGGATATTGCTATAGATCAGGGTGTTTTGGAGCTGGCAGGCAGAATAAGTGCCACAGTCTTACAGCACACCAATATTTCCCATTTTGATATCAGGCTTATTTTAGACATTCAAGTTTGAAGGGTTTTTATGATGTAGAATTAAGACAGTGGACAATTTTTTCCCATTATCAATGCAAGTTTCATAAACATCCATTTAATAGAGAGAAAAAAATTATAGCTGAGGGCTAAAACTGAGAGGCAAGGCCTCTCTTAGGTGAGAGCAGCAGCAGCGTTTCTGAGGAAGTAAATGTTTTCCCTAGTTTTGTTTGCAGAGAGGATTTTCTTTGCATACTCAGTGAGTTAGGAAAAGAAAGAGCAAATTTCTTTTCAACTGGAAAAAAAGAGTGGAAGCTGCAGCTCTTTCTTTCCCTTTCATGTAAAGGGAGCAGTCACTTGCAGTTAGCCCTCTTGCACCCCCAATCTTGTACCTCTCTGTGGCCAGACTCTTACTAGCGGAGACAGCATCTCATCTCTGTCCCTTGAGCACAGTTATCCTCCTTTAACTTTTAGCATGTTCCCTGAACTGAAATTTCCTTCCAATGGCATATGTGTGAGACATGGGAAATAAGATAAGAGTTGTAATATATCTGTCTGATTCTTTCCTTCCAGGGAAGATAAAGAGATACAGCTGAATTCCTTCCCCACTCCCCTCACAGCACAAAGAAAATGCTTATAAAAATTCCTTTTGTGGAGGTTATTGGTTGTTAGAGTATTGTTGCAGCTTGGCTGGAGCTGGAAAGACAGACAAAATATCTCCATAAAAATACAATCAGGAAAAAAAATATTTTCTGAAGCTTCAGGTTTTCCCACTGGCACCACAAAAATAAAGCTAATTCCTTGGGGACAGAAAACAGAAGTGAATACCTTGGTCAGTAAGAAAGAAAATGAGAGTAGATCAGTTACCTGCTCCTGAGACCTACTTATCAGCTAAGCCTGGAAAAGGCTTTTCTGGGTGGAGACTGCAAAGAGACCTAGGCAAATTTGGAAGGACATTGTTAACATCTAGGCTGCTGGAAATTATGGAGAAACCCTGAAAGCTAATGCTCTGGTTTCTCCTTCCCCCCGCCCTCCCCGCCCCCCCCCCCCACCCCCCCCCCCCCCTTCCCTCATTAGTGCAGCTATGCACAAGGGGCAATTATTTTGCAAATATGCTCCCCCTGCTCTTTCAACAGCACATACTGATGATAAGCTCTTGCTGTTTGATGAAATTACTATCAGTAGTGTTTTCCACTGGCGTGTCATGGAAGCACCTTTGTTGTTAACAGGGTTGGACCCATTGGTGGGGTATACACTGTGATGGACAGTCCTCCTCTTCCTCCCACCTAAGGCATTTCCAGGTGTGAGTCTGATTCAGGGGAACTCTTTCCCAAATAAAAGGAGGTTGGAGCCAGGTGAGATCAGTCTCTTCTCCCAAGTAACGAGTGACAGGACAAGAGGAAATAGCCTCAGGTTGCACCAGGTGAGGTTTAGGTTGGACATAAGGAACAATTTTTCCCCCTTTAGTGTTGTCAAGCCCTGGAACAAGCTGCCCAGGGCAGAGGTGGAGTCCTCATTCCTGGAGGGATTTAAATGACATGTAGGTGTGGTGCTGAGGGAAATGGTTTATTGCTCAACTGGCAGTACTGGGTTAATGGTTGGATGTGATGATCTTAAAATGTTTCTTCAAACCATCACTTAAGGTGTTTAGAAATAGCCTGGATGAGGCACATAGTGCCATGGTTTAGTTCATTGGATGGTATTGGATGATAGGTTGGACTCGATGATCTCAAAGGTCTCTTCCAACCTGGTTAATTCTATTCTATCCTATCCTATCCTATCCTATCCTATCCTATCCTATCCTATCCTATCCTATCCCATCCCATCCCATCCCATCCCATCCCATCCCATCCCATCCCATCCCATCCCATCCCATCCCATCCCATCCCATCCCATCCCATCCCATCCCATCCCATCCCATCCTATCCTATCCTATCCTATCCTATCCTATCCTATCCTATCCTATCCTATCCTATCCTATCCTATGCACTCTGTTTTTGAATAGATTTACTTCTCACCACTGTACATTTCACATCTATTCCCAGCAAAGCTAGGGAAAAGAGGGAAGAAATCCTGTCCCCTCTTCAAATGTTTGGTTTCTTTCTCTGCTTTGTACCTTTACACCACTGGATGGTTTGAGCAACTGTATTATTTCGAGCAACTGCATCATTTCAGGCCAAGTCATAAAACCTTTTGGATTAAAAAGGCTAAGGAGTGATTTATACTAGCACCATTTAGAAGCCACAGGGTGTGCCAAGAGATTATGATATGCCAAAAAGTTACAAACATCCAGTAGAAAAACAAAATCTGCAGTGATGCTGCTGAAAGTCAGGTTAAATATAGAAACCAGGTTTGCCATGGAAAAACATTCAACCAGAGAAATGAATGCAATTTTTTGACTGTTCCCTGTAGAGGCACAGGTTCTATGATGAGAATTGTTATGCCAGCTCAAAATAGAAGCCACTTTTCGGAGGTTAATAAGGTCTCATAGAGTGAAACTTCCATCAGGGATTTAACCATTGCATTTTGGCTCAATATTGAGCCAGTGTGACTGAACTGCTACTAGTAAAAGCTAATGAAAGACTTAGTGAATCTCATGGACAATTTGTGAAGTCTGAATGTTGGATCAGAATTAATTCCCAGCCACTTTGTTATCACCACTTCTGGAATCTAACCCTCTTTGTTTTGGTTTGGTTTTGGTTTTTTTTCTTTTGGCTGAAGTTGTAGCAAATCAGATATGTTCTTTAATCCCATTAAAATCAGCAACACCACAGAGGCCCTCCCTATACCCATGCCCAATGGGTCTCTCAGCTTGTAAATCAATGCTCCTCTAGCTCTCAGTTTTACCCTTCCTAGATTTTAACCCTCTTGAATAAAGGACACTCTTCTTGAATGAGATGCCTTGATTTCTGGAGTTGAAATTTCCCTTTGCAGTGTTTGCAGCTGCTGCTGGTTTTACTAGTGGGTATAATGGTTGCTAAATTTACCATGAGCACGATATTTCCAGTTTGAGCTGCCTTTGATTAACTGGCACTCCAGTAACTCAAAATGCTCATGGCTGTTGCACCTCGCAGCCCTTTGGCAGCTTCTGTTAGCTGCCCATTTTTCTTGTAAGCGTTCATGGGGAAAGGAATTTTCTGTTCAGTATAGCCCCTTGATGGTGAAAAATAAAAAACACAGCACAACACAAACCCCCTGAGAGGTCAGGAGGGCAACAACAACAACAAGTCCTGACGCTATCATCCTCTGGAAAGATCTCCATGCGAGCTGTAAATAAGAGCTGTGTTTCGCCGCATCTCTGAACCTCAATGATTCACAGACTGCTCAGAAATTGGGCAAGTGGTTTTGTTAGGTTTTTGTTGTTGGGTTGTTGGGTTTGCCTTTTTCTTTTTTTTTTCTTTTTATTTAACCCAAACTTGAGTAACCACTTTCAAATGTATGGCTGGAAAATCTGGCTTGCACAGCAGACCTCACAGTCATTCTCCCAGTGAAATTCAATCCTCTTGGTTTATTTCATTTTACCTAAGACACCACTGAAGGAAAAATGGGTTTGGAGTAGATAAATCTCTTTCCATCCATGTCTATGTTTTTTTATTGTACTTTATTTTTTACAGAAAATCTTGGGGGGATTCTTTTTCTCTTTCTCTTTTTTCTTTTGTCTTCTTTTCCTTTTCCTTTTCCTTTTCCTTTTCCTTTTCCTTTTCCTTTTCCTTTTCCTTTTCCTTTTCCTTTTCCTTTTCCTTTTCCTTTTCCTTTTCCTTTTCCTTTTCCTTTTCCTTTTCCTTTTCCTTTTCATCTCTTTCTCTTTTCCTTTTGCCCATAACCACGTAGTCTGTTTTCTACTCTCTGTTTCCAGCTGAACAGGAGGCAAAAGCCCCTAGTGAGGAGCACACCACTGGACGTGTGATTTCCTCTGGCCGTGCCTGGGTGTCTTTGCTCACTGCAGTTGATAGGTGATCCAGCCAGCAATGATTTACTGCAAGTCTCCATCTGCCCTTCTGCTAGGATTATAATCTGGGAGGTTTTTCAACAGGCATTCTCAGCCCCCATTTTTAATCAGGCTTTCACCCAGTTAGGCCAAGCAGAAGTTGTAAAGTCAGAAGAAACGCTGGCATCTGTTCTGTGACTCAGAACAGAGCAGAGGTTGTCTCCTTTCCATTTTCTGCAAACTCCAATTCTGATTTTTATTTTTTTTTTGACCACACACAAATGGTTCTAATCAGCTTCCAAAGGGCTCTTGTTGGCATTCTAAGATGTTTACTCTTTACATTCTTCCCTACATCCCCTTTTCCTTTCTCATCTGAAAACAAAGAGGATGTTGAAAAAATTGAGATTTTTTTTCTTTTTTCATATTTGTTTCTTTTTTTCTTTTTTTATCCCTGAGAGATTCTGGTTTTCCATTAACTGAACACTTCTATTGAAGGGCGTTGTGCAATGCAAGTGCAAATGACATGGAAACCTCTTTATTATGTTTGGAATGTCAGTTTGGACATTTATTTTAGTTGGACCATGCAAAACACAGTCATGGCAAGAACAAGCCAGCAATTTGCTTCTTTAATGACCCTTCCTCCCCTAATGGGGCTCAGGCTGTCAGGCAGTGATGCATGTTCCTCGATCACAGGTGAATTCAGGTGCTTGTCCATCCGGAGCCAGATGGGAGCTGACAATGCCTGTGTCAGTCAGCTCCCCAAGAAGCATAACTGGCAATACCTCTTTGAATGGATAATCCCTCAATCATAAGGCCAGAGGAAACTGCCAAAGGCATTTTTCACCTCTGATGGCACTGAGCTAATGAAGACTGCAAGAAAAGTTGAAAGCTCCTCAGGAAGGAGAACAAGAAAAATGGTTGTTGGCGTGAGAGCTGTTGTGACTTCCCATAGGGAGAGAGCACGGGGCTTGCTGAGAAATAGAAAGCAAGAGAAAGAAGAGGATCTAATGCCCAGCAACTGAGTACATATGTGTCTTCCAAAAGATTTTCTTCTCAGCTATAATATTGACAGTGAAATATATTCCTTTATATAAACAAAAATAACCCCCAAAAAATGAGCCCTTGGCATAGACCAGTAAAATCACACATTCTGAACAGGGCCAGGCCAAGATGGAAAAATACTCAGTCTATTTTTCCTAAAATCTACCATATTTCTCCACTTTCCTTTTTTCCTCCTCTTCCCTGGTGTGAATGTGTATGTGAGATGCTCAGATTTTGCAGGCATGTTTTAGCAGCACACAAACACAACCCCATCTGGAGAAACCACAGCAGCCCTCAGTGGACTGACTTCTACAAAGTCCAACAGATCGTGTTTTGGGTAGAGGAACATCAGATACTAAGTTACAAACACCTCCCGAGAAAGGATCCAACAACCCTCAGTTGCCTGGGATGGATTTCCACAGATGACCTCCATGGATATTGTAGCCTCCATGCTGAAGTCCCTGGTTTCCTGAAATGATTTCTACCTGACAGATCCTTAGTTCCAGCAGTGTTTTCATTAGTTCTTACTCATGACCTGCTACCAAAGCTGGTAAGTTCAATCCTTGATTGAAAAAAAATGATGATCAAAAGTCCAAAGAATCCATGAAAAGGCTCAGATTTTGGTTCATATCAAGATGCAACACACTGCTGTAACAAACAGGTAGAGAAGTTGGAGACACTAATGGCTCAAATCAGTGGAATTAACAGCCTTGAATAAGGAGGAAAAAAATGAAATACAAATACTTTTCCTAAGATTTTAAAGGGTTATTTGTACACCTGCCACTCAATGATAAAATAACCACCTCCCTCTAGGACCTAAGAGGCTCAAGGTGTGTTGTGGGCAATACCTGAAAGGGAAAATGCTTGGACAAAACCCAACAGTAGTTGCAAACCCTTCAGGAAATATCTCTGTAGGGTGACCACTCTCATCTGGAAAATGTCTCACCAGAAAACACTGAGTTCTTGCAGAAGCCATTTTTCAGAAACAGTAAAAGGTGAGATTTTATTATTATTTGTTTTTCATGGAAAGAGAATCCAGTTAATAAAGGGTCAGAGCAAGAAGAAAGAGACATATTTCTCCATGCTGCCCGGAGAGGTGGCATTTTGAAGGAGAGACTAAATTATGTTGTGTGTCATACCTGTAGGTATTATTTCTGCACCAACAGGTAAACATTTGGCTTATTCATGTTGTCCAAACTGGATAATATCAACTGACGCCTAAATTACCAGGAAAATAATTAAGAAGAGGCAATTTTATTAATTTTTGGTGAATACCCCCAAGATCCTGTCGTCTCAATGTCCAGCAGGGACTGCTAATGATAAGAGCAAAGTCTGCAAAGGAAAGGAGTTGTTAAAACTATCAGGAATTATTCTTATACTATAAAGGACATTTGCTCTTGTGTCTTCCTTAGAGTCGGGGGAATCTAGTTTGCTCTGTAGGAGTCATTGTTTTCTCCTCAAGGTAAAGATGAGCATTTGTGAAGGCAACACCACCAACCAGGCAGAAGGTGTCCTCTAGAAATCAGCTTTAGCAAACCCTCAGGTTTTTCCTCTTTGCACAGTCTTCTACATCTTAGATGGCAAATGAGATGCATTAAAAATTAGTTGGCCAGATGGTGGCAGGACAGATTGTTGCCCATCCACCACCTGGACCCCCCCCCACCCAACCCTGGGAGAGAGTCAGCATCATTCACATCCAAAAAAGGGCAACAAAGCTGGTGAGGGGTTTGGAGCACAAGCCCTATGAGGAGAGGTTGAGCGAGCTGGGGTTGCTCAGCCTGGAGAAGAGGAGGCTCAGGGGAGACCTTGCTGTCTACAAGTCCCTGAAGGGAGGTTGTAGCCAGGAGGGGGTTGGTCTCTTCTCCCATGCAACCAGCACCAGAACAAGAGGACACAGTCTCAAGCTGTGCCAGGGGTGGTTTAGGCTGGAGGTTAGGAAGAACTTCACAGAAAGAGTGATTGTGCTGCCCAGGGAGGTGGTGGAGTCAGCATCACTGGAGATGTAAGTACTCAGTAAGTATTGACTTACTGAGACTGGATGAGGCACTTGGTGCCATGGTTTAGTTGATTACATGGTGTTGGATGATAGGTTGGACTCAATGATCTTGAAGGTCTTTTCCAACCTGGTCAATTCTGTATTCTGTATCACTATCTCCATTATGTTTCTCCTTCTTTAGATACCAGCTTGGTGGCATGGTTTAGCTGATGCCAGGGTGTTAGGTCACAGGTTGGACTTGATGATTTCAGAGGTCTTTTCCAGCCTCAATAATGATTCTGTGATTCTGTGTGATTTTAGTTTGGGTGGAATCAGATCTGTGAAGCAATGGATGGGTGTCAAGTAGAAATGGTGACATATCTGAGAAGGACATGACAATGTCATTTTTTTTCCTGATCAGATGAGCTGGAGAATCTGAAACAGCTTATGTACACAGAATCATGGAAAACTGAAACTTAGTAAAGATCAAATTTACTAACTTTTTCATGACAGACTCACAAGTTATTTAACGTCTTTATTCTATTGGTAATGTCCAACAATTAAGGTTTTATTTTGTTTCTCTTTTCTCTCTCCCTCCATGCCACCTCTCCAACAACAGCAAGAGAGGCAGCACAACAACATAATGCTCTGTCTTCATTATTCCCAACTAATTTTGCTTTGCTATTTTTAACTGCTGCAAATGCTGCTGCCACAGGGAATAGGTAGAATTATTTTGCCATTTGAGCAGACTGGAAAAGAAATTGAATGAACTTTTGCATACAGTGGGATGTTACCCTTGCCAACACTTAAATGAAATAGGTTTGCCTGTGTTATTATAGGACCATAATAACATAATTACGTAGTCCTTGCAGAGTGTTTTACATCTGCAGTAGCCTGACATTAATCTGTGCAGTAGCTAAATACCATCTCCATTTCACAGTCTAGGAAATTAAGGAGAAGAGTAAATCTCTGGGATCATAAAGAACATTAGTGCTACAGTGCAGCTGGGAGGAGGTAAAGAGGATTCCCTGCAAGCCCTAGAGATGCTCTACTGCCTTATGTAATGTTTAAGGTAAAATACTCTCCTGGCTTTTCTTGTTCTGTTGTGACCCTGACATGTCAACCAGCTGCAGGACCTTTACAAGAATAGTATTGACCATGCCTGCAGAGTCCTCTACCCTCTGCAGAATTGGGCAATTGATAACCAAGCTATGTTTGATGCATTTACTCTCACATCTTTGTGTGAATGGAAACCTAGGCAATGAGAGACTATATGAATGACACAAGTCCCTGAGATGATGTTGTGTTGCTGGAACGTGTCCAGAGAAGGGCAACAAAGCTGGGGAGGAGTATGGAGCACAAGCCCTATGAGAAGAGGCTGAGGGAGCTGGGGTTGCTTAGCTTGGAGAAGAGGAGGCTCAGGGGAGACCTTCTTGCTCTCTACAACTGCCTGAAGGGAGGTTGTAGCCAGGTGGGGGTTGGTCTCTTCTCCCAGGCAACCACCACCAGAACAAGAGGACACAGTCTCAAGCTGTGCCAGGGGAGGTTCAGACTGGATGCTAGGAGGAAGTTCTTCACAGAAAGAGTTATTGGGCTGCCCAGGGAGGTGGTGGAGTCAGCATCACTGGAGATGTTTAGGAAGAGACTAGATGAGGCACTTGGTGCCAGTTTAGTTGATTAGATGGTGTTGGGTGATAGGTTGGACTTGATGATTTTGAAGGTCTTTTCCAACCTGGTTAATTCTATTCTGTTCTATTCTACTCATCTGCAGCCAAACATGCTTGCATCCCTTCAGCCCCAGCAATGGCAAGGGTTTTCATGACAAAGCAGAGGGATTTCTTCACTTTTCAAAAGCCCCTATTAAATTCCTTTCACTGACAGTGCCCAAATTCATCCAGCACTGCAGAAGCCATGTGGGTCATTGAGAATGTGGCACACATGGTGAGACTTCTGAACAGTCATCCTTTGCTTCTCCCCAGATTCACACACCATCTTCAAGAACACTCTCTTCATTCCCCAAAGACAGTCACCTTTCATGAAAAGCCTGCCTGTGTTAACCCTGATCAGCACCACGAGCTCTGGATAAACACTTTTGTCCGCATTTCCACAGCCAAACTGTATCTTTCGCTTCTTACCTGAACATCAGTGGGAGAGCTTGCAAAATGAATGGAATGTCAGTAGCCTGGTATATTGCTTCTGGTGGAAAGACATGGGTAGCAATTTCTTGTAGCTTCACTCATGGATAAAACAGCCTCTGTGGATCTATAATGATTTGTCATTTCCTCATTCCTGGAGGCCCTCTCTTCTCCAGCATCCATGAAGAGGCCATTGCTATTAATAGCCCTCAGGCTTCGCTTTTCCTGCATCCAAAGTGCTAATGAAAACTCCTTCCTGGTACTCCTCCAGGGAACAGGCAGTTTCCTCCATCTCCCCATCCCTATCTGTACATCTGGTCATCTGACCCTCTGGACATTTCTGTCCTATGGCAGATTTACACAAAACATCTGCTGCTTCTTGTTGGGGTAGGTATTTTACAGGGAAAAACTGCAAGCTGTCTCAGGACAATAAGTGCTTCTCCCTGCCCAGATGACTATTCCCATTCTCTGGAAGGGAAATAGCAATCAGACCTTTTGCCCTGGTTGACTTATCACACTGCTGCTTCTTCCCGAGTCAGGCTTCCTCTAGGGTCTGTTAAGTGAAATCCTTCATCCTGGATAATTAGAACTTCATCCTGATGCTGAGGGCTGCTTTGGCAGCTCAGAGAATGTGAGCTGGCAATTTTGGTCTCTGCAGATGCTGATATGGGAATCACTTGGCAAAGATAAAAGTATGAGATACATCCCACCTATGTACAGCTCTTCACCAAGCAACAGAGCAGTTTCTCACGGTGGCTTTGCTCTTATTCTTTGTCACAGAAATGTTCTTGATATAGAAGACAGGTACTGATCAACACCATCCTCCATGAAATGTACACCAAAGCTATAAGCAACCCAGGTCAGGAGTGCAGACTCCAGCACTGGTCAAGTTAAACATTAATCTGCTGAATATAAATGAGCTTTCATCTTCTCTTGACCCCCAAAGAGGTTTCTAGAGCAGGTTCAGACAATGCAATAGTCAACCTCCCCTTCCCTCTGCCCTCTCCATAGCTTCTCAGTACCATCAGACTGCTGGAACAATTCTCATCTCTCTGTGAACCCTTTGGTGGGAATTGCACAACTCAGGGTGAATCCCCACCTCATCTCAGCCCCGAGGTCTCTTCATGATGCTGATCCATGTCTTTGGCAATTGAGGGGCTGCCTGGGATGGAGCTTCTTGCCAAGACAGTGCAGCAACTGTACCAAGGGGGTTGCCATCCAATCCTGAGGAAGGGGCAATTTGCAAGTAATTTTTGGTTTTGGCTCATTTAGGAGCCGGGGAGGGAGGAAGGGGATGTGTGTTGGGAGTCTGATGCAGCTTGGCACTTTTAAGGTAAATGGAGTAGTAATTTTTGGGGGGTACATTTCCTGCTTTTTGCCAAGCTTGTATTTTCTGCAGTGAATGTGATACCCAAAATGTCAGCAACATTTGGTTTCCATTCCCTTTAAAGAGACATTTGTCTCCGGGCTAATAAATCTGAATCTAAATGTGTAGCCTGGTTAAAAAAAAAATGGTGCCAACATGATCTGTTTGTGTCTCCTGTGTTTCAGTTTTCCTGTTTTGGGGGGCAAACTTTCTGTTGTAGGAGTTTGTAGGGCTTATAAATGACAGGGTTTATAGCACTTAGGGGTTCCAAATCAATCCAGCCACTGAAGTAGATTAAAAACAACAACAACAAAAAAAAGCCCTGCAAAGGACTGTTTCTTGTATAAATGAAAGCGTTTTTTTAAAGAAGATCTGTCACCAGGATGGTTTGGGTGGTTTTGCATCAGCAAAGTGCTGGCTCTTGAACTCTTTCTCCTCTTGAAAAGAAATACCTCGACAGCAGCTAGTTAAATATTGTGATTTCATATGGCGCCTTTATTTACAACGTGGCATTATCTTTAACAGCATCTATTTATAATGATCTCCATGAGATAATAAACAGAGCTATCCTATTAACAGGGACCTCAGGGTTCAGCCAACAGCAAGAGGGGCCTGCCAAAAGACCTAGGTGGCCTTTTACGCAGCCCAGAGCAGCACAGCTGATGGTGGGTTTAATGTCCCTGTATCGCTGTGTTGCTACTCAAATAAATATGCATTAAAGGTGTGAAGAGAAGTTTATTGATTTGTGTGCAACCCCATGACCAACCCAGGTCCAGAAGGGGAACAGTGTGACTAACCCTTTCCCACCATGAAGCTCCATAAGAGGTAAACCAGTAAGCAAACTGAGATGTTTAATGAGAAAGAAAAAAAATCACATTTCCCTAAGAAAGCTCTCCTTCCCTGTAGCCACCCAACAGGGAAGTAGCATCGTTCTTCATCTTCCCCATCCTGAGGCTGGGAGATTTTTGGCACTGAGGAGACCAAAAATGAGCTCTGCCACCTTACAGGTGCAGGGGCCAAGGACCATCTCCACACTAAATCTCTTCTAAATTACAAAACAGCTAAACCAATGCATTTCTGCTGAGGCATAGCCTACTTAGGATGAGGAAGCTCCTCACTTCAACACCAGTGGTGTGAATGCTGCCACCTTTCAAAGGTCAGGTAGAGACAGCATCCATGAGGGATAGCTATTTTTGGTGTAATTTCTGTGCTTTTGAGGCTGGGAGGTGCTCTGCCTACTGCCATGGCTGTTGCTGTCACCTGGTCTGCCTCAGCTGAAAGGGAGGTTCAGAAATGGATTGGGCCCTTAGGACAGCATTTGTGACAGATGGAGGCAGAGGTTGGAAACCCATGGAGGCAGAGGTTGGAAACCTGTCTGCAGCAAACAGCAGGTCCTGTGTTAAGCTGAGCAGAGCATTCTCCAGGCTGCCTGTGCAAACAAGTCCCTTTTCATGCAAACTCCTGTCTGGAAAGCTCAGTGCCCACCACCAGGGAAAAGCTCATCCTGTTCCAGTGCCCAACAGATGGCATGTCCCACCAGAAAGCTTTCCACTTCTTTCATCATGTTATTTATTGCTTTGTTCCATTCTCAGTGGAAGAAATGGCCTTACCCAACATCTTCCATTTTCAAACACAAACAAGCCACTGTAAATGCCTCCTGTCACTGCTGGGGTTTGTGCATGTTGTATGTTTGACACCACGAACCATGCCTAGATGTGGCTATAAGCAGTAACTCTGTGACTGTAACTCTGTGACTGTACTGCATAGAAGGTGGTGTTTGAATTGCAGCCCTTGTTCAGCCATAGGCAAGCACCTTGGATCTGCTTCCCTTTAGAGTCAACAAGTCCAAACCTTCAGGAGACCTCTCTATATCTCTCACTCCCTTTCAAGCAGCTTCATCCTTAACATCAAGATCATCTGGGAAGCAAGATGCAAGTGTCCCACTGAAATGCAGGTCCTGCTGTAATGGCTAGAAATCCCCAGGTTAAATTTACAAAGAGTTTATCCTCCAGTCCCTATCCCCAGAGGCACAGAAAAGTCATGGAGATGTGATGCTGAGGGACACGCTTTAGTGGTTGCTTGGCAGTACCAGGTTAACAGTTGAATAGGACTTGATGATCTTAATGGTCTCTTCCAATCAAACTGATTCTATGATTCTATGTCCTCTGAGGACAGCCTGAGGGAGCTGAAATTGTTCAGCCTGGAGAAGAAGAGGCTCCAGGGAGACCTGATAGAGGCCTGCCGGTACCTGTGGGGGTCCTGAAGGAAGGATGGGAAGAAACTGTTTACAAGAGTGACAGGATGAGGGGAAATGGCATCAAATTAGAGAAAGGTAGATTTAGATTGGATATCAGGAGGAAGTTCTTCACTGTGAGGGTGGTAGAACACTGGAACAGGTTGCCCAGGGAGGAGGTTGAGGCTTCTTCCCTGAAGATATTCAAGGTGAGGCTTAACAATGCCCTGGGCAGCCTGATCCAGTTGGGGATGTCCCTGCTGACTGCAAGGAGGTTGGACTGGATGACCTTTGGAGGTCTCTTCCAGACTGGACCATTCTGTAATTCTATGATTCTGTGATCCTCAAACAGGCCTTAAAACACCAGGAGTAGTTATAGGATAAAGCAGCACGGGGAGGACACTGCAGGAAGAATTATGTTCTGTGTTTCTTCTCAGAGATAACATAAGAGTATTATCTGCACTGTAAAATAAATGATGGCTTGGAGAAATATGCAAGGAGCTCCTGTATAGGTTCCCAGGACTGCTGGCTAGGATTTACAGCAGTGTGTTTCTGTGCTGGCCAGCCAGCCTCACAGCTCAGCTGGATCCACACCACCATGCAACAGTTCTCCCAGGGGGGTTGAGAAGCTCCAAATGGCCGCTTAGAAGAAAAGTCCCAGCCTGCAAAAATCTCCACATAAACAGCCTGTGAGTCCTCAAAGTGGGATGCAGATGCAGGGAAGTGATTGTGCTCCTACACAATCCTCCTGCAGTGCTACAGGCTGGGGTCAGAGTGGCTGGAGAGCATCCAGGCAGAGAGGGATCTAGGGGTACTGGTCGATGGTAGGCTGAACATGAGCCAGCAGTGTGCCCAGGTGGCCAAGAAGGCAAATGGCATCCTGGCCTGTATCAGGAATAGTGTGGCCAGCAGGAGCAGGGAGGTCATTCTGCCCTGGTACTCAGCACTGGTTAGGCCACACCTTGACTCCTGTGCCCAGTTCTGGGCCCCTCAGTTTAGGAAGGATATTGAGACACTTGAACGTGTCCAGAGAAGGGCAACGAGGCTGAGGGAGCTGGGGCTGCTTAGCTTGGAGAAGAGGAGGCTCAGGGGAGATCTTGCTCTCTACAACTACCTGAAGGGAAGTTATAGACAGGCGGAGGTTGGTCTCTTCTCCCAGGCAACCAGCACCAGAACAAGAGGACACAGTCTCAAGCTGTGCCAGGGGAGGTTTAGACTGGAGGTTAGGAAGAAATTCTACACAGAGAGAGTGATTGCTCATTGGAATGGGCTGCCTGGGGAGGTGGTGGAGTCATCATCATTGGAAGTGTTTAGGAAGATACTTAATGGGGTGCTTGGTTGCATGGTTTAGTTGATTAGGTGGTGCTGGATGATGGGTTGGATGCGATGATCTCAAAGGTCTCATCCAACCTGGTCTATTCCATTCCATTCCATTCCATTCCATTCCATTCCATTCCATTCCATTCTATTTTATTCTACTCTATTCTATTCTATTCCTAAACTTGGCCCTGGGGAGGCCACAGCTTTAGTACTGGGTTCAGTTCTGGGCAGCACAGTATAGGAAAGACATTGGGATCTCAGAGCACATCCAGAGAAGAGCAGTAGTGCTGGTGAGGGGTTTGGAGAGCATCATACAAGCAGCGGTTGAGGGAGCTAGGGTTGTTTATTCTGCAGAAGAGAAGGCTAAGGGGAGATCTTATTGCTCTCTACAACTACATGAGAGGGAGTTATAGAGAGGCTGGTGTTGGTCTCTTCTCCCAAGTAACTAGTGATACGACAAGAGGAAACCAGCTTAAGCTGTGCCAGGGGCGGGGTTGGATTGTGCATTAGGGAAAACTCTTTTTACTGAGATAGTGGTGAGGCATTTGAACAGGCTGCCCAGGGAAGTGGTGGAGTCACCATCCCTGAAGGTGTTCAAGAAGCATGTAGATGTGGTGCTTTAGGATATAGTTTAGTGGTCATGGTAGGTGGTTTATGGTTAGACTCAATGATCTTGAAGGTCTTTTCCAGTCTTAATGTTTCCATGATTCTATGACTGGGTACATGATGCCTAAGAGCATTTGAAGCCTCCCTGGTGAGATGCTGCTGTTTCTGGGAGTGTTTCATGTGCTACCAAGTTGATGAGGTGATTGGAACTTCTCAGGAGGAGAGGCTGAGAGATCTGGGTTTGTTTAGCTTGGAGAAGAGAAAACGGAGGGGATATTACCAATGCTTATCAATATCTAAAGAGTGGGGGTCAAGAGGATGGTGATGGACTCCCAGCCAGTTGGAAAGGGTGACCGGCTCAAGCACAGAGGTAGCTGAAAGGGTGTGGTGATTTGTGATCTGCTTCCAGGGGGTTCAGGCTGTGCCTTGGGAATCTGTGAAGCACAAGATTTTAAGATGAGAACTTTTTCAGATGGTCTTGAGGGGAATTTATGACCCTGGAGACTTCACTAAACCTTTCCATAGGTTTCCCTGCAGTTCACATAACAACAGAGTCCTAACTCATAGCCCAGCACTAAAATCTTGGACTTCCCTCAAAGAAAATGGAGGAGAGAAAAAAGATATCAAAGAGATCAAAACTGTGTTTGCATTAACATCAAAAATCAGATGGTGCTAAGGTCCTCTGAAGAAAGAAGGCTCTTACTGGCATCCAACCTGTAAAAATTAGTGTCAACATCTCCAAGAAAGTAGTCTCTCCATGAGAGATATTTCCCCCCTCTCCTATTCCCCCTCAACTGGAGGCTGCTGTTCATCATACAAATGTTTTCTCTAGGTTATTTCACATGATGGATTTGTAGGACAAGCCATTACACTAATACAGTGTTAATTGTTTTGCTGGGTCGATTTACCTATAAAAGATCTTTTTATTCAGGGGCTGAATATTATCTAAATTCCCCCTGCATACCCTCTCTCCTCTGCCACATGCAGCCCTCAAATCTTTCTGCTTCATGACTTGAAATATTAAGTCTTTTCTGGGGTGGGAGGCAGGTTTCTAATGTGGCTGAAAGGAGTCTTTTCATCTCCTAGCCAGTGGTATCTATTTATTTATTTTATTATTATTTTTTAATGAGACTCCAGCTGAAGACAAACACTTGACTCTAGCAACTGCTGAGGAAAACTTATTAGCTGGGTGATATATGGATCTTTTTACTTCACAGATGGGTTCTCCCCAGTTCAAAAAGAAAGCGAGGTCTCAAGTAGCCTGTCCTTAAAAAAATAAAATAATCAAGCTTGACTTCAGAACAATGGTATGTGCCCTTAGGGCTGTGTTCCAGATCACGAGGGGCTTAGGGAGAGGCAAAAGATATGCCCTCAAATACATGGGTGAGCTCCTATCCACAGCCCTTCCTCTGCAAGCACCGCCAGGCGGGTTTGGCAAAAACACTGAATATCTGCTCAAACCCACAGCAGCTGCTGGGATTTGGCCATCATTCCCTGGGGGAATAAATCCTTACAGGCTGGAATTTATCTTTCTTCTGCCCCAGCAGAATAAAGATAGCACCTACCACATCTGTTCCCCAGCACTACAAATCTTGGAGTAATAAAACTTGACACACAGATTCCCGAATTACTTTGCAGATTGCTGTGGATCAATTTTATATTCCTAGGCACAACGAAGGCATGAGATGTTTGTCCCTTGATTTCAAACCTACAGCCTTTGCTGGGGCTGGAGTATTTGCATGCTGCTGCAATGAAGTCAGGCTGCACTTGGAGCAAGGATATGCTGTGCTGAGCTTCACAGGATACAAGTGCTGGCAGTGACCAAGGCAGAAACTCAACCTTTTTGCTGTAGCTTAATCACACTGCCTATTAATGATGCACCTATAAATAGTTACTGAAAGGTAGTTTTATCTGGACAAAATATCAGAAATAGTGTGGCCAGCAGGAGCAGGGAGGTCATTCTGCCCCTGTACTCAGCACTGGTTAGGCCACACCTTGAGTCCTGTGTCCAGTTCTGGGCCCCTCAATTTAAGAAGGACATTGAGACACTTGAACATGTCCAGAGAAGGGCAATGAGGCTGGGGGGAGGTCTCAAGCACAAGCCCTATGAGGAGAGGTTGAGCGAGCTGGGGTTGTTTAGCCTGGAGAAGAGGAGGCTCAGGGGAGACCTTCTTGCTCTCTACAACTACCTGAAGGGAGGTTGTAGCCAGGTGGGGGTTGGTCTCTTCTCCCAGGCAACCAGTACCAGAACAAGAGGACACACTGTGAAACTGTGCCAGGGGAAGTTTAGGCTCAAGGTGAGGAGAAAGTTCTTCATAGAAAGAGTTGTTAGCCATTGGAATGTGCTGCCCAGGGAGGTGGTGGAGTCACTGTCCCTGGAGGTACGCAAAAAGGGATAGGATGTGGCACTTGAAGCCATGGTTTAGTCAGTCATGAGGTGCTGGGTGACAGGTTGGACTTGATGATCTCTTTTTCAACCTTATTGATTCTATGATTCTGTGAAAACAGCTGTTTTAATAGATGGCAAAGCCTTTTTATTGAGACCAGAATCCTGCTTGTAATCCCAGTTTTTAACAGGCTATAAAACCTCTGATCGATGTGTTTTAGCTGCTATTTGACACATTCTAGTCATGGTTGCAATTCTCATATAAAAACCTCTTAAATATTTATTTGCCATTTAGAAGTCATTCACAAAGGGAAGCAACACCATACAACGTGACCATTGCACATAGATTTCAGATTCCTGAAGAATTTATTTGCTTATTTGCTTTCCATTCTCATTTCTAAATGAACTGACACTACTTTTTTCCCCCTTTATTTTTTATTTGCTTGGGTTTTTTTCTTCATTATGCTTTTCTTTTAAGCACAGAGTCTCCAGTGCAAAAGGATTACTACAATATTTAAGGTCTGCACTACCTGTGGTTTTGTGCCAATATTGCTGGTTATGGATGTACAAATTTTCACCAGTACTGCTATAAAAGGAGGCTTTAATGTGCATGACCAGTTTACAGAGGGGGGGGAAATTGCTTTAATCTTCCTGATTAGCACCAGTTTAAGCTCCAGTTCACATCACATCATTGCAGTGTCTCCCCCTTCTCTCCCCAGCCTTTGCCAGCTCAGAGCTGCAAGTTTACCATGACTGTGCTGAGTTTCAAGTCTCTTACACTAGAACAGCTTTCTCCTTTCTCTTTTCATGGATAATCTGCCCAGCTATAACTGCCTATATGGAAAGCTTATTCCATTTTAACTGCACTGGCATATTTGCAGCCAGCCTTTTCCATCTGGCTGTTAGTGCTTTGGATAGGATAGGATAGGATAGGATAGGATAGGATGGGATGGGATGGGATGGGATGGGATGGGATGGGATGGGATGGGATAGGATAGGATAGGATAGGATAGGATAGGATAGGATAGGATAGGATAGGATAGGATAGGATAGACCAGGTTGGAAGAGACCTTCAAGATCATCGCGTCCAACCTATTATCCAACCCACCTAATCAACTAAACCATATAGCTAGTAGGATGCTTCCACCTGGCCCCCAAACAATTTTTCCACCATCATGTAGCACTGTAAGATATTTATCATCCAGCCCCAGAGAAACTGGTCCAAGTTAAGTTTTCCCTTCTGTTTAGATGGAACCTTTTGAGTTTCAGCTTCTGCCTGTTGCCCCTTGTCCTGGTACTGGGTACCACTGGCCCCATCCTCTTGACACCTTCATGAACTTAGGCTGGTGGGCTCCTCTCTCTGCAGTGATGCTAAACACAGAAGAGGAGAAATCTATTTTTTTCAGGAAAATAAATTTTAAAATAACCCCCCACATTCTGATAACAGCAGAAATCAGTATTTCCCCACCATTTGGATCTCAGATATATCCATAGAGGCGTAGGCTGTGTTTGTTACCGGGTAAGAACAGATATCAGGCTTTGGAAGGACACAGCAATACCAAAGTGTGGGCTTGGCACGCTCTTAGGACCACTATGGAAACATATGTTAAGACACTGAAAACCATCCAGGGGGTATGGAGGGATGTGAGAAGCACAGAGCTCTCCTGCAGCACAGCAAACCAACATGAGTCCTCAGCACGCACAGCAAGACGTCGCTAAGGAGGTTTTTAAAGGTTGCTGCAGAGCTCTTGAAACTCCTTTTTGTTTAACTCTGCCAAGAGAGCCAACACCCCCAATAACATTTGATTTAATACTGTCCTTATTGAAGTCAGTGGTAAATTTTTTTTTGTTGTTGCTGCTTGCAGTGGAGTTCATGACTCTGTAAGTGTACAGGGCTTGGAATTACAGCAAGAGCAATTTCAATAAAAATGTCTAAAATATATTTTCTAGGCTTGTGAAGGCTATAATCTTGGTGTCTTCCAGAGCTCTAGGTGGTTAGGAAAGCCAAAGAATTTACCCAGTACCAAATCTGACCTCGGAAGTCTCCAGTGGGCACAGGGTAGGGTGCAAACACCACATGTGCAAGAACTGTAGTTATTTCACCGAGCTTAACTCGTGCCTAAACTGCTGCAAATTATCAGCACTATGAAAAAGCTCTTTGTGAGCTAGAAAGTCCAAGTGAGAAGTATATTCTTCCTGAATTATTTAGCCTAGAACTAATAATAACAATAACAATAAAAATAAACCTAGAAATGAAAATGGTTGCTAAGCTCTGTAATCAATTCTTCCCTCATTGTAAATCTTGTGTGGTCTCATTTCTGCTCAGCATAGAGACAGGAAATGTTGTTTTCAAAGCAGTCGTTACAAGGGACCTCTTTGTTATTTGGCTGTGCAACACTTTGCACAGCGAGGCCTTAATCCTGGATTAAGTAGGTGCTACTGTAACACAGTAACTAATTACACCATGTGTGGGAGCATTATTATTGATGAGCATAATGACAGTAAAAATAGCAATATTAGCTAGGGGTTATTGAGTAGAAGAGCTTCACCTTGGAAGGGCTTTCTCAGGAAATCAGGCCATTTGGCTCCTGGGCTGTTGGAGGCACCAAAAGAAAGCGAAGAAACATCTAGTGACGTATTAGAGCCCAGTACCTGCCATGGTTGCTTCTCTTCTGGGATTTTACTTAAAGATTTTGCATTGGCCATGTTGTGTTCTGGAAAAGAAAAATCTGCAGTGGCTGCTCGTCCTGAGACCTGTAAGATTTTTGTTGGAGGGATGCATTTCAATGGAAAGTGTCTGCTCCAGATAGGATGGGAGCGCTCAGGAACTGAGTTTGCCTCTTTAATTCTCTTCTCAATCTGGGAAAGGGGTGTTCAGGGCTTGCCCCACTGGAACTTTAAATATTTGAATCTCTTTCCCTAATAAACTGCTTTCCTAATAAACTGCTACCATATGTACATGCTAACTGTTCCCTGATTCAATACCCACCCGGAGCTGCTCACCGGAGTACGGCTGCCCGTACACGACACGTACTCACATCGCTATAAAAAGGAGCAGACTGTGTCCCTTTAATAAATTACACCATAAATTTTACAGGCTTTACCCTGGTGACTTTTCAGTTCTTGCCTCGGCTATGCAACATCATCATGCAATAGGAAACATCCTTCAGATGTTTAGGTTAGAGGGACAGGATTTAATCCACTCAAGTTGTTTTAAAGCGTAATAAATAAACAAAATGTACCCTCTCTTCAAGATGAAATATGAGACACACAGAAGGGAGACAAACAGCTTCGATAGCTGATAAAAAAGGTCAGGATTTCATTTTCTTTTCATTCAGCATCTGGTTTTTGTCCTAAAAAATCTAGTATCTATGACACTGACAAATTAACTTAAAGAGAAACAAAAAAAAATTGAAGTACTCAAAAAGTTGTTTTGCCCTGAAATCTTCTAGTCTGAGAATTAAGATGGAAAAGAAAAAGTCAAGTTCTTTCAATAGTCATAAAAGACTCCCACCCAGAATGAGTTGGAACTATGAACTTTAACGTCCCTTCCAACTCAAAGCATTCTATGACTCTAATGAGACTCTCAGTAAATGTCAGTGCCCAGGACACCAAGATGAGGAGAAATAGAAAGCTTCAAAGCCAAATGACAACTCTTCTGTGGTCTTCTTTGTGCCCTTCTATTAATCCCATGCTAGGTGACTATGGAACAAAAAATTGAATGGCTACTTCTGCCAATGTGGTGATAGTTTGGAGCTGTGGATGAGCCTGTTCTGCCTTGTGTGTTTATAGTATTTATAGTGATGGCCATGGTACTAGAAAGCCTTGGGCTCTACAATGGAAAAACAAGTGTTTGTGCTGACTCCAGAGGCAGATGGAAAACTAATCACCTTATGGAAACCTAGGAAAACCAAGACACAGCACAGAAAATAATGAGGGTAGAACAAAACAGATTGGCAGACCCAAAGTAGCACTGACACCATGGTTCATAAACTGTATGGGTCAAATTCAAATCTAAGCAGGAGGTGCTCCCATTAGGACCAAGCCTGAATTTGGCCATGATTCTTGAGCTCTTCAGGAGGAGGAAGTGGAGTATCATACTATCATAATATCAGTCAGGGTTGGAAGAGACCACAAGGATCATCTAGTTCCCACCCCCCTGCCATGGGCAGGGACACCCCACACTAGATCAGGCTGGCCAGAGCCTCATCCATACTGATCTTAAACACCTCCAGGGATGGTGCCCCAGCCACCTCCCCGGACAACCCATTGCAGGGCTTCACCACTCTCATGGGGAGATTCAGGCTGGACGTGAGGAGGAAGTTCTTCACCACTCTCTTCACCACCTTCTCATGGTGAAGAACTTCCTCCTCACGTACAGTTTGAATCTCCCCACCTCCAGCTTCATTCCATTCCCTCTAGTCCCATCACTACCTGATATCCTGAGAAGTCCCTCCCCAGCCTTCTTGTAGGCCCCCTTCAGATACTGGAAGGCCTCTTCAGCTGTTCACGAGTGAACACCACTATGTTTGTGACTTTCAACATTGCAGTTAGTCCTGCTTTCCATTCTGCAGCAGTTTCACAGGCAAGAATTCTGGGCATGGGTCCCAAGACAAGGGGATGGTAATTGCTATTTAGGTTTGGAGGGAGAGAGGAAGGAAAAGTTGGTTGTTAAATACCACTGCCCACAAAAACACACGTGTGAGCTCCCTCCCACAGTGACCATGGCACCACCACAGCCTTCCAGGGTTTTTCCACTTATTTTTTCATTGGTTTTGACCATTATCAACAATATTATTTATAAAATGGTGTAATTACCAGTGGGTTTGCCTGCAACTTCATAAACACAGTTAAACAGCATTCTTTTTTTTTTTTTTCCCCAAGAAGAAATCAGGGGTGAAAGTTTTACTTTAGGAAGATGCAACACCTGAGAGTAAGCAGAAGACATGACAAGGTCACTCATAGTTGTTTCCATAATAAAATCAAGGAAGACTCACAAACAAACAACAACATAAAACAATAAATGGGAAAAAAAAAAAAAAGATAAATTGTTGTTAGTTAGAAACTGGGAAGCATGTGAAGGACCAACAGCAACACAATCCCACAGTGGAAAATGAGCTGTTTACCCCCATGTGGGTGCACCTTGCCTTAGCCTTCCCTTCTTCCAGCCAGCACACTGATCAGCTATCAGAAAATGGCTCTAAAGATCATAGAAAGAGTATTAAAAAGATCTGGAATGGAACAGTGATCCTCAGAGACCTGTAGGTGACACAGAAGTACAAGGCAGTGTTCATACAACCAAGCTGTGAGCAGTGATTGGCTTCAAGCCAGCTTTAAGCCATCTCTGTCCTTTGAAATGCTTGCAGGCTTTTAGCAGCACCCACCCAGTTAGTCTGGGGGGGTTTTGCCTTGCTTTAGCAGAATACAAGGGCCTCACCTGGGCCTGTAAATCTAGCCTTCAGAAGCAGGGTGGTTTGGGTTGGAAAGCACGTTTTGAGGCCATCTAGTCCAACTCCCCTGCAGTCAGCAGAGACATCTGCAACTAGCCCAGGTTGCTCAAGAGCCCTGTCCAGCCTCATCTGAAATGGTTCCAGGGATGGGGCATCTATTACCTCTCTGGGTAATTTGAGTCAGTGTCTCACCACCTTTGGTATGACAAGTTTCTTCCTTATATCCAGTCAAAGTCTTCCTTTTTGAGTTTAAAACCATCACCCTTCATCCTGTGACAACAGGTTCTGCTAAATATCTGTCCCTGTTTTTCTTATCAGCTCTTTTAAGTCCTGAAAGGCCACAAGAAGTTCTCCCTGGAGTCTTCTCTTCTCCAGGCTGAACAACCCCAACTCCCAACCCGTTGTCACAGCAGAGGGGTTCCAGACCTTGTGTCATTGTTGTGGCCTCCTCTGGCCCTGCTCAACACGTCCAGGTCCATGTCCCTCCTGTGCTGAGGACTCCAGAGCTGGCTGCAGCACTTCAGGTGGGAGCTCAGCAGAGCAGAAGGGTAGAATCCCCTCCCTCCACCTGCTCACACTGCTGGGGATGCAGCCCAGGACACGGTCGGTTCTGGGCTGTGATCAGACATTGCCAGCTCACGTCCAGCTTTTGCAGAGTTAATTCTGATTTGGGCGGATTTATTAATTTCATGTACCTCTGTTTACCTTGAGAGTGAGCTCAGGACTCCCTTTGAGTCCTGCACTGTGCTTTTGACTGTCCTTTCTGTGTGCTGTACACAGTAGTTGGACATGGTCTGTAGACCTCTGCAGTTGTTATTTTTCATCAGGAAGATGGCTTTTAGCTGCGGGGGTAAACCTCACTCCATGCTGGGCAAATGTTGGGTGGAAAAATATTTCACAATAGGAAACAAGTTGGAATAAGTCAGAAAAGAGGAAGTCAACCAATCCACAGTGCTGTTTGGTCTTGGTGTAATATTTCAAAGTTCCCTGTTTTGAAATTATTAGACCACCAAAAAAGTGAAATGCTGCCAAAAATTACTGTAAAAGGTAATAATTGTTAATAACTTGGCATCTGCTTGCTCATTTGAGCTGCATGGTTTTGGCATTCATTAAAGACAACATTGTAAGCAAATAAAAGAGCAACTGCCTGGCACATAAAATTTTTAACCACATCATAACTAAATATTAAATGTGAGTTTTTAATTCAATTTATAGTTTAAATAAGAATATTTGCAGTAACATTTTTTTTTTGCTCCTTTCAAGAGAGAACAAGAAGAGTCGACCCCATAAACAGTCAGGCATATCAAGGTTTTAAAGCAGTAATTGCAGTGTCCTTGACCTTGAAATGATCCTTTTTCTGAATTAGCACAGGAATTTAATTAAAGCTTCTAAAAAAGCTTTCATTTTAGATTTAAGTTACCAAATATTTAGAGATCCAGTGCCCAGGCAAGCCAATGGAAACATTCTTGTTCATTTCAGTGAGCTTTGGATCAGGACTTGCATGGTTTTGAATATCTCATTTCATGGGATGGACCCAAGGTCACTGCAGGAGAAAATGTTCTCCCTTAACCCAACATTATCTGATGTCGTGCATCCCAAGGACCATAAAGGCAGTTGCATAGAATAGACAAGACAGGGAGGAGCAAAAGCTAAGCCATCTTCATTCATCTGTGTCCAACACTGGAGTTCAAGTCCTCAGCACAAGATGGACATGGACCTGTTGGAGCATACTCAGAGGAGGCCACAAAAATGATAAGAGGATTAGAAGAGAAAAGAAGAGGCTCTGGGGAGACCTTATTGTGGCCTTTCTGTGTATAAAAGGCCCAATAAGAAAGATGGGGACAGGCTTTTTAGCAGGGCCTGTTCTGACAGATCAAGGGGTGGTGGGTTTTAGCTAAAAGAGGGGAGTTTTAAAGTGGATATAAGGAGGAAATCTTTTACAGCGATGGTGGTAGAACATTGGCCAGAGTGATGGTAGTCCAGAGTGATGGTAGAAGCTCCATCCCTGGAACCATTCCAGGTCAGGTTGGACAGGGCTCTGAGCAGCCTGTTCTAGTTGCAGAAGTCCTTGCTGACTACAGGGGAATTGGACTAGTTGATCTTTAAAGGTCCTTTCCAATCCAAAGCATTCCATGATTCTATGATTTACGATCCTGCCTTGCCATTACTCTGCAGTAGTTTCAGGTGATTACGTGAGACTCTGAGGTCTGTCCTTTCTAACTGCTGAGGCCATTTTGGCTCACTAACAAGGTCATTAAATCTCTGCACCTAGCTGCTGTCAAAGGCAGCACGTTCCAACCAGTCAGCCTCTGTCGTCCTTCTCTTTCCAGCAGAATTGCAGGAGTTAGAGTTCCAGCATGCTAGAGACTCATCCAAAGGTCAAGAAAAGTCAGGGTACACCTTTTCTAATGACTTTAGTGGGCTTTGGACCAGGTTCTTAGTCACCATTAACAAGTCAGCATTTACCAGAAGTGATATCTGAGACCTCCAGCTATTTCCTGTTCCCAGTATAGTGTAAATGGTGATAGCTGGGGTGTCATCCAGTGGTTACATTTAGCATTTCTAACCTCTAAATGAGCTCCTCCAGTCCAGTCCAGCATATCCAGGGCTCTGCATTTCATGACCCAGTATGCAGGAGGGAGAGAAGCAGGCTGCAAAAAGAGCATTCTTTTCTTGTCATGATCCCAGGGTAGTTTTTAGGGGTTTACAAATAGAAAAAACAAACAACCAAACCAAACAAACGAAACAAAACAAAACAAAACCAAAATGTGTCTCTCTGAGGTGCTGGTGAAATTCCTCCCCATTTTCTCCAGTCAGGTTCACAATGGAGCAGGTGGCAATTTTGCTTGAGTCAGGACAAAATAAGGACAAAATGGGAAAGAAGCCTTCAGTCCCAGCACACAGTCAACAGTGTCATCTTTCAAAAGAAATTTCTGCACACTCAAAAGGATCAATGTCTTCTTATTTTGTTTCAGCAGAGGCCTGGTTTATTGCACAGCTTTTGTTTTTATTAGTGGAATACACTAAACTGTTTTCTCAAGACTTGCCAAACAGCTTAAAACATAATACCATTAAATTTGAGGTCCTACTGGGAAAAGTAATGCAAACTTAATTAAAGTTATCCAGAGTTTTCTCTTTCTGCAGCCCCATGTTTCACTGTGCTGGAGTTTGCTCATAAAGCACTTGCTTACTCAGTAAGGCAGCAATGCTCATGCTGGAAAGGGTGATGCAACTGCCACGGTGGGATACAACAAGAAAAGAAAGGAAGAATGAGCCACAGAAATAGCTGGGGAAGAAAAGAGAATAACTGTTTCCTCTCTCTGCTGTAAACCATCCCAGTTTTCATGTTAAGCTTCATGGCATCCCCATAGCTTTCACAGAGTTGGGGTCTGGAAGACAGTGTAGTGTCTTGAAACAGAGTGAGGGTTCATACTCCAGATAAACAGCTACAAGGTCCTTATAGTAATCTTTGCAGTGTAATCTTTGCTATATCAGTAGCATTTCTTTTGTAACTGTCTACAGTTTCTATCTTTTTACCCACAAGGTACCCATGTAACCTTCTTGGGATGCATCCTCTGCCCATGGCAGTTACCTCTCTGCTGGTAGGAGCCTGGCAGGCAGCAGGCAGAGATTTGAAGGTCCCAGAGGAAGGATGAGTGTAGTTTACAAGAGCCATGGCATTGCATCCTCAATACATGATCATGGTGAGGTGATACTGTCCATGCTCATAACCTAACTCCTTACAAAGCATTAAATATCTCCCAGTGTTTGAGGGTGAGGGTGAGAACACAGCACCTGAGGGTGCCAGCATCAGTAATTGAACATTTTGCCCATCAAATATTTGCCCATTGGTTTGTCCCAGGACTTGCTCTAAAAGCTGGTGTACTTTACCTTGGAGCTGATGCATTTGAATGAAGGGTGAAAAAAAACAAGTTTAAATTTCTCTGGAGATGAAATCTGACCTGTAAGACAGCAGATTACAGAAAAAGGTCCCCTTAGATGCCACATATTTCTTCTTGACATCTGTTAGCCAGAAATTTGGCAGAGGAGCCAAGCCATGCAATGAGGAGGACAGCCCAACTGATCAGTTAAAAAATCCAGGATACCATTAACCACCATTGTTAGGACAGGCTAGAACTCAGTAATGAAGACTTGGGGAATATGAAAGATGTTTTGGGAAGAGTTATTTTGGGATTTTACCTCCCCTATCATCCATCTATTGCTAGTCTGAGTAAAGTTCACCTCTACTCCAAGGATTCTAATGGTTTTTTTCTCTTGCACACTTGCAGCCCAACAGGCTGACGCCATCTGGGCTACTTCAAAAGAATCATGGCCAGCAGATCAAGAGGTAGTTCTGCCACTTTATTCCTCTCTGGTGAGATCTCACCTGGACTACTGTGTCTAGCTCTGGGGTCCTCAACACAAGAAGGGCATGGACCTTATGAAGAGGATCTAGAGGAGTACAACAAAAACCATCAGAGATCTAGACCACCGCTCCAGGTTGCACAGGACCACATCCAGGCAGTCTTGGAAACTCCACAGAAAAGAAGACTCCACAACCTCTCTGGGCAGCCTGCTTCAGGGCTCCAGCATCCTGGTCCAGGGCTCCAGCACCTTTGCAGCAAAGTTTCTCCTGATGTTCAGATGGAACCTTCAGGGTTCCAATTTGTGACTGTTGCCCCTTATCCTATCATTTGGCATCACTGAAAAGGTCCAGCCCCATCCTTTTTGATCTCTGTTCTTTAGATACTGATAAGCATTAAGTAGATCCCCTCTCAGTCTTCTATCCTTTATTACTCCTCAGGGAGATGCTCCAGTCCTCTCAGCATCTTTGTAGTCTCCATTGGACTCTGCCCAGTAGTTCTTTGTCTCTCATCAACTGGGGAGCCCGGAAATGGATGCAATGGATGGGGCCTCTTTAGTGTAGAGTCTTTATGTAGGTAGAAAATACTCTGGGATTAATTTCTTGTGGAGAAGAGAAATAACTCACAAGAACTTTTTTTTCCCCTTGCTGCCACCCAGGACATCCTCACTGGTGACCAGTTTATGTTTTTTCCTCACAATGCTGATATGTGAGCTCTATAAGGAACAGTGTATGGTATCTCTGTATTGGTAAGAGGGACAAGAATAGCATTTTGGTCCTCCGAGAATTCATTTATTACCTAAAAACCGCACCAGTTGCGAAGCCATCCCTTTCCCTTTTGTCCAAGCATAGGTAACACCAGGGGCTGTTCAGTCTGGAGAAAAGAAGGCTCCGAGGTGACCTTATTATGGCCTTCCAGTATCTGAAGGGGGCCTACAAGAAGGCTGGGGAGGGACTTCTTAGGATCTCAGGTAGTGATAGGACTAGGGGGAATGGAATGAAGCTGGAGGTGGGGATGTTCTTCACCATGAGAGTGGTGAAGCCCTGCAATGGGTTGTCTGGGGAGGTGGTTGGGGTGCCATCCCTGGAGGTGTTTAAGACCAGGCTGGATGAGGCTCTGGCCAGCTTGATCTAGTGTGGGGTGTCCCTGCCCATGGCAGGGGGGTTGAAACTAGATGATCCTTGTGGTCCCTTCCAACCCTGACTGATTCTATAATTCTATGATTCTATGAACACCAGAAGTGACCAGGCCTGCATAGCCACAAGTCCCTGTCTGCAGGGGCACTTCCTGACCAGAAACAAGCGGTGGGACATCTCTTTCTTTCCACTAGCCCTGGCAAACAATATTTTTTTGGGAGCAAACTACGCCTACATGGAAAGTTCCCATTTCCTCTTCAAAACAACAACCTCTCCCCCTCCCCCCCCTCCAAAAAAAAAAGAAAAAAAAATCAAAAAAATAAGCCTCTTGTCTCCTCTGTTCCACAACTGGGGCAGGTTCCCTCTTGCGCTATGCTGTGGCCCTCACCTTGGCTGGCTGCCCAAAACTCCCGTCTGTTTTCCAGACAGGAAATATGAATCAAAATAACATGACATAAAAACAGTAATTAGCTTTTGTGTGTGAGGCTGCTAAGGCCTTAATGAGGAACAGGCTTGTAATAAAACTCTTGGCTACTCTCCCCCAAAACTTACTCTCTTGCTCGCTCTCCTTTTCAGTTCATCATTTATTTTCTTGTAGGGCGAAGTGAGGAGAGAAAGAGGCATTATCTGTAACTGATCCTCCCTACCCTGCCTTAATTATCAGGGATTCCATAAATGTTTTGACAGTTTTTTTCAATTTCTTTTCTACTCACAATGCTCATCTTTCCCCACGATCCTTCACTGCCTTTCATGGCACCTTAAGCAATAACTGAGATGTTAATGGAAGTATGGGATCCTGCAGATCACCTGCCTGGGGCTACCACACTCTTCACAGAATGGTGGGGGTCAGAAGGGACCTCTGGAGATCATCCAGTCCAATGCCCTTGCTGAAGCATTGGCAGCCACAGCATGTTGCCCAGGATCGCAACGTCCAGGCAGTATGGAATGATTCCACAAAAGGAGACTCCACAAGCTCTCTGCTCTGTTCTGTCACCCTCAAAGTGAAGATTTTTTTCCTTATAGTTATGTTGAACCTCCTATGTTCCAGCTTGTGTTCATTGTGCCTTGTGCTCTCACTGGACACCACTGAGAAGAATTTGGCTCCATCATCCTGACACTTGCCCTTCTGATATTTTCCAAGCATTAAGGAGATCCCTCTCAGTCTCCTCCAGTCTGAAAAGAAACAGTGCTCTCAGCCTTTCCTTTGTAAGGTAGAGGCTTCAGTCCCCTTATTATCTTAGTGGCTCTTCGCTGGACACTCTCCAGTAGCTCCTTGTTCTTCTTGAACTGGGGAGCCCAGAATTTGATCTAGTATTCCAGATGAAGCCCAACTAAAGCAGAGTAGAAAGGAAGGAGAACCTTCCTTAATTGGTCAGCCACACTGCTCTTAATGCACCCCAGGGGACCATCAGCCTTCTTAGCTGTGAGGGCACATCGCTGGCTCATGGTCAATCTGTTGTCCACCAACACTCCCACATCCTTTTCCCCCAGAGCTGTTATGCATCAGGTCAGGCCTTAACCAGTGCTGATACCTGGGGTTGTTCTTCCCAGATGCAGCACTCTACACTTGCCCTTGTCAAATTTCATTAGGTTTTTCCCTGTCCAACTCTTCAGCCTGTCCAGGCAGCACAGCCTCCTGGCATGTCAGCCACTCCTCCCAGTTTTGTATTGCCCAGGGGTATTTTCTGAATCATTGCTCCATGAAGTGACCTGCAGCAGTGTCAGTGTGCCTGCAATGAATCAATGAATCATAGAATCACAGAATGGTCCAGGCTGGAAGGGACCTCCAAAGGCCCTCTAGTCTAACTCCCCACACTCAGCAGAGACAGCCTCAACTAGATCAGGCTGCCCAGGGCCTCATCGAGCTTTGCTTTGAATATCTCCAGGGAAGGAGTCTCAACCACCTCCCTGGGCAACCTGTTCCATCATTCCACCACCCTCATAGTGAAGAACTTCTTCCTGATATCCAATCTAAATCCATCCTTCTCTAGTTTAAAGCCATTGCCCCTCATCCTGTTACCACAGGCCCTTGTAAACAGCATCTCCCCATCCTTCCTGTAGGACCCCCTCAGGTACTGGAAGGCTGCTATTAGGTCTCCCTGGAGCCTCCTCTTCTTCAGGCTGAACAACCCCAGCCCCCTCAGCCTGTCCTTGTAGCAGAAGTGGTGTGAAGCAGCACGTTCATCATGAGACCAAGGGAGCTGTGCCAGCACCAAGGGTTACTTCATCTAGCACCCTTTGCCCAGAAAGCTGTGATCTCAAAAGGTGAATATCAACTCCAGCTCCTTCTGTGTGTGAGTTTAATTTCTATAGGAAAAGGCTACAAGTTGTAGTAGTAAACTCTTGCCTGAAACTTGACATTGTACGTATTCAGATTAACAGGTGAAACAAGACCTGCCTCAGAAACAGTGATGCTGAGAGGGCTTGCTGTGAGTAAAGATATGCAGATGTTTGCAAACTCCTGGACTTGCTTCAGCAATCCAATAGCTTGCTTTCAAATCCAGCTGTGTCTCCTTCCCAGACAGATGTATCTAGTGATGAGTGATATGATGTAATAACTCCAGAGGAGCTAAGGACCACCAAATACTCTACTGATCTCGGTCCAGACTATGAACTCTACTTCGATACCAATTTTCCTGATACAAGCAGAACAAAATCTCTTTGTATAGACCCTGATAAGTTTTCTGTGCATGCCTCTGTCTGCAGCACTGTAGGCTCCCTACCAGTTTTATGGAGTTGTTATTTAAAGGTGAAGTCCCTTTATGGTCAGCCTGTTGAAAGCTGCAGAGCACAGATGCAAGCCAGTTGCACAGTTGCTAGGATCAGCCACCATCCATGCACATAATGTCCTGTTGGTAGATCAAATGGGTTTCACCAAGTGGGAGGAAAGAGAGTTGTGTCCCAAGGTCTGTGCTCTTGTTTTCTACTTCTTTATGGTGAGTTTGCTGGGGCACAGCATGGAACAAGAGAGTGGGGACTCCAAGCTGAATGTTGGGGGTGTTTTGAGAGTATCCACAGATTATCTCCTTCTGTGGAACAAACCATGAGCCCTCTTGGAAAGCTTCCATCCATGGTGGGACTAACTTCATGCCAGTGCTCTGGAAAGTGATGCTTACCAATTAATTAACCATGTGTCAGAGCACCTTGGCTGCTGACGGATAGTTTCCATTGCTTAGTGCTCTACCTCACAGCTGGCAAAGCTGCTGGAGTTGGAGAAAATATGTTCTGTGAGACCTCAAAATGTGCTGTAATTTTTAACTCCAAGTGCTGCTGTATGCAATAACAGCAGATTAGAGCCAGGAGGAAAAAAAACCCTTTCCCTGGCAAATTTTCAATGGAAAATGCCATCCAGCTGAAATCAAGACTTCCGATCAGAATATGTTGTTGTCAACAAAATTTTGCTTCATTTTTTTATGCAAGAATTATTTTGACTGGGTTGAAGTATTGCATTTGGACCTTGCTGGAGTGAAATGACTTGATTTTTTTTTAATCCTAAGTGGTGGGGTTTTTTTTCCCAGAACAAAAGTAATTTAATTTCATGCTTTGAATAATGCATGTTTAAAAGGAAGGTATTTTGTTCTGATTTAGTTGTATCGGGACAGGCTATGTCAAATCATCCTAAATAAGGTTGATTGGGTGGTGGTGTTGGGTGTTTTGTTTTTTTTTTCCTTTTTAGTGTGGTTGAAGAGAAAAAGTGGGTTTCAAAAGGTTTTCTTTCTGATTTGGCTCAAACCCAAATTCTGAAATGTCAGAATTTCAAGTGGACTTCTAGTGAAGTTCAACCCGTTCCACGGTATAAAGCAAGAAGAAAACCCACATAAAACAATCAAATTGATGCAGACATTTATTACTTGTGAGAGTTGTAAAAGCATCACATGGCTTTCTCATAAAAAGCCATAAACCCTATTTACAGTCCCTGCATTATTATTCTAGTAACTAAAACCAGTGACTCTATGAGGTACATGAGTGTTCAGCTAACTCTCTCACAACTGGTTTGGAAATGCAGAAAATACTTACTGTTTTCAGAGCTGGTGTGTGTGTGTGTGTTATAGTTTATATCTATTTATTTATTGTGTTTACCTCTTACACTTAAAATTTGGCTCCTGCCCAAAAGGTCAAAGCTACAATTATTTATACTTCATGATAACAAATGCAGGGAATAAATTGGTTTGGTGAACTCATGCTTTTGTGAAAACTTGTGGTGTTTATGTTACATTTCAGCATTCAATAGGGTTAAGCACTTCAGCAGAAAAAGCTTAACCCTGCGTACAATGGAGCACCCAACACTTAAAGCCTCAGGCAGTGTATGTGGTTGCAGGTGAAATCTATCTGAAATGATCATGAACTCCATAAGGCATAAGCAAAAAAGAATTCTATGAGGTTTTGGATCCAATCCAGGCTTTTTCTAGTCATAAATAAATATCAAAAAAAAAGGGGGGGGGGGGGGGGGGGGGAAGAAGAAAAAAAAATCTGAAAGATTCTTTTGTTGTTCCATGTTCTTAGTTCATGAAATCAATGAAAAAGGTTAGCTTCAGAGAGAGAGTTTGGTTGTCCTGTTAACCAGCAGTGTTGCTATTGAAAACACATTGTATTTGGGTGTTGTCATCTCTGGAATAAAGCACCAAAGCTTTTAGACCGAAGCCAAAGCTTCCCTCAGACTTTCTAATGCGAAGAGATTTTACGTTGCCTGTAAAAATGACACCCCTCTCCTCCTTTAGGGAAAGTTCAAAGAGCTCTGCAGCAGGATCAGCTGGAGATGTTTGCAGGGTTTTGCTTTATTAGGGGTCTAAGTGAAGGGAAGTCCTGCTCCTTGCACTGGCTTTGAACCTACCAAACTCGGGCTTATGGAACATGATCCTCTTGACTGTAACATAACTACTAATGTTTTTTTACTTTTATTTTCACCCATATATCATCCTTTACAGAGCCAACAAGTTCATCTAAGAGGCTGAGTGAGCTTTGCTGTTTGTCAAGTGGAAGATCTCTGTGGAAGGCTCTGCCTCTCATGGGTTCCCCACTGGTGTCCCTAACTGGCATCAGCATTGCCATACTCACCTATATTAACTTTATATAATCTTGCCAGTTGTTATTTTAAACCCTTTGCTTCTATACAGGACCCACACATAAGCTCAGGCTTAAAAATTCTTGAATCTAGCCAATTTTTCCCTACAGATCTGGGAACTTGTATCTGTTGACTGAGCTCAGCCAGATACTAATTTCCGGAGTCCAAAACTGGGCTCTGACCAGTGTCTCAAGTAAAGGAAACATTGGATGATAGCCCATGGCATGGGATGATAGATCCATCACCACTCTCCCATGGATGTAGTGCAGCTACCCTGCACCAGCTCACCTCACCCAAGAGCACCCCTGAAAATAACCTGCAAAAAGCTGATAAAATACTTTCCTGGCTGTTAGGAAGGCTTAAAATATCTGAGCCATGCAGGAAAAAAACCCACTTATGTTTAAAAACATGGCTCAAGCCATAGCAGAGCTCCCTCCTCAGAGAGGAGATGCCTCTTGGGATGCAAGAGGACATGGATTACTTTGCTATCCACTTGGGGAAATTCAAAGGTAGCTATGCCATGTCCTCCTGCAGACTCACACCCGCCTGCAGCAATCCCCACCTCGTGTACGCGCTCCGAAGACACATGGCATTGGTCTTTATGGTTTCATTATTCTGCGGTAGAGCTTGGACGTGTGCAATATACTGAAAGCCTTTGGGAGACTATCAAAATTTAATAGGGAAAGTATGGCAGTTTTTAATTCTTACTTCCAACCCTTGCTGTCAAATGATTTGTTTGCTATTTTTATAAACACGCTGCAGTACCACTGGGGAAGTTTGGGGACAAGAATAAACTGAGCTGACTAATCCAGTCACAGAGCATAACAGCTTAACCCCCTGAGTACCATTTATTGGGATTTCCAGGCACTCAAGGAGAATCACAGAATCATAGAAACATTCAGGTTGGAAAAGACTCTCAGGCTCACCATGTCCAACCGATAACCCTACTCTACAAAGTTCACCCCTAAACCATGTCCTGAAGCACCACATCCAAACGACCTTTAAACACATCCAGGGTTGGTGACTCAACCACGTCCCTGGGCAGCACATTCCAAAGCCTGACCACTCTTTCTGTGACAAAATTTTTCCTAATATCCATTCTAAACCTACCCAGTCACAGCTTGAGGCCACTCCCTCTTGCTATATCACTAATTACCTGTGAGAAACAACCAGCAGCAGCTTCTCTACAATGTCCTTTCAGGCAGTTGCAGAGAGCAAGGAGGTCTCCCCTCAGCCTCATCTTTACCAAACTAAACAGCCCCAGCTCCTTCAGTCACTCTTCATAAGATTTATTCTCCAATGATCAGGTTGGACTGGTATCCCATGGTGGAAAACTGCCTTTCTCTGGCCATCAGGGCATGGAGGAGTAGGACCTGTGGGTACCCTAGTTACCACTAGGGTACTCTGGGTACCCTAGTTACTACTAATTAACTCTCCATACAGATATTATTCTGTAGGCAGTTACCTGCAACCTGGGCTCTGCTCTCACTCTAGGTATCTCAGAAATAGCATTGGAGATGGAGATGTTTCCATTGTGCCATTTCTGGAGCTGGCACATCCTTTCCTCCATACTTGACCTCCTCCTTGGCTAGTTTCTCATCCAAACCTTTAGGCTCTTCCAACCCTCCCAGGATTTTTAAGATCAATTATTTAGCATTCTTCATCACCATGTTGGGTAAGGCCTTAGCGCTTGTGTCTTCCTCTTTTTTTCACGTGCTTCCAACCTCAAAGTCCTGATTGGTTACAGAGACTCCTCTTGTTCTGGACAAATAACCTAATCTGCTTGTGTCCTCCTTTTACTTCTTCATTTGTTCCTCCCATCTAGCAGTTACTCATCAAGTCCAGCATGTTCTTTTCAAAGCAGTACTTCTGAGATCTTGGTCATCTGCCACACAATAAAGCTCACCTCTTTCTAACTTCTTTCCCTGAGGCCCCCACTTCCACCTCTGCCTTTGCACTTGCAACCGTAATTTTGCCTGTTTAACAGCTCTCTGATTTCACGGTTCTTGCTCTCCCTGCTTAGACTCTCTGCACTAAACATCTGGCAATGTGCAAGCCAGGACTTTATTTTACACTGAAATATTCAGAAGTCCACTCCCTCACTGCCTTACAACTTTTTCCTTTGAAATGCAAAGGCACTTTTCCTTTCCCTTGTTGACTTCTCTTTTATGCTTGGGAGAAGTGGTATTCTACCCAACACTCATCACTTCCTCCTTTTCCTTCTTATTCCATTCAACTCTCAAGGAATTTGCTACACGCTTCCTTTTGGAGGTCCAAAAGCTACACAACAGTAAGGTAGCATTGGACTCATCAAGGGTTGGCAGCAATGAAATGCCTCTTAATGTTTGGTAGGTTTAACTGGCTGCTTGAGCACCACCTGTTCTCCAATCTGGTCTGTTTCTACACCATGATTTATTTTTGTATGAATGGTAAAATACACTGAAAAATAAATGGTGTGCTTTTCATCTACAGTTATTTCCTCAAAAAGATGGCCTTGGAAGAGAAGCCTGAGTGGATCTTTACCTCTGAATCACTCTCAGCAAGGAGTCTGTAGCTCCAACTGCTAATCCCAGCATGTAATGAGGAGCTGTTGGGTGTGTGCATTTGTATAGGCAGAGAAACACTGAGTTTTGCATCTGCCTTTGATTCAGGAAAAAAGAAGCACTATCACTTTACACAGACGGGAGACAGTTCCAAACCATGTTAGGTTTTGTACAATAAAGGCTTTGAACAATGAGTCATTCAAGTTTGTCAAATTAGCCATTACATTTGCATAGCTCTTCTGGGAGCTGTTTAAGCTATCACAGAAATTTAAAAAAACAATGTACATACACTGAAAGACATTTAAATGTTATTTCTCTTTGCCTTTCATCCTTAGAATCATAGAATGCATTGCGTTGGAAGGGGCCTTTAAAGGTCATCTAGTCCAACTCCCCTGCAGTAAGCAGGAACATTCCCAACCAGATCAGGTTGCTGAGAGCCCCATCCAGCCTGACCTTGAATGTGTCCATGGATGGGCCCTCAACCACCTCTCTGGGCAACCTGTGCCAGTATTTCCACCAGCCTTCTGGGCTGCAAGTACACATTGTTGGCTCATGTCCAGCTTTCCATCCATTGTTTTAGCACTTTCAGACTTTGAGACTTAAGCACTTTCAGACTTTTTTTTTCCCATCAGAGAGTCAAAGGCACAGGTACACAACCAAGCCTTCTAAAATTTTCTTTGGAGCATGCTGGGGATTAGAAAGCATTTTGACAAACTTTGTTTTGCGTCCTATGTGTGTAGCTAAATAACAGGTTTCTGATGAAGAAGGAGGAGAAGTTTGTTGAGGACAGAAGCACATTGACCGCCTGATCACTCAGACAGTCGTACAAGACTCTTTACACATCCAAGTCATACTGTTGAGTCTTGGCATTGTGACTCCAGGCTCTGCAATCCATCTACAAACTATCTTTCCCGGGGGAGCCCAGCTTTCTGCCAAGGCTGAAGTTGAAGGATTTGGTTGATTTTTGGGGGTTTTGTTTTCTTTTTTAAGCCAAATGTCTCTGTAGTCCTGGATTCCTGTTAACCTCTCCACTCGAGTGTCTTTGGAATGATGAGAAAGGTTTTCCTAGCAAAGATGACAAACTGACAGGAATTGGGTCACATGAAGAGCAAACCGGGGTGGGGGGAGGGTATGCCTCACTGAGTTCTGAGCATTACCACATAGATCAGTCAGTCCTTTGTACAAATGTCTGAGTTACTGCCTTGGAAAGATCCTTTTTGACGTCATTCCTGAATCTGCCATGGTGCGAGAGACCCCTAGGAGGGCTCACTGCCTGTGAATGCCACGTATGCTTTGAGTTTCCTGGGACGAGATTGGATTGGATCTGGCTCTCAGCTGTCAGTGCAGAGACTCCTAATGACTTTGTTGGAAATCAGCTCCGAGATAGAGTGTGATGCTTAGAACTGAGGCTCTGCTCCATGCTAGCTGCATGTCTTGTCATGCAAGCCTTAGCTATGAAGTCGATGTTTGAAACCTGTTTTAATTAGCTCCAGTTCCACCCTCAGAGAAACATGAGTCTCAATGCAAGCAGCAGGCAGAAGAAACAGAATTTTTTCATCATGTTTTGGCATCTCTCTCCCTCTCATTCCCAATCTCAATACTTGTAACCATTCTATTTTTTTTTTCAATTCTCTTTTTCTTTTCAACCATAACTTGAAAAAATTAAAGCCTGCCAGTACTACTTAGAAAAAAAGGGACCTCTTCCAACAGGGCATCCTGCAGAATGAAAGTGGGAAGGAGCAGCGGATGGATGAAGATTTTTGACACAACAGCATTAAATCTTGGTGATTGCATTGCGCACAGCCTTTGGCCTGAGGATACCAGGGGCTGGATTCTTTCTCCCTCACTCCTGCCTGGTGCTACTTCTGTCCATGTCTAAGCCTCAGAAGGACAACTTGCAGAGCAAGGCAGCAGATGGAGGCTGCCAGGCTGTTAAATTTTGTAACCTTCTTATTTAATGGAAATCTTGGCCCATTTGAGAACTGCTAGAGAATGTATTCATATGTATGTAATATGTCACTCATTTTTACGTCTTTTAAGTGTGGGTGCTTTGCCTAACCTAACACAGAACAAGCTTTGACTGGCTTATGCTAGGAAAGCACAAGAAAGAGGGAGTCTGTGTAAGGGAGGAATCTGTTCTGGTGGAGCAGTGGAGAGAGGTGAGAAAACGGTCAAGGGCTGAAAGAGACAGAGCTGCCCCCATCAGCTTTTAAACTGAGGCAGTGATTGACCCATGTCACAGCCCTACCAAAGACTTCCTGTGTGACCACCAGTTGGAAAAAAAAAAATTATGGAGGAGCTGTCAGGTTCAGTTCTTGCTGTCTGACATCTCACTTGCCCTTTCTTGTCTTTCTGCCAAGGATTGCTATCCAAGCAACAAGTGCAGCAAGCATATTAACACTGAAAGTAGTTGATTCAAGGGCAATGCCTCTGGGTTGGTCCTTGGTGCAAAGTGGTGGTGATTAATACTCCTCCAGCTATATCAATGAGGGTCAAGTGTGAGCTATCATACAGACACAAGGCTGGGGAATCAACTTCAACTCCCTTCCCATCATTCTCTGACTTGAAGTGCTGATGTTTAAAAGCTGTCTGGCTCCCTGATGCATTTCCAGTTCTCCTTCCGCAGACTTCTCAGCATCTTGATGGGCTGCATGACTGAGCTGAGCCCTCTGCAAAAGGCAGGAGGCATTCCCTTGTTCACCATTGATATAGCTTACACAGAAATCTCACTTGCTTAATAACAAGGAAGTCTTGTGCTTCACATTTCCCTCTGACATTCTCTGGTTTTACCTTAGCAGTGGAGGGGCTTTCATCTGCTTCAGTCACTGTCCCAAAAAGCATGGGGAACAAGGCAGAAGAGCTGATGAACAGTGAAAGTCTTTTGGTAAGATGCTGCTGCTGCCCAGTCATTTACATATTTCATCTTTACATGTGCATATAATATTTAATTCACATCTCTCCTTCTACTACAGATCTTCATTTTAGATACAAAGCTTCAATGAAGTTGCTCTTCTGGAAGGATGCAAAAATGCATCCACCTGGATGCATTCCTGTGCGGACTACCCTAAGGGATCCTGCCTTGGCAGGGGGTCTGGACTCTGTGATCTCTTGAGGTCCCTTCTAACCTCTAATGTACTGTGATACTGTGATATGAGCATGTGCAAACCTCCTGTGGGAGGAGAAAGACTCTTCAGCAAGAGGAAGAAGAGTAATTTTTGTAATTTGCTATAAAAATAGGCAAAACCACTGAGGACTCCCAGTGGCATATGGCTTTACTACAAAGACAGAGTTTACACCACCTTGCCCTGGTGCAGGTCTATTTTACTCAGTGGTGTCCTTTACAGAGCTCTGTGCTGCTGCACCACATCTGCTGCAGTCTTAGGTTTGCTCCACTGAGCATCCCCTTTGGCCACCAGAACAGCCATCAGTCTAATTCATGTAGTCACGCTATTTAGACCTTGAACAATTTTTCTCAGCTATGGTTATATACACGGTCTAAATATTTTCCTTGTGAAGCACAAACACCCTTTACCCTTCTACTTATGCACCCTCTTGAGAAGCTCACATGAGAACCTTTAATCAGCACCATATTTTGAGGACAATCACTTTTCTTTTCTCTTCAGAAAAACAAGCAGTCTCTGCTCCACGCTTACATTTTTGTTTCCATGTTGCCATTGACACACAGACCCTAAACAAGCCAAGTTGTATTAATTTCCTTGATTGACACCAAAGGTAAATTTACGTCTCACATCTCATTTCCAGTCTGCTGCTCTGAATTTCAGGCTCTTCATGGAGCAGATACAACTGGAGGAACTTTGTGGATTGTGTTTGCTTAATGAAGACCAGGCTGCTTGACTTACCTGACAGTTATTCTTCCATTCATTCTTGCTTGCCCCCCCAAAAGCTGGGATTACAGATCACCTGGACTAAGGGGGGGGGGGGGGGAAAGAAAAAGGAGAGAGAGAGAAAGAGAGAAAAAAATTAAACTCTTCTTTTTTTTTTTTTTTTTCAGGAGAATCAGAGTTTTGTTCTGTGTTTCAGAGAAATCAGACATTGCAGCAAGTGTGGGTTTCCTCGGACCCTGCAGATTGCAATGACCTTTGGGATAGATTGTGGGCCACCAGAAGCTAAATGTGCTTACTTTGGTTAGCTTGACATGAGTTATGACACTGGCATGCTGAGGTCCATGTTCTTGATCTATTTAGGTATAACAAAGGGTTTATAACATAAAATTACAACAACTGATTGCTAGCCGGCAAAATGAAGGTTGAGAAATGATGCATGCCACAATGGAATGGAGTTACAGTCAAAACCTGCTAGCTCCCTTGCCCACAACTACAAAGCCTGCCATTTTAAAAACTCATATTCTCAAAACTATTCCTCACTTCCCAGTAGACCTACACACAGATTTGAAATAGCACATCCCAAACCATCCACTGAGCCAGGCAGAGACATGGTGATGAGCCTGCTCTTCTGTCACCCTACTATGACTGGATTCCAGTTGTTTCTACTTGTCATGATTGCATCTGGTTCATCATACTGGCACCAAGAAGAAATAATGAGAAAAATCCTAATTACCTAATACTCTGAAATATAAACCAGGAGTAGAGTGGAATGGAATGGAATGGAATGGAATGGAATGGAATGGAATGGAATGGAATGGAATAGAATAGAATAGAATAGAATAGAATAGAATAGAATAGAATAGAATAGAATAGAATAGAATAGAATAGAATAGACCAGGTTGGAAAAGACCTTTGAGATCATCAAGTCCAACCTATCACCCAACACCATCTAATCAACTAAACCATGGCACCAAGTGCCCCATTCAGTCTCTTCCTAAACACCTCCAGTGATGGTGACTCCACCACCTCCCTGGGCAGCACATTCCAATGGCCAATCACACTTTCAGTGAAGAATTTCTTCCTAACATCCAGACTAAACCTCCCCTGGCACAGCTTGAGACTGTGTCCTCTTGTTCTGTTGCTGGTTGCCTGGGAGAAGAGACCAACCCCCACCTGGCTACAACCTCCCTTCAAGTAGTTGTAGACAGCAAGAGGGTCTCCCACTTGTGCTCCAGCCAGGTGTCCTGATGTTTAGACTGTAAATAAATGTTGGGGTCACTCTACTGAAGATTTCTGAAGATATAAAAAATCTTAATGAAGTTTTTCTTTGGTTTGTTAAGTCTTTAGTGTGTGTGAGTTCATTCTGAATCTATTACTGGACTTGCTCTCATTTGGACTATCACCAGTGTCCAGCATAACCTGTCCAAGGATGTCCACCATGGTCCCACTCTACATGAGTAGCCAAGTCATTCCATTTTACAGCTGCAGGAAGCAGAAATGGGTCTCAGCCTGAATCTGAGGGTGATTATGATGTCAAAAATCTGGTTCTTGCTCATTCCCAACATCTGTTTGGGCTGGGCCCTAGTAGGGTTACATTGTTTTCCTTGGATTTGGGCAGGTGCTAAAGTTTTCCTGAGCGGTTGTGACTGCAATGCCTTTCCAAGGAGCACTAATTCTGACCTCACATCTTGGAAATTAATGTTTTTCCACATGCTCCTGATCAGGAGCATGCACGTGGATGATTTAGGCCTTTCTGTCAGCAAATCAAGCTCTTACTCTTAATTAGATTTTCATCATCCCAATGCATACTAGAAGCCTCAGACATGACCACAGACACCATTGTGTCAGGTAGTGTAATAACACAGGCTACAATATTGGTCTTAACCTCCTGTTTTGTCATCCAGACATATTTCTTGTTGTGTTACCTCTGACATCTTCATTTCTTTATCTGTCAGTTAATAGTGCCTAAGAACAAAGCATGGAGCAGTGTTACAGCTGGGAATCTTCATCCTCCTTTGTCAGAAGTTTTTCATGTAGAAAGGAATAAGGAAAATATCACATGTGACATGCAGAAGCATCCATCTAGAGCCATTCATTTTTCACCAGGAAGAAAGGGAAAGATGACACCCACCCTGAGGTCACCTTTGCTCCTGCAGTGCACAGATGGGTCTATGAATGTGGCAAAACACGTTCACCATGTTCCATTCCAGGGTTTGCCAGAATAAAACCAGATTTTTGGCTTCTGGGCAGGAGAGCAACAGGAATTGGGGGCAGAATTTCTTGTCACAGGCAGAGCTGTGTGACTCTGTTTGCTCTGGCAGGCTGCCCTTTTATTTATATGAACTCACAGCCGTTTTTCACTGAGCAGGGCCATCCCCTAGAGAGTCTGTTTCAGAAGGAAATCTGTCTGAACTTTGATGAAAGCTGTCATGTTGCCTCCCTCTCTTAATTCGCCTTGGGTATATGGGCCATATGAAAAATGCAGCCACCCACAAAATGGTGAGAAGAAATCCATCCACCAATAACAAAACTGCTCAGCAGTTTATGGCTTTGCCCTTCACATCTCTCCGGGTTGCCACCTCGCAAGCCAGGCATCAGGAAAGCCATCTGCCAGCAAACAAAGTTTGGGCCACCTAATCAGCCATTCCTGTAGCCATTTGGGCTCCCAGTTTGGCTGGAAAAGAAGTTTTCATCGTGTTAGCTAAGTGGAACTACTGCACAGCAGCCATAAAGAAGCGCTTGCTGCTGTGGCCATCTGCTGCTGAAGACCACTGAACAATAGTTATTTTCAGGATAATATTTAGCTTCTTATTGGTAATACCTCTAATCAAAGCCAAACCAATGGGGAGATTTTATGTTGGCTGGTGGGTGGCCTTAATGATTTTACCATAAAAGTAATTCCAAAAATACACACACCAGTGGCTCCACCTAAATCTGCAGCTAGATTTGTCATGTATGAACCAATGTAGTAACCAGGCAGCTATTAGTGGTGGAACAGCTGCATTAAAGCTACTAAAACGGTCTTGGCACAAATGCCAGTGTGGTGCCTTTGTTTAAAGTCATAGAATCATAGAATGTATTGGGTTGAAAAGAGCCTTTAATGGTCATCTAGGGCCAACCCCATGCAGTAAGCAGGGACAACCCCAATTAGATCAGATTGCTCAGAGCCTCGTGAAGCCTGACCTGGGACAGAGCCTCCACAGCCTCTCTGGGCAACCTGTGCAAATGTTCCACCACACTCATAGCAAAAAACAGTTCCTCCTCAGCTTTCTTGTAGGCCCCATTGAACTACTGGAAGGCTGCCATAAGGCCTTCCCAGAGCTTTCTCTCCTCCAGGCTGAAGAACCCCAATTCTCTCAGCCTGTCTTTGTAGGAGAGGTACTCCAGCTCTGATCATTTTTGTGGCTCTTCTCTAGACCACCTCCATCAGGTCCAGTGGCGGCCATCTGCATTGCAGGGATGGTATTTTATTGTAGAGAAAGTGTTTCTACAGCTCTTCTGAATATTTGGAAGTTATGGGACATTAAGGACACAAAGGACAATGATTAGATTATATATTTGGAACAATTTATTCACCAAAAGGATCGTCAAGGCCTGAACCAAGCTGCTCAGGAACGTAGTGAAGTCCCCATCCCTAGAGGGATTGAAAAGCTGTGTAGATGTGGTGCTAAGGGACATGGTTTAGCGGTGATCTGGCAGCGATGGGTTAATAGTTGAACATGATGATCTTAAAGGTGTCTTCCAACTAAAATAATTCTATGGTTTATGAAGATCCATCTTTTTAACAACAGCTCGTGGAAGTCTCTGTGGGGACCCAGGCACAAAGGATGAGCATGACTTGTAGGCTAACACCTAATCCTGTTTCCAAATGGTTCTCCCACACTGACTTCTCCCTCTCTATGACCTTTTAGTATACTCAAATTTATCCTTCTCTTGCCATGTTGTCTCCTCAGCATGTGACTGGCCTGTTCTCCCATGTATTAGGGAAAATTAGGAAGCCTATATATCAGAGACACTTGTATGAACCCTACAAACATGGCAACTGAGAAAAGAGCAAGAATATCATGAAATATGCAAGGGGTTTTCTCCATTGCTTAGACACATGCTTAGACAAGACTGCTAGGCCTAAGAGGTATAAAATCACTCTCATGTATGACAATGTACATTTAATTCCAGTATCTGCAAAGGTTCATCCCCAAACCAAGCCATAAGAGGGACATGAAATGTGAAGTGAACCCTCAAATGCACTTTATTTTCAGTACTGTTAGGCAAGGATTCACAGAGATGAACACACCATGAACACAAATGTAGGGTCAAAAACTAACCAGTAGCAGAACATGATGGGCTTTCCTTCACAGCAGAGAGGTTTCTGAGATGGAGCAGCTCTTCAAAACAGCTGCTTCTACCTTCCTATCCCTGTATTTCAAAATTACAACTCTCTGTCACATACTTTTATAGCTAATGGAAATGATATCTGAGAGCTATTTGTGCCCTCTGGTACAAGGCAGGTGGCCCACTGCTGGGTCACTGGAGGAGCTGTGCAATGGCCCTTGGAGCAGGACAGGAACCCCACAGGTTAGTGTTGACCTTGGGGCATGCAGTGACTTTAGCAGATACCAAGGCTTAAGCACAAATCCAGAAAGTATAGTTCTGTTCAGACCCTGTGCCACAGGATATCAGAGAGCAGACATGGCTTGAAAAAGGATTTAGAGAAATCCCCAGGGAATGCATCCATCAGTGAACAGCAGTGATGACCATAAACACGCAGCCTCCAGATGAGGAAATCCCTGCACTAAGCCATAAACTGGAAGAATACTCAAGACACTACTCTTAGTTTTTCTCCTTTTTTTTGGTGGTATTTCCCTCAGTGCCTGTTACTGGTCCTGTCAGGGCAAGAAAACATGATCCTGTGTGGCCATTCTTACATCTTTGCATATGGCCAAATGCTTTGAGCCCTAAATCTACTGTCATGCTTAGTGGGAAGAAGGCTTATGGCTGGAGACATCAGGGAACATCTGCTAAGGCAGACTGTGTGCAGAGTGTTTCCCACCATCCCTGAGCATGGCAACATGTGGGCCACCTCCAGGAACCCCCAAGTGAGTGTGTGCACTCTTCACTCACAAAAAAAAATGTTTTCCTTCACCTTGAGGGAGCTGAAAAACTTTTGCCTTCTCCTGTCATGTAACTAATACAAAAGGACCTTCAATGCTGTGGGCACTCATTAATTTTAGAATGAATTAAAGAGAAAAGAGATGCTACTCTGGGCTCCAAGTAACCCCTGGAAACAAAAAATTATATTAATGCTTGTAGCTGTGCTGTGCATCAAATGCACAGGGTATCTCCTGCCATCTTCAGCATCTTCATCTCCAGTTTCACTTCCATTCACAAGACAACCTCAGTACTGCAGCTTTCACAGAACCTTCAAATGGCTTCTGTTGGAAAAGACCTCTAAGACCATCATTTTCAACCATCAACCCAACACCACCATGCCCACTAAACCATGTCCTAGAGTGCCATGTCTGCACAATTTTTGAACACTTCCTTTTCCTTGTGTTTCTAGACATTTTGCCATTGTAAAAGCCATGGGGATATCACTGGCCTAATTCTTAATGAGGCAGTTGGCTGGCTTAAAGTGTATGTGTGTGTGTATATATATATACACATATATATATTAGAAGGTATATCATTCTGTTTCTAATAGGCAAGCTGCTTAAGTCATATGCACGTGCACAGAGACAATGCACCCATTTTTCTCTGAGATACATTTTGCTGTCATTTGTGCAACCTTTCTTTTCACTTTGTTAATCAATTATACTTGGGACTTCATCAGAGGGGTCTAAAAGTATAACAGCAGCCACTATTGTTACAAGGCAAAGAGCAAATTGATTGATGGTGGGTAATCAAAGTAATATAGAGACTTGGCATGGGGAATATTTACTTTACATCTGTCACTTAAGACATTTTACTGCCAATCAGTGCCTTCAGAAGGCTGGCTGGAACAATAGAGGTCTTTCTACTTAATTCCTCCTATTGACTAGGGCTTACACTGACAAAGTTCACTTGCTATGTAATCCTCAAGGCATGCACTCGCTGCTGCAGCCAAGTTTGGAGATATATATCCCCCTGTGTCAATGAATTGGAAAAAAGCAGCTCTTTGGAGCCAAAGCGTTGAAGGTGGTCCCTGAAACGCAGCCCATGACAATGTACAATTGGCGTTGTAGGCTTTAGAGGTGTCAAAGTGATAGGAGCGCTTACAGGAACCCTCCCTGCAGCTGCTGGAGATGTGAAAGGCCTTTGATGGTTCACTGGTGACCACTGTTTGCAGGTCAAGTCTGGCCAGGAAGATCCTATGCAATAACAAATGCAAGGGGCGTTGGTGGGAAGCAGGAGGAGGAGGAGGTCATTTTTCTCCATTTCTCTCTCTCTCTTTTTTTTTTTTTTTTTTTTTTTTTGTTGGTCCTGCTTGCTACAGAGACTGGTATTTACAGCATGACTCAGAAAAGCCACAGACCGGGTTTGGAGTGGGGGAGCAAGAAAATGATGAAAAATTCCTTGTGCTCTGTCTCCAATATCTGGACCCCTGTGGTGCTAGTGATGGTGTTAGGTGTCCAGTGCCAGGAGCAGATGGGTGTCATCTCAGGTGTCATTGTGGAGTGAGATGAAGCTGCTTTCACCTTTCCTGGTTAAGGTGAAGTGTGTGGTGAGGACAGGAAAGGAAGAAAATGTCCCTTTCATCTGGAATTCATTTGTACCTACAGTGTATTCAGCTTTCAGGCACACACTTCCCTGACCTGGCAAATGAGGACACCTGAATTAGTGAGTGTTTTGGGATGGTGGGGCTGCATGGCAGGACTCATTCATGTTTACTGGGTGCTTGGGTGCCTGATCAAATTCTACAGGAATTCAGTGGAAGAAGGGCTCTTTTAAACCAAGGGTTTGGGGAAGCTTGAAAAGCTCTCTACAGATCCACAAATTTAGCTTATTCTCCAAAATATCAGAGCAAATGCACTTGTGGTGCATTTACAGCCTTAACAGGGAGACAGACATCTTCCATTTCACTTTAAAAAGCACATTTTGTTCTGGTTTTGTTCACAGCCACATGGAATGTCCACCCACAGGGATTTAGTGCACATTTTGCCTGTAGCTGATGCTGACTCAGTTTCCCAGTGCTCTTGGCACATCATTCCTGGGGTGATTCAGCTCCCGGGTCAAACATCAGGTGAGAGCCTTTCGGTCACAGGCTTTGCAGCTCCTTCTTTTGCACAGCAGAATCAGATCTCTGCCTTCTTTAAAACGCACACTGAGCTGCTCTAGCTTGCTTCAGCTGAGGACCTGTCAGCCAGACTGCAATATTTTACAGATTAATAAATTCAGTCAAAGAAGCAACAGAATTTTCACAGGTTAAACACCAAAGAGCGAACTTTGCAGTTTTTGAGGTTTCTCTTCTTGGCAGCTTTATGTCTCACAAATGGTGAATATTTTTTTCTGCATGCACCATCTTGACTCATAACAACTATCCTCCAAAAAATGGAAACATCAGGATTTCTCCTCTTCTTTTTTTTTTTTTTTTTTTTTTGTCAAAGGGTGGTGGGGAAGAAGGGGGGAAAAAAATAATCCTGGATCTCTGCCAAAATAACTAGCTAACTTCCAAGACATGTCTGTCAGTAAGCTCACTCTGGAATTTCCTCTGCATGTACTGGAGGGTTCAGTTTTTCCATAAGACCCGGTATTATGTAAGGGGCACTGACAAATGTTTCCAGTTGGACTCTGGGACTGCAAACCCATTTGTGGAGGACTGACAAGAGATAAGAGCCCAGGTTCCCAAGTCACTGGAGTCACCCTAGAATCATAGACTGGGTTGGGTTGGAAAGGACCTTTAAATGCCATCTAGTCCACCCCCTTTGCAGTGAGCAGGGACATCTGCAACTAGATCAGGTTGCTCAGAACCCTAAACATGCTGACCTGGAGTATTTATAGGGAAGGGACATGTACCACCTCTCTGGGCAACCTGGGCCAGTGTCTCACCACCCGCAGCACAGAAAATTTCACTCCAGGCACACAAAAAAAAGCAGAAGAATTAAGGACCTGAGATGTAACCAGTCCACTTTAGATTTCAATAGAGATAAACAGAGCTCAAGTGGATTTAGGTGTCATTAGCGTGCAAATGACAACATGGTGACAAAACAAGGTTAGCACTCAGCTCTCGCTCAGCACCTGGAGACAAGAGGCACGTTCGTAAAATGAGCAGGATTGTTCTGAAATGTTCCCAGTGTTGCATATCTGTGTGCAGCAGGGCTTTCAGTGTCAGCACATTTTTCAGCTTTCACTGAGGGTTTGGAATGGCAGAGGGTGTTTCAAGGTCAAGGCTGGGAGACATTGGCAGAGCTCTGCGTGGGAAAGCTTGACATTGCGATATGTCTGGCTGCGACCATTGCAGTCAGGCTGACCTCCCCAGGAACCAAATTCATCTTGTAATTAAACAGGGGAAAGTAAAAGTGAACTGGCATCTAAGTTTGTAGCTAAAACAGACGCCCAACATGTCACCATACATCCATATATAAAGACACACATGGCACTGCTGCCATAAAAACCACTCACAGATGAGCACCGATATGGTTTGCAGAGACAGAAGTGATATATGTAGACTAGAAACAGTAGAATATCTGTCCATGATCCTTTGCTCTCTTTCTTGAACAACTAGAGTGTCAGCTGAAAGGCTTAAAAGACCACAGAGAAGACCATTTTGGACATTTTCATTAAAGACATGGACAGAAATTTATTACAATATTATTTCACAGATTCATAAAATCATTGAGGTTGGGAAAAACCTCTAAGATCATCGAGTCCAGCCATCAACCCAACACTTCCCTGCCCATTAAACCATGCCCCAAAGTGCTATGTCTGCATATTTTATTTAACACCTCCAGGGATGATGACTCTACCACCTCCCTGGGCAGCCTGTTCCAATGCCTGACCACTCTTCCAGTAAATACCTAAATACCCTGGCACAACTTGAGGCCATATCCTCTCATCCTATTGCTAGTTGTCTAGGAGAAGAGATCAACACCCCCCTCACTCCAGCCTCATTTCAGGGAGCTGTAGAGAGCAGTAAGGTTTCCCCTTACCCTCCTCTTGTCCAGACTAAACAATCCCAGTTCCTTCAGCAGATCCTCAGAAAACTTGTTCTCCAGACCCTTCACTAGTTTCATTGCCTTTATCTGGACATTCTCCAGCAACGGAAACCTTTAATATAGCTCAAGATGGGTTGCAGCAATGCACAGCAGCACCCAGGCATATGTAAGATGTATCTTTGTTGTTTGCAACATGCATTTGCATTTGCCACCTCCATGATCTGTTTTATCCTGAGTACTTTGCTGGGAGTCCCTTGAGGTTTGCAATCCCTCCTGCCTTCACAAGAAGCTCTGGTGAGCATCTCCCATAGGAGCTGTGGATGCTGTGAGGACATCAGCTAATTAAGCAATGGGCTGCAGTGATGCAAACTAAAGAGAAGGAAATAAAAGTATGCTTGGAAAAGTTCAGAGCCACTCAAAAAGCTGCTTCAGGCTCCTCTTGTCACACCGTAGTCTGCTTCAGGCAGAGCTCTGCTGGTTAAAACAGAAATGTGATCACAATACTGGGTCAGAATGGCTTTTCATCATCCTTGCTTTATAGTCCCTAAACATGGACTCTTGTGTCTTGCAGGCAGGGCTGTGAGTCAGCAGTTCCCTGCAGTTCTCTGCAGTTCCCACTTCTGAAAGCATCAGACTTGGAGCTTGTGGGTAATTTACCCCAATGAAGGAAGTCCTGCAAAAACTTGTTTCTTCCATCTTCCCAGGCTGAACCCATTCCCTGGGCCCAGCACCAGTGATAGTGCTCATCTCAGTCCGAGTTCTGGCTGCCACAAACTCTCCTGACATTTGAGGCTTCCAACCACTCCTGGAGAAAGTCTGCTGTCTCCTTCTGCCCGGTTCCATCAGCTGCAGGGATGCTATGTTAGCTGGCAGCTGCCAATCTCACCCACACCATGCATTTGCTTTAATCTGCAATCCATCTGAAGTCCCTGAGATACCCTCCAATATTTCCAGTGTCAGCCCAGGGTGAGCAGCGCGTCAAGGAAATCATGTAGATAAGGAGCTGTTTTGTCATGACAATATGCTGGAGACCTTTCCATGACACAGTGCAGATTTGGGTCTCCACTGCTTACTTCCAGTGAATTCAAGGGAAGGAAAGGGTGAAGTGAGCTTCACTGCTGATAGGTAAAAGGTAAAAGTTCACAAGTCCACACACACACGCATGCTGAATGCCTCACCAACTTAGAGGGATACAGTTTCAGATCACACCGCTGGAATGCAGCCCCAGCTGAAGGGGCTTGGAGTGTAAGGATGACAGAAAGAGGGTTTCACTGGAGTGCAGTTCATCCACAGGAGATGGTAAAAGAAAAAAGAAGAAAAAGAGGTCTTCTGGAGTGGGGTAATACCAAGCACCAGGTTCTGCATTTGGTCACAAGTCCATGCAACATTTCAGGTTTTGGGAAAAGTGGCTGGAAATCTGCCCAGAAAATTGACCTGGGGATGCTGGTTAATGGCTGGTTAAATATCACAGTATCACAGTATCACAAAGGTTGGAAGAGACCTCAAGGATCATCCAGGAAGGCCAACAGCATCCTGGTCTGTATTAGCAATAGTATGGCCAGCATGATCAGGAAAGTGATTGTCCCACTGTAGTCAACACTCATGAGGCCAAATTCCCAATACTGGGTTCAGTTTGGTGCTCCTTGCTCCAAGAAGGACATCAAGGTGCTGGAGCATGTCCAAAGAAGGGCCACAAAGTTGGTGAAGGGTCTAGAGAACAAGATTTCTGAGGAACAGCTGAGGAAATTCAAGTTGTCTAGCCTGTAGGAAACGAGGCTGAGGGGAGACTTTCTGTACAACTCCCTGAAAAGAGGCTGGAGCCAGGAGGGGGTCATTCTCTTCTCCTGACTAGGAAGTGATAGGACAAAAGGAAATGGCATCAAATTGCCCCAGGGGAGGTTTAAGTTGGACGTGAGGAACCATTTCTTCACCAAAAGGGTTGTCAAACCTTGAAATGGGCTGCCCAGGGCAGTTGTGGCGTCACCATCCCTGAAGGGATTGAAAAGCCAAGGAGATGTGGTGCTGATGGACACGGTTTAGTGGTAACCTGGCAGCAGTGAGTTAACTGTTGGACTTTATGATCCAAAAGGTCTCTTCCAACCAAAACGGCTCTATAATTCTCTTCTGGTAGGCTCCCCAGAGGGAGAGAAAGGGGAGCACAGGGGAATGTTGCTCCAGCTCACACTCAAGGTCTGCTAGTTTTATTGATCCCAGAGGGACTAGGTTTGAGCCTTTCCTGTCTGAATCTACCTGGAAGTCATGTCCAAATGCCTGGTCCTTGTAGGTTGCTGAGCCAGATGATTCTAGTTAAAAATTCAACAGCCATTTCTTCCCTCTGAATAAATAATGGTAATTCATATGGTCATAAATGATTTTTTCTTTCTCTCCTAAGAAAGCTCTCCTTGATATTAAGCCACTGGTTGTCAAACAGGGGCTTGTTTCCTTTCCTAAGTACAGTCTCTCTCTTTTCTTTCTTTCTTTCTTTTTCTTTTTTTTTTAAATTTTTTTTTTTTCCAACCAGACTTTTTGGAGCATTACATCACCGTGCACAAAGTCATGTCAAGGCTGGATGAAGATAATTCACATCCTGTCAGGTCTGACATAAGAGAGTGGGCGACCTTCCAGCAGAGTAAAATATGAAAGGAAAAGTAAAATGGGTCCATTCTAGTGTAAATGAGGGCTAGTGAGGACCGGACATGTGGATTCGGGAGGTAATTGAGGCAGAAGGTTACGTGTTTAACTTCTGCTCACTTTCTGCTCTCCTTCAGCAACCCTGATTAGGCCTTAAAAGCTTCGTGTCACGATCGGTTGCCGTCTAAATGCCTCCAATGAGTTACAACTTGCGTTCATTACTCACTGCCTGCATTTGGAGAGTGTTTCACCACTTCGCCGCTGAAGGAGAAGCCAAGGTAAAACCGGCCTACAAAGGATCAGAGCCGAAAGTGATTCACCCAGAAATGGCAAAATGAAAATGTTCTGTTCAGAAGAAACATTCAGTGTTTCCTCAAAGCTCTGCAGTGGCCCCACAGCTCACTGAGCTGTGCAGGGCTATGTTTTGTTCCCCTCCTTGCTTGGAAATAGTTTCAATCCTTAATTTAGGATTTCTTTGCTGTAATGTAATCCCATTTCTTCTTGTCCCACCAGCCCAAGGATATAGAGGAGACACCATTCCATTCTCTCAACAGCAGTTTATAGGTACTGAGACATAAAACACTGTTAGTATGGAGAACAACCTGATTAGAGTTTCATTTTAATTACTGAGTACCTACTACTGATACAGAATAGAATAGAATAGAATAGAATAGAATAGAATAGAATAGAATAGAATAGAATAGAATAGAATAGAATTAACCAGGTTGGAAGAGACCTTTGAGATCATCGAGTCCAACCTATCATCCAACACCATCTAATCAACTAAACCATGGCAGCAAGTGCCCCATCCAGTTGCTAAACTCGATTTAACTAGATTAAAGTTGAAGACAAAGCCTGAAATTTACTATTACTCCACAGTTATCAGAAAAAGGCAACCAGAAACTGTAACTTCAGCTTCTGTTGCCCGTATTTCTCTCCTGGGGCTCTGCTTTCTGATTAAAATAAGGAGTAACTTACAAATCACACTTTATAAAAGTGACTATAACTTTGCAACAGGACAGTTTTAAATGCAAGCTGTGCTCACGTGAAGTGAAACTCTCTTCTGGTGATATGTCAGGGTTGTTTAGTCAGGGTTTCCATTCTGATATTCCCCGAGATCTCCACTGAATCTGTATAAAATCAGTGAAAGTTTACTCTGGATTTACTATAAGTAAGGGAGCAGCAACATTGCACATGAATCCCAGCTCTAGCTGGCAACTGAAAATATATTTACTAAGTGCTTTAGTACTTCATATTTGGCCCCAAATAATTAAGTATGACAAATTTTGAGAGCATCTGAAACAGGAGCAGCTTTAACATGAAAAATCTTACAAGTGTTTTCTCTTCTCTTTGCCCTATAAACACTTCAGAGTCCTTCACATCCATTTGGGTTTTGATTTGCAATAAAGACATCATAAACCCACAGCAAATTTAGGGAAAGGAATTCCAATAAAGCCTTGGAGGGGGGGGGGGGAAGGGAAAAAAGAAAAATGAAAATGAGAATAACAACATACTAGATCTGAAACAGCAAGTGTGTTATTACAATCACAGGCTGACTCAAGTTTATTTGGGGTTAGGGAAAAATGGTGGTGGTTAATTCATGACAGCTGATTTTTACTCCTTTCTTTTTTTCTTTTAGGGGGGGTGGGGGAGAGATTAAGGATTATTTACCTGTCTGAATGAAATTATGGTGTGCAAATCCTGACAGTTAAGGACGAGGGAAAGACAAAATGAAACTGAAAATAGTTATCCTCCCATTTTAACATGAAACTAGTTAAACAAAGAGCTGTGTTTTTAAGAGTGAAAGCAAGACTATGTCATTATTGCTTGTGGAGAAATGGGCAGAATTAAGTCAAGGCAAGGGAAATGTGTTGGGGTTTTTTTTTTTGCTTGTGCAGCAGCACACAGGGAACTTTTCATTGTGGAACTTTTCACTACCTCATTTCAGGCACTTTATTGCTCCTCCAATTTCATTTTCTGTGTAATTTGACAAAATTACAAGTTCCTCCCCACCCAAGGTTGTTTTTTTTCTTTGAAACTGTAAATGCCTAATTTCAAATTCCAGCTTCATAAAGCACCTTTAAAACAAATTGAACCCATATTTCCACAGCTAAGGAGTCAGGCTGAGGAGGAATGAGGGTTTCTTGCAGAAGGATATGTGTCTCTTCTTGTACCAAAAGGCAAGCACAACTGTGCTGTTTGCCACCACAGGCTCACCCTCTGCCATGCATTAGTATGCCCATTAAGGTGATCTTATTTTATGACAGTTATGCTTTCACACCTCCAGTGCTAGGGCATATCCTGGCACAGCAGACATGGATTTTTGACACACTGTAGAGAACATTTCCATCTCCCTTGTTCTATTCAGAAATGCTCAGCTACGAGGCATCATCATTTAATGGCCACATTGGTGTTAGGTTGAGAGTTGGACTTGATGATTAAGTAGAATCACAGAATTAACCAGGTTGGAAACAACCTTCAAGGTCATCAAGTCCAACCTATCACTCATAAAATTCTTCTAGGACCTGTAAGAAGTTACAAAAAGATGGAAATGGAAATGAACAATCTCCAAATTATATCTTGATCATATTTTACAAACATTATCCTGAGGGTTTTATCTTCAGTTTTGCATAGAAGAGATGCAAGAAAAATAGCAGGTTTTGTAAAAAGCATCCAGGTGTTTTTACTTTAAAATACAAAAGTACCAGAAATACAATCTTAGGGCACTTCAGGTTCATTAAAAAGAGTACAAGTAGTGATTGCTCTGCCCTGGCAATTCTTATGTCTAGAAATTATCAAAATCTTAGAAGTCTTTTCCAATCAAAGTGATTCTCTGATTCTATCATAAACTCTTCCTAGAAATGCTGCTTGCAGAAAATGCTGCTTTCATCTCTCAGGCAGCCAGCACCAGAACAAGAGGACATAGTGAGGGAAGAGGGAAGTTTAGACTCGAGATGAGGAGAAAGTTCTTCACAGAAAGAGTTGTTAGCCGTTGGAATGTGCTGTCCAGGGAGGTGGTGGAGTCACTGTCCCTCAAGGTGTCCAAGAGGGGATTGGATGTGGCACTTGGTGCCATGGTCTAGTAGTCATGAGGTGTTGGGTGACAGGTTGGACTTGATGATCTTTGAGGTCTTTTCCAACCTTATTGATTCTGTGATTCTATGATCACTAATACAAATGATGGAAATATTTATGAGTGAGAGGGAAAAATAATCTTTCTAAGCAATGAGCATGTTTAGGAATGCAGGACCATCATGTCCTTGCACTGGCAGTGGGCAATACTTATTTCCAAACCTGCTGTCAGCGATGGGAACCAGTCTCCTCCTCCAAACATGGTTTTGAGGAAGCCACAGGCTGATATATCATTTATGACAGCAATTAGCATTGCTGAGGCTGTTACCATTATTAATATTGTGCCTATAATTTAAACACAGCTGAGAGACCTTTGTTTTCTCTCCAAAAGGAAGGGGGAAAACTATGTTACAGACATGGTCTTAATTGAGTAGAACACAGTCCTTGCTTTCACTCGCTCTTAGGGAATGTGCTCAAGTCTGCTTTTGGTTTTGAGGCTGAATCACTGACCTCTGGATGCACACAGGGTGGTCTGCCACCCAGCACGGTGCTTGGAGACCTTCTTCTGACATATTCTTCCTTATTTCAGCACCTCTCATTTGGGTCCCAATGGATGTGATACAGTGGGAAGCAGGGCTTGGGAGTTCACGGAGGGATTTTCCCCTTGTCCTCAGACGTTTCTTTCAATTAAATGATCTGCAGCCTCTGAAACTGCTGGTGGATTTGCATCACCTCACATCCCATCCCAGGAGTGTGGATAATTAAAAAACTAAAAGAGTGAAGTATAAATCTGTAATGGCAAAAGTGCAAAAGGGAAAACTCTACAGCACCTGCTTGGACAATTACTAGTTAAGCCAGGGGCATAAAAGCTGTGTTGATGTTATTGCCTAATCCACCAGCATCCTGAGAGTGGGATCTACCACAATTCACCAGCAGATAAAAAAATAAGGTGATCCCAAATGACATCCAGATCCTTTGCATCAAGTGGAAGCCTATTGTAATTACAAGAGGCAGTGAAAAGGAAGATTTAATTTCATTTAGACAAAAAAAAAAAAAAAAACAGCATAAGATATATGTCTTGGGGGAGTTATTTACTAGGTTTCAGACATTTGTGAAAAATTAGAATTAGTGTTGGGAGCACTTATTTATACCTGTCTTCCTTCCCCTAAATAATTGTAAAAGCTTCAAACCTGTAGTTTACACCCTCAGAAATGAATCTGCAGCAGGTTCATAGGTCAGTCTGCAAGATTTGAGGTGATTTTTTGAACTTTGAACAAGTTACAAATACTTCCTAGAACAGCAAATGCAATAAATATCTCAGCAGAAGAAATTTCTTTGACTTCTTTCCCTGGATGAAATCCAGGGATGAAAGTGGGGCCAGAGCCTTTGCATGGTGAAGGGGAATTAAAAAAGTCAGCTCTGAGAACCTCAGCAGAAAGCTCATTCCAGGCTTCGTGTGAGTTTTTGATGAACATTTATGACGTCCTGAACCATTTTACTCATCCCATACTAAATACGGGTGGCATCTGGTAAGTCAGTCAGTGAGGAGCCCTTGAGAATGTGAAAACCAGAAAAGCCTCTGCTGAAGGTTCAGAACCATTGCTCCTTATTTATCTTTTTAAGTGAAATTGAAAGCTTGTTTTCCTTCTGTCTGGAAATGTCACCTACCAGGTCTTTTAAATCCTCCATCCTTAGCGCTTTGAGTTTCCATCTGATTAGAAATTTGTCTTGAAACTCAATGGGGTGGACTGGGAGGCAATCACCAGTGAGCTTGTTTCCCATGACAGAGAGTCCTTTTACAGGCAATGGATTTCTATCTGATATATATGAAGAATGAAAGTGAGAATAAAGGTGAAGGGGAGATGACATATTTTCCTTGATATACTTTGTCACCCAGAGCTGTTAGAGCTCAAAGCAGTCAAATTTGTTTAGGCCTGCAAAGTGAGTGATGTGCCCTTTTTCTCCGAGGTAAAGAGAGATTTGTAGTGGCATGAAGAGAGCTGGGAACTTCTCTTGCAAGATTGCCCAAAGGAAATAGCACCAGGCACAAATGGCTTTTTTTGTAGAGAAGACTATATTAAAAGAAAAAAAAAAATGAAGGAAAAAAAAATAGAACACACATAGCCTAAAACTATATTTATAAAGAAGAAAGGGGGGGAGGGGAAGGGAAAAAAAGAAGACAACATATTTCAACCCCTCTTGAAACGCCTGAAAACTTTCCCCGTGACACTAAATGATCTAAGTCATGTCTCCAAAGAGTAGCTCATCATTTCTCAGACAACAGCAGGAATTTGTGGCTGACCTCCTGAGGGAAATGGTCAGCTTTCTCCATCGTTCCTCTCCATGCCAATGTTTGGCTTTAATTTATGTTGGTCAGTTGAAAATGGAAAGTTCAGTACCAAAGCTGAACTGGGGAGGAGAAAAAAAAAAGCAGCATGAGAAAGGGTCTGTTTGTGGGATACACTTTCAAAAGCACTATGGTTTTACACAGCCTGCTTCCTTATGCCTCCCAGCCTGTTTATCACCCCAGCATCACTCCGTCGTGAGCACACTACCCAGATGGAGAAATGAAAGGCCGCAGTAATTGAGGTCAGTTGTCGTTACTGCTAACTGTTTGCGAAGGGTTTTTTACAAGCTGTCAGGCCACCTCCATCTGGTAAGAAGCTCCACATCTCTTCTAACCACTGCAGGGTGTTTTCTTTCAAAATATCGTAGAGGAAACATATTGCATCGTGAAAGATATAAGCAATGCTCAAGGAAAGCTGGGTGCCTTGACTTGGTGACGTACACTGGTGTCTCGGTCATAACTCACTTGTAGATTAGTCTGTTTGGAAAATGCCCCAAAGTAATACATGCCAGGTGTATACCTCAGAAATTAAGCCAAAGGAAATATGTGGCAGAAAGAAGAGAGTACCCAGAAACGATGTGGTTGAAATTAATACTCAAGGTTATGGGAAGCAGAGAAGGGGAAAGCTTGCGTGTTCGGTTTGTTGGCCCTGCTTTGGTGGGATGTGTGTGAGGTGGCCCTGGTTGCACATATCCTGCTTGCACCAAAGGAAGATCTGAGAGACAGCAGGAACCAGCTCCAGAGCTGCATCCATGAGGCTTCCAGAAAAACACTGAGAATTTACTGCCCCAGGGAAACACACCTGCGTATATCTTTACAGAGCTAATATTTAGTAGCAGAGCAGATGAGCTGAGCAAAGAAACATAGAGTCGTTTTCATTGGAAAAGACCTTTAAGGTCATTGAGTCCAACTGCTGTCTAATTAACAGGTTGGTGCTAAACCTTGTCCCTTACATGTCCAGCATCACAGCCATCCACAAGCAAGCCTTCTGTTGTAGCAGTTCTTAAAGCTCCCCTAAAGAAATATAAATAAAAGTCTCTATAAAGCAGCCATCAGCTGATGGAGCAAGTGATCTAAAGTACACGCTTGATGCTCAGGATAGACAAAGATTTTGTGTCACTGAAAGGAGATTACAGTGACACAATTTGTCAGACAGCAAAGGAGGTGGTGTTCGGTCCCTTCTCCCAGGAAATAAGTAATAAGGCAAGAGGCAGTGGCCTCAAGTTGCATCAGAGGAGGTTTAGGTTGGACATGAGAAGCAATTTATTTCCCCAAAGGGTTGTCAAGCTCTGGAACAGACTGCTCAGGGCAGTGGTGGATTCCACATCCCTGAAGGGATTGAAAAGTCGTGGAGATGTGGTTCTGAGGGTCACAGTTTAGTGGGGACCTGGCGGAGCTGAGCTAACATTTAGACATGATGATCTGGAAGGTCTCTTCCAACCAAAACAATTCCACTATTCAGTGACTCTAGGTATGGATTTTGTTGAAGATAGTTTTGGAGAAAGATTTAAGAGTTGTGCTCTGGCACAGTCTGGGACAAGTCTCCATCTTATGCATATTCATTACCTTTGCTATTCCTTTTCTATTTGTTTTTCTGGTAGGGAGCCTTCATCAACAACCCATGTGATGTTTTTATCACTTCTAAGAGATTTTTTGGGGGGAAAACACAGAGAGAAAAAGCTTTTCAAACTGAGAACACACCAAAAGCACTCCAGACTTTCTTCCAGAGGATGGTATACAGAGGCATGGGCATGTGTAAATGCCACTTACATTCAGTTTACAATAATATCTAACCCAAGATAGTCCCTTGAATCATATTATTTTACCCACTTAGGAATGGTGATACTGTCATTAAAAGTTTCATTTCAGTAGATCACATCCCTTCCCACCTTCAGATCCTAATGAATAATCCCAAACTGTGTAAACACAAACAGCAAAGAGGTTGGGTTCTCTGTTTGTCTTCTGATGGTTGTTTTTTTTCCTCTTCCTACAAAGCCCAGACAGATCATGCTGTCTCATGGTTTTCCACACTCAGGACACTGGAAAAAGGTTACTTAATTGCTCAGCTCCTGCCAGGAGCTCTTGATGAGGTGGGACATGAGCTTACTTTCTGGGCTTCCACCCAAGACTGCCACTACATGACACCTCACTGGCCTTCCTCAGTGATTTGGAAACACCTGGCTCTGCCTGCACTGCACACCTGGATGAGGCACAGCTTCTGGAGGGTTAACCCCAGCAAGGGAAAATCTAAGATGAAGGAAAGATCTCAGGACATTGGGCAAATGCATAATCACACTCTCAGGCATCATGCCAGCCCAACAATCATGGTGGAAAAATACGTTTCAGCTCTTCTCCTATGTAATCAACCATTCATACAGACTCCAAATATATTCAAGTCACAAACCTCTCAAGTCTGCCTAAATGCAGTAGGCTTTTCCTGGGATAGACCCTCCGGCTGATGAGAAGATGATGCCCATGTTTCTCAGCGAGACAAATGATAGGACAATCCCTTACACCCCACACCACCTTCTCCATCTCTCTCAAGCTCTGCACCCAGATTGAAGCAAAGCAGATCCTTTCAGACCTGCAAACCACAGGGCTCACAGGGTTTTGAGGCCAGAGCTATCCCTTTGTTGTACACTCAGACTGATGAGAATAGCCAAACTTCCCAGCCCGAGGTGTGCCGAGTATGGGTAGTTGCCCATGCAAGCACAGGGCATCTGTGCATTGTCTGTAACAGCCCTTGCAGTAGCAAGTTGGGGTCTGTGTATGAAATATGGTATTTTCACACATGTAGTGAATGCCACAATAAAAAAAGGAACTGGTGTAGTTTACGACTGGGCCCCATGCTGAGCCTAATTAAACCTACTGTTTCCAATCAGGTTTAATGTGAGGATAAAGTGAATGCTCCCTGAGATTTGGAGGAGGATAATTTGTCAGTAATAATAAGTGTAGACAAACAGGATGTTCCGCAGTGCAGGGGCCTGATTAAAACCAAATGTGTTTCCAGGGATCATCTCGAAACTCCTGGCAGACTGCACAGTCAGCATTGCTCGCAACGTGCAACATTCCTTTTACACAGACTTGCAGCCTTTGCAACTCTTCCTAAATCCCATGGAAGAAAAAAAGTAGGAATCAGGCCATTGGGTCACTCAAGAGCCATCTCTGTGCATTGTTTTTTGGTTGTGGGGTGTTTTTTTCAGCTTCATAACCTGTCAATGCAAGGACATCCTAACAGGAAAGGGAAAAAGTCTTGGATTTTCAGCCTGGCCCTATCCTACATCCTGACAAGTGCCTGTCTAGCTGGACTGAACATTGACAAAAATATATTTCCTGATCAAAATGGGGTTTCCTACGAAAGGTGACTGCATTCTTGATGAACTTTACCATAGAAACACAATTGACAGTCATGAGACCGTGATCCAAAAAGTCACTTCAGCTTTGGAGGAGTTCACTGAAAAGAAACAAGGAAGGTTTCAAACTATTTCAGGCTTCAGGTTTTAAATTGGACTTGAGATCATTCTAATAACTTCTTTCCTTAGGGGATGGAGAGGGTAAATTTCCTAAGAAGGATTTTCTCACTTTTTGGCCAAATGGGAGACTCAGTAACACAATTCTTGTTAGTCAAGTTATAGTCCCTGTGAAATCAGTGGTTACCTGTTGCTGGAGAGCTGCTTTTGTTCATTAGAGACGAACCAGCCTGAGGTCAATGTGCAGAGCAGTTTAACATACTAGCAAACCACTAATTAACTTAACACAGAAGCAGGAGCCTGTTTCCAAAATGTGTCTCCAATTCACCATCACTCAGTGTTTACAGCAGTACAATGGACTGTGTGTAAAGCAAGGGGGTGTGGCAAGGACCCTTTTGGGGGGGGGGGGGGGTGTCCATCAAGGGGACCATTTCTGTTGAGTCTGCAGGAATCTGGATTAGGGATGGGGAAAATCACTGATGCAGGTGCAAAACTGAATGTTATGTCCTGCCAAAACCTGCCCTGTTACCTAGAAGGACAAATGCCAACCCTTTCAGTTGTACATCTCTGTCTTGTTCAGATTTTCCAGGCTTGTCTTCAGGATGGTTCTGGATTACTGGGAAGCTGCTGTCTGGACCTTCTCCCTCCATCTGTTCTGAAGGCACTTGCTTTCCTCAACAGATCATGGGAAACATTGCAATGCTCAAAAATAGAAATTCTTTTGAAGGTCTCTGTGACTGCTTGTTTGGTGACATAAGCAGTGCCTTATCACAGAACTGTAGAAAGGCAGTGTTGGAAGGGACCTTTAAAGATCAACTCATCTCATAACACATCCCCAGAAAACTACATTAACTCCTTGCACGTCATCCATTAATGAATTCTTCTTCTTTGGATCTATGAGCCCTTCTCTGTGCCCCAAGGACCAAAGGCCACCACAACTGTACCAGTGGCCCACTATCACAAGAGGCTTTTATGATAGAATCATAGAATCAACAAGGTTGGAAAAGACCTCAAAGATCATCAAGTCCAACCTCTCACCCAGTACCTCATGACTACTAAACCATGGCTCCAAGTGCCACGTCCAATCCTCTCTTGGACACCTTGAGGGACAGTGACTCCACCACCTCCCTGGGCAGCACATTCCAATGGCTAACAACTCTATCTGTGAAGAACTTGCTCCTCACCTTGAGCCTAAACCTACCTGGCACAGCTTGATACTGTGTCCTCTTGTTCTGGTGCTGATTGCCTGGGAGAAGAGACCAACCCCCTCCTGGCTACAACCTCCCTTCAGGTAGTTGTAGAGAGCAAGAAGGTCTCCCCTGAACCTCCTCTTCTGCAGGCTAAACAACCCCAGCTCCCTCATCCTCTCCTCGTAGGGCTTGTGCTCCAGACCTCTCCTCAGCCTCATTGCCCTTCTCTGGACACGTTCAAGAGTCTCAATGTCTTTCTTAAATTGAGGGGCCCAGAACTGGACACAGGACTCAAGGTGTGACCTAAGCAGTGCTGAGTACAGGGGCAGAATGACTTCCCTGCTCCTGCTGGCCACACTATTTCTGATCTAGGCCAGGGTGCCATTGGCCTTCTTGGCCACCTGGGCACACTGCTGGCTCATATTCAGCCAGCTGTCAATCAGTGTCCCTAGATCCCTTTCTGCCTGGCTGCTCTCCAGCCACTCTGACCCAGCCTGTAGCATTGCATGGGGTTGTTGTAGCCAAAGTGCAGCGCCTGGCACTTGGACTTGTTGAATGCCATTTTATGTACATGTATAAAAGAAACCCATTCAATATTTTAAACAGGGAAACTTTGTTTCAGTCCCAAAGTCTCTTATGGATGAGTTTCCATCAAAAGGGGAGCATATGCAGAAAAAGGTGGAATTTTTAAACCCTAGAGCAGCCTTCTGATGTGGTGGTTCTGATGATCTCCCTGGTAAGTGGGTATTGCAAGAGAAAGGCTGGACAGGCACTAAGGGACTTATTTGAGTCTCAAAGTGGATAGGAAACTTTCTCCCTCCTTTCATCCTGGGTTAAAAAATAGCAGGTAAATTCCCAGAAATCTTCCCCAGAACTCATTTCTTAAGTCTTTACCTACACAGAGTCTGTTCCCACATACCTGGATGAAGTCAGAACTTTGAGATGTTTTGGGATACCTTCAAAAAGAAAACTATTAATGGAAACAGGAAAACAGCACCAATAAAGAGCAGAAGACCCATCCTGGGTAGAAGAATTTCTGTTGAGGGGGAAAAAAGAGCTCACAAACTGATGTCAGTCCCACAAAGGCGGCGCCCATGCCTCTCCTCTTCTTGATGAGGAGTGACAACAGCAAAGACAAACTTTCAGATGGCAGCAACCTCTCTGAAAACCACAAGATGTAGCTCAGCCAGGCTGCCCCACACAAATACATGGGTTGATTTAATTTCAGCCACGTCTTGTTCCCAGGGAAGGGTAATTGGATCCGTGGCAAAGAGCTGGGAAGTGGGCCTGAGATGGAACAAAAGAGGCATCTCTGCTGCATGAGAGACTTGTTTTCTCCAGTGGAAATTTCTTAAGGAACAGCACTCCTTCTTGGCACAGCAGGGTGATTTCACTGATCTAATTTCCTGCCAGTGTTCCTTCTCTTCTGATAATGGAGCAGCTTGCTGGTTTTTCTCTTCCTACAATTAAATAAACAAAACATAAAATTAATATGAATGTTTAGTGCCAAAAGCCTCCAGAAGGAAAGCTGCTTAGGACAGGGAGATCTTTGTGAACACAAAGTGATGTGGTTATAGTATGATTGTTTCTACTACTGTCCTACACCTTCCAAGCTTGGTGCATGATGTAAGGAAGAAGTTCTTCACTGTGAGGGTAGTGAGGCACTGAACGGATTGCCCAGAGAGGCCATAGATGCCCCATCCCTGGAAATGTTTGAGACCATGTTGGATGGGGGCCTTGAGCAACACGGTCTAGTGGAAGGTGTCCCTGCCAATGGCAAGGGGTTTGGAACTAGATGATCTTTAAGGTCCTTTCCAACCCAAACTACTCTATGACTCTGTGGTTCAACAATCCAGCTCTTATGAGAACATCCCTCAAGATACAGCTGACAGGAAGCACTGGGGATCTGTAAAGGAGGACAAGATTCCTCTGGTTTGCCTTCTTCCTTCCCTAGCTCAACAGGTAAAAGAGATGGTGAGGAGAGGTTGAGTTATCAACTCTTGGCCATCACTCCAGTTGATCTGGCTCTTGGTGGGACACCTCCAACACAGCTGCAATAAAAGTCACATTTGGTGTTTTGTGCCGACTGGGAGGTGGAATTGAGGCCATGTGCTTGGAGTGGGAAGAGGTGAGTGTGGTGCTGGGAGGTTGCGGGTGGTACCATGGACAGAGTACTACCCAACACATGGTGGCTTCTTTGCTGAGCATTATTCCAACATTAAAAGGGGAAATAAATAAATATATCTAAAAAGATCCCAGCCCAACACATGGGCAGGAGTTGATCTTGGTACTTGTAAAGTTGTAGAAAAATATCAGCATCTCAGGCTTGTTTGAATCTTCTTGGGTCACACTGACCAAGAGCAAACCAGCAGGGATGTTTCTGTGAACTGTCACTATTTTGGGCTGGCTGTGGAGCTGAGCTACCTGGATATATCCAAGAGATGAGGACTTCACTGCTTTTGTCTGGTTTGGGATTAGTAGAGAAGATAAAACATCAGTTTGTGGGGTGTTTTTGAGTCTGGATATAAATTATCACCCTCTGGGCCCCTCAATTTAGGAATGATGTTGAGTTTGTGGAACGTGTCCTAGAGAAGGGCAACAAAGCTGATGAGGGGTTTGGAACACAAGCCCTATGAGAAGAGGCTGAGGGAGCTGGGGTTGCTTAGCCTGCAGAAGAGGAGGCTCAGGGGAGACCTTCTTGCTCTCTACAACTACCTGAAGGGAGGTTGTAGCCAGGTGGAAGTTGGCCTCTTCTCCCAGGCAACCAGCACCAGAACAAGAGGACACAGTCTCAAGCTGTGCCAAGGGAGGTTTAAGCTGGGTGTTAGGAAGAAATTCTTCACAGAAAGAGAGATTGGCCATTGGAACAGGCTGCCCAGGGAGGTGGTGGAGTCCCCATCACTGGAGGTGTTTAGGAAGAGACTGGATGAGGCATTTGGTGCCATGGTTTAGTTGATTAGATGGTGTTGGGTGATAAGTTGGACTTGATGATCTCAAAGGTCTTTTCCAACCAGGTCTATTCTATTCTATTCTATTCTATTCTATTCTATTCTATTCTATTCTACTCTACTCTACTCTACTCTACTCTACTCTATTCTATTCTTCTCTCTCTTTCTCCCCACTGCACATTATTGAGCGCCCATCTCTGGACTGCTGTTCCCTACACCTGTCATATGTGTAATTTATAATCTGAGGCAATTCTGGCAAAACAAAACCAAAACAAAACAAAAGATGCAATTTGAAATTTTAAGGCATAAAATAAACATTTCCTTCAATGCTAGATTTCCTCTTCATAACCAAGTGCTGGCATTTTTTTTTTTACATCTAGGCAGAATTCTCATAACTTTATTTTTTTATGACTATGATTGGATTAAAAGTCAGTGTGATAACAGTAAAGAGCAAAATGGAAGTGATTTTCTTTCCCATCTTTTTGGTTTTCATTCATTGTTTCACTTTTGTACCCCTGAATAATGAAACTGTTTGTTTCTACTTCTATTCCATTTATATTTATATTTATAGTATATAAGTATATTATAGATTCCCCCACAAATTGAGTGTATGGTGCAAAATGAGGGAATTGGTGATAGAAGATTACTTTTAATAGGACCCATGCAGTTATAAAACAGAATTGAAATGTGTTTACTCTTCCTTAATATAGTAACTCTCCTTTGGTTTAGCCTGGAATCCTTTCCTTCTCTATTCTTTCATTTCTAGAAAATGAACTTTCTTCCTAGGAGGGAAAATGGTGTTTGCTTCAGAGACCTTCTTTCCTGTGCTGTGCTTTTTACTTCCCTTTTTAAACATGTCAGGCTAAAGCCTATCCAGTGGAGAAGATACTCAAGCAAAGAGAATGTACCTCCAGCGCAGCAGGAAAGGTGGCCCAGAGTTTTTCAGCAGTATGCTTGGTAAGGATGGAAGTTGTGTAGAAAACTCTTCTCCCAATAGTTTTCCAGAAGGAAATGCCCAGGGAGTCCACTAGAGGGGACAGCTCAGGGATGTGCAGCCCAGCACGCAGCAGCTTCAACCAGGCTGGATGCAAGCAGCTTGGCAGGTGGAGTCTTTGCTGCTCCTGGATGCTGCTTCAACCCCATCTCCAGGTCAGAGACTACCTGCAGCTGCAGAAGAGGAAGAGCTAAGTTGGGAAATTGACTCTAATGCAAAACAGATTATCTTTGATTCATATTGATTAGCTATTGAAGCAGGATGTTTGCAGGAACCATGACATCTATCCATTCTGTATTCACTCCTTCTACCTGCTCATTCCCTTGGTTAGAAAACTCTAATTATTTAAAACTTCAGCTATAAAGACCTAAGGGGGTTTGGGCTGGTCATTTGTGGGTTTTGGTTTTGGGGTTTGGTGGGAGTTGCTTTGGTTTGGTTTGTTGGTTTTGTTTTGTTTTGCTTTGCTTTGCTTTGTTCTGGTTTGGTGTTTTTGAGCATTTTTGTTTCAAACCAGGAGGGGGAAAAAATTAGGAATAAAATCATCTGGAGCCTTTTGAATTCCCGCTGGATTGCGTTGGGCTCAGCAAGGCAGCAATTAGAGCTTGAAATATTGAGTGGCAGGAAAATTGATGTCTCACCTTGGCACTTTTGAGGGGTTTTGTTATTTTTTTTGTTGGTGTTGTTTTGGTGTGGTTTTTTGTTTGCTTATTTTTGGTTTTTATTTTTTTTTTGAAAGCACAGAACTCTGAAATAGTTCTTTCTGTGGCAGGCTGAGGGCTGACACCCTCTAATGCGATTACAAGGCAGGGGATACTCGGGGTCGTTGTGGATCCCAAATGAGTGATGGCAATAAACTACTTATTGGGCCATTCATTTCTTTTTTAACACATTTGCCAAGACCATATGCAGGAGAGGACCAGGAAGAGGGGGGGCTTTTATGGGATCACAGAAGGGAGCTGTCAGAGGTCCTCAGGAATAACATTTTGGCCAAGAAAGTCCTGTTGTAGTTCAACCTGAGCAATCAATCGTTCAGGTTACTGCAATGAGAGTATTAAGTAAACACAGGGAGACATCAGAAGGGATCCCATGAAAGGCAAATGTAGGCACAGGGGGATCAGCCCCACAGGGCTGTGTCCACCTCTGTTGGGCATCTAATTTCCCATAGCTCTTGGAGGAAATCTTTGAAGTTTTGGCCTAAAACCCATTCTCCTACACAGAACTTGATGCCCTCAAATCTCACTGCCATGAGTGATAGAAGGATGCCTTGATGCTGCAGTCCTGGTTTACATGGATTTGCTGATGGAGCTAACAAGATTATTGCATCCAAATTACCACTGCTGAAGCAAGGCAGATTGCAACACAGTACAGTAACTGGCCAAACCCAACTGTAATGGAATATTGTTATTTTATCAAGAGATTTCATCTCCTCACTTAACTCAGTGGTAAAAAAATGCCCATTTTATGGGGCTCTGGATTTTCGTTCCATCAAAGATAGTAAGATGTTATCCATAGCCTTATCCTCAAAGCTGACAGCTACCAGAAAAAAAACCCCAACCAAACAAACAAAAGAACTTCTTTGTTGTAATCTGGCTCCATTATCTTGAGATTAAGTTAAAGCATGTAAGATTTCTGCTCTTGTCTAAGCCCTGAATTTTGTGTGCGCTGTATCACAGAAAGTTATGGCTTGGCTTTCACATCAATAATTCACTCTGCTGCTCCTATGCATTCTGCTGCCAGCAAAACTGTCATATTTCAGGATTTTATAGACAGATCAAAAAGGGCACCCTTTTAAAAATGTGAAGTTTCAACTGAAAGAAAGGGTTCAGATTGCAGCTGTCCCCTGTTTGAAAATGCTGCTTGGAAGACAGATTATTTTCCTTCTTTCTGGACCAAAGCATTCCAATGCTCCCATTTTTCTACAGCCACCACCACTGACTCTGAACGCCAAGACCCAGGTGGAACTGGGAGATTTGCTTATGTTAAACACATAAAATAGCTGCTCAAAAAGGACCAACAGCAAGTGATCACTTCCCAGTGTCCTCAGCCTTTGCAAGTGGTACTGAAATTTCAAGCAACTTCATTAAGCATCAGGCAGAGGCTCTGATATAGAAGTTAAAGTGGCTTTGGCAAAAACACACCAGCCTGGGGTGAAAATAACCTGTGGCTTAATCCTGCACTACAAACCTGCAGTTGCAATCTCTGCAACTCTCTTCTTTTTCCTAGTGCCTCAGTTTCCCCAGGAAAACAAATACTACTAACCTTTGTATTACACTTTGGAATTTGCAGGAATTACAAAAGAACTAGGAAAAAAAACCCCAGAACTTCTTTCTAGTTATCTCCTACGCTACTTTTGGCTGCTGTTGTTGTATTAATATCAGTCTGATATTCAAGGTCTCTGGTACCCTGCAGTCCATATTGCACGACAGCATCTTTAAAAAGACAAAACTCTGCTAAGGATAAAGTCTGAGGATAGAGGATCAGGACCTACATATTGTTAATTCTACTTAATCCATGCAGCAGTACTTTCTGATATGATTTAACAACCTTGATCAGACCCAAGTGATACACCAGTGACTATTCACACAGAGTGTCTCCAGCTGCTTCCATGTTGGGTGCATCTTCAGGGCCTGATCCTTGGTCCTCCAATCCCAGGGAGACTTGTTGCTGGCTTTCCTTTTAGCTCAGCTAGACCACATGGGGACCTGATTTGCATGCTCCAGCCACAGTGACAGCTAGCAGGATTGGATCCTATTTTCCTTTTATTCCTTTTCTTGGACTGTATATAATCTATATGTTTTTAGCGCAGCCTGTGTGTGTATGGTCAAATGATGAACTTTACCAAGAAGAAATGACAGGAAAAACACCATACATTAAGACTCTCTTCACTCCACTCGGATTATCCTTTATTTGTTCTGTGGGCAAACACAAGCCTTTAAGGATTCTAATCCACAGCATTACAACCCACCAAAGAAAAACAAGAAATGGGTTTCTCCTGGCAAGTCAACTCAGACTGGATTAAATCCTCCTGTCCAAAAGGGACTAGATAAATATTTTCCTATAGGAGCCGACACCCCCAACCTCTTCACATGCTAAAGAGGCAAGTGTGGGTTTAATGGTTATATAGATAAGCCCTTATCTAAAGGATACAACACTTAGCTTTACAGTCCGCACACTTATTGACCAGTTGCTAATGGCTACCGGGTTTGTGGTACTTGTGCCTCAATTACAGTGCAAACAACCCCGGTTATCTGTGGCAGAGAGCACGATCATGCCCCAGGGAGCACCAAATTTGGGGTCTTTTTGGCGGAAATAAGGAATCTGCCAGAAAGAAAAAAGGGAGGGTGGGGGGGAATGTGGGAGTGGGGAGGTGGCAGCGGGAGGGGGTTGTCTCACACCAGACTTTGCTTTAAGCTAGTGGCATATGCCCTGTGGCTGCTTTCCAGCTGCACTGGGGTTTATTTAGATTTTTTGGGGGGGTCAAAGTAACTACAAAGGTGATTTTAAAAGCTATTATTATATTGTTTTGGGGTTTTTTTTCTTCATGAACAACTATCTTAACAAAAAGAGCAGCAAAAAGGGAGCGTCTGGACCCCTTCTCCCTGAAGCTGCCGGAGGGCGGATGCTGCCTACTCAGCGATGGGGAGCAGTGCTGAGAACCCGCCCAGGTGATGCTTACGGGCACAGCAAAATCCGAGTATCCCGGTGTAGAATGGCCACGCTGTAAATACGTCCTTTCCCTTCACGGAAGAAGTTGTGCTCGTTGGTTTTGGCTGGAAACAAAAACATATTACACGCAAACAGCCCTGCTAGTGGGCAGTAAATGCACACTGCTGCCGTAACGTTTCTCATTACATTCCCCCTTCCTTTTTTTGTTCATGAAAATAACCGAGTTACTACAGAACGCACAAAAAGAGGGAAGACAGATCGTGGAGATGTAACAAAGGCAGGTTGTCGGTTGGAAATGTCAGTGGGTGCTCAATTCCTTTTCTAAAGCAATTACACTACAAAAATAATCGCCTACGGAAATAAATAAATAAATAAATGAATCTTATTCTGACTAATAAATGGCTGGTTTCCTTCACACGTGAGCCGACCTTGAGAAATCTCCAGAAGCTGTTCAAAGGGGTTTAGAGTTTTGCTTCGTTTGGGGTTTTGCGGGAGATTTTTTTTTTTTAAATCTTTTTTTTTTTTTTTTACTTTCTTGATTTTTGAATTTTCCACCCAAATTTTGTGGGCGTATTATTAGGTTAATAAAGCTTAGTCTGCAAGGTTTTGGACGCCTCGGGGGTGCGATGAGCTCGGATGTCAAATGCATCAAATAATGCATCAAATAATGCATCAAATGCATCAAATAATGAATGGACTTCAGAGGTCTCTAAAGTGTCCATGGCACCAATTTGTAGTGTCTCATGAAGGTAAAGCCCGTTCTGGCTGCAGCCTGTTTTATCTGAGGGTTTTCCTCCAGCTTCAACTTGCTCTTTTACTCCCATTTTATATCGGGTTAAAGTGTCCCAGTCTAGCTGTCATTGGGGCTGTGATCAAATCAAGTCAAACCACCATCCTCAAGCAAGGTCATGCCACTAATACCCAGCAAGGGCAAAGGGGGGTGGAAAAGCTCCAAAGGTATCGTGTATTACAGGGATTTACCAAAAGGGATTGAGAAGGTAAAACGATCTGGGGGAAAATCCTTACCCAGGGAAATATTTTACTATGTAAAGGTCTTGTTTGGGGGAGGGGGAAAATAGGATTACTCTTCCACCTTTCTTTATTTTGTTTTATTTTATTTTATTTTATTTTATTTTATTTTATTTTATTTTATTATTTTACTACATTTTATTTAATTAATTTTTATTGTTTTATTTTTGCTTTAATTTTATTACATATTTTCGGGTTTGTTTTTTTTTCTTTTTTTTTCCTTTTGTCTATTCCCCCCTTTTATTAAAAGAAAATTTTTGTTTACATTTTTTCTTTCCTTTTTTCCTTTTTCTTTTCGCTCGTCTTACCGTATTTTTTCCTTTTTTTTTTTTCTTTATCTCTCCCTCCCTTTTTTCCTATTCCCTTTATATTTTTCTGGAGGTTTTCCCTTCTTCCCCCCCTTAAATGTTTTTCTTCCCTTTTCCCTCTGATTATTCTTATTTCCACTTCTTTCCTGCTAAGTAAATTCTCTTTCCGTGCCTGAGCTCGGTGCACAGACGGGTGACAGTGAGGTATGGAAGGAGGCTGCGGTGGGTCCCCGAGCTGCCGCCGGCTCCTGCTCAGCTCTCCCCGGACCATTTGGATCTTCCTCCAGCAGTTTTCCCCTGATTTACTCCTCATTCCTCCCTCAGCCTGGTGCTATTTTGGCAAAAAACGAAAACCAAGCCGCTCCCCCCGCCTCGTCCTGCATCTCTTCCATGCGGGTCTCGCCTTCCCCCGGGATTTGTGATGTGTGGGTAATTCCTGGGAAATTAATTTATTATCGGCAGCATCCCTCCGCCTTTTCACAAGTCCAAACCTCAATTAACATCGCTGCAGAGCCGTACCTTTGAACTGCGCTTCCATAACAAATGCCCCGCATTCCCACTTGGACATAACGCTTAGTGCCTTCCCCTCCCGAGATAGAATAAAGCAGCTCCTGCAAACAGGAAAACTTTCTCTGGAAAACTTTGCTGGCAGCTCGCTCTGTCAGCTGTGACGAGCTCTTCTGGGCCTCCAAATTATAGACGTCACCCTTAAAATTATTTGCAAATTAAAATAATAACAATTTGGAATAATCTGACGGGGTTTTTTGCAGCTCCTGCTGCAGAGACATTCGAAGCCTCTCACGCAGGGAAGGGGTGGGGATGGGGATGGACATGAGGATAGAGATGGAAAATTGAGGTGGAGATGGAGATGAGAATGGGAATGGGAATAGAGATGGGGATGGAGACGGACATGGGGATAGAGATGAGGATGAGGATAGAGACTGGCCGGGAAGCCGGGACAGAGCCGCGGCTGCGGTGAGGATGGCAGGAGTAGGGGCTGTTGATACGCTTATAACAAAAGGGCTATTATGGAGCCGATGGAGCCGCAGCAGCCCAAGCTCTCGCAAGGCACGGCTCTCTCTGTGAGGTTATAACAGCGGTGTTAATCTTTTCTTCAGTGTTTACAGAGCCAGCTCATCCGTGGGGTGGGTGGAAGGCAGCCAGCTCGCAAGAGAACCCTCTTTATTAAAAAATACGCCGTTGTGTTTCTTTTAGCAGTGACCCTGGAGTGTGGCCCTCATTTTGGGGGGGAGGGCAACTCCCCTTGCCCTGGGCTCCCTGTCCCACACCCGCTGGAGCGGGGGGAGGCAGAAGAGGGATGGGGAGTTTCAAGCCACCTACAGAAGCATGTGGCAGAGCCCCTCACCTCGAAGAAAATTTCGTTCAGGGATTTATTTGGTTCCCTTCGCTCAGATGGGAGCCTCAAGCAGCCAACCCCCCACACCTGGCACTGCACGGCTCCCCTCAGAGGGTGCGTGTGTGTCCCCCCAGTCCTGGGGCTGCTGCTGCGCATCCCTCCGCGGCCAGCAACGCGCTGTGAGGGCTGGCAGCTTCGCTCACTTAGCTTTTATTTATTCATCTATTTGTTTGCTTGACGTAAAGAGGGCGGGGGAAGCCTTTCGGTCCCTATCAGCGGGCAGAGAGAATCACGTCGGAAGGGGAAGCAAAGTGGGAGGAACGGGCGACTGATGAAAAACTTAGGAAAAGCAGGAGCGATAGCTGGGGGGGGGGGGGGGGGGGGGGGGGGGGGGAGGGGGAACCCGACAAACAACAACATCACCACCAAAACAAACAACAGCAGACTCACAAAAACCCAAACCAAAACAAACCCCCAAAACAACAACAAGAAGAAATAACCAAAACCCAAAAACGCCCCCTCGAAAAAATAAAACAAAACCAAAGTCAGCAGCCCACACCAAAAAAAGCACCCCCAAACTAACCAACCAACTTAAAAAAGCCCCCCAAACCCCTAAACCCACAAACCCCACAATACAAACAAACAAAAATACCCAAAACCCCCACACGAAAACCCACCACCACCACAACAAAAAACCCCACAAACAACCCCAACCCCAAACTCAAACCTCTCCTTATTATGCTCATTTTTGTGGGAAAGGCAATTTTAGAACGAATGCCAGCACGGAACTGGTTCGTTTCTCTATCCCGCTTATCTCGGCCCATGAGAAGGGAGGAAAACCCCCCGTGCGGGTGTTCAGAGAGCTGCTTTTTAGCTCGTTTCAGGGACAGATAAGTTGAAGTCGGTAATTTTGCTGGGCAGGGAAATCCCGGTGGGAAGGAGTGAGCTCGACCGGTCCCCACCACCCCTGCCCTGCATTTTGCCCAAAATAAACCAAACTGGGCGGCCGCACCCTCAGTGGTGCTGGGGGTCCGCGGCCGCGTATCTGGCCCCGGAGGATGAATTTCCTTGGGGGAGAAAAAAAATCAATCACAGCAGTCAGAGGGTATGGAGGGACGGAGCGCTGCCCGAGGTACCCTGTGTTGTGCTGCGCGGTCCTGCGCGGTTCTGCGCACCTCCGCTCCATTGCCAAAGCGCACCGCCCGTGCGAATTTGTTGCATTTCCTCCGTTGATTGTTTAGTTAGAGATTTTGCCAACTTCCTGATGGTTCGTTTTCTGATTCTGGAAAAAAAAAAAAAAAAAAAGGAAAAAAAAGGCACTGCATTTCCTTTTTGACTTAAGAGGGAGAGAGACACGCGGAGTCTGGGGGCTGGTGGACACATCGAGCTGTATGTACTGGATTTTTTCCTCTTCCCTCTCCCCGTCCCGAAACCCTCCTCCTCTTCCTCTTCCTCCTCTTCCTCTTCCTCCTCTTCGAGCCCGGTGTTTGCACAATCCCCTTTCCCCTCTCCCAGCTTCTTTCTTGCAAAGCCCCGCCGGGCTCCTGGGTAAACGGCACTGCTGTTTTGCAGAGCTGCTGCTGCACTGGCCCGGGCTGAAGACTTTGGATTTGCTTCCTCTGCCTCAAACTGTATCTCCCCCCCCCACTTTCCCTGTTTTTTATTTCCCATTTTGCATCCTATCCTTGCAGCTCTTTGTGGCTACGACAAGGGATCCAACTGCAGAAAGAAAAGTAAACACGGAAATCGGTTCCACTCGCTCTTATTTGCTTCGGGTTTTCTCTTGTTGAGATTGTCTGAGTTTATTTTACAATTATTTTGGGTGGTTTTCTTTTTTGTTGTTGGGGTTTTGAGAGCAGCAGAGTAACCCTTTGCACTGCTTTCTCCCCCTCCCCCCCCCTTTTTTTTTAATTATTATCTCTACCATCTTTAATTGCTGCCATTAATCCTGCTGCTTCAAAAACTGCTTCCCTTTTATAGTTGATTTTTATTCCACACCAGCAGATGCTTGAAATAGCTGATGGGAGGGTTGGGGGGCTGCAAACTTTGGCATGAGCATTGCACACTTCAGAGAAAATTCCTGTCTTACCCCACCCCCCACCCACCCCAGCCTCCAGCCCTCCTTCTAAACTATTTTTGTTTGGCCTGATGTTTATCAGTCAAATTAGCCCTGACTTCAGACCTGGCTGCAGCAGGTCAGGAGCTGAAGAAGCGCAAAACCTCCTGAAATCAGCAGGAACTTTGGATCAGGCCCTACAGAAATAAGTCAGAGGAAAATCCTGGGTACAGAGTTAAGGAAAATATATAGGGGTGAGGGAGAATGGTGCTTTGTTCAGCCACAGCAGGTACAGGGGAGAGCAGAATCCAGAATGCTCTCTGATAGTCTTGTGTCTAAAGGTGTTTAACTTTCAGGGTGGAAATCTTAGATCGTCTTCAAATTAGGGCCTGGCGTCTTGGGAGATAGCCTGAAAAGTTAATCATAGAATGGTTTGGGTTGGAAGGCATATTTGAAGGTCATTTAGTCCTTTAAGGTGGTCAAACTTGCTTTGCTGCAAGTGAAAATTGAATGTAATTCACCCCTAAATTTCTGTATATGTCTATAGATATATTTTTATATGTCTGTAGATACCTGAGGAGTCATGCCTATGAGTATGGGGATAAAATCATTCCTTGGAAGGTTCACACATATACACTCACAGAGCTGTTTGTAAAGCAAATACAGCACACAAAGAGCTGTTTTGGGCAAGGGCATATTTATTCTGTGCATCCCTCAGAGTCCCGGTGTCCCCGTGCTTGTCTGGGTGCATAAACTGGGTCGTGTGAGCCATGAGGAGATGAAAGCATGTCCCAGCCACACATCATGGAACAGGGATTAAGTGTGGCTGGGTGGATTTTCACTTTTCTTTGCAGGCAGGTCACGTCTCCAAACGTTCTGCCTAGGAGGAATGGGGGATTCCTACAAAGATAATAAATCTGAGCTACCACATCAGCCTTGCACCCTGTGTAAAAACCCAGACTCATAGTTGAGGAGCCACGTGCATCTGCCCGTGAGACAGGGATGGGTTGAGACAACACTGCTCATGTCAAGTGTTGACATCCAGCGAGGCAATCCAAATATTTGTCCAGCCTTTTGTGACAGGATTGTGTTATTCTTCCATCCAAACTATTGCTTTGTAAAGCTGTTTCTTAAAGCCGTTAAAGCTGAAGCAAAGATTGCTATCAGGGAAAAGCGAGCTGGGCTTGTGCGAGGTGGGAGCTCTCCATTAGGTGGCATTGCTCGTTTGGCAGATCGAGAGGAGAATGCGGCTTCGAGCACTGGTCAGCTTCTGCTGCTGGGGCATGTATTTGCCTTGCAATTGGAAGCGTATTTATCTTTTCAGCACTTGTCCTGTACTTGCAGCACAATTTGCTTTATCAACACGCAGTGTAATAATTTTATCAGGTCGGTTTCTCTATCGAGGAAGAAAATTGAGACCCGCTTGCCTTCAGCGGTGCACTTTGCATCTGCTTCTCCTGTGTGTTAGAAAAATAAAGACCTTAAAACCATAACAATCAAACACGCTCTAGAACAGATTATACACAACCCCTTTCCCGTTTTCCAAAGGTTCCAAGAGCTGATGATTCGCTCCATCTCTTGCAGTGTGCACTGGCAGATTAATTTTGCACCCTGACAAGCTGTGGGTACGTTGTGTGCTGAGCAGAGACGTGACAGCTAGAAGAAAAAGAATAATGGGTTATATAGAACAAATTTGGTTTGGTCTGAGAGACTAGATGAAATTGTAAATAATTTAAGTAATAATTTTTTTAAAAAATTAAATTAGATATAAATCAATTAACACTTTTTTTTTTTCCCCTTCTCCTCTTAATTCTACTTTGCCTACGGCAGTTCTACTTTTATAGCTCACCCCTGCAATTTATTTATTTATTGTTTATATTTGGAAAAAAAAGTCTTCATTTATTTAAAAAAAAGAAAAAAAACACATAAAAAATAAAAATCCACTTGGTTTGCAGGGACAGAGGTCATTTTAATTGTAACATAATTAGCTTAATTTAATTCACACCGGTGAAATCTCATTAAATAAATTAGAGCCAGCCCCTCATCTCCATGAGTTTAGCAAGGGCAGAATCCATTTCAAAGTGCTTGCTGTTGTTTGGTTTGATTTTTGGTTCTGTTTTGGGGTTTTTTTCTCTGAGGGAAAAAAAAATTATCCTAAAGAATTCAATCTGTATTTTAAGCTGTGTTTAAAGGAGTTTTTCCTGACTGGCTTTAGAGCAGCCTGATTCACAAAGGCTGAGCTGTATATTTTGTTCACAATCACGGCTGGTAAACTGAGTCAGAAATGTTAACTTACTACATGTATATACGATGAAATATCTACACATACTAATGGCTAGAGAAATGCCAAAGCACTGGGGCTTTGTTTTGGTTTGTTTGTTTGTTTGTTCTTATTGAGAAAAAGGAACTTTTATTTGAAACTGTGATATTTTCTCATTGTATAATTCCTCCACTTCCCCCCCCCCCCCCCCCCCCCCCGCCCTTTCTTTAGCGTCTGTCTTTCCCTTAGGTTAATTAGCTGAGCAAACGTTGAAAGTCCACTTTGTTGGTCTTTCTTTAATAACCCACACCACTGCTTTCCTGTGCCCTCATGGGAGGGAATATTCTGGCTGTTTTGACAACTGAAGTTTTCAAAAGCTTTATTCTTTTTTTGCTTTTAGTCTTAAGGGCACATCACGATGATCCTATTTGAATGTGTGAGTCAATGACAATGGATTAAACAATTTCCTCCTAATACCTTAGGCTTCTAGGCTTCAGCAATAATTAATTCAGAATTCAGGTCACAGATATATTTTTAAATGGTAGCTTTAAATCTCTGTACTATCTGCAAAGATCCAAGAGGGTGAACTAATACCAGGAGAGTGAATTAACACTATCATCTATATTGATATAGTTCAAGAAAATGGAATTTAACTCTTGGGAGTCCACTGAGAACATCCTAACCCAGTTCAGCACCAATTTTAATTGGTTTAATTTAATACTTACACGCTTATGACCCAAACTGTGTTTCTTTAAAGGTCATTTTCGCCCCTTGCAGAGCCAAGGGGAGAACTTAACGTTATGTGGCTCATTCCATCAATTCTGGTTGTATTACCTAAAGCTGTAGAAACGCTAACCAGGTTGGCTTTTCTTTTTTACCCCCTCCATTTATCAGCCTGCATCTAAAAGCAGAAGAGCTGAAGTTGGGGAGGAGAGAGACAGTTCAGAGCTAAAGCAAAACAAACACAGCCCGAGCGAAGTGTGATTTCCAAACGGAGCACTGAGAGTCCTAGCAGTGGGGAGTTCTGCAGCACTGAGCTTATTAGCATCCTCTGCATAAAGGGTCAGGCACGTTACATTCCCACTTCAGGCTTTGTGTAACTTTTTCTGTCATCCTTTTTCCTTTCTATTAAGGCGCACTTACTGGGGAAAGGGAGGGGTGGGTGTGTGTGTGTGTTGTGGTGGTGTTTTATTTTTTCCTACAGTATCCTCTGGTTTGTCACCAATGTTCTAGCAAACTGGAGTTTTTTGCCCCGTGTTTGGTGCAGTAATAAATGATATCCCCATCTTGAGCTGAAATGAAGCAGGACTTCATTTGGGGGGACAGAAAGTTATGATAATCAGGGAGAAATCAGAGACCAGATCTTAAACTAGGAGAAATTGCTGCATTTCCATGAAAAATCAATGAGGAGTCAGAGGGATTTAATGTCTTTTTTTTTCCCCTCCCTTTTAATTTTTCTCTCCCTCCCCCCTTTTTTGTCCCCCCCCTGGGTAGAAGAAAACTGATATCAAAGTCAACAGCCTTCCAGCTTACCCCAGTCTGTGGAAATTCCAACATCCATTACCTGCTTGTGACCTTTAGCAGGGCAGCAGAACAAGCAGCGCACAAATGCTGGGGTAACGGCACGGCACCCAAACACAGTTTCTCTTTCATAGGAGAAAATCAGATGGAAGAAATTGAAATACATTTTCCTATGACAGCTTGCAACTGGAATCATCCCCTTTTGAAACATACCTCCACAAACAGTCGGCAGGGTGAGAGGAATTAAAGCATTTTCATGGGTTTTCTAGCACGATAAGGCCCCAGGGTGTGAGCGTGGCTGCAACTCCTGGAAAGTTCAGCAGAACAAACAAACAAGCAAACAAAAAGGGGATGTGTAATCTCTCAGGGGTCAGGTCCCCCTGCTTTGCCTATTCATCACCCAGTGCCATCTCCTCTAGTAATATTTAACGACGTTTTAGGGAGCTTGCACGTTGCGGATTGTTTGGTTAAGAGTCCATCATGAGGGAATTGAATGTGTGCAGCATTTAGGGGAGTAAAAGATCGTAGGATGAGGCTTGAGAGATGCAAATTGTGGTCTTGGGCAGTGATGCAAGTCTAAATAAATGCCCAACAGCTCCAGGAAAAGTTCAGCACAGTCCTTCTAGTGAAAATAAAATAGTAATTATAATAGTAAAAGAAAAGGAAGGGTCAAACCCTGCTATAAGCAACCCTAATGAAAATTAGGTTGTGGTACTGACTATAAAGGCCAGGTTTCAATAACATGAGGATGGCAACTCTGTTTTCCTGCCTTAAAAGCAGGAGTAGAAATAGATGCCCTTCCACAATCCTATAGAAATACATGTGGTTTGACTTTATTTAGGCTCTCGGTGGATCAGGGCTTTAAGTAGCTGCCTTTCTCATCACCACTGGCCCCTTTGAGGCATTTTCTCACCTTATTCATGGTTTAAAAAGAGATAGAACCCACAACCTGGCCATGATGCTACCTTAACGTGCTCACATCACCTTCCCACCAGCCTAGGGAGGTATTTGAATCCAAATGTCTCTGAAGCTGAAATCGCATTGCAGACAAATCTCCAGGCTTGAATATGGGGGGGGAGGGGGGGTTGGTGCTGAAGTATTACCTGATGAATGAAAGCAGGGAAAGTATTTTTGCCCATGATTAAAAAAAAAATATTTAAAAAATTGGTTTAAAAAGAACATATTCTATTTATTCAGTTTTGAGTTTGGCTGAGGTTTGTTATAAAAATAGTGCTGTAATTTTTTAAGAAACATTTTCTGTTTGGATAGATTAACTGTACACGCAGGCACTTCAGCTTTTGATTCCTTTCAGCAATATAGTAATATTCATTGCTGGCATCAAAAGCTGCTCTTAATATAAACAGTTTGGGAAATCTTCCACCCCAGGCAGATAAAATCTCTTTGAAATGTGGGGTGGTGATGAGCAACTGCCACAGTACTCGATCCCCCTTCTGCCCTCGGGTCCCAGAGCTGAAGAGGCATTGCCTGTAGCGGTACATCTCCAGTGCTCTGCTACCTCTCCAGTGCTCCTCTCCAAATAGTGAAGAAAAATGCACTTGAGGATGATATTATTACTGAGCCAGTCAATTGAAACAGTCAGTTCTGTGTGTGGATAGAGCAAAACTAATACTGTTGTTACAACAAGGCAGGGTCCTCCCTCTCCCACTCTACTTTTTTACATCTGGGCCAGCACCCAACAGAACCCTGGTGCTTCCTTCCCTATCCACCTTTCCTCCTTAGATTCCTTCAGGCTCTCCACAAACTTTTTTGTTTCCCATGAAGTGTGGGAAAAGCCTGATTAAAGTGGGGAGCTGGCAGGAGGGATGTTCTCCCCTTCCTCTCTGTGTTTGCCTTTGAAATAGCTTGTTTCACCCATTGCGTCTGTGCTTGCAGGTTATTTGTAGCTCGGTAACAATTCCTTTGATAGCTTGAGATGCTTATTTTTAGCTGATAGTCATTTTGTACCTGTTAAATTTGGGCAAGATTCATCTTAGTCAAATTTTCATAGTCCATTGAAAATCCTTGTTTTCCTATGCTGAGGCTGTGACCCCAAACACCCATGCTGCCACTAACTGTCAAGCCTGGACCAGCAGAGGCAAAAGGAAGAAAAAAATCAAAACCAAACCCAAACAAAACAAAACAAAAAAAAAAGAAAAGGAGGAAAAATAGCAGAACACTGAAAGAAACAGGTATTTCTCTCCATTTTCTGTGTTGTGGAGGTGGCCAACCTGAGAGCTGGCTGAATCCAGCTCACTTGTGCCACCCGCACAGACCCAGCCCTCTAAGCTTTTCCCAGCAAGCTTGAACGTACTGCACTCTTACAAGCTTGGCTTCTGATTGCCATTTTTCCTTTTTCTTTTTTTTTCTTTTGTCAATCCCCAAACATTTCTGAGCTCAGCCCTTTGTAAAAGCTGTGTTTTAGGGGGGGATTCAGGTTTGGGTTTTTTTTTGCAGCATGTTTGCTTCGCCGCTTGCACAGATTCGCTCTCAACACAACTGCAAACGCACCCAAGACCTGAACGTTCAATTAAGCAGCTCACTGCTCTTTTGACATTTTAATTTCAACTTCTCTCTCTCTCTCTCTCTCTTTCCCCCCCCCTCCCCCCCCTCCCCCCCCCCCAAGAGAATTAGTGGTAACTTTATCTCTCATCAAATTCCAGGATTTTGTGTAATTCAATTATACCTTGCTAGGTCCTTTTCTTCTTTCTTTGCCTCTCCTGAAGTGATGCAGAAGATTGCATTTCTGTTTCTGAGAAAATACAAATCACCCCAAAATTATCTGCAGTTTTGTTTGTTTGTGTATGCCCAACAATCTCTCTTAGACTTCTTCAAACCCACCAAGTCCTGGTCTGGTTTTTGTTATATACTGTTATTAAACCATTTTGATGATGTTCCGTCTACAGAGGTCGGTAATTTGTTACAGCAGCGGTGGCGATGAGAACAGAAAAAAAGTATTAGGAAGCACTTTGCATTAGCCTTCTTTGCCATGCTCCCTGTCAGCGTGCATCCCCTTCTCCTCATCTGTCCAGATAGAAATAACCTTGGGACTGGCAGAAATGTGTGTTTCTCATAAGGGCGCGGGACAGGAAAGGCTTTTCTTTAAATCGAAAGCAGTTGGGCTTCTGCGAGAGTCCCGAGGCAAAAATTCACCGCTGCTGATGGAATATGTCAGCCCTTCCACCTGCCCACAGGCATAACTCACTGAGGTTAACATCAGCCCTAAAGTTCTCATTTTTAATACTGCTCTAATCTGAGACCTGCTGTAAAACCATGTGCTTTTCCTGCAGGGACCTGGCTGGTGTGGGACCAGACTGACTTTTGCTGATGGCTGGAGAGAGCTGCCTCCAGTGATGGGCCAGGTTATCAGGACATTGTCCCCAGGAAGTACCTAACCTCAGGAATTGTTCTCTGCTGGGAAACTGAACTGGAGTTTGCCCAGTGTGACTCTCCAGGAACCATCTTAGGCTTTTTTAGGTGATGTGTCCAGCCTGCTTCAGGGTATAGTTTAGTGATCCCATGGCTGTTGGGCTGATCTTAGAGGTATTTTCCAACCTTAAGGATTCTATGATTCTAGGACAGAATCCCAACCTCCCCTCCGACACACACATCACAAGGACAACTGCTGTGTGACATTCTTGCACCACAGCTCTGCTTGCACATGAGCTGGGAATGCCTGGGCAGACTGACCATTGTAGCTACCCTCTCTTGGATTTGAGTTTCATCAATTTTCCTTCTAAGGCACAATCTGTCAGCCAGCTATTGAACTGAGATTCTCTTGTCCTGCATAACTCTTTCTTTCCTAGGTAGATGGGAGGTCTGTGTTTACCCCAAGAGAACAGCAGGGGAGCTCTCCCTTTCTTTGTACTCCAGTAACCCTCTGTGTCCATGGGTGGTGAAGTAATTCAGCCACACTGCTGGTGGCTGCCATCTTGGCATTGAAGGATGATGCAGCCTGGGAGCTCTGTGAATGTTGGAGCTGTTGACATACAGAATCACAGAATTAACCAGGTTGGGAAAGACCTTTAAGATCATCAAGTCTAACCCAGCACCCAGCACCATCTAATCAACTAAACCATGGCACCAAGTGCTTAATCCAGTCTTATTTTAAACAATTCCAGGGATGGTGACTCCGCCACCTCCCTGGGCAGCCCATTCCAATGGCCAATCTCTCTTTCTGTGAAGAATTTCTTCCTAACATCCAGCCTAAACTGCAAAGTTGTTTTAGAATAATAGAGTTGTTGGGGATGGAGGGGACCTCAAGGATCATCCAGCTCCAACCACCCTGCCCTGGGTAGGGACACCTCACACTGGATCAGGTTGCCCAGAGACACATCCAGCCTGGCCTTAAAAACTCCCAGGGATGAGGCTTCTACCACCTCCCTGGGCAAACCATTCCAGTGTCTCACCACCCTCATGGTGAAGAATTTCTTCCTAACATAGAGTCTGAATCTACCCATTTCTATTTTTTTTCCATTCCCCCTAGTCCTATCATTACCTGACACCCTCAAAGTCCCTCACCTGCCCCATTTTCCCCTCAAATCCCAGAGCACCTGAGCTCTGTTGGAGTCTCCTCCCACCCTAGGTGTGGCCACTTAGCCCTCCCCACCCACTCCTCCTTATAATCCCCCCAGGAAAGGCAGAAGCCCCTAGCTGAGCCCATCTGGGCTGAGGGATCCTCCTCTCATCACTGGTGAGTGCCCATGGTGCACACTGGGTGATGGTGGTGGTGACAACAAAGGCCGGGGGGCCTGGTGGCCCCCCGGCTAGGTAGGAAGAGGATTAATGACTACTCCAATACCATCCATGGGTGCTGGCTGGGTCTCCTTACTGGGGCTGAGCTCCTCTGTGTGGTATCTTGGCTGGTGAGGGTCTTGCCCCTGGCTCTGGGCTGGGTGCAAAACTGGTGGTGGTGGAGCAGGAGCTGTTTAGTCAGATGATGTTATGCTAATGACTCTATTTTTACCTGGAGCCCCCTTGAGTCTGCTCTCAGCATTCAATAAACCTCTGCTCTTGTGCCACATTTACAGACCATTTCTTCCCCCTCACTGCTTCCTTTCAGAAATAAGGAAGGAAAGGAGGAAAAAAAAGGCAATAAAGCCTCTTTAGAAAATGCATTCCCTTATCAACCAACTCTGAAGAGGAAGCCCTCAGAAGAGAGGCAGGTTGGAAAGTGAGAATCACTTCTTATGAATCACAAGACAAATTTCATAAAGAACACACAGGAAAAGACTGCATCTTCTGCATTGTGGTTCTGTGTCATGGTGGTAAATGCAGAGGAAAAAAAAGTTCAGTCTGGCTTGGAAATCTAGTCACACTGCTCCACAGAAAGAATCACTGAGAAAAGGACATTGTGACAAGTGAATTCCCATCCCTCATACAGAATCACAGAATTAACCAGGTTGGAAAAGACCTCTGAGATCAACCTATCTAATCAGCTAAACCATGGCACCAAGTGCCCCATCCAGTCTCCTTTTAAGCACTTACTGTGACGGTGACTCCACCACCTCCATGGGCAGCACATTCCAATGGCCAATTACTCTCTCTATGAAGAACTTCTTCCTAACATCCAGCCTAAACCTCCCCTGGTGCAGCTTGAGACTGTGTCCTCTTGTTCTGGTGCTGGTTGCCTGGGAGAAGAGACCAACCCCCACCTGGCTACAACCTTCAGGTAGTTGTAGAGAGCAAGAAGGTCTCCCCTGAGCCTCCTCTTCTCCAGGCTAAGCACCCCCAGCTCCCTTATCCTCTTCTCATAGGGCTTGTGCTCCAAAACCCTCACCAACTTTGTTGCCCTTCTCAGGACACGTTCCAGCCACTCAACATCTTTCCTAAACTGAGGGGCCCAGAACTGGACACAGTACTCAAGGTGTGGCCTAACCAGTGCTGAGTACAGGGGCAGAATGACCTCCCTACTCCTGCTGGCCACACTATTTCTGATGCAGGCCAGGATACCACTGGCTGCTTTGGCCACCTGGGCACATTGCTGGCTCATGTTCAGCCTACTATGAACCAGCACCCCCAGGTCCCTTTCAGCCTGGCTGCTCTCCAGCCACTCTCACCCCAGCCTGTAGCACTGCATGAGGTTGTTGTGGTCAATGTGTAGAACCCAGCACTTAGATGTGTTAAATCTCATGCCATTGGACTCTGCCCATTTGTGCAGCCTGTCAAGGTCCCTCTGCAGAGCCAGCTTTGCTCCAAAAAGTTATTAAAGCCAAAGATGGGTGTCAGCAGACGTGGGTGGGTGCCCCAGGAACGCAGGACCTCATGCACTGCGCAGGTGGATTGGTATGTGGAAAGGTCACACCTACCAACTTCTTAAGCCTCTGGTGTGAAAGATAAAGCCATCTGGTCACCATTTGACAGCTTAAATTGTAATTACACCATTTGGCCTATGAATTGCTGTGAGCCACTGTTTGAAGCTGCCGTCCTCATTCAGCTATTCCAGCTCCAAGATAGGGATCGAGTCCTTCCCCGGAAGCTGAGTTACTGGAATTCATCTCCTTGGCCTGCTTTGTACCTCCTAAAACTTATCTCTGTGGATCCTCCGTTATGATTGTGAACTTGGCAGCAGTTGTTTAGCATAAATAACCACAGTTGCTGATAACCAGTAACACCTGCTGGCCCCATTACCCGGAACAGGAGGAGAAGGCGAGCATCTCCAGCGAAATTCCACTGCGGCAATATGGAAGTGTTTAAAGGAAGACCTGCGCTGCTCAGGGTAGCAGAGATCTGAACCTTTAAATTGCAGCCATTCCCAGCCTGACGATAAGTAAATAAACAGTTCACAGCTGCATGGGCTAAACACAGAAACACATCTATCTCTTCCAGGCGTGATTGCTGAACAAGTAATTAAGTGGGAAATGTGAGCCCTCAATGTCAGTGTGAGATGATAAAGGTCTCCCAGTTGTAAATTAAGTGAACTCCAGTGAGCCCTCAATATTAACCCTTCAGGAGCCCTTGGGTGGCAATGGGTGCCTTAGCATGACTCCACTGCAATTTGCATGCAATTATTCCTGACATTTGCCCCTGGGAATATGGAGTTGTTATTTTAGCAAATTAAAACAACAAGTGAGGGAGTTGCTTTCTCTCTTCTTGCTGAGCCAGCACAGAGCACCCTGTAAGATGTAGTCCCAGTTCACGGCTCTGCCACGCTCATCCATCACATTCCCCTCTGGCAGTTTTCCTCCTGGTGATAGCAAGAGGTGTCACAAACCCAACATGCATTAAAGATTGTGAGCTGCTCAAGCACTGAGATAAGGATGATTGCTAACTTGGGATGGACAGATATCCATCAATACCTCAGCATGAGTGCACTTTGAGAACAAGGATTCAATCGATGACCATTAATTGCAATATCACCACTTGTTTTGGCCTTTTTTGGGGGCCAAGCTAACTTTGTTTAGTTTGGTTTTCCTTATTTTTATTTTTTTTTTTTAGGGAGTGAACTAGTTGAAAGGGAGCTTACCTCAGGGCATGGTTTAGTGGGCATATGAATACACTTTGAGAATAAGGATCCAGGCAATGACCATTAATTGCAACATCACCACTTGGCTTTGCCTTTCTTGGTGGTGGGGGGCAAACTAACTTTGTTTAGTTTGGTTTTCCTTTTATTTTTTAGTGAGTGAACTAGTTGAGAAGGAGCTTACTTCAGGACTTGGTTTAGTGGGCATGGTGGTGTTGGGTTTGATGATCTTAGAGTTCTTTTGACAGTTGGGCTTGATGATCTTGGAGTTCTTTTTCAACCCTCATGATCCTATGCTTCTGCTTGTGGTTTCACTTCACATAGTATTGGACAATTTACCTTAAGGGCTCAGCTTCTGTACTCGTATGACTACACTTAGCATCCATTTGATGATCTTAGAGGTCTTTTCTAACCTTAATGATTATAGTGATTCATTTTCAGATGCTTGTCTCTAACGGAATGAAAACTTGGAATATGTGCATCAAGTGTCCAGTTTTTAATCTGAGGGACTGGAAACTACAAGACAAATACAATTCATTCAAAGGATTATTTTTTAAAAACTCATCATTTTTAAGCCACACAATAATTTTTGAGGCCCAAATGCCAACTTGGTTGTTACATAATGCAGCTTTTCTCATTAGATGATTCATAAGCTTAGAGGACCTATTTGATGGTGAGGCTGGATCTGACTCAAAGCCATGAGTGTGAAACAATGTGTAACTGTCCTGTTGTAGGGATGGATCTATGGATCTGCACCTAAGAGTCCCCAGAACCCAAAAGCCCATGGACCATATGGGGCACTGCTCTCATCTGCTGGCTGTTTGCCAACTTCATGAAGTGAATCCAACTTTTCTCACCCCACCATCCGGTTTGCAATGGGGATTAGCAGAGCCTCATCCCTGCCTCTGGTTTTAGACCAAGGTAAGAGCTCAGAAAATGCAATGCAACAGAACAAAATAGGCTGGGTTCAAGCAACAGCTGGTCTTTTATCTACTGGACTTAGCACAACAGTGACCCCACTGTCATTTGGTGTGGCACATCCCAAGCTAAACAGATAAATCAAGAGGTTATGTTGTTGCACATATGAGCCTGTTATGAGTATCTTAACTCTTGGACAAAGCTTGCTGACCTTGGCTTTTGTGCTGCAAGTGTTTAATCTTTTTATCTAATATCCCCTCATGTCTCTGTCTCTTTTCCTAATAGTCTCCACAGGTGAGGAGAAAGCAACAAAAAAATGTTGAAACCAGGTTCTGGTGCAGCTGCAGTAGGTAATGACAGGGCAAAAAATAGAAAAAAAAAAATTAAAGGAAGTTCAGTGAGTTTATGATGGGAATTATTTGACCTAGTACCTGCCTTGGGAGGAGATCTATCAGATGAACTAAGATTCCTTCCAGTCCAACGTCCTGCTCTACTCTGACCATGGAAGGCAAAGAAACAAGCAACTCGTATGTCTCTCACTGCCTTTGTACCAGAGGGAGAAACTAAACCTATACCTACACACAGAGGGCATATTCCTGAAATCCTTATCCTTAAATAAGTCTACTCACACTGCCTTAGTCTCACTAGCATGCCACCCTCTCATTGCTCTAGTCATACTCAGGCATTGGTTTTCAGCCTCAGCCCAGAAATCACATGCAGCCTACTCCATAGTAAATTTTTATGGGGACTAAATGAATTCTTGGGTTCAGGGAGATGGTCCTTCATCTTCTTTCTTGATGAAGAATGTGGTTTGTTTGAGTTTGAGCTCTATATTACGTATTTCTTCAGATTTTGCTCACAGGCTCTTCTCCTTTTCCTTGTCTGAAGCAAGCTGCTTATATTTCACAGTTTTCCTTGAAGCCACAGCAAGAGCTGTGCTTGGAATTCTGCACTAGGAGTCTGTATTGCAGTTCAGGAAACCAGACACCAGATCCCTGGAGCATCTTGGAGCTGGGCAAGCTCCATCCCAGCCAGGCTGCTGCCAGTAAACTGGGGTGCCCCTGCTGAGCCAGCTCCTGGGAGTCCATCACTGGTGGGGCAAATGGTATAAGGGGACAGTGGATAACTAAGCTAGGGATATCCTGATTAACTAGAAGAGACTTATCTTTACCCTGTCCCAAAGTGTCTCTATGAAAAATGCTCCATTTAACAAAGCTTTTTTTTTTTTTTTTCCCAGAGCTGAAGCCATGTAGAAGCACAGATCATCCATTTTAGGTCCTACTTCCAGTGAGGGGCCCTGGGAACTGGGCAGAGAGACAGCAAACTTTCAAAAGACCAAGCTGTGAAGGAGCAAGAACACTCCTAAAATGTCCCTTCTGAAGGGAGTCTCCCTTTTGGGTTTAAAATGCTATCTTTGTTACCACCCTCTGTAACCTCTCCAGCAAAGAGACAAATGTTATTAGAAAAGAGCTGAGTATGGGTGGGAAGACAAAAAAACAAAAGGAAATGGAAGTACTGGAAATTGATTTTTCCACTTGAATCTATTCTCTTTCCTTCTTATTTTTTAATAAGACATTTTATGAAGTTTATTGCACCGCTTTTTATTTTCTTTCAGGGTGTGTTATCTTTTGTGACTTAGTTTAGACTAAAATAAACCTCAGTTACTAATTAAGGGTAGAAATGGGAATCCAAAGATTTGCTTCTCATCAGTGCCAAGAGGTAAATCCTTTAATGCTCTGGGATTTTGCTCCATAGCTCTAAATTTCCCATTGGTATTTAGTAATCTGCTGATTGCATTTACTCTAATTCTTTGGTCTTCAGAGTTTTCATGTTAAGACACTCACTCACAGTAGCTCTGCATGTTAAGGGCCATAAGTTAAAAGCTATAGGGTTGTTTTTTTCCTTCTTCTTCTTCTTATTAAATTCCAGCTTTGTTTTTTCTGTTGAGTTTCCCAACTACTGTGTTATATCATACTAATAAGAGTTGTACTCTGGCTGGACAAATGGCAGCGTATTGCAGTGTCCTGTGGGAGCTATGATATCATGTAGAATTTGCTTATCTGAGCCCCTTCAAAAAGAGAAGGGCAAGTGGCGAGCAGCTGAACTGCATTTTCACTTCAACCTACCTCTTCTTGCTCTGACGTCATGGGAACAGAGTCACCGCGCAGCTTCCATCTGCTGGCTGCTCCTTGGAGGCCCCACATTCACCTATCTTCATCAACTCCATTCCCATTTTGCACTGTACACTTTCAAAGTGAGAAGCTGCTCTGGGAATGACAATGCCATTTTTTTTTTGCAATGCAGTTTTTGCACTTAATCTGGAGAACCATTCATGCAATAAACTTGTACTTGCATTTTCTCACTTCTAACGAGAGTTAGGCCACACCTCGAGTCCTGTGTCCAGTTCTGGGCCCCTCAGTTTAGGAAAGATGTTGAGTTGCTGGAACATGTCCAGAGAAGGGCAACAAAGCTGGGGAGGGGTTTGGAGCACAAGCCCTGTGAAGAGAGTCTGAGGAAGCTGGGGTTGCTGCCTGGAGATGAGGAGACTCAGGGCAGACTTTATTGCTCTCTACAACTATCTGAAGGGAGGTTGTAGACAGGTGGGGGTTGGTCTCTTCTCCCAGGCAACCAGCACCAGAACCAGAGGTCAGACTCTCAAGCTGTGCCAGGGGAGGTCTATTCTATTCTATTCTATTCTATTCTCATGTAACCCTTCTCAAGCCAGCATGTCATACAAGCATCTCCCTTTTTCCCCCAGCCAAGATATGCTGATATTCTTTCAAGCTTTAGCTGTCAGAATCTGGGTTGTTTAGCACTTTGAAGCATTTTGGATAAACTAGGTCTGAACAAGAGCTCTAACTCTGTATTTATTCTTTTTTTTTTTTTTTTTTTCTGAGTGATTTGGGGAAACAGAATCACTTAATCCTTCAATACATCTTGCTGTAAAACCAGTGCCATAAGCTCCTGGGCACCTGAAATAGCTGATTTGGCAGTACGAGTGAGTGAGAACCAAAGGACCAGCTCCCTGCAGCGTGGATGACATAACTGCATGAGGAAAACCTGTTTACATCACTGAGATAACCTGTTTCTTTAAAAATAGCAAGGGCAGGGAGGCAATAAAGCTGTCAGCACTGCAATGGGAGCGTGCTTGTGTTCCACCAGCAGGAGGGACAGCGGTAGGGACGCTCACCAGGCTGGCAGCAAGGAGGGTAGGGGATTCACCATGAGGATGGCCGTGTTTGAGTAAACAGAACCGTGGCAATATCAAAGTGCTATTGTCTGCTCAACAGCTCTATTTGTGCCAATGATATTTCCAGGTTAGCTCCTCCTAGGCCCATAAAAATCTCCATTTTATTATTTTTGCTGGTTTTTTTTTCTGTTTTGTTTGTTGTGGTTGTTATTTTTTTTTCCTCAGTGCAATGATAGATGGAGTGCCCATAAATCCTGACAGCACCATGTATGAAATCCCCAAGGCCCTGAGCCAAGTGTGGAGCAACTGGTCACCAAGCAGGCTTCCACCTAGCCCTAGGTTTGGCTCATGTGTGGCTGTTTTCTGGTTGCTGGGACGCTTCACTCTTTGTTGGCTGTGCGAAGGAGCATCTGACTGTGGGAATGTTTCACGCTGAAGTCCAAGCCAAGAATGGAACATGATTAAATCTAGTCAGCTAAGCAGCCTTATGAGGTACTCATACAGTCCAGGTAGGAGCACAGCCCAATGTTTTTATTGTGTTAAAGTACATTTTCTCCAAAAAGGAAGATGTTGTGTAGGGTTCACATCCTGTTGATGCATCAGATACATTTCAGCTATTGCTGTTTTCCTTTGGGTTGTGTTTCCGTTGGCTCAGGGTCCTGTTTGACTGAACTAGGACAATAAGTTGTAGTGATGCAACAGATTTAGGGCTCCATTTTGGGCATACGTATTTTGGGTCAAGCTGTACAGTATTGACACCAATTGTATGTGAGCAAAGCAGCATTCAGGAGTGGAACATTTCTTAGTACATCCAAAGTGAGAGACTTGTGCTACTGATATCATATAGCATGGCTTTGACTGTTAAGCTGGGCAAGACACCAAGTCCTCACCAAATATTTGGTGGAATTTTTGACTTATAAGATATTTTCCATTTTAAAAGGCACAGAAAATGTCAGAGATTGAGTTCAGAGATGAGAAAGACCCCAAAGAGGCACTAGATTCATGTAAACAAGATCCTGTTGTGGCTAGTGCCGTTACCATTGCCTTGTGCCTTGCATGGTTTTCCCCTTCCTTTGGTGATGGTTCAGCATAGCGTTCAGAACAGCTTGAGGCAGTTATGATCTAAAATTCCTAACCATTATGTCTGTTTTCTCCCACCCTGTCCAAGATCAAATGGATGAAAGAAATCCATTTGAAAATGAAGCTCCAAATCCAAACGTCTGTCACTGTTAAAAACAATTAGAGATGGGATGTGACCCTGAGCAACTGGGTGAAGATGAAGTTGTGGATGAGCAGAAAATTTAGCTGCAACACAAAGAAAACTTTTTTTTTTAAAGTATTTAACATGCCTTTGTTTATTTGCTTAATGTTTTTGTGTGCTATCACATTTACTGATTTTGATGGGGCTCATAAAGTGAAATACTGTGAGAGACAGCTATTTTCATGGACTATTTTTGTTCTATACTGGGGAAGGGGGAGGAGAAGAAAAGAACAAACCCCATGTTCTTGTAGGACTTCCAGATCAAAAAGAAATCAGTAAATCCCGCTTGTGAGTGCTTTTCTAAATGAACTAATTCATCTCAAGCTTGCCTGTCACCAGGTCCTAACTACGTGTTTGTGTTACTGCTTATTACATTGACTCTTCATAGGTGAGGTGGACTTCTAAGGCAATGAAGAGATTTAAACAGAATGCTTTTTTTCAGTTCTGATTCTATTTATATAAACTGTGGTATGTCCAGTTGAAGAAAAGCCAGGATCTGAAACTGAAACAACAGTGTTTTCTGATCACTATAATTGGAATCTCTCAAGACAAGATTCATGGAATCATAGAATCAACCTAATCCACCAGGGCAATCCTAATCCACCAGGGCAACTATGATATAGTTGCCATCTCAGAAACATGGTGGGACAACAGGTACAATTGGAGTGCTACACTGGGGGGCTACAGGCTCTTTAGGAAGGATAGGCGAGGGAGGAGAGGAGGAGGGGTGGCTTTGTATATTAGGGATACACTTTCTGCCTCAGAACTCGAGGTGGAAGATGAGGGAATTGAGAGCCTGTGGGTTAAAATCAGAGGGCAGCCCAACAAATCTGACATCCTGGTTGGAGTCTGTTATAGACCACCCAACCAGAATGAGGAGGCTGATGAATTATTCTATAAACAACTGGAAGCTGTTTCAAGATCATCAGATCTTGTCCTCGTGGGGGACTTCAACCTGCCGGATATCTGCTGGGAACTTAATTCAGCAGAGAGAAGGCAGTCCAGAAGATTCCTGGAGCGGATAGAGGATTGCTTCCTGACGCAGCTGTTAAGTGAGCCTACCAGGGGACAGGCTCTGCTTGACTTGCTGCTCTCCAATAGGGAAGGGCTAGTGGGAGATGTGACCGTGGGAGGCTGCCTAGGGTGCAGTGACCACGAGATAGTGCAGTTTTCAATATGCAGGGAGATAGGGAGGAGTACCAACAGAACCTTCACCTTGGACTTCCGGAGGGCAAACTTCAGCCTCTTTAAGAAACTTATTTGTAAAGTTCCCTGGGTACCAACCCTCATGAACCGAGGGGTCCAGGAGGGTTGGACCTACTTCAAACAGGAGCTCTTGAAGGCACAGGAACTGGCGGTCCCCATGTGCCGAAAGATGAGCCGGCGGGGAAGGCGACCGGCCTGGATGGACAGGCAGCTCCTGAAGGATTTAAGGGAAAAAAAGAGGCTGTATCACCTTTGGAAGGAGGGGAAGGCTTCTCGAGGTATGTTTAAGGAAGTGGTTAGATTATGTAGGAATAAAATTAGAGAGGCAAAGGCCCAGTTGGAACTGAAGCTGGCCACCTCTGTGAAAGATAATAAAAAGCAATTTTACAAATATATCAATGCTAAAAAGAAGGGCAAGAAGAACCTCCACTCCTTACTGGACCTGGAGGGGAACATGGTGACCAAAGACGAGGAAAAGGCTGAGGTCCTGAACGCCTTCTTTGCCTCAATGTTTAACAGCAAGGTAGGAGTCCAGGATGAGTGGCCTCCTGAGCTGGGTAATAGGGTCGGGGAGCAGTGTAATGCCCCAGAAATCCATGAGGAATTAGTCCGGGACCTGCTGAGCCACTTGGACACCCATAAGTCCATGGGACCGGATGGGATCCATCCTAGGGTGCTGAGAGAGCTGGCAGATGAGCTGGCCAAGCCGCTCTCCATCATTTTCCTCCAGTCCTGGCTCACTGGGGAGGTCCCAGGTGACTGGAAACTGGCCAATGTGGTCCCCATCCACAAGAAGGGACGGATGGAGGAACCTGGAAACTACAGACCAGTCAGCCTGACCTCAGTGCCAGGGAAAGTGATGGAGCAGATTATCCTGGCGGCAATAACTGCGCACCTGAAGGATGGCCAAGGGCTCAGGTCCAGCCAACATGGATTTAGGAAGGGCAGGTCCTGCCTCTCCAACCTGATCTCCTTCTATGATCAGGTGACCCGTCTGGTGGATGTGGGGAGGCCTGTGGATGTAGTCTATCTGGACTTCAGCAAGGCCTTTGACACCGTCCCCCACAGTAAACTGCTGGCTAAGCTGTCAGCTCGTGGTTTGGACCACAACACTCTGTGCTGGGTTAGGAACTGGCTGGAGGGCCGAGCCCAGAGAGTGGTGGTGAATGGTGCCACATCCGGCTGGCGGCCAGTCACCAGTGGCGTCCCCCAGGGATCAGTGCTGGGCCCCATCCTCTTTAACATCTTCATTGATGATCTGGATGAGGGGGTTGAGTCAGTCATCAGCAAGTTTGCAGATGACACCAAGTTGGGAACAGATGTTAGTCAGTTAGAGGGTAGAAAGGCTCTGCAGAGGGACCTTGACCGACTGGACAGATGGGCAGAGTCCAATGGGATGGCATTTAATAAGTCTAAGTGCCGGGTGCTGCACTTTGGCCACGGCAACCCCATGCAGAGCTACAGGCTGGGGTCAGAGTGGCTGGAGAGCTGCCAAACGGAGAGGGACCTGGGGGTGCTGATTGACACCCGCCTAAACATGAGCCAGCAGTGTGCCCAGGTGGCCAAGAAGGCCAATGGCATCCTGGCCTGTATTAGGAATAGTGTGGCCAGCAGGAGCAGGGAGGTCATTGTGCCCCTGTACTCTGCATTGGTTAGGCCACACCTTGAGTACTGTGTCCAGTTCTGGGCCCCTCAGTTTAGGAAGGACATCGAGACACTTGAACGTGTCCAGAGAAGGGCAACAAGGCTGGTGAGAGGCCTTGAGCACAAGCCCTATGAGGAGAGGCTGAGGGAGCTGGGATTGTTTAGCCTGGAGAAGAGAAGGATCAGAGGCGACCTCATTGCCCTCTACAACTACCTGAAGGGTGGTTGTAGCCGGGTGGGGGTTGGTCTCTTCTCCCAGGCAACCAGCACCAGAACAAGGGGACACAGTCTCAAGTTGTGTCAGGGGAGGTTTAGACTCGAGGTGAGGAAAAAGTTCTTCACTGAGCGAGTCATTCGTCATTGGAATGGGCTGCCCAGGGAGGTGGTGGAGTCGCCGTCCCTGGAGGTGTTCAAGGGGAGATTGGACGTGGCGCTTGGTGTTATGATCTAGTTGTGAGGTCTGTTGGAACAGGTTGGACTTGATGATCCTTGGGGTCTCTTCCAACCTTAGTTACTGTGATACTGTGATACTGTGATAGAATCAAGAATGTTGGAAAAGACCTCAAAGATAATCAAGTCCAACCTGTCACCACAGACCTCATGACAACTAAACTATGGCACCAAGTGCCATATCCAACCCCTTTTTGAACACCTCCAGGGATAGTGACTCCACCACCGCCCTGGGCAGCACATTCCAATGGCCAACAACTCCTTCTGTGAAGAACTTTCTCCTCACCTCAAGCCTAAACCTCCCCTGGCACAGCTTGAGACTGTGTCCTCCTTTTCTGATGCTGGTTGCCTGGGAGAAGAGACTAACCCCCTACCTGGCTACAACCTCCCTTCAGGTAGTTGTAGAGAGCCAGAAGGTCTCCCCTGAGCCTCCTCTTCTCTAGGCTAAACAATCCTAGCTCCCTTAGTCTCTCCTCACAGGGCTGTGCTCAAGGCCTCTCACCAGCCTTGTTGCCCTTCTCTGGACACGTTCAAGTGTCTCAATGTCCTTCTTAAATTGAGGGGCCCAGAACTGGACACAGTACTCAAGGTGTGACCTAACCAGTGATTCCAGTGTTTCAAGGTGTTCACTGCAAGCTTTTGATCCTTTCCTGCCAGGTTTTCAGTGATGATGCGTAAAGCAATCAAACTGATGTTGGCTGCTGCCTTCTTCTATGGAACTCCATAGGCATTTTATTAGGATGATTTTAGGCAAAGCACAATCAGGCCAATGCTAAACACTATTGGCTGTCAAAAAATACCATAGTCCAGATAACATGCTGTGATTGTGCTTTGCAGGTATCACTGGCCTTTCTTGAGTCACCACTAAAGTTCTGTCTCACCTGAAAGCAAGAACTTCTCCCTGAACTGAACAAACTAGCACTGGAAACCTGCACCACCAATATTATTTGGTGCTTCTTGTGAGCAACCTTACTTGTGAAGGAAGTGGAATACTGTTCATTTTTATGATGATACAAAAATCTTTTAATGAAGGGACCTGTTTGGCCTACAATTCCTTTGCCGCAGGGGCCAGGTGTGAGGTAGATCATGACGTGTTTGCCATGCTATCTCTAAGGGCGTGAGAAGCGCTGTGTTTGTACTTCTGCTAAGCTGGTCCCTGCTGGTCTTCAAGAAATAAAGTTGCTAGTTTAAGAAGGACATTTAGACACTTGAACGTGTCCTGAGAAGGGCAACGAGGCTGGGGAGAGGCCTCGAGCACAAGCCTTATGAGGAGAGGCTGAGGGAGCTGGGATTGTTTAGCCTGGAGAAGAGGAGGCTCCGAGGAGACCTTCTTGCCTTCTACAGCTACCTGAAGGGTGGTTGTAGCCAGGAGGGGGTTGGTCTCTTCTCCCAGGCAACCAGCACCAGAACAAGAGGACACAGTCTCAAGCTGCACCAGGGGAAGTTTAGGCTCAAGGTGAGGAGAAAGTTCTTCACTGAGAGAGTCGTTAGCCATTGGAATGTGCTGCCCAGGGAGGTGGTGGAGTCGCCATCCCTGGAGGTGTTCAAGAGGGGATTGGATGTGGCACTTTGTGCCATGGTTTAGTCATGAGGTCTGTGGTGACAGGTTGGACATTATGATCTTTGAGGTCTCTTCCAACTTTGGTGATTCTGTGATTCTGTAAAAGCTTTTGCCTGCAGAGTGTTGCAAGCACTGTCTTGAATTTTCTTTTTGCCTTTTTTATTCTGTGTTTCTTCATGCTATTAAACAACAACATCAACAAATTATATCCATGTATTGCATGGGGCAGAGGACCTACATCACCTCTACTGATGGTGATAGGGGTGACAATTACTATGTGCTGGAATAACAAGCTGGCATTATTTTAAATCCATTCTTTCATCCACTGCAATGGTAATATCTTCTAGACAATGGCTCTTGGAAAAGCTGAGATGTTTGCTTTGCAAAATAGACATGAAATTTCTCCTTCAAGGTGCTAAATTTGTGCTGAGCTGGTCCAAAACACGACTGCATCTGGCTGTGTCTCGTGTCTGCTACTAAAAAAATGTCCTAAATTCCAGACAACCTCTGGGGCTTTGAAATAAAACTCATTAATCCTGCATTTGAATTTAATATTTGAAATTTTATCCTAATCTTTTTTTCTTCCCCATGAATTAGCTTTAGAAAACTTGGAAAGGATCACAAGGGTGGTGGTGGATTTTATATTTATTTTTTTCTTGTTTTTTTTTTTTTTTTCTTTTAGAGAGAGAGAGAGAGAGAGAGAGAACATTCTTAACAAAGGGTATAAAATTAAACTAGATTTGACCTCTGCCTTTAGCAGATTTTCCACCTGGTCTGTGCAGGAAATCAGCTTCTATATAGCAGCTCTTTCATAAGGAATAACATACATGAGTCTGTAAGTGACAGTTTTTCTTGGGTGGACAACAATGTTAGTTACTTTTTATGATTAATTGATAAATGTTTTGATATGGTGCCTGGGCTCTGAGTCAAAAATCACTCTAGTTAGATGATCCAACATTTGGGAAGCAGAGCCAATTACAGCTCAGGCACAGTGAAAACAATTCTGAAATATTTGAGCCTAAAAATGTGCATAGTTGTTAAGGAATCTTGCACGTGGGTGTATGGTGGTATCCTGAATTACAACTACTTGGTGGGCCAATTTCTTGAGGAATGCAGGGAAGTGCAGGGATTCGAGACTTTTTGCATCTATATTTCAAAAGACTTGGGAAAACAGAAGAACCACATGGACTCTTGTGGCTGGGCACGTGCTGAGGAAAACCAGACCGTGGGCCAAAATGTGCTTTTAGTCCCTCGGGTTACACAAATCCCTTTGGTTTTTGGGGAAGGCTTTAGGTTTCAAGTTTCCTTCCCTTGATTCCTAACCTACTCCTCTGAGCTTGCTCATTTGTTTTCCAGGCTCCAGAACTTACTTTCTACACCAGGCTTCCTACCTTGCCCTCAGATTTGCACCCTAATTCTAAGCCTTTCTAAACAACTCAGGAGAAGCAGAACTTTATCATGTCTGTGGCTATAAATCAGGTTACTGCCACCATCAGGACAGCCTTGACTCCGAAGGCATCGATGCAAACCTACACTAGACACAGTTGATTCTTGTAATGGAGATCCTCTAGAAGAACATCCTACTTTGCAATTCAAGGTTGCTTTCTCAGATTATTAAGGGGGAAAAAAATCCCTACCCAACATTCTGTATTTTTCTTTCCACAGGTAAGTGAACCCAGAGGCATTTTTTTGAGTAGGATTTTGGGGTCATCAGATCAAAGCTGACTTTTTGAGTGACATGGAGCCAGCTGTTCCCTACAGTCAGTGGAAACAGAATGTCTTTCCTGGTTCCTCAGACTTCCTTACTTAAAATGTTACATAGAGCTTTTGAAGGAAGCATGCTTGGATTTCAGTGTCACCACAGATCTGGAAACTGAGAGGCAAACTCTGAACTTCAGAAATCTCAGTGCTGCTCATCATAGACCTCTGTATTTTTCATGTAAGCATCTGATCCTAACCCCAAAGATCTCATTGTCTTCAATGGACTTTTATTCAAAGCTCAAGACTGGCTGTCACTTTAGAAAAATGGATGTCTAACAGATATAGATACTCCTGGGGGCTACTTTGCATTACTAAGGCCACCAACACTTGAAGGGCTTAGAGATGTCTATATATTGAAGACGTTCAAATAGACTTAGATCTGGATATTGCTCCACCTTCTTATGACCCTTGGCTCTTGATATACTGTTGCATGCACAGAAGGAGGTGAGAAGAGTTGCAGAAGATCTTTTCAAACAGCAGAGCATCTTTCCTTTTCTTGTTTTACAGTGAAGATCCATAAAGATGGTTTTTCCCAGTCTGCTTTGTGGTTCAAACCGCAACTTTTCCAGTGATTCCTTCATTTCAGGTAGCATTTGAACCATTTCACTCCAAGAACCATTTCTTCCAGTGATTAAAAATGCCACTTTTCTAGCAACTCTCCCATTTCAGGTACCATTTGAAGACCATGATACCCCCTTTCCACCCTCCCTCCATTCCTGGCGCTGTGTTTTGATCCTGGCTGCTGGATCTAAACATACTCCTGCTTCCACTTTATTTAACACTGGAGGATTTTATCCTTGCTGATACGAGAGGAAAATTTCTAACAGCATACTGTAAGCTTTGCTGCTCATGATTTCTTCAGCATGCAGATTTTATTTCATGTTAAGCTAGCAACTGAACTCTTCTAATAAACAGAGTAAAATCTAATTAGGCTACTGGAGTGGAACAGAAGAATTTATACTCCTCCAGACCTTAGGAATTCTTCCTCAAACATACACACAAGCTTCCTGGCAGCCGCCTCGTTCAAAGAGTGGCTAATGATGATACTAATTTACACTTAGCTGATACTGTTAGGAGTTCCTCACAGATGGAAAATATACTTCTTTCATGAGATCATCCAGGGTAGCACAGCCTCGTGGATTGTGCATGGAGAAAAAGAAATCCCAATTTCTAATCCCATGGCTCACACTGCTTGCTGTGTGGTCTCCCTTTCTCAGTTTCTCCATGCACAATCTTACTTATCCAGCTCATTCATGGGATTTTGATGATTACTCAGTCATTTGGCAGTAATATGTTACCCAAGCAGGAGGCACAATTGAAGTGCTAAAGCACTGTGATTAGAGACTCAATGGTACCTCCAAAATATATTTGTAAGAGATTGACATCCAAGATGAATTTGTCTGGTCTCTTGTCTTTGTTGAGCTGATAATTATTTCAAGTTATGGTTGGACTGGATGATCTTAAAGGTCTTTTCCAACATTAATGATTCTATGATTCTAAGTATTGCTGGTGAGAGAGCTCAGAAAGCAACAAAGCTGTGCCCCATTCAGCCTTGGGGGAAGATATCTCCCATACAAGGAGGCACATCTTCCCACACAGAATCCATACAGCTAGACCAACCCAAATATGTCATGGGTATCTCCATGTACACAATATCTGTTGGCCTACAAGTCCATAGACATCATGGAGGCAACAGGCAAACCCAAGCCATGCAGCCCTCCCCAGGAATTGGTGCTCAATTGTTTTCCTGGAGCATGCATATTGTCCAGTAGCCTTTCTTTCAGGAGCAGGGAGGTCATTCTGCCCCTGTACACTGCACTGGTTAGGCCGCACCTCGAATACTGTGTCCAGCTCTGGGCCCCTCAGTTTAGGAAGGATGTTGACTTGCTGGAACGAGTCCAGAGAAGGGCAACGAAGTTGGTGAGGGGTTTGGAACACAAGCCCTATGAGGAGAGGCTGAGGGAGCTAGGGCTGCTTAGCCTGGAGAGGAGGAGACTCAGGGGTGACCTTATTGCTCTCTATAGCTACCTGAAGGGAGGTTGTAGACACGCGGATGTTGGTCTCTTCTCCCAGGCAGCCAGTACCAGAACAAGAGGACACAGTCTCAGGCTGCACCAGGGGAGGCTTAGGCTGGATGTTAGGAAGAAGTTCTACACAGAGAGAGTGATTGCCCATTGGAATGTCTGCCCAGGGAGGTGGTGGAGTCACCGTCATTGGAGGTGTTCAGGAGGAGACTTGATGGGGTGCTTGTTGCCATGGTTTAGTTGATTAGATGGGTTGGATTGGTTGATGAGTTGGACACGATGATCTTGAAGGTCTCTTCCAACCTGGCTTTATTCTATTCTATTCTATTCTATTCTATTCTATTCTATTCTATTCTATTCTATTCTACTCTATTCTATTCTATTCCATCCTATCCTATCCTATCCTATCCTATCCTATCCTATCCTATCCTATCCTATCCTATCCTATCCTATCCTATCCTATTCTTTGGCTGGAGTGTTGTCATCTTTTTCTCCAGGACTGTTTAGCTCTTCCTATGTTGCTTGTCGAGATTGTTCCTACTAAACCATTAGTTATTCCTTGGGTTTCAATGAAGGGAGAGAAAATAGGAGTAAACATTAAAGTAAGACATGAATAAAAGCTGAAGTTTGTTTATAAGCAAACAGCACCTGGCCCAGCCCATAGCAACCTCAGGAAAAACTTTTCTATTGACTGCAGTAGGGCATGGTGCCTACCACCTCTGGCCTCTGGAGACATAACTGCTTAGGAAGGGACCTGAGTCCTGCTGAGTGCAAGCTTATTCAGGAAAGGATGTGCTTCCAGGAGTGGGAGAAGAAGACATGCCTTCTCCTATTTCAGATTGTAAAGAATCCTCACTGTCGAAAAAACCCACCCCAAACAAACTCCCCCAAAAAACAACAGCCCTGCAGCAGGCTGAAGCCGACCTATCTTTTTACAGCACAATAAGGTTTTGTGAAATGCAATTTCTGGCTTGAAACCTGGAGGCATTGCCCAGTTTTGACTTATACTTTGTTCAGGCAAAAGTCCAGTTGATGTGAGAGAGCACTGGGTCATATTAGGATTTGGCCCACAAGGGCGGAGGAGAGCCAAGCTCAGAATGTCACATAAACATATTAGCTAGAGACTTGGCTCTCTCCAAGATCCCAGAGATGGAAGAGGGCCGTGATCTAGTCCTCTGTGAGGCATGTAAGGAGGCTTAATTTGTCCTGCATAAAGCGTGAAAAGAGCAGGATCCAAGCATCTGCACAAGCATCTGTATCATTTCTTGCCCCTCCTGGGGAGTTCTGGAATGTTGTCCTTTTTTGTGTGACAGGTAGAATCTGAGCTAAAAACCGCTTAACCTGTTTTGTGTGGGTGAACAGGAATCCAAAAAATCAAACCATGGGTTGTCCATGCCGAAGGGGAAAGCGTGCTCTTTCTAGCGATGAGGTATAAAGAGGGCATATTGTTCATTTAAAGCACACTCCATAGGTTTTCTTTTGCAGCACAAAGTATTTTTTGAAAGTTTACAGCTGTAGTGGAAATTCCCTGGAGCTTAACCATCAGTTTTCTGCCAATCAGAAAGCTGAAGGCGCTCTGGTTCGGGCTCCAGAAAGTGACATTTTAGCGTTACACGTCTTAAACGTGGAGCGATTTCCAGAGAGCATCCTGATGGGTTTTGAACTCCAAAGAAAGGCTTTCCTGGTGCCAAGCTACACAGTCTGGGAAACACTGCATGCTGCACGCCACACTCGCTCCCTGTAGCTCTGCCAGAAACCAAAATATAGATTAAAAAATAAAAAAAGGCAAAAAAAGAGTGAAAAAAAAGTGAAAGGCATAAGACCAGGACTAAGGTTTGAGGATGCTTTTCAAGTAGGAACATTTCATTTATTAACATTTAATGCATTAACTGCTCTCACAGCCCTGAGAAGTTGCTATAGGAGGAGGCTGATGTCCATATATATATATATCATGTAATGACACCATGGAGAAAGGGAGGGGAAAGTGCGTGCCTCAGATTGACCAAAAAGCCTCTGCAGTGTAGAGGAAATGGTAAAACTTGGGCCAATCCACTGTAAGTCTGTTAACTTAATAGGTTTAAAAGTGACTTTGCAGTGATTTCTGAAAGGGAAAACATGGGCATCTGAGAAGGTGCAGATGGTAAAGCACTGATGTGGGACCCGTGCTTCAGGGAACAACAGCACATCAGCATGTCGTGGCGGTCTTCACAAAATGGTTGCAAGGAGGACGTTGAAGGAAGTGTAGAATTACTTCTAGCCCCCAAAAAGAGGAGAATAAGATGGAAAAAAAGGCATTCATCTTCTTGTACTTACTTTATTTAGCTGGATTAGAGAAGAGCAAGGAATGAAACAGGCAACTTTTTGAGACCTTTAATCGAATAGTAAGAAGAGATCACCTTTTAATTAAGGCCTTGGATGAACCAATTTGCAATAACTAATTATTGCTGTTTAGACCAGGAGCTGGACTGCTGTAGGCAGGTTTATCTCCAGGGGTATCATTGGAATGTGATTGCTGACATCAATCAGGGCTGGAAACAGCTCCCCTGATGAGGAACAGCTCAGATGTGGTTCTTGTACTTAAGTGCCCTGCACTGGCTGGGGCAGAGCCAGGACACCAGATGAGAGGACCTGGTTTAGTAGTGGGCTTGGTAGTGTTTGGTAATGCTTGGACTTGATGATCTTAAAGATCCTTTCCAACCCAAATGATTCTATGATTCTATGACATCTGAGCTCAGCTCCTTCTGATGTCCTTGCATGTGGGAGGTTTAATATTTTCAAACACCCTGTCATGGGTCTGATGACTTTTGCCAAGTACCTTCTGTTTATTGTTAATAAAAGTCAACAGAAGTGTAGAAAAGCACAAAATGTCAACCTGTGACCTCGTGCAATCCATGGCAGGGAAGGGAAGGGAAGGGAAGGGAAGGGAAGGGAAGGGAAGGGAAGGGAAGGGGGAAGGGAAGGGGGAAGGGAAGGGGGAAGGGGGAAGGGAAGGGGGAAGGGGGAAGGGAAGGGAGAAGGGGGAAGGGAAGGGAGAAGGTGGAAGGGAAGGGGGAAGGGAGAAGGGGGAAGGGAAGGGGGAAGGGAGAAGGGAAGGGAAGAGGGAAGGGAAGGGACTCCACCCACCCTTTGGTACATGCTTTGTCCCTCATGCCATGTTGGAATCCAGAAGCAGAAATCGTTTCTCAAGACTGGGGCTTAGAAAGTCAGGAATTTTGTCTCTCCTTATTTTCATTACAGTTAGTTAAATCCTTAGGCTCCTGTTAACACTGAGCTGCAAGCTGAGTTTTTTTTCTTCTTTTTTTTTTTTTTTTTTTTGTTAAAATGCTGAAACCTAATTTTCATTGAACAATTTTCTGTTTGAGGCCAACAGCAAATTAGTGTGCTTTCCACTGGCAGACCCCAGTAATTTGGTAGGCAGGAGGCTCACACATACTTAAGTTATTCAATACATTTTGTTATACTCGGTACAAAAAACCTAGTCAGAAAAGCCTGATTTATGATATTCCTCAGGTTTCCTGTTACTTAAAACCACTAACATCCTATGGCCAAGCCCTTCAGAGGCAGCCAGCACATCTGGCCCAGAGTGGTCCTGTCGCCTATCGCCAAAATGCCATATTTATAATCAAGTCATAACAGAGAAGAAAGAATCAATTATGATGAAGAAGAAGAAGAAGAAGAAGAAATAAAATGAAGCAGAAAAAGGTAAAGCTGTCAGTGGACATTGGTAAATATGACTGGGTGTAAAATTTCTGCCCCAGAAAAATAGGAGCATGTAGGATGCTGAGCAGGCAGATTAGATCGCGGGATCACAGGATGTCAGGGGTTGGAAAGGATCCAAAGAGGTCATCAAGTCCAACCCCTCTGCCAGAGTAGGACCTTAGATGTGTGCAATCATCTCTTCTGGTATAATTACAAATTACTGAAAGCTCTAATTTTCCCATTTTACACATTTTTTCCCAATGTCTATTTTGTTTTTCATCCATACAGGGAAACCACTCCTGGCTAAAGCCAAAGCTACCCAATCCATCTGAAAGGCCACCTGCAGTTCTGCAACCACTTGGTAAATAAGTGAGCCTGCTCCTTGCAAAGTGTTTTCTAGCTGTTCCCCTCGGGGATTTAAGGCTTGTGCAGTCGTTGGGTCTGTATTGTATCTGTGTATCCATCTGTCATATTTGATCAACGAGCCAGAGGCTCCCAAAATATTAACTTCCTACATGTTTCATAAAAGAATGAGGCAGAAATTTGATTTAATGTCCCCCTCAAATGGAAAGCTGGAGAGGACGTCCGCGCTGTAGAAATCATGTTCAAATCCACAGGGCAAGAAACTAAGCTCACAGCACAAATCCTTCACATTACTTTTTTTTTTTAACCATTAAACTATATGCTTTAAAAATAGCTATATAAACAAGAGAGTAGAAAGACCTGCAAGTTTCAGGCTGGTACAGGCTGTTAAGCCAGGCAGTAATCTGGGGATGCCACCACATCCAGGGTGGCGTGAGTACAGGTAAGGTGCAGTGCTAAAGGGCACAGGCAAAGCTGGCCATGGCTTCTGCTCTGGAAGAGGCATTTTTGCAGAGATTCATTTTTTCTAAGGGAGTCACAACAGAAATGTGTAGATGATAACGTACAGGTTCTCAGCCTTGTCAAGCCTTGGAATGCTGCTAGAGAAACGCAAAGAGATGCAGAGGTTTCAACCTCTCTGAAAACCTGATCACTGAATACTTCTGGCCAGCTTCCTCTGCCAAAGGGATATGAAATTCTCCAAACCTGGGCCAAACTCTGACGTTCATGAACTGTTCCTCAAGTGGATTGAGATGATGTAACCATTAAGTATGAAACCCTCCTCCACTTTTTAAATTACATCTGGCTGAGGTGAATTTCTATGCCTATAATAGAATGACAATGTGAAAGATTATATTTGTTCTCAACCTTATTACACAGTTGTGTTGTGACATGGGAAAGTCCCTGTGGCAACATGGCATAATCTAAAGCAACTGCGGGTTCAAACATGAGGGATCCAACAGCTCTGCCTTTTTTTTTCCCCCTCTCTTGATTATTCCTGGTGGATAAAATAATTGGAAGACTTAGCCAACTTCTCCATCACCAGAAGCAGTGGAGCAATGATGATTTCAGAAAAAAATAGAATAGAATTAACCAGGTTGGAAGAGACCTTTGAGATCATGGAGTCCAACCTATCATCCAACACCATCTGATCAACTAAACCATGGCACCAAGCACCCCAGCCAGTCTCTTCCTAAACACCTCCACTGCTGGCAACTCCACCACCTCCGTGGGCAGCCCATTCCAATGACCAATCTCTCTTTCTATGAAGAACTTCTTCCTAACATCCAGCCTAAACCTCCCCTGGTGCAGCTTGAGACTGTGTCCTCTTGTTCTGGTGCTGGTTTCCCAGGAGAAGAGACCAACCCCCACCTGGCTACAACCTCCCTTCAGGTAGTTGTAGAGAGCAAGAAGGTCTCCCCTGAGCCTTCTCTTCTGCAGGCTTAACAACCCCAGCTCCCTCAGCCTCTCCTCACAGGGCTGTGCTCCAAACCCCTCCCCAGCTTTGTTGCCCTTCTCTGGACGTATTCTAGCAACTCAACATCTTTTCCAAACTGAGGGGCCCAGAACTGGACACAGTTCTCAAGGTGTGGCCTAATCAGTGCTGAGTACAGGGGCAGATGACTTCCCTGTTCCTGCTGGCCACACTATTTCTGATGCAGGACAGGATGCCATTGGCCTTGTTGGCCACCTGGGCACACTCCTGGCTCATGTTCAGCCTACTATGAACCTGTGCCCCCAGGACCCTTTCTGCCTCCGCTCCAATCCTTGACTGTAGTTTACCAAAGAGCTATCAATTAATTTCCTGTATAATTTCTCCAGAAATACATTGGAAGTGAAACCTGAGGGGTTTGACCTACGTTTCATCAAGCTGTCTTTGTGCAGAAAATTATTTAAGCATGCTCAACCACAAGCAAATGGTCAAACAGGTCTTTGAGCTTCAGGTATGTGCCCAAGTGTTGGTAATAGATGGCCTTGGGGGAAGGATTCACCTGGCTTGTACGTTCATTCAAGAAGATCTTTGCACAACCATAAAGCTCTTGATGATAACAATGTCTCTTGTTCCTTCTTTTGGCAATGATTTTGCAAATCTCCTTCAGAAGACACTCCGTGCCACCTTAACTACATATGTGCTAGCTGAATAGACAGGATGAAATTGGACCAACAGTTATGTCTGCTGGCAGAATCAAGGGCTTTCAGTGCTGTAAGACTGGTTCCAAGGGTACAGGTTATTCAATCAACCTCTTGCATACCCTCTGCCAAAATTACATCCCAACAAATACTTTTTGGTGCTGTCCTCACCATTGATACCAATACTGTGTAAGCCAGAAAGACAAATTCATTCACATGTTAACTAGCAACCTCATCAATATTAAGTGCACAACAGAAAAAGAAGCCAGCCATTTATTTGTGTTCAATTCTGAGTCATAAGTCCTTCTTTGGAGATTTTCTTGTTTGTGTAGTGCCTCATCAGATGTTTTCTGAGCTGTTTAAGCAGCTCTGAGAAATGCAAAGCCTCTGATGAATATTTCGCTGCACTAAGCATAACTTTTCCCTGCCAGACCTGCATTGTACCTTTCTCACATGAAAGCACTCAAAACTTTGCTTTCTGCTTTCACTGTTTCCCCCAGGGAGGTGGTGGAGTCACCATCCCTGGAGGTGCTCAAGAGGGGATTGGATGTGGCACTTGGTGCCATGGTTTAGTAGTCATGAGGTGTTGGGTGACAGGTTGGACTTGATGATCTTTGAGGTCTTTTCCAACCTTGTTGATTCTATGATAATTTTGATCCTCTGTTTCCTCTTTAATTGTGGCAGTATGTGACTTCATGAACAAGGTTCTGTGCTTTTATTCATACCACTTGTCCCCCTCTGTGTCCCAACCTCTGAACCATCTGGAATAATTCTTGAAAATGGCATATTGGGTAAGAAAGAGGAGAAATCTGCAGTAGAATACATGATACTTGAGGACACATGCTTTCTGACTATGCAGTTGGTGGGGTATGTTTGTAGTGACCAAACAAGGTATTTAGGTTGTGATTCCACAAGCTGTAGTAGTTGTGTCCTACCAATGAATCTGGCCATAAGTGTTTGCAAAACGCTTTCAGAAAGTGAGACACCAAAGGTAATTGTGATGATTCCACTTCCTTATTTATTTAGAGGATTCCCTTTCCTTATTTGCAGATGTCAACTAAGAGTGTGCTATAAAGGCACATCCAAGGAATTTTAGAAAATGCTGCAATTCAGTATTTCTGACTTCTTCAGTGCCATCATGTAGTGGAGGAAGTATCAGCATCACCCTCACCTTTAAGTTCTCAATTTTCCCTGCATTTCTTGCTTTACGATTGATTTCTGTGGGATTTTTTTAATTGTTATTATTTCTTTCTAATAATACCAATAAAACTGCGGGGGGGGTGGAGGGGGCGAAAAAAACTTCACTGGAAATATTTGAAATATTCTCCACTGGAAAAATATTATCCTATAACAGATGGGTAGTAGTGTAAACACGCTGCTGCCCAGCACAACAAAACCAGCCTGGATTCGTGCGTTTGACTTCAGGATGGCGTAGTAGGGAGGCGCGAGGACTTTCACAGAGGCTTAATACACCGGGTTCAAAACTCTGGGGATGCTGGCTCCAGTTTGGGCTCTGGTTGGGAGGGAAAGTAAGTGTGGTGGTCTCATTAGTCCTCATTACAAAAATCACCCACATGATTTGGTACCGTTGGCAGCCCTCGGCTAGATAAATCCGGGACTTGAATAACAAGGTTGCTGCAAGTGAGACTGAAGGTGTGTTGGCAGGGAAAGGAAGTTTGCACAAAGCCTGGCTGTACCCAGGCCAGTGTTAACAGTCTCTTTACTTTCGTTTGCTCTGAATTCACTCATATATTTGCAATCAAAATGGTTTTAAAGACTTGGGGGAGGGAAAGAAAAAAAAAAAAAGAAAAAGGAGGGGTGTGGAGGGAATAAAAGACAGAGAGACAGCTTTTGAATTGCAAAACATACAGCAGACCTCATTCCTGACAAGTTTTATTGCTGTTCTACTAAATCCCTCAAGTCTATCTCTGAATTAGCTGAATTAGAAAAAAAATGTAAAACTAATCAGAACACTGCTGGTTTGGTAGTATTTTGTCTGAAATATAGGAACTTTATCTTCTGATAGAATCAGTATCTGCGTTATCAGTTATGAATAAGCGCCTATGAAGGAGTAAGAAATCAGGAGGTTTGCATTTCTCGAAAGAACACATATAATCACATTTTTCCCTCCCAATTAAGCAAGTTCAACATTCTCATCTCAGCAAATTGCATTTATTAAACCTTCCCCAGGCTTCATAAGCATTTTGCAATACCATTTGCTCTATACCACATCTGAGCAAATTAGGGTGGATGTATGTATATAGGTATCCCCCCCCCTCCTTCCCAGGAGAGTCGCAAATGAGCCAAATATTCAGCCGATGTAAATCAGTGTTGTTCCAGATACTTTTAGACATGATATACTGCATTAAATCAACAGCCAGCCTTCTACGACTGACTCCATCACTGTGCCTGGTTGAGGCTGTAATTAAAGTCTGTGTTGCTCAGGAGTAAGCCTCAGAGGATTAATTAGGTCTGATATTTATTTCTTTTGATACAAAACCCAGATGTGTGCAGTTAAGCCAAAAACCATAGGGAGAGCCATCCTGCTTTTTTTTCCAGTGGACAGAGGAAAAGCAACGTTGCCCACCCAGAATTAAAGAACAGAAGCAAATAATTATCATCATGGAGCAATTTGGCCATGGTGTGGTTTCATAATCTGCTAAGCCACTTTACCTGCCTGATTATGAAATAATTCAGATGACCTCCACCTTTGCTTTTAATTTTTTGTTATTACCAAATATTGTAAATATATATCTATGTGTGTGTGTGTGTTGATTTATTTGTCTGAAAGCTGGGAAGAAAAATATGGAAGGAAAACCCTTGCCCTCTAAGGTTATGGAAATAAATCAGCATTTCACTTTATGTTCTTCAATGTGTCATAAAAAAAAAGTCTGCCAGTTCAATAAATTTATTGGATTTATTTATAATTTTATATTATGATTCTAATGTTATTATTATTATTATTATTATTATTATTATTATTATTATTATTAACATAATTATATATTTATAGTTATATATTTATATTGTGTATATTTATATTATATATACACACATATAAAGATAATTATAATATATTTGAATACATTTAAAATTAATTAATAATTGGGAAAATACATAGTGAAAATCCTCCAAATCATGAGCAAGTGCAGTAACACCCTTGTCTACTGCTATGGAAGGGACATCTCTAGCAGGATGGGACTCTGAGCAACCTGATTTAGTTGAAGATGTCCCTGCTCACTGCAGGGGAAGTGGACTAACTGACCTTTCAAAGTCCCATCCAACCCAAATCAGTCTATGATAAATTTTATGATTCTATGAAAATGCAGTTCAGGTTTTATGCTCAGAAAGACATGGGATTCAGGGTGTTGTTACTGTTGAGCTTTGTGCTGTGGGCACCCCTCTGGGAATAAAAAAGCACCTCACTCCGAAAATTCACCCAATCAGGCCAATGTCAGATGAATTTGCATGAAACAGCTTCACACAGTATCAATTTGTGCAGCTTTTCTTATTCATCTTTTTTTTCTTTCAATGGGAAAAAAATGATCCATTCCCATAGACATAATTCAGATTTTCTTTTTTTCACTATAAGAAACACAGGGGGGAAAAAAACTATATCATTTCCAACCTTCAAACCAAACCTGATTTTGGGGGGTGTGGTGGTTATTCATTCACTGTCCATGCTTTCCATTCTTTTCCAGTGATAAAATATAAGAAGCAAATCTACAAGAGCAGGGGTCACCCCCCCCAAAAAAATCATAGAAAAGTACTATAGCAAGATCAGACCACTGTGAAATTTCTCCCCATATTGCTGTTGAAAATTCTGAACATTATCAAAAGTAACATATGAAACTTCCACCCTCCCCACCCCCAATAATTTCTGTTAGTCCCTTCTCATTTTGAACTTGGGTATTGATTCAGAGTAATGAGACTCCCACTAATGTCACTGAGTTTTGGATGAAATCCCTTGGAGAAGTTTGAGCCACTGATCTAATGATAAAAGACTGGAAAGCCCATTCCTTTTCCCTGATGCAGCTAGCCAGCATATTAGGCTGGAGATAGGCAACATTTTTCCCCTCTGAATAATTTCTGTAGAGCTTTCTGAAGGCTAATTTTACTCCCTTTCACACTGGTTGCATCAGTGTATTGTACAATATCTTTATATATTTTGGTTTACAGGAGGGGGGAAAGGATTAGAAAACACTCTCTCTATGTATAATGACCTGTATTTTTTTTAATGCTTCTGATATTTGTTTTACAGGTAGACTGTCAAAAGCAAGCTTTTGCATAGTTTCCTGGAGCATTTCCTCACTGCTTTGCAGCTCGTTAAGCTTGGAGTTTTGTTTGTCTTGGGGTTTTTTCAGCCCATCTATGGGGCATCTCGCAGGTTTCCGTAGCTCCACACGTCAGCTGAAAAAACAAGCCCTCTCTTTTCAGCTCCTCCAGTTGATGCAAGACACATCACGACTCAGGCAAAAGGGGGGAAAAGGGGAAAAAAAAAAAGACAAACCCACTGTATTTGGAGTTATGAGCAACTGCTACTGGTAGGTGTCCTAGTCCTCCTCCCATTCCAGGTTCTGGAGAACATCAGCCAAAGTGACCTCAGCGAAGAGGTACGATGTCCCTCTCTGCTCTCCCCAGGCCTCTGCTACGCTGAATACTGTCAGAAAAGCCTCCAGCAAACATTTGTAATTGCAGGCAGAAAGAACACTGCTGTCTTTATTTTATTTTATTTTTTCTAACTTGACATCTATCAAATTTAGTTTAAGTGTTCCCCTGGGTCAGTTGAGTTGCTGAGCTATAAACTAAAAATAATTAAAATAAAATATTAAAAAAAAGAAAACCTCCCTCAAGCCTGCTTGCCAGGAGCCTATCGCTGGCAGTTAACAGCTCTCAATCAGGGGGTTCAGAGTGTTGGAACAGCTGAAACAAGACAGGCAGGCTTAACGCAGCATCAGGCTGGGATTCTGTGATGTTTAGATGCTGCAGGCTGGATTCTCACACTTCAGGACAGGACTGAGTTCTGTGGCAGGGGTTCAGAGTCTCGATGCATTTTTTTGTGTGTGCTTCAGCATTGCACAGTTAATATAAATTTTATAGGGCTCGCTTAACGCAGGGGCAAGGCGGGGGAAGGTGGAAGGAATCATTCTGATTAATATCTCAGATAATTAAAACCTTGTCCTGACAGTTCCTATAAGGCAGAAGACAAGTTCCCTTCTCATACTGCAAAAGATGACTTTGCCAATTTATTGACCCTAGCTGATGGATCAACTGTCGCCCAAACTGGAAATTCTAGTTGCAATGACTTCAATTTTGGCTTCAACCCGAGCAGACAGACAGCATGTTCCCAGACTGGTCACATTCATAAATGTCATAAAAAACATACTTGTTCCATGACATGCACGAAATAAAATTCTCAAACAAGACATCTCTAACCAGAAAGGCATGAAGCAAAAAATCTTCAACCACGTGACAGCGAGGAATGAGGGCTGCTGAGAATGGTATTTTGACATTGGTGGACTGCTAGAGGAAAGCTTCTCCAGCCATGGCTTAAATGTTGCTGCTATTATTTTTATTACCCTTACAGGTCATAGAAACCATGTGAGGTAAGACACACACACACACAAAATATAATAATTTTTATTTGTTTTAAAACCCAGTCAAAACATGGATGAAATTTTTTTGGGGTGGGGAGGTAAACTGTTCCATTGTAAAGTTGAAGAGAGAAAATGAAGTCAAGGAACTAGTTTAAGAGGTTTGAGTGGAATCAGTCATCAAGAGGAGCATAATATGCAATGGAAGAATTAATCTGGATTGTCTGATTGAGTCCCTTTGCACCTAATGGTTTGCTTCTTGTTGTGTACCTCCTCTACTTTAAGCATAGATGGCTTTTTTTTACACATAGTGAAAGAATATGGAAGTTTATCTTACGTTTTTCACTATATTATTACAGAAAAACATTGCAATTTTTATTTTCTTTCAAAAAGTTGGCATTATCCAGACTTCTGTTTTTCTTTTTAAAAATCAGTGACTCTGCATTTCTGCAAACACTAAGAAATATCACAAGATTCTCAGTTTGAAGACGATAAAGCTGTGAAGTTGAAAGGCTTGTCTGCATTTAACCTCCAAGACCAGAAAATTGATCCTTTCAAGCCCTACAAAATAGGAATAATTTTAATGTTTTTTTGGGGGGGGAGGTTATTGTGCTATTGCAGCTAGCTCTGAATCAAAACCAGACACAATTATCATTACCTTGTTCTTGTCAAAATTGCTGAACAACACCCTGCCCAGCTTTGAACTGAGCCTGTGTCTCACCTCCAAAATGATTCCACTCCTCTGATACAAATTGCCTCCCCGTAACATGGGGCCAAGCTCCCTCGCAGAGGGGATGCCCTGGAGTCAAGGGATCTACGCCCATGGATGGTTTGGTCCAAGATTTGGAAATTAAATGTGCTCCAGCATAAAGACTTGGGCTGGTTGGGAATTTTCCAAGGTACTTATTTGGCGGAGTGTCACAGAATGGCAATTTGTTGAAACTGAAACCATTCACAAGGGAAGGTCTGTCTGAACAAAGCTCCCAACTCTCAGAGTGAAAGGCAAAAACAGAAAAGCAAGTTAAGACAAGACAAAACAAAACACCAACAAAACACAACACAAACAAAGCAAAGCAAACCAAAACACAAACAAGCAAAAGGAAAAAAACCATGGGAAACAAAGAGTGGTTAGAGAGACTGCCCCATTCCAACAATCCTGGAGAAAAAGGTTCAGAGTTCTGGTTTGGTGTGATTCTTGCCTTCTCACTCTAAATGTCAGTTTCTGCAGACTTTTTTAAGAACAAAATGACAAAGTCAAAGTGGAATCAAACAGCAAAAGGAGAATGTGCCCAGTTCTGATCTCTTGAAATCAGCTGGCTCAGGGCTTCTCAAAATGTCTGTTTTTCATCCATTTCTGCAGCCATGTTTTGTACTTAGGGCCAATTATTTAGATAGACTCCAACTGATCAGAAAGACTTGCTTCAGCCACTAGCACATGATTAAGCAACTGATACTTGCAGGAAGTTTTCTGTCAAGTCTAGTCTTTAGTGGAAAATTGCTCCCTTTATAATCCACAAAGTAAGTTACTTGCCATTTGGATTGACTTCTCAAAAACTCAAACATGATGAACCCAGAGTATTTTAGGACTTTCAAGCAAAATGATAAAGAAAGGAAAGAATTCCTCAATAGAACTTAGAAAAGTTGCCTCAAGAATGGATTTCCTGAGTTAATTACCTTAAAATGGACTTCAAAATAGCGCCAGAGGGTGTTTTGGAGTGAGCAGATGCTGCTGTTCGCCCTTTTTTACAGGCATAACTGAAAGTTTATGGTTCAGTCACGACACGCTTGCTCTGCGGCAAGGAATTATGACCTGGCTGTCTTCTGCCACTAATTTCAGTGAGATGTTTTCTGTCCTCTGGGACTTTCCTTCCAGTTCTTGAAGGAGAGGAAAAATAAAAGCAGGCTGAAGTGAACATGCACATGGTAAAATCAGACTTGATATGAGCGCAACTCTCCTGATACTCAGTACAATCACTCATTTTAGTCTCAGATCTGGTTTGGGTCTTGTGTGGGTTGAACGTATTTGCTACGGTCGTGATATATGTCAGGCAGTAAAGAGGCGTGAGTTAAAGCTGCCACTGCAAGGTGGGAGGATGGAGACCTTCAGTCAAGGTGGGATGTACACCACCAGTGCTGCACAAATCATTAGGACTGCTGAATGCCTAGAAAAAGACATAATACCCCAAGGGCTGCAAATATTGACTTATGAGTTAGATGTAGGTAGATTTGGCTGCAGTCAGTTCTGGGATGAGTTTAACCCCTGGCTCAGTTAAATGGGCTTTAAGAGGCTCTTGATCCCAGAGGGAGCACCTGACCCTTGATGGACATTGTCACCAACATTGTGTGTGTCTCCTTCTTTGTACCCCGTGCTCAGGGGAAGGAAGAGCTGCAAACTGCTGCCCCTCTGCATTTGCATGCAGAAAGGGAGGCAGATTTTAAGGCCTCCTTTGTGAAGAAACATTGCATTTCCTTTCACCCCCATATTCCTTCTCCCCTTGTTGTCTCCACCTCAGTTCTTTCCTTACCACCAGCCTGGAGAGAGGGAGAAAACAGACAGAAAGAAAAGAAAAGAGAGAGCTATGCTGCCTGGATTGGAAAAGTCATCTTTTCCCAGGAGCAGCGTAATAATGTTAATGGAAGGGAGAACGGGAAAGAGGAAATGTTTCGCTAACGTGGAGAATTTCTGGCCTGGGTTCTTTCTGAGGCCTGTTTGTCAGGGGGAAAAGGAAATTGGTGGCTGGATGAAATATGAGCTGATGCAGCTGCAATGCCTTTAAATACAAGCTTTTTTAGGCACACTGGTGCTTCAGTTTGGGGATATAAGCAGATGCTGAATGCCTTTCCCTACTTCACATGGGGCCTTTGCGTGCTGTGGTTTTAAGACCAGTGTTCAGGTGATAAAAAAAAAAAAAAAAAAGAACGAAAGAAAAAAAAAAAAAAGGGGGGGGGGGGTATTGAATGTCATTTTCAGAGAGGTAAAAAATACTTCAGGCTCTTTTGGCGTGTAAGCCATAAAGGGCTTTTTGTGCATGGGTAGTCGGTGCAATGTCAAGAGAAATCACTTGCACAAGGTGGAGTAACACTATCTGAAATTAAATTCTGGCCTCCATTTACAAGTAACACTTTTAGGTTGAAAAAAAAATAAAGAAAAAAGCTTTTTCTTTTCAAGAAATTGAGGAGACGTTAGAGGACCCCCCCCCCCTCCCCCCCATATGTCTTCTAAAGCCATACCCTTGCTATTCTTGCTATCCATAACACGGCAGCCCCAGGCATAAGGTAATTAGCAGAGCTCATCTATTAGATGATTTAGAACTAATGATTTTAAGCATAAATGGTCTTATTTAAACCCAAAACCCCTTTGAATCAAACTTTTGACTTTGTATTCTTTCTGTCTTTGTTGCTTCCTTTCTTCCTTCCTTTCTTCCTTCCTTTTTCTTTCTTCCTTCCTTTTTTCTTCCTTCCTTTTTCTTTCTTTCTTTCCTTTCTTTCTTTCTCTTTTTTCTTTTTCTTTCTTTCTTTCTTTCTTTCTTTCTTTCTTTCTTTCTTTCTTTCTTTCTTTCTTTCTTTCTTTCTTTCTTTCTTTCTTTCTTTCTTTCTCTTTCTTTCTTTCTTTCTCTTTCTTTCTTTCTTTCTTTCTCTCCTTTCTCCCTTTCTTCCTTTCTCTCTTTTTATTCTTTCTCTCTATCTTTCCCCCTATTTTATCTTTCTCTCTTTCTTCTTTATCACTTTATTTCTTCCTTCCTGTCTCTCTTTCTCTCTCTCCCTCTCTTTTCTTTTAATAGTTTCTATTTAATTTTTTTGCTATGATTTTCTTACCAGAAGTTTCAATATTTCATTTTAATTCAATAACCAGTTCAGTAAGAAAATGGCTCTGTTTCAAAGCATTGTGATATTTTTAATGAACACATGACACATTTGTACAGGAGGAGAGGTGGGGGTGTGGTGAAATCTGGATGGAGGTTCAAGGCTGCTGTGATCTGAAGCGGATTGAACTGAAAGGGTTTGAACTTTTGTGCTATGGCTTTCCAGGCTCTTTGAGCCTGATTCCTATTTACACTAAGTTTCCTTAGCATAAAGGGGCCTTCAAGTGGGCATGCAGTGAAGGAATATTTCAAGGCAAAGAGCATGCAGAGCGAGCTCTCACTACCCTTCTTGCACCTTCCTTGGAACAAGACCCTCACTGTTTTCTTACAAGGGTGAAATGCCAGATGTAGCTCTAGTCAGAGGTGGAGGAGAAAGGCTCCGGTGCTCAGTCCTTTTGCAGCTCTTTTGCACTGTTCTGCTATGCCTCAAAGACTTAAATAATTACTTAGGAGGTTCTTTCTGAAGCTGTTTGTTTGGGTTTTTTAAATCCTGCTACTGAAGCTCTGATTTCTTATTCTTTCTCCATTGCTAGAAAGACAAAAAGTCACCTCAAGCTGGTAGTCCAAGGTGAAAGCTGCACTGATGCTCTCTGGAGATGTCATTGAAACAAAACCAGCAAGCAGATGATTAAAAATAGTTTGTCCCCTTGAATGATTGTTTTAGATTTCAATTATTTTTCCCAGCTTCTGAGACCTCCTTGGCTCATTCCTGGCAGAGATCTTTCATTTACTTTTAAATGCCAGCCTGTGTCCCTCATTATTGTAGGAAATTAAAGTGCATTTAAACACCCTGCAAAATCTGACTTTTTGGCCAAAGACAGTCACATCATTTTCTGGGACATTATTTATGAACTAAGATTCTCATCCAGACTACCAAAGTCCCTGAAGAAAATGTTTCTTAGTATTTATACCTGCTCCTTTGCCAAGCAATAATCTCTCGGACCGTAGAATAATCTCCCAAAAGATGCATTGGAAACCTGGTTTGGCCCATTAAGTGTAGCTGAACTGATTAATGTAACTGGTTGTCATTTTTACAACTAATGATTTTTAACAGAAATAGCCTTCTTTAACCCAAGAAACTTTGTCTCAAGTTCTTGACTTTGTATTCTTTCCCTCTCTTTCTTTTCTTTTCCTTTCTTTTCTTTCTTTCTTTCTCTTTCTTTCTTTCTCTCTCTCTTTCTCTTTCTCTCTTTTTCTCTTTCTTTCTCTCTTTCTCTCTCTTTCTCTTTTTCTTTCTCTCTTTCATTTTATCTCTTTCTTTTTCTTTCTCCTTTTCTCTTTCTTTCTCTCTCTTCTTTACATATTTTCATAAATTCTCTTGAAAGGTTTTGCTATGGTTTGCTTAACAAAAATGTTTCAATATTTCATTTTAATCCAATAACCATTTCAGAAAGAAAATGAATCTGTTTCAAAGCATTATGATTTTCTAAAGGATCTATTTTGACCTCAGAATATTGAAACTCAGAGTAATTGCAAACACAGGTTTTCAACAATCAAGTTTATTTTCTCTGCAGAAAACCTCACCCATATGCCTGCAGGGAATAGCTGCATTTGCCAAATCCAACTTTTGGTGCACAGAAGAAGTGGGATATATAAATAGAAAGTGTAAGCTTTTGGATATACAAAATGGGTTTGTAATTTAAGGCCTCCCAGCCGGTGGCAACAATTGTCCATGTCTTGTGGGGTGTCAATTTTCCCTCTTCTCTTTATTTGGCTCAGCAAGCCGCCTTCTGCAATCACATTTTAAAGCCTTGGCTTATGTCTCCTCTGTCTCCTATCTCACATCGAGTCGCTGTTGTCCCGGGGAGCTGCAGGATGTTCTCCACTAATCTGATGCTGCAGTCTCCAGACCTGCAGTGGGATATTAAGAAAAAAAAACAGGGGGGGGAGGGGGAGGGGGGGAGAAGGAAAAAAAAATGCTTTCCTAAATGATATACCAAATTACACATTATTTCACTTGACAAACACAAAAAAAAACCCTTTGTGGTTGGCAGAATGAATCCTGTACATCATAATTTTGACAGCACTAAGTACTGAGGTTGAACTGGCTCTTGAAACAATTTCCCAGTGTACGCACTGCTGTTCCAGTTCAACGCGAGCATATGGCAAACACAGAAACTATACTTACTGATGCCAGGGCATGACCAAAATCTATAATAATGTTGTTTACTTTCACCAAGCTCTGCGAGAAAGAATGTAGCCTCATGCACTGAAACGACCTCGGAAGAGTCACACTTTTGCTTTGTCAATAATTTACTCAGAACACACGTTGTCCCTCAGAAACATAAGGACCCGAGGCTCTTCTATACAGAGTCTCACTTGTCTCCTGGAGAAAGCCTAAGGGCATTCTCCCTGTGGCGTTGGTGAGAGTAGGGGGAGACAGGAGACAAGCCCAGCTTTTGGAGCACGCTTGGCTTGCGCTCTTTTTGTTGTTGTCATTTCTGATAAAAATCATAATATTTCAAAGTCTTCTGCAGACAGAGCTCTGCCAACTTCCTTCTCCCACTAAATTGGCCCTTCTCGAGGGCTGCCAGGAAAGAACATACTTGAGCATCTCAGGGCTGCGTGGTCTGGCAGGCGAGGGTTTGGAGGCTAAGGTGGTTGGCCACTCCTCTGCAGAAGGTTATAGCATCCAGCGCTCGAGGGGTTTTCCTTCAGACTTTTTTTGTCAGGCATTAAAGCTGCCCTAATGACGTGGAGCCGCAGGACAGTGCAGGCTTTGAAACGCTCGCGGAATAAACAAGCTCAGCGAGCTGCTTGCGGAAGCTCCAGCTCTCGCAGAAAAAAAACATCCTTCTGCACAAGCGAAATCACAATGTCAACAGGAGGAGAGTCTTCATTTTGTTTTAGTTTGGGACACCAGGAGGAAAAAAGAGGTGAAGCTCGGAGGGATAATACCCATTAAACAAAGATGTGTGCTGAGGAGTCGTGGAATTTGAGCGGCGTTGCAGCCATTCACTTAATAGCTCAGATAAATTGTCAGTGACAGCAATTGCAAAGGCTAATGCTGCAAAAGTTCAGCAGATACTGTGTAAATGGATCCACATAAAGTAGTTTCCCAGTTGCTTGGAAAGCACAAGGACACAGATTTCAAGTATCAGAATCTTAAAGGTATGAGGAGCCATGTTGCACTAACTCCCATTCCAGGCAAGGAGAATCAGGAGTTTTCACCTGAGGGTACATTACTTCAAATCAAGATTACCTCTGCTGGAGTACAAGGCTGAAGCAGGATAACCTGTTGGTGGAGTTATAAATATTTATTTATAGAAGGAGAGAACGTCACTAGTTTATATTTCCTCCTTTTTATGCTTCATAATTCATGGTGTCCTCTCCCATTTCTTGGTCATCAGAGCTGCACAGTATATGCACATACAAAGAAAAACCTGATAAAAATTTGAGAAACCAATAAACTCAGAACCCAAATAGAAATGAGATATTTTTCTAGCAGTTAAAAGTCAATTACAGTAACAACACATGTTCACTCCCCTCAATAGCTCATAAAAAAAGTAATGAACTCACCAGGTCCTCAAGTGCTGGATGGATAAAAGAAGGCACCACCAGGAGATGAGCAGATATCCATCTGCAGAGGCTCAAGCCTTTGGGATTTACTAACTGGGGTTCAGCCTGAGCCTTGATTGTCTTGGGGTTGGAGGCAGAGCTAATAAACCCAAATGGGTCCATCTGGTTTTATGAAGAGCCAGCTGAGGCTAGCACCCACACTAAAGCTAGCAAGCAAGAAAATAGAGCACCCACAAATGCTTGTGTTGAAGTGTATGTTTGTTTTGCTGTAGGAAGTGGTAGATGTTACAGAAGCACAGCTGTTCCAAGGTGATCCAAGGGTTCAACCTCCAGCAGTTCTACACATTAAAAAGATTAAACATAAAATTGAGGAACTAACTGACAAAATGCACTGATCAATTTGCCTGAAAAGTGGAAGTTTCTAAACTTTGCAGCCATTACATTGATGGTGACTCCTTTCATGAACACAGAGAGATACCCCACATTTATTACACACCAAAGATATTCTCAAGAGCAAGAAAAAAGACCAAGGATGTCACTGAAAGCTGTTAATTCCCAAGAGCTTCAAGCCACACTGGCATGGCCCAGAAGCAAAAACCCAGTGAACAGACTTTGTTGGAACCACTGAAGCTTGAGTGGATCCAAATCACACTATTCTCTCATCTTGGAGCAACCCCAAAGATGGAGATTTCAGCCCTCAGCCCTGCAATGTATTGCTCAACAGTTAGTTTTGATTTCTGCGTGTGATATGTTCCTAGCTGGGAAAGGGCCACTACTAATAACAAAAATGCAGGCATCAGCATGGACCATGGCCCTGCTTTTCCCTTGGTTTTTTTTTCTTCCTTTCCTTCATTTTCTGACACATGTAATTTAACGCATAAGGTCCCATGGTTGTCTGGAGGTGCACACTTGTACTAATGTCAGGTTCTCTACTTTTTTAGTTGAAACCTTTCAAAAATGATGTGTTCCCATCTCAGCAGTCGGGTCAGGCAGAACTTAACTCTCATACTGAGTATTTCTTGCCTTGGAAATCCAAAGGTTTGCTGCTAAGGGATGTTTCAAGCAATCTAAAAGTTCCACATTTGAAAGCTAAGCCACACTTTGTTCACTCGGGCTTCAGATGAGTTCTTCTGAGTTGACAACTTACTCTTTCAACTTGTAACCTTAGATCTTTCTTTCACCTCTCTGGTTGACTCCATAATGAATTAAGATTTCTGCTCTGCTGAGAAAGCCAGTACTAACAGCAAAAGGTATTCCTAAAGAATAGGGAGTAAAGGGGGGATCTGATTCGTCTCTTAACAACATATGTAAGTGAAGAAATAAAACCACTAAAATGAAGAAGAAAAGCATCAAAGAAATGTTGCTTCCCTCTCACTATGTAGCTATGCAGAGAAACCTACAGCCACATTTAATCTTTTCAACAAAGGTTGGCTAAAGGATTCCAAATCTCCAGTAGTAGAGGTGCTGAAACACAGAAAGATAGGATATCCTCTGTGTGTCACTTTTCCTACTGGAAAGAGGAGGAAATAATGGAAATCTTGTAAGAAATCCCATTCTCATGAGACTTTCAGCTTCTTTATTCAGACCAAGTGATCCTGGTTAGTTCAGATAAGGTTACTTTGGCTATTTACCCATTGTAAAGTAAATTATCAAAAGTCTTCAGGCTTGTCCATCATTAACAAAGGTTGAAAAATCCACACTCTTTCCCATGAGAAGGTTAAGAAAACATTGTTAAAATCTGCCTTGGGATCCAGGAGATGCCCAGCTCAGTGCCAAAAACATTCTAGTAAAAGGATAAAAAATGTCTCTGCAGATTTTCTACCTTTTACTTCAGAAGTTGTAGAAGTTCTGGGGAAAATTCTTTGGGCACATGTCTGTTCAGTAAGTTACCCTGAAGATTTTAACAAATGGACATCTTTTTCTGATGTGTTTTTTCCTCCTTCCTCATTATCTCTATTTTAATCGAACCTAATAGCATTCTTAGGGCAGTACTTCATCTTGGTTTGATGGTGCTCCCCGTGATGAAGCCATGAACCTCCAGCCTTGCTGGAGAGAAATCCAGCTGCTGGAGGATGAAATCTCTGTTAGAAGCAAGATCATTCATCATCCTTCTTCATACCTTTTCAGACAATCCATCCTGCCTCTTCAACCACACTTTGCACGAGTCTGAGCTCCTACACCAAACTACTTCTTCTCGTGCCTTGTCTTAGGGTCTGCCAGAAGAGAAAGATAGAGGCAAGGAGCTGAACTCCCCCAGTACTGCCTATTCCAGAGGCCCATGGAAATACCAGCAGAAGATTTGTGGCATCATTTGGTGATTTTTCACTGCTCTGCTGTACCTCTCTACTCAGACACTCTTTGTTTATTGTATGCCCTTCTAGTCCTGGCACTGTCAAAGCCTGGTCCATTAAGACAGCATTATGATGATTTATTAGCTGTGCATGGCTAACATAGTGTTATGACAGTTGGGATGAGATTAGGTTGCAGGTCAACCTGCTCCTTAGACTGGAACATTTTCAGGTCTCTTTGGATCTAAGCTTGAGTTTTAGACTGAAGAAGTCCCAGAGGAGAAAGAAAGTGAAGTATGCGGTGCTTCTCCAGCCTCTACTCATGACACCTCTGATAAATGGCAAGAGAAACCTACTTGTTAGAAAGCAGTGGTGGGGAAAAAAAAAGTATTTGATGAAGGTAGAAGAACAGTACTCCTTCTCTCAAAATAAGAATCTCCCAGACTGAGAGAAAACACATTCACATTTTCCAACCCATGCCTAATTTCAGACATAATTTATGAGATCAAAACACCTTGGTGATCTTGCATACTTCTCATTTTTTTCCACTTCACTGAAAACAGTTGGGTAGATGTTCAATCAGACGCCTTTTTACACGCCAGAAATCTCAGTTATGTGTATCAGAATGTCTTCTAAATTAGAATTAAAATACTCTCTTTTTTTGGCCAACGTCTAAGCACTGCCTTGTATTTTACTGAGTGATTATCTCTTTGTTTGTCCAGGGACTCTCTAATAACTCCCTGTTCACAGAAGGGCACTGACCTCCAGATGAACCAAAAATAGCCTATGCAATAATCCCAACAATATGCTCAATATCTGATTGGGAGGCCCCTTTGGATCTAATGTGTTGTGTCACTTCACACCTGGAAAAAGCAGAGCAGGACAAAGTATTGACTCACTCCCAACAGGAGAACCAAGTGTCTTCTGGGTGGGAGAAAGGAGGGTTGATGGTGCTGCCCCATCAGTCATTCAGATCTGCTGTCATTCAATGCACACATCCAGAAAATTGTTTCAATCACATTGTGGTTGGGAGAAGTATGCTCCACATAATTCGCTGCAGCCTCCTGCCCACGGACTCCACCCTTCATAGTGTGGCCTTAATTGCCTTCCCCTCCACCCCCCCAGCCCTTTTTCTTTTTGCTCAACTGAATCCATTTAGAAACACAATATAAGCTAATGATAAAATCCTTCACTTAAACCACTGATAGCTAAATGTTGCCTGGCCTGGACAGACAAATAGCCCATTTAGTCTGGAATCCTTTATGCTTCTAGAAAGCCTATGATATGTCTAAATCACGTAATAGTACAGCAGAGAGATGAATTATTTCACGGCAAAAGCTTCTGTATTAAACCCTTTCAAAGTGCAACAGAGTGTAGCAGGTGAGATGATTAAAATAACTGCATTCTCTTCCCGGCTCTGAAGCTGAATTTCTGCATAACAGGCACTAGCCATTCAGGCTCAGCAAGCCTCAGTTCCTTCCTCCTCTTCCATCTGTCATCTCCACCACACTACTCTGCTTCCAGCCTGTGAAGAATAAGCTACAGAATCACAGAATCAACCAAGTTGGAAGAGACCTCCAGGATCATCAAGTCCAAATGATCACCAAACCCTATCTAATCAACTAGACCTAAGAACTAAGTGCCTTATCCAGTCTTTTCTTAAACACCTCCAGGAACATCCATCCCACCGCCTCCCTGGGCAGCCCATTCCAATGGCCAAGCTCTCTTTCTGTGAAGAACTTCTTTCTAAGGCCAAACCTAAACGTCTCCCTGCACAGCTTGAGATTGTGTCCTCCTGTTCTGGTGCTGGCAGAAGAGACCAACCCCCACCTGGCTACAACATTCCTTCAGGTAGTTGTAAACAGCAATAAGGTCTGCTCTGAGCCTCCTCTTCTGCAGGCTCAGCAACCCCAGCTCCCTCAGCCTCTCTTCACAGGTCTGTGCTCCAAACCCTTCGCCAACTCTATTGCCCTTCTCTGGACACATTTGAGCAACTCAACATCTTTCCTAAACTGAGGAGCCCAGAACTGGACACAGTACTCAAGGTGTGACCTAACCAGTGCTGAGTACAGGGGTACAATGACTTCCCCTAGTCCTGCTTGGCACACTATTCCTGATACAACTTGTGTGTTTATTATCATCTAAATGATGCAGCTTTGATCTTAATAATTATATTAGACTATTAATCTCAATAATTATTTCAGATTATTGATCTCTACAATGATTTCACTCTCTCTTCAGCTACCTGAAAGGAGGTTGTAGTGAGGTTGAATATTGGTCTCTCCTCCACAGTATCAAGTAGAAACAGCCCCAAATTGCACCAGGGAAGGTTTAGACTGGATATTAGGAAAAAATTCTTTACTGAAATAATGGTCAGGCATTGGAAGGGGCTGCCCAGTTGGAGTCACCATCCCTGGAAGTGTTCAAAGCACATATAGACATGGCACTTTGGGATGTGGTTCAAAACAAGATAAAGTTGGAGGAGACTCTGAGCACCTTTAACAGATGTCCCTGTTTATTGCAAGTAGGTTGGACTAGATGACCTTTAAAGGTCCCTTCCAGCACATTCTATGGCTTAATGACCATGGCGGGTTTAGGTTGATGGTTGAACTCAATGATCTTACAGAACTTTTCTAACTGAAAAGATTCCGTGAGGCTATGGTTTTGTAATAAGTATTTAAAAATAGCTTGAGTGACAATTTAGCTTCCATCTGACCTAAATCTTACTGCCTAATCTTCTAAATCTACCTGCCTTGGTTATATCCCAGAGCAGTGAATGCCAAAGATTTGCTAGATAGCACGTGATGGTTTTAAAGCATTTCTCTTAAAGGCAGAGATATTTTCTGTCTTTTTCTTTTTTTTATATATATATTTTTTTTTAATGGGTAAGCAGTCTCATTAGTACCAGGTGATTCATTTAAAGCACAATTACACAGGGAATTTGGCTAATTGATTGGATAACCCTAGATTCATTTGTAAAAACACAATCCTCAAACCTGAAGTGCTTGGACTTAGTGGTAGTCATGTACCGAGAAGTTTACTTTAAAAGCAAGCATTTAGGTTAATGGGATCCATATGATATGAATTCCTAATAACTTTACCATGGGTGGGCTTATCGAACTGCTTATCATAACAGAAGTCGGACCATTTCAAAGGATCTTTTCTTCTGAGACCTTCTGAAGACTTCTCTTTCACCCCAGATCTATCGAAAATTCCACTGACTCTCCATTGAGAAAATATTTGAGCTCCCTCTCATGCCTTGATTCAAAGGGATTATTCTCAAAATGTGTGGGTTTTAACCCTTTGAGGGGTAGGGCAAAGTGTTTAAGAGTCGTGTGATTCATTGGAGGGGAAGAGCTTTGAGATGGACTCTTCGTGGTGCTACTGCTCTTGCTTTGGTCCAGGAGGTCATGCTGGTGTGTAAAAGTGGTTGGGGACTTGGACTAAAGATATTACACTTGTTAGGAAACTCCAAGGTAATTTGGGCTTACTCAAACCCAGGGAAGCCATTGCCCATCTTTGAGCTGACCTCTGTGGGGTTTCAGTCAGATCCACAGAGAGATTCTAACCACTGTTTCTAATTCCAGAGATAAATAAATGAGAACAGTCATCCCCTAAAGAGACATTGGAATATTTAGCAATCCAAGCTGTGAGGCCACCTGCACAGTTTGAAGACATCATTTCCTACACAGAACTAAATCACCTTAGAAGCAAGCAGAGAATCAGTTTGTACAGTAATTAACATTTCTTACTTTATTAATAAAATTCTTTAAATTAAACTTATTTTACATTTGCTAGAAAACTTGAAAGAAAGAAAGAAATGAAGAAAGGAAAAAAGAAAGGAATGGAAGGAAGAAAGAGAGAGAGAAAGAGAAAGAAAGAAAGAAAGAAAGAAAGAAAGAAAGAAAGAAAGAAAGAAAAGAAAGAAAGAAAAAGAAAGAAAGAAAGAAAAAAAAAGAAAGAGAAAGACAGAGAAAGAAAGAAAGAAAGAAAGAAAGAAAGAAAGAAAGAAAGAAAAAGAAAGAGAAAGAAAGAGAAAGAGAGAAAGAAAAGGAAGAGAGAAAGAGAGAAAGAAAAGGAAGAGAGAAAGAGAGAAAGAAAAGGAAGGGAGAGAGGATGGATGGAAGGAAGGAAGGAAGGAAGGAAGGAAGATGTTGAACACTACTTTGAGTGTAAAGTGTGAAACTGAAATTAGAAACTTAATTCTAAGCTGAACAGCTTATAGAAGTTCCCAGCAATCACTATCGTCTTTGCCTGCAGTGTTTGGCTGTGCCCTCAGAGCTGGTGTGGTGGAGTTTTAAAGTACTTAATAATTTGTCCTACACAACCATTGTCTAAAATGGCTCAATTTTGCTGCTGTAAATGCTACCCATCTACAATATTATTGCTGGGAGGTGTAGTTGTGATGGCTGTATCCCGTTACAGCATGAGGGATAACACTCTGGCACATTAGGAGCTGTACAAGGTGATGAGAGGCTGGTGCAGGAGTCTGGCGTGTTGATGTACCGAGTTTCCAAACATTAACTAATGCAGAAGGGAAGTCGATGCTGGAAAATCTTGTTCTTGACTGTGGTGGGACAGCTGAACACTTCATAACACTATCAATTAGTATGCTACGGACACTGCTCTTCTCAGAGGAGAAGGCCAGGTTGGGAACAGCTCAGAGGTGGGCATGTCACAGGAAAAGATTTGGGTTTGTTGGCAGGGAAGTGTGGAAGATGCCTGTAGGTTGCCTGTCAGCACTTTGGCTGGGCAAGCCCCTGCATGTTAAATCATGGGATGTGAATCCACATGTGGATATACACGGATGGGAAAACAAAATACCAAACGCTCTACAGCCGTGTCCTTCAGAACAACACTAGGTTTCTTCTCTCTTTCAGGGGGATGAGGAGAACCCATTGAACCTTACCATCCTGAAGATCAAAATCTTTAAAAAAATGATGAAGGTAGGGATGGCAAAAGTCCTAGAGATTGAATTAGCCACAAATCTCACCTCTAGGAGGCCTCAGAAGAAACCAAAAATGCTTAGAAGCTGCGATCCCTCATTGCTGGGCTGTGAGATTATTGTGTTAGAGGCTTAACGGGCTTGAAAAAGCTGGGCTGGAGTGGCAGTGAAAGAGAGAACAGTGTTTATTGAGCAATAAAAGAAACATTATGTTTCATTGCTCAGCCAAGCTGCCCTACAGAAGCAAATCCCCATGCCTTATAATATGGGGTGTAATAAATAGTAATACTATAAAGGGGTCTGTTGGAAACAACCAGCAGGACCCTATCACTGTGTAATCAAGCCTCCCGTTAAATTAGCGTCTCGCTTGCGCTCGCTGCTTTATTGTCTGACGGGAGCGACCGCCTGGAGCTTGGAACGCTGGCTCCAAAGGGGTTCACCTCCTGCATGGCTGCACTCTGGTTACCCTCTCTCGGGGACATCTCTCTGAGGCCAAGGGTTAGGTTTCCTTCCAAGGATTAAGTGGTAGGCTCATGTCAACAAGGTGGTCGTGGAGATACAGGCGGAGCAGGAAGGACTCATGAGGCCAGTGGAGAGAGATCCAACTATTTCAAGGCAGCAGATTAATCCTGATAATGCAGCATTGGGCCATTTTTTTTTTTCCTTTTCTTTGGTTGGGTCAAGTTCCCCTGGCAACCACAAAGCCTGCCATTAATAAAATTTAAAAACTCAATCACAATTTCCAACCTCTGTGCCCTTTTCAGGGGCAAAAAGATAAATTGAATATAAAATGAAAGCCTTGCTTTTTGGCCTTTGTAAACCTCTTCTTGCTTTTTCACTTTCCTCCCCATAATTCTGCATTGCTGACCTTCTTCCAGTTGCATGAAACATATGGACCTCATTGTCCTGTAGATTGAGGAGGGCATGGGGATACCTTTCTCACTGACCTTTCCCTACCAGGGCTGGGCTACATTACTGATGGCATCTGTGCAGCTCTACCTGGGCTGGGCTGCAGAGGGCATTTTGCCTTGAACTTTTGTCTGATATTACAATTATTATCACAAGCTGAGCTGCCTTCCAGCATTCCTTTGGAATAAAAACTAAAAAAAAAAAAAAAAAAGTAAAAGAAAGGAGGGGAAAAAAAAGTAAAGTAAAAAAAAAGTAAGAAAAAAAAAAAAAGGAAAGGAAAGAAAAAAAAAAGGAAAGGAAAAGAAATAGGAAAGGAAAAAAAGAAGGGAAAAAGGTCCCTCTTTTAAACTGAATATTTTGGCTAAAATTTGTATTTCTGCTAAGATGATTTAGCTACTGGATTCTGTAAGGAAGGAGTGGTTGCAAACCAAAAGAGAGAAAAGCATGAAGACATCTGAAGATGCTTTAATTTTCAGAAACCAGCAGTAACTGAATAGCAGTCGTTCAAAAAAAAAATAGGAAAATGTTAGGTTTGGGGTTTCTGTCAGTAAACAAGAATGTTTCTGTGGAAATTCATGAGTTTTCAGTTGCTTACAAAACTCATTGGAGAGCTACCACAGTCCCAACCACCTCTTTTTCATTTTCTGCCGGTCATATAACACCAGGTTTCCATTTGCTGGAAATGAATGAGGAAGCCATGGGGTATCCCTGCTCCTTTTATTCCCGCAAATAATCCCATTAAAGTCCACAGGAGTTCTTGTATCCAGTGGGCAGGTTCTGACCCCAATTGTTTTAACAGTTCGTTTTATTCACACCTCATATTCTAGCTAAAAAATCTTATGGAGCTTGACAGAAGGCTTAAAATCAGGAGTCTGCCAGCTGATGGGGTTCATATTGCATGTGTGTGCTGCTCAGTTGACTTAGCCCAGGTGAAAAGGAGGAGAAAATAATGCAAGGGGAAAAAAAAATGTCGAGAGTAAGCAGATGGCAGATGTTTGGTGAGTCAACTCAATGCTGTCATCCACTTCTTAAGAAACCATACTCAAAACATTTTTCTTCCCCTCTGTGCCTCAGTTTCCCCACCTGGGAAATTGGATTTTTCAAACTTCCCTTCCTCAAAGAGCTGCAGGCATGCAGTTAGAACTAAACTCCAGGTCATCAAATGTAGGAAGGATAGCCACATTTGTCTTCAAATTTCTTCACAGCTGTCAAAACCTTTTTCCCTCAGCATATCATACCCCACTGCCAAATGGATAGAATTTTCCAGGCTTTCCAGGCTGAATTCAAAAAAGAAAAATTCATGAACCCTGTTTGTAAAAGCTAATCTGTTTCTTTAAATGATGCCCACAGCAAGGAAGTCCATTCCAACCATTATCTTCCTCCTGTCTTAAACCTTGTAGTAGTCAACCTAATTTTATTTCAGCTTTGGAAGGAACAAAAGTCACCTCTAAGTTCAGACTAAATATGAGGAAATGTAGCCAGAAAGGAGATATTTTTTTGAGGAGAAAGTTATGTGGGAAGATGTAAAAACAGTGGGTTAGAATGGAATGACTCTTTCAACTCGAGTTTATCATGTTTAGAGTATTACTCAAGTTCTGAGGAAACTAATAACCATCCCAAAGCTCACCAACATCCCATATTTTAGGGCTTGAGTTTTCTACACTTTCTGTTGGTTTAAAGCCCAACAACAAAGAAGGTTCTTGACGGTATAAGCTCTAATGTTAAAACTACTATGACAGATAGAGATATATAACCTCACTCTTGGGTAACCAAAGTCTCCACTGCAACTTTAGCAACAAATTTCTTCCCCTCCCTACAGCCTCTCTGACATCCCATAATAGCCCCTATGTTTCCAAAAGGCAGCCTCCACATCTGCAATGTATTATGTGCATAATTTGCACTTAATTACCAAGCGCATTGATTAAACCCATTGCACAACAATTAAACTTAATTGGGGTGTTCTTTTTTACCGTGCCGTCACTCTTCAGCAGAACCGCGCCAAGTGTCTTATCAGCTCTAATTGAAATGCTGGCTGGAGATGTGTAGCTTCAAGTGTGATCACCATTTCTTTCCAATTTCAGGTGAAGGCAAAACTGGGGGATTAACAAATGTGTGTCAGTCTGTGACCCAGCATGAGCCACTTTGCATTCCCCAATTGTTTCCATCTGTATGTCAGCAAATGTTCATCTCGATGCTATAAATAGATGACCAGGCTGCCCCCACCATGAAATGAGACAAGTTCTGTGGCACTTAACAGGAATGGGGTTTCAGTTGTTGTTAAGAGCTAGGCTGTGAGATTCAAAGGGCATATTGAATTTTCAGTAATATGGATAATAATTTGAGATTCCTGTGAATATTCCTCCAGCACAGAATTGCAGCTGCTAACAAAAAGGGGCAGAATTTCACAGACTTTAGCTAATGAGACAGTTGAAGGTGCCCAACCGGGTGTAGAAATACTAAGAAGCTGTGAGTTTTATTTGGGGAGCAATTTTTTTCTCCCCAAATGAATGTAGTTTGGGTAGCTGATAATGGATTTAGTGGTTTTGATTCTTTTTCTCTAGGGCAAGTGAGGCAAAAGATGTTTACTATCTCGCAAGGGCGGCTCCTAGGTCAAATACTGTGGGTAGACCTTTGAGCTAATTCTTGCATGAAAAAGCATAGTTAAATACCACTTTAATAAAGTGCAGTCTAACTGGAGGTGGATTTGGAGATTTAAAAAAAAAGTTGTGAATGAGCAGCTAAAACTGATTTGCCTGCTCTGGTAGTTCATCACTCTGGTCAAAGGAAACAAGAAAAAAATGGTCAGTTTCTTGTATTTTGATGCTGTTGATGGGGTATTTGTAACTAAAGTCTCCCCAGCTGACTGGATATTTTAATTCCTTCCTGAATGCTTTCCTCACAATTTTAGACTTAATCAATTCTTACCCAAAATTCTATGTCTTTACTTACTCTCACCTCTCTTTTCTTAATAAATAAGAGCTGTTCATATTTAATTTACTTGCTGCTACTGAAAAAAAACAAAAAAAAAAGGCTTTTTCTCTATGCCTGAATAAGGTAATGAGATCAGTATAAGGTGGAGTTCAGAGACACAGGCTCAACTCCTAATTCTGCTTTAAACTTACATTTAATTATGTCAGACTGTCATATTTTTTTTTTCCAGGAGGGATTACTTAATTCTTTCTTCTATTGAATTTCTTAAGCAATACTTAACTATTTTGTGGGCTTTTTTTCAAAGTAGAAAGTTCTTTCTGCTCCATGTGTTAGGTTTCATTGATGGTACTGGTCAATGGTAAGCTGAACATGAGCCTGCAGTGTGCCCAGGTGGCCAAGAGGGCCAATGGCATCCTGGCCTGTATCAGGAACAGTGTGGCCAGCAGGAGCAAGTAGGTCATTCTGCCCCTGTACACCTCACTGGTTAGGCCAAACCTTGAGTACTGTGTCCAGTTCTGGGCCCCTCAGTTTAGGAAGGATGTTGAGTTGCTGGAACGTGTCCAGAGAAGGGCAACAAAGTTGGTGAGGGGTTTGGAATACAAGCCCTATGAGGAGAGACTGAGGGAGCTGGGGTTGCTTAGCCTGGAGAAGAGGAGGCTCAGGGGAGACCTTATTGCTGCCTACAACTACCTGAAGGGAGGTTGTAGCCAGGTGAGGGTTGGTCTCTTCTCCCAGGCAACCACCAACAGAACAAGAGGACACAGTCTCCAGTTGTACCAGGGGAGGTTTAGGCTGGAGGTTAGGAAGAAATTCTACAGAGAGAGTGTGATTGCCCATTGGAATAGACTGCCTGGGGAGGTGGTAGAATCACCATCACTGGAGGTGTTTAGGAGGAGACTTGATAGTGTGCTTGGTTGCATGGTTTAGTTGATTAGGTGGTGTTGGGTGGTGGGTTGGACGCGATGATCTTGAAGGTCTCTTCCAACCTGGCTTATTCTGTTCTATTCTATTCTATTCTATTCTATTCTATTCTATTCTATTCTACTCTATTCTAAATTCTGATTTTTCAATATCATATAACCAGTTAAAAAAAACCAACTCCTTCTCTGGCAGGGAAAAAAAAACCATTGCAGTATTTTGATTGCCATCAGATCCACTGGTGATCAGAGTCTGCTGAATAAATTCATAGGACAATGCTTTTGGCAGACTTCACAGCATGTCTTTTACTTAAATGATTGACTAAAATGATATTCATCTCTTTCCCAGCTGATAGTATTGCTTTGGGAACCTGCCCATCCATTCCAAGGGAGAAAAGAAAGATTCCTGTGAAATCTTTCAGATAATCATTTCAAGCAAGAAATATTTTCCTTCAGGTCACTCAATCACCAGATAGTGGAAACTAAGAAAAGCTACACTAGGAAAGCTCAGGGTTCATATGCAATGCCACAGATCAATAGGAGCTCTTTTAGTTTTGTCCCTATATTAATTTATTTTTTTCTTAACTTTCTAATGAGTTGGAAATAATAAAAATAATGGCATGGTTCAAGTCCAGACAGGCTCTGCCCACTTCAGGAAAGTGGGAAAAGCAAAATTGTCCTCTTGGGCCAAAATTTTCCTCTTGGATGCCCAACCAGGGTATCTCTCCCTGGGGTCCACCTTAAGAGTCCAGTGGTGGGGAGGGGGCACAAAGCTATATTTAAACAGCAGGAGAGTTCAAGGCCTGTGTGGTGGTTAGCATGGAGCCTCCTTGCAGTGTTCCAAGTGATTCCTCTCCACGAGCGTGAAATGCCATAAAGTGCCGCAGCGATGCCTTTATGAATGGCCTGTTTGTCTCCTTCTCCCCTGGCAGCCCTTTTTTAGTATTAGTATTATTATTTTTCTTTTTACCTTTTTTTTTTTTTTTTTAACCCTTCCTTTTTCAACCCACATTTGTCCCGTGGCCCAAAGCAGTTTAGCAGACATGGCAGCTCACATGAGTTATGAAAATGGGAGGATGGTTCCCTGACTTACCCTGGTGTGCTGGCACTGTCTCAAGTGGTTTTGTTGTGGGTGTTTCTTTTTCACTTCAAAATTTCTTCTTTGTCAAAAGGAACAAGGAACTGCTTTAATTCCTAGATGCATGATTCTGGGCACCTCACAAGCTTAGATAGGAAAAATAATTGGTTAAATAGGCATTTCCTAATATAACCCAAAAGTAAAAGCTCTCTCCCTTGCCAGCAGCTCCAGCTCTGCTTATGGGTATGTGCAAACATGCAGAGTCTGAGTCTTGCAGTCAGAGTTTGGATCCAGGGGTGGTTTCTGCAGGTGGTATTCATCTCAGAAATAAATCCATGCCTGGGAGACAACCAGGATCAGGCTGCTTGAGTTCCCTCCTTCATACCACCCTCTGAAGGGATAAAATTGATCTTCTGTGCACTCCAGGAGAGAGGAGCTTAAAAAATGTTGGAGGAGTTTGTTTAATTAGGTGGCCTCACAGTTATTTTCAGAAGTATAGCTGGCAAGTCACCTAACCTTCTTCCAGGGCTGATGTTAAAATCTGTTTCCACATTTTCTTGTGGGGGGAAAAAAAATAAAAAGGGGAAAAAAAAAAAAAAAAAAAAGAAGAAAAAAGTTATCCTTCACCCTTTCCAGCAAGCCAGGAAAGCTTGAAGCTGAAATGGTGGCTTTATGCCCAGACAGAGAGGAACTGAAATAAATATGAGCAGGGTTAAGAATGTTCTTTATTGAGAGCACCTGCTCCAATTTTATATGTAGCGTTGCTAAAAATTCCTTCATTACAGTGTGCTCAGCTCTGTGGGAGTTCAGTGAAGCCTTTGGTACTGAGAAAACCCAAATGAGACCTTTGGACCTCACTGGAGCAGACTTTGCTTGCTCTCCTCCAAACGTGGTGTCCAAAGGTAGTGCAATGACAGCATTGTGCATGATGCTCCCATAGTCAGCTGCAGGTGGAGATGCATGTCTGGCCGTGTTATGGATGAGTTGCAGTGCAAGGAAATGAAAAATGAACTGGAAAAGCCTCTCTACATGTGAACTTTCATGCAAAATGAAAAAATTCTGTTGGCTTTTTTTCCAGGTAGCTGTGGATCTCCTGGGTGTATCAGGTACACCTGAAGATTGGCAGACCCATCTTACAATGACAAAATTCATTGGGTTGGAAAAGACCTCTAAGGTCATCTAGCACAAACTCCCTGTAGTCAGCAGGGACATTCCCAACTAGATCAGGTTGCTTAGAGCCCCAGTAAGCTTGACCTTGAATGTGTCCAGACATGGCGCCTCTACCACCTCCCTGAGCAACCTGTTCAAGTGTTCCAGCACCCTCATAACACAGAAATTTTACCTGCTCAAAAATTTCCTTAAGCAGAGGAGCAGCCAGGTTATGAGCTTATTTTGTGATGCACTGAGCTAAGATTTTTTTTTTGTCTCTGTGATAGAAGAAAGACAAAAAGCAAGATTTGCCCCTGTACACTGCACTGGTTAGGCCACACCTTGAGTACTGTGTCCAGTTCTGGGCCCCTCAGTTGTTTAGGAAGGATGTTGATTTGCTGGAACATGTCCAGAGAAGGGCAACAAAGTTGGTGAGGGGTTTGGAACACAAGTCCTGTGAAGAGAGACTGAGGGAGCTGGGGTTGCTTAGCCTGGAGAAAAGGAGGCTTAGGGGAGACCTGAAGGGAGATTGTAGACAGGCAGGGGTTGGTCTCTTCTCCCAGGCAATCAGCACCAGAACAAGAGGACACAGTCTCAAGTTGTGCCAGGGGAGGTTTAGGTTGGAGGTTAGGAAGAAGTTCTACACAGAGAGAGTGATTGCCCATTGGAATGTGCTGCCTGGGGAGGTGGTGGAGTCGGCATCATTGGGGGTGTTTAGAAGGAGACTAGATAGGGTGCTTGGCTGCATGGTTCAGTTGATTAGGTGGTGTTGGATGTAGGTTGGACGCGATGATCTTGAAGGTCTCTTCCAACCTGGTTTATTCTATTCTATGAAGTTTGAGCAATAGGCAATGTTTTCCTGTTAATCAGGATGATTCAGCTGGAAAAGACATACCTGAGGTAGACTAGACCTCTGGGGCTTAAGCAAGAATTTTCAAGCTAATTTCAGGGCAAAAATAGTAATTTCAAGCTTAAATTAGTGATGTTAGGCAACTAGCCTGAGACTTTAATAGAGACAGCATCATTGTTTTGGCTTTTGTCTGAGGGTAAAGCAGTTAGGGTCTAATCCTGTGAACTGTATTATTTTTGGAGTTGAGGTTGACCACTCACAGAACACTCAAGCCTTCTACTACTGCTGACAAAGTCTAGCTCTCCAGAGATCTTTTGCTGTAGCTGTGATGGTTTAGTAGTCAGGAGGTCTTGGGCGACAGGTTGGACTTGATGATCTTTGAGGTCTCTTCCAACCTTATTGATTCTATGACTCTATGATCCAAGGACACAAGACTTGTCTAAGAAAAGGCACAGCCTTTGCTTACAAATCCACTTCCAGCTAAAGTCTATTTGTATATTTTTATGACCTTATGGAAAAAGAGGTTGTCTTCCACTTTAGAAGTTTAATCTCAGTGTTGACAGTGAGTCTCTTGGTAGCCCTGTGTAAGTTTCTTGTTTTATTACACCTTGATTTCTTCCAACAGATGATGACTCCTTTGTTAATGGTCTGAAAAGAATACAATAAACTTTTCAACCAGGTCAAAGCCTTTAGATGACAGAAGTGCTTTAGGAAGTGCTGTTTGAGCACCAGTAACAATGATTATGCATAAGGAAACAGCAGCATGCTGGAGATGGCCAATAGCTTCTGTAGGGCTGCTGTGTTTTGCACAAAATACCTCTCCAGCTGCAGACAGATTCACTATGTACCAGGCTGATGCCTCCTGAAGAGGTTCCAAAGAATGACCACTCCAGTAAAGTGCAACAAGGCAATTAAATGGCCCATAATCCTGGCTTGGTTGATATGAGGAACTACAGTGGAGAAGGTGACAAAGGTGGCTCTGACGGTGCTGAGAGGTGGAAGAGAAATTTGGGAGATGCAGAAACCAGCAAGGAACCATTGGGGGTCTATTTGGAATGGATAGCTGAGGAAATAATTGAAGCTTCCTCAAATGTGAAATTGAAGGGGAGGAGAGTGACTGCTGGGAGTAGGGATTCAGCAATGCCACCTTGGTGCAAGTCCATGGGTAGCCAGAGGGAGGTGACCAGCACCAGTAAAAGAGGGAGAAGAGAGGGAGAAGAGAAGGCTTAGAGCATCCTGGCTGATGTGTATTCATTTAGTTTGAGGTGTGACTTTGGCTAACTGTGGAGCGAACCCAGGGAAAATCAAACACTGGGAACTGGCCATTGCAAGGCTGGATCCCTGAGGTCCCGTCTGTGCTGAAACAATGTTGTCCCACTCTTCTCAGACAGCCTCTGTTTAATGCCCTGTTTTTTTCCCTCCAATGACAGCTTAGGTTCACCAGCACAGCAAAAACCAATCTTCTCTCTCTCTCTTTTTTTTTAATCATATCTAAAAAGCTTCAGTCATACCCCACAAAGCACTGCTCCAGGATAAGCTGGGAAATGAGACAGGAATCATAGAATCAATAAGGTTGGAAAAGACCACAAAGTCATCAAGTCCAACCTGTCACCGCAGACCTCATGACTACTAAACCATGGCACCAAGTATCACACAGTATTATAGTATCACAGTATCACTAAGGTTGGAAGAGACCTCGAGGATCATCGAGTTCAACCTGTCTCCACAGACCTCTCTCAGTGAAGAACTTTCTCCTCACCTTGAGCCCCTGGTACAGTTTGAGACTGTGTCCTCTTGTTCTGGTGCTGATTGCCTGGGAGAAGAGACCAACCCCCTCCTGGCTACAACATCCCTTCAGGTAGTTGTAGAGAGCAAGAAGGTCTCCCCTGAGCCTCCTCTTCTCCAGGCTAAATAACCCCAGCTCCCTCAGCCTCTCCTCATAGGGCTTGTGCTCGAGGCCTCTCCCCAGCCTCGTTGCCCTTCTCTGGACACGTTCAAGAGTCTCAACACCCTTCTTAAATTGAGGGGCCCAGCAGTGAATCCACACCTGACCCACAGTCATTACCTATCACTTGAAGGAATCTACAGCATGGAGACCATCACTGAGCTGCCACTGCAGCTCATGGGAAATCGCTCCTGGAGCTGAGGATGAGCATGAGCGTGGGTAGAAAACAAGTGTGTGAGGCTCTCAGGATCATCTGCTTCATTCAGATGTTTCCTCAGGAGCTGACACAGCCTAAGCCTAGGAGCTGGCAGGGATTTTTGTTTCACTGGGACAGAAGCAACATTCTTGAACTTACAGAAATTACAATCCTTTACTAGGGGGATAAGTCTAATCAGATTGTATCCAAATGGTCTATCTATAAATTTTAGCCACAGATGTATCTCATTTTCTTAATACCTAAGCTGCTTAGAAGCTTTAGCATATTTATTTTCCTTTCAGCCCTGCAACATAGAGATACACTGTCCCTATTTTACAGCTGGGGAAGTTACTCACAGGGAGAATTAAGGGTATGTATTCACAGCAGTCACTGAGTAGAACGGAATTCAGCATGGCTGGAAAACCCACCTGAGAAGCTGGGTAAATACTTGGGCAAGTAGCTCAGTGGTCCATGCCAGGAGTACCCACGCTGATTCATTGAAAACAGGCTTAAGTGCATCTACTTGCACTCCCTGCAGGGTAGAAAGGGTTTTAATGACTCTCACAAGGTGCTGCAGGGAGGCTGAGACAATCCTGGAGCTGATCTGTGTCCCCAAAGCTGCTGGTGGCTGAAGCCTGCTCCTGTCTGCTGCCTGTTTGGTGGCCAGGGTCTCCCAAGCCAAGAGCATTGAATTATGTGATGGAAGTCGGAGTCACTAAAAAGTGCAAAAGCCTCTGGGGTTTGCATTCTCTTGTCTTTTTTCTCTGTAGCTGTGTAAGAAGCATCCACCAGTCCAGACAAAGCTGTCAAATCTCCTGTCTCCTCCTGTCTCCCAGTTAATGAATCAAGATCAGTGAGTCCACTGCTTTTCTTCAGAGACTTGAACAGGACCCTTTAGAGAAGCAAAGGCACAAGGATAAATCAGAACAGCATGAGTGTGGCACCACAGCAGAGACCATTCCTTGAGTCCCAAGTCATAATTAACTCCCTGAAGGACAGAAACCTGACAGGAAATCCAAAATCTCTTTGCAATCCACTAAATATTACAGGAATGAATGGCTGGCATGGGGGAAGGAATGTTGGCTGGAAGTGATGCTTTTGGGTTTGAGCTTTTCCTGGGTTGTGTTTGTTTAGCATATAGCTTGGAGGCACTTGCTGTTTCATATCTAGGAATGGAAGTAACCCAGATAGCATTGCACTGGGAGATGGAAGGGTTGCAGCTCAATCTGCTGTGACATGGAGCTAATTTCTGCACCTGCACAGAGCCTCGGGTGGGGTTTAAAACATCTGAAGCGTTTCACTGTGGGTTTATGTTGAACAGTTCAAAATGTGGCTGTCCTCCATGTCTTTGTACTCAGACCATGAAGGCCAAAGTGTGACTCCTGATGGCTTTTTCATCTTCTCTGGGTGAAATGGAAGTAAACTTCTAAAAAACCCCATATCTGACCCTTTTTGCTGTGAAACAAACAAAACCCCAACCCCACAACCAAAAACCCACTGCACTTCATATAGAATTTCCCTCAAGGCCAGGCTGAGAAAAGGAAAGACATATGTTGCATGATGTCATGTAACCACTACCAGAAGATGTTCAGATATGACATCGGAAGGGTCCCATACAAACTAAAATAGAACATAAATTATTAGTCTCAGTGACATGATGCTGCTTCACAACAGTTACACATTGCCCTCACCATCAGGAGCTCTGGCTTTGCCAAGCTTCAAACTGTTATGATTCTTGGAGTGACATAGCCCATCCTTTCCCCCCTTATGAACCATCCTTGGATATGTATAGAATAGAATAGAATGGAATGGAATGGAATGGACCAGAGCAGGTTGGAAGAGACCCTCAAGATCATCATGTGCAACCTATCATCCAGCACTACCTAATCAACTAAACCATGGCACCAAGCAGCCCATCAAGTCTCTTCCTAAACACCTCCAGTGATGGCAACTCCACCACCTCCCTGGGCAGCACATTCCAATAGCCAATCACTCTCTCTATGAAGAATTTCTTCCTAACATCCAGCCTAAACCTCCCCTGGCGCAGCTTGAGACTGTGTCTTCTTGTTCTGGTACTGGTTGCCTGGGAGAAGAGACCAACCTCCATCTGTCTACAACCTCCCTTCAGGTAGTTGTAGAGAGAAATAAGGTCTGCCCTGAGCCTCGTTTTCTCCAGGCTAAGCAACCCCAACTCCCTCAGCCTCTCCTCACAGGGCTGTGCTCCAAATCCCTCCCCAGCTTTGTTGCCCTTCTCTGGACACATTCCAGCAAGTCAACATCCTTCCTAAACAACTGAGGGGCCCAGAATGGGTCACAGTACTCAAGGTGTAGCCTAACCAGTGCTGAGTACAGGGGCAGAATGACCTCCCTGCTCCTGCATCAAGTCTCTCACCAAGAGAGGTTTAGGTTGGATATCAGGAAAACTTTCTTCACTCAAAGGATTGTCAAAGCCTGGAACAGGCTGCCCAGGGCAGAACTGGAGACACCATCCTTGGAGGGATTTAAAGGACACTGAGATATGGTGAGATTTAAAGGACATTGAGATGCTTTAGTGGTGACCTGGTACTGTTTGGTTAACAGTTGGACCTGATGATCTCAAAGGTCTCTTCCAAAGATTTTATGATTCTGTCCCTCTTGGCCAGCTCAGACCTGCTACTCCCTGGCCTGGCAGAACCAAGCACCTGGTATAACTTCCCATGTCTGATGCCTGCTCTGCACCAAAGCAGCAGAGCTGAAATACCAGAGGGCTTGATTTTATGGGGCATTACCGAGTCCTCGGTGTTGAAACGCAGGTGATGAGTTTCCAATCAGATAAGGCGATGGTAATTCCAGATGACCCTGCCATCAGTTGCAGGAATTGCCATGCAGGGAATGTCAGGATTAGGTTTCACTTGGAGCCTGGACACATTTATAATGTTTCAGTAAATGAATAGGGAGTACTGTGACCTAGCTGGGAAATTTATGGCCTTGGTTGTGGCTCTGACAGGACTTTGGAGTGAGATATCATGGGCTTCAGGGGTGGAGGCTCATCTTAAACTTAAATTGGGGTGGGGGTAGGGGTGAGAAGCAGAGATAAAGCAGCTGTTGAAAAGCTTAAGCTGTGTGTCTCTGGCTAAAAGCAGCTCAAGACAATGTGCTTGCCGAGGTGTCAACCATCTATGAAGCACCCATTAATTGAAAAATATTCCAACTGGACCCTGGAGAACAGATCAAATCCCATATTGGGGGGCTGAGACACTTGCTCATAAAATGTGCAGAATGCAGTCTTTGTAGGAGGAAGAGGAGGAATAGTTTCATGGGAGGAGAGATTGCTCCTGACAATGTGCAGTCACCAGGAGGATCAAGCTGGGGGGGCTGTGCCACACAAGGACCTTTCATTCCACCGTCTGTGGTCACTCAAGTTATTTTCTCTGGGGGCTGGACTGGGGGATTTATTGCAGTTCTTGCATTTTCAGCAGCATCTGTTACATAATTACAAAATGAACTCTTCAAGAGCTGGAAGCTAATCTTTGGCTAAGCTACGTACGGTGATACGCTCTGACCTTCCTGGACTGATGCTTAGTAAAACCTTCCTTAAAAGCAGAGGCTGAGAAGGAAGGTTTAAAGATTTACCGGGACGTTTACAAGTGTGACCATGTTTTTCAGTCTGTTTTTTGGTTGGTTTGGTTTTTGGCTTTTTTTTTTTTTTTTTTTTTTTAATGATCAATCATTTCTTAATGATAAATCATTTTTTATTGCCCCAGATAAACGTGGGAGATGATGACCAGGAGGAGAACATTTTTTGGCTTTGCCGTCGGAAAATCGGACCCAAAGTATTGCAGCGATGAATGGAAGGACGTTTGAAGTGCACAACAAGCTGAGGCAACCAGTCAAAACACTTGCTGTGGCTGTCCAAATAAAACCAAAAAATGCCTAGAAGAAAACAATAGCTGCATTTTGTAGGTTAGAGAAGGTTGAGAAGGTATTTCTTTTTTTTTTTTTCTTTTTATTTGTTTCTTCTTTCTTTTTTCCCCCCCTTTTTTTTCCCCCTTTTTTATATTTTGGGGGTTTTTTGTTGGTGTTTTTTTTTTCCCCTTTTGACCTTGAAGATTTATTTTATTAATTTTTTTTCCAAAGAAAGTTGTGAAGTCAAAATCTTTTTGTTTTGTTTTGTTTTGTTTTGTTTTTAATTTTGTTTTGTGGGGTTGGGTTTGGTTTTGTTTTTTTTTTTTTGCATTAAAAATTTGGAATGTCTGGAGAAAAGCCAAGTGCTCATGATTTGTTTTATTTGAAAAACTTCAACCAGCTGTACCTATGAAACTGGAAACCAGGTAAAAATTGCCCTGAAACTGAAAAGTCACCCAAGGTTCATCAGAGTAGTTTTTGAGTTTCCAACTCACTGCCTGAGTCTTGCTGGAGACTGGACCTGGATAACAAAATTGTGGCAGATCATGTGGACTCAGTTGAGTTTCACTTTCGGTTTTTTGCAGACAAACCTGAAATCCTGAGCTATGTGGCATTTGCACCCAAAGCAAACGGAGATTTACACCAAAGACTTTTCTGACTAGATGATGCCCAAAAAAATCAAGTGGCACAGCAATGAAACTGTGGTTCAATTGAACTATTTAATTTTGTCATTGACATGATTAGGAATTTGAGCTTACCCTGAACATTCACCATCAAATCAGCCTGACTCCTGATGATAGCTATTTTCTAAAGTAATTATCCCATTTTATATTCCTCTACTCCACCACGTTCCTGGGCATCCCATTCCAATGGCTAACGACTCTCTCTGTGAAGAACATTCTCTAGTGGTTAAATCCCAATATCCACAAGAAGGACTCCTAAGAGTTACATAAGATGAATTAAGTACACAAAAATAGCTGAATAATACAATGAAAGCCATTTTCATTCTCAATTCAGTCGAGGGTCTCTTTTTCAGTGCCCATGGTCATGGCAGTGAGCTACCAAAGCTTGACGAACTTCAGGACCCCCTGTTGGATAGTTCACCCGCAGCAAGAAAAAGTGGTTGTTATTCTGGATATGCTGCAAACCACAATCAAAGAGGCCAAGTCTGTTTTTTCAGGGCAATCTACACCTATGCAGCAGTTTTCCTGGAATCTGAACCATCTCATACCGCACAGAGCACTGAATCCCTGCCAGTAATGATAACCATATCCCATTTTTCTCTCCTTATCTGTTTGCGTTTTGCTAATATCACCTCTCAACCCCTTCCGCTCACTTCCAGTGGCTATTATCAGCAGACAGCAAAGAAATCTTTTCCAACCAACATGTCTGCAACTGTTGTGTGGGAAATGTTCTCACCCGTGCTCTCTGTGCACACAAGACATGATTTACATGAGTGGTGATACGGGGATTGATTATGGAAGTTTAATTAAGACCAATCACCTAACAGGTAAAATATTAGGATGGAAGATGACACAACTTCTCAAAGCTCTGATTACATGAGAGTCACTAAAATATATTGCCACAGAAACTGGGGAAAACATTCTTCTGACTTACTGAGAGGGGTTGAAAGCCTTGCGCTAGTACTTCTTGGAATTCAAAAAATTAAGTGCTCACTGCTAAACAGTCTGCAGATATTGCAGTAAAACAACAAATAAACAAACAAAACAACAAAAAGTGGGAGAAACTAATTTGCCACAGGCTATTGGTTCTGATTTCCAAATCAATTTGGTTTGTGTTTTTTAATTTACATTATGTGTGTGCCATAATAAAAAATAAAATAAAATAAAAATAGAAAAGAAAAGAAAAGAAAAGAAAAGAAAAGAAAAGAAAAGAAAAGAAAAGAAAAGAAAAGAGAAAAAAGAAAAGAAAAGAAAGAAAAGAAAAGAAAAGAAAAGAAAAGAAAAGAAAAGAAAAGAAAAGAAAAGAAAAGAAAAGAAAAGAAAAGAAAAGAAAAGAAAAGAAAAGATAAAAGAAAAGAAAAGAAAGGAAAAAGGAAAGGAAAGGAAAGGAAAAGAAAAGAAAAGAAAAGAAAAGAAAAGAAAAGAAAAGAAAAGAAAAGAAAAGAAAAGAAAAGAAAAGAAAAGATAAAAGAAAAGAAAAGAAAGGAAAAAGGAAAGGAAAGGAAAGGAAAAGAAAAGAAAAGAAAAGAAAAGAAAAGAAAAGAAAAGAAAAGAAAAGAAAAGAAAAGAAAAGAAAAGAAAAGAAAAGAAAAGAAAAGAAAAGAAAAGAAAAGAAAAGAAAAGAAAAGAAAAAAGAAAAGAAAAGAAAATAGAAAAGAAAAGAAAAGAAAAGAAAATAAGAAAAGAAAAGAAAAGAAAAGAAAGGAGAGGATAGGATTCTGTTGTATTTCATGTCTAAACAAACTGGAAAACTCTTGGGTAATCTCTAGAAATGAATTTAAATGAGTGAAGCTTTTTTACTTAATCACCTCTGGTTTATATTCTGTGTGTAGGGAGGGACTTTGCCATCAGTACTTCTTTCTTCAGCGCTCCAAATTAATTTGATAAATGCAGCCTGGAAGACAGAGCAGTTTGGAGCACCGCTGGCTTCCCAAGCTTGTGGCAAGCTATGAACTATATACACCATTAACAGCAGTATATATGAATTAATGCAAATTTTTCAATGCTACAGATGCCATGGTGTTCAGGTGGGAATTAAGAACATATTAAAATAGTGCACTCTAGATAGAACTCCAGCTCAGTAATGTTCGCTACAAACGTGGGAGTTGCTGAGGGAGAAGCCAATATTGCATTCCTCAGGTCCTGGGCAGAAAAAGTGGAGGAGTTAAGATGAAGTACAGATTTTCTTCTAATCAAATCCAGAAGACGTGCTGTAAACCTTATTCGAAGAGATCTGCTAAGTCTGCAGCACGAACATGACAGGCAGGCAAAATTGTGGATTTGATCATTTAAAAACCTGTGGATTCCTGGGGTTTTGGCTACAGTAAAAACTCAGAGAAAAGACATGCTGAAAATTGCTGAGGGGTGTTACCAAACCCAGTTGCCAAAGGCTTTGTCTCCCTCAGTAATACCAAGAGCAGCTGGTCGAGCTAACTCCCAGTTAATTACCTCTTCATTTCTGCAATCACTCCAAAGTTTGTTTAGGGCAAGGTGGACTGGAGGTTTTTGGTGCCCAATTCATTCAATTTATTCATTTGCTATAGAAAATGAAAGTTGGGAAATAAAGACCTCATTATTGTACATATTTTTTTCATTTAATGGCTTATGGGCATGTTACAAAATGGCTTTGTAATTTGGGTAATCATACACAAATGTTGGGGTTTGCTGCAGCGTATTCAGATCAAATGCTCATTTGGCTGATCCTGGCAGGCTGTACTGGTGCAAGTCCAGATCACTGACAGTGGAAAGGTGATTGATTAATTGCTTCTGTGAATCTCACAGAGCCAGAATCTGATGTCTTTTCACACTTTGAATGGGATAGAACTTTCAGTGCCCAGCATATGAAAGGCACTTTTTATGTGGAAAAAAGTGTGGGGATCAAAGAACGAAATACACTCATCTATGATTTATCCAAGGTGGAAAATGGAAAGATAGTGCATCTGCCTGTCATAGAATATCTCCAGAGGATGGTGCCCCAACCACCTCCCTGGGCAACCTATTCCAGTGTTCCAGCACTCTCATAGTAAAGAACCTGTTCCTAGCATCCAGTGCAAATCTTCTCTTTTCTAGTTTGAAGCCATTGCCCCTTGGACTGTCACTGCAGACCTTTGTAAACAGTCTGTCTCCATCCTTCTTGTAGGCCCCCTTCAGGTACTGGAAGACTGCTATTACGTTTCCCCAGAGCCTCCTCTTCTCCAGGTTGAACACCCCCAGCTCCCTCAGCCTGTCCTTGTAGCAGAGCTGCTCCAAGCTCCGATCATTTTCAAGGCCCTCCTCTGGATCATTTGGTGGCATATTTGTAGGACTGCTTCATACAATTCGGTTTCCCCAAGTCCTTTGTCCCATCTCCTTCACATAAATACTCTGCTGTGGGCCTTAAAGTATGACAGTCAGTCCTAACTTCCACTGCTCAGTAAACCCCCTGTAGATCACCCTAAATAATTACTCTTTCTCTTTGACATTTTTTATACAGTACCAAACGACAATCTCCTACAGTGCCAGCCTTGTTTTAACTCTGCAGCACATCTAAAAACAGCATTTAAGGAATGTTTAAGTTGTAAAGTCGAGCTCTGAGAAGATTAGGAAGTGCTTGGATCCAGAATACCCCAGCAACCTTATATTGGCCCCATTCTATAAAGCCTTTAAATATCCAGTTGCTACAAGTTCATGCCCCTTCCAACTACTGTGAAAAAAAAAAAAAAGAGGCAAGACCTGCAAAAACTAGTCCATTTTGAGGCACAGCCTGGATTGATTCCCATTGTACTTTCCATCCAAGGTTTTGACTTCAAGTAAGTGGTTGTATGGAAAAAACCACTGTGTGACCATGTAATTAAAATTCCCTTGAGTGGAATCCCAGCAGCCCCTAGAAACTGGGGACAGAAGGTGGAAGAGGGGTCACACCCCTACTTTGACATCTTATTGTGTGGAAACAGCCAGCCTTCTTTCAGGGAAAAAGAAAATATCTTGAAAGCTTGATATTAATTTATTTTGTCTTGGTGGGGAGGAGTTATGATGGGACACTGAAATGTCACATGAAAATCTGATGCTGCATCAAGAATCTCTGTTGCTCAACCATTTTTCTCCTTGCTATTTCCACCACACAATTCAAGCTTGAGTCCCTTCAAGAAAACATGTTCTAATGATTCCAGGGATACAGAAGTCTCTCTTCCATAGCACTTTTCATCTCTTGAAGTCTACACTGAGTTAGAGATCAAATGTAGTATTTGTTCCAAAATTCAGACCCACTTGCCCAAATCATCAAATGCTTCTCTAGGCCCTGCCATTTGCATCCTCCCCCTTTCTCCTGCCTTTTGCATCCACTCTTTAGGGTTTAAAACCAAGAAGAAATCAAGATCAAACAAAACCCCCCACAGAACAAACAATCAGAAAAACACAACAAAAGAACAGTGAAAACCACACCAACCCCCTCCCCTCATTGTATTGTCCTGGTTTGTTCTACACAATCTCTTCTTCTAATTCTGGTGGTGGGGAGGTCTTCACTAGCCTCTCCAGTGCCTGACTTGACATCTGTTTTCTGAAGGTCTTACTGGAATATCCTGTCCAACACATGATCCAGCTGGCTGAGCGTCCCTAGGTGCTGGATTGTAATGCAACAGAGGAAAGACATACTTGCGGGTTTGACATCAACACAGGGGCAGAAAATAATATTCAGTGTGAACCGTTCCAGGAAATCAAAGAGGTCATTGGAAGAAAGATGACTTTTATACTTAGGTCTTCTTTATGTCCTCCATAATCCTCCTTCTCGCTCCCCAAAGAGGGCAAAATATGCATGATACAGTAAGATTCTCTTGATGTTGCATCTAGCTATAATTCCTGATAATTCCAGGGTAGTGCTGTGGAAGAAATTACCAAGTTTTATTGACTTTATGTTGTGAAATTTTTTTAAAGTCATGTTTCCAGCTGACTTTCCTAATGCTGTACTCTCTTTGCCTGAAATGGTTTTGGCTTTCACTGTTTGGGTTGGTTCAACATGGCCACGAGGGGTTTGGAAGACCTCACAGGGAAGACCTCCTACAGTCAGTGTTGAAGGCTGTCCTTCAGTGAAAAAAACAGCTTCTTAGCTTTAAGTAGGTATTGCATCAGTGTCCCAGGAGAGGTATCTGCTCTTGGAAGGGTCTGTTTTCCTTAAGTGCTCACAAGATCTTGACCACTCTTTCTCCACATGGCTCTATGTGAGCATTGTGCCTACTCGCTCCAATATCCTGTCAACATCTGAGGGTGTTTCCATCCAGAGTAGTAGGGCAGTTATTTCCAAAGCTGAAGGATCTTTATGATGAAAGCCTTACTCATTTCCCTTTGTTCAGAAATTATACTTTTTAAAAAAGTTCATTGCTTAAGTCATCTAAAGCTTTAAATGTCAGACCTCCAACTGGAGCACAGCTCACAGGCCTCTGGAGTTACTACATTGTTCCAGTGACAATCCCAACCCGTAGAGTGGGTTGACCAGCTTCCAGTAGATTGAAGGTGTTCTCCAGAAGAACAGTCTAATTTGGAGTTGACAAAGGCATGGAAACTATGTCTGCTTCCAATAAAACTCAGCCTCCTTGCCAGGCACAGAAGAAAAAAGACCTGCCTCCAAACTCCTGGCCACAGCCTCGCTTCATGTTTTAGTGCTGCCATGCTCCTTTCCTTCACGCTGCAGGAAATCTCCAGTATATCATCTGCCTGCAGCACCAGTGTGTTCTCTGACAAATTTACTTGCTTCTTTCCCCATCCCAGTAGCAGCACATTAACCTGATCCGGGCTGCAGGCCACCCCTTCTTCTTTTATGCTCATCCAGTAGACTCCAAAGGCACAAACTGGGAGGTGCTTTGGCCAGAGGTGTTATTCTTCCCTCTGTAGACATCCCTAATTGCGCCGCACATTGGCCTAGCCTTTGAAGGAAACCGCTTTGGAAGAAGGTGGCACATTGACGTTGGTTATTGCTTTCTGATGACAATGCTGGAGGTGATGATTGCCCTGGAGTGCAGTGCATCATGTTGGATTCATTTAGCACATGTTCTGTGCCCTGTGGTCTGTGATTCATTCGCTGCATTGCGACGTGCTCTTTGGAATCACACTCCGGCAGTGACTTTCTGACATGCGGTTCAAATCCTCATTTCTTTTCCGACCGTACTTTTATTACAGGGAGCAGCTCTGTATATAGCTTCAGACTGCTGCAAATTTCCAAGGGCCACGTCCCAACAAGTATCACTTTCCAATTTCATTCCCCTCAAGAAATTCTGTCAACAGCTTCTCCCAATTCCATTAATCTTGTGTTTTACCATCTTAAAGCCGCCCATTCTCTCAACTCCCTTAAAGATGTGACCAGTGGTTCTCCTTGAGTGCTGACAATTGCTTTCTCATTCTTATATGGAGCTGCTCTCCCAGCTAAGAACCACATGCAGCTTTCAATAATACCTATTCATCAGTAATGTATAGAGTGAGCCAGGTCTGGATTTCCACACCGAGGTACTGATGTATTTTACATAGCTTTCCTTTCTCAAAAGGGATTTTCTGTCTCTGAACGCTAAATATGAGAAGCATTTTTCAGATTCTTTGACAGAATGCTTTTAACATATCAGCAGGGCTAATAAATCTTCTCCATTTGTTCTGTTCACTTTAATTCATAGTGAAGTATTGATCAGAAACAAGCAGGGATTGTGAGGACAGTTCTCGGATGAAAGTGATATATGGTGCTACCAGGATGATGATACAAATGGTTTTACTTGGAGCTGTGGGCCATCAGCCCTGAGGATTTTCTCCCAGCAGCAAGGAAAGCCAGAGAGAGAACATTTAACCACACCAGACCACCAACCTGTCACAGCTCTCCACTGTGTGAAGTTCTCAGATTTGCTTTTCTTCACCCCCTCTTTCACTGTGGTGCTCTTGAATAACAGAAACATTTTTTTTCCTCTCCAAAATGCAAGCAGAGTGACTGATTTCAGGCAGTGATGGGGTGACACAGAGGATAATAATACTGATGCCACAGGGAGCATTTTGGAAACTCAATTTTGCCTTTTGTCTGTGCCTCAAATCTGGAAGACCCAGGGCATCATCTCTACATTAATACCATTATTTTTTCTGTAGAATAGGGTCATAGAATGTGTTGGGTTGGAAGAGACCTTTCAAGATCATCTAGCCCACCCCTCACTGCAGTAAGCAGGGACATCCTCAGCTAGGTAAGGGGGTTTTGTGATCCCCATCAAGCCTGACTTTGATTGTCTTCAGGGATGGAGCCTCCAGCATTTCCCTGAGCAAGCTGTTCCAGCATCCTCATAACAAAGAATTTCTTCCTAATTGAGCTGTCTCTTCCCATGTGTACTCTTTATAGATACCTCATGGCTGTGCCACAATTAAATCATTTTCATCTCAGACAGGCAGACACCTTATTTTAGTTTGTGTTTTGCTTGAAGGATGATTTGTGAATCCTGCAACAGCTCATGCTCACAGGTTTGTCCATAGGTTGGCCCATGGAGAGGAATGAAGAAATGGGATTGTCACATAAATACAGTTTTCACAGAGACCCTTTGGCAGGTGCTTAGGTGGACAAACATAAAGGTTTGTGAGGAGGAACAAGATTGGGTCTCAGCAAAACACCACACTGAAGCAGAGCAGGGGCACAAGGAGACAAGGAAGTTCGAGTGGCATTGTATGGTTGAAGCTACCTCCAAAAGAAATATCAGAGAGATGCTAGATTTATTACCCTCATTACCAGGAAAATATTGACTAATTTTGTGACATTTGAAGATGTTAACATGATGAAGAACAGTCAAAACTAAAGGAAAATGGAAAAGTTGAAAGCTAATCTATCCTAATGACCTCATTAATTTTATTACTTTTTAAATAAAATACCAGGCAGGGATATTACCTTCCAAATATGTATGACAAAAATCCAAACAACATCTCTTATGGAGAAAGTCTCTATGCCTCAAGTTCTTTGATGAAGATATTATGGAAAGAATGATGGGGATGAGGTCCATGATAGAATAGAATAGAATTAGGATAGGATAGGATAGGATAGGATAGGATAGGATAGGATAGGATAGGATAGGATAGGATAGGGTAGGATAGAATTAACCAGGTTGGAAAAGACCTTCAAGATCATCGAGTCCAACCTATCACCCAACACCATCTAATCAACTAAACCATGGCACTAAGTGCCTCATCCAGTCTCCTTTTAAACACCTCCAGTGATGGTGACTCTACCACCTCCCTGACGTGAAGGAACAGGATGCAGTTCTGAAAGGAAGAATTAGATCTAGATGTCTGAAATACTGGGAGATATCTTGGATTGTGAATAATCTTCTTACGTACTGGTAAAAGGCAGAGGGCTTTTAAGCAAACCAGTGCCAGAAGGGATTATCCAGAATTGACCAAGAAATAGCCTGGATGACCTAATGGATTTTCCATTTCTAATTTCCATGAGTCTGTAATTCTGTGATTTCTTCTTTTCTTTTTTTTTTTTTTTTCCCTTTTAACCCAGTTGCTCTTCATATGACAAACCTTCTCTATGCATCATTTTGCACCATTTGTTTCTCCTTTTCCCTCCTTTCCTTTCCTTTCCTTTCCTTTCCTTTCCTTTCCTTTCCTTTCCTTTCCTTTCCTTTCCTTTCCTTTCCTTTCCTTTCCTTTCCTTTCCTTTCCTTTCCTTTCCTTTCCTTTCCTTTCCTTTCCTTTCCTTTCCTTTCCTTTCCTTTCCTTTCCTTTTCCTTTCCTTTTCCTTTCCTTTTCCTTTCCTTTTCCTTTCCTTTTCCTTTCCTTTTCTCTTCTCTTCTCTTCTCTTCTCTTCTCTTCTCTTCTCTTCTCTTCTCTTCTCTTCTCTTCTCTTCTCTTCTCTTCTCTTCTCTTCTCTTCTCTTCTCTTCTCTTCTCTTCTCTTCTCTTCTCTTCTCTTCTCTTCTCTTCTCTTCTCTTCTCTTCTCTTCTCTTCTCTTCTCTTCTCTTCTCTTCTCTTCTCTTCTCTTCTCTTCTCTTCTCTTCTCTTTTCCAGAGATGTTTGGCTACTGGAACTCTTGTTTCAAATTTTGGTGACACGTTGTATGTCTGTCAGTCCTGGCAAGGAGGCAGGGACAGCGCATGTGATCCACTGAGGAGAACAGAATGTCAAAATGCAGTTGTGGCGCTCGAAAAGCCGGCGAAGTTTGGAGTCAGGAGTCTATTTTTAGTGGCTAAAGACCGTTCCAAGGTTAAAGGAACATACAATTCTGGGGGGAAGGTGGAGGGAATATTTGCCCTCCCTGGAGGGAATCCAAGGGGATTGCAGAATAAGAGGTCAGAGGAGCAAAGGGAGGGGAGGACTATCTGTGACACAGCTGGTTTTGAAAGCAGAAAGGGGGGGAAAAAAAGGCGGGGTGGGGGGGAGGGAAATTGAATGGTAATTCCTTATGCTGTATCCCACTGAAGCTCTTTTCAGAGTGGTGGGGTGGAACAAATGTACAGTCATATTTAAGACCACCTACATCTTAACAGATCTGCAAATTGACGTTAATGAAGCCATTTAGGTTTCAAAGAAGAAGGAAAAAAAAAGAAAGGTAAATTCAGCTGGAAAAATAGAATGAATGCTGAAACACTGCCTTGCTTGTTCAAACCAGCTTTCTAAAGCAGTATTTGATATGTTTAATGGAGAAAAGAGCAGAAAGGACAAAGCTCTCTGAGGAAGATGTATCTCAGGCAATACTTTCCTATAGCGTGGAAGACCTGAGGCTGCACCGGTGACAAATGTTTGGGCACGGAACGGCAAATGGCAGTCTGGGTTTTGGCAGAAGAAGGAACATTTGGGCAATGTAGGATCCTTTTGGAGACATTTACTGAAGGTGAAAGTTGCTAATGCAGCAAGATCTAGTCACTGTAAATTGAGGATGCCTAAACTGGGGAAATTATGTGGCTTTTGATCCTAAGAGGCACTTGCATCCTGTGTAGATCTGTGTGGATTATCTTTTGTGTTTGTTTAGAAAATTAGAGCCACGGTAATGTTTCTTTTTTTCTTGTGGGGAGATTTTGTTTGCTCTCTTTTCCAAAAGGAAGGCTAGAAACTCAAAATCTGAAAGCAGAAAAAAGCACTGGAACTGCCTAATTTTGCTGCATCCCCCCTCACCCCCCAAAGAACTGCAAGCTTTCTCCAAGGAAATGCATAGTGAATGATGAAGACACATATGAAAACAAACCAGCATGTGTTACCCAGTGTGTGCACAAGTCAAACTGTTTTGGACGTGGGCTAAGAACGTGCTCAGAATTATTTCTTTTCACCTGCCAATTCACAATTACCCACACAAGCCCTGGATGTGCATGTGCCTCTCTCAAAGGTTGTCCTCTGTATTTGAGAGTAGAGCAGAAAGCCAATATTGTTCATTTGAGGGCTATTTTTAATGCCTCCATACAGAGAGCTCTCTAGAGTTGCCATAAATATCCTGTTTGCTTTCTTTGTTTCTCTTTCATTTAGCTCCCTTGGTATCAACCAAACTATTCTCTCTAAAATATTTTACTATATCCCTGCTGCTCCCTTTGGAGGAGGGAATCAGGGAAACACATTTGCAAGGGGAAAAGGCATATTTTTTCAGCAATGAGTAACTTTTAAAAATAGTTAAATCAATTTAGAGCAAACTTTCACCAGCGAGCGCTCACCTCTGGCCTGAGCTCAGGAATGGAAACTCTCAGACCAGAAGGAATTTGCACAGGATATAATGAGGAGTTAAAAAAAAAAAAAAAAAAAAAGAAAAGGAAAAAAAGAAAAGGAGAAATGTGAGTGGGTCTGGGGGGTGCCAGGACCAAAATAACACCAGGTCACCCCAAACTGCCAGGCAACATGCTGCTTTTCCTCCCTCTCCTGCAGCACACAAACGTCTAGCATTTCGCTGAGAGTGTGAAGTGCAAATCCAAGCGCCCACAAGGATTAATTTACGTGGCCAAACCGTGCTTCAACAATGAGGTTCTACCCTGTGGTGCTTCACTGTATCACACATATGCACAAATCCATATGCCTGAGTGCCTACTGAGCGTTTTTAATGGGGGTTGTTCAGGCTGGAGAAAAGGAGGCTGAAGGAAGACCACCTGGCTCTCAACAACTCCCTGATAAGAGGTTGGAGCCAGGTGGGGCTTGGTCTCTTTTCCCAAGGAAAAAGTGAAAGGAGAAGAGGAAATGGCCTGAAGTTGAACCAGGGGAGCTTTAGGTTGGATATTAGAAGAGAATTCCTCACTGGAAGGGTTCTCAGACACTGGAACAGGCTGTCCAGGGAGGTGGATCAGTCCCCATCTCTGGAGGTGTTTAAAAGATGAAGAGATATGGTGCTGAGGGACATGGTTTAGCACCAGACTTGATGGAGTCGGATAATGGTTGGACTTGATCTTAAAGATCTTTTCTAAACTTCATGATTCTATGATGCTATTCTTTTTGTGAAAGGCACATGTGATAGCAGACTCATTAAGATGAAATGTGTGAAATCAGATCCCCCTTTCTTCCTGCTCTGCCTTTCTGTGTGCTGAGTGTCAGAAAAGTAGATCGTGTTGGTTCAATCCCTGCTGCAAAATAAGAGCTGAAGGTTATCTGCCACTGCCTTCTATTTTTTTTCTTTTTGAAATTCTTGGCTCCCTTATTCAGAGCTTCTGAAAGAAAGAAATTCCCCTAGTGCAGTGAATTGTTTATATAGTGGACCTCTTTTTTCTCTGTAAAGCTGATGGCACTTTGCTTAGGACAACAGTGCTGACCTTTATCTCACGCGTCTTCTTCAGGCTGACATTTTCAGACTCCAGGAACTCTGCTGACCACTGTCCCTGGTGCATGGTACTGCAGAACTTGCCCTTACATGGGGAGATTTGTGTTAACATCCTTGATGAGCTGGGGAAATGTCTTCCAGCAGCTCCTCTCACCTCCTAAAAGCCAGGGTGTGAATTGTCAGTGTATGTGGAAGATACCACAGACTCTGGGGACACTGAATATCTTCTGTTCTCTCACCACAACTGCCTCAAGTCCTTGGCAAATCTTTGCCATTGCCATTTTCACAGCAAAAACTGTTCCCTGCTTTGGTGCCTCTCTCTCTCTCTCATGATCCCTTTGGACTAAACAGTCTCCAAAGGTCCCTTACAAGCCTTATCTGTGATTCAGTGATCCAATGTTCTGTTGAGGACATAGAAGTGATGAGACAAGCAGATCAGTCCTAGATTCCTATGGCTATGCATAAGTTTTGGTGTACGTAGCTCAGACAAGGACATGGCTTTTAGGTCATCCTCATTACTAGTGGCACATATAGGAAGCAGGTGGTGGTTACACTAACTCAACCATCATAGGTGACCTGAGCAATTGCTGTCAAAGATCTCAGCATCTCAGGGGAAAGCCAGAAATTGTCAGAAACATGCAGCAGCAAAGGAAAGCAGCAACACAAAGTCATGGCTGTGTCAAATGCTTGTGCTGCTCAAGGATAGATAGCACCTGCCTCCCCAGAGAAAAATCCAGAGGAATTGTAGATGCCTTTGTAGCCTTGTCTGCCTTATTAGGTTAAAGGACTCCTGCCTTGGCCTTTGCTTGGGGGTATCCCATTCCCCTTGCCCAGCAGGCGCTGAGGTATGCTGAATTAAGATGATATATTCCCAGGACAGGTGGAGAAGGGAATAATTTCTTCAGATAGACAGAAGAAAAAAATAAAAGAGTGGTTAGAAAGTTTAGCCTGTGCTACAGAAGAGCCATGTCATTGTATGTCAGGTTTTACATCTTTATTATTATATATGGGTTCTAAGTCTGACATGTCATTGTGTAATTCATTAGTCAGAGGTTTGTGGATCCCATATCTGCACACCCTTGTCATCCAGGATGGGCTGATAATGAAAGGATGACATTGCTGGAATATTTTCTGTGTCCAAATATGTGGAATGTCAAAACCTAGCTCTTGTAAAATGTGGTGGCATTGTTGCCTTTAACATCATGCCTGTTAACTGTAGTGGCTCCTGGAGGTCTGGATGTTACTGTCCTGACTGGGGGCCAGTGGCTCTGGTAAAGATTTCAGACCTGGCCTACAATATCTCCATCAGGTATCTTCATCCTTGGCTTGGATGTTCCTAGCAAGGGACAGGATGAAACTGACACTATCAGTTCTTAGTTATGGATAGTGGGAGATAGTGGTGGTCCTTGAGGCTCAGGGCATTTGCTGCTTGTGAAGCTTTTGACTTTTTTTGAGTAGTGAAGACCACCTGAGGGCTGGAGGAGCTTTGTGAGACTGTATTGCTCTATGGGGATCAGATGGACAAGCAGGAGCATTTCTGGCAGCTAACCATGCTGGATGACTTGGTCTTGGTCAGTAGGTTTTTCATCTTTCATCTTCATGTCAGCAGCCCTCCAACCTACATTGTAATGGAGAAATGTTCATACTCTTCTGGCCCCACAAGGAAGCCTGACCGATGCTCACTGACAACCATCTATCCATTGCATGTATGTGGGAAAGGCTCCCACCCCAGAGACTTTACCCTGCTGATGCTAACTGTCCCTGTCAAACCATGGACATCCACGAGACAAAAAGCAAAGCTTTTTGAGATGTTGTCCCTGCTGTCATTGGCTCAGAGTGAAATCTGGGCAGTGTGTGGTGTGTTTCCACACTGTGAGTGAAAATATCGCCCTGCACTCCCCCCACCCCAAAAGCCATTAACACTTTGAGGAGTCAGCAGATGAACTGGAGTGGTTAAGCTCATTAATATCAGGTTAACTCCCATTGTGAAGCTCCTGGCTCAACATCAGAGGGCAATAAAACACTGAGTGCAACATGATGACTGTTATGATCAGGAAATTTGGGACATGTGTCATTAGAGGGAACAAACAGGGCAGCAGAGGTGTCTGGCAGCGACGCTGCTGAGTGTTCATTGCCATTCGCTCCCCCTCTATGTTCCTCTTATGCCCTTTATCAGCTTCCTCTGATGCTGGGTGCAAACAAAGTCTGGCCCGTACCTGAGGGTCAGGGAGATGAGAGACAGTGTTAGACAGGATATTCCCAGCATTTTCAATGCTTCCTCCTCGGTGCGTTGGGAACGTCTGACTGACACGGCCAAGCGAAAGTGCTGCGGGTTCCCGCGGGACCCGTGTAGCCGTAAAACTCACAAACAGAATAATAACAAAGTCATAAATTCTGACCTATGGTACAGTCTGAGTCGAATAACAGCTCCCCAGCTGTGGAATATGTGCCCTTGTTGTGTGAAGGTGGTAGACCCCGGGGGTAAAGTTCACCTCGTATTTGTCAGGTTGTGCAGAGCCAGGCCTGTTTAATGATCTAAAAGCAGCCAAAAGCCCCAGCAGCAGGACAGATGCCCAACTGTGTTTTCAGCCTGTTATGATTTACTGATTATTTTGTGAGGAGGGAGAGCTTAAAAAAATAGCCGAGAAGGGACAGATAACAGAGCCAGGGCAACAAGTGGTGAATATCCTATAGCGAAGGATGGGTTTATCCCCTTCAAAACATCCAGCACCTCTTATCTTCAGGGCTTTATCCAGTGACTCAGTATCTTCAGGGAATGATGAATGCAGCCTGAGAGGGGGTGTGCAAATAGCCTGTGGCTGTTTCTGCTTCTTTTTGTGGTTATTTCCTTCCAGCCTTGCAGTCCCAAAACCCTGAAAGGCATTAGAGAAGCTCCAATCCTTACAGAGAGGCAGTGAGCTTGCACTGCATCATGGAATCATAGAATGGTAGGGATTGGAAAGAAAGAACCTCTGGAGATCATCTAGTCCAAACCCACTGCTAACACTGGTTCACCTAGATCAGGTTGACCAGGAACATGTCCAGGCAAGTTTTTAAATTCTCCACAGAAGCAGAGTCCACAAGTTCTCTGGGCAGTCTGCTCAAGTGCTTCATCACCCTCAAAGTAAAGAAGTTTGTCCTTAAGTTCAAGACAAACCTCCTGTGTTCTGGTTTGTGCCCATTGCCCCTTACCCTATCACTGGCCACCACTGAGAAGAGCCCAGCCCCATCCTCATGACCTCCACCCTTTAGATATTCATATGCATTTGTAAGATCCCCTCTCAGTCTTTTCCAGGCTAAAGAGCCCCAGGCATCTCATTATTAGGGTCAATATTAGGGAATCCTGACAGAGCCACGAGCTAATTCAGATCCTTCCCATCAGAAGTGAAAGAGAAATTACACAAAGGAAAACCCCAAGTATCCCATGCCTGCCTTTGAGATGTGCTCAGATGGGCTGTTCACAGGAAGATGCACATGGCAAAGGTCAAGGAGAAAGCTTGGTAAGTTCGGCCATCCTCAGGAGTGGATTTTCCAGGGAAAAGGAACTTGGGAGACTTCTTCATCCTGCCATCTCCTCTGCCAGACTGGGATCACATCCACTTCAGTCCTCAGTGACAAGCGGGAGCGGGCCGCTCGCCATCCGGAGAAGGAAGGACGAGATGATTTGGGTTTTTGTGTGTTTTTCTTTCCATGTCTGCTACTTGGAAGGAAACATGTCTGCTTTTAGAGAACAATGCTGCCCAGGGCCGTGGGAGTAAGTTACTGACGTGTGCAAATCCTAACCCAGACTCCGTTCCCAGGGCAGCCCTCAGTGGTGCTCAGCTGTGTGCTGTCCCCTTGCAGAGGTTTTAAAAGCTAAAGAAGGAGGGGGGGGGGGGGGTAGGGGCAAATCAGAAGTGCAACTCCCCTTCATAGGATGTACTTTCTCTCCCTAAGCTGTTCCCAATGGGCTTCTCTGAATCTTCTTTAACATCCCCCAAATCCCCAGTCTTCAACCTATGACCTATCCTATCACCTCTAGTTCTTCCTCTCTTTCTCATCCCAAATGCTTTCTTTTGATTTTGGAGGTTGGGATAGGTGACCTCTAGAGATCCTTTCCAATCCAGTGCATTCTATGATTCTATGATTTTTCCAATAGCTGCTGCTTCTTTTCTCCCCCATTCATACACCAATGGACTGAGGAGGACAACAAAAACGGGTACAGGACAACCACCAAACATCTTCCTCCTCTGGAACCAAGCACATTTAAGTCAAATTTCCTTATTGTGAAACAGTGTAATGCTCCTTAATGCAGTGAAATTCCTGCCACACTTCCCACATCTCTACTAATTGAATGTTGCACATCACCCTTCTCCAAAAGCGGCCTTTTAAAGCTCAGGGGGATCCATGGCTTGGTGCAACAAAGTTTGCTCCTACCAGCCCCCAGTCAGGTCATATTTGGTGATTTTGCAGTGAAGCAACTTGGGCTGCAACCTGCTAACTCCACTTGCAATGACTGCTTTGCTCTGTCTCAAGGGTAGAAAAGAGCATTTTAAGGCTCCTCAGCCAGCTCTCCTAATGGCACCTCTGGCTCAAAGCAGTTGGCATAAATTAGGGAATGCTCAGGCAGGCTGTAATTTCTATCCACATCTGGGCAATGCAGGATTGGGTGCAGGAGGTGTTATAGAGGAGTCAAACACTATGGAATTGGAGGTGTTGAAGGAATGCGAATCGACAAATACTGCAAAGATAGCTTTGGCAGAGTTTAGGGCACTACCCATGATCTCCAGAAAAGCTCTGAGTTGAGAAAATACATTCCAGCAACAGGGACTAACCAGGCATTTTAGTTATTTTACAGGATTTATCATCACCTCATAGCTTCCCAGTTAGTACGCTGTGGTCCTTTGAGTCCAGCCACGTCCCGAGGTGGGAAAGGCTGCAAAAGAAGGTGGTCCTCTCTCCCAGCAAAATAAAGCCCTTTTTGGGATCCCTTATGGTGATTCTTAAGGTCTACAGCTCACTTTTAATATAAACTGTTGCACTGGCACATCAGGGAGCGCTTAAACAAGGCTCCTTAACATATACCTGCTCTTTGCCCGCCACACTTCTGCCATCCGCCTGCCCGAGCCCGGCTATTGCAGCGTTGAATGGGAGCTTAGTTTTAAGGATAAACACATCCATCACAAAGCTGTTTGGTGTACACTGGCGCTGGCACTCTCATCCCCTCCATGAAACCCCTTTTGAGGACTCTCTGTCCAGAGACGGCATCTATGCTCCACTTTCCACTCCCCAACCTGCTTTTTTCCAACGCTCCCCAAGCATAATCCATCAGTTTACTGGGAATGGGAAGAGATGCAGAAAAACAAGGGCCACTTTAACCCTTATGCTAAAGCTCTAGTTCCCTCCTGGTTTAGTATATTTAGTTTGGGCACAGTTCTGAAACAAAAGGTATAAAGCAGCCAAGTTGTTGGGGCAGGGGGAGGGAAAAAAGTTGGTTTGATTTTGAGAGCCTTGGAAGATCATTAAAATTTCATAACAGGCAGAAGAAAAAAAAGAAAGATTGTTTGCTTGTAAGGTCTCTAGTGTTTAAAGAGCTAGAGACAAAACTGCCGAGCAGTATATTCCAGTTTATCCTGTGGAATAGGAAGGAATGGCCCCAGACGTAATTACAAGTAAGTAGTGCAGCGAGATGGGGGGGAAAAAAGCTCAGGAAATCTGATGTGCATGAACATTTTTCTGCTGATGTTTGATCAGTTTGCTTGGTTGGTTGGTTGTGGGTGGGTTTTGGGGGGGCTTCTTTTGTGTGATCTGCCTCAATTACAACTGTGTCAGATCCTTTGATGGTGAAAGGACGGGAAGAAGTTGTGCTTCTGAAAGTCGGGGTAGCTTAAAGCAAAATCAGGGAGCAAGGGTGAAATGTGAAGCTTGCTTTGTGCATTTGTGGAGCTGAAAGCCAGAGTGTGGGGTTTCAGTGGTGGTCTTGCTGCTTGCTAACTTTTGAGGTTTCATCCACTGAACAAGCAACGTGAGAGAGGTTTTTACAAAAGCAGGGAAATGATCTCTCATTAATATTTCTACCTAGCAAAATAAAAAGAAGGGAGTAATAACATTAGTGGTTGCAAAGCAGCAGGGAGATGATGATGAATGTTAGGCTGTAGATGAGAGCTATACAAGGCTGTATAACTTTCAAAAAATACATGCTATTTCTGTTCTTTAGCTTCACTCCTTAAAAATCCATTAACACCAAAATGGAATTTAAATGCTGAATAACTACATTGGCAAAATATTTCTCCCAAACACAGAACTCCCAATCTGGAAAACTAAATGGATTGTAAATCATCAAACACATTAAAAGCCACCACAGAAAAACTGAGCAGCAGAAAAATATTCTTCTCAGGGCAAAATAACATTAAGAACCTAGTGGGTCCTCGTGACACAAACGCAAGGGAAGGTGTTACATTACCATCCAGGCTGTAGATATCAGCTCCATTTTAAAATCCCAGCATAGAACTTTAAATGTCATTCAGCATGAAACCATTTTTTCCTGGGGTGCATTGTGCTTATTTGTGAAAAGCAGAAAGTTGCTGCGTTATGTTTTAGCATGAAGCCACATTTTGTTGCCTGCAATTTGTACATTGCTATATTTCATGGCATATTTCCTGCAGTCAAAGATATATACATATTTATTTTCTATTTTGTCTTGATTAAAAAAAGAGGGGAGAAAAATAGCAAAGAAAAAAAAAATAAAAGAAAGAAAACCTTGAAAACAAATTTTTTTTCCTTATAATTTCCTGTAGTTAAAATGATTATTAGGCGACCTTCAAGCTGAACACAAGGAAAAAACCAACATTGAATTATTCCTTTAAAATGCTTCATATTTTCTGGTTATTTTAATGAGTATAGCACGTTATCCTTCCTCTGTGTACACCTGATAGCCACACTTCATAGCCATAAGAAGAGCTACAGAATTAAGGGAAGCCTTTTTAAAGGTATATAGCTAAATTAAAAGTGAAATCCTGCTGCCTCTTGTGGGATTTGTCCTCTTAAAAATCATTAAGTGCATTAAGCTGCTCCTCTCTTTTGAAATGTTCATCCCAGAAGGAGAATTAATTGTTTTCCATATACATTTTTCTCCTTGTTTTCCTATCTCATGGGAACAGGTCTGCTTCCTTCCTTTTCAGCTTCTACCTACAGAAATAAACCACTGAGATTAATTTTTGTAGCTTGTACATATGTAAAAACTCATCGTTGCCTTAAGGAGTTTCCCAGCTAGGAGATGGATCCAAGCCGTGGTGAAGTTAATGAGTCATTTCTCTCTGCTGGAGAGGGATTTGGATCTGCACACTGGCCTCCTTACAAAGTGGAGGCTGCACTTTCAGAAGAACATGGATTTTATCGTTTTGCACAATCAGGAATAGTTACCCCTGAAAGAGTTTAGTCTATAGTTGGAGAGCGTAGCTTGGTCTGATAATGATATCTTCCTCCATGTCCTTTGGGCTTTATTCTGGCGTAATGGCTAACACGATACATGTCAGCTTATTTCTCACCCATGTATTAATAAACTGCTGAGCACTAATACAGTGTTTACACAGCAAACCAAAATTTCAGCCTGGTTTGGATTTTAGTTGTTTTGGTTGGTTAGTTGGGTTATTTTTTTAATATAGACAATATAGACTCATACCAGAGTTCATTCCATATCCGGGTAATTAAGAGAGTAGCCTAAAATCTCATTACCTTCATTAGAAAAATGAGGAAATCTGAGGGCTTACAGGAATTCTGGCGCCAATGAAGGGTTCAAATGCTTTCTTGCCTCCTTTTCTCTCGTGCTTTTATGCTTTGTTCCCTTGCTGTGGCGTTGCGCGTGCCTGTTCACAAAGCTTTCATTTGGAACAGGGAGGAGGGTCTAAAAAGGGCTAGCTTAGACTAAACACACTATGGAAACAAGGACCATGTTGTCACATCAGGTCTGCTCAACACTTAAAATCTAACTTGGGCCTCCATGTCCTGCCATAATGCAAATGAGAATGTTCTTGCTGGGAACATGTCATTCCCGTGAACGTTAAACGCTGTCATGCAAGCCTCGTGGGAGCGGGCTGCAGCAAGTCCTCCTGATTTAAGAGCTATTACTGATGCTGCTATTATTACTTTACAGGGCTACAGCAGAGATTCACAACCTCAGTTCTCAACCTTTCCCTTATTTCTACATGGAAAGGAGTGAAGTGGCAAGGCTCCCAGCTAGACCCACACTTCTTGCCCCAGTATGCAGGAATAATTGGAGGGAGGCTCCTCTTAATGGAGTGTCACTCATTTAAGGAACCCCTTACTGATGTTTTTATTTTCAGAGAGAAAGCTTTAAAAACATGGATCCTGTTTAAATGCTCCAAAACAGTATCAGGGAGTGCACTCATTTGTACACATTACAGATAATGTCATTTAGGAACCCAGAAAGCCTCTGGGTTTTGCCAGCCTGGACAGCTGGAAGTACTCATAGGGTCTTATTGCTGCTTGTGCAAGAGAAGCTGGTACTGCAGCACACCTCTCCCTGACCACCTCTTGTGTGCCCCATAACTTTCCAAGTTACATGGGCCACCCTGAAAAATCATTTCAAGAGATGGTTAAGGATCAGGCACGTATGGGATAAATGAAAAGTTGGATTCAACTAAATTTCTGTTATTCCTGTGGGTTTATGCAGGCATAATTCACAGGCTGCCAGTGACAAAGAGTGCAAAAGGGGCCAGAAGTGTCAGGGACAGAGTGTGGTGGATCATTCTCAAGGGCATAGACAGTACCACTGACTTCCCACTCAGCTCCCACTCCAGCAGAGGAATCTCTGCTGGCTCAGAGAAGCAGTTTGCAACCTCTCTGCTCCAACACTTGTAAATAAAGACCTTTTCATCTCTGGGCTTTCATATTCAGAAGAAAATGATCTCTGGCCATGAAAAACATATCTTTGAGTAGCTCTGCTGCGGGCACACCAGCCCAAGTCTTCAGCATGGCACAGAAATGCTTCCTGCAGGCTTGGAACCATAGGCATGTCCTTTTTCTTCCCTTTGTCCATTGCACTTGATCCTGACACAGCCAGTCAGATGTTGTTCTTTCTGGAGGGCGGCAACTCAGAAAATGCCAAGTGTCTGATTTATTTGTGGTTAAGAAAATGATCCCTGCATGAGCTGAAAGCCTCTCTTTTCTTTGTTACAATACCTGCCAAAATCCTTAAACTCTCAGAAACTTTGCTCAGCACTGCTGTCCTTATTGCAGCTACAGCACCCCTGGAGAGGCTGAAGCCCCTTGTCCTTCCATGCGCCTTAGCACAGCCATTGTCTGCTGCAGAGGCAGGACAGGGGATGGGGATAAAGCAGATAAATGAGGTTGTAATAGATTGGGGAGCAGATGTAACACCCAACCTGCCAAATTCAGCAGAGGCAGACGGCCCTTTCCTATTCCCAGCGTAGTCTTCTCCTTCTGACAGGTTGCTGAAAGGATCTCCATTGTGTGTTACTTAACACATCTGTGAATTTATTGCAAGTTGATGCTTTCTGTTTTCTATTGCAGTGGCAAAAACAGAAGATGAAGAAGAGCAATTTGTCCCAGATCCACGCTGCATCCAAATGTGGTAAACCCCTGGAAAGCACTGACGTAGCAGAGCCCTGCTTGTCCCAGTCTGATCCTGAATGACACTGACACCCACTGACTTTTTCCTGTAACAGATGCTTAGGGGAAAAGAAGAAAATTCTAATAAATAATGGGGGTGGGGGTGAACAGGAGGTTTATTCTCAAAATGCAGCATTCAAATACAGGGCACTGAGGATATGTGGCAGAGATTGAACACAACCTTGACCAGATTCCTTATGTCTGCAAGTCCACTAGTCCTGGCTTTATCATCCTATTTGCTTTATCACCCTGTCTGCTCCTATTTCTCCATTCCTAAAGCAGGGAGAATGTTTCCTTGTTCACTTACATGGGAGAAAGTGTTTGACTTAGTCCAACGGGAAACACTGAAACCTGGATCAACAGTAGCCCTGCCCAAGCTTGGTGGTTATAAATCAAATGAACCAAGAACAAATTCCTGGCCCTGGGGTGTCGTGGCTTGCAGCCCCCTAGCATCCAAGTATTCCCAGGCAGGAATAAAACTGAAATCTCAGCTGCTGTAACTCAATGAAGGAGCAAGGAGGGATGGTACACTGCAGAGATTGTCCCTGGACAGTAGTCTCACCTGTACTCTTTCACTGCCTGCTGGTCTCCCTCTTAGTGCTGCCTGGCTAGGGGCAGTGCCCCTCCTGCCCTCCCCGCTGGCAGACAGCTGTCTGTGTTCTGCTGTGGCAGAGGCATTTTTCATCAGGCTGCTGACTGTAGGGCATCTGCATCCTGACACCTTCCCCTGCCCTTTACCTTATTTAGCCCTTTGCAATGGGCTGTAACAAAATAATGTTCACAACAGCAAGAACACAAAATAACTCATGATGTGCCTCAAACTGTGAGAAAAGAGTATTTGATCCTTCCCAAACACAGACCTGCTCACTTCAAAGGGGACAATATTTAGATAGTAATCAACATTATGTTTCATTCCCCTTCCTGGCCCAGTGCTCCTATTTGCTCAGCCACACTTTCTGCCTGTCAAGAGACTCTGCTGAGACTGATGCACAGGGTGGGGCAAGTGGAAGTGTGGCTCTCAGCAGTTCTTACAGCCAGTGCCTGTATCCCCAGGACCATCCCAACAGCTCAGGGTCTCAGGGGCTTCCAGCTCTGCCGCACCAAGGCTTTGCTCCTGGCTCATTTGATACATAAGCACAAAGCTTGGGCAGGGCTACTTTTGATCCTGATTTCTGTTTCCCACTGCAGTTCCTAAATTTTTGCTTTCTGCCATGTGAGTGAGTACAGAAACCTCCTCCCTGCCTCAGAGAGGTGGGGAATTAAGGGACAACCAACCAAACTGCAGTCTCAGAGAATAGAATAGAATAGAATAGAATAGAATAGACCAAATTGGAAGAGACCTTCAAGATCACCGCTTCCAACCCATCAAGAAGGACACTGAGACACTTGAAAGTGTCCAGAGAAGGGCAACAAGGCTGGTAAGAGGCCTTGAGCACAAGCCCTATGAGGAAAGGCTGAGGGAGATGGGATTGTTTAGCCTGGAGAAGAGGAGGCTCAGGGGTGACCTCATTGCTCTCTACAACTTCCTGGAAGGTGGTTGTAGCCAGGAGGGGGTTGGTCTCTTCTCCCAGGCAACCAGCACCAGAACAAGGGGACACAGTCTCAAGCTGTGCCAGGGGATGTTTAGGCTCGAGGTGAAGAGAAAGTTCTTCACTGAGAGAGTCATTCGTCATTGGAATGTGCTGCCCAGGGAGGTGGTGGAGTCACCATCCCTGGAGGTGTTCAAGAGGAGACTGGATGTGGCACTTGGTGCCATGGTCTAGTCATGAGGTCTGTGGTGACATGATGATCTTTGAGGTCTCTTCCAACCTTAGTGATACTGTGATCATCCAACACTATCTAATCAACTAAACCATGGATATTTTTAATTCCCAGGAGGCACAAGCTATCCTTCTTGCCATCTGTTTGCTGACTTCCACATCTCAGAATAATCAGCTGGGGAGAACCAAATTTCTTCAGTTCTCAGAGACTGTGGTAAATACTGAATAAAGAATCAGCTTACAATCAAATGCTGCTTGTATTTATATTCTATTTTTTTTTTTCCTCCTTAGGTCACCATCTGTAGCTTCTTGTGCTGTTATTTATGAAACAATTTTATTAACTTATTATGAAAGCAGGCATTTGTTATGCAGTAAATTTGAGTTTCACAGTCAATGGAAGTTTTGTGGCCTGGGAAAAAGTAAACATAAACTGGAAAAGTCGCTTATTCCTATTCTTATTTTGGCTCAACAAGAATTAATATCAGATGTGTAAATGGTGAAATTCCTTGAAGGAAATACATCTCCTTTGTTAGGGATTGTTAGCTAGAAACACCAGAGCCTTGGATGATGTAATAGCCAGACGTCTGCAGACTTGAAGAACAATTGCAATTTATTTCCAGGAATAAGAGGAAATTTCTTTCTAGTTCTCTTCCCACATCACTCATCCTAGCAGGGAGTGATGCTTTCCAAGGCATTTCAGCAGTTGCTAATGGTATAGATTCCGCATGGGTCATTCCACCTGGTAGATAGATTGGGATGCACTGAGAGGAAGTCATAATATGCTAGTAGAGACAGAATGATGGGAACATGCTACTGATTGTGCTTTATTATTCAGGGTCTAAAAGATGAAGGCTGACTATGATGAGATGCCAGAGGTCTATCTTGAAGAATATGGCTGAGTGATGAACCATCAGGTCAAATTCAGGGTGGATGAATGTCAAATGATGGAGGAGGAGAGCCCTGGAAATCCTCTAAATGAACTCCATCTCTGTTGTTCTCTAAATTAGCTCTAATCCTTTGGGGAGAGTTAGATTTGTAATAGAAAATCCTATAAAAGTGGTTACCTTATGAAACAGAGTCCATTTGTATGTCTCAGAAAGCAAAGTGCATGTTGGAAATTATAAAGGAAGAAATTAACTATTTTTATATATATATATACAAAGTGGTGCTAGTTTATAGATCTTTGGTGCATCTCTCTCTGACATACATGAAATCTCCCAGCTCCTAAAGAAATTAGTTAAACTGGAAGAAGCCTAGAGGAGGGAACCAAGAAAAAAGACTTAGAAAAGCTTCAGTGTGAGAACAATTAAGTGGACTAGGTTTGAGCCAGAAAAGAGATGTCTGAGAGGATATGATGGAGTTCTCAGGAATTATGAATGACAAGAAGAGAATAGCAAGCAGCTGTTGGCTGTTTTTCCTTCTAATATAAAAACTCAGAAGCATGACATGAAACTGGTAGCTGACAGTTCAAACTGAGAAGAAGCAATCCTTCTTGACACCATGCTTAGTCATCTTGTAGAACTCCTTGCTACAGGATACTGGGAGTGCTAAGAGTTTGCTAGATACATTCAGGAAAGAAAAACTCATCAGAGGTTTTTAAAATCCATCTGGGTTCTGTATTAAACAGATGCTGTGTCTGGTTCAGAAAGTGCCTGAGCCAGAAACTACTGTACTTTGGGCAAGTGTTTTGGGGGAACTATCACTGCAAAACTGACCTATATTTGTACTATTCCCTGGGCTGCTGTTGCAGATAGTAGGTTATTTGGCATGGATGTCCAGTGTGGCCAACTAAAGCTGCTCATATCTTCTTCTTCTGAGCCTAGACTTCCAAGTGATAAGTAATTCTTGACAAATGCATTCCTCATGCTCCCTCTTAAACCCAATAATAATGTTAACTGTTAAGTCAAGTGATAACAAGCCAACACATAGTGGCCTCAGATCCCGGATTTCTCCTTTTCCAGTTCCTAGTTTCCTTTGCACTGAGCTAAGATGACCTGGAGTAATCCACAGGTGCTGTAGGGGCACATCCACATGGGTGGACATCAATTCCATCTATTACTCTTGATTCCACACACATGTGGCAGAGCAACCAAGAAACAGGTGATTTGGGGAATGCACAGCAGGATCCTAATAAGGTTAGTGGGGTGTCTAGGCTCGCTTTGGATCAATATCACAGGAGCAATGGTTTGACCTATTTGGCGAAGGAGATGTGCCCAGATTTTCTCCTACTACAAATATCTCTGATGTGCTGATACAGCAGTTGGAGCTCAGAGTGTTTTAACAGGGAGGAAATAGAGTTTTAAAACATTGCTTTTGGCTCTACTCTAGCAGAAGACCTCCATAAGAGGTACTGACACTCTTGTGACCAGCTACTCCAACTTTTATTACCTGGCCATGAAGTTTTAAATAGCTACATTGGGTTCTGGGCAAACACATCTGTATTTTAGTGAAGCGTTTGATAGTCTCATAAAATCCTATTTGAAAGATTGACTCAATCTGGCCTGGATGTAAGTACTTGTCTGTGGTCTGCACTGGCTGAAATACCACAAACTAAGATAAATTTTGACATGTCAGGCTCGAGGAGATGAAGGAGGTTCTGGCTGAAGAGGAAAATGAATCAAGACCAAGCTGTTCTGATTCCTTAATTAATAAACTGGAAGGCACAGCAAGCAAAATGCTGATTGTGATTGCAGATAGATGGGAAACACTCGTGAAAAACGCTGGAGCTGAGCTCCTGGCAAGCCTTCAATGACTCAGGCTCAGTCACCTCCAGGAGAAAGGGAGATGTTACCCCGTGCCTGTAGAGGTAACTGTTACATGACCACCAGTGGAGCAGAACAACATTTGATCTCTGTTGACTGTATGGTATGGCAGCAGAAAAGTTGTTCAGTTATGGAGACTCTATGAAGAGAGATAAGAGTTTCTTCAAAGTGTGGTAATGGTGATCCTCTAATTTCGTGAACGTTATTCCATTCAGGGAACCTCATCAAAACATCCTTGCTCACTGCAGGGGAGGGGTTGGACTAGATGACCTCTAGAAGTTCCTTCCAACCTAAACCATTATATGACTCTAAGATATCAACAACACAGAGAGAGCTCAGAAGGGGGGCTAAAAAGGGAAAGGAAAAATAAAAATAATCAAAATTATGAAGAGCCAAAGGGGACTGACTTACAAGAAAAGATTAAAAGATCTAAATATATGTAAGTTGGCCAAATTGTGACTAAGAGAGGATATAAAAACTGCCTGCATGTATATGAGGGCTTTAAATGACTAAGAAAGAAATCATCTGATTGGCATAAGAAGAAATTTAGGAGATCTCAGATCAGATTAAGCAAAGGAAAATGTTGAATGCTGGTAAACTCAATCAGAATTGGCAAACCTTTTACTATAAATTGGTTTGAACAAAAGACCAAGGAGGTGTGAGAATCATTGAATCATTTAGGCTCGAGGTGAGGAGAAAGTTCTTCCCAGAAAGAGTTATTGGCCATTGGAATGTGCTGCCCAGGGAGATGGTGGAGTCACCGTCCCTGGAGGTGTTCAAGAGGGGATTGGAAGTGGCACTTGGTGCCATGGTTTAGTAGTCATGAGGTGTCGAGTGACAGGTTGGACTTGAAGTCTTTTCCAACCTTATTGATTCTATGATTCTGTGTTAGAATGCTCTGGGTTGGAAGGGACCTCCAAAGGTCATCTAGAAAGCTGCTTGCAATCCCAGTTATTAAAGATATTGGCTTCTAATTCTTCCTGCAGCAACTCAAGAAAGCACAATCAACAGCAAACTCAGTGGTTTGGCTCTCTTTGTTTTCTTGTGCAGGAGACAAATGGGTTTAGAAAGTCCTGCCAATGGTCTTGTTATTAAAAATGTAGTGAGTGTGTCCAAAAAACTCACAGTCACAAGCGAGCACAGGTTTCTAAGAGCTCATGGCTCTGTCCTCCCTCCTTCCAGGTTTTCAAAATATTTCTCAGCAAACCCTGCCAGAACACACCACCCATGTGCTGTAGCTGGGAGAACACAAGAGATAGGATAAAAGTGGGAGAGAGCATCCTTACATTCCCAGCACAAACATCAAGTGATAGAGGACAAGCTGGTCCAGGTCCAGTTTTCTCAAAGTGTTTTTTTTGACCAGAGTTACCCAATGTGGGCACCAAATCCCGTGTTGTCTTTGTGGTACACCCAAACCACAGGTGAGGTCTATATGTACTGGGATATGTCCACACAAACATATGGCCTAGCTTTCATAAAAGAAGCCATTTATTGCTGGCATAAGGCAACATAAAGTGACTTCCTACCTGGTGCTGGGGCCATGTTGCTGCTGTAAAACCACTTCCATTGCAGGAGTCTGAGAGCAAGTATTTCTATGCCTCAGCATGAGCCATGGTTCGCTGTTTCTTACAGGCCATAAGACCATCCACTTGGGGTGACTTTGGAGCTTTCTTTTCCAATAGGAACCATGCAGGTGGCTGAAAGGCCTTCAACAACCCTGTTGGATTCTGGACACATGGCCATGAACAAGTGAAAAAAGCTTGTTAACACTAAGATCATAGATTCATAGAATCATCCAGGTTGGAAGGGGCCTCTAAAGATCATCTAGTCGAGCCCCACCCTGAAGTAATCAGGGACATCCTCAACTAGATGTTGGCTAAAAAAAATTGGATGGACACATGAGGTCTTAGAGCTCCTCCAGGCACCATGACCTTTTCTTGTTAATGTCAACATGATCATGATTTTACTTTGAGAGCCTTGACTTAGGTCAATGGTTGGTCTCAGTGATCTTAGAGTTCTTTTCCAACCAAAACAATTCTATGATTCTGTGTTTCTAAGTCACTGCTTCCTTCTGAAAATAACCTCTTTGGTCTTAAACGACTGGATTTTCCAAAGTACCTGAAGAATGAGCATTTCCACTGAAGCTGGAGCAGGGAAGGAGAAAGCACTCAGCAAGGGAGCTGGGGGTGTTTAACCTGGAGAAGAGGAAGCTCAGGGGAGACCATATTGCCATCTGCAACTATCTGAAGGGAGGTTGTAGCCAGGTGGGGGCTGGTCTCTTCTTCCAGGCAACCAGCACCAGAACAAGAGGACACAGTCTCAAGCTGCACCAGGGGAGGTTTAGGCTGGATGTTAGGAAGAAATTCTTCAGAGAGAGATCGGCCATTGGAATGGAGGTGGTGGAGTCACCATCCTTGGAGGTGTTTAGGAGGAGACTTGATAGGGTGCTTGGTTGCATGGTTTAGTTGATTAGGTGGGTTGGATGATAGGTTGGACTTGATGATCTTGAAGGTCCTTTCCAACCTGGTTAATTCTGCATTCTGTATTCAATTCTATCTTTTGCAATCACTGCACGGCTTGTGTCATTTCCTTCCCACCTTATGCAGGCTACGCTCTTCAGGGCGACTTTTACCAAACTTCTGGATTGCTGTGAGCTAATCAAATACATATAGGTAGTTGGAGTCAGCTCAATAATATGGATTGGTAGCTGGAATCAGCTCAATAATCTGAATTGCATCAAGGCTTGGGATTTTCATATTTCAAAGAATGTTATGATTTATAAAATCACAAACAGGAAGGCATTTCTGCACAGCCCCATGCTGTGTGCTCCATTAGCCACTTAGACTCACATTACAAAAATAAGCTGTAAACACTTCTGATGAAAGGACTGGACACTTCGTTTGCACCCCGAGAATGGACTTTTGTTTTAATGCCCAATTTTGTGTTGGTATTTAACCTTTCCCCTCTCTTTTACATATATTCTGTCATTTTGTTCCAGCTTGCTATTTATTTATCTTTGTGCAGGGGTTTGGGGGGTGCGGGGGGGTGGGAAATAAAGGGGGGAAAAAAGGGTGGGAGGGAAAGGAAATCATATTTTTCAGAGAAAGGATAAGTAAATACATTCACATTAAAAAAAAGTGTTCACTCAGCTCTTAGCTAAATGTCCTCAGCAAATCAGAGTCTGTTTACCCTGAGAGTGTTTTGGTTGGGGTCTTTGGTGATTTCCATTGGCGGCAAACGAGCATTAGCTAAAAGCAATATGAAAAACCTTTTACCTGTCAAGACATTCATTAAAGTTTAATTAGCCCCTGTTTGCACAGTGCTTTGAAGATGTGAAAGCATTTTGGAAATCCTGTGTGCATTAAGCTCTGAGCTGGCTCCTCCTGGAGTAGTTTTTGGCATGAGAAATATCCAGGATGGAATTGGGGCTTACTGCAGAGCATCGAGGGCTTGCTGTCTAATGCCTATCCGGGGTTGTGATGGCAACACAGAAGAAACACACAACTTGGCAGCCCCATAAAAGCAGTTTTTTCACATTTTTTTTTTGAGCCTGGAATCCACCCTAGTTGGCTAACGCTTTTCCACAAATTAAAGCTTGCCTTGAGGTCACAATGTGCCAGAAGAAGTGAGTGCAGGCACTATGCCTCTCTCTGAACGGTCCAAACCACCTCAGCAAGGATGAAGCCTGCATCACTGAGGCTGAAAGACCTGGGGCTGTTTAGCCTGGAGAAGAGCAGCCTGAGAGGGGTCTTCTCAATAGCTAAAAGGTGGAGGACAAGAGCATAGGCCCAGCCCCTTTTCAGTGGTACCCAGTAACAGGACAAGGGTCAATAGGCACAAACTGGAAGCCAGGAAGTTCTGCCTAAACATGATGAGAAACTTCTTTGCTTTCAGGGTGCTGGAATTCTGGAGCAGGCTGCCCAGAGAGGTTGTGGTGTCTCTTTCTCTGGAGAGATTCCAAACCTGCCTGGACATTGTGGTCCTGGGAAACCTGCTTTGGGGGATCCTGCTTTAGCAGAGGGGTTGGATTAGATGATCTCCAGAGGTCCCTTCCAACCCCCACCATTCTGTGATTCTGTGATGATGAAGTCGAGCTTCTTAGAGAGCTTATACAAGGGAGCTCACCCTAAAGGCACCTAAAATAGGGCAAAGAAGGGATTTTTGCCCTTTGCTCTCTGAGCAAGCACACTGAAGGCCTTCCTTGAAAGACAACTTGCACAGGGAAAGAAGGAAGTCATATTGGCCAGAAATATTGGCAAAATTACTTTCTCACTCCAGGAAACTAAATTTTTTGTGGATTTTATTGTTCTTTGTAGGCACTGTGGCTCAAGAAAATGTTAAATGAGACCTTTGAAACAAGGAAATAAGCTAAGTGGATGGATATTTATGGTAGCATCTCCTCTCAGCTCTGAAGAACAGGGTGTGAGAAAGAAAATGTACCAAGTGGGGTGATAGATGACGCTGTGAAGAATGGGTGGCTGTAGGGGTCTGTCATGGAGAGAGGGACACCAGAGTGCCAGGCTGTGGCCTGCATGGAATGTGAGAACCGGCACATTGGGCTGAGCAGGATGGAGAAGGGGATTCCAATAATGTTTGATTTCTAGAGAGAGATTTCAGGGATAGATTTCTGATAATCATCTGGACCCTTCTGATACTTTTCTGAAGCCCTAATTTTTATATTTTATTTTATTTTATTTTATTATTTTATTTTATTTTGTTTTCTTTTCTTTCATTTTGGGTTATTTTATATTTTATTTTATTTTCTGTTTAACCATGACTAATTGCAAATCAGCACTTTGGCTTCCTCTTCTCTCAGACCTTTAAACCGCCCAGGCACGATTAAAGAGTGAAAAATGTCACAGAATTCACAGAGAGAAAAAGAGAGAGAGAGAGAAATAGTGAAATCTGTTCCTCATTGGTTTTTTTTTTTATATTTCATATGGGATGCAAACCGTTTACTCCATAGTAATTGCAGATGTTAGACTGAGACTGGAATAATGCAGCTGGCAATGACTCTATTGCTTTACCACAAAAAGCTTCCCAGTAGCATTAAAAAGACAACAGAAACAATAGTTTCAACACATTCATATGTACTTGTATTCTGGAAGCACTCAAGCTACTGATTTATCATGTAAACTTTTGCTGGTGTACATAGGAACTCCAAATATTTTCTCATGCTGTTGTTGGAGAGATGATAATCCCATATCCTCTCCAGTCACGTAATCTCTTCGATTTACAGACAAGCTTGGACTTCCCATGGATTACAAATTTGTATCTAATATATACCAGAAAAAAAATCCACCCCTGAATTTTTCCTTTTCTAACATTACTGCTTTCAGGTTTCTCTGCCCGTTTCAATCTGCTGTGTTGGATTGCAATTGGAGAGTTCTGCGGGAGGGAACTGGATGGGAATTGGAGGGGAACTGCCGCTGGATTAGAGTGAAGAGTTGGGTGGAGGGGAAACTCATGAATTTCAACAAGGGCAAGTGCAGGGTCCTGCACATAAGGAGGAATAATCTCCTGCAGGTGAGGGTGGCCAGGAACAGGACAAGGGGCAACAGGCCTAAACTGGAACACAGGGAGGTCCACCTAAATATATGGAAAAACTTCACTTTGAGGTTATTGGGGCCCTGGGAGTAGTCTGCCCAGAGAGGTTATGGAGCCTCTTTCTCTGGAGAGATTTTAAACCTGCCTGGATATTGTGTACCTGGGCAACCTGCTGGGGGTGACCCCGCTTTACCAGGTCGGACTAGATGGTCTCCAGAGGTTCAATCCAATCCCCACCATTCTGTCATTCTATGAATTCTGAATTCATATCTAAAATTTACCACAGTCCCTGAAAAGGTTTTTATAGCCTCCCTGGGCTTTAGACTGCCTTACATTTCATGGCTATAGGCTGCACATAAAGCAAATCCACCCTGAACCTGACCCTTCCAACATACATGGATGCTCTTATCACACATTTTCATGTGCAAGACAAGACCAGGCACATATCACTGTGCCTTCAAAGTACCACATTTTTGCCACAGATGTTTTGAATAAACAAATGGTGTCATACAGGCTGATTAAATCAATGCATCTGTATCAACTCACAGTTCCTGACAGCGTGTTCCAGAGGATACCTTCTGCTCCCACTGTACCCTTTGAAATTTTAGATATAAACAAATAATAATAACAAAGCCACCTTGTTTTTTCCCAGGTGAACTTTTTCATCTTTATCTAACTATAACAGTAGCTGCTCCGATTGTGGTGGAGGAAAACAGCTCACAGATACTGCAGATGAAACTCTTTCAGGGCAAGGTTATCCAGACTGGTGGTACTGGAAACCACAGGAGCAAAACTCAGCTCCAGTGTCATCAGATCCCCACGCTGGAATGTTCTCCTACTACAATTTAGGTTTTTCCAGCCATTCCTTTCTAATCCAGTGCTCATAGCAGAGAAGCCTTATTTTCTTTCCATCCATTGTTGCATATTTGTGTGTTTGGTAGAGTAGTGTGAGATTAGGAAATTTCAATTTGAAAAAGGGCCTGGGGCTGTGATTTCTGGTTGTGTTTCATTGCAAGGAGGTCACTTCTCCATTGATACTTGCTGAAAGTGCTGAGATCTGTAGCAAGCCAGGAATAACATCACATGGTGCATCTGCTTTGTACGTCTGGGTATCTTCAGAACCTCTATCATGTGTATGTGTTCAGTAATGCTGTTAGCAGTGTGAGATTGGGACTGGGAACTGGGATTTTAGGGACTTTATAGCTACTGGGGGAAATAATTCCTTAGATAATATTCATGGGTTTCTACTTAAATTAATAGTAAGTAAATAGATGAGTAATGTGTGGTTAAAAAAAAAAGCTCTGCCTAGAGGACAGATTCTCATTAGGATGTAAGGCTCACATTCTTCTCTGGCTGCTCACTTCTGCCCCACTTCCTGGGCTTACATCACTTAATGGAGGACATAGAATCAGAGAATCATGGAATCCTTTTGGCTGGAATAAACCTTTAAGATCATCAAGTCCAACCTCTAAGCCAGCACTGCTGGGTTATAACTAAACAATGCCTCTCAGCAGCACATCTACACTGCTTCAAAACCCCTCCAGGGATGGGGACTCCATCACTGCCCTCAAGGGGATTAAATTATTCCTCATGTCCAATCTAAATCTCCCCTGGCACTTTTTGAGACTGTTTCCTATGGTTCTGTCACTTGTTCCTTGGAAGAGACCAACCCCTGCCTCACTGCATGTAGTGGTAGAGAGTGAGAATAGAATTAACCAGAATAGAATTAACCAGGTTGGAAAAGACCTTTGAGATCATCAAGTCCAACCTATAAAGGTCTCCCCTGAGCACCCTTTTCTCTTAAGGAGAAATCCATTTCACTTTGTGAGTTGGTGTCAATCTCTCAATGTGTCTCTGTGCCCTTCTTAGGTGCACTAGGCATACTGGTCCACTCAAACTCAACACAAGCCACTAGAAGGCTGAATTTTGAACCTTGATGCCAATTGTTCTGACTAGATCTACTTTTTATTTGTGATTGTATTTGGTCTGGTTTTGAGAATAGCCCAATGCCATACCCAGAATTATGCTGATGAGTATTAGAGGTAATTAGAGGGAAGCATGAATAAACCCAGGGCATAGCAAGTCATGATCGTTCTTGGAAAACAGCAATATTAACATTGCTTAGCCTGGAGAAGAGGAGGCTCAGAGGACACCTTATTGCTGTCTACAGCTACCTGAAAGGTGGTTGTAGCCAAGTGGGGGTCACTGTCTTCTCCCAGGCAATCAGCACCAGAACAAGAGGACACAGTCTCAAGCTGCACCAGGGGAGGGTTAGGCTGGATGTTAGGAAGAAGTTCTTCACAGAAAGAGTGATTGGCCATTGGAATGTGCTGCCCAGGGAGGTGGTGGAGTCACCATCACTGGAGGTGTTTAGGAAGAGACTGGATGGGGTGCTCGGTGCCATTGTTTAGTTGATCAGATGGTGTTGGGTGATAGGTTGGACTTGATGATCTCTGAGGTCTTTCCCAACTCCTATTCTATTCTATTCTATTCTATTCTATTCTATTCTATTCTATTCTATTCCATTCCATTCCATTCCATTCCATTCTATTTTATTCTATTCTATTCTTATGGCTTTCACACATCTATGGTGTCAGGTATTGAGAGGAGCCCATCTTGCAAAATGAAGAAAAAAAGTCTCTTTGAAATCAGAGTAGAAAGGCTAAAATTGCTAACAGTCAGACTGTTTTAGCACTAACCTCCCTTGGGTCTTTTACAGGTGGTTTATAAGGTCACCAACAAAGACAGCATCTGAATCTAAGATGCTACAAAAGAGCAAGAAATTTAGGAAAGAATGAGGGAGAAAAGGAGTCTTCCCTCTGTCTGAAGATGTGAAGTGTTATGGGTAGTTGGAATAGTCCTGCATTCATTATCTGCATCTTGGCTTGGCTTATCTTCAGCCCCCAAGTTTTGCAGAAATGTATCTCCGTATCACTATGACCTTCCAAAGACATCAGTCTGGCGAGGAAATCCAGAGAATTTCTGGCATTGAGGGGACTGACTCACTCATTGTTCCTGCTCATTGTCAGTTCAGGAATTTCCTCTGGTTTGGTTGGAAGGAAAAAATCCAGCCAATGGCAGTTGTTGGTATTTTGCTGTTGTTTGCCAGGATTCTAAACCCCAAAATATTTTCTCCTCTCAACAGCATCATGTTTCTGATTAATCAGGGTCAACTCTTCTTTTTTCTCACCTGACCTCTAGTAGTGACCCCAATGTTCCTTTTAATTTCCTTGATCTATTTGCTACATTCCCAGCCAGGTCTCCGGGGTGTTGAAGATTGAAAGTAATTTCCAAACACCTTCAGTTCTATTCTGGTTCCAGTTAAACTGGTCTGAATCAAGACTCTCTCTTGAAGTAATCACTGGGCAGAACTGACATGGGAGCCAAACCACAGTTTGTAACATTAGGGATTATGTCTGTCAAGGGGAAAAAGAAAACTCTCACACAATCTCTATAGTATTTGTCTTGCCTTGCTAATCCAGGTCTCTCCTCACCTTCCTCATCAGCAGAACATCTTCTTTATGAAGGTGCTTCCCCGACCAGAAGATAGCAAGACAGGACAATGGCCATGTTGGATGGAGCACAGTCATGGGATGATGGATCTCTCCCTGCATCCCTGCATGTCTCATAGAATCACAGAACAAACCAGGTTGGAAAAGACCTCCAAGATCATCCAGTCCAACCTATCACCCAGCCCTATCCAATCAACTAGACCATGGCACTAAGAGCCTCATTCAGTCTTTTCTCCATCCAGCCTCTTCCCCATGAATCCCACTGAAAACAGGCGATATTTTTGTGATGTGCACTAGGGAAGAGATGGAGCTGGTCTTATTCCCACCAAGAAAATTAAGTTAGCAAAGGAATAACTAACCTCTTCCCTTATCGAAGAACAGATTTCAGGCTGGATATCACCCTAGCTCAAATTAGTCATGCCTTCTCCTAAGCATAATTTCTGATAGATGTCTGCTGTTCCAGTTGACTTGTATGTGGGAGGTATAAACTCTATCAGAGATGAGCTTAACCTGAGAAGCTTGAAGAGGCTGACTGGATCTTAGCTTTCAGAGCTGTGCTCAGGACTTCAGGAGTCAGATAATTCTCAGAGGGGTAGTTGGGAGCTAGCTTTGACACAGAGGGATTCTGCGCAGAGAGGCCCAGATGATGTATTTGGACTTGAAAATGTAACTATAATATATTCACACCATAATAGATATAATGGAGGAGGTAGATGTATGTGTTTGTGAAGGAATGCTGGAAGGGGGTTCATGCAATAGGTGTGATTTATGTTTGTTGTGTAGAGGATCCAGCCCCCTTTTATCCCATCTGAAGATTCATCTGGGAATTTCACCATAGTAGGATAACAGCAAGGTGAAAATCATCCTCACTTTAGGTGATCTAACCCTGATCAAGCTCAGTAGCATCTGAGAGTAGGTTACCACAAGCACAGTCCTGGTGCCAGGACTTAAACAGTTTCCATTTCCCCATAAAGACCAGCTCACTGTATCCAGCAGAGATGAACAAAATTTCCATTTGCCGTGGTGGGCTCATTAGTCACAGGTAAAAGTTTGTTCTCCTCGCTGCCTGAATCCCTTAAGGGTACTTTGGGTCTGTTCCTAGTCCCATTAAAGTCAATGGGAGCAGGATTGGGCTCCAGAAGGTATTATTCTTAATTTAAACATTAATAGTTTAACTCTCTGTTGTTAATAATAATAACCCCTTGGAAAATTCAGACTGAAATCCATTTCCTTGCTGAATTTCTTTTCTCCCATCAGGCATGCAAACTGGTTTGTTATTGTTGGGTTGCTCCTGAGTGCTCTGGGTTGCACACACTGGTTTGTTATTGTTGGGTTGTCCTTCGGTGCTGGGCTGCTCACACGAACTAATTTGTTATTGGAGTGTTGCTCTAAGCTACACGCTCTGGTTTATTACTGATGGGTTGTTCACTGGATGTTGGGCTACTGTCCTCCTTTTATGAGCATTATTACTGAGGGCTTTTGTGAAACTCCTACCCACACAAACAGAAGGCCAGGAACTGTGGCAAAATTTCAAGCAATGGTTTGGGATTAATCCATTCTGCTTAACTTTTAAAAGGGGATTAATTAAGGCTTTCACAATTAGGAAACCTGCTTCTTAGTTCAATACGGTTTAAAACACCGTTTCCTTTCCTACCTCCCCTTCTTCCCACATCCTTCTTTTGGAATCTAACTTTTTATAGGTATCCTATCTTCCATCTTAATGCTCCTGTTAGCTCCCCACTGGCCCTCCAGGAAAAGCTTTTTTATGGAAGATTTCCTTTCAGGTTCAGTGCAAGAGCAAATACTTATGACCCTTGATCTTAATTCTTACTTTCTTTTGTTATGTCTTTGTTTCATTTCATACCTTGATGGTCATCAGGAAAATGGAAAGAAAAATGAGTAGCAAATATTAATTGGAGAAGAATCTGACATATTTATGTGACATAAAGAAATTCTTCACTGTCATTTATACTGAGGAGCATAATACTGATAAAACTTTTTGCCACTTGTGATTTGGTAATGAGAATTTGGTGAAATATAACCTTTTAACCAAGGCCAGAAAAAAAAAGAGTAGACATGACATAAAATACCTAAGACCTCTGAAATTACCACTGATTACCCCTGATTACTTCTTATTTTCCTTTGCTAAACATATGGATGTATAATCATGGAATCATTTTGGTTGGAAGAAACCTTTGAGATTGACAAATCCAACCATTAACCTAACACTGCCTGGGCACCACTAAACCATGGCCCTCAGCACCACATCTGCATGGCTTTGATAACTCTTTGTGGGTGGTTCTGATCCAATTAATTGAGTGTGAAAATCAAATGGGAGCAGCAGACACAAAGCTGAAGAGACCTCTCTGCTGAACCTCACGGCCTGCTCTCACGGCTTACCACTGCACTCTTGTTGAGCTCCATCTTGAAACCAGAGAGGGTTTGATTCTACATTCCCTGGTCCTCTGGGTGCATCTGGACAATGGTCATGGACCAGACATTCACCACAGACTTGAACATGGAAATGCCCCTGCATTTTTTTGCATACTGTCCACCAAACCCCAGAGAATGGATGTTTGCAGTTTAGAAGGGGAACTGATTACTAGGTTTGTTTGCAGGAGAGGCCAGCCGAGGCAGAGCAATTCAACCCTCAAAGTCATGGGCGGATTGGGAGGAGAGTGACCAGGACTAAGCAGTAGGTCTCAGCCTCAGAGTGGTTTTACAGTTCCCAGCAAAAGCCAAGCAGGGACCGAAGAAGCACTTTCACCTTCCTGTAAAAGAAAGGTTGTGCTACCGGTGTGGAAGCACTCACTGGTCAGAACAGTCACATCACATCACAGCTTCATCCTGGAAAGGGAAACACATTTTAAACACAGATTTCCAAGCAGCAACATTCCTTGCTCCCTGTGGATGCTGACTGCTTCTCAGAATATAACTAGCAGTATCTTTTGATTTTCCTAACCCAAACACCACTTGCTTCAAGTCTTTATTTTCCTTTAGATAGAACTCTATTTTTTTTTTGAGGGATGCTTGGGCATGGCTGGGGCCAGTTGCCTTCAGAACCATGCTCCATGCCTCAGCAAATGGAACTCAGGGGCTGGGTGCCAAACCCTGCCCTCGGATAAATGCTCCCAATGCTCACTGACTTGTCCACAAGCTGCTGGCACACATCTGAGGGCAGAGCGTGGCCTTGAGATGGATTGGTTTGGTTATTTTGCAATCCCAGTGCAGAAGTGCATTTTTTTTCCTCTCTGAAGAAAAGAAGTCCAGTGCCACATCCCAGCCTGCTGCTGGTAAAAGAAGCCCAGCGGATTTATCGACAGTGACTTTTAACTACTGGGCTGTGTTGGGATTCTCATGTTTTACAGGCGGGATATAGGATCTCTGATATGAACACCCAAGGATTTATTGGTCCCACAAGGGCTCGGGGTTTTGCTGGCAGTGCAGTTCAGAGAGCTGGGGGAAGTCAAAGGTTATCTTTTGTAGGGTAGTATGGGATTTACCAGCTGACCCTCCCCCCTCCCTCCTCTGGTTCATCTGCTAAAATCATTAACGAGCCTTCCTTTACCCTCAAGAACTGTTAGTGTCTTTTTAGCACCGAGATCAAGTTACTGACTCCTGCATTGCCAATATACCTCGAGGATTTCAAGAGCTCAGGGGTAGTTTCAGTGTTAAAAGGAACAGGGTGAAGAAAGATGAAAGGTGGGTGCCTAGCCCAAAATGAAGCTGGATGTGCTTCTCATTCATTACAGTGAGGATTTGCTTGTTTATACATCACCATCTCAAGAGATATTTTGTTTGAGAAAAGGTGTCAGGCTTGTTGTGCAATGAAAGCAAAAAGGGGGGCAATGGAAGTGGGACATAAAAATGAATGAATGGTATTGCAAATTATAAACTTGGGATGGTGCTTCCCATTCCAGGGAAGCAGGAAGATGCTGTTATTCCTGCTCAGGAATGATGAAATTAAATGAAATAACTTTGGAGTCCAACCACACTGATGGAGGAGCTTTTTCATCTCCCTCGAGCTTTCTGCAGACCACCTCCATGGTCTGCCAAGGTCTTTCATTCACCTTGCCATGCCTGAAGGTGGGCAGCATGATTCTGGGGAAAATCAACAGATGAAAGTCGCTGCTCCACTCTCCTGATGGGCTTTTCATACCTTCAGGTCCCTTTGCACAGTCTTCAGCAAGTTTTTTTCCCCATTTAAACTCATTTTGGAACGATTCCACAACAAAATTAACAATTCAATAATAGCAATCCTGCACCGCCTAGCTGGGCTTTTCTTACCCTATCAAAGAGCAACTAGCAGAGGTCATTTAAGGCCTCCCAGTGATGTCCCTTCTTCCTTTCTCCCATCCCCTGCTCCATACATCAGTGATCTAATCAGCTGTGAAACCCAAAGCAAGGGGCTCTGGTATTATCCCATTACAAAATCAAGATTTATCTGCCCACGAGAAGCCTGGCAGGGTTTTATGATATGCATGGCGCCATTCCTCTCGCTTAACCTATTTGTTACATTTATACTCAGGAACCTTTTATCATTCTTGACACCCCTCCATCTGTTCCTCACCATGCAGTAGCTGGGAGTCCTGTTTCATGGGACAGCAAGGATGAAATCACTTCATCTCAGTAACAGGTTACAGTCATTAAGTTACTGTTTGAACACTTGGATTTTGATCTGCTTCCTTTTCTTCCCAATCCTTCATAGAGTTTGACACCCATAGAGCCACTACTCCACCATTTATTGACTTTAAAATGTTATTTATTTATTTATGCATTTATTTATTTTTATTCTAGCAACAGCAATCATCTGAATACCACTCCTCCTTCTTGTAAAAGTAAGGCAGGGGACAAACATTCTCAGGCACTAATTATACCCAGATTATCTGATATCAAGATGCAGAAAGTAGATTTTTAAATACATTTTTTAACATGCAGTATAAAGTGTGAAAAGAAGATGAGAGAAAACAAAAAAGTCTCTTTCTTGTCAGGTCAGTGTCTAGCCATTTGGAACCTTTTAGCTGAACAGAGCAGCTCCAAGATGCTGTTGATTAATAGCAATTACACTGATGCAGCAACCAGCTCAGTGACATGACAGATACTTCATGCTAACACTTTTAATGATCTAGTTAAAAAGTTAAACTCTGTTTGCATTACATGGAACCCATCAGGAAACTGGAAAATACAAATGGAATGGAATGGAATGGAATGGAATAGGATAGGATAGGATAGAATAAACGAGGTTGGAAAAGACCTTCGAGATCATCAAGTCCAACCTATCCACCCAACACCATCTAACCAACCAAACCATGGCACCAGGTGCCTCATCCAGTCTACTCTTAAACACCTTCAGTGATGGTGACTCCACCATCTCCCCAGGCAGCCCTTTCCAATGGCCAATCACTCTTTTTGTGAAGAACTACTTCCTAACATCCAGCCTAAACCTCCCCTGGTGCAGCTTGAGACTGTGTCCTCTTGTTCAGATGTTGATTGCCTGGGAGAAGAGACCAACCCCCACCTGGCTACAACCACCTTTCAGGTAGTTGTAGAGAGCAATAAGGTCTCCCCTGAGCCTCCTCTTCTGCAGGCTAAGCAACCCCAGCTCCCTCAGCCTCTCCTCATAGGACTTGTGTTCCAAACCCCTCCCCAGCCTTGTTCCCTGGACATGTTCCAGCAAGTCAACATCTTTCCTAAACTGAGCGGCCCAGAACTGGACACAGTACACAAGGTGTGGCCTAACCAGTGCTGAGTACAGGGGCACAATGACCTCCTTGCTCTTGCTGGCCACACTGTTCCTGATGCAGGCCAGGATGCCATTGGCCTTCTTGGGCACCTGGGCACACTGTTTCGTGCTTCAAGCTCTCCTGATTCTAGAACCTGATCCTCTGTGCACACTGCTTCCCTGCAAGCCTGGATTGGCAATGTACAAGGAAGAAGTTCCTTCACATTATCTCTTAGATGGCAATATCCAGATACATGATGAAAGGCTTGTGAATAGAGTTCTGGACTCAAGGTACCTACTTAATTAAGTGTGGGTTTTGCACTCACCTCCAGCCCAACAGATCCTGAAGTTTTGGGGGTATCTCCATCACAGAGCACATCTCAACCACAGGGCAAATGTCCTGCAAACATCCCCCACCACTTGTCTGGATCTGGCTGAAGCTGACACTCTTTGCAGGCCAAATTTTATTCTCATTGAAGGCCTCAGCGGAATGGCAGAGACTGAGTGTCTTCACCCCACAAACCCCAAAACTCCACCCAACGCTGCTGGGGCAGGTCTTGGACCAGTTAAAGTGTTTTTATTAATTTGAGACAGGTATGTGCACATCAGCTATGGAGCTGTCGAGGGGATTATAGGCAGTGTCTATGTGATATGTGAGAATAAATACAGCAAAATACCTGCCAGGTCCTTGGTTGAGTGGGCTTCATTCATATAAGGTAAGTTGGCTCCCAAGAAAATGTTCTCCTGCCTTCAGAGGGAATATTTGTAACCCAAAGACTGACTCCACCTGAATGTGGACTGCAAACGTGCTTCAAACACAGTGCTGAGAAAAAGCATGAGAGGTTAATAAAAGAAGGTTAGTATCTTGGAATGATTGAGTTGAAAACATTAACTCTTCTGCGTGGTTGCAATAATGTGGTTCTCCACTGGCTTTAAAGTTTGGTTTAAAAAATTATCATCTTCTGCCTTATTCAGTGCCCCAGCCTCGCTGAGCAAGAGAGCTGGGAGGCACGACCATGGAGAGAAGTTCAAATAACTAAACTGGCCTTGACCTGAACTAAAACTAATAGTTTGTGTTTGTGATGGCTACGAGAACAGCATCTGGCTTACATTTAAATAGAAGGCTATTCAATAAAGCCACTGCTTCTCCAAACTGCACAGAAGCAAAGATTAATTGTTGCAGTTAATGACATTTCAGCCATTCATGCACCCAAGGGAGAGAGGCAAGCCCCTGCCCCAAGAACCAACAACAACAAAATAATCATGCAGAAAGCCCAACAAGGGAGAAACACCAAGAATATATTGTTGTTGCTGCTGTTCTGCCCAGGCATCCTAAACATGGAATTAAACATAATCTTTACCAGCAAACTTTTTCTGCTTGTTGTCCTCCCAAAGGAGAACCCAGAGTTTCAAATGGGCTTTTAATAGCAGCATGCTGAGAATCCAGCCTCTATGTCTTCCAGCGTCGTTGGGAGATCATGTTTCACATTTCAGTCATTCCTCAGTGTGTTGGCACAGCCTAACACTGGCTTCAGACATTTGGTATTTGAAACAGAAAATCTTGGTGTTTCATTCCTTGCCTCACTTCTCCCTGTGTTTCTCCAGCATCATATAATACTGACAGCCCCTGCCTGTAAAGAAAGGCCAGGTTCACTCGTTTATTCAGCTGCAGGCTCTAAAAATGTAGAATAGGGGTTTTGTTCATAGGAGAGAGCAACTGCCAGTGAACTTTTTCCTTCTTTACATAAAAGTAGGATAGCACAATAAACAATGGTAAGAGAAGTGGGACCCAAGGTATGTATGCACATATGTAGTGTTCAGCTGGCTAGCTTCTCAGTGCCCCAGTTTCAGGATAAAATCTGCTCCCATACACATTAGCGACCGAAATACTGGAATAATCTCAAAATTTGCACCTTCATACAGCAAAATCTATAGTGGAAGATCTCATGCTTGAGTGAATTACATAGCAGAGCCTGCCAGTGACCACAGTTATGTCTTCAGGACTCTCAGGAGGAAGAGCATTTGGGGAGAAGAAGAGATGAGAAAGAGAAGATACAGAAACAAGTTGTTTTCATAACAAGTGGGGAGATTCCAGTGATAATGACTGTCTGATGCTGCCCGTCTGGAGATTTCAGCTTTGTGGCTGTGGTTGCTTGTGGGACATTATTCCTAGCATCAGGAAGCACTAAGATGTTCCCCTTTTTCCCTGGCCTGCATCAAGAGTAGCATGGCCAGCAGGAGCAGGGAAATCATTCTGTCCCTGTACTCAGCACTGGATAGGCCACACCTTGAGTACTGTGTCCAGTTCTGGGCCCCTCAACTTAAGAAGGACACTGAGACTCCTGAACATGTTCAGAGAAGGGCAACGAGGCTGGGGAGAGGCCTCGAGCACAAGCCTTACGAGGAGAGACCGAAGGAACTGGGATTGTTTAGCCTGGAGAAGAGGAGGCTCAGAGGAGACCTTCTTGCTATCTACAGCTACCTGAAGGGAGGTTGTAGCCAGGTGGGGGTTGGTCTCTTGTCCCAGGTAACCCGCACCAGAACAAGAGGACAGAGTCTCAAACTGTGCCAGGGGAAGTTTAAGCTCAAGGTGAAGAGAAAGTTCTTCACAGAGAGAGTTGTTAGCCATTGGAATGTGCTGCCCAGGGAGATGGTGGAGTCACTGTGCCTGAGGTGTTCAAGCGGGGATTGGATGTGGCACTTGGTTCCATGGTCTGGTAGTCATGAGGTCTTGGGTGACAAGTTGGACTTGATGATCTTTGAGGTCTTTTCCAACCTTGTTGATTCTATGATTCTATGATCAGTTCTGTAAGGAGAGTAGGTACAGGACAGTCTCCACCACCTCTCAAACCAAGGCACTTTCTTTGGGGCCAGCATGGTGGACGTTTACACAGGGAGGTAATATTTGAAAAATGTCTACTTATCTATACTTGTTTACCCCACATTTCTTGAAGCAGTGCTTCAACATCCAGAGGATAATTCATACTGCATCACAGTGATGGGGAAATAAGTGATTCATGCTCTTTTTCCATGAGTATGACATTGAAAGCAATGAAGATCTATTGCTTTCCTTTATATAGTGGCCAGTCCCACAAATGCAGCTCCTCTGTGTTATCTCCCTGTCTCAGCTCTTCCACTCACATCCAAAGCCTGGATGAGCCAGAACTGGAAGACAAGGTCATCCAAAGGAGCCACCTGTTTTGAACAGACCTTATTAACCCCTGCTGTTCAATAGACATAACTTTGACGGGCATATGAGCAGGTTGAGTGGGTACATTCCTGGAGCTGCTCTCCCCATGGCTGGGCATCACATCCCTCATCCAAAGGAGGGTCCAAAGGAGGAAGGAAAGATCTCTGTGGAGGAAATAAAAGATGATGAAGTATTGTTCTGAGAAATCATGAAATGCCAGCACTTGAGACAGCAAGAACAGGAAATAAAGTGCTGCTCTTCCATGCACATTGCTACAACAGCATCAAAGAGCTTGATTTGTGTATCCCCACCGAGTGGCAGGGAGCAGGGAGGAGGGAGCATGCTGACATCATCTCCCAGGTGTTTTTACACATGATTAATGTTATTTCCCTCTGCTTCTGGTCTTCCTTTGGGGAATTTTCATACGTCTTTTGGCTGTAAGCACAAAAGGGATGGGAGAAGGGAAGCAGGTTTTGGATCATTCCTGCATCTGTTGTAACGAAGGTAGAGCAAAGCTGAGCTTTACTGTGAAGTGTTTGCTTGGTAGAGTGTAATAGCTCTGGAGCTGTCATCGCGTGCAGTGTTGTGTAAATATATATTCAGGCACTTCTTATGGAAGTGGATATGTGACCCAATAGGCTTTATTTAGCTCTTTCTGGTGGCTGCAGGAATGCATCATTTTTGGCATATCCAAGAGCAATCAGAGCAGATTCAGCCCTGGAGAAGTAAAGACCTGTGAGGGAAGCACAGCTTCTTACTGCATCATCAGGAGGCTGGGATTTTGCCCAAAAAGGAGATAACATCCTGAGGCCAGGTTTTTCCTTCAAAGCTCAATGTAGGAAAAATGACCTGGTGATCTTGAAGGCCTTTTCTGACCATAGGGATTCTGTGTGTAAAAATTATGGGATAATGCATCCTTCACAACTCTCTCTACACTGTGGGTAATGTGGAGAGACCTAAGTTTGCCATGTACAGCAGCTTCACAGAATCACAGAATCACCAAGGTTGGAAGAGACCTCAAAGATCATCAAGTCCAACCTGTCACCACAGACCTCATGACTAAACCATGGCACCAAGTGCCACATCCAATCCCCTCTTGAACACCTCCAGGGATGGGGACTCCACCACCTCCCTGGGCAGCACATTCCAATGCCTAACAACTCTCTCTGTGAAGAACTTTCTCCTCACCTCGAGCCTAAACTTCCCCTGGCACAGCTTGAGACTGTGTCCTCTTGTTCTGGCGCTGGTTGCTTGAGAGAACATACCAACAGACCAACAGAGAGAGCAATGAGGTCACCCCTGAGCCTCCTCTTCTCCAGGCTAAACAACCCCAGCTCCCTCAGCCTCTCCTCGTAGGGCTTGTGCTCCAAATCGGGAAAAACCCCATGGAACTCCACATTGCTACCTAGTATCTCCTTTATGATTACAATAGGGTCCAGAACTCAGAAGCACTGATAAGCAACTCAGTGCTCAGCAACTCAGAAGCACTGAGTTGCTCCCCTAAGGTCCAAGTGTCCAAGGGCCCAGGGCACTAGCACCCAGGAAGGATGTGGCAGCCCATGTGCCCGTGAAGAGGAACAGTTTTAAAGCTACATCTCAATCTGCAAGTGAATAACACCATTTTCAAATGCCCATATATTATGGGAAGGTGATAGAATTTGTTCAAGAGGTTTCTTTCAATTAAACAATATATTCTCTTCAAAAATTACCGGTGATCACTTTCCACTGCACTGGTGAGTTCTGTACCATAAATTAGCATACCAAAAACATGACACTTTGGAGCTAAAAGAAAAAAAAAACAGCAAAAAAAAAGAGAAAAGGTTCAGGTTTGAAGACTTTAGGTAAAATGTTTATTTTTAGAGGTAAAACGTGTTAACAAAATGAAAGATTTCTTTTCGATGGATGAAAAATTGCTTTGGGCTGGATAATGTTCTTTAGAAAGGCAGTTGAAAGATGGATTTGATATTAGACTAATTCTATCAATGAATAAATACATTCATTTTATATGTTTGCATTTATTCAAAGCTTGTTTAATATTATTTCAAGATCACATCTCAGCTAGTTTCAGATTTCAGGTTGCTCCTTTTCCCTTCTTTTACTGAAAAGACAGATTAGCTTGTAATTCTCTTTTTCTGATACCACAAGATAAAGTATTTAGCTGGTTCCAGCTAATTAACTACTGCCAGAAATAAATAGATAAATAAATAAATAAATATTATCCTAAGGCTCTTGCTGAGCTTTGTCCAGAAAATCTGACTCGGGTGCACTTCTTTTCTGATAACTAACAGTTAGAATGGAAAAAAGCTGATGATAAGCGCATCTAAAAGCTGGGGACAAGCAGAGGGTTTTGATAGCCTGCTTTCTGGAGGTCTCTGTCTCAGATATGGATCAGATTTCCTCCTGTTTACATGTAAGAAGGTTGTGAAGAGCTGCAGTTTCAAGATCCATCTGGTTCTCGCATCAAATTAAACAGCAACTAGAGCCTGAGCACTGGGGCAGATTTTAAAATGTAGGAATGAATGTGTGTTTATACAGTATTTGCATTAATGCTTCCTAGGGTTTATTTTGAAAGTGAAGAAAGAACATTGCATGGTAGGCAACTTAACCCAAACAATATCGGTTTAAAGTTAGGGGCATGCTCCTTGGAATATTTTCCTAGTGTTTTGAAGTGTCCACTTGAAGAGGGAGAAGGGAGGAGGAGGCAGGGGGTGGAGGTGGGGGGGGGAGGGAAGAAAAGGATTGTTCTGTCTTCTGCTCTGTGTTTGGCCTGGCTCAGTAGGGCTATTGCTGTTGCTCATCTGGTATGGATTAGTCCTTCTCTCTCACACTCTGTCAACTTGGGTGTTCTGCATGCAGGCTGTTTCTGCAGGGGTCTTGGTTTTGCTTTTTTTAACGGCAGGAAGTGCCCCACTCAGACCACATGTGAAATTGTGTGGGAACAGTGGGGGGGGATGAAAGAGCCCCATCAAACATACCAAAAGTGTGGGTGGAGAGACAGGGAGCGTAAGCGGAGAGATACCAGCTGAGTAATTTAACCTCCTGGGCTGGCCAGGCTGGGGACACAGTAGAAGTTCTGCTGCCCTGAAAGTGTCTGTTGCTCAGACACTCTGTGACATCAATTTCTAATATTTTATAGTATCAGGCACTGTTGGAAGTGTGAGGGATTGCAGCTGCCGTTTAATTTGTTCTAAATTTCCTGCTCGCCTCACCAGACATGTACAGGAAATAGGCAGTAAATGTTTAATGGGTACTACCTAACAGGACAATTAACAGGTGCTGTCACACTGAAAACCCAAGCCTGCGGCTGTGGGTGCACCTTGGGGACACGGAGCATCAGCAGCAACAGCCCCTGACCAGCAGCAGCCCCTGGGGAACAGCTGCACAGAGCCGCATCCCGGCGCTGTGGTACCCAGACTGAGGTCCTTCACATTCCAAAATTCAACCTGTTGCCATCACTCAGGTGTGAACCCAAGAAGATGTCTTCTTTTTAAACCACTCACTGCTAATCTTGCTGTTCACATCAATAAATGTCATCACAGAAACTGGTCCAGCCTGCTGCACAGGGTGCTGGAGAACCTCATTGCATCAATTCAATGCACAACCTCCACACTTGTTATTTGTGGCCTGGAAGAGGCAAATCTGATCCTCCTCAAGTGATAGAAGATTGTAACCTGTTTACAGGTTACATCAGAACAAATGTCTGTTTGTCTGTCCTGCCACCCCAGTTCTACCAGGGACCAACAGATGCAATTGGCAGGATATATTAAATGATCTTACCCCTCTGGACTTTCTCAACTTCTGGCAGTCAGCGGGGATGGGGTTTCCTGCTCTGGAGTCTGTATCTGGACTTTAATAATCATTGATGGCTGGGGTTTTTTTTTCCCCCTTAGTTTTAAATTAATTTTTATTTCTAGCCTCCATAAAATCCTGTGGCAATGAGTTCTACGAGTTAATAGCGTGTTCTGTGAAAAGCACTCAAGCTTGTTTAAAATCCCAATATTAAATGTGACTTTAATTCTGTGTTGTTTGCTTTCCCAGTAGAAGGTCATTGTAATACACATTTTCCATGGGATTTCCCAGAGCCATAGAAATCAGGTAGTGCCAATCAGAGAGTCCTTGGGATTGGCTTCTCTGTCCTAAGACACCAATTAAGTACAAAATGTATTTGTATTATTGCACAATTTCTAATCCTTAGATTATTGTTTCTGTAAGTGACCATATACATCATTTTTATGTATTCTATTGCACTTATATGCATGCATAAATGCTATAATGCTCCAATTATTTTGTTGCAATAGCAGCAATCTTGTGCAATTTTTCATTTCTCAGCAAATAAAATGCTAGAGAGTGACCCTTTTTCAACCTTCAACTTTCTTTAATGGTTATAAGCCTGCAATTAAGTTCTGATTGTTCAGAATGATTGTATTTCCAATGAAGGTAGAATTAAGTTAATTGAATTGCTATTATTGCCTTCGGAGCAATATTGTTTTAATATGCTTGGCCAACATAAAGCAAACCTCTCCTTTGGAATTTGCTTTTATTAAGTTCAAGTCCAATTGAGTTCAAAAGATCCTTCTGTAAAACGTAGCTGTCCCCCTAATAGTGCATGACTAATGTCTTGCACTTGGCTTTCCTATAAATTGCTCTCTTTACTGAGCAATTTCTGTGTCAATACTCAGACATCCTTATCAGCACTTGATGTTCATGTAAACCAACTCTTGTTAATGACTACACGGACGGGGTTGGGGGGGTGGGGAAAGTAACATTGCGCAGACCTCAAGACTCCTGCTCCATCTGAACTTTGAAGTCCAGCTGTTAATAGCAGCGTTGACTACTGACATAAAAATGTGCAGTAAACCGAACTGACATTGTCTGATTTCAGGCAATTGGTTCAAACCATCACAAATGGCTCAAGCTCTCACTCCTTTTTTCATCTCTGTCCCAGTGCTGTCACTCAGGATGATTAACGTCGGTTTGTGATATGAAGGCTATTGTCCTAGCCTGAAAAAAGCAAACATTTTTACAGTTGGGAGCAAGAAAAATTTCAAACAAGTTCTCTTTTATTATTTTTTTTTTCCTTGCATGAAGAAAGGATTCCCAGCTGCTGTTTATTATCTCTCTGTTTACATCACACATGCGCATGGGGAGGATAAAGTAGTTCAATAAATTACTGCTCTACTATTGAGTTGGCCATTATGGCCTGCCAGGAACAAAAGCATTTAGTGGTTTGTTGAATGCCTCTGAATGTTCCTAGAGTCATTTGTAACTCTCACCAAGTAGTTGATCTGATTTCATCTGCTTGATTACTTCGTCTAGGGCCCAGAGCATTTTTCACGTTGCATGCAGTATAATGAAAGTCAGATAAATGCTGTCCCTGCTCTACTGCTATAGAATCATAGAATCAATAAGGTTGGAAAAGACCTCAAAGATCATCAAGTCCAACCTGTCAGCCAAGACCTCGTGACTACTAAACCATGGCACAAAGCAGTCGTTGCACATCGACAGCGGCTCACGTATCACACCAGGCTATCAGATGTTGAGAGCATGAATCCTCATCCTAGAATTGCCTACAGCTTCCACAAGATTTGATAAAGTTACCAACCCCTCACTTTCATATCAGTATCTCCATTGTTTTGGGTTTCTTTTATTGGCAGTTTCCCTCCAAGGGAATAGAACTTTAAAAGGTTAAAATAATGAGATAATGGATTTTCCCCATGACTAACCCAGCCTGTGTGTTCAGAGTCAGAGAATCATAGAATCATTAAGGTTGGAAAAGACTTTTTATACCATCAAGTCCAACTGCCAATTCAACACCCTTGTGGCCACTAAATCATACCCTGAAGTGCCATGTCTACATGTTTTTAGAACACCCCCAGGGATGGTGACTCCACCACTTCCTTGGACAGTCTGTTCCAATGTCTGACCATTCTTTCTGTAAAGAAATTCTTCCTAATACCAAGTCCAAACCTCCCCTGGTGCATCTTGAGGCCATTTCCTCTTTTTTCTATCACTTGATACTTGGGAGAAGAGACAAGCACCCACCTCATTACAGCTTCTTTTCAGGGAGTTACACAGAGGCTTTCCCTCAGCCTCCTCTTTTCAGACTGAGCAATCCCAGTTCTGTCATCTGCTCCTCATAAAACCTGTCCTCCAGACCCTTCACCAGCTTCATTGCCCTTCCCTGGACCTGCTCCAGGAATTCAGTGTCCTTCTTGTAGTGACAGGCCCAAAGCTGAACACAGGATTTGTGGTGTGGCCTCACCAATGCCAAGTACAGGAGCATGTGTGTCCTCTCAGGCAGCATCTTCAGAAGACTTTGTGTAATAATGGGAGAAAAGTCACAATTTGGAGTCTACCTTAACCACATCATTTCAAAGCAATGCTGTCACAAAAGAGTGTCCAGTCTCTGTTGTTCTGATACAGGCAGAGGATGATGAGCTGCCTGTAATTTTCCTTAGGTCTTTAGAAGAGAAGCAGCAGTTAATCTTCCTGTCATTGTAAAACAGTTGGGTATCTTGCTTTGGCATATGCTTGGACTTATGTAGACATCTCACCACAATGAAGAAGGCAGTTATCTTTGTAGCATCAGGAATGGAAGCAATAAGGGGCAGGAATTTCCTACAGACAGCTTGCCCCAGTGCCATTTTCCAGCCCAGGTTTCTTAACTTAAGAAATGTGAGTATTTATAACCCTCAGGAACCAGATGAACTCTGAGAGGATCCTCTGACTGAAACCCAACATTTTTTAGACATGCTGGTGACCGCGTCACACTGTAGCTGCACCAAGTCTGAAGTTACACAGTAGTTGTAGTCAGTCAAATAAAGACACTGTCTTGCTTGATTCATTCTTGGCTAAAAGCAATCTCTTGTACATTCCTACCTTTCACCCCTTCTTCATTAAGTGGAAAATCCAAAGTTTCCTTTAATCAGGTTTGAGCTTGGGCTGATGTGATGTTTACTGACTGAGACAGTGGTTTTCAAACGACGTCAGGAACATCTGGCCTCGTGGCTTGGCAGAGAGCCCAGCAAATTGCCAATCCAAAGGCCCAAGTTCACAGACAGATTTGGGGCTTTCATCCTGTAGCAAGAAAACCCTGAGGGCAGTGGAGGTGGTACCACTCCTCCCTGTCTAATCATGCTACTTTACTACCTATGTGCTCCACACGTTCTCTGCATATTGTCAAAGTCCTAGCATTAAGGTCCCTCAGATGTCCATCCAGGTTGTGCCATGTTAGCCTTGCCTCTCTCTGCATTCCCACTGTGTTCCACCACTTCCACCAGCTCCCACTCCCATGGCTGGTTTGAGCCACATGGAGATGAGGCAAAGGAAAGCTGTGCTCACCTCCAAGCAGGGACAACACAGAACACAGCCCTGTGTATTCCCCAGTAGGTCACACCCTAGCATCCTTCCCATGTTTCCATCTGCCACTCCTGTCTTTACAGACTGATGTTCCCTAAGACACCTGAGAATTCTGTACCATGAGAAAGGTTGAAGCTAGATCTCCAGCCTAACTTGAACCTGGCAGAGTCTCCTGACCAGAAGACTGCCTGGAAAGGCCAGCAGCAGGTGTTCAGAACACAGAAAGCATTTGCTTCTAGTTCTTGGACTTGATGATCTTAATGGTCTCTTGTAACCAATAGGAGTCTGTGATTCTAAAATAATTCTAGTGCAGTCTACAGCTCCACACATTTTAAAAGCTAATTCTATGATACTTGTGTGAATCAATTCTACTCCAAGCAGATCCATTCACTCCAGCAAAGGGTTAAGCAAGACTTCAGATGCAGCCTAAGGTTGAATCTTCCTGTGTGAGATCTTAAGTTTCATGACCTAGGCACCTCTGGTTCAGCTTCCATCCTCTGTAATGGGTTGTTGGCTGGAGCATGAAAGTTGAACCAATGCTACACTGCTGAGGTGTGCACTGTTGTTAAACACCAAGCAGGAGGTCCTTGTGTGCTGTATATATGTCATTGCAACACACTTTGTCTGGAGAAACAATGGTGCTTGTTCACACACAAGTGAAAAACTCTGAAGGTAAGTTATGTGGCTTTCATAGAATCATTTAGGTTGGAAAAGACCTTTAAGATCATCAACTCCAACCATTAACCCAACACTGCAAAGTCAAAACTTCCACTGCATGGGAAATGGAGGTGGAGAGGGTCAGAAAACAAAACACAACACAACCCTTTAGAGATTAGCAGCAGTTGTCTCAAAATGGTTAGTGAGGTGAGGAAGACAACCTGCCAAGGGAAAAGTGTGTTTCCAAAAATCAGTGACCAGTCTCCAAGAGAACAACACATCTCCATCCTGACCTCCCATGAGCTCTGAACTCTGCTGGCACTGTCCAGCCTCCTTCCCTGAGAAATGCAAAGCTTATGCAGAAAGTCATCTTTGTTCCATGAAATATTTACATTGGAGAAGGGAAGGGCTTTTGTATATTGTCCCTGACCTTTGGAGGGGGAAGGGGGGAGGAATTGTAATCAGGTTTCACGATCACAATTTTCACAGCTGCACATAATAATTCGATTCAGGTATTTGATTCATGCTCTGAAGCTGAAAGCTCATCTAGAACTAACAACTGCTCTGCTTTCCCACAGACAACCTCTGCAGAGAGATGTCCACCTCCTACTCAGCAGCAGCAAGCAACCTGGGCATGGACTGTGTGTGGAAAGTTCTTATGCTTCAACAACACTGTGAGAAAGGGAAAAGGAGTAAAGAAGTTAAATGAAAATGTCTGTGCCTAGCACTTTTTTTCTGCCTGATGATCTTTTTTTTTTGCAAATGCAAAGGAAGAGCTAATAGGAGTTTGGCTCCATCTCCTCTTCCTGAGACAGAGTGGGGTCTACAGAATTTCCTGCTCCTGTGCAGCTATCTTAGAAAGGCTTGAAAACACAGTCGGGTCCAAGAAAAATCAAAGGGCCATCTCTGAAAAGGGATACAGAATTTCCAGATCCTAGGGTGGGAGCTGCATTGATGTGGCAAATTACATGGCAGTGGGAAAAGGAAGCAGGTTTAGTGTAAGATTTCACATGTATGGTCTTTAGTTCTTCTGCAGTGTAATGGGGAGATGAGATCGGGGTGCCTGGATGTGGGGGAGGAAAGATTCAGGCTCCTTATTTCCTCTGGAACAAAATACAGTCACTTACTGCTTTGAATGCAGCCTTACATGACAATAATGTAATTACATCAAAGGCTGTGGTTGGGAAATGTATCCCTCCAGTACTGAAGCTCTAGAGGCATTAACACGTCAGCCTGCTCTGGCTGTAGGACCTCCTACTGATGCCATGCTGTTAGGGCTCAGTGGGTCAAAATAAGGCAGGGTGGATCACAGGAAAACTTTTATTACCCCCAAAAAAAAGACAATAGCTGCTTGTCCTAGCTGGGAAAGTGTTCATCATTCATGTCTGTGCATTGTGTATGTGTACAGTGCTTTTTGGGGGGACCTTCTTCTCACCTCTTAATTAGGTATGTTCAGCTGTGAGGCTTCAATTGCTCAGGGTGAGATTTCCAAATGAGGCAAAAGTGGAAGCAGAAGTTCAGCCTTTCTGCAACCAGTTCTCCTGCCCCATCAACACTGTATCAGGAGGTCTGATTCAGAGCAATCAGAAAAAACAGAGCTGAGCAGAAGCAAATGCGGTAGAAACAAGTTCTGTGATCTCAGAAACCTCTCTGTGACTTCGGTGTACTTGGATAGAGGTGGGTCACAATGGAACAGAGACACCCAATCCCCAGGCATCACTGAATCCTGCCACATCACCCTCCTCCTGCTATCATCACATAAAGATAAGGGTTTTTTTTCTAGAGGTGGATCTGAAGTAGCATCTCCTATCTTCTAAGGAAACCCTATGTAAGTGCTACAAAACTGGAAGCGAGCAGGCAGCAGAGAGGTGACGCGGGCAGTAGGCTTGCGGAGAAATATCCCATGACCTGGGAGCAGACAATTTGCCATTTGTGTCATTGTCTTTCCGTGTTTTAAGCATCAAGGATAAACTGGAATGCACTCCTCCTGCTTCAGAGACAGATGGCAGCGAGGAAGCAGATTGGAAGAAAGGAATAATAAATATCTGAAGGCGAGTAAATGTCTTTTGGCTTTAGGCAGCTGCGCCTGTGCTTTTTCTCAGGGTGCACAAATGTCCCTGCTTTTACTGCACTGAGTGGGTCTAGTAACTTTTTTATGACGTGTTTCCTGTACTGTCTGGCCAAGGGTCAGAAATGTCAAGACCTGGGGGAAATCTGATGTTGAGAGCACTGCCTGATCAGGCTGTGATAAGGCAGATTGAGTGGCTGGTTTGTGGCAGGGAAGGCAGAGTTGGCTTGGTGGAGCAGAAAGGGTTATGGAAAGTTTCTTTGTTAGCAAGATGAGTCATTTATTCCAATTTTTGGACTACTCAGAAGATATCTTATCTCCTTTGCCATGCTGCTGTGCACTGCTGTGGGCAGCACATACGTGCAAATGAAACACATTTGAGATGTTCTCTTGCACATTCTTCCCAGGGACTCAGTTAGGGTGACTGTCCATTGAGATGGGCAGAGATTTTATCATGTGTGAGCTATCTGATGGCAGGAGGCTGGTTGTAGGTCCCTGATGTGGAGGCAGCTCTGTGTTGTAATGTACTCTTCGTATGGCTCTGAATGATGGCTTTTGCTAACAGCATTACAGAGCCATCCATCAACTGAAAATAGTTGGGACGGGGCAGCCAACTTCCCAGTCCCATCCATCCTCTATCAGGAGGCAGAGCCCCAGTGGAGATGTCATGTCTCCAGTGTCTGAAGAGCATTATATATGGTGAGAATTTGGGGAGGGTTATCTCTTCTTCATTTCTTTGTGGGGCAAAGTTTGCATCACAAACTGGACAACCAGAATAGGTGAAAGAAGGATCATTCCATAGAGCTATGCAACTGGTTAGGACAGAAAAATGGAGAAAAACTGTCAGAGCCAAAATACACTCTGTGTAGTTGACATAGGAGGCTGAAATGAGATAGGCAGTTTGTAATTACTTACATTGGAATTTGGCCAGGACATCGAGGTTAACATCACAACTTCACAAGGACTTCAGAAGCAGCTGAGGATCTCTGTGAGTTGAGAAGACATGCAGGGAACTTCCCTGAAACCTCCTGGCTTGGGCCATCACGTACAGTGCATGTGAGCTCTCGCCCGGGCCAAGGCCGGGGAGGAACACAATGGGTAGGAGCAAGATCTGATACATCCTCATTGACATGCCAGAACCAAATAAACAAACAGTGAGGCTGCTGCTCCTCAGCCCAGGGCTGTTGGTCTTCTGCCACAGACTTGTCAGTCTTCTTGACAGCGCTCATCTGCTTGCAATAGTCCACCTTCTGAGATGAGAAAGCAGAAGAGGGTCACAAAACACACAAATGCCTGCAGACCACGAGCATCCCACTGCAAAAAAAAAGGAAGAGTTTCAATAAGTTCCACACAGCCAAGAGAAAAACCAGGATTTTTCTTTTTTAAAGTTGATTTCAGTCAATGTAAAGGACATCTCTGGGCTCATCCCAAATGCAAGACACACTGGAAGCGAAAGCTACTGGATATCTTTCCACCAACACAAGCATATTTTATGGCAGCTCTTAATTTGACCCTAACCAGACTCAGAGGCAGTAATTTTGAAACATTTCTCTCCAGAAAGACCACACCTCAAGTTTTTCTTGGAACTCAGCTACATTAGGAGCAATCCTGTTCTTCAAGGGCTGGGATTTTATTTTTCCACAAAGAACTCAGGTGTTTGAACCATGAAGTAAGATGCTAATGCTTCACCTTCTTGCTTTAATTTAAGCAGACTGCAGCTTCACAAGAGAAGCAATTTAAATGCTGGGGGAAAAAAGCCAATGTGGCATATGAACCATGGCATGGGAGCAAGGACACTTCTTCCAGCCATCAAACTTCATGAATTAAGGGTGAGAGGTGAGAGAAAAGGCAACTTTGGCAAAAGCCCTTTTGCACAAGCTAGTAGATGTACAGATGAGCTCTGTACCAGTCAAAATAGGAAATACCACCCATTAAAGCTGGATGTTGGAATCGCTGAAAAACCTTGTGAAACTGTGTCTGGGAGTGCTAAGTAGGATGGAAAAACCATCATTCCTAAAGCTACTCTTTGGAGATTCCTGGGGAAATTGGCTTAGCCACTCATTTTTACTCAGGTCTTGAGGTGCCTGGTCTTACCCCTGGCAAACGCTCCAACCTACTCACTTAATCTGGCTGCAAAACAATGCCATACTGCAAAGAGCTGAGATGCTGCTGAGGCAATTTAGCTTTGCTTCGTCTTTTCCCCCGAGCCGGCCCTTTTTGTTCACTTGAACAGCTTCTTCTTCAAAGGGACTGTGGCAAAGTCTTATTTCTTCCCCCCAAGTGACAGATTTTTTTAAAGCAATCTCAAAGATATCTTGTCCAACAGAATTACCCTCCACAAATCTGACCCTGACAGAGCTGAGGTGAAGTGTGATTTTTAACCTCGAGCACTAAAACATGTCAGGAAAGTTGTAGCTGTGGCGGAAAGACCTTGAGGTGGCTGAAATTTATGGAGAAGAGACGTCAGAAGTTTGAAATTCCAGATGTTGGAAGCTCCAGCCATTTGGTGAGTGCTCATGACATTTTGGACCATTCCTCAAGCACTGCTCTCAGCCTCCAAAATCTGTTCAGGGTATCATGTAGGTATTTAATCATCTGCTCGGTTTTAACCTATGCAAATAGTTTATTCATGTCCTGGGACAGAAGACATTTGCTGTTCCTTGGACTCTTGGAAGGAGGTGTAACAAGTGTATCATTTTTAAAGCAGCATCCATGCATTTTTACCATCCTTGTATTTTATTATTCTTTATAACAATTTTATTTTAATCTATTAAGGAAGCCTGTGAGGTGGCACATCACAAAGCTATTAGGAAATGCATGTCACAGGTAGAGACACTTTAATCTCTTTGCTGGTTTTAGGCTAAGTATGAGGGGATCAAGACTGTTGTCGAGACTAAGTTGATTTTTGCTTCAATTCTTGCCTCAAATACTGACTTAAACTCAAGTTCCCATGAACATTTGTGGGATGAGGGTCTGCAACAGCAGAAGCATGCATTGTAAAGTTAATTTATTCACCTCCCATCCCAAACTGTGGGAAAAGGATATCAGGGAATCTAATAAGATGGGAACAGAGTGTATCTAGAAAGGGTGTATTAATAGACTAAAAAGGGGGAAAGAGAATTAGGTGGACAAAAGGAGAAATAATTCAAAGAATGACTTTTTTATCTTTTGATCTTAGTAGCAGAAACATCATTCAGCTGGGACTTGGGTCCTTTCCCAGACCAGTGACCTGCTGTTGCCTATCATGGAAGCAAACTCTGGGGCAGCAAAGGCAGCCAGACTTTATCTTCTTGACTATCTGTCTGTCTCTGTTACAGCAAAGTAGTCTGCTTCTAGAAGATGCTTTCTCATAGTTGGTTGAACAGAACAGCGTGAGCCAGCACAGCCAGGTCTGGCTTTGTTTGCCGCAAAGAAACAAGTGAAGTGGGATTTTTCAAAGGAAGCAGTGATGGCAGATATGCTTTGGGGTGAAAATGGACGTGTCAAATGAAAAAAAATAAGTCTCTACTCTCCAGCACTCTCAGCCTGTTTAGGAATGACAAATTAGAGGTATGAAAACAAAGAGGGACATGACAGCAAGGGAGGAGGAGTGGTGTGCAATGGATGACTTAATAACAGGTTGCACTGATGGACAAATTGCACCTCTGGACTGTTTGCCTCCTTGCAACTGCAGAAGGATCCTTGAATCCTTGTCAGGGAAAACTGAAAGATGGCTCCCAGTTGGACCATGCAAATAATCAGTTGACCCCAGCCTCCATGGACCTTGCAGAGCCCTAAACCTTTTGCTCCCAGGGGCCCTGTCAGTGGAAAATCAAAAGGATGCAGGGAAAAGGGTCAGGAGGCCTTCAAAAGAGACATGGACTTGGGTTTAAATTTAACCACTTTGTAGTTTAAATTTCACCCAGCTCTCCATGTGACCAAGTGACTCTTTTTGCCTTTGAGCAGCTGGTGGGACTGCGGCATCAGCAGCAAACATCAATGCCGCATACAGAGGATCCTGAATTTCTCTCCTGATGGTCCTCAATAATTTTACATCACCTAAAAGCTTCTTGCAGGGATTATTGCTCTGCAGACACACAAAATGCAGTGAAGTGGTGCCTGTGGGAGTCTGCCCATCATACTCTGGGCTTTCTGTGCATGCAGTTCTGACTTCAGCAATTCGTTTATGTTCAACATAAGATAAGCTGTCCTTATGAAACATTATTAAACATTCCTCCTGATGGCCCTTGCTGAAGGGCTACAAATCTTTTTTGGTCCTATTTCTATAGTACAACAGTTGGGGCTGCTCTGTCCCCACATTCTCCTTGTCCAGCTTGTCCCAGGACATTTTGTCTCCATTGCCATTCCAGCCTCCTCAGTGCAAAATGTTACAGCCTTCCCACCATGGCTGGAGAGTAACAAATTAGTGGGGAAAAAGGAAATGCTAAAGGCAGATGGGTGCTCCTGGAGCTGCTGGTGTTCCTTTCCTTGGCAGATGTTCACACTGTGAGCCCCCTGAACAAGAATGTTGGTTCTCAGCCCTCATAGAATAGAATTAACCAGGTTGGAAAAGACCTTCAAGATCATCAAGTCCAACCTATCACCCAACACCATCTAATCGACTAAACCATGGCACCAAGCACCCCATCCAGTCTCTTCCTAAACACCTCCAAAGATGGGGACTCCACCACCTCCCCGGGAAGCCCATTCCAATGGCTAACAACTCTCTTTCTGTGAAGGACTTCTTCCTAACATCCAGCCTAAACCTCCCCTGGTGCAGCTTGAGACTATGTCCTCTTGTTCTGGTGCTGGTTGCCTGGGAAAAGAGACCAACCCCCACTTGGCTACAACCTCCCTTCAGGTAGTTGTAGATGGCAATAAGGTCTCCCCTGAGCTTCCTCTTCTCCAGGCTAAACACCCCCAGCACCCTCAGCCTCTCCTCACAGGGCTTGTGTTCCAAATGCCTCCCCAGCTTTGTTGCCCTTCTCTGGACATGTTCCAGCAACTCAATATCTTTCTTAAACTGAGGGGCCCAGAACTGGACACGGGACTCAAGGTGTGGCCTAATCAGCGCTGAGCACAGGGCAGAATGACCTCCCTGCTCCTGCTGGCCACACTGTTCCTGATGCAGGCTAGGATGCCATTTGCCTTCTTGGTTACCTGGGCACACTGCTGGCTCATGTTCAGCCTACCATTGCCCAGTACCACCATGATCACACGGTACCCCCAGATGGCTTGTGGGCTGCAGAGAAAATACTTGCTGTAAACTTCAGGAGAAATGAAAACATGTCCTGCATTTTGAAGCATATTCTATAGACTTCAACTGGACATATGGGGCTAGTATTGATGCCGTCTTCCAGTGACAGTGATGAAGGCTAAAGAAAAGGAGAAAAAAAATCAATTGTCCTTGAAGTTTCCCCAGAGGACGGGAAGCCAACTCAAAATTTAATCTCTGATTAAAAAAGGAAATAAAAACAAAGAAGGAAAATAAATGGGTTTTCTTAAATCTGTTTACACACACAACTGCTTCTTTCTAACTGCTAATGAAAACAGGATGCACAGGCAGAGTTGGGACTTTTAGCAATAAATTCCTGTACAGTAGCCCAATAATCCACAATTTCATGCTCAGGAGAAAGGTAGTCCCCCACAACTGTGAGTCACACACAGTTTAAACTAATGGGAGAGGCTCTATGAGGAAGCAGTGTCTGTTAAAAAGCACATGAAGAGTCTGACAAGCAATAAACTAAAATATGTATTTAATGATAGTTTTGTTCTTGTGATCCAAGCAGTCAAATTTTTCACCCTTGATTAATCAGGTGCATCATTTTGTGACTGGGAGGAGCAGGGTCACCCCGACACTGACAGAACTATTCAGACTGAATTTTTCTGTTTCCTCATCCTCGTGAACACAACGAACTGGTTTGGTTCAGAAGTGGAGAATGACTTGTCTTTAAAACGGCATTTTGGCAAATTGTGGTAGTTTTTGTGCTTCCACCTGAGCTGGGCTGGCAAAAGTTAATGTTGGGGGGCGGATATTTCAGCCCACCACACAAACCTAGTTTTGAGTTTGTGATCTGATCTGAAAGGCCTTGCTTAGCTTAGATGTCTTGATTGTCTTAGAGGCCTTTTCCCACCTGAATGATTTTAAGTTAAATTTTTGACCTTCTATCAATGCAGAATACATCTCCAATTGCAGAGATCAGAAGTTCAACCTAAGGCTCTGCATTTGAGCACTTGCCTAATATGCAGTGCAGCGAAACATCCAACTCCTTCCGCTGAGATCACTCCGAGCTGTCAAACCCATCCACAATTTAAATCCCTTCCAGCCTCACCCATTCTGGATGAGTTTCCTTTGATCAACACAAGTGAGTAATCCCCAGTGTGTCAGTGCCACAATTAACCCACCGTGTCCAGTTCACAGATGACACAAATCTATCACAGCATTGCTTCAGGAACTTTAATTTGAGCTGTTTCAACTCTCTACTCTAAGTTTTGGTGCAATTGTGCAATCAAGAAAAGCACGCAGAGAAATGAAGTTATTCCCTCCCATTTGCCCTAGCTTCATAGAATTGTTTAGGTTGGAAAAGACCTTTGAGATCATTGAGTTCTTGTTTTACACTTACTATATAAGTGAATGCAGCCATATTTTTATTTACCACTAGTTTATTGCTGAGGAGCATTGTCCAAAATCAGAACAGGACGCAGCTAAATGGTAGAGAGCAAGGTTTGCACAGAATCACCACATCCCAGCATGGTGGGGCTTGGAAGGGACCTCTGGAGATCATCTAATCTAATGCTTTTGCTAAACAGAGCCACCAAGAGCAGGTTGCCCAGGATCAAAATGCCCAGACAGGTTTGGAATCTCATCAGAGGAGGAGTAGGTCTCCAGCACCCTCACAGCAAAGAATTTTTTTTCTCGCACTGAGGTGGAAGCTCCTGGGCTCCAGTTTGTGCCCCTTGTCCTGTTGCTGGACACCACTGAAACAAGTCTGTCCCCATCCTCTTGCCACCACCACCAGCCCCCGCCCCCCCCCCCCCTCCCCCGGGTAGCTCTTGTGGAGCACTGAGAAGATTCCCTCTCAGCCTGTTTTTCTCCAGGCTCAACAGCCCCAGGTCTCTCAGCCTTTTCTTCCTCATAGACATTTTCCAGTCCTCTCAGCATCACCGTAGCCTCTGCCAGGCTTTCTCCAGTAGCTCCCCATTTCTCTTGAGCTGGGGAGTCCAGAAGTGGACAAACTACTCCAGAGGCAGCCTCACTAGGGCAGAGGAGAGGGCAGAAAGGTTTATTTGATATCCAGCTGATGACAGACATTTCCTTCCAAGGTGGGTTGTTTATTTCTCCAAAGCTGCTGCCATGCCCGAATTTTTCTACATGGTTTGCAAGAATAGGAAAGAAATGGGCATGACCCAGAGAACACACAGGACCCAGGGCAAAAGCTTTGCCTACAGCTTTTCAAATGCTGGTTGTGTCTTTGGTGCAATAAGCTTGAATGAAACCATTTATGTTAGCTGCAATATCTGGCTGACTCCACTGATCTCCAGAATCAAACGCCAGAGATTTGGAGGGGAGAAGGGGAAGGAGGGTGTGGGGGAAAGCATGTATAATTAAAACCTTGTTCTAATCCTGCTTTGATGCTTTTGCCAGAACAGGTCGGACTAGTCAAAAGCCCCAAACATTTTAGGTGAGTTTTTATTTGGGTTTTTTTGTTGGTTTAGGGTCGGTTGTTTTGTTTTGTTTTGTTTTAGTTCTGTCAGTGGCTGCAAAGCAGCAAAGTGGTTATTAGCCTTATACGGTATCAAGGTAAATATTTCGGGTCCCCTGGGAATTTCAGTCTCTCCTGACTCAGTTTATTTGTTCTTGTCAGTGGACAGTGAAGTTTTGTTTGTCGAAAGCAGTTGGGGCAGAGAGTGACAGCAGCAAGGCTCTGTGATTTATTTTCTGCAAGCCCAACACTTCCCCTGCGCTTCTTCCTCAGCCTGGCCCTGCAGCCACCCACCCCCAGACACAGGGTGGGGGACATGGCCAGCACCTTGATAATGCAGCTGTGAGGTGACCTTGCACAAACCCCATCAGAGCCAGAGCTTTTTCTTTCCCCTTTTTTCTCACAAGTCTCTCAGGGCCCTGCTGTTGACCAGTGCAAAGGAGCAACTACCTGAAGGGAGGCTGTAGCCAGGTGGGAGTTGGTCTCTTTTCCCAGGCAACCACCAACAGAACAAGAGGACACAGTCTCAAGCTGTGCCAGGGGGGGTTTAGGCTGGATGTTAGGAAGAAGAACTTCATAGAAAGAGTGATTGGCCATTGGAATGTGCTGCCCAGGGAGCTGGTGGAGTCCCCATCACTGGAGGTGTTTAGGAAGAGACTGGATGGGATGCTTGGTGCCATGGTTTAGTTGATTAGATGGTGTTGGGTGATAGGTTGGACTCAATGATCTCAAAGGTCTTTTCCAACCTGGTTAATTCTCTTCTATTCTAACACTGCTTCTGGGGACACAAGGGTGCTTGTTGTGTGAGTTTTGTCTTCAGGAATGGTCTTCCTGAAGACCACTGAAGTGGCAGGGTGGGGGGGGTTGACTAGATGATCTCCAGAGGTCCCTTCCAACCCCCACTATTTGGTGACTCTTTGATTGCTCAAAACTCTCTTGCTAGAGGGCATCTCTTCAGCTTGAAGGCAGAAGAGATGGAGAGAAGTCAAGGCAATCAAACCTCAAAATACCTCTTTGGAGTATTACTTTGGAGGGGATGTATTAAGAGTCTTGAATGGATGTTGGAAGTAAAGCAGGCTGCTTGGCAAAACCCAGTTTTCCTTTGCAAAAGCATTTGTTTAAAACGTAGGAGGAGTCTGGTAGGAATGGACTTAAGGAAATTGGTCTGTTTAGCTTATTAAAAAGATCAAACAGAGACTTGATTACAGCACATAAGTATTTTCACCAAGGAAAAATAACATCTATTAAGGGTCTCTTTAATCTAGCTGAGAGAGGACAGCTGAATTCCAATGGCTGGAAGAAAATGCCAAAGAAATTGAAATTGGAAATGAAGCATTTAATTTAATTCTGTTCCTTTTGTGGGGAAGAACAAGGTTGGATAACAATGACAACAAACAGTTGCCACAACCAAGGGTGTGTGATGGAAGTGATCAGGAATGAAAGTCTTTCTGGATGATGTAGTTCATCAGGGCCAGGGACTGTGGGGAAAATACAAGGAGTGGATGTGAAGCAACAAGTGAAGAAGGAAGGAAAAAAACTAAAGTATCACTGATACCAGAGCCCATCTGAACTGTTGACTCGGTATCATTGATGGGGAAGAGCCTCAGGCAACCACACAGCCAAGACACAAGGATATTCCAGGTGGTCACATCCTAGGACAATGTATCTTACCCAGCTCCCTCCGCCTGCAATTCTTCCCCAGGCCTGGCTGAATTTGTTTGCTATCTCAGGCACATGCCCCTTCCTCTGATGCAGTTACTTTGCAAGACCCGCTTTGCTATCTCATGGACTTCACTGCAGAGACCTTTAGGTCACTGTAACAGTGAGGAGAATTTTGGTCTGTAGCAATTACATCTGTGGAGCAGGCAGGAGAATTCTCAGCATATAAAGCCCAGAGCTGGACTTATGCAAAGAAGCAGAGATAAGAAGGCAGTGGTTCTATCATTAGTGGCCCTGCGGAAGCCACCAATTAGGCCAGCTCTTCTGTGGGAGCATTTATCCTCACAGAGATTAGACTAAAGTGCAGAGAACCCTCAAAAGTGTTGGGAGAATGATGTTGGATGAATTATGTTGATGCTGTTTACAGTTTAGACTCTTTCTGTGTAGGAAACACCACTTAAGCAAGCACTGCCAAGCACACCAGCAAGGCTTGCCTGCTTTTTGCCCCTTTTAAAGCTTCACATTCAGTTTTGCACCAAAAGCACTCTCCATGGTCAGACTCTGTCTTCCTCTTCTCTTCTTAATTGTAATCCTAGCAATTTTCATCAGAGCTGTCATATATCACAGCCTAACTCATCTTTCCCCATCCTGTGATCAGTGCACAGGGACCCATGGTTTTTTGCTAGCCAGCTGCAGACATAAAGCTGGCAGAAGGTCCATCATCATGTCTTTGCAGAATGAGCAAGAATTAATTAAGTTGTACATTGGAATAAAACCCTTCTTGGTAGTGGCCTCATGCTTCTTAAAAAGAGCTGGTGTTCAGCAGATCTTCCTGCTCACTGTCAGATGGGACTTTGCTTTCTTTTTCATTCAAGCAGTAACACAGATTGGACTGTAGTAGAGGAGGAAGAAGAGTTTGTCTCATTAAGGGGGCCTCCAACAGAGATGCATATGCCAGCTGTGTTGGGTGCTGCAGGACAAGAAGAGGGGTGCACATTCCTGATGGGAGCAACTGGAATAAACTGGAATAAAGGCTGGAGCAAGTGAAGTGATCAACAAAAGAAGGGAGGTACTAATCTCCATTCACAGGAGGTACCAAAAATAGTACCAAAAAAAACCCCAAAAAGTCCCTGTGCAGCTCTGAGCTCACAGCTGCTGGTGCATTGTCAAGATTTCACCCCAGCCATCCCGAGCAACAGCTCACACCAGATACAAAATTGCCTCTGTGACATCATTCCACTGTGACATCAACCATCCCACTGTGATAAAAGTGTTGTTCTCTCTGCAGTAATAAGAGTTTATTAAACTGAATATCCTCTCCAAGCCCAGATCATCAAGATAGAATCATAGAATCAATACGGTTGGAAAAGACCTCAGAGATCATCAAGTCCAACCTATCATCCAACACCTCATGACTAACCAAGTGACCACGTCCAAATCCCCTCTTGAACACCTCCAGGGACAGTGACTCCACCACCTCCCTAGGCAGCACAGGGGCCTGTAGCACTGCATGGGGTTGTTGTGACCAAAGTGCAACACCTGGCACTTGGACTTGCTGAATGCTATCATGTTGGACTCTGCCCATCTGTCCAGCCTGTTAGGGTGCCTCTGGAAACAGACATACTTTAGTCTCATGGACTGAAATGGAGATTTATGTTGGATATTGAGGTACTTCTAGGACTTTGCTGCACTGTGGCTTTACCTGAGACTTACTTCACATCCTTAGTGTTGTGGGCAGAACTTGGCCATTCTTTCTTCATCATTTCCTTCTTTCATATTTGCTGATCTTCAGACAATATATTGGTCACTTCATGTTTTGCCTGCTCTTCATTTATTTCTGCATTTCAGTATGTCCTTGACACAAACAACAACAGCAAAATATCCACAATTAATATAGAAAGAAGCTTTAAGTTCACAGTTTTTTTCAGCTGAAGAACACCAATGAAATATTCCTCAACAGCACATTCTGAAGGTTGAAATCTGTAATTTAGCCTGACATTTTACATGTACATCACTTGAATTGCTGCCAGCTTTACTAGAGTGATGAGGTGACTTGAAAAAGGCAAATATTTTTTCATATGCTTCCACTGAATTGGAGGCTCTGCTGCTGAAAATACTTCAATAATCCTGGCTGTATTTATTTCCTAAAGCCTCACTCATCATTGTCAAAGTGTTATCAGCCATCCCCAACTTTCTCCCCAGCCTGGAATTTAATTCCAATTATTTTTTAAAAAATCCCTTTCTGGAAATGCATCTTCTGCAGGGCTCTCTATTTTTCATGTAAGACTTAATCAATTATTAAATGGAATGTATTTGCCACATAACTGTTGTGCTGGAGTAAGGCAGTGTGTTGGAGGAAGCCATGGTACAGGGCTTCCAGCAGGCTTTGCTGGGGAGCTGGCAGGACATGGTTCGTGGAAAGATGCAACAGCAGTCTGTGATCTTGGGCACAGGACACAAATTCACCATTAAGGATTGCACTGGAAGAAGTATTAGATGGGAAATAGCCCATTCTTCACTTCTTCCCTCCACAGCAATGAGAAATGAAGAATTTGGTTCCACAAACATATCACCTCCCTCTGAAATGCCCCAGGGACATGGACTAATCATGCTGGCTTGACCCCAGCAGCAGCGGGGGAACTCGGTGCCTGCACAAGTTGCAATAGGTTCATCATCAGCTGTATCCTTCCAGGATCTTGACCTTGGTTATTTGTCATACCAACAGCTGGGAAAAAAGGCTGTGCCTCCCTGAGAAAGACACCTGAACAGAGCACTTTGTGCCTTAGCAGAGACAGTGCAATAGAATCTCGTCTTCAAAGATGTTCAGTTGCTGGAACGTGTCCAGAGAAGGACAACAAAGCTGGTGAGAGGTCTCAAGCACAAGCCCTATGAGGAGAGGCTGAGGGAGCTGGGATTGCTTAGCCTGGAGAAGACGAGGCTCAGAGGAGACCTTATTGCTCTCTGCAAGTACCTAAAGGGAGGTTGTAGCCAGGTGGGGACTGGTCTCTTCTCCCAGACAACCACCAACAGAACAAGAGGACACAGTCTCAAGCTGTGCCAGAGGAGGTTTAGGCTGGATGTTAGGAAGAAATTCTTCACAGAAAGAGTAATTGGCCATTGAAATGGGCTGCCCAGGGAGGTGGTGGAGTCACTGTCCCTGGAGGTGTTCAAGAGGGGATTTGGACGTGGTCACTTGGTGCCATGGTTTAGTTAGTCATGAGGTGTCATGTTTTGGAGCATATCCTGGGACAAAACTCCCATCTCTTTAGGGCTGCTGTCAGTTTGATTGGCACCTTAAAGCAGATGATGGGTACTTTTTAGGGCTTTGAATCATGAAGGTCTAACAGAACAAAGGTGTCTTTGAGTTATCCTAGGAAATCTCAGGTTTGCTGATAGCTGGATGGCATCAAGGCTGGGTTTCCGTGTCTTATTTGGTGAACTTTCAGTGACTTTCTGGATCTTATGACCCTGCAGGCTGGAACTTCTCTCCTTTCAGTGGGAAAATGGTAGCAAAGGAGTCAGAGGCTCTGAGGCATTGAGTCAGCATGTTTATACCTCAGGGAGGTTTAAGGAGTTTCATGCCTGTTTTTACAGGGAGTTTTTCAGCTTACTTTGAACTACCTTAAAACAATAAAGTTCCCTTTTCAGCAGCTTGGTGTAGTGGAAAGATTTACTGTAGTTTCATTCTCCTGCTGAAAAGTGATAATGAATCCAAGTTCAGAATTCAGTGTCAAAGGGGAAGTCTATTTAGGAGAGTTAGAGAGTCCAATAACATTCATGCCACCTGGATTGCTTTGCAGGTGGGAGATGAGGGTAGTCCTTCATGGACCATGCTTTATACATTTAACACTTCAGCATTGTTCTGTCAAAGGCTTCTCTCCTGACCATGAAGGGCAACACAGTCCTGCTAATGGTACTTTGCATGAGTGGTCCCAGTGAGGATCATAGAATCATTTTGGTTGGAAAAGATCTTTAAGATCATCAGGGCCAGCCATCAACCCAACACCACCATGCTCACTAAACTATGTCCTGAAGTGTCCTGTCTACATGTTTCTTGAACACCTCCAGGGGTGGTGACTCCCCTACCTCCCTAGGCAGCCTATTCCAATGCCTGACCACTCTTTCAATGAAGAAAATTTTCCTAATATCCAATTTTCCTCCACTGGCACCAGAACCTCAACCAGAGCTTCAACTACTCCTGCTAAGCAATGAAAATGAGTGAACAGCTATGCAAGTGCTTAATTTTAAGCATGTGAGCTCTTTGTTTTCACACATAACTGAAGTGCAACTGCTTAAATGGTTGACATAAACTATGTTTGAGGGTATTCAGGAGAGAAGATAACGGTGGCAAGGCATAACTTTAGAAACATGCTCCCAGATTCCCCCCCATTGAGAAATCCATTATGTTGCCATTTTCTTTCTTTCTTTCTTTCTTTCTTTTCATTTTGTACTTTCCCTTCCAAACATTTGTACTAGAAATGACCCATTTTGTGAACTGCCATTTTCAGGTCTGAACCCTTTAATACCCCCATAATCCTGGATAAAGAATTTGAGCTTGCAGGAACCCCTGCACCGGCAGCAACAGGAGGATATCCTTTCAGAATCTCCCTTGCCTGCTCGGTGCTGAAGGAAGTAAGCAAAACAAGCCTGAAATTGGGTTTGTTAATTTTTTGACAAGTTTTAACTAAGCACAGTGACAGGGAGCTTTGTGAGGGAAATTTTAGAAGCCCAGGAACCAAGGCATAATAAGCTGTCAGAGAAAAGATCAAGTAGCATTCTCTAATTCATCTAACCAACATCAGTGTTCCAGCTAACAGTAGACAGTGTTATCCAGATTCTTGCCCTCTTTTTTTCCTTTTTTTTTTTTTTTTATCTAGGAAAAGCTACATTTATCAAAATAAGCAAAAAATGTGAGGTATGGAATGCAGTTCATTGGAGGGCAGGGCTTTATTGGTTGATGGGTAAATTGAAACACATGGAAAAGTGCTACATGTAGGAATACACTGCTGACTGTATTACTCCTTTTTTATTGGTTAATCTCTAATAAGAACCAGCTGCTAATAAAGGATGGAGTTCATGGGAACCCACCCTTTGTTGAAAGTGAAGTTGGTGTCAATACTAGAAACACATGAGCACAAAGAAAACAGATGTAATTGGCTTCTGGAGGTCAGGTTATGTAAAGACCTCAGTGAACAGAGGTGAGGTTTTGGCTGCAGAGAATGACAGGCTAAAATAGCCATTATTTCTGGATCTGAAAGGGTATGTGTCTCAGGAGGTGGTGGCAAGCACAAAAAACCTCCATCTCAGGTAGGATTCAGGGCTTTATGGTCCCTTGAAAACAGGATCTTTTGCCTGAAACATGCATTTACCAAATCAAGGAAGAGAGTTGCTCTTTGGGGAAGGAGATCAGCAGCTTTTTCTTCAGTTACAGACTAAAACCTGCTCTGAGGATCAATAGAATCAATTAATTTGGCGTGAGGGAAAAATGGTGATGAGACCCACATTCTCCTGTAGATGTTCATGGTACCTAGAGCCCTAGAAAGACCAGGCTGGAGCTTCAGCTCAGCCTTCAAGTTAACCAGATGCCTCAATAGTTTCTTGCACAATAACATCTATTTCTTCAATCAGAACATGAAATTGTCATGCTAAAGCTTTAAACTAATATAAAACTAAACTGGCCTGTATCAGGAACAGTGTGGCCAGCAGGAGCAAGGAGGTCATTCTGCCCCTGTACACTGCACTGGTTAGGCCACACCTTGAGTCCTGCGTCCAGTTCTGTGCCCCTCAGTTTAGGAAAGATGTTGAGCTGCTGGAACATGACCAGAGAAGGGCAACAAAGCTGGGGAGGGGGTTTGGAGCACAAACCCTGTGAGGAGAGGCTGAGGGAACTGGGGTTGCTTAACCTGGAGAAGAGGAAGCTCAGGGGAGACCTTATTGCTGTCTACAGCTACCTGAAGGGAGGTTGTAGCCAGGTGGGGGTTGGTCTCTTCTCCCAGGCAACCAGCACCAGAACAAGAGGGTACAGTCTCAAGCTGCACCACGGGAGGTTTAGGATGGGTGTTAGGAGGAAATTCTTCATAAAGAGAGTGATTGGCCATTAGAATGTGCTGCCCAGGGAGGTGGTGGAGTCCCCATCACTGGTGGTGTTTAGAAAGAGACTGGATGGGGCGCTTGGTACCATCGTTTAGTTGATGAGATGGTGTTGGATGATAGGTTGGACTTGATGATCTCTGAGGTCTTTTCCAACCTTATTAATTCTATTCTATTCTAATTTATTAAAATGGCAGAGACAAGCAGTTTTTTTCATTTTTTTTTTTCTCTGAGGGCAGCAGTGTATGTTACATAAAAAAATGTGAACATAGCAGATTAAAAACTTAACAAATCAAAATAGCTATCTCCTGGGGTTTATCAGCATTTAAATGGAGCATTTATGCCAAGGTCAGGCTCTCTTGTGCAGAAGAGATCCTGTAAGAAGAACCTCAACGGTAGGCACCTACCTCTAAATTTGGACATCTCCATTCCTTCTGTAACAGGATGCCAAGAAAAAAATTTACCTGAGCAATGTGGGCAACAAGCGAATTTTCAGATACAGCCTTGCTTCAGAATTGTTAGCCAAAAATCTGTTGGCTTAAGGCTTGTGTGGGAGGAGTTTGACAGCAATGAATCAAAGTCCAAAGTAGGTGACATCTGAGCAGTCATGTGGTGGCAGCTCTGCCCTGCAGTTGGCTGGGTGTAATCCTCCAAATCAAGATTCTGTTGTGAATATTTGTGGTTTGGAGTTCAAACTTCATTTTCTTCAAACATTCTCTGATGCTCGAGTCAAATGCACTCTTTCCTGCCTGCAGGCTACTTCGCTGGAATACCATCTGCAAGCAAATTCTAAAGGGACCCAAATGCAACCCAGGTGAAATCCAGATCTGATCAGTAATGCTCTTCTATGTTTACACCAGGAAAACAGCAATAAACCCTTTATTCTTGCTTCAATTCTCATGTGCACAGTGTCTAAAAAAAAAAAAAACTCAAAATCAGGCTTTCATGGTGCAAAGAACTGTGCCAGAAGGGGAAAAAATTCTCATCCCTGCGGACCAGAGAAGAATTGAGTCACTCCATGGGTTGCAACATGAGGTCTAGTCAAGGTGTAGCAGGGTAGGGCAGGTAGTGAGAAGGCACTTGGGCAAAGCTTGCTTGAGAAACCTGATGTAAAAGCACAGCCAAGAAGTGGAAAGGACTCTTGGGATGATTTGCTTTGAACCTGTATGCTGATGTGTTCTTGAAACACCTGAAGTGAGAGATGGATACACTATAAACTGTGTTTGAAAGCTAAGCTTTTCATTCCTGGAAGAAGGGCACAAAGGAAGGCTTTTTCTTTTTTCTGTCCAAGGGTTTGTTGCTGTTATTCTAAAGTCAGCTTAATGCCTTAATGCCTTTCAAGAAGCAGTGGTTACTAAGAAAAAAAAATATATATGAAAAAGAAAAAGGCTGGGAAAGAATTATTAACACCAAATCCAATAACATCCCTCTGCTTTCTCCGAGGTATTGCCTGAGTGACTGCAGCATTTACAAAAGGGATTCTAAGCTGAAATGAATTTGCAGCTAATTCAACCTGTAGGCTAGTGACTCTGGGATTTCCTAGATAATACAATCCAGACAGTAATGTTGATGGATGTAAAAGACTTGCCTGTGTAGCTGTTGTAAAGCTCTGTCATAAGAACAAATGAGGCATTATTGCTTTAACAAAAGTAATCCCACTGCACCAGTAAATTTCTGTGCTTTTTCAATATCACACGATTATTAGTTACAGTGACTTAGTGATGTATCTTCCTTCAAAGAGGCAACAAACACTTCATTCCAGGATGTGGCATGCAAAAAGCTCCCATGCAAAAAAAAACCCACCCCACACTTTTTCTCTTCCTTCATTTTTACTTTTATTTTCTAACACAGAGTGAATTCCATGCCTGAGATTTTCTCATCCAAGTGGACACGCTGGGGAGAAAAAAGTGGCCAGTGTGCAACAACTGGTACCAGGGTCATGTGGGCTACAAAAGCAGACAGTGATTTTCATTACTCTCTGTTTTGCTCCTGACTCAGCCCTGTAAGGCAGGTCAGGAGGGGTGGGAGTGAAAAACTAGCCTCAAACAACTCAAAGAGTATTTTGGGTTTGGAGGACACTGAATAAAAACGGTTTAGTGGCTGCATATTTTCCTAAAGGCCTCTATTGAAGCCACAGATATTTGGCTAACCTGGACTAGACTCTTTACTACATTCACCCTAGAACTAATGTGTTTTATGGATTTTGATTCCTGGATCAAGCCTCACTTGCAGCATCCAGATTTCCATCTTTCTCTTTGCTCTGGAGTAAAATGGCCAGCCTGTCTTTTTCTTTCCCAGGCATTCGTGGTCTCCGGCATTACCAGATATTTCACCCTGTGCCTGTAATCTGTTTTTTCATCCTCTGCTTTAGTCATCCTCTCACATATTTTATCATCTACTCATCTTTCTCAGAGAGGAGTCCTTCAAAAAAATACTGAAGTAAAGCCAAAATAACTCTTGACTTTGGTAGGAAGGAAATATTGACCGATGGTGGGGGAAGAAGATAACGTTACATTTACACACATTTTACTTGTCAAGTCCTGCTGTGATGTTACTGTTAAAACTCTACTTGTACACTTTGAGGACCTCTTCTGCTGATAACTTCAGCATTAAAAATGCCATTTTTCATGTCTGCTGGTCTTTCTAGTCCTAATGCTTTCCAGACTTCCTTTTTTACCTTCCTAGTAAATAGCTGATAGGTTCTAGCATTCTGAACATCTACTCTTCACATCTCAGGGGCTTTAAGTTTACTTCTGCTTTTCCCAATGTGACCACTCTAGATAGATCACTAATCAAAGAGCTTTAGAGATGGATCAGCTAATCAAATTTTTCCAGGAGAGAATTCTTCTGGTGTAAGACCTTTACCAAGTGGGTGGAATTGCTTGAAGGGACTTTCAGGACATTCCAGCTCTAATCAAAGCCCTCAGGTTTAGTTTGTGATGTGAAAAGCCACCTTGATGCTCTGCTGGTCCTCAGTATGGTCCAGCTGGGACCACAGCTGAACCTTATGGGTTTTTTTGATGTGCTGGGCTGTAGCAAAATCCAGAAGAATCAGTGGTGCAACCAGTTCTCCAGCTCCCTTCCTCATATCAGAGAGAACTTGGCTGAGCAGAGAGAACATGACCCTCACTGTGAGTAACAATGTGGTTTAGAAAATAATAACAATAATAATGTTGGACTATCTAGGAAAAATCACACTTATTAGGAGTCTGTCTGGAACCTGCCTTTATGCCAAAGGTTAATGAGGAGAGGGCGGGGAGCGGAATGGGCACCTGATCTTTCATGATTAACTTGACAAATGTCATTCTGGCTTCTGTCCAGTTCCTTGCGGAGATACAGCTCTTGGATGCATTCAAAATGACCTACTTTTCACTGCTGGCCAGGATTTTGCTCCTTTGTTGTTATTGTTGGACTTTTCTGCCACTTTTGATGTTGTTGCACATGAGATTTTTGTCCTGTAGCAGATGATTGGCCTTGTTGGGTTTGAGAGCAGGACTTCTCCAACTGCTCACATCATGAGAGTGACAATAAAGCATTGCATCTTCAGGGATTTATCCTCTGAAGCTCTCAAAAGGGTTTAAACAACTCTATTTTTCCCTCCCTTAATTTCCTCAGAGCTGTGCCCAGTAAGTAAGCCCTGTGTAGATCTCCTACGGCTTTCTCTTACATCTGTTTGCTCCCAGTGGAGCATGGGCAGATGTTTGCTGTTCATCATCACCTGCATAAGGTAGGAAGTGAAAGATGACTGTATTCTATGAAAGACACCAAGGAACCTGGCCCAGGCAGGTGATTTAATGAATGACTGACATACTGTCCAGGAACATGGCCTTCTCCCTCCCACTCCCCAGACTTGGGTCAGGGCTACCCTTATTTGGCTCTGTTTTCCCATGCCACAGGAAGGATATAAGGAAAAACCTCTTTGCTGTGAGGGTGCTGGAGCCCTGGAGAAGGCTGCCTGGAGAGGTTCTGGAGTCTCCTTCTCTGGAGAGAGTCCAAGCCTGCTATGACACTGTGATCCTGGGCATTGTGATCCTGGGCAATCTGTTCTGGGTGACCCAGCTTTAACAGAATGTTTTGACTAGACAATCCCCAAAGGTCTCTTCCAATCCTCATCATGCTCTGATGCTGATATTCTATGACAGGGTGGGCATCTCACTGTTCAGACCAGCTCAGGTCAGCTTTGGCAACTGCATGGCATATTTTTTAAATCATAGTTCTGGAGAGGAAAAGATTCTTGATTCACTTCCACCTGCTGCTCTTCTCCATTACCAGTTACCTACACTCCAGGTATCTCCTGTGCCAATAAATACGCCATGTGGAAGGCTGCTGCTGTTCCTGTGAGGAACTTCAGCTCAGGTGAGGAGTAAAAGGGACCCTTTCTGCAAGCAACCTTAGTCTGAGGCTTGGACCACTAATCTTTTTATTTCTTGCTTCTGGCATTTGGAGTTTTGGTGTGCGCTGAAATTAGGTTCAGGACCTGACTATTTGGTTTCCGTCTAACTGCACATGACCACAAACAACAATTGAAATGAGATGTCTTAGGGGGTCAGCAAACAGCAGAGAGCTCATAGGCTCATTTGAGATATTACAAACAAGCATAAAAATCTGTTAGGCAGGACACTCTGGGACGTGGTTGAATGGCCATGGTGGTGTTAGTTCAACAGTTGGACTCTGTGACCTCAGAGGTCTTTTCCAACTGAAATGACTCTATGATTCCACGATTCTATCATAAGAAGCTTCAGGGAACAAGTTCATTAGAGGACCATGGAGAAACTGTAAGCCAGAAGTGATAGGTAGACAAGTGAATATATTTAATAATGATTTTTTTTTTTCTATTGGACAGGTCTTTTCTGATTTACAAGGGAAACAGCTCATCATCTATCTCCTGTTATATGCAAACATGAGGGAAAGGCAAAGGTCTGTAGATGTCTCTTCGTTAGTCCAGTGATGTTGATGGCTGTTTAGTCATGGTTGAAACTAAAACAATGTTTTCTTCAAATGCTGCCTTTGCCAAATGCAAAGTGAGCTGACATCTGCTTGGCCAGAGCTGGGGTCACATGTAAAGTGGTGCCTAAACTGAACAAATATTTCCAAAATATATATATAAAAATACCTCTTTTTTAAAAGGAAAAAAGAAAAGAAAATCATTAACCTTTTGTCATTAGCATTTGCTGTTCTCTGAGCTGCTCAGCAGTTTGAATTAGTGCACCTGCCAAAATAAGCACCGAGTGTTGTTACCCTCTTAGGGACAGCCCTGCTCCATAAATCACCGCATTTCAATGACAGCTAAATGTGTTTTATATCATATAGAGAGCCTGTGTTTATGAATGTGAGATAAAAGGGGTTTAACCAGTGCAAACACTGAGACTACTGTGTGCAGCCTGGCTCTCTTTCACAAATTTCCCCCCTATTTTTCCTTAACTGTGATTTCCATCACCCCTGCACATGCCTGTCCCCTAGTTCTCTGCCAGTTTTGTCTATAGTTGATTTCCTTTTCAACTCTTTCTGTCACAAAGTCCAGGGCTGACTACAGAATCCCTGTACGTGTCCAGCTGGAAGGAAAGAAGATTTGGAGAGGTGAATTCAGTAATTGAGTCATTAATTAATTTTAGACTAGATGATCTCCAGAGCTTCCTTCCAACCCCACATCATTCTGTGGTTACTTGTATATACTGTATATCTTCATCTGAAGACATGCTTGTACTTACAAGTTTGTAAACTTGTATTTTGCAGAATTAATTCCTGTACAACTCACAACTTGTGAAAATACAACAGCAGGGCAGATTCTCATCCTTCTTTCAGTGCTTGAGGGCTTCATTCTTCACTCTGCCCATAGACAACATTTCTGTGGTACTTCAGTATGAGAAGGGAAATGGCAAAAATGAGATGTAATTAAGATAAGAGGCAATTAAATTACGTTTATCATGGAGAACAAATTGTATACAGTCTGTTACCAAGTTTCCCAATTGCACAAAGAGTCCATCAATCCCCCAGGGGTGATGAGATGTAGTTGTTGATGTTCTGAAATGCATCCAAAGACGCTGGGATGTTTCAGATGTCTGATGTTACTGCAGCTCTTCCAAAGCACCTTATAAATGGAACACGTTATAATAAACATACAACCTGAGTCTGCTTTGCTCTTTTCTCCTGTGCTAGCAAACTGACCTGCATAACCTGAACATCAGTTGCTCAAGGACTAACTATTGGAAAAGGAAATTATTAATAAAAGTTGAAGTTATTTCTCTGCCCCAACTACCCACTGTTTTTGAAACCAGCTCAGTTTCTGTTTATCACTGTGAGCCCCACACTCTGAAACTCTGGTTTAAGCCAACTTCGGCTAAGGTAGTGACAACAAATCTCAAGAAACCAAATGAAGGGTTTGCTGGTATTCCAGGCAATTCATGACAGAGCAACCACTGACTCATTATTTATAAAGAGTCTCCATGTAAATAGATGAGAACACTGTAATTTTCACTTGTATTTCAGTGCTGTATTCAAAGGCCTGCAATTTAGTCTAACTGAATTTAAATCCCTTGGAAAAACCTCTCAAGAGCATGCACACAGAAACCTTTTGGTGTCTACAGCACGAAAAACTCCTCATAGATATCTTCCTGAATTCATCCCAGAGCAATCTATTGAGCTGAAAGGACTTTTCATTGTAGTAAATATGGATGAAATGTAAAGGTCGGGTAGGAGGCAGAGATTAAGTTGACACTGAAGTCTAGTGGAAGAATGGGACTAAAATGTAGAGGAGACTCATTTCTCTGGTAGAGGTTGTGTGTGTCAATTTGGGTAAACCACAGTGTGGGAAATCCTGTCCTCATGGAGTTGAAAGTGAAATTCTACTGCATCTCTCATTTGCACAGCTCCTGCTTTGGAGATAATTAGGTAATAAGGATCTCAGGTAGCTTCACGCCTTGACTGGAAGGACACCATCATGCAGCAAGGATAGGAACATGAAACCAACAGTGATGGCCAACAGATTTTAAACTGCTGTGTTTACCCCAGTAAAAAATTCTGTGAGCTGGTATAAAAATTCACACACATGTCATTGCTGGTCTCCTTTTCCAAGAAGAACTTCCCTGGGGATCACAGATACTGCTGTATGGCATTCTCATAGAATCAGAGAATCACAGAATCATATTGGTTGGAGGAGGTATTTAATATCATCATCAAGTTCAGTCATTAACCAGCACTGCCCTGTCACCACTAAACCACATCCCTCAGCACCATATCTCCACCACTCCTTCAGGCAACCTGTTCCAAAGCTTGACAACTTTTTGGGGTGAATAAATTGTTCTTCATGAGCAATCTAAAACTCCCCTGGCACAATTTGAGACTATTTCCTCTTGTCCTGTCACTTCTTCCTTGGGAAAAGAGATTGATTCCCACCTGGCTCTAACCTCCTTTCAAGGAGTTGTAGAGAATGAGATCTCCCCTCAGCCTCCTTTTCTTCAGGCTGAACAACCACAGATCCATCAGCTACTCCTCACAGCACTTGGTCTCCAGATCTTTCATCACCTTCATTGTCATTCTCTGGGCCCACTCCAGCACCTCAATGTCCTTCTTGAAGTGAGTGGCCCAAAACTGAACCCAGTATTTAAGATGCTGCCTCACCAGTGCCAAGTACAGGGAACTGATCACTACTCTGCTCTTGCTAACCACATTATTACTGATAAAGCCAGTACTGATCCAAGAGAGACAGTACTCTCTTGAGTACCACTGTTGTGTCAGGAGCATGCCCCCTTCAGACAAGTGGGCACAAATACCAATTCCTGCCAGAAATTTGTCACCCATCTGAGCCCTCTCATCGCAGTAGTGGCTTTCCTACACCCTGTATTTGTCAATGATTTCTGCTCTTGAGCTCGGTCATTTCTTTGTGGCTAGGAGAAAGTTGTAGCTCTGTATCAAATGCAGCTCTCAGCCCTTCCAGAGGAGGTCTGCTTCTCATTGGAAAAGCTTCCAGAGAGCAAGGAAGTGCCTGAGCTGTGCCCAGTCCTCCTAGGCAAATTCTTTGCCACCTCAGATGTTAGTTCCTAGAAACTCTATTGTCAAGGGCGATAGTCCTGAGAGCTCTGCTGAGCTGTGGGTCTTGGAGAGGGTTAGAGACATTTTCTGCTGCAGTCATTTGGAACAGCTCCATGTTACTGCAATCTCCATTACAACACAATAACAGGAAACGTTTCAGTGGCCTCTACAGTACTTGGCATATTATTTCACTTTAATGCTCGTATTGTTTGAGCATTAATAAAACTGGAAACTGTGATATAATTAAATCCATTCTTCCTACAGAGAAGATGGCTGTCTACGATAGTGGCAAGAGCAGCAGACTCACATGTCGCCTGGAGAAGAGAGCCTGTTCCCCCTGCCAAGGCACAGCATACACGTGCTTGGTTTTATATCCCTCTGCATAAAAAGAACTCCAGTTGAGAGCTGGAGACCTCTTGTACCTCTGGATCCAGAGCTGCAAGACTTTATTGCTTGAGCTATAGGATTATCCTGTTAGACCAAAGGATAAACCGTTCCCACTATGCGCAACATGAGCCTCTCCTGGGGTAAGATTTGAGACACAGGGCCCACGTAACTGATAGAGCCATGGCTCGTTTGAACTGGATGAAATAAATAGCTGAAGTGTGTATTTATATTTGAGGGGCAGGATTAAGGAGATAGCAGCCTGCAAGCCTCTCTGTAGCATGCAGGCACTGCAATGCTGCCCGAGGCACTGCTATGGCTTGGGGCCTCTACCGGCACACGGGGTGCTCGCACAGGACAGACAACCACAGTGTAATACCCATCCCCATATCTCCACTGAGGGTTACACAGAACCACAGGATTATATATGAATATCTCCCTCTCTGGAGAGATTCAAAACTCGCCTGGATGCATTCCTGTGTAATCTGTTGTAGGTGATCCTGCTCTGGCAGCGGGGTTGGACTAGATGATCTTTCGAGGTCCCTTCCAGCCCCTGAAATTCTGTGATTCTGTGATTTCAGTTGGAAGGACCTTTAAGATCAAAGAGTCCAACCATTAACCCAGCACTGCGAGATCATCACTAAACCATGTCCCTCAGCACCACAACTACACATCTCCCAAATCCCTCCAGGGATGGGAACTCCACCACTCCACCCAGGGCCTGACAAACCTTAAGGCGAAGGGGTCCCATCCAGCTTCCAGTTAATTTCCTGTTTATCAGGGAAGTAAGCAAGCAGATTATGTAACATCTCTGCAAACAGTCTGTGTCAACAATATGCATCCAGTCTCCTTTGCTTCACCCTCAGTAATTTTTTGAGGTTTTGCAGTGACCAAGGAAATTTGTTTTCTGTGATTTGAGGAAGATTTTCCTTTGGTAATGTCTGGCTTTCACTTCTGTGAAATAGTACCCCTGTAATTAAATCTGTGATAAACTCCTAATATGCACACTTGACTCTTGGTTGGATCAATACTAAGAAAAACACCTTCTTCAGCATTGTGATCTACAAATTAGCTCAGAAAATCCCAGGTGTAAGGAATACCAAAGGCCATTAATTGTTAAATCGATATTTTGATACACGTTCCAGTGGTGAACCACTGGCCCACGTTGTCCAGAGAGGTGGTAGATACCCCATCCCTGGAACCATTCCAGGTCAGGTTATATGGGGCTCTGAGAAATCTGCTTTAGTTGCAGTGTCCCTGCTGGCTGCAGAGGGGTTGGACTAGATGGCCTTGAAAGCCCCCTTCCCACCCAAACCATTCAACAGTTCTATGATAAAAACATGAATGAAATTAAGACCATGAAGAACATACTCATGAAAAATTCTTAGAAACACTTTTTATACAGTTCAAGAAGTTATTAGTCAACTGGTAAACCACAAAGATTCAGGTCAGGAATTGCAAAATATTTCTATTCAATAACATTGCACTATGAGTGTTCAGATCTAATCCTGTACAGTATCTCTGTGACCTCCCCATACACCATGAAGCACTAAAAGAATATTTCCATAGCCATCAACTTATACAAAACTTAGATGACAGTAATTTTCCTCCTCCTGTGCTATCACTTTGAAAAATGGGCCTGCAGAGTGAACTTTCCAATCTAATTGCTCTTAGGGAAGGGCAAGGAAAGAGGGATTATAATAGCTATTAAAATTCTTCAAATAATACAAAAATGTAAGAAAAAAAAACACAAAACATTTTAAAGTAATTTTATTTTACATATCATAGAATCAATAAGGTTGGAAAAGACCTCAGAGATCATCAAGTCCAACCTATCACCCAACACCTCATGACTAACTAAACCATGGCACCAAGTGACCACGTCCAAATCCCCTCTTGAACACCTCCAGGGACGGTGACTCCACCACCTCCCTGGGCAGCACATTCCAATGGCCAACATCTCTCTCTGGGAAGAACTTTCTCCTCACCTTGAGCCTAAACCTCCCCTGGTGCAGCTTGAGACTGTGTCCTCTTGTTCTGGTGCTGGTTGCCTTGGAGAAGAGACCAACCCCCACCTGGCTACAACCTCCCTTCAGGTAGTTGTAGACAGCAAGAAGGTCTCCCCTGAGCCTCCTCTTCTCCAGGCTAAGCAACCCCAGCTCCCTCAGCCTCTCTTCATAGGGTTTGTGCTCGAGGCCTCTCCCCAGTCTCATTGCCCTTCTCTGGACACATTCAAGTCTCAATGTCCTTCTTAAATTGAGGGCCCAGAACTGGACACAGTACTCAAGGTGTGGCCTAACAAGTGCTGAGTACATATATGTTATACATTATAATTATTGATTTGTATATATTAGACTTATTTAATTCCATCTGCAGATTTTGTAGTGTGGATTCAAACTTTCCCATTCCCTGGAAAATTTCAGAGCACAAGGGAGAAGAGCATAGAAAAGGGTGAACCACTGAGTGAGCTGCTCAAGATAATGTTAAAGCCAAGTATCTGCTAGATATGTTTTCTGGGTTTCTATTTCTTGATCTACAGCATACTAGCAGAGACATCAGAGGGCTAGGAGCAAAACTTGAGGCTTCAGAAACAGTGAGTGACTTGGGGACAAATGAGAGACACCTAAACTGGGATGCTCTTCGTGCTTTTGCAAGCCACCTTCCCAACATCAGCCAACTGGAAGTGTTTTCCACTCTTCCTATCACTGGGACTGAAGGTAGCTCTGGCTCATTTTCTCCCTCTCTTACACACAGAAGCAATGAAAACTCTTCATCCGGGACTGGGTTCAAATAAGTTTCCACCAAGAGGTGTAACACTGATCACAACCTCTTCCACTGATTTTGGTTGACTTGGGATTTCCTGCTGAAATTCTTGTCAAAAAAAACCCCCACCCTGCTTAACCCAAGCTTACTGTTGACTTCTGCTCTCTTCCCTGGCTTTTGGGATGCAGCCATTTGACAATATCCCATCCCAAACCTTTCCTTAAATGTCAACAGCTGCCTTTGTTGGCTACTGATATAATCAGAAGTTAAATTCTCTTTTGAGCATGGTTTTAGGAATGGCAGATATTTTGGAAGGCTGTCTCCATGTCCCAGGATCTGGAAGAAGTTTTTTCTTAGGTGGAAGCTAGTTAGAAATCTATAATGCAGCACAGCCTGGATTTTCAAAAAGCCTAAGAAACAGGGGGGAAAAAAGTTTGTCCTGTTCTTGATGGGGAAACCAAAAAGAATTCAGACATTCCTCCTGACTTCACTGTGAACTACATACTGCAAAAGGTTGCAAAATTGGAAGTGGGGGGGAAAGATCAGAGGTTAAGGAGCTCATATTTCTACATAACATGACCTTATCTCAGTGGCAACTCAATTCTCATGATCTGCTGTTGTGTTCTCACAAAGATAAGTCTTCTAAAGACACAGAAGAGTGTTTTAGCAAGGAAAACAGGAGGCTGTGTTCACAGAACTCTCTTTGAAAGGTTCCCCTGCCTGTGAGTTACAAGATACTGTACTTAAAACGTCAAATCAAGCAATCTGTTCTGAAAGGAAAATTACCAAAGCAATCACAGACCTTGATTTCCTCTAGACTCATGGAGTACAGACAAAATTATGAAAATCACTTGGCCACCCAAAGCCTTAACGTTGAAGTCCCAGGTCAAGGAAAGCTCAAGCAATTAGCCTGCTGCGCTAATGACATGCCTGTTTGATATAGTAGCTGAATTGCACTCTGATTGCCTATAATATGATTATGCACGTTTTGGGTTGCTTGAAAGAAAAAAACTAAAAATGTGATGCCTTGGAAAAATAGAATCTCATTTCTCTGGCATTTCTGAAAGACCTCTGTTTCCTGAAAAGCCCAGGGCATATTTCGGCTCCTTAGGTTTCCACAAAGACGTTATTAGATTCTTTCACTGACCTACCTTTAATGAGTAGAAGATGCCATTGTTGAGAAGGATATTAAAATGCAGTAGCTTGAAAAAGGTGTCCCATCACAAAGCTGTCATAATTCAAGAGGCCAGTTTCTCTTCACAGCCCTTTAAAAAAAAATACACAAGGAGGTGAAAGAAGATGCAGAGCTACAGGCTGAGGTCGGAGTGGCTGGAGAGCTACGAAACAGAGAGAGACCTGGGGGTGCTGATTGACAGTCGCCTAAACATGAGCCAGCAGTGTGCCCAGGTGGCCAAGAAGGCCAATGGCATCCTGGCCTGCATTAGGAATAGTGTGGCCAGCAGGAACAGGGAAGTCATTCTGCCCCTGTACTCTGCATTGGTTAGGCCACACCTTGAGTACTGTGTCCAGTTCTGGGCCCCTCAATTTAAGAAAGACATTGAGACACTTGAATGTGTCCAGAGAAGGGCAATGAGGCTGGGGAGAGGCCTTGAACACAAGCCCTATGAGGAGAGGCTGAAGGAGCTGGGATTGTTTAACCTGGAGAGGAGGAGGCTAAGGGGTGACCTCATTGCCCTCTACAACTACCTGAAGGGTGGTTGTAGCCAGGTGGGGGTTGGTCTCTTCTCCCAGGCAACCAGCACCAGAACAAGAGGGCACAGTCTCAAGTTGCACCAGGGGAGGTTTAGGCTCGAGGTGAGGAGAAAGTTCTTCACAGAGAGAGTCGTTAGCCATTGGAATGTGCTGCCCAGGGAGGTGGTCGAGTCACCGCCCCTGGAGGTGTTCAAGAGGAGACTGGACGTGGCGCTTGGTGCCATGGTCTAGTCGTGAGGTCTGTGGTGACAGGTTGGACTCGATGATCTTTGAGATCTCTTCCAACTTTGGTGATACTGTGATACTGTGAAGATTGCTCCAGGTTGGATATCCTTAACAGTGCAGCTACTGAATACACAAGATAAATTCTGATAATTAGAAAAGATGCTTCTGCTCCCCCTTTAAAAAGAAATCCCTGCTGATTGAGGAGGGGTTGGATGAGATTGCTTCTAAAGGTTCCTTCCAACCTAAATCATTCTGTGGTTCTACACAGAGAGAGTGATTGCCCATTGGAATGTGCTGCCTGGGAGGTGGTGGAGTCACCATCATTGGAGGTGTTTAGAAGGAGACTTGATAGGGTGCTTGGTTGCATGGTTTAGTTGATTAGGTGGTGTTGGATGATGGGTTGGATGCGATGATCTTGAAGGTCTCTTCCAACCTGGTCTATTCTATTCTATTCTATTCTATTCTATTCTATTCTATTCTATTCTATTCTATTGTATGATTTTGAGCTGATATGTCGTTTCTGAAAAAGCTCTAATAAGTTTTTTTCTTTCCTGTGTGACACAATTCTTCCTTTTGGTTGCTACTAAAATGGGTGGCGTTGAGTAAGGCAGGAGCAGGATTAGGCTTGAACTTTCTAGATGTTCAACATTCTAACAAAAAATCTTTGCAGGCTCACCCATAGCTGTACCACTCTACGATGTGATTTACAGCTACATGAAATAAAACAGGTAGGCAGAAGACATCCATTCTCATTTCGACATGCAAGCAAAACACACCAAGAATGCACATAGTAAAAAAAGAAAACTAAAAATTGAGTGTTACTGCAAGGATATGTCCAAAAGACACCTAAGCACTCATCAGTCTATGGTCAGAAGCTTACTTGTTAGTGGTGTGCTGAATTAATGTCACTGGTAAAGCAGAGCAGAAACCTGAGCACAAACTGCAGCTCGAGACACTCAGTATTTTTTTGTAGGATGTTGGGGGGGACAAAGAAGGCAGTGACACAGCCGAGAGCAGAGCAGCACAAATGTGAGATGAAAAAAAAAAGGGATGGAAAAAAATACAGAAGAAAAAAAAATAAAATAAAAAAAATCCCAGCCCTAATTCAATATTTGGTTTGGGAGGTGATCTGGCTTCTTTTAATCTAGAGCTGTTTGCATATTCTGACCGGTGGGACCATCACTCTCTTCAGCTGTGCCATAAAGCAGGGCCTGTAGCATCTGGGACGAAACCACAGCGGTTACCTGCACCTCCTGAGCCCTGACTCTGGAAACAGGTCAGGGTTCTCCAGTTTGGGCTATTTCAGCTTTCTTTTTTTTTTTTAAAAAACCTTTTTTTTTTTTTCCCTGGCATTATATTCCTGACAGTCTAATCTCAGGCAGGACTATTTATTGACATTAAAAATAAAAACTAAAAAAAAATGAAAATCCCCTCTTCAGAAAGAGGAAAGGGAAATCTCCAGGTGATTAATGCCGCGGGTCTCCGTGTACAATGCCTGCCTGTGTCTCACACATGCACCAATGAGATTTAAAGCTGATACTTTTCTGGTTTACCAAGGAGAGGAGTGGGAGCTTGGGAAAGCTCTTGACCATCTTCATACATATTCAGGGTTTCTCTTTGTTTTCTGATGAAGGGATAGGCTCTGTCCTAAGACTTTTGAATAGTCCCTTGATACCAGCTCTGGAGATTTTTCCTTTTAATTAGGCCAGACTGGAATGATTTGAATCTTGATCCAGTACTAACAGCATGGCTCCTTGGTTTAAAAGGAGTTTTCACCTAAAAAGGACTATAAATTTTATATAAATCTTATATAAATTCATTTCTGCAATTTGAAAGTTGGTTTTTTTTTAAATCCAAATAACTTTCTTACCTTCAGTTTCTGTCTTCATTTCTGCTGCTCCTGGAGATTATCAACAGAGTTTGTCAGAAAGAAAGAGGGAGAAGAAAACCACCAGAAAAAAAAAATACATGAAAGCTATTAAAGCCTTTTGCACTAGACTTTAATAAATTAGTAGGTGTTTCTGTTAACATTTATATCCTCTACCCCATTTTTCAGATGTGACATAGACAACTGATACACCTCTGGCTTCCCTGAGGTGCTGCGTCAGCTCCAGAGCAGAGGAGACAGGGTCTGTGTGTGTCCACCATCCTGGGGTGAAACACAATCCCTTATCCCCACTGTCAGCTGAGCTACATCTACCCCAACCCCAGGGAAGGTCTCACTACTCCATCTGAGAGAACACTCAAGAAATGGCTTCCCAAACCACTCCAATTTGGAGGGAGGAATAAACCAGCAGAGGCAAAAGGAGAATCAGTCAAACTTCAAAATTAACTTAATATGAAGAATGAGCCAGACAAGCTAATAAAAAACATTTGAAATCCTCAATATTACTGATTTTCTCTGTGGCTTAGGTGCAGAAATGACCAAAACTGCTCTTCTCTATATTTATAGGAGTTGTATTAAACATGGTCACTCAGTCAGAAGAAAAACCTACTGCTACTCTCTAATTTTAAAACCACAACACTTCAAATGTTGTTTCACCCACTTTTAGTTTTGTAAGGGGAGAAGAAAATGAAGTTCAAGATGTGAAGATGTGTTTAATGCATTCTGGCATCAGTCCACTCTGCTCAGAGCAGTGCATCAGAAAATATTTACTGACCTTTAATGTATTGCATTTAATCTGATGTGTCCACTCAAGTAGACTATGTATAAGTTACTTGAGGAGCTGTTACACATTCTGATTTTCCTCCTTTAAACTTGGAAGGACAGTCCAGACTGGCAAAAGGTGAACTAAAGAGGTTCAGCTGGGGTTTATCTAATGCAATGTGTTTTATAATTATTTTGTCCTCCCCTGCTAATGACTTTCTGACTCTTTTCATCCACTTGGTACCCAGGAGATGTGCAGCATTATACACCAATATTCCTCATGGCACATAAGTTTCTACTTCATAGCAGACTTTCTTCATTGCTTAAAAGCAGCAAATAAATCTCTGATAAAAGGTGATGCTTGCATCCCAGTAACGGCAGGTATATGTTTTCAAGCCAGTCAGTAGGATTTTGTGTTGGAATATTGCTGGTGTTCCTGGTTCTTCACGCAGCCAGGAAAATAAAATCAGGCTGTTGAGGCTTTGGAAGGGAAAAGCAAATCAACCAACAAATATTTGGAGAGCAGTAATTTGGGGAATATTAGATAAACTTTCTTTCCTTACTTTAGTACAGGAAAATTATCTCTACTTCCAGTCTCCTTATACCCTTAATGATGTTTCTGCATCTTCTTGGTCTGTCTTTTTTGCTGACTCATCTGCCATTTGAGACTTATCCTGTGCCTCTAATTCATGCATCCTTTATTCTGCTTGAATCCATTTTAGAGCCCTAAACTTGCCCACTGGGATGCATTTAGATTTTCTAAAAACACTCAAGCTCACACGAAACCTCTTAGTCAATATTTAATTTAGACACTCATATGTGAAGACCCTCAAGACATTTTGATTTCAAAAGCAAGAGGGAAATGTTGACATGGAAAAGAGTTTGTTGCTGTAAGAAGCCAAATACTTCTGGCTCACAGAAAAGGTGCACCCATGTGTAAGTGAGAAGCCAGAACCTGTCTGGACTTGCCACCATCACCCATAGCTTTCATTGTCACTTTCTTACTGGTCCCAGTATCTAAAAGCCCTCTCCTCTCCTCTCCTCTCCTCTCCTCTCCTCTCCTCTCCTCTCCTCTCCTCTCCTCTCCTCTCCTCTCCTCTCCTCTCCTCTCCTCTCCTCTCCTCTCCTCTCCTTCTCCTCTCCTTCTCTCCTCTCCTCTCCTCTCCTCTCCTTTCCTTCTCCTCTCCTTCTCCTCTCCTTCTCCTCTCCTTCTCCTCTCCTTCTCCTCTCCTTCTCCTCTCCTTCTCCTCTCCTTCTCCTCTCCTTCTCCTCTCCTCTCTCTTCTCTTCTTTCATGCATATGTTGGGGAGAAATAAAATGCTGTTCAACATGAAGGGCACAGATTTAAAGCTGTGGTTGATGACCAGCAGATACTCCCCAGGGAGCTTTGATCCTGCTCTGTCACTCCAGTTCTTTCACCTTTTGATGTTATTCATCTCTATAAAACCACCAGCCCAACCTGCTGCTCCAGCCAAGAGCCCTTTCCAGCCTGTGAACAGAGTTGGATGTCGTAATGGAGACACAGATCAACACCTCACACTCGCTCTTGATCTGTTCTTGATCTACTCCAGGGTTTCTGGCAGGAACACAGGGAGGCTGAAGGTCCATGAGGGACATTACCTTGCAGCAGTACCTGCCTGCCATCCAGGAAGGGCAGTCAGTCTCCTCACCCCACAGTAGGCTGGAGTTTACCCTGAAGGACTGTAGTAAACTCATTACTGCTGTGGCTCTCCCTTCATCGCAACTTAACAGCTTTTTATAGATTTTTGTTGGATCTGAGTTCAAGTGCTCGAAAAGCAGTGATGTCCTGCCAGTGATTTAACTTGAGCCTCAGACAAAAATGTTCCCTTTGCTCTCTGCTCAAGCCTGTGCACCAGGGATGTTTCTTTTACACAGAAACATTTTATTTCCCCAGATCTCTAGAGAAAAAGCAATCAAACTTGAATCCAATACTTTACCATTAACATGCCGAGTTTTGTCGTAAGCCCAGGACAGTGAGTTGGGCAGCATTCACCCTGAGCACACTCAAGATCTCCATTCCATTGAAAACCTTTAAAACAGGACCAAAAAATTCACACCAAAGGCTGCACTTACTGGAAACCAGTCCCTGAGGGGCAAAATGCTGGTGGTGTTCCTGCTGTATTTTTACAAGCCAGGTGCACTGGCAAGAAAGCTGCAATGGACTTGGGGGGCAGGTAGCTGCCAGCTTCTCTCCAACACATCTTTGCAGGTTCATGGAACCTCTCCAGACCCTAAATAGTTTGCTCCAAACACCCTGGTCCTCTTTAGTGGCTGTAGACTTTGAAATTGTGTATAGAGGGTTTGGAGCATCCTGTCAGTCAAGAGTCACAGAATGGTTTGGGTTGGCAAGGACTGCCCTCCATTCCCTGCTCCTCTGAATTTGGGAGAGCCCAAAGAGGATCAGTGCTTCGGGTACTATGGGTGGCAGGAAGCTCTGAGAGGTCAGATAGAGCCAGAGAACAGGTTTCTGAGTAGTTACAAGACACATCACTTATTGGAAAATACAGATGCTAAAAGTGCAACAAGGCAAAGGTCAAAGCAAAAGCATGACCAGCAAGCCATGAGGTCCCTGCCAAAACTGGGATAAAGAGGTGGGATAAGGAGCAGAACTGCCTCACGTACCCACCTCCCCATCAGTGCAGCTGCCAGCCCCTCATGCCCTGCAGCAGGAGGTGCTGAGCCCTCACAGGACCCAGCACACCAGGTCACACCCAGCAGTGAACGCAGGCTTGCACACAGCATCATAAAACACGTCCAGGTTGGGTGTTGCTTTTTTTCCCCTTTTTTCCTATTGCCTAAGCATAAAAAATCCCCTTTGAAAATACAAAAATCATTTGGGGTTTATACTCTTTCCACTCACCCCTAACAAAGAACCGTTTCTTTCCTGCTTTTTTTCTGGGAGAAGTCGGGAAACTGGGGGCGAGCTTGCAGGGCCCAAGCAAAGGTGAGCACCTCAGCTTCCCCCCACCCCCCCTCTCCCCCCTCCACCGCTGGTGACAAGGGCAGCAGTGATATAATGAAATGTACATGCTCTAAGTGGGGCTTCTTCATTTTGAAACAGTTGCCAGAGCTCCATAAATGGGACTCCTTCTTTTCTGACCCTTTGCCCTACTTCAAATGAGCTTTTAAACCCTTTGGAAAACATGCGGTTTTACTTTCAACTGCATTAAGGCTCATAATGTGTTCTTTTGGCTGCTCCTTGTATATTCAGGTTGGAAGGCATAGATTTCATAGATTTCTCCTGCTCATGTTGACAAGCAAGCCTTACGCAGGGGCTATCGAGCCCCCAAGTCAGCATCTTTTGAAAGCTCTGTTAGCTCAGCTGTATTTTTCTTTGTACACCCAAATACTTCTGAACGTCGCAGGAGTCTCCGCACTCAACATGCTCCCAACAGTTCATATATAATGCGGCGAGCGTCGGCCAAGGGTACGGGCGGTGTCAAAACTCACCTGGGGTTTTACGGCGCACTAAAGAAAATGCTGGTGGCATCTTGCCCCGCTGGCAGCCCTCCAGAAAAGCTCCAGCTTGGTACTCGTGCCAGCACACAGAGGGACAAAGCTGGTGTGTACCGAAGCACAGCAGACCTGTCCGCCTCCGCCGTCGCTATTTGTTCAGCTTTGGGCAATGAGGATTTGTGTTTTCAAAGAGCGATCCTCCAGCTGGAGTGAATCATGGAATCGTAGAATGCATTGGGTTGGAAGGGGCCTTTCAAGGTCATCTAGTCCAACCTCCCCCCTGCAGTAAGCAGGGACAATACCCAACCAGATCAGGTTGCTCAGCGCCCCGTCAAGCCTGACTTCGAATGTCTCCAGAAATGGGGCCTCCAACACCTCCCTGGGCAACTTGTTCCAGTGTTCCACCACCCTCACAGTAAAGAGCTTCTTCCTAAGGTCCAATCTAAATCTACCCTTCCCTAGTTTAAAGCCACTGCCCCTTCTTGTATTGCTCAAGCCCTTGTGAACAGTCTCTTCCCAGCCTTCTTGTGGGTCCCCCTTCAGGTACTGGAAGGCTTCTAGAAGGTCTTCCAGAGACCTTCTCTTTTCCAGGCTTAACAATCTCAACTCTCTCAGCGTGTCTTTGTAGGAGAGGTGCTCTAGCTCCACAGCTGTACACAGTACTCCAGGTGAGGTCTCAGCAGAGCAAAGTAGCAAACCCACCACTCTGAGTCTTCTGGTCACACTTCTTTTGATGCAGCCCAGGATGCCATAGGCCTTCTGGGTGAAATCTGAAGTTTGGCTGCAAATGGAAGGACAGAGGACAAGAGAGCAGATTTCTGCACTTTCCAGGGCATCAGGATATCTTTCTCCTGCAAATCCTCTATGCAGGAGACTCAAAAAGTGGCCTGTTTGTAGATATCCTGGGCCACTGATACATAGTGGTTTCCACAATCTGTGCTTTGTTGATGGATTTCAAAACTATGGACATGTGGCACCTGAATTGTTTTACTGTAAACCACCAGAAAGTCACAAGTAGTAAATAGATTTTGACCTGATATATCTAAATAATATTTTAGAGAGGGATTAGTGAGTCTGTTCACCCCATACACAAGGAACACAGCTCCAGGCATAAAATTTGAGACTCATCAGCCTCACCCCTCTCTATGAGGAAGAGTCTGATACCTCCAAAAAGTGGCTCCAAGCAGCCCAGTTCTCATCCATGATTTCTAGGTCTTTGGGTGTTTTTTGTTGAACTATTTTGTCAGCTCTGGTGAAAGATCTCCCATTTCTTTTTCCAGCCCTCCACTCTCACTGCAGGGGTGAATCTCATTTCGCAGTGCTCCTTCCCAGGGAGTCCACTAAGCATCAACAGCAGCTAAAGAGCAACATGACGTCAGGTGTCTTTACATGAGAACTAAAACTTGAAGCTGTTGGTCAGGCACAGAAGGTAGCCACTTCCTTTAACAATCCCCATGTTTTATCCACAAAGAAATGGAAAGGGGGAAAGAAAAACCCTTCCTGGAGCACATTTATGGAAGAGCATCCCAGCATACAAATGGGTTTTGGGTATGTGACCAACTGTTTAATAAGTTATGGTGGATTTTGCTTCAGGAAAGCTTTTCCTTAAAGTCATATTTATTTCTTTGGGCTTAAGTAATAATTTGAGGCACTCCTACTTCTCCTAGCACACTATTAACAGCATAATTAATTCTCAGCAACAGGAAACAGAAACCTTTCTTTTGCACTTCATCATCTCAGAGTCAGACCTTCAGTCTTCTTCCAGGGTCCCTATCAAACAGATGGCTTTTATACTCATAAACAAGTTGAGCTCAATTTTCCTCCTGCTGAGCAAGAGATTCAAACAAACCCAACTGCCATACTACTGCTAGGAAATTCCAAACATCTAGAAATACTTTTTACAGACGCTTCTTGGCAAGTGGCTCGTAGAAATGTGTGTGGTTCGGAGGAGCCGACCCCAAAGCGATGAATTTTACTTAGGAAAATCGCTGATTGAATAAAATGGAGAGAGGAGGAAGGGAAGAAAGAGAAAATAAGAGAAGAGGCAGACTTCTGTCTGGATAACCAAGTTTGAGAGGCCTGGGACAAAGCTGCTTTTTTGTTGTTGTTGTTTTTAGTGCCTGCTCTTTTGTAAGATGGAACCTTTCAAGCTAAACTGGGTTGACTTTTTGATGAACAGTGGCCAACTTTGAGACAGCCTTGGCAAATTTATTGGTTCAAGGATGGAAGCTGGTGGCTCAACCACACTTGGGGCCTAAGCCAGGCAGATTTTTGGTGGTTAAGCCTAATTTTAGAGAGTGAAATTTAAGGGAGGCAAAACCATTCAAGACAATATCCTCACAGATAGGCACAATCGCTGTTCAGTGTTGCTTTCTAGCAGAGCTCCCTTTGATTTAAGGTCTATTTGTTTTCATAAAAGCTGTTCTCACTCCTGTTTACGAGGCACTTATCCTGTTAACTGATCTCTGGGTACAGCTAATGGTGACTCATGAGTGGATACCTCTGCTGAACCCTGTGACAATAATCCAGATATTTCACCCAGTAAATACATGAGATGTTTTGCAGCCTGTGAAGGGCTGTGTTGGCAAGCAGAAAAGCTGCTCTCTTACCGATGAGCACAGGGGAATTTCCAGAGGGATTTAGCCATCATAAATGCAAGAAATGGATGGGAAGTGTAGAAAATGAAAAAGAACAACTCAGATAGATACAATAACCACACCAGTATTGGTTGGAAATTCAACAAAAAAGTGCAGCATTCATTTTTAAGGGCAACATTTTGTGAAGGTAAAACGGCATCCACGAGCATGCCTCTAGTGTGATGAAGTACCCCAGTGCTAACCCTAGAGTCTGAGCTTTGGGATACTGAGTGGATGAATAAGAGGTATTTAATGAGGTTTGGAAACCTGTGATGCCACCACTTCTCCCCTCTCATTTTCCAAGCATTAACCCTCCCCATAATTTTTTTTCCCCCTTATAATTACTCTCTGGTTTGGTGGGTTTTTCAGCATTCTGCATTTTCCTCTCTCTGAGTTCGTGTTTGCTACATATAAAACCATCTCCAGACCCCTGGGAAAGGCCTCATAAAAATTCAGAAATTATATCATCTCCATGCTGTTTTTAAGGGAAAAACAATCTGTTTTTTTGGAAAGACTCTCCCAAGTATTAGCAGCGTGCTCTCCTCCACGCTCCATGTGAGTGTGTCTGGTTACCTTGCCCTGAGCCAAACAGCTTCATTAAATCTCATTTAAGTGCTGGCTGTGGTCAGCTGTTGTGACTCCAGCCCAAGCTGGAGCAGAAATTTGACAACCTTTAAATAACAAAGCACATCTCATTGGGCCAATATTATTTTCATCTTCCTGAACATCATTGTCTGATGTGCACAACCAATTAGACCTGCTGTTAGTCTTGGCCCCGCGTCAACCAACTATGTGTGGATGAGACAAATAGAGGACTTCAAATAGGCAGGCAGATTTTTTTGGCTAATAGTGCCAGATAAGGCAGTGTTATCTGCACCTTTTCTCTCAGCTGGTTCTAAACCCTATTGAAATTGTTCTATTTTACAAGCCATATGTCAACAGTACCTGTTTATGGAAGGTGACACCGTCTCCCCCCCTGCTGCCGGTGTTATCGATGAGGAAGCACTAAGTGGGCGTGTGAGTATTTTTAAAGCACACTGCAAAAATAAAATAACAAGGGAGTCCTTGATTTATCCCTCTGCTAACAAAATATTGAGCCTGCCACCTACAAGTGTATTATTCTCTGTGGCATTCCCAGGTCTTCTGCAGTCGTTTTCAGAAGAAATCCAAGACAATATTGACTCTATCTTGGAAATCAAACCATTTATTTCCCTGATGTTTGATGGTTAACCTTCAACTACAAGTTTATGGGGGGGGAGGGTGGTGTTTGCCTGTTACCAGTGGCATTGATCCTGTGTGTGTAGAGTGGGGGATTGAAATTGCCATTTTCATCTAACTCTGCTTTGCTGAAGCCAGGCATTGAATGTCTCAATGAATGTCAAAACCAGCAAGAACTACTTGAAATCCTACCTGCAGTGTCTGCACAGGAACCAGACACACTTCTGTTATTTTCCATATTAAAAGCCTTAACTGAGTACTTTATGCTACTGGAACAGGCTGCTCAGGGCAGTGGCGGAGGCCCCATCCCTGGAGGGGTTTCACAGCCATGAAGATGTGGTGCTGAGGGACAGGAAGGATGGGGAGAGACTGTTTGCAGGGGCCTGTGGTGATAGGATGAGGGGCAATAGCTTCAAACTAGAGAAGGACAGATTTTGATTGGATATCAGGAAGACAGGTTGGACTCGATGTGACAGGTTGGACTCGATGATCCTCGAGGTCTCTTCCAACCTTAGTGATACTGTGATTCTGTGAAGTTCTTCACTATAGGGGTGGTGGAACACTGGAACAGGTTGCCAAGAGACGTGGTTGAGGCTTCTTCCCTGGAGGCATTCAAGGCTCAACAAAGCCCTGGGCAGCCTGATCTATTTGAGGATGTCCCTGCTGACTGCAGGGAGGTTGGACTAGATGGCCTTTTGGGGTCCCTTCTGGCCTGGACCATTCTATGATTCTATGATTCTGTGATTCTGTGGTTCTATGATTCTGTGGTTTAGTGGTGACCTGGCAGTGCTGTGTTAACAGTCAGACTCGATGACCTTAAAGGCCTTTTCCAACCAAAATGGTTGTATGTCATGCACACATATATAGGACTTTGTATAGGCAGGAATGAATCAATTTCAGTTTTTAAAGGGTTGTGTTGCTGGGTTGGTAATCAGCATAACACAGTGCTCTTCAACAACCTTTCCAGGTGTTCTGCCCCTGCCTAAACTACTTCTGTCCCTTCCTAAAGCAAACAGACAAACATCCCAGAGGTAGTTGTGTCCATCAGATGCTCATAAACGCAGTGGCACATACTGACAGCAGTGATACTATGTCCTGGGTCAGGTTGCCAAGACCCTTTGTGGAGAAAAGTCTTTCTCTTATACAGATTCATAACTGTTACAAAAGCTGTGAACAGTTCTCAGAAGGGTGTAGCTGCTCTTGGAAAATTCAGAGCTTTGATTTTCCTGTTAAATGTATGTGTGGGTGTGGGTATGCATGCGTGTGGGTGTGTATTTGTGTTTGGGGCATTGCACACACTGGCAGCAATCACCAAGATAACAACCATAGAAGACATTAGTTCTGAATTTTAGGAAGAAAACCTGGATATTATTAAGAAGGAGGATAAACAGGTATGCATGTATATGTGTTAGATGTATATTTCAGTTCTGGACCCCTCAATTTAAGAAGAACTTTGAGACTCTTGAATGTGTCCAGAGAAGGGCAATGAGGCTGGGGAGAGGCCTTGAGCACAAGCCCTACGAGGAGAGGCTGAGGGAGCTGGGGTTGTTTAGCCTGCAGAAGAGGAGGCTCAGGGGAGACCTTCTTGCTGTCTACAACTACCTGAAGGGAGGTTGTAGCCAGGTGGGGGTTGGTCTCTTCTCCCGGGCAACCAGCACCAGAACAAGAGGATACAGTCTCGAACTGCACCAGGGGAAGTTCAGGCTCAAGGTGAGGACAAAGTTCTTCACAGAGTTGTTAGCCATTGGAATGTGCTGCCCAGGGAGGTGGTGGAGTCACCATCCCTGGAGGTGTTCAAGAGGGGACTGGACGTGGCACTTGGTGCCATGGTTTAGTAGTCATGAGGTGTTGGGTGATAGGTTGGACTTGATGATCTTTGAGGTCTTTTCCAGCCTTATGGATTCTATGATTCTATTCCATGTGGGGTTACTGAAAATATATGTTTATGTGGTGGGCAAGTGGATTAGAATATTATAATATATCAGAAAAATGTTTCTATAGCTCCTAAATTCTTTCTGAATGTCATAGCCAAATGTATAGTGGGGCTTCTATTTATGCAAGCAAAGAAACTAAACTCAAGCTTTTATCATATCATTTCATATTCCAGCTCTGCTTACTCCACTCATTTTTCCTACTCAGAATCTGGTAATCTTCTAAGTCTTCCTATTAAGACACTGGGAATACACTGATATTAAAGGCAGAGCAAAAGAACTACTACTACAAGCAGTTCCAAGCTTACCTACATCTGGGGCCACCAAACTAGAAGGTCCTTGACATGTCAGTGATAAGTTAATATTAGTCCCAAAAAAAGAAAATCAATTTGGCTATACACTTTCTTTGCTTCATGCAGTTATTGTTGCCAAACATGTTGTTCACGTTCATCTGATGTTCAAACACACTACATTTCCAAAGCCCTCAAAGTACCTTGTCCGGTTCTGGGCTTCCATTTTAAGAGGGGCAGGGAACTACTGGACTCTCCAGTAGTCCTACAGAGGGCCACAAAGCTGCTGAGAGGACAAGCATCTCTTTGACAAGGAGAGGCTGAGAGACCTGGGGCTGTTTAACCTGAGCAGACTACAATGCTCAGCAATATCTAAAAGGTAGAGGTCATGAGGATGGGGTAGGGCTCTTTGCAGCAGTGCCCAGTAACAGGACAAAGGGCAGTGGACACAAAATAGAATAAAGGAGGTTTCACTTGAATTTAAGGAGAAACTTAGATATTTTGAGAGCATCAGAGCCCTGGAGCAGGCTGTCCAGAGAGGTCCAGAGAGGTTGTGGAGTCTCCTTCTCTGGAGACTTTCAAAACCCACCTGGACATTGCAATCCTGTGCAACCTGATCTAGATGACCCTGCTTCAGCAGGGGGATTGGACTAGATAATCTCCAGAGGTCTTTTCTAATCCCCACCATTCTGAGACTCTGTGATTTCTGCCTGGATTAAATGAGGAGCTGACAGCATTATTCTTCTTATTTTATCATCAAAATCAGTGAGCTTTTTTGCATTTTTCAACAGTATTTTTCACTCTGAAGCCCTAAAGGACAATTCACAGCAAGCAGCCTTTCCTTATGACAGCTCAGGGCCTTGCATATAGGGGAGGAAAACCTTTTCATTGGGGAGCTCTTCTCGTTTTACAAACAGAGTGTCCAAATGTGTTTTTATAGAAACACACTGTGTGCAAGGTTTCCTATGGTCAGACAGCAGTAGCCTCTTGTTACATGCTTAATGAGCTAATAAAGACAAGCAATGAAGAGACTGGTACCAGACACAGCCCAGCTGTCCCCAAATTATTCCTTCTCCGTTCCCCTTTTTACCACAAGGCTGGCTTACAACTGGGACTAACGCGCACCCTAGCCCAGATGAGGTTTGCCGTGGACCACAGTGGGGTTTGGGTCAGGCTCACAGTAGCTGAAACTAAGCAATTGTATTAGAGGGAGGAAAGGAAGGAAAACCAATTC